>NW_024609857.1:138475623-139698816 GCF_016920785.2 Ixodes scapularis
TTACTCAAATACAGAACCGCCCCAGTTTCCCTTTAATTTAAAGCGCAGCCGCTGCTACAAGCCAATAAGACCAACCAGCGTCAATGGCTTCGTCCATCTTTCTGTGCGTGGTCCTTCATTGACTAATCGAATAAAGTGCAGCCGCAGCGAATGTCCCGAGACTTGCGTTTTACTATGTTCGTGGTTGTGTGTGTTCGAGCCTTCGATTGCACTCTGACCCAAGATAAAACAAACTATCTGGTGAGTAGAGTCGCTCTCAAATACATATTTGTACCTTTTTTGCTTTCCTCCTACTTTCCTAATTGTTACTCAACTAATAACTTTTTTCGCCTCAGCCATTTTTGGCGCAGGTGCGGCGAAAGTCTTAGCAAAAATGCCATTGCAGCGCAAAATGTAGCAGACTTGCGATCATGGCGAAAAAGGGCGCAGCATTTCCATCACTGGACCTCTTTCGGAGTCCTAACTAGAACGGCTCATTGAACCTGCACCAATTTGTTTTGTCCTACCGCTCTGCCAAAGTTGTCTAGTACATTTGACACCAGGAAGATTCCACCGTGCACACACTCCTGCAAGTTTCGTTTTCTAACAGCTGTTTTAGGCAGTGATTGACAATTTTGATGTGCCCAGCATTGTGAAACAAAACTTATGTTTGAATTTTTCTTGCCTCTTTATGTCAATTTATTTTTGCACCTGTAAAATTTCATACCTTTGTTAGCTGCATTTCCAGGTAATATTGAAGCTTTTGAATGTATTTTTAGTGAGGTATAGTTTGCAGTCTTTGCTTCAGTTGCAAGGCTTTGCTCTCAGAACCGGACCATGTATTGTCCTTTTTAGTTTTAAAAATCCTTTTATTTGTTTTGTAAAATAAAGGAAATTCTCTACTCCTCCTTCTTTGTTCTTAATCAAACGGTACAGAAATACGAGCAAACAGCCACCGAAATGAAGCTCGCCAAGACTCTTTTTACCCACCCCCCTTCCTCCCACGCTCCCAACGAAAAACAAAACATTACCATATTTTCTAGGCTATAGTCCACACTCAGTGCCAAAATCAAATGTAAAAGCCATCCAAGGTGTGGGGGACAGTGAGCGGACTGCGTGTAGAAGACGGCGCCAGGAGAGAGGAAGACGAAGGGGCGAGGCTCGTGGAAGAGGGCGCGTGAACAGAGTTGGAAGAGCCGTGACGAACGCAAGAGGCGGTACGGAACGAGCCCAGGGAAGACCCGGACTAGAAGGCAGCCTTGGCCCCCGCAGCACAACTTAAGTATCGATAAAGTGTTTGTCCATCATAGCGCTCCTTGTGTGACTTCCTCGGAGCGAGTACAACTCGGCCTGATCGGGAATTGACAGGCGACCCACATAACTGGCGCTTCCAACGTGGGGCCCATCAGTCTGCCGTTGTTTCTTTTCGCTCCCAGGGAGTCCCACGAATCGCGATTTTTAAATTTAGGTTTGTTTTGCTTCCACATTTGAATTTTTTTGTTACTCCGCTGGATATCAGTGTTTAAAGGGAAGCTACGGAGCTTCTTGGAAAAAATGAGTTAGAAGTGAATTCTAGTGTATTTTTACCCCGTGAACCCGAATACCCAAACCATTTGCTGCGTAAGTATTGTTAAACACGAGAAAAACGCGAAAGACAGTCGCTGTCCGTGACGTCATCGACGGCTCTTTTGGCTGCCCAAGGCTAGGGAGGCGGGGCTTCAGTCCTATTTTGAAATTGCTCGTATGGCTCTCCGGCGCGTCGCATTGAAATACAATTTTGATACCTGTTAATGTAAAGGCCAAATGAACGCAATTCAAGTTTTTTTTTCTCAAATGTAGAAGTGCCCCATCTTCCCTTTAACGTTCTGCCGCCATGTCCAGGTTACGGAATAAGGCCGCCCATCCCGAGGCCTCAACCCAGTCAGTGGCGGATACTGACTCGGACGTGTGAGAAGGCACGAGTGGGCAAGCGAGCGTTGCGGCAGCGCTAGAACCCCCAATTCCGGCGGTGGACACGGGAGACGTCAACGAACTAATGCACGCCATGACGGCGATGTTCGCGACGTTCTCTAGACAGATGGGTTTGGCCCCAGGGGTGGTGAATCCCGCGCCTACGCCCGTGCCTCGCCCGCGGTTGAGCGTGCCGACGCCGACCTATTCGGGCCACTACGACGCAGCATCGGTTCACTATTTCTTGCAGGACCTAGACGAGTTCATTGCCGCGTTGGGCGCGTCGGATGAAACGGCCCTGATACAGATCGTCCCAATCGCGTTGACGGATGACGCAGCGCGTTGGAGACGAATGCAGAGGCCGTTCCTTTCGATGGCAGATTTCCGGACACAATTCAGAGAGGAATTTCTGCCTCCCGACTATGAGATGCGGATCAGAGATGAGCTAGCCAGCCGTACTCAGCATCCGGACGAGAGCCTCGTGGAATACGTCCGCGCTCTCCAGGAGCTCTACTCCAGAGCCGACCCTACAGCGTCAGACGCGGAGAAGGTAGCTAGGGCGATCCGCCAGTGTCACCCTAGATTTAAACCCTACTTGCGCGGACGTGATTTCGCTGATCTAGAAGCACTTGCCAGAGAGGCGCGCATCGTTCAGGCGAGCTTGCTCGCCGAGTTGACGTATCGCCCCCCTCCACGCGCAGAGGAATCTCTGGAGCCGGGTTGCGCCTGGACAGGACGAGGCGCGGGAGCTTGAGACGACTCACGTACGCCGTACGTGGCCGTTACAGGACATGGGAGTGGCGCAACTGCTGTGCCCCACGCCATAGATCCCTTCGCTTTTGAACAGAGGCGCAGAGCAGCTAACGCGGGCTCTTCCAGGGCGCATCCCCGTAGGGGAGGCGGTGCAGCCGACCACCGCGGAGTCGCGAATCATTAAGAGGTTCGCGGGAACTACAATGACCCCCGGCGCGACACTGCTTCGCGTGGTGGTAGCGGCGGACGCTCAGCGCACAATGGTAGGAGACAGGTCAGGTGCTATAAATGCAATCAGCTTGGGCATATCAAGCGTCAGTGCACATGGACGGAAGCTCCCCCCCATGGGTCTCAGGGAAACGGGAGAGGCCGGCGCCACTAAATGGACTTCCCGACTCGCGGTTGCCGGCCGCTGCCGAGGCCCCTCATCAGTCTGCCAACGGGGCTGGAGTTACGGTCAGCGACAGGTCGGTGTTTGCCCCGTCGGCATGTCGAACTCAGGGTTAGACATCTGAGAAGGGGCCGTACGTGCGCGTCGAGATCGGTGGTAACCTTTACTACGCACTAATTGACACCGGTTTGACTCTTTCCCTCATCGGCGACAGAGTCTACGAAGACTGTCGCCGACGAGCACTTCACGTGCGAGAAGTTTCCACCGCGCTGCGTTTAGCAGCAGGATCGGCTAGGGCACAAAGCGCTATACACCTTTACCTTAGCCTCGACGGCAGTCGAAGGAGGCAGCGTTTTCTCTATCTGCCAGGCATGCAAATCCCTGTGATTTTAGGACAGGACTTCGTCTGCCGGGAGGGGATTATCATAGACTTGAAGAATAACGGGTACCACTATAATCCGTTGACTCCCCTTATCTCCTTTGCCGTCCCACCGAGTTTCCGTCAGTACACAGAAAGCTCACTCGTCGGATCACGAGAGGAGCAAACATTAGCTGCGCGAGTCGTATCGGGAAACGTTGAAGCGATTGCCGCTTCTTACAACGGGCCGGTAGAACAACGGTGTAGGTTAGCAGACGCCTTGCATCGACACGCAGCTATGTTTACCGAGAGGCCGGGTCTTACAAACATTTTACAACACAGAATCGACACAGGAGATGCTAGACCATGGGGTTGTAATCCCAGACCGTTGAGTGCGCACAAGCGAGCTCTCCTAGATAAGGCTCTCGATGAGATGACAGACACAGGGGCCGTGAGTCCGTCACAGAGCCCCTGGGCTTTTCCGGTGGTCTTAGCGCCAAAAAAAGACGATACCGCTCGCCTCTGCGTTGACTACCGCCGACTTAACGAGATGACACGAAGGGATTCATATCCCTTCCCATCTATTGAGTCCATCATGTACTCGTTGGGTAGCGCGAGGGTTTTCACTACCTTGGATTGTCGAGGTTTTTTGCAGATCCAGGTAGCACCACACGATGTCCAGAAGACGGCGTTCACCTGTCACAGGGGTCTGTTTGAGTTTATCCGCCTTCCGTTCGGATTGTCTAACTCGCCATCAAGTTTACAACGGCTTATGGATATCGTGCTGGGGGACGCGAAGTTCAACTTTGCCATGGCATACATGGATGATGTCGCCGTATTTTCAAAGTCATTCAAGGAGCACCTAGCACACCTTGAGATTATCTTAAGCAGAATGAGCAAAGCGGGGTTAACGATTAATCCAAAGAAGGTCCAGCTCGCAGCCTCAAGGGTCAACCTCTTGGGTTTCGTCGTAGATGATGGTAGCTTGAGGCCGAACGAGGATAAGTTGAGGGCCATTCTTGATTAGCTACCACCGCGCGACGCGAAGAGCCTTCAAAGGTCCCTTGGAATGGTCGGTTTTTATCGGCAGTTCATTCCAGGGTGCGCTGGACTCACACGGCCACTGAACCTGCTGCTCCACAAAGGCTCGAGATGGGCCTGGGGCCGAGAACAAGAGGTAGCTTTCTCTTCCCTCACGAAGGCTATAGCAGCCACGGCCAGCCTGTGCCTGCCAGACCTTAACCGTCCGTTCGTGGTACAGACAGACGCGAGCGACTACGGCGTCGGTGCGGTGTTATTGCAAGAACATGACGGACAGCTGCGCCCGGTGGCATTCGCCAGCCGAACTCTTACACCGCCAGAACGCAATTACAGCCTGACGGAGAAGGAGGGGCTGGCCGTCATGTTTGCTCTAAAGAAATTCGACCTTTATTTAGACGGGACCACCTTCGTCATTCAGACAGACCACGCCGCTCTCACCTGGATTCAAAGGTTGAAAGAGCCGGCGGGGAGGTTAGCTCGGTGGGCACTCACTTTGCAGCGATACTCCTATACTGTCGAGTACCGAAAGGGCTCCACCAACAAGGCTGCAGACGCACTTTCTCGGGCGCCCAATGATAGTGGTTGGAAGGAGGAGACGCAACCAGGGGATTGTGAGAGACAAGCTTCCCGCGCGGCCGCTCATAAGCGAGACAGCGGGAAGGGATCGATGCAACTGGAGCTTGTCGCAGTGTTAGGAGGCCGCACGAGGGAACAGAGGATCAAGGCTTGGGGTGAAGTGGTGAGCAAGGAAGAGCTTGTCGAGGCCCAAAAGGCAGATGGTTTTTGTCAGCGGGTGTTGGGGAAAATTGCGGAAATGGCAAGCAACACCGGGAACGCTGGCGGTCAAGTTAACGAACATGTTGATTCATACCTGCTGGGTCAAGACGGCTTATTGCTCCGCTACATTCCAACAATCGATGACGAGGAGGGGAACGACTCTTCGTTCAGGGTGGTGATTCCTAGGAGGCTACGGAGGCGGTTTATTGGATACTTCCACGACTCGGCTTTGGCTGGTCATGGCAGCGGCAGCAAGACTTTTCAAGAGTTATGTCGCGTCGCGACCTGGCCCGGGAATGAGACAGGACACACTCCGATAAGCCCGTAGCTGCCCAGCCTGCCAGAAAGCGAAGCCGCGAGGGGGAAAGCCCCCAGGCCTGATGCAGCCTGTAGTGAGTCACTACCCGTGGGAGATGGTTGCTTGCGACATCATCGGCCCACTTCCAAAAAGTCCCCGTGGGAACCAGTATTTATTGGTAATAACCGATCATTTCTCAAAATGGGTGGAGTTACACCCGCTGAGGAAGCTGGTCTCGGAGAGCATCTGGGAGAAGTTGTTGGAAACTTTCATGCGCTTCGGTACACCCACGTGTCTCATCAGCGATAATGCTAGCTATTTTACGAGCAGTGTTCACTGACTCCTGCTTGGCGCTCAACATAAAGCACAAAAGGACGACACCATACCATCCTCAGGCTAATATCACTGAGAGAGAGAACCGAAACTTGAAGAGCATGCTAATCACACTAACGGAGAGACACAGGGACTGGGACGCACACATTGTCGAGATGGGGTTTGCAATCCGGACGACCGTTAACAGATCGACTGGGTTAACGCCTGCGCTTATAAACTTGGGTAAGGAGCTATCGTCCCCGCTGGAGAACGGGTTACGAAATAACCAAGGTTCGACAGAACGCTCACTCTCTAAATACGCGGCGGAGTTGAAAGTTCGCCTTTCGAATGCGTTGCACGACGCCAGAGAGAACCTCGTTGCAGCAAGGATCGAACAGGCGGCCCAGTACGATAAGACTCATCGTCACCTGGAGTACAAGGTGGGGGACTTGGTCCTCAGGAGAACCCATCCTTTGAGCAATGCAGCGAGCGGATTCGCAGCCTCACTTGCTCCGAAGTGGGAAGGGCCCTACGTGGTAAAGGCACGACTGTCACGTCTTACCTACAGGCTCGTTCAGGAAAATGCGAGCGAGGAGTCTGGCCCGGTCCGCATCGCAGACCTAAAAAAGTACCATCTTCGTGATCGGGATGACGATGAACGAGAACAAAACGAGGGATCCTCCGTTCCGCGTGACTCTCGCGCGCGACCGGCAACGCGGCCTAAGCGCGGTAGCCGAACAATGCGCGAACCCGTCGGTGAGAGATCCGATAGGTGCTCTGCGCGGCGCTATAATCTGCGGCCTAGAACTTGATCTAATCTTTGCAAGATGTTGATAGAGCTTGTTCTGTTTAGAAATGCCCCCCCGGAGGAACCAGAATGGGCGGCGCCATCCAGGAGGGCGACCTTCCACCTCCCGTGATACCGGCGGAGTCAGCCGGGCCAACTCCCAGGGTGGTCAACCCTTCGAACGCAGGACCAGCCAGCCCAACCCACCGGGTGGTTAACCCGTTCGGCAGGTGACAGGCCAGACCGACGACCGACAGGGTGGTCAACCCGTTCGGCAGCGGACCGGCCAGACCAACGGACAGGGTGGTCAACCCGGTTGGCGAAGAACAAGGCGGACCAACCAACAGGGTGGTCAACCCGGTTGGCAGAGGCGGGGTGATCAACCCTGGCCTCGATCATATCAACAGAGGCAGGTCGGCGGAGACGTGGAGCACCGGAGAGCCTCGAGTGACCAGGCGGGCAGAGGAGACTCCACCCCACGAGGAGAAGCGGTCTCGACGGCGGCTGGAGAACCAGCCCGGCGCAAGCCACCTCGCCACACCGTGGCCACCTGGACGGCCCAGGACGGCCAAGAGGCCGTCCACTTCGTGTCCAGGGTGCGATGGAGAAACCAGCCCCGTCCAAACCCTTCCCAGCTGCCCGCCCAGATCCCACAGCCCTTCCAGGGACATACCCTACCGCCCTTCTCGCTTTCGGAAAACGACCCAGACGCCTGCTGGCTGTGCCAAGTCCCTTTCATCCACCAGGACACCCACGAAGCCAGCCACCGGCATGGGGACTTTCTAAAGAGGATGGGCCGTCCCGCCTCCGTTGCGGCGGCAGTCCAGCTACTCCGCCGGAACCGGCCAGAGTTCCTTGCCCCAGCGGCCTTTGGCGCAGCTCAAGCCGACCGGGTCAAACACCATGTCCTGCTCCGGTCGACGAGGAAGAAAACATACCCGTCGGCCGAGACCAGGCCCCCCGCCCCTCCACCGAGCGCGCACCGGCCCCTTCGGCACAAGCTTCCCGTTTAACAGCTGCGGCCCCATCCGCGTCTACCGGCACCAGCGACGCGGAGATGTACGAACTGGAGGAATACTTCAAAGAAAACCCATCCACACCAGTCGTCCAGAGCCCTCGGGGAGCCGAAGCTTGAAGGGAGGGGAGTGTGGGGTACAGTGAGCGGACTGCGTGTAGGAGACGGCGCCAGGAGCGACGAAGACGAAGGGGCGAGGCTCGTGGAAAAGGGCGCGTGAACAGAGTTGGAAGAGCCGTGACGAACGCAAGATGCGGTACGGAACGAGCCCAGGGAAGACCCGGACCACAAGGCAGCCTTGGCCCCCGCAGCACAACTTAAGTATCGATAAAGTGTTTGTCCGTCATAGCGCTCCTTGTGTGACTTCCTCGGAGCGAGTAGAACTCGGCCTGATCGGGAATTGACAGGCGACCCACAAAGGTCAGCTCATGTACCAGCACTAGCGTATTAAAATTATCGTACGCAGCACCCCTTCCCTAAATACCTGCTGTATTAGCCTACGAAGAAGCTTGCATCGTACATAAAACAACATGAATAGACTATGTTATTCATGAACTCCAATCTTTTGTCACAGTGGACAATCTAGAAAAAAATATTGTATAGTCTGAACTGGGTAAAATTTCTACTTTTAGATATGTATAGTATGTGCGCTCTAACCCAGAATAAATGGCACACGCCAAAATTTGCACACAATTACATAAAGGATATTAGAAAAACACAGGCTATATTTAAACATGAAACAAAAAATGTAAAAAACGTAGAAAAAATATGTTAAAAACATTTAAAAATGATTACGACAGGTTTATGTTATTTTTTTCATAGACACAAAAAAAAAAAGCTTTTAGCCATTTTTTGCAGCTCCTGGCATGTATTTTTTTACCCCCTTTAAAAGCTCTGCTCGCATGTCTAGGACCCGCAAAATATCGACTAGCTGCACTGGGTCGCCCAGCGACAGCAGGAAGTACTCGTGCGAGTCTATATCCTGGTGTCTCTTTGGCCTATTATTGATATCTTCCAGTTCTTCCAAAACCGGATCCTGCACCTTTTTTTAGGGGGGGAGGCGTTAATATTTAGCACTACAAAAGCTCATCGTTCTTTTTGCCGGGTTGGTAGCACCCCTGGGAGCAGTGTTGGGGCTCGCTGGCACCTCAACACATTCCAAAGAGCTGCTGTTTGGCAGCAGTGGAGGTGCTTGCAGGGCTGTCTGCGCACTGCACGTCCTCCGCGATCACCGTGTCCACATATCCGCTTGGATCCGGTGCTTCGTTAAGGTTGGTAGTGCGCTCCAGCAGGTCCTCCGCACAGTCATCTTGTAGGATGCCTCTCCCTTCGTACACCACCTGCACGGCCATATTTCCAGAGGTCCTGCATAAAAGTATTCCAGGAAACATGTTTTGTACTGCATCCCTTAAAAAGGCCCATAAGAGGCCTCGATTTATCTCTGTATGCCCACCTCTAGGAAGAACTCCACAAATGTAAAAAAACGTGTACTGGCGATGAACGACGGTGTCCCTCAGTAAGAGCACATGCTCGAAGCAGGGCAGCGTGACCTCGGAAATGGCGTCCTCTGCCCCAGCACCGCTCCTCTCCTGCTTCGCCAACTCGGCCACGTACCGGGTAAACCGGTCCCTCAGTGATTTCCATCGCCTTTGGACGAGAATAAGGCTCAATGAGGGATATCAAGAGTTTATAAAGTAATTCTTTAATATCTTAAGAGGTATGACATATTTACTCATATAGCAGGTTACGTATAACGGTTTGCAGACAAATAACCCGAAAAAGCAAAAAAAATTTTTTTGAATGCAACTCCAGTTTTTTTTTTTTGTTTTCGAAACTTGAAACTGGCTTGCGATTTTCACTTGTGCTTTCATCAAACTTTTTTTCCGTACATATAGCCATATGAACGGGAAAGAAGTTTATTCGATCTTCCCTTGCCACTTCCTTAAGCAAGATAAAAATTTACAAATTACCATCAGAATGTTTCAAAATGCCCGTTTTCTCCCTTTTTTTTTGGGGGGGGGGGGGGGGGGCGGTGTGCGTGTGCGTGTGCGTGGGGGGGGGGGGGGGGGAGGGAGTAGTTGGTGTTTTCGTGCCGTTTTGCGAACAGCCTTCCCGTGTAGGCGGTTTCGGCACTGGTTAGGCCTGTCGACTTGGAGGCAAATAAATTAACACTCAAAGCGAATAGCAATAATTGTCCCTACTGTTGCTTACAAAACTTTTTCTTTTTTTATCTTTTTGATACAAACGGCGCCGAAGTTAACACCCATCACCCGACACCCAGGGTGGCGGGCTTCTTCGAACCGATCCCGAACCGCGCGTCCGCCCATCGTAACCGCTGTGGTCGTAGTTGTGGCGGCGGGAGACCCCCGAGGACCATTCTGGGTGTCGTGTTCTCTCGTAGGACGCCATAAGGCAGGTTCGAGATGCCCTAGTACTTGCGCGTACTGGCTTTTTTATTTTTTTTATTTATTGCGTTAGATGACACACTGCTAGAAAAACTCCTGTCAAAGTATGGGACACATACATGCTAACCTTGTTGCCACAACATGTACTGTATTAGCGGACTACAGAACATGTTCCATACTTCTTTAGTATGGGACCTGTTGTTGCTGTGTGGGCAGACACAACAAGTTCCATACATCATCATTACGGAACAAGTACTGTATGCTACAAGAAATGTACCATCATGGCACACAGCAGTACATGTTCTGTTGCAAGCCATGCCAGGACACATACCATTTTTACGAGGTACATCACATGTTCCAATGCGTCCAAAACAGCAAATGTCACATTTCTTGTACGTACGGGAAAAGTTCAGTCTCATTTGTGATGGTACTCGCCCCATTTTACATTACTACCGCTATGGTGCCTGGAACGAGTCTCCGACTGGTGTGTTTACCGCGGCCAAAAAAGTGGTCCCTCGATTTCCGCCTGATGACGTCATACAAGTGTCATGCTGTCGCCGGTCGCGACCCTGGTGGTTTCTCAGCATCTGTGGTGGATATGGCAGATGCCTGTTCTGCTGCAGGTCGCTCTCCACTGTGACAGTTCACGGAAGCTATAGCAGCCGGAAGTTGGGACGTCCGGGACGCCGTGACGACAGCGACACTCGCGTTCGCTCTTGCTTTTCGCAAGCATTACTACGGCCAACCGCCAGCATCGCGACAGGCAACAGCATGACACTCCGGCTTCTGTGACGTCATTTGTTGCCACATTGGGACCACGTTTGATGTATGGGCGGGATAGGACGCTAAACACACCAGTCGGAGACGCGATCCAGGCAGCATACTACCGCTAATCACGAGTACATCCGGGCTTTGTATGTCACATGCCAAGCTTCTCCTTGAAAAGGTTAATAGGTGACATGCAAAACAGGAATGTCCTGACGGTTTGAAGGCCCAACTTGATGCAAGTCTTTGCAACATATAATTACCTGCAATGCGCAAATGTTCCCCAAACTTGTATGGAAAATTAGAACTGTTGTATCTAATGCGAGCACTATCCTGAAAACAGAACAATGAATCTGTGACATATATATACTCAACAGCCAGGAATGCTATGAGAAGGTTTTCGCATGCTACTTCAATTTTAGGGAGCATTGTACATGCAGTGACGGGGATAAAGACAGGTAAACATTTGTAAACATCCTCATGAAACTAAGTTCCCGCTTGATGCTGTTGGTTCCAAACCATAGCAACGAACCCATTGTGAAGAAGAGCGAACAGTTTGCTGCTTCAAAAGTATTAACATTTATTTTTCGTTTAAATGAATAGAAAACACATTGTGCCACAAATATTTTGGGGCAGCTGAGCCAATGTTATTAGGCTTTAAAAAAAGATGAAAGTGAGCATTGTCTCCCAAAGAAAAATGTAAAAAAAAAATTATGCTGGCCTATGAAAACAAATAGAACTGTTAACAATAGAAAATGAAGATTAATTTAGACAAGCGCCGAATTTTCTTCCCACTTCTTCCTGAACTTCGAGAGCTCTTGAAGGGCTCCTTGCACCTTGGGATGCAAAAGAGCAACTTTTCTTGATGTCTGTCGGGACCCCTTCTCTGGGTTCATTCCCACCAGTTGCCTGAAAGAAAGAGGACTTAAATAATGGGTTGGAATATTTAGAGGAAGATGTATAACAGAAGCTAAGGAGTTCCTGGCTCTTTTTTCAACTTCAGTGTCGGTGCCGGTTAGTAATCCAATCCGGACGAGTTCTAAATCGTGTCTGTAGTATACTTTGAAGCCGAGACAAACGTCCTTAATTTGTATAGTCCGTACGCATACTACCAGCTTAAAGTCTGACCCTTCCATCAAGACGGATTGAGACTGTACACAAAAAAAGTTTCAGCCCACTGGCGTCAGTTCTCATTATTAACTGGACACCATGTCAGCCCACAACGATAAGACATTTCTACAACCCGAGACGGAGGCGACAAAGAAAGACAAACGCATGTCTCAATTGAGACGTGTGTGTTTGTCCTTCTTTGTAGCCTCTGTCTTGGGTTGTAGAATGTCTCCATATTAACCAGCTCGCCTGCCTATAAAGTTGTACAAGATACTTCAGTTAAAAAAATAATTCACAGTACCCGTCAATGCAATGTTGCAAAAAAGTCTGCCTGAAGTGCTTAAGCAGAATATTGTGGTTATTATTAGAATGCTGAAATTTCATGTCTTTGTTTATAATACTAATTTTAACTGATAAGCATAGCCCGGTCAAAAGTATATTTATGTGCGCCTGCAGAACAAAGGCTCCTGCATTTGCAGCCTAGTGATATTAAGACTGGTTAAAATAGAGGTCGCATGCGTCGTAGGATGCATACGCTCTATAGAGCGTATGCATCCTACGACGCATCTTACGACCTATAGAACCAATACTATAGTATTGGTTTTATATGATAATATATCTGAATACCAGATTCATGTTGACTCACATTATATTGCAACATAGTCAATATGATTTACAGAGGAATAGTCCTCCCGAGCAGGTCACGCAGTTACTGCAGCACCTCCAATTAATCTGAGCAAGGAACATTTCCAAGCGAATTGTAAATAAGGATGTGTAGAAAGCAGCACATTAGCAGCAGGCCTTTGCCTTTCTCAGTGTAAAGTATGAACAAAAACATGCTTCAACATGTTCCAGGTAACCCTTTTCGGACGGCGCGTGTATCACCGGGGAGCTCGTTAATCATCATCATCATCATCATCCTCCTCCCCTCCCTCGCCCCCCCCCCCCCCCCCCCCGGCCTGCGTTCACGCCGCGAAGCGGCGACAGTGTGCGGCTGCCAGGGATGGGCAAAAGACATGCAAATATGTATTGAAATACAAAATACTTCGTCAAAAATGTAATTAATTACAAATCTAATTACATTTTCAAAAAAGCATTTAAGTACAAAATACAAATACAACCAAACGTATTTGGTTTCCTCCAAATACTTTTCCAAATATATTCCTCAAAATTTGCGTCAGCAACTTCAGGGCACCTGCAACGGGTTTCTAGGTACCTCATTTTAATTTTGCATCGTACACTCGGGAGTTAGTGTGCGAGGGTCTAGTAACGTAACAGAAATATAATCACAAAAAAAAAAGATGTGATCAGCTTGGACGTAATAGGTGAAAAAGTACAGAGCTTCAATCAGCTTTTTTGTCGATTACATTTTGCTATAGACCAACAAAGACTGAGACGACCAAGACGCGCAGCACTACCTAAAGAATTTGTTATAAAAACCTGGACGACCGCGCATTTAGAATGCTCCGGGCAAAAATATGGATGGAAATCAGGCTGCAAAGCATCACAAGTTGTCACAGACACTTATTTAGCCAGTCTGCCTGTGACCATCGATTCGTCACTATTCTTGCCCTGGACTAGCACCGTAATCGCAAAGCATTCAACGCTTGTGCTTGACTGAGAGACACTGCATTCAGTGCAGAACGTAGTTTTCTTCCTGCTCTGGGCAGCGCCTTTAAAATAAAGCCAGAGGAGAAAAAGGAAAAATCCCAGGGCCGAATAAAGGATGGAGACTATATCTTACAACCACAAGCATAAAAACAAGAATTGGCGTGACAATAAATTCGAGGGATATATTTCCGCCCAGAATATTGGATTCAATTACAATTGTATTTGAAATGCCCACGTTTTAGTATTTAAATACAATCGTCAAATACATTACCCAAGTTATAATTAAATACACATGCAAAACACACAAAGCATTTGAAATACGTATTTCAAATACTTCTATTTGAAAGGCTGCCCATCCCTGGCGGCTGCTAAGTACAAAACTATTTACCGCGGCATCCACCAGCAACCCACGCACCACTGTCCTCGATTGCACCACCGAAAAAGGAGTCCCATACCATTTAGTTAAGCCGAATTTCAATGATGACATTCGTTTTTTTAGTGTTTATTGTAAATGGGAAATGTAAATATCGCCAAATGCTCGACACAACTAAATGTAAAAAAAAAATAATTTAAGCTTACACGGGGGATCGAACTATATATAGGGTCCGCTGCGAATCAAGCAGACATCTAACCACTGAACTACGCCACCGCTTGGGAAACTCGTAACCATTCGTCTTTAAACGAGTTTCGCGTCGTGCGTATAGCCAATACCACCTAGAACACAAGGCGTGCGCGTTTCCTCCTCTAAACGTCATCACTAGTAGATTCCCTCAGCGCCTCCTAGGTAGCCCGGATGAGCACCATCGTCTGCTACATCGTCGGCTCCATCGCCTGCTTCAGTGGTCGTGCTCAAAACGAGCTCGCATTGCTAGGACCGGCAATCTTAATGGTGCCGGATGCACGTTGCAAATGAATTGTGGTAGCTCGTTATTAGCTCGCGCTAAGTAGTCGCGCACTTAGCTGTGGCCTATACAAGGCCTAGCTCTATGCTCATGGGAAGGCGAGACGCTACACGCCGGGCGTCCCGAACTTGGAATATACGACACGTTTAGAGAGAGCAAGCTAACAGTGCGTTCGGAACAACTTAACGTTTACTTACTTACCTTAGAAAACAAGGCCGTCAACGCCGCTGACACGCGATAGCTACGTCGAGCTCGGATTCCGAAGTCCAGCAGCGGGCCTATTCCGCGGTTCCGCGCCAGACGCCAGCGCAATGCGCATGCGCGAGAGAGAGATGTCTTCCTGCGCGCGGCGAACCACGGCTCACGGGCGCTGTACTTCCGCGGTCTGATAGAGTTCCATAAAAATTGCTGGGTTTTTGGAACTTCTGGACGTGTTAAATTTCTGTATATCAGTTGAACCGACCATAAATTGTAACTTTGTAAGGCTCTTTTTATTGATTCGGATCAGCTCATGCTTATTGCCTAAGTAGCAGGTTTCAATGCATATGGTACAGTTCCAGTTTTTGAACGCAAACAGCACATTAGATGCATTGCCAGAAAACGGGACATGTTCTATTCGGTTTTTCCACGTAGATTGATGGAATTTTCTAACAGTGTTGCAAGAGAAGAAGTTGTGCTCCGTCTTCTGACGGTTTCACTTTCCCCTCCCTCTCGGCCAATGTAGTAGCCCTATTTTGTTACGTGTACGACCCTTGCCTGTTCCTCGCCGTTTTTCGCGTCTATCACTTGAAGAAGGGCGTCCGCCCGAAACGTCACGTATTCCTTCCCGTCCACGTATTTTTCTCGAGTAGCACAACTAAATATTTGCAATTTCGTGCTTAGGCAAGCACCGGCAACTCTCCCGCGTTTTTTTTTTTTTTTTTTCGCCCGAGCTCCGAACGTTTGGGCGAGTGGGCGCCAGACCATGGAGTTATAGTAAACGTTAAGAGTGACCGCTGAAGCCCTATTCCGGCCCAGCTGTTAGGATTCACAACACCCGCTAGCTGGCGAACTGGTGCCTGATTATTTCTATAGTCGTTATATTTGTACCATTAAAAAAATAATTTTACTTTGATTGATCTATTTCTAAAACAATTAATAGTTTCGAACGTTTTTAAAAGTATTACAACGGCTGCGACTGGACTTAGGCAAGACGCACGACTTGACAGCTGCCATAACCACAGCTAAGGTGGCGGGGGACGGATCCGGATTGTTTTTGCTGTCATTGAGTGGATTTCTCGATGTTCTTTCTCTGTGGCGAAGGTGAGACGGTAAAAGCACAATCACTTGGAGAGCGTTTCCGTCTCTTGAGAGTCAGCTGCGTCGCCGAAAGCTCTTTTCTGTTTCCCGTATATTCAAGCGAGCTGAGGCTTCAAACACGAGCGTGTTCTCTGGAACGACGCTTTCACTTCACGATCGTGTGTGCATTACAGGTTCGTTTGAAGTGTCGAGCTCGCTCTCGTAGCTCCTGCTTTACTCGCCTTTGCGGTGAACTGTAGTGCACATTTCCACGAACGCCTGCAGACCATTTATCTCTGTTATGGTTGTCCTTTGGGGTCAATGAATGCTTGTGCTGTACTCAACTCTCGTACGGTTTTCCCCTTCTTTCCTCTGTTCAGTGAAGAGGTCTTAATTTTATATTCCATATTCTGCAGGGTCTGCTCTGAAATTTTGAATTCACGCGTACATTTAAGCGATAGATTCCTACCTAAATTCAAAATTTTAGGTAGTTACGGCAGACTAGTTGGTGTAAGCTACGGCCTAATACGAACGAAATCAATTATATTAGTTATCCAACCGTTTATATAGCAGCTATCTATGTCTCTAATCATGTAGTGAACGAAAGCGCCTAAACAGGAAGCCGAGACTAACTTCACAACAGCCGTTTGGTGCGCTGACAGTCAAGTGAGCCGCTGGAGACGACGGGAGTGGCCCACTCTTTACGTTAGTATATCACTCTACGGCCAGAATGTATCTGGTGTCTTCAACTACGAAATGTGAGAGGAAGTCAGCAAAAAAAAAATGAGTAAAAGAACAAAACTGAACTGAAGTCACTTAAGCAGTTAATATTCCAGCCAATCCAAGCCATTGGGGCACAGCCTCTCGAGCGGTGTCCTGCGGCAAGCAGCGAAGTAAAATGGCACCGTCTGGCGTTTCACGTTCGGGTGCTGAGAGTCGCGTGGTATGCGGCTGTAGCGTTCTGGTTGCCGGTGCCACCGTCTCGGTCTCGACGGCGATTGACCACCCCAATTCGCCATTACCCATTATTCTGAGCCCGAAGCTCGTGCAACGGGACAAGGAGAAAACTTGTGGAGCCTGCAGTGTTCACGCAATACTGCAGGAAATGTAAATGTGAGCTGCGTCTTTCTATGATAACTATTCTAGGTAAGGGCAAGTGCTAAAAAGCGCGCGAGTTAAGGGGAGCATACTTTATTAGAGGAAAGGCCACACAATAAGTAAGTGGCACGTCTATTACACTGTATAATGCTGAGATAAGATCCTTTTTTGCGTTTTTGAGAATGGCAGACAAAGCGTGTATAGCCAAGCGCATGAGTGGAAGTGATGAAGGAGTCGAGATATTAATTTCTTTCTCTTCTGCATTTTCAAATATAGCTGAGTGGCGCCTGTGAGTGTCTTCTTCCTAGTGTTCGATTTTATTTTTTGTGCTTTACGTTATGTCTTCTAGATGTAGGAGTGTTTAGCTAAGAACGCCAGAACCAAAATTGCCAGCATCACAAATGTGCAGTAGAATCGTGTCTGTTAAACATTTCAACCAGACCCGCCGCTTCGACGTAACAGTGGCATTCACCCGATCGCCTTTTTCGAATGTCGTTTTGCGGCATTTTGGGTTCAAAATTTGTGTTAAAGAGATACTGAATGAAACATTTTAGTGCACATTATAACTTTCGCACGATCATTTCCTGCCGCCGGCGTGCGCGAGCACACGCAACAATATTGACGTCATATTCCTCCATTTACGCATTAGGTGACAGTGAAATGTATCAGTTCCAGGCCAAAGCAGAATAAAGACAGGCTTTTCATCTCCACAAGTTACAGCCACGTGCTTATTAGACCAATTCATCTTTTACATTTTGCACCAGACCCACCGTGGAAATGAAAATGCCTGTTTTTATTCTCATTTTCCCCGCAGCCCACATATGTCACTCTCGTGAATGGAGGACTATGACGTCAATTTCGTTGCGTGTGTTCGCGCACACCGGCGGCAGGTGGCTCGTTGAAAGATCGTGCGCCACTTAATATAAACAGACATATTTGGTTCGGCACCTCTTTGAAGTAACACTCGTGCGATCATCCATCCCCCCGGTCTCTAATGAAATTGTCTAGAAACCTGCTGAAAACAGTAATAAGAAACACATAATATATAAAATACATTATTTAAATTGATAATGCTTGTTTGTTGCCATTATGGAGTCAATAACTGATTGACATTTAGCTAAGTTTTGTATTTTGTAATCTCTGTTACAAAAGCCGCCATTTGTTTTAGGATGTCGGAGTTGACAGCAAAGCCACCACAATATCCGCTCATGTGACCTCGAAGCAAGCCGTGTGCGTGTACTGAGCCTGGCCTCGATAGCAGTGCGCGCGTGGCAAGGTTACTGGGTCCTCATGTGTTGAGTGCTGCCGTCAACAACGTCTAACTTCGATGTCTGAAACATTTTACTAGCTCCCCTCCCCTCCCTTCTCCCGCCGCCACTTTACAGCTCTAAAAAGAGCATTTATAATCGGCATTAAAAGTATATATCATACCTGATCCTGAGATGGGCCAGATTTGTTGTTTGAACCTCTCGTTTTCAGCACAAAACAAAATGATGTATTCCTGAACGTACCAGCGAGCTGTTTGGCCTTATTCAATGGTACTACCGTTTCCTAGGAATGACACTGTAAAAAAATATATATTTATCTCCTGTATGCACACACTGAAGAATTCAAAATGCGAGTTATCTTTCTACACGTAAAAGA
This sequence comes from Ixodes scapularis, assembly GCF_016920785.2. Classification (NCBI taxonomy): domain Eukaryota; kingdom Metazoa; phylum Arthropoda; class Arachnida; order Ixodida; family Ixodidae; genus Ixodes; species Ixodes scapularis. Next base: position 138,494,098 of record NW_024609857.1, read on the forward strand.
AAAATTCAAGTGAATTAATACCGTATGTTCCGTGCTATAGTCTCCGGGCTTTACATGATTAAAAGTTGAAATTTTAGGCTTTTCGGACTGTCTACGCGTGCGGACCATACAGGATTTCTGTTTTTCGATATTGTTGATTATGACAAACCTAGACAAATTTTTTGAATGAAAGCGTATATTAATGATGATTTATATATATTGTCGCGGGTGGTGACCAAAAAAACAATAAATAAACAGAAAGAAATAAACGTTTAATGTGGAGAACTTGTGCCAAAAATAAAAGGGTACAAAAGATAATAACAGAGCGTCGCGGGCGTCGAAGTCGGCGTAGCAGCAGAGTCGAACGCTGGGGCGAAACTGACTCCGCTCGCCTTGCGGAAGGTTCGGCGCGTAGAACATTCTAACCTCGAATCAGCAAGGTGGTTCTCGAATTCACCAGAACATCACATTACAGTGTAAACAAAAATGTGTAGCCGCGGACAGGAATCGAACCCTGGCTTTCTGCGTGGAAGGCAAGCGCGATAACCGTTAGGCCACGCGCGCGCTGCCTACTTGGCCAGCTGTGCGCGCGCATTACTCCCCCCTTTAAAAAGTGCATCGTCCCGATGCAACCCAAAAACAAAACAAAACAAAGAACGGTAAACTAAAGAGTCATTTGGAACACATAAGGTCCACAGCCCTATCGAGCGTAGTACGGCTTCAGTCGCACAACGTGGACGACTTCCGGTCGTGGAGGGCGGCGTGACGAAGTCCGTGTTCCGCCGGGCATCACCTCGTAGTTCAGATCCCCGAGTCGACGAAGCACTTTGTAGGGTTCAAAGTAACGTTTCAGGAGCTTCTCGCTGAGACCGCGGCGGCGAATCGGTGTCCACATCCCACACCCTGTCTCCGGGCTGGAAGTGGACGTCCCGACGACGAAGGTTGTAGCGGCCAGTGTCGACGCGTTGTTGAGCCTTAATACGGAGTCTGGCGAGCTGACGGACTTCTTCTGCCCATTGGGCAACCACTTGGGCGTCGTCGCTTACGTCGACAGCCGGTTCGTGGGGCAACATAGCGTCCAGCATTGTCGTTACCTTGCGCCCATGCACCAGTTGAAAGGGTGTCACTCCGATGGTCTCTTGTACGGCCGTGTTGTAAGCAAATGTGACGTACGGCGAACCCTTGTCCCATGTCTTGTGCTCCACGTCAACGTACATGGAGATCATGTCGGCGATGGTTTTGTTGAGTCTCTCCGTCAGCCCGTTGGTCTGCGGGTGGTACGCCGTTGTGCGCCGATGGCTGGTGTGGCTGAGACGAAGGATTTCTTGCGTCAGCTGGGCCATGAACGATGATCCACGGTCTGAGATCAGAACTTCGGGAGCGCCGTGCCGGAGAACGATGGACTCGACAAAGAACTTGGCGACTTCCACAGCAGTCCCTGCAGGAAGGGCTTTCGTTTCGGCGTACCGTGTGAGATAATCGGTGGCGACGATAATCCATCGGTTTCCTTGCGTCGATGGTGGGAAGGACCAAGCATATTCATTCCGATCTGCTGAAATGGTGCGGTCGGGGGAGCAATCGGCTGCAGGAGACCTGCCGGCTTCGTCGGCGGTTTCTTGCGTCGCTGGCACTCGTGGCACGACCGTGTGTAGAAGTGAACGGTCTTTGGCAGCTTGGGCCAGTAATACTTTTCACGAATTCGGGCCAGCCTACCGCTGTAACCAAGGTGTCCGGACGTCGGGTCGTCGTGGCAGGCTTGAAAGATCTCCGCTCTAGGGTCGGTAGGGATTACCAGTAGCCATGGTGTGCTGTTGTCGCCGAAGTTCTCCTTGTAGACTACACCTTGTCGGAGGACAAAAGTCGGCAGGGCTCTCGATAAGACACGGGGGGCAGTACCTCCTCGTCCTTCGAGCTGCTCGATTAGCGCACGCAACTCAGGATCGTCTCTTTGACGTCGTGCCATGTCGTCGGAGTTCACTGCACCTAGGAAGCACTCGTCGTCGTCGTCATCGCTGCTGCCGGAAGATGTTCCGACGGGGGCTCTGGACAGGCAGTCGGCGTCGCTGTGCTTGCGGCCTGACTTATAGACCACACTCATGTTGAACTCGTGTAGTCTTAGACTCCATCGAGCGAGGCGTCCTGACGGGTCCTTGAGGTTCGCAAGCCAGCAGAGCGAGTGGTGGTTCGTGACTACACGGAACGGGCTCCCGTACAAATACGGACGAAACTTCGTGATTGCCCAGACGACCGAAAGGCATTCTTTCTCAGTCGTGGAGTAATTTTTCTCCGCTTTGGATAGTGTCCGACTTGCGTAGGCGGTAACTCCCTCGGTGCCTTTTTGCACTTGAACCAGTACCGCGCCAAGTCCAGCGTTACTTGCGTCCGAGTGAATTTTGGTTTCCGCATCTTGGTCGAAATGTCCTAGAACAGGAGGAGTCTGCAGTCGTCGTTTCAGCTCGTCGAATGCCTGCTGCTGCTCCTCGGCCCACTGGAACTTCTCGGTGTCCTTTGTGAGGTTTGTGAGCGCTGCGGAAATCCTTGCAAAATCCCGGATGAAGCGCCGATAGTAGGCACATAGTACAAGAAACCTTCGCACGGCCTTCTTTTCTGTCGGTGCTGGAAATGCTGCGACGGCGCGAGTTTTCTCTGGATCGGGGCGAACGCCTTCGTTACTAACCACGTGACCTAGGAACTTCAGTTCGTCATAGGCGAACCGACACTTTGACGGCTTCAGGGTGAGTTCGGCGGTTCGTATGGCTTGGAGAACTGCTCGGAGTCGTCGCAAGTGCTCGTCGAAGTCGCTGGAAAACACTACAACGTCATCGAGGTAGACGAGACAGCTCTGCCACTTCAGTCCTGCCAGTACGGTGTCCATGACACGCTGGAAAGTTGCTGGAGCCGTGCACAGTCCGAAGGGCATCACCTTGAACTCGTACAGCCCATCCGGCGTGACGAAAGCTGTCTTCTCTCGGTCCCGTTCGTCGACTTCGATCTGCCAGTAGCCACTCTTCAGGTCCATCGATGAGAAGTATCGAGAGTGGCGCAGCCGGTCTAACGTGTCGTCGATGCGGAGGAGTGGATAGACGTCTTTCTTCGTCACCGCGTTCAGCTGCCGGTAGTCTACGCAGAACCTAAGCGTTCCGTCCTTCTTCTTAACTAGGGATGTCGCGAACCACCCTAGGTTCGATTTCGAAAGGTTTCTATATTTGCGAAGCGAACTGAGATTCGATTTCGAAAAATTTCGATATTTTCGTACCGACCGAGGTTCGATTTCGAAAAATTCGCAACTTTTGTCCACAGCGGAGTTTCGAATTCGAAAAGTTCGAAGCTTTCACGGTTTCTAAAATTTCGAATTCGAATATTTCGAATATTTTTTTACTTCAGGTTCGATAAATTCGAAGATTTCGAAATTCTTTGTAAAAAAGATTCGAAAACTTCGACCGCTTCGAATTTTTATAGACATGAAGTTCGAACAATTCGAAGATTTCGAATTTCTTTTTCCATAAAGTTCGAAAAGTTCGAAGGTTTCGATTCTCTTTTAACGCTAAATTCAAAAAAAAAAATTTTCGAAGAATTTGAATTACTTTCCAATCCAAGTTTTCAAAGTTCGAAGTCCGATTTTCAAGTTTTTCCACAGTTTCAGTTTCAAATAACGTTTTCACGACTCACTGGTTTTCACAAAATCAAGTTTAGAAAAGTTAGGGTGTGATATCTAGATTCTGCGAAGTTGGTCAGGCAATTAAATGAGACGACGAGTGTCCCGGATGTGCTAGAATATTTGCCAGTGCAGAATTGTGACCGCCAGCCCCGTGGGGGGGGGGGGGGGGGGGGGGTGTCTTTAACCTGCATCAAGCAGTAGTGATTGCACGAACACACTGTTTTACGAGACTCTTCCAGCTCGAAACGGCCAGGGGCGAGCAGGAGGTTGAGGCTCAGAAAAACCGTGAAGCGACCTGGCAAACTAGCTCGCCACCCCTTGCACGCTGGTAGTAATCCGATCCGGTGAAGTTTATAATTGTCCTGGAGGTTTATTTTCTGGGACGGAGGAATCGCCTCGCAAAAAGCACGAAAGCCGACACAACTCGAGGTCGAGGAGCGTTCTACCACACAAGTGACGGGGGGAAAGAGGGTAGCGAGGGGGGGGGGGGGGGGGGGGGAGGGAGGGGCTTCAGTTTCCTTCTTCCCCTTGCAGGTATTTCGGACTGTTAAAGAAAACAATACGGGGAAAGAGGACGTGGTCGAGCTTATTTTAATCTGAAATTATTTATGCATATTTATAGCTAATGTCGCTCTTCACTGCATAAAAGGTTGCGTAGATGGTCATTGTTAGAAACTCGTTGTCAGAAGGCACTGCTCGTCACATGCTTAGTGGTTCGGAAGTTCAAAGCTGTCTTTTCGACCTAAACACCTGTGCCGATAGTAACAAAAGAAAAAAAAAAAAAGAATAAATGCGGGAATAAAAAGCATTAGAAAAAAAAAACTATCAAGAATTCGTCGGAAGTGTTCTATTCTTGCATATTCAGAGGTTCAAAAATTCGAAACAAGTTTCTTTTACCAAAGTGTGTACAGGCTAAAAGAAACACGTCCCAGGAACATGAAGCGAAAAAAAAAAAAAAAAGTTTTCTTTTAATGACGTGCTGAACTTGAATACTACTAGAAATCTTCTCCCATGAGTTAATTTATTCCTTAACGTGAAAAAACAATAAATATCTTATTTTGTATTCTGCAGATGGCAATGATATGTACTGTCTGTGGTGTTAATTTAAATGCGATACCTCAAACAACTTAGACGAAAATAAATATCAAGTTTAGGTCATAATTGCATGCAAATACATGTTTGGACATTTCTTCGAAACTCACGTTGAATAACAATAATCACATCTTAAAACGGCACTTACCTAGGCTATACATAGATCATTCTTAAAAAAAGTATAACTTATCTACCATGAATAGCTCCGGCTGCAGCGTGCTTCAAATCTGGCACAAACGATAATCGTCAAAAACCCGTCGTCCTTCCTCGCCCCTTCGGGGATTTATTTCTTTAAACTTAAGCATGCCAGAACATTGAAATAAACGACATTGTCTTTCGTAAGGAACGCAGCACCGCGTGTAAAAGTTCGAGAAAAAAAAATTACGAATGTACCCCACTACTTGAAATCAAATGAAACCGTCCGCCGGTCTTTCGAAGTTCGACGAACGTCGAACTTTTACCCTAAAAGTTCGAAGTTCGTCGACCTTCTGACTTTTCAGAGTTCGAAAGTTCGAAACTTTTCGAATTCTCTTGATAAATAAGTTCGAAAGTTCGAAATTCATCGAATTTTTTGGTCAGTCAAGTTCGAAAGTTCGACAAGCATCGAACCTTGCAGCGCAATAAATTCGAAAGTTCGAAAAAGATCGAATTTTTTAGCGTAATAAGTTCGACGGTTCGAAAAGCGTCGAACTTCTTAGCTTAACAAGTTCGAAAATTCGACCTCCGTCGAATTTTACGATATAGACAATTCGAAAAATCGAAATCTTTCGAACCTTTCGACCCGCTTGCTTCGATCATCGAAACTTCGATTCGAAAAAAGTTCGCGGCATCCCTATTCTTAACCAGTACGACTGGGGAGGCCCACGGACTGCTTGAAGGTTGGATTATATCGTCGTTCAGCATCTCTTGAACTTGCTCCTGGATCACCTCCCTTTCTTTAACGGAGACTCTGTAAGGCGATCGATGCACAGGGCGCGCGTCGTCCTCCGTAACGATGCGGTGCTTCGCAACAGTGGTTTGGCGCACCTTCGACGACGTCGCAAAGCAATCCCGGTATTAGGCGAGAAGGTTAAGCAGCTGCCGTCGTTTCGGGCCCGGAAGCATCGGGTCAATGTCGAGCTGCGCTGGCGACGTACTGTTTTGCTGAGGTGGTGAGGATTCGTCGGTAATGGCGGCGATAGCGGCGGAGTTTCGAAGTTCCTCGACCTGGCCCACGGCTACACCTTTTGTGAGGTGTTGCGCTTCATTTCGGAAGTTCGCAACAAGGACCACAGTGCGACCATCCTGAAGTTCAGCAACTCCTCTTGCGACGCCTATTCCTCTTCCAAGAAGCAACTGGAGGCTTCCTTCGAACAGAACTTCGCCGGAGGAAGCTTCGGTGGTCCCGACGGGTACGAGAACACTCGACCGCGGCGGTAAGTTCACGTGGCTGGCAAGGACTCGGACCGCAGATAACGTCGCTTTGGCTTCCTCCGGTGGCGAGATAGGTTTTCGTAGCGTTAACCGGTTTGCTCCGAGGTCGATGACGGCGCCATACTCGCAGAGGAAGTCCATTCCGAGGATAACGTCCCTCGAACAGTCTTGCAGGACGACGAACTTCACAGGGCACGTCTCACCGTGGAGCTCGACGCGAGCAGTGCATCGCCCGACTGGTGTGATGAGGTGCCCACCGGCGGTTCGTATTTGAGGTCCATCCCACGGCGTCATGACTTTTCGAAGGCGGCGGGAGAGCCTCCCACTCAAGACTGAGTAGTCTGCTCCGGTGTCCGCGAGTGCCGATGCGTCGAGGCCGTCGATCACAACGTTTAGTTTGTTGGACACCGATGCAGGAGCGTCGTTGTGATGCGTAGCGTCGGGAGAGTGGGAACGCTCCGTCGTTCTTAAAGGCTCTTTACGTCGGTCGTCTTCGGCAACTCCACCTCCAGGGGTTGCCGCGCCTAGTTTCTCCGGCGTGGAGCGAGGGGCGACAGGCTTTCACGTCGGGGTCGGTGCATGGGCGAAGCTGGACGTCGGGGCGAAGGCGACCGGAACTCTCGGCGGGACGCAGGCTCGGGCGACTGAGGTCGTCGCAGGTACTCGTCGATCTCCGTAGGGCGTTCACCATTACGGGGGCGAGGGTCGTTCGGGTGGAACCCTCGCAGCCCGAGTCGTCGGTAGGGGCGTCGACGATAAATGTGGTCGGCTTCACCGCAGTGATAGCAGAGGGGTCGTCGATCCGCTGTCCTCCACACGTTGGTCTTTCGTGGCGCTGCTTGTTCTGGTTGGGCGTGCGCACGATCGTCCTGGCGTCGGGGAAACTGCGGCACTGGAGGCTCACGTCGGGGTGGCGCGGTGTACGGGTGAGCACGGGTCGGTGGTCGTCGGGTAGCTGCGGCGTAGCTCAGCGTCGGTTGTTCAAGAGCGGCGTTGACAAGAGCTTGTGGCTGCAGCGCTTGCTGAACTTCTTCCCGGACAATCTCGGCGACTGAGGGCGTAGCCAGGCTTGTGGCAGCAGGTAGCAGCTTCCTGATTTCCCCCCGCACGACGTCCCTGATAGTCTCGCGGAGGTCCGGGTTGTTACAGCTGGAAGTTGAGAGGGCCGCGACGCCGGGAAGTCGCTGGTAATGGGAGGCCCATGCTTGAAGGGCACGTTCAATGTTTGTTGCCTCCATGATGAATCCTTCGACTGTGGTAGGCAGGGCTCGCACAAGGCCGCCGAAGATGTTTTCTTTGACGCCTCGCATCAGGATTCTCAGCTTTTTCGCTTCGGAGGCTTGAGGATCTGCGCGGTTGCTGAGTCGCAGGACATCCTCCACGAAGCTGACGACGCTCTCGTTAGGGCCTTGGATCCTCGCTTGAAGAAGCTCTTCCGCGCGTTCTCTTCGTTGTTGGTTCGTAAATGGTCTTCGCAACTCAGCTTTGAGTTGCTCCCAGGAGGTGGTCGATGCTTCGTGGTTCTCGAACCAGTTCTGAGCGGTTGCTTCCAAGGTGAAGTAAGCGTTCTGCAGACACTGTTCCGGTGTCCACCCGTTATGACGGGCCACTCGTTCATACTGTTGGACCCAGTCGTCGATGTCTTCGTGGCTTTCGCCGTGGAAGGAAGCCGCTGTCCGAGGAGCGACGGGTAGGTAGACGACGGCTGGAGCGGCGGGGGTCTGCGACTGGTTGGCCATCGTCGTCTTTTTCGGCTTCGGTTTGTCCAGCAGCCAACCGTACTCAGGATTCTCTCCCTTGGTGCGGCGGCCGGTCCGAATTTCCGGTTCCGCGGTGAGTGGTCTTCTCACCAAGCCGCGAATCGGACTTGCACTGCGGGCCCTTGGAGGGGAACGCTGCACGGGCATGCGGTACCCCGCACCTCCACCAAAATGTCGCGGGTGGTGACCAAGAAACAATAAATAAACAGAAAGAAATAAACGTTTAATGTGGCGAACTTGTGCCAAAAATAAAAGGGTACAAAAGATAATAACAGAGCTTCGCGGGCGTCGAAGTCGGCGTAGCAGCAGAGTCGAACGCTGGGGCGAAACTGACTTCGCTCGCCTTGCGGAATCCCTTATGTACCCTCGTGGGTTTCTGGATCGTTCGTCATAGAAGGTTCGGGCGCGTAGAACATTCTAACCTCAAATCAGCCAAGACGGTTCTCGAATTCACCAGAACATCACATTACAGTGTAAACAAAAATGTGTAGCCGCGGACAGGAATCGAACCCTGGCCTTCTGCGTGGAAGGCAAGCGCGATAACCGTTAGGTCACGCGCGCGCTGCCTACTTGGCCAGCTGTGCGCGCGGCAATAATATAGGCCTCTTTGTGAGCTAAGAAAAGCAGACAATTGTCAAGATGCGCCATGAATAAGAAGATTTTTGAGTCGACTAAGCATCAGGGGTGGACTGTGCACCGGGTGCGGCCTATGCACGGGGTGCAGACTATCCAAGCAAAAAGCTTTTATTTTTGACCCCGAATTTGCCCCCTGGAACCATACACAGGGTGCGAATTATAGCGCGGAAAATACGGTACTCTCAACAAAATGTTGACGTAACAGTATATGTACAGTATGTGCTTTACCTAGAATTTCCAGTTATTTACGTTTATTTTTAAGATTAATCGGCGTATAATTAGGTCTCTTTCTTTCTAACACAAATCTTTTCTCGGGATAAATTTTCTATGGGTGCAACAATAGGGTGCAAAATCGCTGAAAGATTATTTTTAGGGTACAAGCAGCAATGCACTAATATCCGCGCAAGTGCAGCGGTATGAACATGATATAGTTATTTGATACTCTCCAACTATTTTATAGCATATCTTTAAGAACGTCAGCGTTAGTCTTTAGTCTTTAATTTTTCGCTCTGGAGAGCCGCGGCACCGCTGAAAGGCAGCAGCCCGTACCATGGGGGCCCGCGGTGCCACGTCTGGTGAACATTATAATGTGATAGGTATATACATGCAAGATGACGACGGCATGGGTTGTTGGTATTGGGGAGGATGGCAGTCCGATTCGCCGAAGTCTAGATTTCTTGGAGGCGGGTTGGGTGGGTCAGCAACGAGCCATGGGGGTCTGGCACGCCGTTCGGTCGGTGCATTAAGGAGCCCCAGGAATATGATGGCGCTCTTGCTGACTGGAATCCACTGGGGTCGAAGCATCATGCTCCAAAGAGGTTGCCCAGTCAAAGTAGAAGCTGCCGCTTCCGAGGAACCGAGGCCCAGGGCTTAGGTTGAAACACCGCCGTCGCCCGGTGTGTCATCCTCTCAACGTCGTCGTCATCTTCCATATATTATTATGACCGTTATCACTCCTTTAAAATCTGTCGTAGCATTTATCAAGGTATAAAAATATGTTTATATTGAATTCCGACTACTCATGACAAATATTTATTATATGGCATATTTTAAACCCAATTCAAGAAAACGTCGTCAAACATAAGCGTATGTTTCTGTGGTTGTTGTTTTTTTTTTTTTTTTTACATGTACTCAAAAAACGAACTAGAGTGCTACCTCTATTTCACTGCATGAGCGGAAATTTGACGTCCGTTACGAAGTACCTTGTCGTTTCGATATGTACCGAATGCGAAATTTGAATGCTTATTTATTATAGTCATTAACTGCTCTAGAGTTGATCACAATAATTGTTAGTCATTTTGCAGCTGATGAATTTCAGTATTTCAATCCCGGGGCGCTTCATTGAGTGATTAATTTCCAGCAGCTCAATTGCCCACGTTCTGGCGGTTGTTTAGTCAAGATATTAGTCAAAATATTACAAAAAAAACCGATTCGTTAAAACCAATAATCATTCTAAAATAAATATTCAGCTGGGAGCAGAGATTTCAGTAGTGACATTATTGTATAAAACCTATAGTAATTAAATTAATTTCTGTGTGAATAAGAAAATGTGAGGAATTTCTTTTATGGGCTGGTTATTTAGTAATAAAATTGATCACTCTCAGGCAGTAAATTCTATAAAAATTACTCATTATTGTTTGTCCCAAATAAGAAGTTCGTTTGCAAGCGTTAAGAAAAAAAGTAGAATAAATATTTTTCTACTTTTTGCTTTCTACTTTCTACACGTGGTGAGGAGAAAAGCAGGAGGAAAGGTGGAGGCGTTTGCACATGAGCAACGCTTTGGTCACCTCCGCTCAGCTCGTACTGCGGCCCATAAACCACGTGACACCGACTGAACAACTTGAATCTCTGTAATTCAGGCTTCCTAGCCGCCTGTGATCTTACATGCCGCCATCTGTCGGCAGCTACGTCTTTCAGACGCCTTTTATGGGCCGATGGACGACGTAGGTAGGTGCTTCAAGTTCTTGACTTCTGAATTTTACTGAGGTAAGTTTGCTCAGTAAATTATTTACACTTTTCATGCACGTTCTTCGGTCACCTCTGTACAAACTTTTAGCTCAATATGCTCACGAACCAATTTATGTGGTCGCTACAAACAGCCATTGATCCCTTGGCTTCGAATTGTATATGCAGTCATATCAGCTTCTCTGTTCTTACTGTCTTTTTGCGCGACCAACGTGGGTGAACGGCCCAACGCACCAGTAAAACACGACCGACAATTATTCTCTCCAGCAAGCCTTCCGAAGCGAAATGACGGAAACATCAAATCAAATCATATCAAATTTTATTTGATATCGCCAAGTACAAAGTAAAAAATGATGTCTGGAGCACAGGCAAAAAGCCACAAGAGTGCGGCTTGATTACGTCTGAGCCCCTTCCAAATATACATAGTAATATTACAATGTAATCAACGAGCAAAAAAGGTTTAGCAAAAGCACTGGTAATAATATGCAATACTAAACAAGTAACGCAACATCAGCATCAGTTACTCCACATTAATCAATTAATCTACGAAAGGATATACTATCCGAAAACTATAGATCTAGATATATAAACTTTATATCGAACACCGAAACACTTTTTTTCTTCCTAATTATCGAGCGCATTCAGTAAAAATGGTAATCTGTAACATAAAGATTGATTTCCGTGATTCGTGCGTGCTTGAGGAATGATCCTTTTTTCATTGTGACGTGTCTGTTATAAATGTTAGTGTTTCTTGTTAATCCAGATAACTGGTCAGTGTCGTTGTTATTTCGTTTTTTTTACATCATAGTACCGCTTAAGCAGTATATCATTATATAAAAATTTAACCGGACGTACATTAAGACTTTTAAGAAGTCGTTCGGTACATATGTGCATCACGAGGGGAATCAGAAATAGTGCGCGCAGCATTTTTTCTGTAGTAAAACAAGGTTAGTAATGTTTGAAGTGGCTGTGTTTCCCCAAACTAGGTGGCAGCAGTCGAGGTGAGAAATAAAAAGGAAATTGTCAATAAGCAATTTTATATTAGTAGGTACAGAAAAGCGCAACTTTGTAAGAATACCTACAACGCGAGAGAATTTATTAACGATTATTTCAATATGTTTGCTCCAAAGTAAGTGTTCTACAAATACAACTCCTAGGCTTTTAGCTAAGGGAACAATATCCACGGTAGAAGTCCCTATCATGGGGTGGTTCTCAATATTTGCTTTCTGATTTTATGGCCTTAAAAGTGCAGCCTTTGTTTTGCGCTTGTTAATAGCTAGGGAATTCAATAGGGCCCATTGTTCTGATTTATCGAGAACATTAGTTGCATGATTTATTATTTAATATGTATCGGAAGACTTAAAAAATAAGCTAGTGTCGTCAGCATACATAACGAATTCGGTATCATTATCGATATTGATTTTCATGAATATGGATAATAAATAACAAGGGTCCAACGATACTACCCTGCGGTACATCGGATTTAATCGCTTTAATATCGGACATTTTGTTTATAACAACTCTCTAGAAAAGCAAACTGAAAACTTTTCAACAAACCTAGAAATACTCCTCGAAAGCCATAGATATCGAGTTTTTTAGTAAGGTCATGTGGTTTATTCTGTCAAGGGACTTTGAAAAATCTACAAAAACCCCTAGTATTAGCAGTTTGTGTTCAATAGCATGGGGAATCAATTATTTTTGTGTCAGGAGTGCTGACTTGGTTAAACGACCCTTCACGAGTTAATCTAAGAGTCTGTGATGATGCTCTGTTTTTTTTTTTGTTTTTTTTTGTCTTGCAAAAAGAAGTCATTCTATCATTAATTAATTTTTTAATTAATTTTTCTAGATTTTTTTTAAAAAAACGGGAAGAATTGGTATTGGTCTGTAATTTGATTATTTGTTTTTCTCACCCCCTTTATACGAAACGCTCACCTTCGCTTACTGCATAAGTTTTGGAAATACACCTTGGATAAATAAAAGATTACAAACATGTTCAAGTGCAGGACAAATAAGATCCAGAACGTACTCAACTGGACGAATATGTAAGTCATCGGCTTCAGAACAGTAACTCTTATGAGAATTAAACAAACACATGATAAATTTCTTCAGCATTAGTCGGGTTTCTGGTTTTTAGGTATTGTAAACTGCGTGTATCGTATGTACTGTGAGCTAGTGATACAAGAAAGTTATTAATAGAGTTAGCTAGCGCCGTTCCCGATGTTGCTTTTGCATGTAAAAGTAAATCTTGAACACACTGTGGGTGCTGCTGGTTACGACCAAGCACTGTGTTCAGTCTTTGCCACGTAATGCCACTTCGTTCTAGTATGTCGGCAATAAACAGGTTGTGAAGATAATTATTTTTTTTTGCATTTCTAAGGAAACTAGTTACTTTATTACGAAAAACTTTGAAAGCGCGTAGATCATTTTAGTTTATTGTCTGTAAAAGCCGTCGATAAATAGTGTATTTTTGTTTTATTAGCTTTAACGACTTGTTTGTTATCCAAGGTTTCCTTCACTTTTCGCTTCTTTATGTCTGGTGACAAAAGAACCTCACATGTAGTTACTTTATTACGAAAAACTTTGAAAGCATGTAGATCATTTTAGTTTATTGTCTGTAAAAGCCGTCGATAAATAGTATATTTTTGTTTTATTAGCTTTAACGACTTGTTTGTTATCCAAGGTTTCCTTCACTTTTTGCTTCTTTATGTCTGGTGACAAAAGAACCTTACAGGTAGCTACTTTATTACGAAAAACTTTGAAAGCATGTAGATCATTTTAGTTTATTATCTGTAAAAGCCGTCGATAAATAGTATATTTTTGTTTTATTAGCTTTAACGACTTGTTTGTTATCCAAGGTTTCCTTCACTTTTTGCTTTTTAATGTCTGGTGACAAAAGAACCTTACACGTAGTTACTTTATTACGAAAAACTTTGAAAGCACGTAGATCATTTTAGTTTATTGTCTGTAAACGCCGTCGATAAAGAGTGTATTTTTGTTTTATTAGCTTTAACGACTTGTTTGTTATCCAACGTTTCCTTCACTTTTCGCTTCTTTATGTCTGGTGACAAAAGAACCTCACATTTAGTTACTTTATTACGAAAAACTTTGAAAGCACGTAGATCATTTTAGTTTACTGTCTGTAAAAGCCGTCGATAAATAGTGTATTTTTGTTTTATTAGCTTTAACGACTTGTTTGTTATCCAAGATTTCCTTCACTTTTCGCTTCTTTATGTCTGGTGACAAAAGAACCTCACATGTAGTTACTTTATTACGAAAACCTTCGAAAGCATGTAGATCATTTTAGTTTATTGTCTGTAAAAGCCGTCGATAAATAGTGTATTTTTGTTCTATTAGCTTTAACGACTTGTTTGTTATCCAAGGTTTCCTTCACTTTTTGCTTCTTTACGTCTGGTGACAAAAGAACCTTACATGTAGTTACTTTATTACGACAACCTTTGAAAGCATGTAGATCATTTTAGTTTATTGTCTGTAAAAGCCGTCGATAAATAGTGTATTTTTGTTTTATTAGCTTTAACGACTTGTTTGTTATCCAAGGTTTCCTTCACTTTTCGCTTCTTTATGTCTGGTGGCAAAAGAACCTTACATGTAGTTACTTTATTACGAAAAACTTTGAAAGCATGTAGATCATTTCAGTTTATTGTCTGTAAAAGCCGTCGATAAATAGTGTATTTTTGTTTTATTAGCTTTAACGACTTGTTTGTTATCCAAGGTTTCCTTCACTTTTTGCTTCTTTATGTCTGGTGACAAAAGAACCTTACATGTAGTTACTTTATTACGAAAAACTTTGAAAGCATGTTGATCATTTTAGTTTATTGTCTGTAAAAGCCGTCGATAAATAGTATATTTTTGTTTTATGAGCTTTAACGACTTGTTTGTTATCCAAGGTTTCCTTCACTTTTTGCTTCTTTATGTCTGGTGACAAAAGAACCTCACATGTAGTTACTTTATTACGAAAAACTTTGAAAGCATGTAGATCATTTTAGTTTATTGTCTGTTAAACCGTCGATAAATAGTATATTTTTGTTTTATGAGCTTTAACGACTTGTTTGTTATCCAAGGTTTCCTTCACTTTTCGCTTCTTTATGTCTGGTGACAAAAGAACCTTACATGTAGTTACTTTATTACGAAAAACTTTGAAAGCATGTAGATCATTTTAGTTTATTGTCTGTAAAAGCCGTCGATAAAAAGTATATTTTTGTTTTATTAGCTTTAACGACTTGTTTGTTATCCAAGATTTCCTTCACTTTTTGCTTCTTTATGTCTGGTGACAAAAGAACCTTACATGTAGTTACTTTATTACGAAAAACTTTGAAAGCATGTAGATCATTTTAGTTTATTGTCTGTAAAAGCCGTCGATAAATAGTACATTTTTGTTTTATGAGCTTCAACGACTTGTTTGTTATCCAAGGTTTCCTTCACTTTTTGCTTCTTTATGTCTGGTGACAAAAGAACCTCACATGTAGTTACTTTATTACGAAAACCTTTGAAAGCATGTAGATCATTTTAGTTTATTGTCTGTAAAAGCCGTCGATAAATAGTATATTTTTGTTTTATTAGCTTTAACGACTTGTTTGTTATCCAAGATTTCCTTCACTTTTTGCTTCTTTATGTCTGGTGACAAAAGAACCTTACATGTAGTTACTTTATTACGAAAAACGTTAAAAGCATGTAGATCATTTTAGTTTATTGTCTGTAAAAGCCGTCGATAAATAGTACATTTTTGTTTTATGAGCTTTAACGACTTGTTTGTTATCCAAGGTTTCCTTCACTTTTTGCTTCTTTATGTCTGGTGACAAAAGAACCTCACATGCAGTTACTTTATTACGAAAACCTTTGAAAGCATGTAGATCATTTTAGTTTATTGTCTGTAAAAGCCGTCGATAAATAGTATATTTTTGTTTCATTAGCTTTAACGACTTGTTTGTTATCCAAGATTTCCTTCACTTTTTGCTTCTTTATGTCTGGTGACAAAAGAACCTTACATGTAGTTACTTTATTACGAAAAACTTTGAAAGCATGGAGATCATTTCAGTTTATTGTCTGTAAAAGCCGTGGATAAATAGTGTATTTTTGTTTTATTAGCTTTAACGACTTGTTTGTTATCCAAGGTTTCCTTCACTTTTCGCTTCTTTATGTCTGGTGACAAAAGAACCTCACATGTAGTTACTTTATTACGAAACACTTTGAAAGCATGTAGATCATTTTAGTTTATTGTCTGTAAAAGCCGTCGATAAATAGTATATTTTTGTTTTGTGAGCTTTAACGACTTGTTTGTTATCCAAGGTTTCCTTCACTTTTTGCTTCTTTATGTCTCGTGACAAAAGAACCTCACATGTAGTTACTTTATTACGAAAAACTTTGAAAGCATGTAGATCATTTTAGTTTATTGTCTGTAAAAGCCGTCGATAAATAGTATATTTTTGTTTCATTAGCTTTAACGACTTGTTTGTTATTCAAGATTTCCTTCACTTTTTGCTTCTTTATGTCTGGTGACAAAAGAACCTTACATGTAGTTACTTTATTACGACAACCTTTGAAAGCATGTAGATCATTTTAGTTTATTGTCTGTAAAAGCCGTCGATAAATAGTGTATTTTTGTTTTATTATCTTTAACGACTTGTTTGTTATCCAAGGTTTCCTTCACTTTTTGCTTCTTTATGTCTGGTGACAAAAGAACCTTACATGTAGTTACTTTATGACGAAAAACTTTGAAAGCATGTAGATCATTTTAGTTTATTGTCTGTAAAAGCTGTCGATAAATAGTATATTTTTGTTTTATTAGCTTTAACGACTTGTTTGTTATCCAAGATTTCCTTCACTTTTTGCTTCTTTATGTCTGGTGACAAAAGAACCTTACATGTAGTTACTTTATTACGAAAAACTTTGAAAGCATGTAGATCATTTTAGTTTATTGTCTGTGACAGCCGTCGATAAATAGTATATTTTTGTTTTATTAGCTTTAACGACTTGTTTGTTATCCAAGGTTTCCTTCACTTTTTACTTCTTTATGTCTGGTGAAAGAACCTTACATGTAGTTACTTTATTACGAAAAACTTTGAAAGCATATAGATCATTTTAGTTTATTGTCTGTAAAAGCCGTCGATAAATAGTATATTTTTGTTTTATTAGCTTTAACGACTTGTTTGTTATCCAAGATTTCCTTCACTTTTTGCTTCTTTATGTCTGGTGACAAAAGAACCTTACATGTAGTTACTTTATTACGAAAAACTTTGAAAGCATGTAGATAATTTTAGTTTATTGTCTGTAA
Organism: Ixodes scapularis; assembly: GCF_016920785.2. Lineage (NCBI taxonomy): Eukaryota > Metazoa > Arthropoda > Arachnida > Ixodida > Ixodidae > Ixodes > Ixodes scapularis. Next base: position 138,510,890 of record NW_024609857.1, read on the forward strand.
AAGCCGTCGATAAATAGCATATTTTTGTTTTATTAGTTTTAACGACTTGTTTTTTTATCCAAGGTTTCCTTCACGTTTTGCTTCTTTATGTCTGGTGACAAAAGAACCTTACATGTAGTTACTTTATTACGAAAAACTTTGAAAGCATGTAGGTCATTTTAGTTTATTGTCTGTAAACGCCGTCGATAAATAGTATATTTTTGTTTTATTAGCCTTAACGACTTGTTTGTTATTCAAGATTTCCTTCACTTTTTGCTTATTTATGTCTGGTGACAAAAGAACCTTACACGTAGTTACTTTATTACGAAAAACTTTGAAAGCATGTAGATCATTTTAGTTTCTTGTCTGTAAAAGCCGTCGATAAATAGTATATTTTTGTTTTATTAGCTTTAACGACTTGTTTGTTATCCAAGATTTCCTTCACGTTTTGCTTCTTTATGTCTGGTGACAAAAGAACCTTACGTGTAGTTACTTTATTACGAAAACCCTTGAAAGCATGCAGATCATTTTAGTTTCTGGTCTGTAAAAGCCGTCGATAAATAGTATATTTTTGTTTTATTAGCTTTAACGACTTGTTTGTTATCCAAGGTTTCCTTCACTTTTTGCTTATTTATGTCTGGTGACAAAAGAACCTCACATGTAGTTACTTTATTACGAAAAACTTTGAAAGCATGTAGATCATTTTAGTTTATTGTCTGTAAAAGCCGTCAATAAATAGTATATTTTTGTTTTATTAGCTTTAACGACTTGTTTGTTATCCAAGATTTCCTTCACTTTTTGCTTCTTTATGTCTGGTGACAAGAGAACCTTACATGTAGTTACTTTATTACGAAAAACCTTGAAAGCATGTAGATCATTTTAGTTTCTGGTCTGTAAAAGCCGTCGATAAATAGTATATTTTTGTTTTATTAGATTTAACGACTTGTTTGTTATCCAAGATTTCCTTCGCGTTTTGCTTCTTTATGTCTGGTGACAAAAGAACCTTACATGTAGTTACTTTATTACGAAAAACCTTGAAAGCATGTAGATCATTTTAGTTTCTGGTCTGCAAAAGCCGTCGATAAATAGTATATTTTTGTTTTATTAGCTTTAACGACTTGTTTGTTATCCAAGGTTTCCTTCACTTTTTGCTTATTTATGTCTGGTGACAAAAGAACCTCACATGTAGTTACTTTATTACGAAAAACTTTGAAAGCATGTAGATCATTTTAGTTTATTGTCTGTAAAAGCCGTCAATAAATAGTATATTTTTGTTTTATTAGCTTTAACGACTTGTTTGTTATCCAAGATTTCCTTCACTTTTTGCTTCTTTATGTCTGGTGACAAAAGAACCTTACATGTAGTTACTTTATTACGAAAAACGTTAAAAGCATGTAGATCATTTTAGTTTATTGTCTGTAAAAGCCGTCGATAAATAGTACATTTTTGTTTTATGAGCTTTAACGACTTGTTTGTTATCCAAGGTTTCCTTCACTTTTTGCTTATTTATGTCTGGTGACAAAAGAACCTCACATGTAGTTACTTTATTACGAAAAACTTTGAAAGCATGTAGATAATTTTAGTTTATTGTCTGTAAAAGCCGTCGATAAATAGTATATTTTTGTTCTATTAGCTTTAACGACTTGTTTGTTATTCAAGGTTTCCTTCACTTTTTGCTTTTTTATGTCTGGTGACAAGAGAACCTGACATGTAGTTACTTTATTACGAAAAACTTTGAAAGCATGTAGATCATTTTAGTTTATTGTCTGTAAAAGCCGTCGATAAATAGTATATTTTTGTTTTATTAGCTTTAAAGGCCGCTGTACAAATGGGACGTTCTGCAGGGAAGAGCCTTCTCTCCCGAAGCTGGGGGACGGGGAGGGAGAGGGCCAGCGTAGATGGAAAGAGCGTCTGGAGAATGGGATTAGTCTCGGGGCGAGCCATCCTCTCGAGAGGGAATGGGGACGGAACAAAGCTGCCGTGGGTGTTCCGGCTTCCAGATGGAAGAAAGAAAAGCTTGTCAAACGGAACGGCGACTTTGGATGCGAGGACGGCCACGTCAGAGAATTTGAAAATAGCTGCTTGATTAGCTGGACGACCCAGTGCGGTCTACTGGCTCTAGAAGGTGACTCGGATGAAGAAAACTCGTTTTGCTCCAAAACTTTAAAAGCATTCTGGAACGTGAACTCTTGCCACAAATAAAAATAACACATGCATGAAACACTACGAAGGCAACTAAGCTTTCGCCTATGATGTGAGAATGCATGAGCATTACAGGCAGAGTTACGTTGGCGCAACTTACAATAAAGAAATTAAAAAAAAAAAGTTATGTTGGCGCAACGGATATCGCGCTAGTTTCGCGATCAAGAGGGCCTAGCTTCAAAACCGGGCAGGGGATGGTTTTTTGCTCGTGTTCTTTTTTATTTCGTTTATCTTTTTTTTATTCCGTCACGTGACAAGAAAAATCACATGAACAGACATCTTTTTTAACCACGTCACCAGAGATTTCTTTTCTTATTTCCCCTTTTCTTGTCTTTTTTTTTCTTTTGGTTTACGCTCCCTTTAGAAAACTCTTTGCACCTATTTCGCGTTACTTTGGCGTTAGCCAAACCATTTTATTTATGGCAGGGAATTCTGCCGTACGTATCTTATGTTACTATTACCAACCCTGGCTTGCAATTCGCATAGAGAATTTCGTCCGGCAACCAGTTTGGGAATGACGAGGCCAAATTTGTGTTATATATATATGTATAGAAATGTAGGACACTTTTCTACATTGGGTGGGTTTGCCCGGAGCCTCCAGTTATTTACGGCCAAAATCACACTGGAGGCGCTTCAGCAATGTTCACTGTGGTCGACACACGTGCTCTCTAAAAATGCCTGTCGTCTACCTTCCCAAAAGATACTTGAAGAGCCAATCACAGAGATCGACGGATAAGGAGGCCGGAAGTATGTATATATATATATATATATTTAGGTATAAGCATACTTCCGGCCTCGTTATTCGTCGATCTCTATGATTGGCTCTTCAAGTATCTTTTGGGAAGGTAGACGACAGGCATTTTTAGAGAGCACGTGTGTCGACCACAGTGAACATTGCTGAAGCGCCTCCAGTGTGATTTTGGCCGTAAATAACTGGAGGCTCCGGGCAAACCCACCCAATGTAGAAAAGTATCCTACATTTCTGGTTTCATAGAGAGCTATGAAAGCCAGAAGGGATGAATCCCAGATGAGTCAAACTACCAGCTAGCAGACGCAATCGTGTTGATAATAGCGCGAATGAGTTTGTATGACTCTCTCTGGTGGTGTGCAAAGGGTAAAGGCACGGAGTTAATATATGCTTTTGCCTAGTCACCTCGCGAACGGTTGCATGGGTATTCGCAGCAGTGGTTCATTTCGCTTTGTTTTATTACCGGGATTATATCTTGATTTCTGTGTTCCTAACTTCACAGACAGAACAAAATCGCTTTTCTCGTGTGGCGTCACGGTGGGGAGACAGAAATAAATTAGTGTACCGAAATTCGACGCTTGTGCTCGTTATATAGCGCTTCTAAAAACCGTGCGATCACGGCTGTGCAACGTTACCATTTCATAAACTGCCGTTTTTTGTACTCGTATTGCATCCTGAGGGAACGACTATGGCTGGGTAAACAGGAATAGGGAGAATTGGTGCGTGTGATTTGGTTGAAGACTTGAAGTTCAAATCAACAAATCGAGCTTCAACGAATGCGACAGTATTGCATTCACCCAACCAGCTATATGAGTTTTCAGATGGAGTATTGGCGTCTCCAGCTCGACGCTCGCCCTCCCGCGGCGGAAACGGGAAGCGCTCTAGTGAGGGTCCCCCGATTTTCCTGCTCAGCGGGCATGGTGGAACTGCTCGCGATCATGGCTTGCAAATTGTCATTTCTGAATGCAAACAATACTCTTCACTGTCCCAACGTAGTGCTGAAGCCGGTATGGGATTGTACCTTACTGGAGAGTTTTAGTGTTGCTCGTAGAAGCAAACGCAAGCAGTATGTCGTTGCGTTAGAGTTGCGTGCCCCACGTTGTGTGTGCGTCTCATCACCATGCGCCATCCAAGACCACAGTTTTGGACTCCGCGCACGCGCAGTGTGGAACACGTAAAGCTAACGTAAACACACAGCGCTTGCGTTCGCTCGTATACGCAATACTAAAACTTACTACTGTTTGACCGGCTTCCAACGCCAACGAAACACGTGGTGCTGCAGTGAACAGAGGTGCAAGCAGGTAGGTGTTCGTTCGAACTGGAAAGGCTGAGATTGTCAAGACGACGGAGCGTAAAAATGAAAGTACCTAAACGTTATGAAAAAAGTGATAATTAAAAAAAATGCATTTATTTTTTGGGGGGCATTTTGTCTGGTTGAATATTGGCGCCGAGTTTGAACTTTTGCCCATTGTCAAAACTCACGACTTTGATAGCAAAAGATATTTTACCCACAATTAATGTAATTTTACATGGATTTCTCACATTAGCTAGAATATTTTTATTGACTTTAGATTCTTTTTATATTACTTAATAATTAAATGCTACAATTGGCACCAGTGATGATTATTAGCCCACTTTTGTTTGTCATATGTGTTCGCGCGTTTGAAATTATATCATAAGCAACAATTACATTAAAGCTCTTAATTTTAATATTAATATTATACAAATCGCGGCAATATATGCCAAGATTCAAAAAAAAATCCGCCATTTAACCGTAATAGTCTTTGCAGAAAGGTATATATATTTTTTTTTAGTATATGAAAAAACTATGACATCGTTATCAAGATAGACAAACAGTCAAACACTGGGTGTAATATAAAGTCATATGCGTAACGCGTTGCTATAAAAACACACACACACACACACATTTCAGCTATCTGACATGGATTTGATCGTTGGGTTGTTGCAGTGAGGACAGCGTTTGTTACTTTATACGTGTTGTGGACATATTGTAAAAATTGGAATTATTCTCTTATTCTTCTGCTGGGATAATGTTAAACCAATTAATCATCTAGATACCCAAAACCCATTAAAAGGCCCGGAGTTCATAATTTGCCGTGACAATTATTTGAGCGAGCAAAGGCAGCGAGAACGCGCAAATATAAGCACTGATGTTTCCAACAACTCCAACAACTCCAACAACTACAAATATCAGCCTGGATCGAACACGTATGTCACAAAATAAAGTTTTCGCGAACAACGTCTCTAACTAAGTAATTACGATGTGAGACACATCTTGAGTTATGAAAGGATCCGAAATTAAGACCTATTTTAAGAAATTAAACCCAAAATAGAGATTAGTTTCCGTTTAGCTCCAGAATTAAAATGCACATCCTTGCGTAAATATTACACTAAACACCGTTCTTTTTTTTCAGGGTAAGAAGGTTACCTGCGCTCACAACACCCTAGCTTCCTCGCATTACCAGAAATAATTTGTGTCGCTCAGTGAAGCCAGCACACTAGACAGGCTCAACAGCGGCACGCATCTCCGACCCTCACTATAACCGCCATTTTGGAAAATTAGTGGCGCCACCTATAGCTAGTTGGAGTCGCAAATAGAACGGTCGATACCTTCCAAGCATGCGATTCGTGTTCTGCCAGTGGTACCTCAGCTAGACTAAAAAACAAAATCCACGTTAAAAAAAAAAAAAAAAAAACTACGGTGATTTGAGCCGCTTCAGCGCCGAATCATGTTTCACGTAAGCGTAATCTTGGGTTTGATACACGACGAGGGGTCTTGAATCATAAAAATATTTTGATTTCGATTATTTGCAGTACTAAAAATTTGAAAGCCAAGCAGTGAAGACAATGGTGTTCTGATAAATATTATATACATTTTATTTTACACTGTTTGAATACGCTGCCGTCGTTATGTCCTTGAATTATTGGCTAGCTTGTGGCGGACAGGGAGGTCTTGCAGGACCATATGATAGGACCTACACTAAACCTGCCGCGCTTCGAAAAATGCTAGTCCAATGCATACAAGCTTGTTCAAGGCGGACGGCGCGTTGCGCATCCGGCAAAGCGCTTTCGGTCGCTGGCCCCCTCTTCGGCGGGTTAAGCAGGATTAACGGAGGCGTCTCCTAATCCATTCTCCGTGTTGGCTCCCCGGGGGTGGGCGGTAAACAGGTGGCGGAAGGCGGTGAAGGGAGGAAAGGAGGGCAGGAGAGAAGGAAACGTGAAAAAGTGGAAAGCGCGAACTGTACGGCGGCCTTTAACGACTTGTTTGTTATCCAAGGTTTCCTTCACTTTTTGCTTCTTTATGTCTGGTGACAAAAGAACCTTACTAAACCGACTTGAACAAAATTAAAATAAAAACGTGTCATCGGCATCATCAGGATTGGTTTGACTATATACTATTTCCCAGCAAATGTGAAAATTTCATCGAGAAATTGTTCTAATGTTAGTGGATGAGTGTCATGAAATGTAACAGTATGAAATTCTTCAAATGATCTAACTATTGCGTTTTGATTAGTCATGAGAAAGATGGGCAAGTGACCGCTGACGTCCACCCCGATATCACCGGATATTAGTTTTTGAGTGTCTATATTTGTAATAAAAACTTCAAGTAGCGTCGGAGAATCATTCTGAATATGAGTTGGCAAGGTAATGGTGTTAATACAAGCGTTTGACTCTAATGTTCTCATGAGTTCACAGTGTGTTGTCGTCGCGTTTAACGTGTTAATATTAATATCACCACATAAAACCAGGTTATAGCTATTTTCGTTTACCCAGCACAAAATGCCATTCAAAAACAATAGGAAAGTAAATATGCTCCCTCCAGGGGGGCGGCACACGACAGAGAAAATGTCCTGATTGCAAATTATTTTTAAAATTTTAAAGTCATCTGCAATTGTTGTCAGATGTTTAACTACGTCGAATTTCAAACGTGTTATTTACCATTAATACTATACCACCCCCTTCTTGACAGAGCGGTTAAGGTGCAGAGTTTTATATTCAGGCATCCTAAACGCTTCATTGCCCTGCTGATACCGCGTCTCGGAAAGCATCACAGCATCGAAAGAAAAGCCAAAACAAGAAAACGATCCCTGCAAGTCACTGTCCTTATTCCGAGCAGACTGCGTATTCAAATAAAAGAAAGATGTACTATTTTTGGGGTTCGCCGGGTAGATATCAGTTACGTCTGATGGCGTTAACACGTTATCAGACATATCTTGTTAGTGCAGAAAGGACGATACCCGAGGTCAGCACCTACTGGATCTTGTTCAGATCCTGGGTGTAAGTTACACGTAGCACACGCGATGTGTCTGTCGTCCTTGCACAAAAAACCTTGACCGCCCTCGACCAAACGTACTTCCGTTGTTTTTCGTTCTTTCGTGCAATAACCTGACCGAGCAGCTTCTTGGGCACCGGACATAGATTATCATTTACGTAAAGAGGAAAGCGGCCTGAAAGACACAGGTTAGAAGAACAAACTCGAGTCTTACGAGCCCCTTCAATCAACACATCTCGTTTCGCGCGCGCAGGAAATTGTACGACAATGTTTGGGCATCCTCCGTCTTTCCTCGGCGCGCGGTGGCAAACATCGATGTCAGTCTCGGCGATTTGTTCACCAATGACGTCACCGAGCTTTTTTTAGGACAGCGGGTAGGTTTTCATTTTCAGCGGGCGGAGGGACCTTGATCTCAATATTCCTGTTCCTTGAATATTGTTCGAGATCAGCCAGTCTTCGCCCGGAGCGCTCCAGTTGCCCCCCGAGCGATTTCATTCATCAGATAATTTAGCGTATTCAAAAGAAAGCGCATCATTGGCTTTTTTTGGCGCTGCATTTTCTTTCTCGATTTTCGAGCAGCGCTGTGACATACCATCGAACTGCTGACTAACAAAGTCAATCGAACTTTTTAGGTCCTTACCAATTTTTAAGTTCCCTTTCGATTACTCCCCTCATGTCGCGCATTTCTGGTTTTAAGTCCTTCAAGAATTTCATAATATCAGCCGGCATGCTGAGTACTGACAGGCACTTTCACAGTGGCAGCAACGGTGGGAGAACTAAGAAAATAACAAGGGAATACCAGCAAAGAGATAATTCACCAACCTGTAATTAAGATGTGCAGTATAAGTACACAGTCAACTGCCGCCGCTGCTGAATGAAGAATGAAGACCCGGTGGTTGCCGGCACCGCTTTTGTAGCCGGTGCGCTGATTGAGTAGCCAACCACAGTTCTTGGAGCACCAACGTCACCGCACAAGCCGCGTCAGCAGCTTATGAAGATGTAGGCTTGCGGCAAGGAAAATGTGCTCCCACGACGAGATTGCGGCGACAGGCCTCAGCATCTCCGATGAAAGTAGAAGCTGCAATTAAGATGTGCAGTATATGTACGCAATCAACTGCCGCCGCTACTGCCAAATGAAACTGGGACAAACCTTAAACAAGGCGAACACTCAATTGCTCTCAGCGAAATTGCTCGCTAATTCATACCTACATAGGTTACTTCTCAGTACTGGAACCATGGTCGCAATCACGACGCTTGAATTACTCTCTAAGTAGCGGGGCTGCTTTTACGGGAACCGATGCATTTATTCAGCACTTAAATGCGAAAACGAACAAATCAAGCCAGATGAAGCAAAGATCGACGTGGGGCACTAGGCTAACGCCAGTCCCGCTACGAAAACAAGCACCCGCACAGCAATTCCAAAGGCGTGTACATGCGACAGTTGCTTGTTACAAACTACGTTGGTTGAGGCCTTCCTCTGAATATCTCGGTGAACGCGGAACAACTCGTACTCAAAAGAATATATAAGAACTCAACGATGCTAGGGAGAAGAGCGTGTTGGTTTAAGTAATGGATGAAGAAAGAATAAAACAATTAAAACAGGGACAACACAACCAAATCTTTCAAGTAGCAACAGACGAGTAAACTTTCAACAGCGAGCAGCCGACTATACCCAGGAGGAGAAGGGGGGAGAGGGGAAGATAAAAAAACGCGAAGTGCAAGTCAGCGTGGTGGGCTTATCTCGGAATTTATAAATTCAACCTCAGTTTTCGTCAGCCGGAGGGAAGGGTTTGACACGTTGTTTGCTGTGGTCATGGCGAATGACACTATGATCTCCCTGCCGCATCTGCTGTCATGTCCCCCCCTTCCCCAAAGAGGGATGACAACGCAAACATGAACGGGCATGTATGACTATGGGAACATAAGAATCTGGAGAGGCCTTAGAAACTTCGTTGTGATGTCCGAGGAGTGTGTGATTGGTACATCGGCCGGTATGTCTTATGTATTGATGGCCGCATCTCAAGGAGATGGAGTAAACTTTCTTCTCTTTGCATGCAATAAATTTCTTTTCGTGTTTAATAGTGCAGCCAATCGGAATCCGGTTGTTGTTCACTTGTTGACAGAGTTGTTTAAGACGCATGCGGCACGAAAAGACAACATTTGTGTCAAACTTTGAGGCAATGGATTTTATCCGGTGGGCTGAATTGTGTACGTAAGGTATGACGGCGAATCGGGCTTTCTTTTTTGTGGCAGGTGACTGGTGATCAGGCCCGCGAATCAGCCTTTCCATTACTGATCGAAGAAGGTCGACGGGAAACCCTGCCCTGACGAGCCTCATGTGCTGCAATATGAAGCTACTTTCTGAAAGATGACAGAAAGACTTCGTGAATGATGACGAAAACAACGATTTGATGATAGCGTGTTTTACCGTCTTCGAATGGGCGCTAGAAAACGGTAGGACAGGTTTAGCAGACCTTTGTCGAAAGGCCCTGCAGAGTCCAGTGGCACTGACATGAAGCCGCAAATTTAGGTACTGAAGACCTTCATTCGAAGGTCTTCAGTACTTCCCTTGTGAATGTAAGGCCTGACGAACAAGCGAAAAAAAAAACGGCTGTAATGCTGTCTGGAGACGTTCGATCAGGATGAATGATTAGGTAATCGTCTACATATCTGAAAACATGGCACAAGGCGCGGTGATGTCCAGTTGTGCTTTCATATCTCTGTCAACGAATAAAAGAAATAATTTGCTGACAACAGGGGCGAGGCATGAACCGATGCAAACTTCTTTCTTTTGGCGGTAGATCCCTCTCTTATGTTCAAATAAGCTGGACTGGAAATATAGATGAATCAGGTCCGCGAATCCAGCAACGGAGACACCGGAGGAATTCTGAAAATCTACAACTCCGTGCTCAAAGATGGCGTCGGAGATTGAGGCAAGCAGTGCGGTAGGATCTAGACTGAAAGACCATCTTAAGAACACCTAAAGCTGTTAGAATACGATAAGACTGGCGGTTTTGTTGTGTTAGAGGAGGGAGATTTTGGAGATAAGGTGAACGCCGCCCTTTCAAAGAATTTTCTCAAACTGAAATCGCGACCGTCCGGGACCCTCAGGTCAAGAGCTAAACAACTCTGCTCGTCTTTGAACCTGTCGTCCCTAAAAAGCGCCATTAGATGTCCAGCGAAGGAGTACCTTTCAGTTTTCTTCACTGCAAAAACACATAAGGCTGGAGTTCCCCTCCAAAATATTGTGTGGGAAAGGGTTGTTGGCAGAAGCAGATCGGGCTCTTTCAACAAAAGCATCTGTCCTGCATCCACCTCCCTCAACCCTTTAGAGTGTCTAACTCAACAGAATTCATCTCTCTCACCAGTTCCCAACATTTCTTCTCCCTGCCGCACTCTATTTTTTCACTTGGCATAGAACACATGTATTTCAATCTAGATCGTACCGCATTGCTTGCCTCAATCTCCGACGCCATCTTTGAGCACGGAGCTGTGGATTTTCAGAATTCCTCCGGTGTCTCTGTTGCTGGATTCGTGGAGCTGATTCATCTATATCTCCAGTCCACCTTAGTTGAACATGAGAGAAGGATCTACCGCCAAGAGAAAGGAGTTTGCATCGGTTCATGCCTCGCCCCTGTTCTCAGCGAATTATTCCTTTTATTCGTTGACAGCTACAAAAGCACAAATGGACATCTTCGCGCTTGGCTGCCATGTTTTCAGATATGTAGACGATTACCTAATCATTCATCCTGATCAAACTTCTCCAGATAGCATTACAGCCGTTTTTTTTTCCGCTTGTTCGTCAGGCCTTACATTCACGAAGGAAGAACCTTCGAATGAAGGTCTTCAGTACCTAGATTTGCGGCTTCATGTCAGGGCCACTGGACTCTGCAGGGCCTTTCCACAAAGGTCTGCTAAACCTGTCCTACCGTTTTCTAGCGCCCATTCGAAGTCGGTAAAACACGGTATCATCAAAACGTTGTTTTCTTCATCCTTCACGAAGTTTTGCTGTCATCTTTCAGAAGATAGCTTCAAATTGCAGCACATGAGGCTCGTCAGGGCAGGTTTCCCGTCGACCTTCTTCGATCAGTAATGGAAAGGCTGATTCGCGGGCCTGATCGCCTGTCACCAGTCACAAAAAAGAAAGCCCGATTCGCCGTCATTCCTTACGTACACAATTCAGCCCACCGGATAAAATCCATTGCCTGAAAGTTCGACACGAATGTTGTCTTCTCGTGCCGCATGCGTCTTATATCCCATTCGCACGGTCAACATAAAGGTACCTTTAACATAGGTCCCTTTGCTATCGGCGAATCAGCCCGTGCTCAAGGGTCGCGAGCACACGCCACGCGCGGAAGATCGTTAATTGATTGACCGCAGAGAACACAGGTCCCTTAGCTAAAGGTACCTTTACGGTCGTGTGAATGGGGTATTAAACAACTCTGTCAACAAGTGAAGAACAACCGGATTCCGATTGGCTGCACTATTCAACACGAAAAGAAATCCATTCCATGCAAAGAGAAGAAAGTTTACTCCATCCCCTTGAGCTGCGGCCATCAATACATAGGACAGCCCGGCAGATCCACCAATCACAGACTCCGCGAACGTCACAACGAAGTTTCTAAGGCCTCTCCAGATTCTTATCATCCCATAGTCATACATGCCCGTTCGTGTTTGCGTTGTCATCCCCTCTTTGATGAAACAAAAATCCTGGGGGGGGGGGGGGGGGGGGGGCATCACAGCAAATTCGGCAGGGAGATCATAGAGTCACTCGCCATGACCACAGCAAACAACGTGTCAAACCCTTCCCTCCTGCTGACGAAAACTGAGGTTGAATTTCTAAAATCCGAGATAAGCCCACCACTCTGATTTGCACTTCGCGTTTTCGTATCTTCCCTTCTCCCCCTTCTTTTCCTGGGTATGGTCGGCTGCTCGCTGTTGAAAGTTTACTCGTCTGTTGCTAGTTGAAAGATGGGGTTGCGCTGTCCTTGTTTTAATTGTTTTATTCTTTCTCCATCCATGAACTGAACGAGTTGCGAGGTGGACAAGCATCTCGCCACGACAGCCATGTTTGTTATCGCCCCGTTCCTCGAAAGCATCAAAGGCCGAGATTTGTCCGGCAACACCGCAAAGTTCCGTGCCGCTGATTCTTTCCCACTGCAGCGACGAACGAAGACAAACGCACACAAACGAACGACGACGGATATGTTCTTGTTCGTCACCTGACTTGAAGCGCCCCATAGCGGCCCCACCGAGGAACATCTCCTGGAGCCGAACGTATCCTCCTCGGTCGCTTGTACATTCTGCTGCCTTTCTTCTTACACTTCTCTACCCATCATCCCCTTTTTCCTGTAGCTCGATCGACTTTGGGAAATGGCCCTGGTCTTGTCCACATTGGCTTCATGCTTTTCCCCGTCCCTCGGTGGGATCATGGCTTCCTTCGTTGGCTGTTGACATGTCATAACGCGAAAGAAAATTTCCCGTCGCTCGTTTGGCTCGCAAAAGCCTAGTGCGTTGGGTGGTGCTTCAAGACGCCGAGGCCTATCACACTCTCATTAGGATGGATGCACCGACGTTCGAGTAGTAGCAGGCCAAAGTAAGGCCGCTCATCACGAAAGGGTATCGCGTTCCGGCAAGCCATTCCGGCAGGCAGAGACTGTCAACACGTGGTATGATAGTCGGGGTGCCGTATATCTCGCAAAAAAAACGCTTGCTTTCGAAGATCCGGATGAGAGCGATTTTGTAGAATTGCTCGGCGCTCATGACGGGACCTCGAACGTGCTGAACGACATAACCGATTAAAGATTCGGGAACTTCGGTTCACAAAACGCTTGGTGTCAATGTGATGCCGGTTTATGGAAGATCGCCAACGAGAAGTAAGGGACCGAATAAGGAGTTTTCATTATGAAAGAACATATTTATCTCGAGTTTCCCCGTGTTTCTCAGAGCGTATTCCGCGTAAAGAGCGGAGCAGAAAAACCACGCCGCCCGACTCTGTCTGTGTATTTTGAAATGTTTTGTTCCCAACTTCACTTCCACCAGGAAATAAGTTCCCTTGTCTGTGTGTTCTGCGTCGTATCCGTCAACTGAGACGGCGGATTCCAACAGACAGGTCGTCTGTCGGTGTCATTTGTGGCACGTTGCAGGTTTTCGAGGTCGTTTATTAATGTTTGTCGCCTTAGTGGGACGAGGCGATTATCTTTTGAAACCGAAGCGGGAAATGCGATCTCGTGATATTTTTTGAGAAGATCAGTGACTCGTTCCAGATCATATGCTTCTCAAACGTAAAGTTATGTCCAACAGAAGACTACCACGGCATGGACAAACGATTTTACAACAAAAATTTAGAGGTCAATCATCTCTCGAACGAACTAGAGCCGAGAAACAAAGTGTAGCTCCAGCTTTCGCTGTGGGCGGGGACTGATGAGGGCTGCCTCCATCTAAATTGCGTCTGGTGGCGTAAAGTGAACATTGCGCTATACAATGTTTTTTTATTCGTGGAAATTTTTTTTTTATAAACTACGTTTTTCATCTATGCTTTTTAATTTTTTTCCCCGGTGTTCTTTGAAATCCGGGATATCGCGAATCGCAATCGTGCTGCAATAATACTTGTTTTCAGGATGTACATAAAATGTCGCAATTCTATGACCTCGACACGTGCTAATGTTAGATTCTAGCTCGAACCTTGCATACTTTACATGGCCAATGGCATGTGGCGTTCGAGCTGGAGTGAAAGTATAAATAAAGAAACAGGGTATAAACGTGCCGCAGCTTTTCCGTCGGTTTGAAAACAAATCCAGTGCAACCCGTTCCTAAAATCTAAAAGAATTTCCACCTGGTTCAATTGTAAGGCATCTCTGCAACTCGAATCATGGCACTCGTTTTCTTCACCATTGCTGCACTCGTAAGCTTGAATTTCTGCAGTGGAAGTCAGTCCTGGCCTGAGCTCAATCCGGAACTTCAACAGTATCAGGACTTGTCAAAGGTCAGTATGCGTGGTACGCAGTCTAGCGGCTCTAAGGTTTTGTAATGGACTTGAATCGGTTCCTCTGAAAAAAACACTGATGCGTTTTAAAAAAGAGAAAAAGAAATGTATATTGTAGCAACATGCTATTGCTGCATTTTTTTTTTCCGTTTTGGTAAGACACTGAATAAAATCGGGAAAATCATTTCACTAGACTATAAACGCATGCCTAAGATTATAGAAAAGAAACGTGCATGGTATACTCGTCGAAGAGTTTAGGAATACGCAGGGCAACAGCAAGAACGTTCGCCCTAAAAACCTGTGCAATGAAAGGACACTCTGCCTAGCTTTATGCACGATTCGTTCTTTCTTTTTCTCTATGCGTTGTTTTTAGAAAATTATTTGATTAAAAATGTACCCCTTTATAATTCACACCCCAAATACACGATATGCGTCTCATATTTAGGGTGACCAAACGTGCAGCCCCGTTTTAGAGACACATTTTTGCTGTCCCGTTGCGAAATGAGTGCTAATTGAGTAAAAGTAAGTCTATAAGAACCATTATCATAAAAGTGACCATTTTATAAATATGTAGTAAAGATATAGTAAATTTAGAGCTATTTCTCTGGTTTCATCTGAAGTCCTGTTCGCGCAGGACTTGAGATGGAAGTTCGGGGCCTTTTCATTTTAGTAGTTGCCTCACCGGCGGATAGAGAGTGCTGACGCCCTCGGCGCCATAAGGTTGCTTCAATTTGGTTGGTTTGGGTTTCAGCGTGAACTCGGCTATGTTGCTGTTTTACATTGCTTTTGCTTATTTTCTGGTACGATTATTTTTCTTGTAGCACACAACCGATGAAACAGTGGTATTGAGCCAGTTTGAGATCTACGACGTGTATTTTAGCCTAAATGAAAGGCTTTTTTACTAACTCCTTTGGCGTATCTGATTATGGTCGGTTGCAAAACGCCAGACAGGTGTACAGGGAAGATTACCACCGACTACGGCCGTGCTTGATGACACCAGTTTCTAGATAAACAAACTAATGAAGAGACTAACACGTGGATGTAGGGCAGCATATCCACAGTTTGATTAGCAATGTGCTGAATTGGCCAGAACAGTTGAACTCGCGAGTTTACTACTCACTGTTTGGTTTTCGTGGGCACCCAACATTTAGTGAACTTCGCAGACTAAAAGCGTATCGTGTGATTACGCAGATATTGATATAAACAAGTAGTAGCATCACGACCTCTTTTTTTTTTCATTCAGTACTCGCGCATGTTTTGACAGGCCGAGTGGGAAATTTCTTAAATTATCTACCCTGCTAAAGCACGCATAAGCAGCTTTTCGCGATATTAGCCCTAGGAAATAAATTATTTTTATATGAACATTTGGTTACCCAAGATATGATATAAGTGACAGGCCCGTCGAATTAAATCTGGCATTTTTCTTCCGTAAAATTGGCAAAATAAATTTAAAGGGCGCAGGAGGAAAAATACCTCGGAAAGTTTGGCTGAATTCGAGCGCTAGGCACCTCTTCACGGACTTGTGTGAACAAATATTTATTTGTTTGAACAGATTCGCTTTGTAAATTTCGGCGTCGCCAGCCACCAATAGTAAAGCTCTATTCGCCATCGACAATCCTGGACTCAAGTAATCGTTATGCACGGCTGTTTTCTTTCTTTCGGCGTAAATTATTGCGGACTCCAGATACAGGCAAAAAATAAAACAACGTACGCCCCCCCCCCCCCCAAAAAAAAAAGCGTCGTCAATATTGCGCATGCGCCGAACCTAAACCGCGTTTTAAATTTGCAAAAAAGAAACGATGTTATTTCTTTGTGCACGCTATTCTAAAAGTCGCTACTGTTAAGTGTCTGTGGCAGTTTCTTACGTGGGAAGTCCCAACCTTTGTGTTAAGATTAATTAAGTGAATGGCACTGGTTCTCTGAATATAATAAATAAATCACTTAAATGACTGTCGAAATGGGAGCAAGCACGGTATACAATTTTTTAAACTTCATAAGTGAACTGACACACCGAATTTTTACGTCGCAAAAAAGGTTGAGAACCTCAAACACATGCACGTGTGATATTATGAACAAACAAATCGCCTGATGTATGTATCATTATTTTAGCCTCAGATAAAATGCAAGTTAAACGTTCGTTGTCTGTCTCCTCCGCGAATATCCTAACATAATCAAAAGCAACTGTTTACGATCTATTATGACTACAAAAAACGATGCCTTCAGGAGATACAGATAGTCTCCTTGCGCTGACTATTCTTGACGCCTTCCGATCCTAAATGCACGATATAAATATATACGCTTCTTACTGAGAATGTTCCGGCACAATAAGTAAACAAACCTCAGTTGTCACAAGGACCTTTGAACCCTCGTGATGTTTTAGTCGTCGAGTAGACGTATCGGACTACAGTTTCTGAAGCAAGACAAAAAATCGCGGTGTAACGCGACGAAAAACACGAATACAACGCATCCGCCAAGGCGTGGAGACTACTTTCATAAAGCCCTACATGCAACACGGCGCGCGTTGCACTCTGGGAACTAGTTGGCCAGCCAGGGAGGAGGGTGGCATGGTTTCGGTTTCGATCGACACGTCGACAAGAGATTATATACAAAGCGTGGACTATTAACGACCGTTATCTCATGTTTTCTGGTCCCGAGAGCGTCATTTGTGGTCTCTAAACTAACCTAAATGGCCAGACCTCGAAGCTTCAGACAAGCCCGAGACGTATAGCTTGTCTTAACTCATGCTTGTTGTATTTCTGTACTTGAGCCTTTCTGTTAGCGTTCCAATCGAGGTATGTGGACAAGCCAGTGCTGGGAATCTCGACGCTGCGAAGCTGGGGGATCTTGCTAGTGTACGAATCAACAAGATCTAGCAACCAGTAAGTATGCATACACCTAGCTCGCGCCTTTACATTAGTGTTGTTGATCAGGAAGTTTGTTTGTTTCGTGCGTCCATAGACAAAATATCACTTTTTGCAATTACTGTTTTTCTTAATACGCCTGAGTACGCGAGGTAAAACTCGGAGGCGCCATTGAAAAGCTCAATTTTAACACACTTCTTATCTCTTATCTGTACTGACCCGCAGCACTGCACGAAGTAAGGTCCCCACCCGCTTGCATTCCACTAATGTTCAACATGGCGTATGCGCATAAAGTTATCCTGCAATCATATAGGCACATTCGCACATACAGACCGTTTTTAGAAAGCGAAAGTCGAGCACTTGTGTGAAGAATGTCGCACCGTTCGCCGGGAGTGCGCCGGATGGGCATGAAACCCTATGCGGTGCGCCAAACGAACGAAATAATTCAAAACACGTTTGACGGTTGCTAATGGCCATAATATTTGTTATGTGTTTGCTTTCTTCCTCCCTGAGTATGTCGAGATAATTTCAGACACACCGTTCAGGCACAGATCTTGGGCGTCAGTAAAAGCTAGTCCAAAAAGGCTTAGCGAGGAGTAGGGGACGCTTGTTAGGGCCCCCGTCGTAGCTAGCCGATCTCAGCGTTTGCGAAAACTTAATCTTCTATCAGCATAAAATTTGAGTGGGAGATATATGATGACACGAGGAAGACATCATAGTAACTTTTGTGCAGTAGTGAGGTCGAATTTCTTGCGTTTCCTTAAAAGTTAATGCGTCAACGCTGGGCCCAACTTTGATACTCCTGTGAGAATGCGGCTTGCTTTTTGCCCAATGAAGTAACAAGAAGCGGACGTTTGGCAAACAAAATAGGTGAAAGGCTCCAGATGAACAAATTTCAGTTCTAGTTCACTGGTACTAGACGGGATTATTGAAATTGAACTCAAAGATGCACTCGTGGGGTGAGGTGACTAAGCCACGTATTACTACGTTTGCATACGCACTCATAATATCCGGTGTTTCGGGAACCAAGAAAAGTGCCCCGGTCTTCGTTTTGTATCGCTCGAGAATGAGTGTATTGTACGTTCGAGAAAAGTCAGATAATCGAAAACGCAAGCAGCGCGTTCGGTCGCGGCGTGAGAGCATGAGATGAAGCTGCTCAGTCGAAACCGAAACTGAGCGGCCAACTAGTTCCCAGAATGCACTGCGTGGTATTTTGCCGCGATGGGGCGCGTCGGTTTTGGAAGAAGTCCATTGAAGCAACCTAATGACTGCCGCGTCACGTGATTCCAACATGGCAGCGCCCATGCGGAGGAGGATGAAAAGGTCTTATTCGGCATGCTTCGGTTTTGTTTAAAAATTAAGAAACGTGCTTGAGTATTTAGCAAAACGAAACACTTGGGAATTTCAGTTCACTGACAAAATGCACAGTGAACTGAATAGTAGTATGGCTTGCTGTTTCGCCCGGCCCCTCTCCCCGACCCTTTCCCCCGATGTCCCATTTTCCACGCTGTATACATAATGGTCACCCAACTTATTTTCGAATAAATGCCTAAAACCTGAAGGGTTCGTAGGGTTAGAGAAATGTAGCTAGCCAAAATATTAATTAGGGTAAGATATAGATTTTATCATAGTTTCAGAATAAAGAATAAACCTGAATACAAATGACAAAAGAAAATAAAGATACATATATTTTAAATGTGCGACAAGAGAAAGAAAAAGAAATGAAAGACGTTTACAATTCCCTGTAATGCCTAACTAGAGCGCAGCTCTTGAACAAGAGGAGGGGAGGGTACGGAAAAGAGAGTATTTTCTCCTTTTCCTCCGTACCCCCTCCTCGTTTCCCAATTTTCCTCCCGCTCTCCTCCTCGCTCATCCTCTCCTTCTCCTCCTCCGCTCCTCTTCCTCCTCCCTTCCCCCTCCTTCTCCTCCTTCAGTCTTCTCCCCTACTTCTGCCATCTTTCTCTCTTCCTCCTCCTCCCCCCTCCGCCTCCTTCCTTCCTCCTCCTCCCCTCCTCCATTTTTCTTCTCTCCTTCTCATCTCCTTCTCTCTTCCTTCTCCTCCCTCTTCTTTTCTCCTTCCTCGTAACGTCACTCGTGACCTTCGTGACGTCACTGGTGACTCTCGTCGCCGCCTCGTGAAGGTCACTATGAAAGTCGTGACCTTCGTCGTGACCTTCACGAGTGACCATCGTGACGTCACTCGTGACCCGCGTGACTCCTCGCGTGACGTCCTTGGGACCCTAGTGACCCTCGTGACGTCACACTGACGTCTCGTGTAACATCATTATGGGAAACGTCCCATGATGCAAAGCGCGGTTGCGCCGACGGCGATGGCGACGCCGCTCAAGCCGGAAACAGGAGCCCAACAGCTGGGCTCTATGCAAGACAGCCAGCAAATCGTAGAGGAAAATCTAAACTATTGAATATAGTGGCACGTCATATCATTGTAACTTTGTTTTACATTCGTTTTAGAGTGTAGCTCTTAGGCGCCCGTCTGCGGCTTGAGCGGAGTTGCCGTCGCCGTCGGTGTCGCCGTCGGCATAACCTCGCGTTGTATTATGGGACGTTTCCCATAATGACGTCACACGATGCCTAAATTTGGCGGAAAATTTTTGCGCTAAATTTAGGAGGAAATTTTGTTCGCTAAATTTAGCAGGAAAACTACTCCGCCAAATTTACCGCAAAATATAGCGGAGAAATTTTTCCGACAAATTTAGAGAGCAATTTTTTTCGCTAAATTTAGTGCGGAAATTTCCCCGACAAGTTTACCGGTGAAATTTTTCCGCAAAGTTAGCGGAGAAATTTCCCCGCTAAATTTAGCGGGTGAATTTACCGGAAAGTTGTCCCACAATTTCATGATAAATTACCCTCCGTACCATTCCTTCCCCTCCGAACCCTTTCCTCTTCCTCCTCAAGAGCTGCGCCCTAATTTGGCATTGCAGAGAATTGTAAACGTCTTTCATTTTTTGGAGACTCACAGTATTGACTTCACCAATGGGTTAAAAAAACACTTATTGAGTCTCTCAGAACGTCTTTACCAGCAGAAAAATAACTTCAGTAGAAAAACGAGCCCAGAAAGCTTTACACGCGCACATCATTATAAAATTTGTTGCACATTCGAACATATCAGATGAAATTAGCTGCCTCGCAACGCTTGAAGAGTTCAAGCTTGGCCACAAGTGACTTTTTTTTTTAAATATGCGCAGTTATTACTTGTTTTTCTTTTTTCTGAGCATAGGTAGGTGTTTGCCTATATTGATACCAATGTCTTCCTCTCGATTTAATTCATTACAACCAGTGCTACCCACTTCCGGTGACTTGGTACGTGATCTTCAGAAACTTTGAGTCAGACCCAGTCTTCGGCGGCACAGCGAAATGCGTCAGGTTCACCGAAACGGGGCCACCAGAGGATGGCGCCTACCCAGTTCTCATAGAATACGGGAACCAATCTACGTAAGTGGAACCAAGTTCTGGCAGTATGTATTCAATGTTTTTAAATAGTAGGAACGCGGTACGTCTTCCATTTTTATGCTGCGTAGAGCACAAACACGTATTCAGTTTTTGCGATGTCTTTCAGGCCATACTTATGCCATGTTTCGGATATGTGTCAGCCCCGACGTTTATTCGAACATACATTGAAAGATTCCTTGGATACTTCCCTGCTGGCACAATTTATTGTGCCAAATCGTGGTCTTCGTTTGGCAATAAGGGCCCTGAATGCTCCGAAAATTCAAGGTGTAACCTAAATCTATATTTGTTAGGAATGGCCTGGCTATTTCTGCCCTAAATCGCCCTAGAAGTTTTAGATTTAGGCTTCACCACTACATGGTTCTTTGGTTGACATCTGGCTTCTTTGGGCCTCGATTCACGAGAAAATGCTAAGCTAGACTTTATTTCTGATTGTTAGGTTTTCACCTTTAAATTTTAGGCCTAAATTGCGAAACAAGAATCGGGCTTCAGACGCCGGTTGTTTGGTTGATATGGAATATTTTCGGCTCCTGTGGACTGGCACTTGGGGAATTTATGTGGTAAACTAGAAAAAAGGCCATAGAAAGGCCAAAGTACATTACTTTGACACTAACCATCGCCTTGGAGCAAAACCTTAATAGGTCCAAGTTAGGCCCCTGGAATTGCTAAATTTGGTCCAAGCTAGGCGTTTCCCTAGCATGCTGCCTGGTGTTAATTCCTACTTGGTTTCGAACCAATCGAGGGGCCAGGCCATTCTGTTGTTCTTTATTATTTACTTGTTTATCAATACTGCGAACTCATTTACATTCAAGCAGGAGTGAACATAGGAACGTAAAGGACACCGAGAAAACATCAAGAACACTAATACATTAAAATATCACCTAAAAGACATCACGGACCTCATGTAACAACATGCACTAGAAGTGCGAACTCTAAGTTTGCAATAAATGCTTCGATGCTGGTACTTTGAGCTTATATTTTGACCAATGAATTCATCCAGCTATTTTTCAGAAAAAAAAAGAAGCTAAACTTTAAGGGGAAAATCTTGATTGTCTCATTGAGCGAAGAAGCGTCGTATAAGCCGATATAAATACAATTGACGGGCACGCCTTGCTCAATGGGCGACCCTACTTGTCCCATTAAATCGGCGTCGTCCTTGAGGTCGTTTTAGAAGTCGTTTTAAACCTCGAGGACGATCTCACTCGTCACATTACGTGAGAAACAAGCGGCGGTGGCTGCGGCGTTGTTCCCGAAAGATGGCCATAAAATACGCCATCACGCGTCATCACCGTGATGTCATCAAGCGTCATCATACGTCATTAGCTTGTTGTCACCACCGCAGCGCCGTGTGGAAAAGGTGCATTTCGGACTTCATCTGTGCTCGTTGTGTGCCTCGTGCTATGGACTGTGAGGCGACCACGCCTACATCTAGGGCGGCTGCCGCAGGCAAACGTGGCTGTCCACGCAAATACGCCACAGCCTCCTTAAAGGGACACTGACAGGGTATTTATGCTCACCGAGGTTTTTAGTTTTATATGACATATGAGAGCCCAACTACCTGTTATGTACGCACGAATTGGTCGGAGCCAACGATAACGTTTTACTGTTTATTTGTTAACATCACTTTTGGCTAGGCGGGAAACCCGGTGGTCCTCCGGGCAGCACAGCCTTGTTGAACGCCCTCAAATTCCCGGCATACAGGCGGCGGCGCCACCAGTCAGTGGCGAGTACACAACATCTCCCCCTTTCAGTCATAGCCATAACGGCACGGTGGTCGCAAGGGCCTTCCAGATCGAGAGGTTGGTCCGGACCTTGACTGCTGGAGTGATGCTGGCTGGCTGGCTGGGCAGTCAGGGAGCTCGGGCGAACAGGGCAAGCTGCTGAGAGAGATGAGGTCCTCCTCAATGTTGCATCGTCGACGATCGATGACGAGGAACTTGGCATTGCGGCGAATTATGCCCTGGTCAGTGCCAATCCAGTAGGAACGAGGTGTTTCCGCTTTGTTGAGCACTGTCCCTGCACGCTTCAGATCGGTGATCCTTACAGCATGTCGCCTGTCGTAGTTGATCGCTTGGCGTTTTCGAGCCTTGTGCTCAAAGTCTTCGACTTGATGATGATCTGGAACAGAAGGCCTCAACAGCTCCGCTGATATTGGCACATGTGTCCGCAATCTCCGGCCAAACAACAATTCGGCAGGGCTGAAGCCGTTCTCTAAAGGTGTTGCCCGGTACGCCAAGAGTGCTCTGTAGGGATCAGATGACTTTGTCAGTTTAGTCTTCGCAATCTTGACTGCGGCCTCGGCACAGCCATTGCTCTGGGCATGTTTGGGACTTGAGGTGACATGCTTGAAACCCCAGTTTCTTGCGAAGCACAGAAATTCAGAGCGAAACTGTGGTCCATTGTCCGTCACAACTGTCTCGGGGATCCCATGCCTTGCGAAGATTGACTTCGACTTGAAAATGACGGTCTCTGGTCTTTGATTTTCAAGCAATGATATCTCGATGTAGCGGGAGTAGTAGTCCGTCACAACCAGGTAGCACCTCCCATTAGCATAAAAAAGGTCCATGGCTACTCTTTGCCATGGTCGGTCAGGGAAGGGAGTTGGCATGAGTGACTGGTTCCGAGGTTGCCTCTGCTTCATACAACTGACACATTTCTCCACAGTGTCAGCAATGTCTTTTGATAGACCAGGCCACCAACAGGATTGCTGGGCTCGTCTTGTGCACTTGATGATGCCTTCGTGACCATCATGGAGAGAACTTAGCACTGAGGATCTCAGTGGAACAGGTATCAGGTATCGTTGCCCTCTCATGAGGATTCCCTCATGCAACGTTAGTTCGTTCTTGAACTGCCAGTAAGGCAAGCACTCCTGGTGCACTTGTTTTTTCGTCTTCGGCCAAGTTGTTTGAACATAGTTCTTCAGAGCTCTGCAAACAGAGTCTTGGTCTTGTGCATCTGCAAGGCTCTGCAGACATACGTCTGGGACACTCACATGCCGAATGAGGGCTTGCTCAAAGTCGGCGACTTCCTCTGCGAGGCGCGAGCTGTCCTGTCCCTGCAGTGGTTGACGAGACAAGGCATCAGCAACAACCAAGTCCCTGCCGGGCACATGTTGCATGCTGTAGTCATAGCGCATCATCCTGAGACGCAGCCGTTGTAGCCTTGGCGTAAGATCATCCACTGGCTTCCGTGTGAAGAGGGGAATGAGTGGCTTATGGTCAGTTTCAATGTGGAACCTTAGACCGATGAGATAGTCCTTGAACTTCTCACATGCCCACGTAACGCCAAGGGCCTCTTTCTCTATCTGAGAATATCCCCTCTCTGCCTCTGTCAGAGTTTTCGATGCATATGCGACGGCTCGCAGGCTTTTGTCCTCTTGGCGCTGCATCAGGACCGCTCCCAGGCCAAAACTTGAGGCATCAGCAGACACGATTGTCTCCTTTGTTGGACAGTAGAGTGCGAGCACTGGTTGTGATGTAAGGCAATTCTTTACATCTTCAAAAGCATGTTGCTGCGTGCTGCCCCAGCTGAATGGAACATCCTTGTGAAGCAGATCTCTCAGGGGTCCTGTCTTGACCGCCAGGTTCGGTATGAACCGCGCGATGAAATTCACCATTCCTAGGAACCTCTTGAGTTCTGTGACGTTTGTTGGAGGTGGCATGTCTACGATGGTCGCTATCTTTTCCTTGTCTGTGGTGACACCGTCTTTGTTGATCACATGTCCCAGAAACTTGACTGTTTCCTGGGCGAACACGCACTTTTCACGGTTAAGCGTGATCCCTTTTTCCTTCAGTCTGCCTAAGACTTCACGCAGGCGACTGTCGTGCTCTTCCCTGGTCTTGGCCCACACCAGAATATCCTCGATATGACATGCCACACCGTCAAGTCCTTCCAAGAGTTCATGAGTCATTCTTTGAAAATTCTCAGGAGCACAGGAGATGCCGAAAGGGAGGCGGTTAAACTTGAACCGACCAAATGGAGTGATGAAAGTGGTGAGCAGTGTTGACTCAGGGTGCAGTTTCACTTGATAAAAGCCAGAGTAAGCATCCAAACGGGAGAAGTACTTAGCTTGTCCCAAAGTAGCCAGAATTGGCTCCACACTTGGAATCGGATGATACTCTCTCTGCACACTCTTGTTCAACATGGTGTAGTCCACACAGATGCGTATGTCACCATCCTTTTTCGGTACTACCACGATTGGCGAGCACCAATCTGTTGGCTCACTGACAGTGGTGATCACTCCTTCGTTTTCCATCTTTCAGAGTTGACGCCCCACAGCTTTCAAGAGTGGAACTGGGATGCGTCGCGGTGATGTGACTGCCACAGGCTCTACCGGCGACTTCAGCTTGATTTTGCAAGTGTAGGGGGCTTCTCCCAAACCTTGGAACACCTCTGGGAACTCGTTGATTGGGTCGAGACATGGCTCTGCTCCGGCTCTACTCACTCGGCACAGGATACCGAAGCGTTCGATGAGGTCCAAGCCCAGAAGAGGCTCGTCCAGGTCCTTTGTGACGTAGAGGTTCGCCACGGTACTTTTCCCATTGTATACTACTGTTGCTTGCATCACCCCCACGATGTCCAGTCGCTGCTTCGCTGGTCCAAGAAGGAGCATGTCGGGTTTCTGGAGTGTTATCCCCTTGTCCAGCTTTGCCAGTAAACCTGTTGGAATCACGGTAACGTCCGCTCCTGTGTCTAGGCGGAACTCGACGTTGTGACCGCCTACGACGACGGTGACTTTCCACGGCTTTTTCTTCTGCCCAGTGTTGACCGTTCCTGCGAAAAAGAAGTCTGCCTCCGTCGACGTGCTTTCATTCAGCTTGGCGACTTGCCGGAGTCGCTTGGCTTTACAGACTGATGCAAAATGGCCTTGCTTTCCGCACTTGTTGCATCGAGCTTTGGCTGCAGGACATTGCTGCCTCGGGTGCTTGACTGCATTCCCACACCAAAAACATGACTGGGTTGCGTGTGGCTGATCCACCGAAGGCTTTTGTGGACATTTTGGGTGAAACTTCTTAGCCCTCTGTTGTGGGGCCTGCAGCCTGTCCACATGTGCTGTCTCAGCGGGCGCTGTCTCGGTAGAATGCTTGAGGGTCTCTTGTTGCCGGCCAACAGTTTCCGTTTGCTTCGTTAGCAACACCGCTCGCTCCAAAGTGAGCTCGCTTTCCATCTGTAGCTTAGTGGAGAGTCTTTTGTCTCTCACACCGACGACGAAGCGATCCCTGAGAAGCTCATCCTTGAGGTTGCCGTAGTCGCACGTCTCCACCAGCGCGTACAGCGCCGTGATGAAATCCGCTGCTGCTTCTCCCTCACGCTGTGAGCGGCTATTGAACACTGCGCGCTCGTACACGACGTTCTTTTTCACAATGAAAAAGTTCTCGAATGCCGCGACAACATCGGGATAGGATTCCGTCTTGTCCGCAGGGATGGGGAGGGAGGCGAAAATCTCCTCTGCCTTGGGTCCCATGAGGTAAACGAACGAGTTTACCTGCTCGGCTTGGGTCTTCCCTTGTAGGCCCGAGGCGGTGCGGAAACGCTCCCATCGTCTCTTCCAGGTCGTCCAGTGCTCAGGTACGAACGTGAACGGCTCCGGTGCTGAAAGGTGGTATGGCGGTGGTGGCTGCGGCGGCGGTTGAGAGGCTTGTGAAGACGCGTTCATTGTTCCGACCTGTAGGCCTAACGGTGATCCGTTGAGTTGACAGCGAGTGGCAACGCCGAACGTTCGATGCTCGTGTGCCTGCCGAGCGTCTTGCCTAGCGGCGCGTGAAGCTGAACTTAGCTTCTGACACCATGTTATGTACGCACGAATTGGTCGGAGCCGACGATAACGTTTTACTGTTTATTTGTTAACATCACTTTTGGCTAGGCGGGAAACCCGGTGGTCCTCCGGGCAGCACAGCCTTGTTGAACGCCCTCAAATTCCCGGCATACAGGCGGCGGCGCCACCAGTCAGTGGCGAGTACACAACACTACCCAGAACAGAATTTCCGGCTCGAAATTCGGTTTCTTTCCGCCCGAAAACCGCCGATCAAGAACTGGCCGGTTCGAGTCTCGCTCACTCTCTTTTTCGCGGTCACGGGCCGTTTTCTAAGGTATCGATGCGACCACCAAATTTAATCGAAGTCGTGGGTCACTGAAGGCACACACTCAATATTAAAAATAGAAAAAAATATGAAACCCATTTTTTGTGGCTTCTAAAAAGCTGTAAATACGTTGATTGGAAAAAAAAGTTCCACAGACAACCGGAAGCATTCTGTGCGTTCGTCGTTTCGCGTATCGTGGGACTCGCGGGGCCGGCGATGGCAGCGGACGACGGGCGTGGGGCCTCTATTTCAGAACTGTCGTTCGCGGTACCGGCCAGAGCCGTATATGTAGAGAGTTTGGCCATTCGTTGGGAAGTATAGGAGACAAATGAAGCGGCACCATTGGCCGAAAGCGGGCTGGGCGTGTTCCAGGGCGTCTTCAGAAATTCGAATGTGACCAACCAGAAGCCGGAATTAATACCCTGGCGGTGGTCGCGAGAAACAAACCTGATAACTGCATTGGAGTAACTCTCGATGGCTGAAAATATGGTACACGTGATGTTTCAATCATACTCATCTAAAATGATGGTGGAAGAGTGCGACTAGCGGAAAGATCGACATAATCCTTACGCCAAACGCCGAGCGCCGGGAATCTGCCGTCAGAGCGGTCACACTCTGTCCGCGCAAAACAGAGTTGAGCGGCGCATTCGTTTCTTACATCTTTCTGCATGATCATAATGAAACAACACGTGCACCCTATTTTCAACCACAAAAAGTTACTACACTTCACTCTTACGCACTTATTAAAACCATATACGAACAGAGACCTTCGATGATCGATCGGCTCAGAACTGTTTCTCGCTACCACCGCTAGGGGATTCATTTCGGCTTCTGGTTGGTCAAGAGAGCATGCCAAGCCCTCTTTCCGAGTCTGCCGCACGCCCTGGCTCTGCCCGCGCCTCCCATTGACCAAACTCTCTACATATACGGCTCTGGTACCGGCGAATTCTGTCTACCGTTAAAAGAGAAATTTGGGACTGATCAAAAGAATTGGTATTCATCCCGCACGACACGCCCGGCCACCAAGCCGATTTGCACGAAGACGTCGCCGAGCCGTCGCTCCCTTCTCGTGGCTGAAGACATCGCTCGCGTAAACGTCAAGCACGACGTGTCTACTTCGAGTTCAATATGCACGCGTACGATTTCTTTACTAGGTGCGAATGTCCCCAAAGCGTGGTGCTTCCCGACTTCGACCCGGGAGTGCTTTTGCTAGAAAAAAATCGACAGCAAACTTTCCAACTTACAGTTTGCCGGCTGAATTATTACTAAGGAAAGAGATCCACAAGAAAAACGTCATGCGCACCGTCTGCGAAGCGACCGCGGAGGGACACCAGCCCCTTGCTGTGATGCAGCTCGACCTCCGCCAGGCGTTCGACAGGGTATCCCACAAGTTTCTCCTGGCGGCGCTGGATCACTTCGGCGTGGGGGAGAGGCTGCGAGAGTGGATAGCCTTGTGCTATCGCAAAATCGGCACGCGGCTGCTCATCAACGGAGTCAAGGGTGCGCGCATCCCTATACGAAGATCGGTCCGGCAGGGGTGCCCCCTTTCGCCAATCCTTTTCGCCTTGCAACTTGAACCACTATGCCGCGCCATCAGTGAAGACCAGAGCATCAGGGGACTGCAACTGGGAGACGGGAAGGACGTCAGCGTCTTGGCATTCGCAGACGACGTGGCCTTCATCTGCTCGTCAAAGAAACAGGTGGAGGCCGTCCTGCAGCACGTGGACGTCTACACCGCCGCATCGGGCGCGGAGATTAACCCAGAGAAGTCGATGGGCGCTTGGCTTGGGTGTTGGGCCACAACTCCCCCAAGATTCGCAGGGATAGGCTGGAGCACCTCGATCGGAAACTACCTTGGCGCCCCTATCGACCCAGGGCAATCGGCGACGGCAGTGTGGAAAAGGGCCGCCAACTCCATGGTTGCGAAGCTATCGCCGTGGCAGCCTAGATATATATCCGTCTTCAACCGCGTCCAGGTCTGCAACACCGTGACTTACCCGGCCGTGTTCTACAAGGCTCAGGCCGTCTGCTGCCCGGGGGTGACGGCCAAGAAGATCCACAGAAGCTGGGCCACTTTCGTTTGGAGGTCGCCATGGGAGCGGACGCGACGCGACAACCTCTTCCTACACCAGGAAAGCGGAGGCCTCGGCCTAGTTAACATCGTCATCAAGCTTAACGTGCAGCGGTTCCTTCTATTTCGGGACGCAAAGGAGCCAACGCTCCTGAGCGCGCTGCACCACCTCGGTTTCCCTTACCTGGGGAGGTGGATGGTCAGCACGTGTGGACGTACGGTGAAAGCGGCGGCATTACGCTTTTACAGCGAAATCGCAGAGGCCATACAGTTCTTCTTGGCCTTGTTTTCTTGGGATTACTTAACAACCGTCACTAAGAGGAAACTATACTGGGACACGGTTGCAGCAACTTTCCCGCCACCTCTGTACAGGCCGCCACCAGTTCCCGACGGAGCGGCGCGTCTCTTCAGGTTCGTGCGACGCCTCCCCACTCCCACGGCGACAAAGGACTTCTTCGTCCGTATGCACATGGAGGTGCTCCCCGTCAAGTCGTGGCTGCATGGGAAGGGAGTCTTCGTGCCCTGGTCTCTCAACTGCGACCTCTGCGGGAACACCGAGACCATCCAGCACGTCCTTGTCGAGTGCTCGAACGCCTACTTGTTCTGGGACGAGATGAGGACGTGCTTCCGCCTTAGGTCGGCCTTTGACGTTGAGTGGGGTACTTTCAAGTACCTCCTTCTTGGTGACGGAGAAGGGACGGAGGTGACGAGCGTGTTGGTGTTGCTGGGGCTACACGCCATCTGGCAGTCGCGCACAGCAATGGTGCAGTGCCACTTGGATGCGCGTCGAACCTGGGACTATTTCCTGGCTAAGCTGGACTGGGTGGTCTCGGTGGCCGGCAGGGGGGCAACGGGAGGGGCGGAGGAGTGGCAGGGCCTGAGGAGACAGCTCGAGTCCAGAGGGTATAGCCCGGGGCGCCGGCTTCTAGGTGGCCACGGCTGTCGGCTGCCCTCTGACGGGCAGGGTTCGGTTATGTGAGGGGGGCGGTGCGCGTGCGAGGCCCCCTTTTTTCCTCTTTTTCTTCTTTTCCTTTTCTCCTTCTGTTCGTAATTTTTTTCTTCCTTTTTTTTTCATCTGTAATATTTGCTGAGCGTGGCGCGCATCGTGTGTGCGGGAGCACGTATGAGCACGCGAGAAGAGCGGCGTGAGCAGCCGGAGGTGCTGTGGGGACTCAGGAGTTCCCATGGGACCAGAAAACAGACCACGTGCGTCCTTCGTCAGGTACCGCCTGAGCAGGCGTTCAAACGGATGGAACTTTCCAGCTGGCGTTTCTCCTCAGACATCGACGAACAGTGTGCAAAAGGGCTGAGTGTAAAATTGAGTGTAAAATATTGCTTTGCATATTTATTGTAAATAAAGTTCTTGTTACAAAAAAAAAAATGCCCCAGTAGCTCAGTCGGAAAGACGTCCGGTACACACGCGGTAGGACCGGGTTCGATCCCCCGTGTAACTTTATTTTTTTTTTTTCAAACATTTTCCGATGTTTACATATATATATATATACATTTTTTACAATCATCACTGAAGAAACAAACAAAAAATAACAAACTAATGTTGTGGACGATACTTCGCTGAATTAAATGGTATGGGATTTCCGTTTTGACACCTGCGAACTCAATGTAATCACTTTCCACAAAATGCAAGGAGCATATAAATCAGGTAACGTCCGCTTTCCGAGGTGCCCGTATATGTTCTACAGGAATTGCAGCCAGCCGTTGGTCCCGATCCCGTTGATCTTTCGGAAACTCTGTCGCACAATGCCACTTTTTTTCCGATGCAGGAAATGTGAGCCAGCTGTTCACGCAACATCTTGGGTGCATTCTTTTCGGAGCCGATCATGGAAATTCACCACGGGCACTCACTACTCATCTTCAACTCCTCAATGTACAAAACAACTCATCTTGGAGTACAGAACAACGAGCGGAACAAACATAACTGCAAAAAAAATCGCACGGCGAGCAGTTCCCGCACGCCGCATCGCACGCCGCATGTCCTGTCGTCTGCTACCGGAGAGGAGAAAAAAATAAATAAATAATAGCGAGTTCGTTTCACGGCACTCGTGCCCACGCGTGCCCACTCGCAGCGTGGAACGGGTTCGTTTCGGCCGGCGCTCCACGAGTGGTTGCACTCTCCGAGTTCGTTTCAGCGCTGACACCCCACGCGTGCATGCACTCGCTGCACCGAGAAAATCGGGAGTGCGCCAAAATGCAATCCCGTCATGCCTCGCTCCGGCGGGGCCGGCGAGGACCGGGAGCAGACGACGAGGGTTCGTCTGCTACGATGTGTCACGGAACCGAACGGGAAAAAAAAGTGGATTTTATGAAAGAAATCGCGTCCCGCGGGCAACGAAATCAAACGCGAGCTTGAATTGTGAGCGTCTGCTATTTCACGAACGAAGCAATTGACAACCCGTGATTTATTTGCAGGTTTTAAATCGCTCTGTTGCCGTACAAACGCTGAAATATACCAGTGTGTAAAGAAATGCTCAGAACAAACGCATCAGCGCCACCCGAGATGTTTATCACCATCTGTGTGCGGATAAAAAATTTAACATTTCTCGATAAAACTCCCCCAGCAGAAACCTCTGACTGCCCAATAAGCATCAGAGAAAGCTAAAGATGGTGACTTTACCCGAGAATTGGGCAACATCATCATGTTTAACATTTACCTACGCAGCTAACTTGCCCCGTCGTATTTTGTTCGAGAAAGCTCTCGTTCTCGACGCCCTCACCAAGGCTAATATCTAATCCACCTATAATGACGATCCAAATCGAAAGTCCCAGTTTTGCTGGATATTCCAACAGGCTAGTTTTAAGCCGCACCCTTTCAGTGGTTCACGCATAATACCATGCTCAAACGGATCAAGCTTCTGCTCGGACAGTATCATCAGTTTTCTTCAGTGTAAACGGTTATAAGGATTGAAAGATCGCAACCAGCTGCTTTGTAGACAGCTGGTTGCGGAAATTTACGCCGTCTGTAACTATCTCTACGGCAGCCTAGCTGCTTGAAGATATCGCAACTATGAACTACAGGTTGCAGTTGCCAAAGTTTGTAGATAAACGTTGGTGGCGACTGCATTCTCGCATTCCCACGCATCACTCGGAACAGAAAGGCGCTAGTTTCGGTTTGAAGTCGGTACTCTTTCTACAACATAGATGGCGGCAGCATCAGTCTTCTGCACTCGGTGCATTTGGCGAGTTCGTTTGAGTCCAGTTTTCCGTGCAACACTCTGTGAGTGCGATGCATTGTGGGGGAGAACTCGAACGGTGCCAGTGCGTGTGAAACGAACTCGCTATAAATAAAGCACGGTCGGGTGTAGCCACGTGACTTCCGCCACTCACTCTCTTCTCTCCACTTCTGCGACCTCCGTCGGGTTTCGGTTTCGGTTTCGAGGAGTTGCGTCTTTTCGCTTTATTAAAAAATACGCTACTCTGTTGCAAAATATTAATTGGGTAGTCCTCCGACACCATAATGAAGCGCCTGGCAAAAAATAAAAAACATTTTTTGGTGGGTGTCAGTGTCCCTTTAAGTCTCTGCCCCTAGGCGTCGTTCTCGACGTCATCCCAGACGTCGTCCTTAAGTTCGTCCTAGAGGGCGTCCTAGACGTCGTTCTTGACGTCGTCCTGAAGGTTGTCTTAAAAGTCGTTCTGACGTTGTTCTTAAGGTCGTCCTAGAGGTCCTGCTAGAAGTCGTCCTAGACGTCGTCCTAGATGTTGTCTTTGAGGTCGTCCGAGAGGTCGCCCTAGACGCCGTACTTGGCTTGGATCTCCAGGAAGTCATCTTCGACGTCGTCCTACACGTTGCGCTAAACGTTAATAAATCAGGACTATAATGCTTTCGCCTTCCTACACGTAAGCAGCCTTAAAGGGGAACTCCGCCGATTTTTCGAGCTACCTAATCCAAAGGCATAATCTGAATGCGGATGGCTTCCTGGTTCCGAAATTCTATCTCTTCCTCCAAGATTCACTCTAGTTAATTAAAGAAGTGATATTTTGTTTGCTGCCGAAACCGAAACACCGTTCTCCTTAGTTTTTCCCCAGTTTTCCCCGCTATACCCAAGCGTGACCTCACCTGAGGGCAGCGAGACGCGCGGCCGGCAATCGGGTACGCTCGCGCCCCCCTTTCTCGCGTCTAACAGCGAGAAAACCTGGGTGTTCGTGCTATTTGAAGTTGATAATTATCTATGTTTGCACAAAGTATGACCTTGGCCTATGTGCTAAACTATGAAAGAGTAAAAAAAAAAAAAGGAGCAATGAGAATTTTGATAAAACTGTTTTTGCAACTCGGTAGGCTCAAGCCGCGGCTCGCTAGTATCATGATATCGCTAGTAAATGCATTTTCTTTTTATTAGAAGATGGCTGGAGAAGAAAGGTCGAAGAATCACGCAATGCATTTTTTGACAAATTGCCAAAGCCCCACGGAAAATGCTCGGAATATGGGTACAGACGCCCCACACACTCGTATAACCTGAAGGAACGTGCCATTTGTTTTATATTTTCTTTAGAAAAGTTACTGTCGCAGGTGCCAGCACGTGTAACTACTCTTCTGGCATGAGTATGCTCCTTGGTGCTTAAGTAATTTAGCAAAAGATCTATAGACCATTTCTGAAAAGCGCTTCTGGTCGATGCCATTTTCAGCGTTCGGGCGTGTGGCCCGTACATTGCTCGCCATCCGAAGCGACGAACATGTGCGTGCAACCTCTGGAACCTAACACATGTAGACTGTGATTCTCGTAAACAATGAAATGTATAGAATGGAATGAACTGCATTGGTGTAGATTAGATGGCAGGTTACTGGTCATGAAGATCGTGTTAAAATGACAATTAAACAAACTCCGCAACCACCAAGCCAAACATCCAGGTGCAATTGAATACGTATAAAATACACAATACACTGTTCATCTTCAAATAAAGAATAATTGCTTGAAGATGCAATAGTGAGTAAGGTACAGAAAGACATAAAACTTTTAATTCAAAGTAGGCTAACAAAGGTTACAAAAAAATGAGTACCCCTGTTTTTTTATTTTTTATTTTATTTTTGAAGTAGAATGCAACGCGTTCAAACTCCCATCCACGAGAGCACATGGGAAGGAGATAATTCTAAATAAGCTTTCTTTTTAAATTAAGTTTTGGTTTAGCACAGTTTCCATCAGCTTTAAATTTGCCAGCCTCCCCTCAACGAAATTAATAGTTTCGTTGTTTAAGAAAACCTTTCATTCCTATATAAAATTTATCCGCAATAGAATAAATTAAAGACGTTTTCATAACTTCTTCTGCAGCGAATGTTGCACGTCAACCATTTGACAAACCAGGCAAAAGCTCTATCGTATATTAGTGGAGCTCAACACCTGCTCCGTAAACCTCTGTATGCCAGAAAGAAATAGCAATATGTTGACAGTAATGTCTAAATTGAGACTTGAACTTTGTTTAGACGTTCTTCAACATATCAGCCGCCTGGGTGCAACTCCGAGAGTAGCCCGAGCTTGATTCGGCGTCCGAAACAGATATAGTGTTTATAAAAAGTAAACATAAATTACTGAACCAATTGCGAATAACAATTGTGATGTGCAAAATGTCGACTATAGTGATAGATTATGTACTCTATTTCTCAATATTATTAGCGCTCTTCTTTGGACGGATGTCGTGGTCGTCAAAGCTGGCTCGAGTTTGCGCTTGCCGCTCTTGAAATTGTTCCAGCTGCTAAAGGATACTCAACTCGCAGCACGCGGCTATAAAGTATTCCGAGCAAAAGTGAAACTTTTCGACGTGACACTAGTTCTTTCAGCACACAGCTCGCGCAAAAGAACCTTGACGTGGCTGGCCTCCATTGCTGCCGGGGAACGCTTTTTTTTTCTCTCCCACAAAAAGAAGTGTGAAAACGAAGCTTTTTCCCGACACTGTTAACAATAATCTATCGAGGAGCGCAGATTGCTACCCATCTCAAAGGAACTTTCAACCTTGAAGCTGTGAAAAACGAATATCGATAGCCGCCCGGAAAGCCACTTGGCGGCTGCCCGAGTCGCTCGTCCGCTGCCCATCCGTGACGTAAGCGGGTAGCGAAAAGTAGGTTTTTTTTTTATCGTTGTCAGTAGAGAGTCGCCTCCTGGAACCCTCGCGGCCGGCGAAACTTGAAAATTCAATAACTTCGCGGAAACTTTTATTTTTATTAAATATTTTGGTTATCACTGTAGGGCTCCGTGTTTTCGGAGTGTATTTTTCGTGAAATTCGAAGAGTGTTTTTCGGAGTTTATTTTTAGCGAAAATTCGGTGTTTATCGAAGTTTATTTCTCGTAAATCCCCAATTCTCCGAAATTCGGAGATTAATTTCGCAGTGTTACCTATTAAAAAATAATAAATACTAACCGGATGCAAACGTACGCCAGATAAAAAATAAAACGCGCTTGTATCAATTAACATTTCTTCAGTTGAATTTGGCGTTTGTGTCATTGGCAATACTAATTTGTCCCACGACAAAAGTCGCACATAAGTGTGGCTTCAATAAACGGCGATACCTTATAATCAATAAACTGTTGGAGGTAGCCGCAAGGAAGCTCGTAGTCCTCCCATCAGTCTATCCCGCGGCCGCGCGAGGTGGAGTGGTTAAGGATGTAATAGAGAAGTTTGAACTGCCACTCTTCCCTATTTTATACAATCTCTTTGGCCCGTAGCTTTCACTGTTACTCCCAGAAACATACCCTCTCTTTTCTCCAAATCCTAAATCCTCTGGCCCAAACTGGAAACCAAAAAAGCAGCTTTTGTCGTGACACGAATGGTACGATGACCTGTTTCCCTGAACCAACCTTGACGAGACAAGCCGTAAGACCCCCTTTTGACAACAGTCCGAGGCTAGAAAGATAATTATGGTGTCATTTTCCCAGGACCATTCTTCCTGCGCTGATGAAATTGTAAAAAAAATACTTTTACTTTTTTTGCTGTGTGTGTGTGTGTGTGGGGGGGGGGGGGGGGGGGGAGGGAGTGGCATGGGCACATAACAATTCGGAGTTTATCGGATAAATCCGAATGGACAAAAATTTTACCGGCGGGTGTTTTTCGGAGTTTTTCGAATTCATCCGAAAACACGGAGCCATAGTTATCAGTTGAGAAAGGGTTATTGCCGCGGTCTGCTAATTTCCCGCCAAATCGAAGTCAACTAAAAGATCGGCGAAGT
Organism: Ixodes scapularis; assembly: GCF_016920785.2. Lineage (NCBI taxonomy): Eukaryota > Metazoa > Arthropoda > Arachnida > Ixodida > Ixodidae > Ixodes > Ixodes scapularis. Next base: position 138,546,746 of record NW_024609857.1, read on the forward strand.
TCCCTTTTAAGTGTGCTCGTGTAATTTTCGTGTAATTTTTAGCATGCGCAGAACTTCATGGTGTCGTTTCCGTTACTCAGGCGAAAGCCTTACTTGTCTCATTGAGCGAAAAACCGGCGTATATGGCCATAAAAATGCAATTGCGCGGCACGCGCAGCTCAATTAAATGCTGAAGGACGACGCTGTCCTTGGCGTCGTCCTTGAGGTTGTCCTAGAAGTCATCCTAGACCTATAGGACTACCTCACATGTCCCATTACGAGAAAATGTGGCGCTGTTGTGCCCGAAAGATTGCCATAAAAATTCCGTCGTCAAACGTCATCATCGTGATGTCACCACCGGAGCGCCGTGTGCAGTAGGTGCGCTTCGGACTTCACCTGTGCTCGTTGCGTGCTTCGTGCGATGGACTGTGAGGCGACCGCGTCTATATCTATGGCCTCGATATCGGCAACAGCGTGTACACCTACTGCGGCTTCCGCAGGCAAACGTGGCCGCCCACGCAAATACGCCACAGCCTCCTTAAGTGTCCCCCTGTATTCGCCGTTTTCGGCGTCGTCCTAAACGTCGTCCTCTCGGCATCGTTCTCGACGTCGTCCTGTTCGTCGTTCTTAAGCTCGTCCTAGAGGTCGTCACAGATGTCGTTCTTGACGTCGTCCTAGAGGCCGTCCTAGACGCTGTACTTGCTGTCGATCTCTAGGACGCCATCCTTGACGTCGTCCTATACGTCGCACTAAACTGAACTAAACGAGTAATGTACATTACTCGTAAACTATGATCCTTTCACCTTCCTAGACGAAAGCAGTCTTCAGTATGCGCCTGTAATCTTTAAAAAGGGGAGTTGTCTTGAGTTCTTCCGCTCTATAAATCCCATACAAAACCGTCAACGTAATTTCTGGGCACCTAGCTAGTCTAAACACGTTTAAAACAAAGCACACTAATCACGTCCGTCGGGCTGTTAGTTCTACATGATGATGATGATTAGGAGTTTATTGGCGCAGCAGCAACGAGGGCCATAATGCACCAAACTTAACATATTTAGAGCATATTATAACAAAAGTTTACTTTGAGGCTACATATCTACAAATGGTATAAATATCCAGTTTGTTTTAAAAAGTCGAAGACACGGCTGAATGGAACTAAAGGTTTATCACCAAGCAAAAAAGAGGGATAAAATGGGAGATGATCTCTAAAAAGTTCGAGAAAACATGATTGACGGAGTGGTTGATGGGACGAACAATGCCACAAAATGTGCAACACGGTCAGAAGCTCTCCACAATGTTCACATAGTGCAACATCCTCACCACGAAGCAGATACTGATGTGTCACACGGGAGTGACCTATTCTTAGACGGCATAGAAGAACCTCCACACGACGTTCCCTGTTGTAAGAGCTCTCCCAAACGCCCAGAACGTGCTTGATAATGTGAAGTTTGTTGTTGCTCTCTATCCCATTCCAGCTGCCATTTGAGAAAAATAGATTTCCTCAGATGTGGTTTCAAGTTTTGGTAAGGTAAGCAATTGAATGTTATAGACGAGCCTCGGGCAGACACGGCCAATTTATCCGCCTCTTCATTGCCCAAAATCCCAACGTGGCTTGGCACCCAGCAGAACTTAATGTCCCGACCGCGTCGCAGGGCGTTATTGATCTTACCATGTAGATGTTGTGCAAGGCGGTTCTTTGTGGGCATCAGGGAGGACACAGCCAATAAGGCACTTTGTGAGTCGACAAAAATTACAGCTTTCATTATACTATTGTCGAGTATATGTTCGACCGCTAGTAAAATAGCATAACGCTCAGCAGTGAAAATGCTTGCCCTAGAGTCAACTTGTGTGGCTTTGCTGTAGGAGGCGGAATAGAAAGCACACCCTACAAAAGACGACGATTTGGACCCGTCTGTATAAAACTCCAGGTAGTCTGCATATTTTTGTTGCAAGGAGAGGAACTCCTGCCGGAGATTTGTGGTGAAATGACCCTCTTACTGTATTTTGCAAGTGACCAGTCACAGAAAATCGGCAGAACATCCCATGGAGCAACCCTATGAGTGTTTTTAAGCAAGGGAATCTCATGGAGGGGGATATTAAGGGATTGACAAGTACTTTGCAAACGGAGGCTTAATGGTCTAACAATGCTCGGCTTGTTTTCGAAAAGCTGTGAACTTCTGCAAGTATGAAGGGCACTGTAGGAGGGATGTTTTGGATATGATAATACTTTGTAAGCATAAGAGACGCTGAGGTACTGCCTCCGTTTCTCAAGGGACATTTGATGCGTATCAGCATACAAATTCTTCACAGGAGATGTGCGAAATGCACCTGTAGAAAGTCGTAGTCCAAGGTGGTGTACTGGGTCTAGCATCTTAAGAGCAGATGGCCGCGCTGACCCATATACTACTGCACCATAGTCGAGGTGGGATCGAACTAAGGAGTTATAGAGTCGTAGGAGACAGCGCCTATCAGCACCCCACGACATATGCGATAGCACTTTTAGGATGCTTGATGACATCAGGCATTTCCGTTTCAAATTCTTCAGATGGGGCACAAAGGTAAGTTTCTTGTCAAAAATAACACCCAAAAATTTGTGTTCTTGTTGGACTGATATCTCAATGTTATTAAGATGCAAGGAAGGATCAAGAGACAATCCCCGGCGTATTAAAAAAGGAACGCATACTGTTTTTTCAGGAGAAAATTTAAAGCTGTTTTCGTCTGCCCACCTACACATTCTATTGATTGTAAGCTGCAATTGTCGTTCACAACTGGAGAGGTTACAGGAAGACACAGAGATTTGCACATCATCCACATATAGAGAGTAAGTTACTGATGATGGCATAACCTTAGCTAGACTGTTAATCTTTACAGCAAAGAGGGTAACGCTCAACACTCCTCCATGAGGAACACCATTTTCTTGAGAAAAAACATCTGAAAGTGTGGAGCACAATCGGATTTGAAAGGTTCTTTCGCTGAGAAAGCTGTGTATGCACTGAAGCATGCGGCCCCGTACACCACAGTTGTACAAGTCACGAAGTATTCCATACCTTCATGTGGTATCATATGCTTTGTGTAAATCAAAAAACACCGAGACTCAATGCTGCCGGTGTACAAATGCCTCACGTATAGCGGTCTCTAGGCGAACCAAATGATCGGTGGTCGCTCGTCCCTCCCGAAAGCCGCACTGGTTTACATCAAAAAAATTCTCAGTCTCTAAGAAATGGACAAGACGACGATTCACAAGCCGCTCATAAGTCTTCCCTAAGCAACTTGTGAGTGCGATGGGACGATAGCTGGTAGGAATGGAAGGGTCTTTCCCAGGTTTCAAAAAAGGGATTATGTGGGCATGTTTCCAGCAACGAGGAAAGGCAGCAGCTTGCCATAGATGATTAAAGAAAGTTAACAGACCGTTCATAGATTCAGGGGACAGTTTCCTCAACATTTCATAGTGGAGTCTGTCTGGCCCTGGTGCAGACTGCTTCTTTGCACCAAGAGCGACTTTGAGTTCACACATTGTGAATGGTCTATTGTAAAAAAATGAACCACCCTCCGACATCGAGATGGGCTGCTTTTCAACAGTCGACTGGAACTTCTTGAATTTTTCGCTAAAATTAGAGGAGTTACTAATAAGATGGAAATGCTCCCCAGGAACATTTGCTTGATCTTTCAGCGATACAGAGGGGGAAGAAAACAGAGGAGTTCGGAAAGATTGGTAATCTCCTCGAACTTTCCGCAGGCGATCCCAAACTTCTTTAGCTGGGACAAAGCTATTTAGAGAAGATATATATTTTTCCCATGATGTCCTCTTTGCCTGTTTCCGTGTCCAACGTGCCTTGGCCCTACATTTTTTTTAAATTCAATCAGGTTCAAAGCAGTGGGATAACGGCGAAATATACCCCATGACTGGTTCTGTTTCTTGCGAGTGACTGTGCAGTCCTCATTCCACCAGGGTTTGCATCTCCGGGGTAGGACGCCGGATGTTTGTGGAATAGAAGATGCAGCAGCATTAATTAGAGATTCGGTGACAAACACCGTCGCCTCCTCGGGGGACATACTGCGAAAAAGCGATGGATCCAGTACGGCATTTAAACCAAAAAGAGCCCAGTCAGCCTTCTCTAATTTCCACTTTGGAAGGCGGGTCGAAAGCGAAGGAAGAGGTATTGAACTTTCTAAAATTATGGGGAAATGATCGCTGCCAAATGGATTATCTAAAACCTTCCATGAAAAGCATGGAAGTAAAGCTGATGATGATATGGAAAGGTCTATTGATGTAAAGGTGTTATGAGCAGCATATCTGCATCTTGCATGAGTCATGATGTGTGTTTCCAATTATGAAATGAACGTAAGCAAAAGACGCACAACGTCATGAGCAATAATTTATCGTTCTGTAACAAACGTTGGCTCTTTTTTATTCAGAAGACAGAGCCCGGAGGATAATAAAAGTCGTTCTAAAACTCCACCACGGGAATCCTGACGAACACTACCCCACAGAGGGTGGTGGGCGTTAAAATCACCCAGAACTAAAAAAGGCTTAGGCAGCTGATCTATGAGTCCTTGTAGCTCGTGGAGCTGCAGTGGAACGTTGGGTGGCAGGTAGAGAGAGACGAGGGTGACGAGTCGGTCAAGGAGAACGCGAACTGCTACTGCCTCGAGTGGTGTTTGTAAAGGAACCTGAGCACACACAACCCCGCTCTGCACTACAACTGCGACACCACCAGAAGGGTTAGGAGAAAGGCGGTCCTTCCTAAAAACCTGGTGCCGGCGTAAGACCTGTGTGTGTTTGTCGTTCAGATGGGTTTCCTGCAAACAGAGTGCCACAAGACGAAGCTCATCGAGAAGAAAATTAACGTCATCAATATTACGAAGAAGGCCACGACAGTTCCACTGCATGATACCTAATTGTTTAGTCATAGCAGTGCTAAATTTAAAATAAACTTTAACTTATAAACTGCAAAAATGGGTAAAAACAGGTTACTAGGGTTTAAAATCAATTTTTATGCGCGGAGCGTTTTTCTTTTTCGCGCAGTCATTCTGCTTCCCACTAGAGGTAGTGGGAGCAGCGAGGGAGGACTCCGATCCCGAGAGGATAGCCTCGTCGTCGGATCTGAGCCCACACTCTTCCATGGGCTCTTCCGGTGGTGTCGTCAGTTGACCTTTAGGGGCCAACTGCTTCGACGTCTCACCGGACTTCCTCTGGGTAGCAGAGGAGCGAGGGGGTAGGCCTCGGCCTTTAGGGGCCAAAGGGCCAGGTGGAGCAGGGGGGGTCAGCCCCTGCCCTCAGGTGGATGCAGAAGAGGCAGCATCCACCTTACGGTTCGAAAGCGGTGTCACTGGCACCGCTCCCGAGGACGGAGACCTCGACGGGAGGCGCAGACTGTCCGTAGACGTCTGCGTTCCCGTCGAAACCATTGGCCGCACCGGTCCCCTGCGCACGGCCTCGGCATAAGAGCCTTTGGACACAAAGGCGAAACGCTTCTTTGCATCAGCGTATGAAATATTTTCGGTAACCTTCAAGGTGAGGATTTCTTTTTCCTGTTTCCATAATGGGCAGGATCGGGAGTACGCTGGGTGCTTACCGCTACAGTTAGCACAGTGGGGCTCATTCTCACACACATCAGCGACGTGCTCCTTGCTAGAACACTTGGCACAAGTGTCATTTCCTCGACAGTTCCGTGACCCATGGCCAAACCGTTGGCATTTAAAACACCGCTGAGGGTTTGGCACATAGGGGCGGACGCGGCATTGGAGATATCCTGCCTTCACAACTTCAGGAAGTGTAGTTGACTCAAATGAGAGGATGATGTGTTTCGTCTTGCGTTCAACACCATCGCGGCGAAGGGTAATACGCCGAGCAACGATTTCCCCCTGTGTAGAAAGGCCCTCAACTACTTCGGTTTCTGTACATTCGAGCAGGTCGTCTTCTGAGATCACCCCTTGAATTGTATTAAGTGTTCTATGAGGTGTGACAGTGACTTTGTAATCAGTCACGCAGTTTAGTGCTAATAGTGAATCACTTTGTTGCTTACTGTGTATCTCCACTAGGAGATCACCAGATGCCACCTTTTTTGCATTGTAGTTCTTCCCAATCACTCCTTCAAGAACTTTTGAAATGAGGAAAGGGGACAACTTGCCAAGCGGTTTTTCATCCTCAGAGTGCATGACAAGAAACTTGGGGAACTTTGAAAATGTGTAGGTTGGTTTTTCTATGTATAGTGCTTCGGTGCGGACCATTTTCGGGGCCCGATCAAAAGGTTTTTTTGCTTGAGAACCCATATGAAGGGGGAGGGTTTTCGGAAACTGTGGTGCACCGCCCACCACCGAGCCCAACAAGGGAATAGGTAACGCTCCATAACAAGAAAGGCTTGGCTGAAGACGTTACTCTATTAGTGCTGCCCAGTCTCTGTAACCAAGAGTGGTTCTCGACAAGGTGTCTGTCGCCACCCAAGGTTAGCCCTTGCCGCCAAAGGAGTTGAAAAGGAAAGAAGAGAAATGAGGAGAGTGAAAAGGAGGACAAGGGTGAAAGTAGAGAGGGGATAGTAGAAGTGGCGACTAGACTGAATCATCCTGGCCGGGCCTTACCAGGACTCCCGTCTACGAGAAGCAGGGGCCGAAGTGGTGTATTGCCTCACCCGGGGGGCCCCGAAGGGTCCAAACCTACCCCGGGCTCGGCTCAACCACCAGGATGCCCTTTTCCCCGGACACGGGAAAGCCACGCACAGCCATACGTGGGCGGGCGAACCCGCATGGCTCGGGGTCCGTGGAGACGCCACTCTCCAAACACCTGCTTTCACAGGTGCCCCCTGCGGGGTGTTAGTTCTACAATCCCAGTTGCGAATAATGTTATCAGTAATCGTTTGTACTCTTTCAAGAATACGCATATGTTACTCACAGTATGATGGCGTTCCCATGGGCACGAGGCGCATTCATCAAGGCCTGACCAAAGTTTAGTGAACCGTAAGATTCCCTTGCAGTGGGACTCTTGAAAGGGTTTGTCGAATGGCCCATTTCAAAACGTGCTAAACAAACGTTATCAATGTGCTCATTTTGTCATAAGCGTTCGGCAACTGTTATGTATCAAACGTTATCGTCATAGATTTCTTTATTTGTAGCTAACATATTTTACACGAGGGACCCATAAAAATCCCGCAATCATGTTAGTGGAGGTTGTTCAAACCTTTATTACATCTTGGGTGGCGTAAGTTTCAATCAGTTCATGATTTAGAAAATTTATTCCGCTAGATTTGTTTTTGTTATTTGGTACTGTTGAGTACAAATTGTGAAATGTTTTTCTATGCCCTCCATGATAAAAAAACTAACACGCCAAATTGTTTCTGACAGCCTACTTAATCAATTTTAGTTGACTTCACTTTCTCCTTTTGGCATCATCAATAGCCTGTTCCTGTTTCTATCAATGATGCTCCTATACCGGGCCTTTCTGCGAAGACATCGGAACATCACAAAAAAAGGTGTTTAATAAAAAGAAATGGACTATTTTCTGGTGCAAACTTCCAACAATGCGGACGTCAGGAATTCCCCCCCAAAAAAACTAAATATATAATCAAATAATTAAAGTACATTTTCTTATTAATCTTTTAATTGGTGGAAAATCACATGGCTCCAAAAATAAACATATTCAGCGTCATCAGAAACCCCTAAATATATACATTTTAGGGTGACTTTAAGCACTTGGGAAACAGAGGGTCAGAGACCACTCGTGTTGCTGGCGGAGAGCCGGCGATGCAAAAAAACTGATAAAAATGGTAACTCCGCGCTTCCCACGTGGCTTTTCACATTGGCTGGCAACTTGATTCCCTCCAAAAAAGTGTTTTTTTTTCTCTCAAGCACCCTACATTTACAAATTTATGAAATCTGCGCAGAAGCATCCAGTATATATAATTTAGATCTCGCCGAATTAATCATTTTCAAGCTTCTGCAATATATGTACCATCGTCTGAATGTATTAGGCTAAAAATAAAGTATAAATATATATATATTCAGTTTGCAAGGAAGAAATTTAAATAAATACTTAGCGTAATGTGTTGGTTGGATTTAAAGCTAATATTTCAATTTAAATATTAGTTGTCAGATATTTAAATTAATACTTTAAAGCGGATCATAAAACGATTTTTCAACTTTTTCATATTAGCTTTCCTCCTCAACTCACAAATCGCGCAGTGTATCACATAGTTCAAGAAGAGGGCAAGGAGGAACTATCCTCTTCCTCGGACCCTCATTTGTCTACATTGACCATCACCATTCTCCCCCTAGAAGAATAGCCCGTCGCTCAAAGTCTGGACAAAAGTTGTTTTTCCCACCCTGTTCGCCACTAAGCTGACAGTGCTGTGGAAGCTACGAGCTTGTTGGGCCCATCACACTTATATATTTTTTCCTTGTGATCACTTTCCTTGGCGCATATACGTGCAGAGAATAGAGTCAGGTGATGAGACAGAGGCGGCTGATTGGTCAGGCAAGCTCGTAGCTCCCACCGCACTGTCAGCTTAGGGGGGGGAGGGAATATACTGAAGCCGTGTGTCGTGTGACGTGTGTTAGGGCCGGGTGACGCACTTTGGGGGTAACCCGGATGTATCACAGTGAAAAGGCAAAGAGCTTTCGAAGGGAAGGAGGTACGAAATAATTTGCCGTTTTCAAATTTTAGTACCGAAAATCAGGATTTTACTTTCTACCTTCTTTCTTTGGGCCTACTAAACAATATGCTATTAGTAAAATCCCAATATAAATTAATTTATTACAGCCCAAAATGCGTTTTATAGCCCCATTAATCTTTGTAAATTGTATATTTTTATTGAACATGAACTAAACATATTCAAAATCTCCGATCCGAATTCAAGTGAACATATATTGTTACGATTTAACTACATTCATTATCTACGGCTTCCAATTTATGCAAAACACGTGGAGCGCTCTTCTAATAACTGAGGTTTTATTCTGCGACAACTGTCTAGCGCCGTCCATAAATAATCATGTAATATTAAATACTTACTCCGCGTTGCCACTCGTAACGCAATATTTTACTCTCCAAGTATGCGTAACCGCATAGAATGCTTTTTTTATAAAGTGTGTCCCAAACTTATCAGCCGAAAAGTTCTATACCCCCCAGCAGGGATGGGCAGTATTTCAAAGGCAAGTATTTGAAATACGTATTTTAAATACTTTGTGTATTTTGCATTTGTATTTAAATACAAATTGGGTAATGTATTTGACGTGTGTGTTTAAATACTAAAACGTTGGTATTTCAAATAAAATTGTAATTAAATACAATTTTGTGGGCAAGAATACATCCCTCAAATTTATTGTCACGACTCATTTTGCTCGTCCTAAGACGTGTCCAAAGCTGCTCTTTCTTCATCTCAACGCCAACGGCAGCAACAAACCGAGAAACTCTTCATTTCTTAATACACCGGTCTTGCGGCAGTTCGCGTAGAGCGCCTATTTTCCCTTGGCAGCCTTATTCTGTCCCCCAACAGGCGTCGTTTTAGCGACACATTGTTCGAAAAGCTACTGCTGCTGAAGTCGTACTGGTCGAAACTTCACAAATTAGCATGCACCAAAGTTGCACTGTACTGAGAAGGTCTCCTCTTTAATGTTGCACTTGCCTCTATTACGTTAAATAAATGTTATTGCCAAAGTTACAATTCTTGTTTTTATGCATGTGGTTGTAAGATATAGTATACATCCTTTATTTGGCCATGGGGCTTTTTTCTTTTTCTCCTCCGGCTTTATTTTAAAGGCACTGTCCAGAGCAGGAAGAAAACTACGTTCTGCACCTCTCAATTATGCACAAGCGTTTAGAGACTTTGTGATTACGGTGCTAGTCGAGGGAAAGAATAGTGATGAAATCGACATTCACAGGCAGACTGGCTAAATAAGTGCCTGTGACAACTTGTGATGCTTTCCAGCCCGATTGCCATCCTTATTTTTGCCTGGAACATTCTAAATGCGCGGGTTGTCCAGATTTTCGTAACTGGTGCGAGTTGCAACAATAAAAAATTTTCTAGCTAGTGCTGCGCGTCTTGGTCTTCTCGGTTCTTTGTTGGTCTATACCCAAATGTAATCGACAAAAAAAGCTGCTTAAAGCTCTGCACTTTTTCACCTATTACGTCCAAGCTGATTACATTTTTTGTGATTATATTTCTATTATGTTACTAGAGTCTCGCACACTAACTCCCGAGTGTGCGATGCAAAATTTAAATGAGATACCCAGAAACCCGTTGCAGGTGCCCTCAAGTCGCTGACGCAGATTTTCAGGAATGTATTTGGAAAAGTATTTGGAGGAGACCAAATACATTTGGCTGTATTTGTATCTTGTACTTAAATGCTTTTTTGGAAATGTAATTAGATTTGTAATTAAATACATTTTTGACGAAGTATTTTGTATTTGTATTTTGATACATATTTCCATGTATTTTGCCCATCCCTGCCCCTCAGCATCTTTCGCCTCAAAGTAGAACTTAGAAATATGACTCGACCAGAAACGAAACCGTACTTACTAAACAGCATAAAAAATGGTAGAAGCTTACATCGCTTTGAGACAATTTACAAACTTTCACTGAAAAAAAACACTTAAACAAAATTTTCCAAGCATTCCTCAAACAGGCTATATTTAAATTTTCAAATGTTTTTGTCCACATTTATTTCAGCCATACAAAATCGACCCTTGAGTCGTCCCCTGGGTATACCGTCAAAAACGTCCTAAGTTTCACTCCTCCTACACAAGGTAAGCATGCTTGAAGGGTATTGTGCAGCCAATCAGAGTTTTATTTGTTTTAATCGAAAGGAATAGCAGGAAGTCAAATAAGATGTTAGCGAACTAAGTTCATTTTGCTTCGAGTAACAGGGAAGAACATTGATACGATGTGATTGCGCTCTAAGTTGGATCATTTGAGTTATGCCACAACGAGATTATTCACGTCCACTAGGGTTCCGTGTTTACGGTAAATACCAATAAACCGACAAAACGTAACCCCCAAGCCGGTTTTATGAAAATCGGAGATCACGGAAAAATTGCTCCTGAATAAAAAAGGAACACTTCCCGGTAAAACAATCCTTCTGTACAGCTTTATTTTTGTTGACCTGGAGCACAGCCTCTAATTAATTGTCCGCAAGGCTTCTCCTTGCTTCGAAATCAGATGTTCTATTTTATTTTGTATTATTGGTTCAGGGACGTTTTTCGCGTATTCGAGCCACGCGAATGTTCCCTAGAAGTTGCGGAATCACATGCGCCGGTCCTTCCTACTTAGACATAACCGCCGAAGATCCCTGATTTTCGTCCGACTCTGTAATATCTTACCGAAAATGTGGCAAACAAAAATATAAACTCCAAATAAGCACCTCGGATTCGCAGGCGAAGAAACAACGAAAACATGGAACCCTAATTGTGATGATTAAGTGTGGAGCATGACGTTCTGCTTTTGTTTTTAAAATGTAACATTATTTTTGTAAATTTTAAGTAAAAAAACAAGCTACTTCTTTCAAGCGAGTCTAATATCGTGTGACCCAAGTCACCAGGCTCGATTTAAAATGGACCGTAAAAATCGACGCCAGCACGTAGCAATCTAAACTTTTCGTCAAAAGTGTATTTCACAGGTCGGTTTTTTCTCGTAATATTACAAAGCGTAGCTTTCTTTCTGTAAAAAATACGGCCCAGAAACTTGCCAGAGTCTACGGCGGGCGGCGATGCAGACGATCAAGTCCAGTAGCGGGTCGTGCTTGGCGTTCGTATTGATAGATGGCGTCGGGAGCAGCGTCCGAAGGTGCAGCCGACCAGCGAAAGAAAGCAGACGACGTGCAGACGAAATCCGTTGGCAGCAAAAGCGCCGTCGTTATGCAGACGAATTGTTTTTTCTTTAAGTTTTGCTTTTATTGTCCCCATTTATTTTTTAACCGAAGGGACATTTTAAAAAGGTTATGTTAATTTTAATAAACCACGGTGGTCACGAGCCGTCGATAAGGAGGTAACACCATCTATCAATACGAACGCCAAACACACCCCGCTACTGGACTTGGTCGTCTGCGTCGCCGCCCGCCGTACCTGGCAAGTTTCTTGGTCCTATTTTTTAGAAAAAGAGAACTACGCTTTGTAATTTTACAAGAAAAAAACGACCTGTGAAATACTCCTTTGACGAAAAGTTTAGAATGCTGCATGCAGGCGTCGATTTTTACAGTCCATTTTAGATTGAGCCTGGTGACTTGGGTCACCCTATACGTTCACTCCATGTTGTCTTTTGTATTTTATACAAAACACCGAGACTGGGGGAAAGGAAGCACAACACGAAGGACAACACGTGTTGTGTTGTCTTTTCTTTTTCTCCCAGTCTCGTGGTTTTGTCTAAAATGTTAAACCTTCACCAGCTTGTTTGCGCCTTAACCTTTTTTGTCTTCTTTCATTTGCAGCAATTACCGACTATAAAGAGTACATATCATATGTGGAGTGCGACAAGTGCGCCGTTCTTAGAAACGTCTACATCAGTGGTAAGTGCGCTGTGGTTTCTTAAAAATCCACTTAGGTGTATTTTTTTATTTCTTTTTTTTTATATGCACAAATGTAATTGAAAAACAGAAGCTTGCAAGTTTCAGTTCTGTATGACAACAATGGGGACTTGTCTCAACGTTTAGCCAAAAGTCTTTCATCTGCCTGCAATGAACCATTTTCGAAAGATCGGCAATCCACGTTGTCCAGAAGCAACCTGACGTTCTAATGGCGATATTAGACAATTTCTCTGTACCAGAAACAACGAGCGTCTTCGAAAGTGTAAATCCATAAAAGGGTTACTTACAACTTGGTCCTGTACATCGTTATTCGCGACTCTAATTCGCTATAGGCGGCGCCACTCGTTTTTCCAAATGCCGGTTATGGTAAGGGTCAGATTTTAGAGCCGGTATACCAGGTATTGAGCCTGTCTAGTGTGCTGGCTTCACTGAACGACGCAAATTATTCCCACTTATACCAGAAAGCCAGTCTGCTATGATCGCAGGTCGCCTCTGTATTCTGAAGCAAGAACGGTGTTTAGCGTAATATTTGTTGTGTACTGCATCGATAGTGGTGACCACAGCATTAGCCGGCGCCAAATCACCGTGAAGAAACGCTCACATCGACACAATTTAGCGACGCGACTTGTCTCAGGCGAGAACTCTAAACGAATGAGAAGTCATCGACACCATTTTCGTTGGTCTCGTCGAGCGAGGCTTACGCGATTGTCCAAGTGGGAACGCGGAGCACGTCGACGGCGACTAAGTTGGACGGTGAGGTAACCGTCAAGTTCTTTTTCCATCGTTTAACAGAAAGTCACGTGCACAAACTATAACACAGGCACAGCTCTGCGATGTAAACCTGAATCACTTCGAGAAGCTAGCGTCCCTCGCCGGGGCGGACATTAAAAACAGCGTGCGCGATGCTGGATACCATATGTTGTCAAGTCGTGGCGTCAGTGCCGTTAAACAATGAGTGGAAGCGATTGGCTGGCGGCGCAATATGCGTCCATTTGAGGTGCGTTTGCGGCTTAAATTCTTAACCTATACTATATCTATAGTTGTCTTAGCCCCTTGTTTTATTTCTTATTTCTTCGCAAGCGTCGCGGTTGTGGAACAAAAAGGGAAATGAGATTATTCCAACCCATAGAAGTAACAATGCGCTTCATCTTTTAAAAATGCGAACTTTTAAGTTTGATAACATCTGTAAGCGAACCTTGTGCACTTTTCCGTCCGCGGCTCGGTTCCTGACCAACTGTGCAAGGTGGTTCTGGAAACGCGGGCCAAATCCCTCCTTCAAAAAGTACGCATCACCGGAAAAAGGCTGATCTCGTATTGGTCTCTGGCAAAAAGCCTATTTGGAGATATTAAGGAAGTTTGTATAATTCGTTTATTAGTAAGTTTCGAGTGATTGACTTCTTAATTTGTAAATTTAAAGATTTTTTGTTAATTTTGAATTCGGCTTATCATCCTCGAAAACCACTAAATCAACTCATTATAGAAAGATATAAGGCACCTGTAGCGTTTTTCGCCGTTCTCAAAATACACTCAATTTGAAAGCGTGTCTAGGTTTCCGTTTCCTCCTGGAGCGCATCATGGCACTAGCGGTTGTGCACTCTCGTGACCGGGGCGCGCAACTACCGCCTCATCTCCGTCGTAAAACGGAAGCAAGTGTTGTGTACGTACGTTGCACCCCTCAGCCTCAAGGGCAGGACCGTGCCAGATGCGCTCCGACAGGAAACGGGAACCTAGAAACGCGTCCAAATTGAGCGTTCTTTGGGAACGCCGTGTAATGATGTACGTCTATTATATCTTCCTAAAATTAGTTGATTTAGTGATTTCCCATGATGCTCAGTAAGTATCTAACTGGAATCATACTTTTAGATTTACAAATTATAAATTCAAACTTATTTGCACTATTTAACAAGCTAATAATACCGAAAGTTATTCATTTTTTTTAATGGGATCTTCGAATAGACCAACACGACATTGTGAATTTTCTATCTGATACGCACGTTCAGACAGATACGTATTTCGGGAAACTCCAATTATGCATTTCGGGAAACTGCGTTTCGGGAAACTCCAATTATGCATACAGGGGCGATGTCCGCAACGAATGTGATCCTTACTAGAGCGGGTGTTTCAGCGAAGGCTAAAAACTTTCAAGAATTAGTGTATTCGAGCTAAAGAGATCATTTTCTCGGGACCCCATTACTCGTGGTGGCGGACGTCAGAAAATACGCTATACATAATAGCTAGTTCGCTAATTAATTATAAATGACTCATTAACTTTTTTTTAAATTAATGACATCAGACATATAGTTCCAATTATAAACTTTTTGAGCGCAAACGAAAACCACTAAATCAGTAATTTTCAGAAAGACTTTGAGCGCGTGAGAAGCTTAGTGGTGTGCTAATGTTAACAGTCGTGGAGAGGATACAAGGCTGGGGCTCTGATAAGAGACAGAAAATTCGCATAAGCACCTTATCGCAACCGCTAGCATTGTACCTGCTTCTCGAGTGGTAACTTCAGCGCACTACTACACTTTTCAAGCGCTCAAAGTCTTTCTAAAAATTACTGAATTAGTGGTTTTAGATGACACTCAACAAGTTTCTAATTGGAACCTTCTGTCGATATTCACTGAATAAAAAGTTCATTGGTCATTTTGATTCATCATCATACTAATTAGTAAGTATCGCGCATTTTCTGACGTCCACCACCACGAATAATGGGGTCCTGAGTAAATTATTTTTTTACCTCGAATGCACTAAATTTAGAAATTTTTGTAAGCCTTCGCTGAGACACCCGGTATTATTGCTTGTGAATGGCAAGTATACAGTTAGCAAAGGTCCTATTTCGTTTATATGCATAATATGTTTATATCCGTAAAGTTAACTTAGAAAAATTGAAAGTACAGAAAGTGCCACAACCAAAGCCTTTGGTTCGAGGCTCTAAGTAGAAAGTTAGATAAAAAAAATTTAAGAAATTGTCTTGAATTTGGTAGACGTCTCCATGGACATCGACCAGAAATATTTGTAGAATTTGACAACACTTCCTAAGCAGTACAAAACGGTACAAAATGCCGCCGCATTTCAAAGACGTGCCTAAATCTGCGCAGCGAATTCGACAACACTTTTTTTAGTACTGTTTAACTTAATTTAGTTTGTAATGAGTATCTCGGGGGACGAAACCTTTAAGTCGCGTTTTTTCTGTAATCATTTATTTATTTATTTCGACCTTAAAAGCCCTTTCGGGCATTACATAAGGGGAGCGTAATACAAAGATTGAAACAACTGAACCGAGTGGGGAAACAGTGATGTACCAACATCTAGAAAATCGATCTTTCTAAACTACGCAGATTCTTCGTGCTCTCTCCTGGTGCCTCAGTCTCAGCTGAACAAGGATGTCACCTGTTGTGAATTTATATTCGACCTTCTTTGCGGCACGACGCCTAAGTACAACATCTATGATGAGAGCTGTTAGGGGCAAGGTAGAACGACATCTTTTTTCAGCTTGATTTTGTGGAGCAACGTATATTGATACATATAATAAAGATGCGGTGGTGGCGATGTCTAACTTGAATGCCTGTTTTGATTTGTTTTAATATTAGAAAGACAACAAACAATTTTCATCTTTCAATTAGCTAAATTAGTCTAATCAACTGATGAATTCATAACTTTTTTTATTCCTAACAGCTGTTATGTAGTACAACCTACACCTACCTTCTCTTCGAGAAATCAATATTTGTGCCATAAAGATGTGGGTGTGGTAATGTAAGGCTTCAGTGGCTGCTTTAATGTGTCGTAGTGTTATGGAAATGTATTTTTAAGGAATGTGGATTTACCAGGCACCTATGAATTAGTTCTGGATTGTAACATTGCCGAAGTGTGTATATGATTAACAGATGAATTAGTAACGCTGCTTATACACCCTTGCGAATGGGATACCTGCTTAGCCTCGAACCGCGAGCCGAGGTTAGGCGGACCTTCTCTCCAGCTGGGACGTTCGCTGCTTGTCGTACAATGTTGCCAAGCGTCTCTTGCTTAAGCGTACACCACTAAGCGCACAAAGAGACTACAAAATGTTTTTTTCTTAACATACAAGTGTTGTCTTTGACTGCAAAAGAGTAGGAACAATTAAATAAAATACCTAAACCAGTAACAAATCGAAAAGTTATAAAAATATCTAAAGTCTCAAGGCGCTGATCAGAATGCGCCAGAAGTCGGATGGTGATTGTATCAGCGATGGCTGCGCTCGCGGCACAGCTGGCTCCCACGACGTGCTGGAACAGAGGCTGCGATCGTTATAAAGTCAGTTCCAACCCTTAAACATGCCCCTCCTATTATATTTGGTGCTACGATTCTGTGTGGATACCTCCTCCTGCGTTCCAGTACAGTAAGTACGTCGCTAACGCTGGCCGTCAGTGTACCGTCGGCAATGCAGTAGACGCCGCCGTCTTGTCCTCGCGCACCTCAATGACGTGCCCCTAGCGCACCCCAACATGGCGGAAACGCTATGCGCCGCCAGCATCGCTCAAATTGGCAAAACACAGGAGCCTTTCCTGGAAACGTGTAGACCTAACAAACAGTGTGGTACTGACAATGATATAATATCGAGTGATCCAATTATCAAAAATTCTTACTCACTCACCGTGTTTCAAATTTATTTTCTATTGAGTCCGCGTGAATCCTTTGACGATTTGGGGTAAGGCCATAAAAACTTGAAAGCATTGTGGTTTTTTACCATGCAAACACAAGTTCGAAATCAACGCTCCGAATAAGAATAAAGATTCTGGTATCTTTCTGTCTTTAAATCGTTATTATTTCAAGAAGTGATTCTGGGAATTTGCTATATGTACTCAGTTAGAAATGTCAGTTTGCTGCTATAAAGTTATTTTACTGAAATAAATAACAATCAGAATTTCAACTTCAAAACCTTTGAGCCGTGAGAAAAATTATATTAGCATACTGCAGAAGAATCAATCCGTATATTTTAATGACCATTTAAGAGGGAAAAATATAAAGGGTACAGGACGTGATATCTGCCCTTCGTTAATCGCTCCCTTACAAATAAAAATTAAGCAATTAAAAAAAAGATTATAACAAAAATAAAATTTACACCAACAGTCAGCAACAAGAAAAAAATGTGCATCGAGTCTCCCGATTCAATATTTATAAGTTTGCGAGCACGTCATTATAAACTGTTTCGGTAGGTGAATAAGACCGGTCTTTCATACTATCTGACTTTACGCGACACTGAGTCACGTGTGCTAATAAGAAAAATACATGTGCATGAACTGTTTCCAAGAATCGGAATAAAATATAATATGCACATATTAGATATTTGTCCAGAATGAAGTAAAAAAAAACAACCCTGGTATTCTCAAAAGAGTAAAACAGTAAACAGGGGGGGAAAACAGAACTGTTCCACTGTTCACTACCACACACGGGGAGACAAGTGTAAAGAACGAGTAAGTAAGGAAGTTTATTAGACGAACAATCGAGGCAACATACGCTGAACTTGTACAGAATGAGATTGGACAGAACGCAGGAAGCAACACGGCACAAGACGGGGATACTAACGAGATAACTGAGACGACCACGGGGGAATGAGATAAAGCAGAATGTAAAGTATCGGCTGGAACTGGGACAAGCTCAGATATAGGAATAAAACTAGTTAAGACGCTAGCATCAAAAATCGAAGTTAAGACAGGCAACTGATCAAATAATAATGGCTAGATATGTACTCAATAATCATAATCAAGAATCAAGAATCAATAATAATTTTTATTAAGTGTCCAGGAACGACCATGCGCTCTTGCTACTGGCATACCGAAACTTACACACTACAAAAAAGTGCGGATGAAAAAAAAGGCAAAAAAACCTCAAATCATCGAGTAAAAGACATGGTACATATAACGCATGCTGACACAAAGATACGATTACACAGCAAGCAAAGAACGGAACACAGGGTCCAAACGCAGGGTAGAAGACTACCACAAAAATGAATATACCTTATTAAAATAATATATAATAACATCACACTCACGAGTGGTTTAGCGTGACTCATGCAAGACTCTGAGAGGTCTGACGAACTTAGTCACACAAAAAAATATCAAGATGACTTGCAATGCTATTATATGCCCGACACATACAAAACATGGGGTCCAGGATATTTAACCTCCGACGAGAGTACAAAGACGTTGTCAAACGGGTCGCTGTCCGAGGAACTCGTAAAGATATCCATGAGAGCAGTTCTGAACAGTGGGCCATGCCATGAAGGACTTTGAAAAGGAAAACCAGATCTGCCTTTTCTCGGCGGTGATATAAGCTGTTCATATGTAGGACGTCCTGTTACTCTTTCATAGAGATGTTCTATCGCGCAGATATCGGTATCGATAAATAGATAAAATTAAGTTTTGCACTCGCTCCTGCCTTAGGAGGGTAGTTTTACAACTACCATTCCATACAGGAGGTGCGTCTTCGATGTCAGATAATAATAATAGTTATTATTATTATAATAACAGTATCGAATAATAATAATAATAATAATAATAAAATTTATTCAGTAGTGCAGGTGTAGCCAGTTGAGTATCGGGTCCGATCAAAGCCATCAGGGACTTGTGGGACCAGACCCTTCACTGGAAAATACAAAAAAGGAAGTTCGCACGGAATAACATCACGTGCAGGAAAAAAAAGCAAATAACATACAGATGATTCACTTGACAGGATGTAGTCGGAATGCTTGTGTGAGTGACTTGGGTGAAGCTGTGAAGAAGAAACTATAGCAAACGTTGTCTTGATCACTGTGTCAATTGCAATCATTAAAGTCATAAAAGTAAAAAAAAAAACACTGAGGCATGAGTATTTTTAAACACTGTAAGAGTACATTCGAAGACACAGTCCTTGAATTCATGAGTCTTTCTCTCAAATATTTCATATGTTCAGTAAGAGAGAAAAAAAAAACTTATTACTAGAAAGAAAATCATTCAGTCAACGGGTCGAAGACAAAAAAACTTCACGCAATAAATGCAGTCGTCATTTGACATGTCCAGCGATTACCACAAAAAGCACGTACAACACCATACTACAAAAGAAAAGGAATATAACATGAGAAAAAGTCACTATCTAGCCACATCGGCGAACATGTTTCTCAGAGAGGTCTTCAGCATTTTTTTTTAGGTAATGGCAAGCAGAGCAGCTGGAACGTCGTTAAAAACCTTTGGCACATAAAAGGAACGCATGCTTTCGCCATAGTGAGTTCTCACTCGAGGAGATTGAAAACGCAGAACAGATCTAAGCTCGCGAGATGGACTGGCCGAGACCTTAAACTCACTATCCCAGAAGTGTAGCCAAATTACTGTTTGAAGAAAGAGTGAATGAAAACACGGTAGCTTAAGTGAAGCAAACAAGCTCGTACTAGATGACATGTGTGTGTTGTATGCTACACTCTTCAGAATTCCCCTTAACGAACGATCAATTCTTGAGTGCCAAAAGAGGGGACAGTTAAAAAATACGCTTATGCCATACCTTAGCGTACTATAGGCTAACGCGTGCATAATGCTGTTTCTAATTGACAAAGGTAGAAACGGTTTGATATTGTAAAGCAGACATGAGACAGTTCTTAATCGTTGGCATATATATGACATGTGAGAGTTCCATGAGAGATCACTGTCGAAGTGAAGACCTAAATACTTTACGGAGCTAACATATTCAACTGGTGTACAGTTAGGGCATGAGCAATTGGTGTTGTGGAGAAATAGCTGAGAAGTCAGGCTTACATTTTTTAAAGGGCTATAAAAGCACACCAGCTTCGTTTTTGAAGAGTTTACCCGAAGCTTGTTGGCAAAAAACCAGTCCATTATTTTAGCGACATCGATCTGAAGCATTTCAATTGCTCGCTCGTACACTAGATGTCGAGAAAGTATAAGGGTGTCATCGGCATAATAATAATAATAATAATAATAATAATAATAATAATAATAATCTTTATTCTAAAGTGCCCCAAAACAATAAAAAGGTCTTCTCTCTGGTTCACAGAGTGAATCAGGAGCACAGCAAACCAAAAATAGAATTGAAGGTTTCAAAGAGAAAACGATTTAAAACGCAAACAAAATTTCAATTGGGCTACAAGCACTTTCATTTGCTTCACTAATGCCGTGATGTCACTGAATATATCAATTAAGGCATTTTCAATATTGTGATATATAAATTGTGTGCGTAAGAAAGCAGAGGGTTTACAGACAGTGTGAAAATTGAAAGTACTGTGATTTCTCGTGAAACGGAGAGGAAAATGAATATTCACTTCACGTAAAAGCGAACCCCTTTTAATGCGTTATTCACAATATTGTACAGAAAAACTAAATTGCACTCTGCTTTCCTATCGGGCAAAGGTACCACCGAAACCTTTTTAAGAGGAAACGTATAGCCAAAATACAAACAATGTTGAAAGGAGCGATCGTAAACAATAAGTACTAGCTTTTGTTGCACATTTCCAATGGCCAGTGTCCTTGACAGCTGTTAAGGGCTAGTTCCTCTACTATCGTGTCCGCGGACAAGCAGCATGTCGACATAAAACTCGAGCGAGTTCACCGCCACCCTCACTCGCGTACGACGAGGAGAGTCGCCCATTATGTTCCGTGCCGTCTCTTCCCCAACCCTCCTTCCCCGACGTCTGCGTCAGCGGCCACATGCGTTCCTGCCATAGAGCACACCCCGTGATTGGCGCGGCCCTACTAGAATAAGACTTCTTTGTCTCACCTACCAATCGTGTGTGTCCTGGAGCGTGGAGATCGCGGTAGCGCTCTTATCAGTTGCCCTTTTGGCTCACGATGGGTCAGCCGCGTGCCGTTCGTTAGGGGGAAGAAGAGCGGGAGCGCAAGGAGGGCATAGTACAGCTTCGCTGGTCTGCCATCTTCACCAGAGTGGAAAGGCTAAACGTTTTTTAGAGCAATATTGACCGCGAGATATTTATTCAAAATTCTGCGCGCAAAATCGACGACGTCATGGAATGGTGAATTGCTCAACGAGATGGTCATTCGAGCAACGTGAAGGCCAAGCCGATCCACCTCTCCTCCACGCGCCCGAAATGCCAAGAGAGAAGACAAGTAGAAAAAGAGTGACTACCGACTCAATCGCGTCTCGCGCCGTCAATATTGCTCTAAAATTTTTTTCGCGTAAAATTAATTTTTGGACACGCGTGTTGCAACCAGATTGTTAAAAATACTTTTTCAGGAGCCCTTTAAGGGGCACTGCTAAGCTGCACAGTGAGCGAAAGTTTCTCCAATTCAAAAACTGTCAAGATCTGTTTATTTTCTAATTACAACGTTTTAATACTAAGGAACTTTAACGTACTGGAGTTAACTGGGATTTGAACATGTCCAGTGCAGATTTAAGCACTGGATGTGAACAGGAGCCACTCGATTTCGTGAATTTTAATGGTTTTCAACAAATTAGTCGTGCTTTCAATGCTGCCGTTAACATCCTTGACCTGTGCATAACGAACATCAGAGCGGTCTCGCAGAGCGTTGTTGCCTTTCCAGTCGTTACTGTTGACAAGTGGCATCCGCCTTTTTCAGTGGTGCTTCCATTTCCCTTCACTGTCAGATCGGATGCGCGGGCTCCGATGTTTGACTACGCTCGTGGTGACTACATCGGATTGTACGCGCATTTGAGCGATGTTAACTGGGACACTCTTTACAAGTGTGCTGATGTTGACAGTGCCTTCTCTCGGCTGACAGATCTTTTAAAGTCTGCTACGGACCGCTTTATACCGATGAAACGTGGTAGCCGAGGAAAATTTCCTTAGTGGTTCTCAAGTGATCTCCGGCAGGCGCTGACTTTGAAATCGCGTTATCACAAGAGATATAAGTCGTCTGGCTTGGACGAATGGCACTCCTTATTTAAGGAGTATCGCTCTGCCGTGAAGCGTTTAATTAAAAGAGACAAATGCCAAATGCATGACTTCATTGAGTCTGGCCTTAAGCGCTGTCCCGACCGCCTCTGGGAATATG
The DNA here is from genome assembly GCF_016920785.2 of Ixodes scapularis. Taxonomy (NCBI): domain Eukaryota; kingdom Metazoa; phylum Arthropoda; class Arachnida; order Ixodida; family Ixodidae; genus Ixodes; species Ixodes scapularis. The sequence continues at coordinate 138,569,224 of NW_024609857.1, forward strand.
TTAGGTATCGTAGGCCATTCAGTAGAGCTGATGATATAACTCTGAAGACTCAAACAAGTCATGCCTCTGACTCATTCAGTGCATGAAATCTCTTTGCAAAACACTTCTCATCAATAGGAAACCCCAATGTCCTCCAGTCCGACAACGCAACCCTGTGTTCTGAAAATCCCCTTCTGATGCCAATGCCCGTATTGACTATTGATGACGTGGTCTCGGCCATAAAAGAACTTGCCCCAAAAAACTCATGTGGGGAAGATGGGATCCCGGCTTTTATTGTTAAAGGGTGCTTGATATCTTGGCTCCTGTACTGCATCACATTTTTAACATATCCTTAATAACTAGTAAATTTCCGTCAGCCTGGAAAACTGCTTTGGTTGTGCCAGTACACAAATTTGGAAGCTCCACGTGTATCAATAACTACAGACCAATTGCATTGCTTTCTGTTTCTTTTTCTTTTTAAGGTTTTTGAAAAAGTCATTTTTATGCACGTGAGTTTTCATTTCAAGCAGACGCTCAGTCCAAATCAGCACGGTTTTTGTCGTGGAAGATCTGTTGAAACAAATCTTTTAACCTATTGGGAGTTCGCGAAACCTATAGTTGGGTCCCGTGGTCAAGTTTATGTTATTTATTTTGACTGTTTGAAGGCGTTTGACCTCGTAGATCACAAATTATTGCTGTCGAAGCTGTTGCATATATGTCTTTCTTCGGGTTTCTGCGACTGGTTTGGTAGTTATCTTGGTGAACGCTCAAACATGATTTCCTAGTTATGATGCAAATCATTCCTTTATCTGCTGAACTCAAGGATACCACAAGGGTCAAACCTTGGACCTTTGCTTTTTATTTTTTTTTGTAAATGATCTTGTAACTAGTGTGCGTGACTCAATGATACTTCAGTATGCTGATGACGTGAAAATTTCTCGTAGTATCCACACGCCTGTGGACTGTGAATTGTTACAAAAAGATATTGATGCAATTCATTTGTGGTGCTGTGCGAACCTGCTGGTTTTAAAACTAAGGTTGTTTCTTTTTCTCGTAAGGCAAAGGTTGTTTTACATCCTTACACATTAGACGGCTCTGAAATTTCAAGATCTTCTGTTGTGCGTGACCTTGGCATTTTGTTCGATTCACGCCTGAACTTTAACTATCATGTTTCAAAGGTTATTACTGATTCTTTGTGAATCCTGGAGATGATTGCACGCGTTACCCGTGACTTCCGGAATTACAACTGTATACTGAACCTTTTCCGGGCTTTGGTTCTATCACGGTTGGACTTTTGTTCTAAGGTATAGAATTCTTTAGGTGTTAGTCAGGCGCTCAGGTTGGAGTGCATACAGAGACAACTTGTGAGTATTGTCTACGATCGCAACATTGGACGGAGTGTTTTTTTTTTATAATTATGTGCTTCTTTGGGGCACTCTTGGTCTTTTGCCTCTTTCAACTAGGCGACTAGTTCGCGACATGGTGTTTTTATATAAGTTGTTCAACTCTGTTTTTGATTCCCCGATGTTATTGAGTAGAATCTCAATTCATGTCCCCCAGCGACAAAATAGGTCTACTCCTTTTTTTACCCCTCTTATCTAGAGTCCAGTCCCCCGCTGACACGGATGATGCTCACGTACAACAAGTATTTTAACCCTCACGTGGACTTTTCTATACCTTTTAAAAAGGTCAAGAATAGTATTGTGGTTAGGATTGCCGTGTAGTTTGTTTAGTTCAGTGCTGTTTTATAATGTGAAGTGTTACCATAAAAAGGCCCCTAAAACTGTTTGGGAAACAGAATAAAACTCTGACTGAAACTCTGATTGATTGATTAATTAAAAAAATATGTAGCTAAATACATAAATCCTGAGGCCTAGGAAGGTAATTCTTATTACAAGATATTAGCATATTGACTAGATACAGTAGAAACGATGAAAGTGACTAGGAAAAGTTAAAACAGTGCAAAAGACTAGGAAAAGTTGAATCAATACAATAGACTAGGAAGAGTTGACCAATACAACCGACTAGGAAGACTTAAACAATACAAATGACCAGGACGACTTCAAACAAAGGACCTGACTAGGAAAAGACGGCACTTCCAACATCCCAAACCTATGCAACAGCCATAAAACGGTTTCTGCAATAAAATAAAAACGTTGCAACAAATAGAATTTGAATGGCTCAATGTGGTTTAAATCAAGGTCTGAAATAGCAAGGGGGGCAAAGTGAAACCAGAAGTTTAATTAGCTAGAAAATGATACTTTAGACGCCAGAATTATTTTAAAAAATCATAATAGCTTTATGGGGGGGGGGGGGGGGGCGGGAGAATTGACAAGACGTAAGCAGCTAAAACAACTTGCATTGATTGAAATCACGGTATGAAGTGACAAAAGGCCTAAATAAAAAAGAAGATAACACAAATTACAACCGACTTGAAAACGATGGCACTGTAGGCATCTCAGACATGCAGAGGAGCCTTAAGGAGTTCTCTGCAATAAGAATAGACAATTTGTCCTCATTTAAATATGCCTATTATTTTTCCACGGCATCAAGTGTCTAAGACCACAACATAGAATACGCCTGTTATGCCTTCCCTCCCCAAAAACATTTTTTTCATTATTAGGTTTTTCTTTATAAACAAGTTTTTGACACCCCTTTCAAGAGAGCTCAAAATGCAGGTTCAAGCTATATCACGTTCTTTACAAGATTTATGCTTCTATGACCCAAACCTCACTAGGGAGAAAATGTATCTGCATATAACCAAAAACTTGCATTAGAGACAGCTAAACTGTAAAATAAAAAAATATATAGATGTCAACTTTGTTACCCTATACATAGTGCTACTGTATGATGAGTGCACATTTGATTTTTCATTAGTAAATAAAAGAAATATCAGTTTTAAGACCAAACTAGTTTAGCGTAAATTCAGAACTTGCTCCGCGAATTTGAGGAACAAAGGAAAATATTATGCTCACCTTAGTTGCACCGGACGGAGTGGCTTGTAAGCCCCAGCGTGTCGTGGTTTTCCAGGTTTTTTTTTAACACTTTGATAATGAAAAGAACCTTCGAACGTTGGTAAACTTGAAGGAATTGACACAATTTTACGTTATAAGGCATTTCTTACCCGCGGTACTTGCCGAGCACACGTATGAAAACTCAAACACCTATTGATATCACCCAGATGGGGCGAGGTCAAAAGGCAACTAACTAAAACAGAAACTGAAATTCCTCAAATTAAGTAGAAAAATGCCTTAGCACATTAATAGCGACGTAATGCGCTTTTATTTAAAAAAAATACAAAACAAGATAAAGAAACCAGATAAGAGTAAAGTTTTAAATTTGCATCAGGAGTCGTGAAATGGGAGAGCCGATTCCTTTTTTTTTTCTTTGCGTTATTTTCAATCTTCCAACTATTTTCTCATTTGTTTATTAAGATAATGTTTAATTAATGAGAGCTGGCTTACTATATTTCATTGCTAAATTATTTTAGAACTTCAATCTTCAAATTCAATTCAGTGTTTTTTATTGTTTTTTTTTTTTTTAGTTCTTTAAAGAAGCATGGATTGCAGTGATTATTGAACTTTCCCCCAATTTCAATGAATACTCGACTCTGCAAACCTTAGCTAGAGCTGAGAAAAATGTTGAGAATGCCAATCGAAATCAATGATGGGTGTGCCGCATTAATATTATTCTCTAGAAAATATTCAATCTAAAAAATACTTTCAGCCTTTCCACTTTGCTGAAGAAGGAAGAGCAGCGGAGCTGTAGCTTCTGTTATCGACGGTGGCTTTCCAGGCAAGCGATCTGCTCTTCTTTGGAGCTTAAAGGGACACTGACAGTGGAACGCAGTGGAACTTAAAGGGACACTGACAGCCCCCAATTTTTGTTTTTCCTTTTTTGCCAGGCGATTTATTATGGTGTCGGAATACTACCCAATTAATATTTTGCTACAGAGTCACGCATTTTTTAAATAAAGCCAAAAAACGCAACTGCTCGAACCTTTTTTTTTTTTTTTTTTATCCGCACGTAGCAGACGAAATGCGTTCGTTCGCCGTGCGATTCCTTCGTAGTTATGTTTGTTCCGCTCGCTGTTCTGTACTTCAGGATGAGTTGTTTTGTTCATTTAAGTGTTGGCAGTTAGTAGTGAGTGCCCGAATGCCGTGGTGAATTCTCGTGATCGGCTCCGAAAAGAATACTCCCAAGATGTTGCGTGAAGAGTTGCCTCACATGTCCTGCATCTGAAAGTGGCATTCTGCGGCAGAGTGCACAAGTTTCCGTAAGATCAACGGGTCGGGATTAATGGCTGGCTGAAATTCCTGTAGAACAGTTAAGCGAAGCTCGGAAAGCGGACGCTACCCGATTTATATACATCTTGCATTTTGTGGAAAGTGACTACATTGAGTTCGCAGGTGTCAAAAATGGAATCCCATACCATTTAGTTCAGCGACGTATCGTCCACATTTTTTTTTCAGTGATAATTGTTAAGAAAGAAATGTAAACAACGCAAAATACTTGACAAAGGAAAAAAAAGGTACACCCACACCAGCGATGGAACCCGTGAATCGGACGTCTTTCCACTGAGCTACTGAAGGAACTCTTGCATACGTAGCAATGGAGCCGGTAGACTGTATGTCAGACGTTTGCTGCCGATTTCCTTTCAAAACATGCACTCCCGGCCTCAAATCGGGCAGCACCACGCATGAACCACATTCGCACCTCGTAAAGAAACCGTACGCGTGCGTATTCAACTCGAAGTACGCACTTCGTGCTTGACGTTTGAGCGAGCGATGTCTTCAGCCACGAGAAGGGACGACGCCTAGGCGACGTCATCGTGCAATCGGCTTGCTGGTCGGGCGTGTCGTACGGGATGAATATCAGTTATTTTGATCGGTACAAAATTTCTACGGCAGGTTGTTTAGCACTTGGGGCGAGTCGGGACCAGGTCGGGACCCATTGACGATGACGTCACTCTCAGGCCCTCTACGTGCTAGGATTCCGACCAAACGGTGCCGCTCGCCCGCGGGTTGCCGCACGCCGCCCCCTTCATCAAAAGACACGTTAAGCGGAGACCGCATGGCGCGTTTTTGCTCGCGATTCAGGCGCGTCGGCATCAAACTGACGTCATTTCCTGCGCGCGGGCGCGCGTTTTCGCGGGAGTGTTCTTTTCTAGCCGACCCAGAACAAGACGCGCGCGCCGAGGCGTCAAAGCGGCTGTCGCCCAATGAGGGTCGGTCGAACTATCACGTGATCCTGCACAGTACGCTGTTTCGTATTCAGCGCATTAAAAACCTAGAGTTATTATCATGTACGCTAGAAGTTCAACTGGCGCTAGTGTCTATGCGACTCCCGTGACGCAAATTGAAGCAGACAGCAACCAGCCTACATTTCCGGTGCTCCTGTGCATTCCTATGGGAAAACGCGCGTGCATTTTGTCTCTTTGCCGGAAAACGACACTGAACGCTTTGGTTGTTTGGGTAGTTCCGAATCGTATGTACCTTGATTAACATTCTAAAAGTGTAATTGCTTTAGTTAGCGCACTTTTCTTCATCGGTGAGCGACGTTTAACTTCGCTACATTTCAGTCCGAAACATGTATTCCGCAGCAGGTGTGTAAAAACAAGCGACAATTCAAAGCAAAATAACAACCGAAAGGAATATAGAGTGTGTTCAAGGCTCGCCAGCATCCCGATGACGCTTATATATTGCTAATATGCCAGTCCTCTCACTATATGAAAATGACCCCTTCGTGCCCACAGGCTCCAGAGGACAGCGTCTCTTTACGACCGCTGACCCGCCCACCCGCCGTGATTTCCGTAACGCCCTGCTCTCCGTGGACCGGGCAAGCCGATCCTCTCGCTTCTTCGGCACCAGGGATGTGGTTGAGGTGCAAGTTGCAACTGCTGGAGAACTTCTTGCAAGTGTGGGATAGCGACCCACCACTCCGTCCATCAGCCAAGCTGCGCATCTTTGACCGCATCCGCTTACTTTATCACGTCGCCTTGTCCGGCTGGCAAACCGCCCTTCAAGGCTACGCAGACCCCAGTGCATCTTTCCTCCTCGGAGCCCCGCTCCCACCGCCACCCCAGCCCGCCGCAGCTGACCGTCCCAGCCGATCTTCAGGCCGAGTAAGAGGAACTACCCTCGCTGCCAGAGGCGGAAGAGGCCGCCCTCCCCCCAAGGCCTCCAAGGACACCGAGCCCCAGGAGTAGGCTCTTTGCCTCACCTGTGCGTACGGTCCCCCCTCCTTCCCAAGAACTTTTTGACAGACTTCCCCTTTGGGGCACTCGTGACTACGCTCCGCTCCCCCCATCTAAGATTCCGCCGTCAACTAGGCCGGTGAGTCTACTATTTCAGGCGGCATCGCCATCTAACCTTGTCCTCGCGGACAGTGTCGTATCCCACTTAGACATTGTCCTGAAGGAACCCCAGCCTGTTCTTGTTGCGGTCGACGACCAGCAGATACTTGCAATCGTCCAGGACATAGTCCAACCCCCAGATATACTGTTGCAAACTTTACGCTCGGCTAACATTTCGCTCACACCTCCGTCGGACTCTGAGTCTCTTCATAGTTCCGTAGAATCCTCTACCGAGGAAAAAGACGACTCTTGGGCGCTCGCCGCCGACCGTATTCTAAGGTGGATCGAAACCCACCCGGCAACTGATGAACCTGATTTTCAGGACGAAGATGCCGCGGACGACGACGACTCCCGCGCACCAATTTTCCTAGCCCCCCTTCAGTGGCAACCTGTCCGACCGAGTGCCCCCCCCCCCCCCCCCCCTGTGTGGACTGGGAAAAAACGGCACATACCTTCTCTTTTTTTTTCCCCCGCTGATTACGGGAACCTTCGTATGTACTGTTCTGCCCCATCAGTGGTGAACAACCGCCCCTCTCCCTGAGCAATTACCCGTTCTTCGGGATGACGTGGCGTCAATGAAGGCCTCTGGCCTCATCCAAATCACAAAAAGAGGACCCTTCCTCAGTCCTATTCAGCTTGCCCTTAAGTCTAGCACTGAGTCCAGATTTGTACTGGACGCAAGTCATCTCACACCGCACCTACAGGCACCCTCTTTTCGCCTTGACCCTCTTCCAAAAGTCCTCCTCCAGGCCCCCCTTCCACCTAATGCATACTTTGTGAAGGTGGACCTGGCGGAGGCCTTTTATCACATTACCTTGCATCCGCAAGCTCATAGATTAACAACTTTTAGACTCGACGGAGTATACTACTCTTTTACCCGGCTCCCTTTCGGAGTCCGATCTGCACTCTTCCTAATGCAGTCCCTGGCCACGGCCATCGCAAGAACTCTTCGTTCCCAAGGCCTCTGGGCCTGGGCCTACATTGACAACTTTCTTATCGCACATAGCGATCCTGTTTATTTGTCTCAGGCTACGGCCAACTTCCTCAAACAACTCCATGAATGCGGCTTCCGCATTAACCCCCGTGACACACTGACCACTCCCACCCGGGAAATTCGCTTTCTGGGGTCTAATCTTAGCACATTCACCGACACGCTCTCTCATACTCCGCAGCGCGTCCGGCCCCTCAGGGACACCCTCCGGCTCCTTGACACCCACCAGCCCCTGGCCCGCTACCAGAAGTTGGCCGGACTTTGGTGTTTTTATTTTTGTTATACCGTGCCGGGTACCACGCGTTTCGCCCCCTTTTTGACGCCGCCCATACTGGACGTCCTCCACTGCGCCGGTGGCGTGTGGTGTTCAAGACAATATGGGACAACCTTCGTATGTGGTCCCGCTGGTGCCCCCTCCCCCCCCCCCAGTGCACACCATGTTCGCCGATGCATCGTCTACAAGACTTGGTGTAGTCACTTCAGACTCAGCCCTTGCCATCATCACGACCCCCAGCCGCCAGATCTTCCTCCGAGAGGCCTTGGCATGGCTTGTGGCAGCACTCCTCGCAGCACCCTCCACGTTGATCCGCACGGACAATTTGGCCCTCCGAAGAGGCATCACGGCGGGACACATCCGCTCCTTGCCGTGGGAGTTGTGCGTTTCTTTTTCTTTTCTTACAATAAAGGACAACCTGCGTGCCCGTTGGATCCCGACAGATCTCAACCCCGCCGATATGCCCTCACGTCTTCCACACATTTTCCGCACTCGCTTCTGCAATTGGCTGAGGGCATGCCGGCGGGGGAGAGGGGGCATCTCGCTATAAAAGGCGAGGCTCCTCCTCACGTGCTCAGTCGGGTTTTTGGCAGTGCAGAGGGAGCACGTCTCCTGTCCACCAAGGGTTCCAAGGATGGAACCCTTGCAACCATGCGGGATGAGCGGATAAAGACATTCAAAACGTAAACAATAAAGTACGCGGGCCGTGAAAAGTGTCTCTTCGTATTGTTTTATCTGCCAGGCACCTTTATGCATGCATGCAGACACTTGTTCTCAAAGATTTCGAGCATGCGGGTGATATCAAAGACTTCGAGCATGCGGGTGATATTTTAAACGTAGAACAAGCATCTTCGCGCAGAGCAGAAAAAATAAAGCGGTACTTACTTACTTCAAATCGGAATATATTACGTGGCCTTCAAATTATTTTTATCGTGCGTGCACTGGTAGTTACTGATCCAGTGTTACTGACTAGTTTTTGTCGTCTCTCTTGGTTTTCCAGATGTCCTTCGTTTGGCACGTATATCCCTCATGCTGAAAAGCGCCGACGTCGTGTTCGCGGTAACAGTGTCCGACAGTGCACATAGATACTCGTACGAAGCTGTTTTAGCACCGTTTTTAATGCAACGAATTTGAAAGAAAAACGCAGGAACTGACCAATCATTTCATCTGCGTGACTGAGAAATGTTCCAATGCACCTAGTAAATTATTCGTGATATTTACTCTTATAATCGAGCGCAGAGAGAAAATGCACTCGCTTTTTCCCATAGAAATGCACTACCGGAAGTCAATTTCGGACTGGTTGCTGTCTGCTTCAATTTGCGTCAGCGCACTAGTGCCACTTGAACCTCTAGCGTACATTATAATAACTATATGATTACAAAGTGTTCAAAAGCATTTATATTTTCCATATAAAAATTGAAAAGATGTTTATTTTGACACACAAACCCGTTTTATGTACTTATTTGTTCATTTAATTCTCATTTTGTAGTATTTGCGTCAACACTTACATCGCGTGTTGAGAATTCTGTTATCTGGCAACGCTGATAACGCGCGGCCGGCGGTGCTTGGCTTTGGCTGCATGCGGGTGCCCCCGCGTCAGCTTCCGCGCGAGCGTTCATAGCGCGTCGCGTTTTCGCGTGCAGAAAAACGCGCCAAACACTCAGTTGGGAAACTCGCCGTCGAAACCTGGGCCGCTGGCGTCCACCGAGACCGAGCTAAATACGACAACAGCGCCACTCTATCATTTGTGTGTACTGTGGTCACATTGAGCTTTTAGAAAGCATGTTTTTGTGTAAAAACAGAGGGAACAGACTCTTTTTGTGTGAAATTTTTGGAGTTTAGTACAAAATGAGGGGCGCGTGATGTTTCTGCACTTTAGTTTGCAAGGTTTTGCGGAGCAATTAATATTGTTTTTATACAACCATGCCTCAGCGGTGCTTTCAGGTAGCGCGTCCCGACCCAGGTGCATTTTCACTTCGACAGTAATCCGCGACCCGTCCGCTGGGGAGACAGGAGTGGCACCCTTGTAACCTCTTCCGCTGTATCTGTTTCGGCGCCAAAATGGCCCGATAAAGCCAAAAGAGAAGTAACGTGCATTTCCTCGAGGGGCCGCAGCGGGAGAAATGGCGGCGTTGTGTTCGCCATTAGCTCGGTTGTGGAGGACAGAGGAGGATAGCTGCTGGATTGGACGAGTGCGGTCGTGTTTTTGGGCGCTCCGTGTTTTCGACGTGGAAGACGCCTTGGCACGGACGGACTGCTGGGCCAGAATACCCTCTGAGCTTCTGGGTGAGAAACGCATGTCTCTTTGTAATATTCAGAGACGACAGGAAAGTTTTATCGATTGATTTATATCGCACAAACGAGTGAAGAAACCGGTGGGAGCTAGGCCTAACGCTCAGGCCGAACGCGGCCATGCAGCCGCAACAGGACGAGGATATGGCTAGAGACGAAGATCGTTCTAGAATGCACGACGAGAATATTCGCCGGTATCTCGAGGACCTAGCGAAGCAAAAAAGGAAGAAGTGGACGCGGACAACGCAGCTAAAGCGGCGGGTGGCAAACTGCCAGGAGTCGAAAGTACAACCGCAAGCTGAAGAAGGAGTTCACCGCGGCGGTTAAAAAGGATAGCCGAACTCACACGGTCATACTGAGGGTACGTGAACTAAACGTCAACGGCCTCTCGAGAGGACATCTTTTAGGCGAAATCGCTAAAGCTGCAGGAGTGCAGGTTGCGGAAGCTTTCGCGGAGGACAGCCTATATATAAACAGCGCAAGCAACACAATCTCCATTCGCACGGACAACTCTGAGCGAGCAGGCAGGTACGTCGAGATCAAGGAGATCATAAGCAACAACAAGAAGATAGAAGTCCACGGACATGGAGCCACCCCGGGCGAATTTCAGCGAATAGTACTGACTAACATGTACTACCCGACGGACGTAGTCGACGAAGCCGAACCGTTGAAGCACGTGGTCAACTGCAACAAGCACACGGTGATCGTAGACGTGAAACGGATGGGAAGATCGATCCTGATTACCTTGGGAACAAGCAAGCTCCCCGCGTACATTAAGTTCTTCGGAGGAGTGTTCCCCTTCCACATCTATCGAGAATCCAAGAGAGCATGCATGAAATGCTGGAGATTAGGACACAGAATGGACGTATGCCCCGAGAAGGACAACGGAAGGTGCCCCAACTGTGGGGAATTTCACGAACACCCGCCAAGAGTCAGAGGTGTAAGAACGGAATACACGTGCACTCCTCGCTGCCTCATGTGTGATGGTCAGCATTACACCGCCTGCAGGGAATGCAAGCAAAGATACGTAGAATTTCAGACGCCACGAGAAGCGAGAGAGAGAGAACCTTGCCAAAGAAGACAGACTTCACAGCAACTCTGCCAGGCCAAGAACCCAAGGGAGAAACTGCGCCCAAACCCAAGGAGGGATATGCGCAAGCACTCCGAAAGCAAGAAACTGACAAGAAGGAAACGGAATTGGATAAGCTCCGCAAGGAGATGGAAAGGAAATTCGACCCCATGCGCATAGAGTATCAAACTCTAAAGAGGGAAAAGCTTGCTGCGGAAAGGGAAATCCAGGAACTTCGACAAAAGCTCCAAGAAGCCACGACCCCGCAGTGACAAGAAGCCGGACCATCTGAAATGCAGACGCAGCCAGTGACACGGGACCCGAGAAAGAAGGCGGCACTAGTGATGCAAATGGAAACCGAAGACGCACAATCCGAAGTACGTGTTGCCAAGAAACGAAGAAGCAGAGCCGACTACGAAAGCACGGACGTGTCGGTATGCACGGATGCAGAGGATGGCTCGAACACACGCAAAAGGACGGACGAATTGTACGCAATGATGCGAGACGTGATCAAGGGAATGTCCGCTCTGAACGACAGTGTGAGCACTCTGCAGAACAACGTTAGCGCTCTAAAGAACACTGTGATTGCACTACAGAACTCGTGCGAGGAGAGATTCCGCAAGATTGAGACGCACATAGGACTGATACCGTCAGCGTCACACGCCCAAAATGGAAGGTAGAGGCGGACTCAATATCTGGCAGTGGAATGCGGGAGGTCTTGGTACCAAGATCAACTCGCTCAAGATGATACTGATGGACAGCAAACCACCACCCGATATACTGGCACTTCAAGAAACGGATACGAACGGCAGTATACCCGGATACGACAGGTTTGACACGGAACAAGGCACAACGGGGAAAAACATTTGCAGGTTCGTCAGGCGAGACTTGGCCGTCAAAAAGCACACAGTCTCGATGGACGGACCCACTAAACTCATAGTCACCGAAATTCTCCCCAAACGCAAAAAGCAACGAAGTCTGTTCATATGCAACATGTACTCCAGCCCGAAAGATACATCTGCGGATTGCGCGCAAGTTTTCAAAGCACTCAATCCACTGCTAGTAGATAACGCCGCCATAGTGTTAGGGGACTTTAATGCGCACCACACAATATGGGGGTATAGAACGGACTCAGTCAAAGGCAAATCAGTCATAGATGCAGCAGACAGGTACAACGCAGTCCTACTCAACGACGTAACGTACCCCACAAGAATAGGCAACAGCGAGCAAAGAAATGTTACGCCGGATCTTGCCTTCTCGGTCGACCTGGAAGATGTCGTCCGGAAGAACACGCTAGAGAATTCAGGGAGCGACCACTATATCATTGAAGTTCAGGCTACGCTTCCGGGCTACGCTCCACACAAGGCAAGAATACAAGCCTGCGTAGACTGGGACAAGTTCCGACGAGAGCGCGAAAACAGAGTCTTCACAAGCATCGAGGAATGGAGCGCCACGGTTGTAGAAGACGCGGCGAAAGCAACGAGGCAGGTCGAAAACCCCACGCAAGCAGAAACTGTCGACTCCAGGCTCGGAAATATGTTAGAAGCGTATTATTCTTTATACAACAGGTGGAAGAGCACTGGTAAACGCTACAGCAAGCTGAGGAAAAGAGCGTCAAGGTTATACAAAGACATTGAAGACTATGCCAAACAGCTAAACCACCAGAAATGGCAGCAAGTTTGCGACGAAGCGCAGAACATGCTCCACACGAAGAGCCCGTGGCATCTGTTTCGCAAGATACTGGCCCCGGAAAACACCAAGCCGGAAACGCAAAAACTTCTCATCAAGTTAATGAGAGACTATGTGGGAAACACGGAAGACCTCATTGCCGACCTTTACGCCAGATACGTAGATGCTCCACCGGAAGCAGGGGCAAATGACGTAAGCTACTCAGGAAACAGCAACCCGTTATTAGACGCTCCAATCAAGGAACACAAAATAAGACGGGCACTAGCTAAACTCAATGTTTCCACTGCTCCTGGAGAAGACAAAGTCAACAACAGAATGCTAAAGAACCTAAACAACAATTCAGTGCGGTGCCTCACTAATTACTTTAACGAAATCTGGGCATCAGGTGTCATTCCAAAGGCCTTCAAACACGCGACGGTGTGTTTCATCCCCAAGCCCGGCAAGCCTCTGACCATCGACAATCTAAGACCAATCTCACTCACCTCGTGCGTGGGTAAGGTACTAGAACGCATCATACAAACAAGGATTCAAGAGTACATGGAAGAACACAACTTATTCACGGAGCACATGTTTGGATTTAGAAAACACCTATCCACGCAAGATGTGCTTCTCCAACTCAAGGAAGGTGTACGCAAGCAGAAATGGACAGCACTAGCTGCACTCGACCTTAGAAAGGCCTTTGATCGAGTCTCTCACGTCGCCATCCTACGACAAGTGTCTGCACTCAACCTGGGCGAGAGAACATTCAACTACATCAAGGATTTCTTACAGAACAGGACGGCCAAAATACAACTAGAAGGAGAGCTAACCGACGAATGAGAAGTCAACAAAGGAAGAGGAACACTCCAGGGATCGGTAATATCGCCGCTACTCTTTAATTTGATAATGATCCCCTTGTCAAGGAAGCTTCAAGGAGTTGAAGGACTCAAACATGCAGTGTACGCCGATGATATAACACTCTGGACTGCTCTGCCGTCACCGTCTAGAAACAACGTTATAAACGCTGGCATAAAGATTGTACGACAAGAAGCGAAAGAGGCTGGACTCGAATGTGCCGCCGATAAATCAGTGCTACTAGTCCGGACATCAAAGAATCGCAAGTTAAGGGGGAACGAAGAATTCTACATCAAACTATAGAGGATGGACATTCCACGAGCGGATCAAGTAAAGATTTTGGGGATGATAGTATCTATCGAGGATCGAAACAGAGAAGCGCTTACTAAATTAAAGAAGCAGGCGGATAATGTCGCGCGACTCATAAGGCGCACATCCAAAAGAAGTTACGGACTCAGAAAAAGTGGAACGTGTAGGCTAGTGCACGCCTTCACATTAAGTAGAATAATGTACGCTGCACCCTACATGAACTTAAAGAAGGCAGAGGAAGACTCCCTAGATGTCATTATAAGAAGATCTTTCAAGGCTGCGTAGGGGATTAGTCAGAAAACATCTAACGACGGCCTCGATCAAATGGGGATACACAACACTTTCGATGAAATTAGAAAGGCACAAAGACAGGTGCAAATCCAGTGACTATCACAAACCCGAACTGGAAGGCGGGTCCTACAGGACATAGGTGTTTCACTAATGGATCAGGAAATGCAGGAGAAACACTCTATACGACAAGAACGGACTGACACAGTACGGAGTATTCCCCTTCCAAAGAATATGAGTTCGGCGCACAACTCAGGAAGAAGGCTACCTAGAGCCAAAGCTCTGAACAAGCTGCACGAAGGAAAGGTGCACATCTTCCACGCCGATGCTGGATTCTATCCAGGCAGGCCAGGAAAATTTGTAATAGCAGTACACAATGCGAGAAAAGCTTCAATGGCCACAATCAGCGCCAAGTCGATAGAGGAAGCCGAGGAAGCAGCCATCGCCCTTGCGAGAGTACAAGCAGCAAGAAGAGGAGAAATGTACGCCATCGTCACAGGCGACTTCAAGAAAGCCATCACCAATACAAGTTTGAGAAGAGTTGAACTAGCAGCATACAAGCTCTACGCCAGAGCCCGGATCAGCAACGAAGCAAACCATATGTTATTTTGGGTGCCCGGACACTCCGGGCGCACAGGAAACGTAACGGTCCACATGCTGGTGGTACGCGGTCTTCATCTCCGTACTACTGGCAGAATGGGCCTCCCCACGACACATGGGGACCATAACTACAGCACCTCGACAAACACAATGGGGCCTGCAGATTATGGTGAAATCCTCGAGAGACTCCGGCTACGAAGACAGACGTTGGCAGCTCCACACAAGAAGCTCAGCCGACTCCAAGAAAGTGACTGGAGAAGACCTCCAACTTCGAAACAACACCACTGCCCACATACTAAAGAGGTCTTTAGTGGCAAGTGTGAAGACTGCGGCAACCAGGAAGAAGGAACCTGGCGGCACGTGTACTGGGAATGCCCTGCAAACCCGCTACCTGCCACCCTCCGGATAGAAGATGGCCTACCGGTATGGGAAACCTTACTGGCCGCCGAAGACATCGGCACGCAACTGGAAGTCATCTCCAGGGCGCAGAAGATCGAAGACAAGTGGAAGAAACGCCTATTCATGAGACAGTCCCATACCGCCAACCCTTCGAACCCGTCAACTAGACTTCGGTCTATTGTTTGGTTCAATAAAGTTTCCAACAACAACAATGTGGAGGACAGATCGGGGCCACTTCAGAGCAGTCTCTGTGGCAGTTTCCCAACTGAGTAGTTCTAGTAACGTCGGCTTTAGCAATAAAAACGGGCGCCGCATGGCAGCGCGCGGCAGTATCGCTAGCAACCGGTGCAGGCGTCCCTACGTCACTATGACGTACACGCCTCGCGGCGCGGCGCCGCTCCGATCTGGAGCTCTAATCTGCACACTTGGCGAAAAAGTCGGCGAGAAATTCGGCGGCTATGATTAGCCGGAGCCAGGGTCAAGTGTGGCGTTGGCCAATCGCGGCGACCATATTTTTCGCCGACGTTTTCCCCGAGTGTCCAGCTAAGGGCCCCTGGTCGGCCAGATATTTGCGCGCGGTGCGCCTAGCGGCGAGCGGCGGAGAAGCAAATATGGCGACCGTTTGTTTGATCGCTTCGGTATGGGTTCGGTGCACTGCGCGCCTCAAATGTTCTCGTGAGAACGTTCTAGTCTGCGGAATTATTCAAACTACCAAGGTGACACGGAGGGGTTGTGAAATCACCATCACAACTAGCAACAGGCGAGTCTTCACGAGCAACAATAACTGTGCCGAGAAGTCGCGGTATGACTCCGAGCGAGATTGGATTGGTGTTAGTGGTTTCAGTTCAATGTGGAGAATCTGTTTTCCGGAACGTTACTGCCACAGCCGATGAAGGAGTTAACACAAGGGATGTAGAAAGGATGCCGAAACGGTGCACTTTGCACAGGAGAGACCGTTGGCGTGGTCAGGATTGTCGACCCAACCATTCGATGCCGCCGGGAGACGATGAAACGTGTTGCGTGTTTCAGAGTTTCTCTGCTGGGTTAGTATTTTGGACTCCGTTACTAGGTATTTACTACCATGCATAATATTTTTATGATGCTGGGGGATAACACTTTGTCACTGCTCATTTCAATGTGACGGACATAACACCTGATAATTATTGCATTCGGTGTGACTTCCTTGGCATGAAGTCAATAAGGCATCTCCGTGTACTTTCGAACGAAAGCGCCAAGTCTCTCATGAAAACTGGTCGCGTCTTATAAAAGCGATTTGCGCTAGCCTTTACTCTTCCTTCTTGGCCTCTTGGGACCCCTGAATGCCGATAGACAGTTGTATCGTGGGTAGCGCTATTTTGAGAGCGAAGGAGAAGAGGGAAAAGGGCTACTGGGCGCTTTCTCCCTTGCTGCTGCGTTAGAAAAGTTTAAAGTCCCGGATGAGATGTTTCGCCGGTGTTGGATCTATGCATTGCCCGAACTTCGTTCGCGCTTTCTTCTCTGTTTTAAACTTTTAAATTTAATTAAAGCCACGACCTTTGATGGCGACAGTCCCCTGGTCATCGGGACACAATTGTTCAGTTATAGCGTGCACGCATAACGAAAGAAAGCGTCGAATACTGTTCGGCGACCTATGTAGCTTGCACGGAATCCGGCAAGTGCGGCTGCAATGCCTTTAAGCTCCATCGTTTCCCACATGACCCCGATCTGCGGCGGCAGTGGATACGTCCCTAAACCGAAAAGATTTTTCCCCAACGCCATCCCCTCGACTGTGCTCGGAACATTTTGACAATGGAGCGCGCATTGAAAGCCGTACCGCCGATGAACATGGGGTACGCTCGAAAGGTGCGTGCAAGTTTTCTCGTTGTAATTTCTGGCTCAGCTTAAAACTTTTTTGTAACTGAATTTATCTTAATATTATAATATTTGGAAGTGGTGACGCTGACTCGATTTTATCATCTACAACACTTAGTTTAAGGCTCATTTCCGCCATCCGGTGTGGCTGGAAATGTTTCAAGAGTCCATTCTATCGATTTTCTTGAATCGCGATCTCCTGCGCGATACAAGAGAGCCGTAAACCTATGTTGACCGTCACGACGCGACTAGATTCTTCTAACTTTCAAAATTAGTAATAATGTATCTGGAAACAAACCTTCAATCTCTGTTGCTGAGAGTTGAAACATGCTCATGCATTTATATCAAATCGTTGAATCATTGATCGACTTGCTCCGGCAATAGGGCCATCTCGACTTTGCTGTTTTCAGTTCTCAACCAGGGTTGGGCAGAAATGCTCAAAATGTATTTGGAAATACAAATACTGGCATACATTAAAATAGTAGCTAAAATACTGATTCTAAAATATATTTGTAAAAATATATCGCGGTACGTATCGCAAATACATTTTAAATAGACGCAAAAAGTCTTTGGAAATACAAATACAGGAATACATTTTAGGGAGGGCGGAAATACAAATACAGAAATACTGATACTGCAACACATTTTTCAAATTTGTTTGAGACGGCAATTGAGATGAAGCTTGAAGTTAGAAGTGGAAGTTTTTGATACCAAAAATTACTTTACCGTAGGCTTGGCACTTTGCCTTGAAAGTAGTGGTTTCGGACGACGAGGGATCTTCAGTGAGCACAAAAAAAACTTTCCATCAAGGACTGACCGTGGTCCTTTCCCTGACACCCTGTGCGTCTGACGAGGGATACGAAAAGACTTCGACCTCTAAATAAATTCTGTCACCCTAAATCCCATCAAAACGTCACCACGCCCCTGTCCAATAAGGACGCCCCTGTCAATATTGATCACATGACGTCACGGTGGTATGAACTGGTATTCTCTATCTGCCAGGTGGGGCCTCCAACATGAAACTTTACCACGCTGCTGTATGAAAGGACAATACGTACTTTCGTTGTAGGTTACCTTGTTGAAGGTCGTGCAAGCAGTGTCATTTGGAATTTTTATGAATAGTCGACCACCTGGAGCATTCTGGAACACATGTCTTATCTTCTGTAATGGTTGAAAAAACGACACGGTGGCATCCCAGTTGTGAAGGTCCTTCCTGCTGACCCTCCGCCACCGACGCATAGATTGCAGTCCTTAAGTTTCGCCTAGTACCATCGAAACAAAGACCTCGTGGGTTGCGACCTGATATTGCCGGCACATGTGCGAGCTCTCTGAGAAACAGCGATTCGGCACAGCGAGGCCAGGTCTGGCCTCCTTCCTGGGTTTCGCATCACCAGAGCAGCGGGTCGCGTTCACGTCGGCTGATGACGTACCCTTGAGCCGTGCAATATTACGGGCGCAGCCGCAGACGCATTCGAATATGTATTAAACTTCACCGCGTGAGTCATCCTACTATTCCAAGTCAGCCTCCACCAGGCTCGTGCTGCAACGGACTGTGACTCAGCTTTTCCGGCTGAGTGTAGTGTGTACGCTAAGGCAATAGAGACGGTTAGCAGTGGGCATTGGATGCCAGCAAACAATGACTGAAGAAATGCCTACCTAAGGACCTGCGGCAGAAGATGCTCTGACTCGTGGCATCGACTGGTTGGAATTTTTGACTACGCGATACTTCTCAGAAGAGAGAAGGGAATGCATAAAAAATAGTTTGGAGAATCGGAAGGAACCTTGGACAGCATGGTAACAATGCCCCAGCATCTCCTTGACCCTAATCCCTCAGAAGTAAAAAAAAAAGAAAAGAATATGCGTTTGGACTTGCTTTTTTTTTTTGGAGGGGGGGGTATTTTTTTAAGAAATGTAACGAAATACACTTCATCCTGATTGTATCGCGATACGAAGAAACATTCGAACTGTATTGCGATACAGGAACACGGATAGTGGTGAGAAAAATGTATCGCGATACAGAAATACAGATACGAATTGTATTTCTGAAATACTATCGCGATACATTCAGATTAATAACACACGCGTAATAGTCAACGGAATTTATCGACCCCCAAACGCTGACACGTCAGTTTTGTAAGATATAAAAGAGTATTTTTTACTGCATGTTAAAAACCACAATAAGGTCGTTCTTGCTGGCGATTTTAACTTACCCTACATCAACTGGAAAATTTTGCATCCAGGATCGGATGAAATGAAAAGTGCAGAAGCATTGCTTGATATCACTTTTACGTTTAATCTCAACCAACTTGTATGCAAACCAACAAGAGTTCAGGGTTCTTCGCAATCTCTACTTGATCTCGTCCTGGTTAGCAGCGAGCTTTCCGACGACAGTGATGTAGACGTTTGCGATGGTATCAGCGATCATAAGATGGTTGTCGCCTCTTTGCCCCTAACAATGCGCAATCGTGATTTAACAACTACTATTCCTGTAACGGCTTCATGAATGCAGATGATGTTTCCACTTGAGATCGTCTCGAACTTCCCCTCGATTTATTTTGCTTGCTTTCAGGAACAGAAACTGTGTGCATGAATGACCTGCGGAACTCATTTAAGACAACCGTTGTCGAATGCATTCCTAAATATGTTCCAACAAAAAATTTAAAACTAAACAGGAAAAATTCTTGGATTACATTAAAGATAATCCAAACTGGCCATAGCATTTCAAGATTGCGGAAACAATTAAGAAAACAACCTTACTAACAGACAAATATCGCCTTATTGAACTGAACCAAACCCATAAACAAATGATATCCTCAGCTAAGGCACAATACTTCAACGATACACTTCCAAACTTTTTGGTATTCTCATCAAAAAAAAAAAAATCGAAGCAACAGACGGCAAACAGTTTCCTAATAAATGGTACTTTAACACAAGAAGCATCCGTAATTTCTGAAGGCCTATGTAGTAATTTTGTTTCTGTGTTCGCCAATGATAACCCTTATTTACCACCTGTTGAAAATTCAGATGATATACCAGCGACTGATGAACTGCACATATTGGAAGAAAGTATCTCGCCCTTATTGTTTAACCTTGATAAAAAAAAAGGTCCTAACCCAGATTTAATTCTCACCGCCTTTTTGAAGCGATATGCTGAATGGATTTCTAAATACTCGATGTAATCTTCCAAAACTCCATGTCTCTCGGTTCCCTTTCTGATGACTGGAAAGTTTCGAAAACAGTTCCCACCCTAAAATCCCGAAAGGAAACAAACGTCACAAACTATCGACCATTATCAATGACTTCCCAATGCTCTAAGATACTAGACCATATCATATGCTCGCACATCACCAACCATCTAGAAGTTCACTCTATAATAACTAAAGAATAGCATGGTTTATAAAGAGGATTTTCATCTGTAACACAACTTCTTGAAACAACCCACGAACTTGGCGAATGCTTAAATAACCGTTCTCAGACAGATGTCATCTTTCTAGACCTAGCAAAAGCTTTCGAAAAGGTATCCCACGACAAACGTTTAGCTAAATTAGACACAATCCTTAAATCAGACTCGTTATTCAAATGGTTCGAGAATTGCCTTAAGGGTAGGAGACAGTATGTTACATCCAACAATAACGTCTCTAGCGTATCACCAGTACCTCAGGAGTGTTTCATGGCACAGTTATGGCACTATCGTTTTTAATTTCTAGTAATGATAACGTGAAAACTATCGATGTTCGCAGATGATTGGTACTATACTCTGAATTAAAAACACATAATGATCAAATAAACGTAAACATAACTTGGAAAAAATATGTAACTGGTGCAGTGATTGGCAAATGACATTAAATGAAAAGAAATATGCAAGCATGATCATCTCGCGTAAAAAATCCCCACTTGTGTTTGACTATGAGTTGTCCGGACAGAAGCTTAGCAGCGTAACTCAGCATAAATACCTAGGACTTTTCTCTTCCGAACTTAAATGGGACAACCTCATCGATTACATAGTAAACAGAGCCAACAGCAAGCTATGGTATTTAAAACGAATCTTGAAGGATGCTACGTCTACCACTAACCTGCTCGCTTATGAAGTATTAATTCGCCCCATTCTTGATTATGCGAGCGTTGTATAAAATCCGTTTTAAAAAACAGACAAATTAGATATGGTTCAGGGAAGAGCACTTAGGTATGTCTTCAACAAATTCGGACGAAACCATTCCCCTTCAAAGCTAATGTGCCAAACTGATTTAATACAGTTGCAAACTAGAAGAAAACTAGCTCGCTTTACAACCCTGTTTCAAATCATCAACCACTCCATTAAAGTCACACAGGACAAATACGAAATTTAAGCGACTAGAACAAATCCCAGATTTGCACACTCGGAAACGATTATTGAACACCGGTCTCGAATTGATTCCTTTAAATACTGATTTTTTTCCACGGATAACATCGGAGTGGAAAAAGCTACCTAGGCATGTCGTTGACTGTGATAATGTTTCTTTGTTTTTAAACCAACTCGCACCTTATGTATAAATAGCTTGTTTTGTAGCGAGAACAGCACTGTAACTATTACTACATTATCGAGACTGGCCTTTAGTTTTTATTGGTGCTGCGGGACCTTAACTTTTGTGTTTGAGTGAATTGCAGACAGTTTTCTTTTCAACGTGCTTTGAGGCTTGCCTTGCTCTGATGTCGATTCTATTCTATACTTCATTTCTCAGTGTCATAGCGTTGTATTAGAACGTGACCGCTTTGTCTTATCATTGTTCATTCTGTGTTGACTTGTGCCACTCCTATTGTATTCCTCGCAAGGGATGATAGTATTGTTAAATTTTTAAAAAACAGTAAAGGTCGGTTCACACAGGGGTGTTTTTCTACGTTACGTTACGTTCCAACCGGTTACGTAGCACTGGCAAGTCACAGGGACATCCGTGCTTCGAATGGAGTGTAGCGACCGGTTCGAGGGGTAGCTCTGCACGCGACGTACGATACACGAATATCCCGATGACTCATCACGTAACGTAAGAAGTCATAAGCAAACGCCCCTCTGTGAACCAACCATAAGGGTGATTATGGGCTGATATAATATACTAGATGCATGACGATGATGATGGCATGATGAAGAGGGTGAAGAGCCTCAGGCCTGGCAGAGGTCTTCACGATGATGGTCTTCGCGAGTCCGCCACGAGCTGCGGACTTCGAACAGGCCAGCCTCGAGCGCCTGGCGAGGGCTTCCTTCTTGCCCGGCATGCTAACGATCCGGCCAAATTTCCGGTGACGCAGGGAGTCCTGCAACCCCGTGATGGAGCTCCAGGGGTTGGCGCCTGTTTTGACCGGGCGGCGGACTTCGCGAAAGCAGGCTTTGATGTCTCCCAGCTTGTGTTCGAGCTTGTAACCGAGCAGCTTGAACACTCTATCGATCGAAGACATGGTGGGAGGCTGGGAGCCACTGGTGGCGGTTGGCTCTCTGACGACGAAAAAAAACTCATCTTTCGTCCAACTGCCTTCCTCTTCTACCGTAACAAACAGTAATATTAAACTACCCAAATAACACATGTCGTTTATAAGACGCCTACATCAGGCCACATACGGTCAATAAACGTCTTGAGCTGAAATGCAGACACCTTGCAGACGTTATATCTAAGACAGAGTGAAAACGTCGGTGCTAAGCGGTTTGGTAAACGTGACGAAACGTTTTCCGATCAATGTCAAATTCGACCCGCCTTCAACACGTCTTCATTCGTCTATAGTTAGATATACATTAATTTATATGGGCTTAAAGGTTTTGGAACATATACTAAAAATAATATATAAAACTTTCTACAACATGGCTCAGAAATTTCGGATTGAATGTTGGCGTACAAAAAACACCTTTCAAGAAGTACGGAAGCCAAATTCTGGAGTTCATTTATTTGCTTCAACATCAAGCAGGTAGCGGTAGAACATCAAAAACATGAATATTTTGTTGCAAAAAGCAGAAAAACATATTTTACACTCAATGAACGATAACGAAGAACACCTGCTTTTTGGTTATGAAGCCTCAATGGAATGTTGTGACGGCATCGTCCTCCCGACGTCAGCGCCACAATATTGGAAGTTTTTCACTCACTAGTACAGATTACCTAGCCCAGAACGTAATACCAAAAGTATGGTGAAGAAAGCCAAAGCACAGTTGGCAACCTTGGATTCACTCCGCCAGCCAATCGCTTCCACTCATCCTCACGTCATTGACGGCACGGCCTGACGAGCTTTCTTTTTAACATGGCGCGAGTTGCTTTTAACGTCATTTTTGCCGAGGGATGCCGACCTCTCGAAGTAACCCGGGTTTACGTCGCAGAGCTGTGCCGGTATCCCTTTTCGTGCGCGGTAGTTCCTATGCTGCGATGTGAGAATTTAGCGATCGTCTCGCCGTTGACCCACTTGGACGATCGCGTAAAGGCCCATTCACACACTTGCAACCGAGTACGACCGAGAGACGAGACCTGTTGAAACCTCTTAAAATTTCTTGGGAAGAGAGAATACGCTGGCACGCTGGCGCTATCTATGCGGTGACCCTGGAACTGCATTTCACAGGAGCGAAAGTTTTGCGGGATTTCCGAAATCAAATGTGCGTAATACCTATGAGAAAGGCTCGTTTATTACGTTCACAAAAGTTTTTCGAGCCGAGAAAGAAAGGATATTGCGCGATAGAAATAGAAAATATGCCGGACAGCCAAGTTTAAACTGCTACTCAATTGATGGTACCAGTGTGTCCTCTCGCCATAAGAAATATTAGGAAGTTCCAAGGCACTCTGTTCTAAGAGGTCACAAATGTGTGAACGGGCCTTAAGTAGGGATGTCGCGAACCACCCTAGGTCCGAATTCGGAAGGTTTCGATATTTTCGAACCGTACCAAGGTTCGACTTCGAAGAGTTTGCAACTTTCGAACATCGTGGAGTTTCGAATTCGAAAAGTTCGAAGCTTTCACGGTTACTTGAAGTTCGGGTTCGAATATCGAATATTTCTTTTACTTGAGGTTCGAGAAATTCAAAGATTTCGAACTTTCCTAACTTGAAATTCGAGAGATTCGAAAATTTTGAATTTCTGGGGATCTGAAGTTCGAGAAATCGAAGCTTTCGAATTTCTTTAAATCTGAAGTTTGAGAAAATCGAAGATTTCGAATTTATTTGGATCTGAAATTTGAAAAATCGAACGTTTCGAATTTTTATAGACATAAAGTACGAAAAATTCGAAGATTTCGATTTCTTGCTACATAAAGTGCGAAGGTTTCGATTCTCTTTTAAAGCTAAACCAAAAAAAAAAAATTTGAAGACTGAATTTTTTTTAAGTTCAAGTTCCCAAAGTTCGAAGTCCGGTTTTCATGTTCCTCCACAGTTTCAGTTTCAAATGACGATTTCACCCCCCACTGGTTTTCACGAAATCAGGTTTACAAAAGTTCGGGTATGATATTTAGACTGCGCGAAGTTGGTCAGGCAATTAAATGAGACGAGTGTCCCGGATGTGCTGGAATATTTGCCAGTGCATAGTGTGACCATAGATCAGTAATTGTGACCACCAGCCCGAGGGGGGTGGGGGGGGGGGGGGGGGGGGAGCGTCTTTAACGTACATTACGCAGTAGTAATCACACAAACGCACTGTTTTACGATACTCATCCAGTTCGAAACGGTCAGGGGAGGGCAGGAGGTTGACGTTCAGAAAAACCTTGAGGGGATCTGGCCAACAACCTCCCCACCCCTTGCACGCTGGTAGCCTGGTACTAATCCGATCGAACACCACCCGAATGACGCTGTCATATGGTAAGTTTAGTTTGTCATTGTTCTGGAGGTATATTTTCCGGGACGAAGGAAACGCTGAGCGAAAGCACAGAAGCCGACACAACTCGAAGTCGAGGAACGTTCTGCCACACCAGTGGCGTCGGAAGAGGAAAAACGGGGAAAAGAAAAGAGGGGGGGAGGGGGGGGGCTGCAGTTTCCCCCCTCCCCAGATAGTTCGATATTTCGGAATGTTAAAGAAAACAATACGGGGAAAAAGGGCGTGGTCGAGCTTATTTTAATCTGAAATTATTTATGCATATGTATAGCTACTGTTGCTCTTCCCTGCATAGAAGATCGCGTAGATGGTCATATTCTGAAACTCGTTGTCAGAAGGCACTGCTCGTCACATGCTTAGTGGTTCGGAAGTTCAAAGCTGTCTTTTGGACCTAAATAACTGTGCCATTGGTAAAAAAAAAAAATTAAACATAACAATAAATGTGACAATAAAAAACTGGAGAAAAAAAAAACTATCAAGAACCAGCGGGAAGTGTTGCATTCTTGCGTATTCAGAGGCTCAGAACTTCGAAAGAAGTTTCTCCTGCCAAAATGTGTGCAGGCTACAAAAAAACATGTCCAAAAACCTAAAACAAAACAAAAAAAAATTTTTTTTTTAAGGTGACGTGTTAAATTTGAGTTAATTCTTCGTGAACTTCGTGAGTTAATTTATTCGTGAACGTGAAAAAAAAATACATTATTTTGTATTCTGCAGATGGCAATGATATGCACTGTCACTGGTGTTAATTTAAATGCGATACCTCAAACAATTTAGAGGAAAAAATTACCAAGTTTAGGGCATAATTGCCCGTAGATACATGTTTGGACGTTTCTTTGAAACCCATCTTGAATAACAATGATCATATCTTAAGACGACACTTAACTAGGCTAGACATAGATCGTTCTTAGAAGGTTCAACATCTCTACCATAAATGGCTTCGGCTATAGCGCGCTTCAAATATGGCACAAACGACATTCGTCAAAAAACCGTCGTCCTTCCTCGCTCCTTCGGGAATTTATTTCTTTAAAACTAAGCACGCCAGAAAATTGAAATAAACGGCATTGTCTTTCGCAAAGAAAACGACACCACATGTAAAAATGTGGAAAAAAAAAAGAATTACGAATGTACCTCTCTGCTTGAATCCAAATGAAACCGCCCGCCGGTCTTTCGAAGTTCAACGAACTTCGAACTATTACTTTAAAAGTTCGAAGTTCGTCGAACTTTTGACTTTTCAGGATTCGAAAGTTCGAAATTTCTCGAAGTCCCTAGATAAATAGGTTCGAAAGTTCGAAAATTATCGAATTTCTTAGCGTAGGAAGGTCGAAAGTTCGAAAAGCTTCAAATATTTTAGTCTGTCAAGGTCGAAAGTTCGACAGGTATAGATTTTCCCGCGTAATAAGTCGAAAGGTCGAAAAGGATCGAATTTCTTAGCGTAATAAGTTCGAAGGTTCGAAAGACATTGCACTTCTGAACGTGCAAAGCTCGAAATTTCGAAAAGCGTCGAACTTCTTAGTTCAACAAGGTCCAAAATTCAACCTCCGTCAAATTTTTCAATATAGAAAGTCTGAGAATTCGAAATCTTCCGAACCTTTTGAACCGCTTGATGATCATCGAAGCTTCGGTTCGAAAAAAGTTTGCGGCATCTCTAGCCTTAATCCTCGCCCAACGAAACCTACGAGAGCGTTGCCGATAGCTTCGCTTCTCTCGTTTAATGTTCGACACTGAGGCAAGTCGCGTTGCGAAATCGTGGCGATGTGAGCATTGTTTCGTGGTAGTTTTTGCGTGAAGATGAGAAAATTGTTCAGTCGTTTTCTCTGTGCTTTGTACCTCCGCTTGTACAATCGCGTAAGCTTCGCCCGTCGAGACCAGCGCAAGCTCCTCTACGCCGATGCCTTCACTTCGTTCGTTCATTGTTCGCCCCTGGTGCAAGGAATGTCGCAAAATCGTCATGATGTATACGTTTCTTCGCGGTGGTATGACAATGGGGACTTTTAACGAACCGTTACCGTGTTCCGCATACCGAACTATACCGGAGCTTTTGATTCATGGCTTTATGCGCGAAACCCGGGGTTATGGTATCCCCCGGGAGCGCGCTTAAAAACGCACTTCAAAGGCTTCGGTAGAGAAGAGATTGGTCAGAGAAAAAAATCAATACCTTTGTTCCGGGGAGGCAGGAGTAACCCGATCAAAGCGCATTTCCCAAGAAACAGTGTCCTACCAATCTCATATATTATCCCATGTTTGCATTCCACGTGTTAAAACCGCAACGTATTGAGAAATACAAAATTGTTCGACAGATATCCACATGGGTTCTGTGCATGTTTCAAAGATCTGCTCATAAATGAGAGGCTTGCAAAAAAAAAAAAAAAGAGCAGATAACCTGATTGGCAAAAAATGCAACATGACTCGAGCGATTTAACTGCCAGGTGATCATTGAATGGGCAGATGAATTCGAAATGGTCTCGAAATCTGAAAAGGAGACTCGCTTTTTAAGGGAATTAAACGGGGCTGTTTGGTTCTCAAGTTGAACTATGAAACACCTGTCAAGCCGTGTCCTAAACGTATTACTCGGGAACATTAATCTCGAGATTTCTTACCTGCTACCTTCCAAACGGAGCAGCGGTTTACACAAAAGAAGAGCACGTGAAATGGAGCAGACAGCCACCTGTTATCCTCTCTTCGGCGTTTGAATAGGTTAGATAAAAAAAGAAAAAAAAAACTTTGAATGCATTAGCAAAGTTAAGACCGCAGGAAGGCGCACGATTGCTGCTTTGTTCCGAAGCACTATGAAAACATAAACGCAATGTCATCTTTGACAAGCTTCGTGCCGACGTGCCGGTAAGGTTTTAAGGCAAGAATCCTCGTCGCTGAGAGATTTCCGCAAATTAAGCGAATATTCCTACATTGTGGCCCAAGGTGAAAGTGCACTTTAAGGTTGATGTTGATGTTGATGTTGATGTTCCTGAATCCCCGTTGATGTTCCTGGATCCCCGGAGTGCATAATGAGGGTCTTCGCATCCTTCGTCGTGGCGGTGGTCCTGTTGCTCAGGGCCGCGTCAGAGTCGACACTTACTGAAATCAGAGGTGACTTAATACACTCATGGTGACCATGTTTTCCCTTGTCTTGTAGTGAACATGCATTAGAAAATTATTTTACTACTTTCTTTTATGCGTAAATAATTTACGTTACGAGCTATGGCAAACCAAAACTAGCCTAATCAAACTTTCAATTAAATTCTAAAAAAAAAAAAGCGATCGCACTGCTTCACAATTTGGGGTAAAAATCTCTCCCCTTCTTCACCCACCCCTCGCCGGTCTCCCCTTCCAAAACCACTGAAAGCTTCGATGCTTCTGCTGATTGTTCAGCCATGCTCGAATAAAGTTAAAAAATATTAAATCACCGCGGATCTATTTGTCTCGTAGAGACTATAGTTTGGCGTGTTGGTGGCGTACGACACTCACGCTGTGTGTATCGTATATAAACCCTCTTGGCGCCATAGCCAATAGGATCCCCAAGTTTCTGTTGTCGATAAGATGAAGAAATTGAGTGATACATGCCACCCATAACACAATCGTTTCTTCTTTCTTTTTCCATACATAAAAACAGACTTAGATGTTGGCAGTGACTTTACTTTAGCGGCCACTCAATACCAGTTGTCGAGAAAAAGTTGTCTTCGCACCCTTTGTTATGAGCGGAAAGTAAGGCGAGGGTCTAGAACGTTTCGTGCGGGATAGAATGTCCTGCCTGCCAATCATTTACGTGGATGGGTGAAAGCGATTTCAGAGCATGGTGGACCAAAGTATCAACACCAGTACACGGGCGCGAAAGGCCTTGTGACTGACGGTAAATGTTGATGCAACAGTTTCGCTACATTCAGTTCCGACCACTCCTCAGTGCTCACTTTTTAATCACCAGACCAGACACCTTGAGTTGCAGCGGATGTACGGGAGCGTGTCTCCTGGGACGGTAGAGCGGCATTTCCGCTTTCTCAGAAAAAAACAAAAGTGCTGGGATGAGCTTTTTTATGATGGGAAAATGTGGAACACAGTCTTGAGCGTCTCCTAAAGCTGGCGACTAAGTGTTTTTTTTTTTTTTTTGCACGTCAAATTGGACGACCCATGGTAGCATAGACATGGACGACAGATGTGGTATACTTACAATAGCTGCCATTGCCACTTTGGGAAGTATGCGGCTTGAAACATTTCATTTGAGAAATCCCTAGCTCCTACTGCGCGGATTTCAATACAGGGTGTACGGAGGTAAACAAAAACAAATACGACCGAACTTCCGGGTGAAGTATGTTACTTCCGGTAGGCTATTGTTTTAGCTTGTTTTTGAGGACCCTCGGCGAGTAGCGCATACTTTAGAAGTCTCACCCCCGAGGACTAACTGCTGAACCTCCTGAAATTTGCTTATACGGGATCAACAGGCCTTTCTGATCGTCCCCTGGGTGAAAAGAAAGATCAATTGTTCCTTAAAGAAACGACAAACCCGCCGAAGATATCGTCGTCGCATCATCAGGACTACTTACTTATTCGACTCGCCTGGTCCATTTACCTGAGAACGACTTAAAACCCACAAATTTCTAAACGTGTTCATCTACTTCCGAATGACCAGGCATCGGCGATAGGCACGTACCTCCCCCCAGGCGACAAAGATAGACGCCGAGCTCCCCACAGGGGTTTTCGAGTCGGGTCTTGGTTTGAGCAGGCAATCTTCAGTAAGTTTTCATTACACGTCCTGTAGCGCGACGCGAATCTCAGGAATGCACAATTTTCTAGTATTTTTGCTTGCTTGCTTTCGTATTCAAGGTTTCTTTCCCTGAGCACCGTTCACATTGCATTTGTACGTGCCGTAGTGCCCCATCATTGTAGAGATATTGGTGGTCCAAGCGCCAGTGCTGCATTCTCGCGTTTATCGCGTTGTGCCATCTGTCGGTCATTGAAGCGGCTAGCGCCGTCTGCCAATACCGTCGTCCTGCGATCGCCCAGGCCCAGCGGCGTCGGTGGCGTCCCTCGTCTCGAGACAATCGAAATAACTTTACTCGTGACATTTTGTTCGTGCCGGTACGCATCGACATCTTAAAAGCACGACACTGGGGCATTTCTAGAGTGTAGCTCTCACAGAATTGCTCGCTAGTAAACCAAGAGTCGTCGCGCACCCACCCAAACACGAGGTAAACATAGGAGAGCCGGAAGTATTTCTCCCCCCTGTCATGGCGGCCGCGAGTGGCGTGCACACCCTGTATACTCGTTGTAGCCTCAAGAAGAAAAACATTTTGCGCATAGTTCATATGCCGCGCGAAGTCGCTCTTACAGTATTTGGTTGTCGGAGGAAGAAGCGATGCTTTTGGCGTTTGAAACGTACACCGTCTTGATAATATGACATATTTCTCATCTAAAATTCAACCACATATATATATTAACTCTTTACATATAGAGGAAATTAGTAGTGCTCCGCTAGGAACCGGACGTTCACAGCGAAGCTGTTTCTGGGGTTCCTTGGATTTTTCTTGTGCATCGCAGTGACTAAAACCTCTACGCTCGCACTGCCGCAAGCAAACGCCTTCCTCGTATAAAAGATTCGAAGTGAGTAACCCAAATAAAGCGTTGACGAACGCGCGTGCAGGATGCGCGCGCGTTCGTGCAGGATGCGCAAGCGCCGCACGCCGGCACGTGCGGCGCGTGGAACACGATTCCCTGCATTCTCCTTGATGCTTGGGTAATATAGCAATAGGTCTATTCAGTAGATTAGTTATCAATAGGCACCATTTTTAAGGTCAGTAGACTTTCAGGTAGATAATAAAGGTTTGTCAAAGATAAGCCGCTGTGCGACCCGCGTCGGCCATGTCTACGCCCGCAGCGCCCTCTCTTTGTCGCCGTTCCAAGCCCGCTTGCGTGCCTTGTTTCCTTTCTTTCCGCTCTCCCGGGGTGGCGGTCCCGCCGCGCGTGTCTAGTTTCCCCCGGCTCCTCGCGGCGTGTCTGTGTCATGTGCTAAACAGCTTCGCTGGTCATTCACGATCCACCTTCACAGTGTGCAATGGCTCATAATTTTTTTACACACTTAAAAAAAATTAAGTTGACTTCTTCTCACAACAGGGGACTGTTAGTCACGGTGAACAAGAGAAAAATTCCAGATAATGACAAAGCTGATTGGATCTGGAAAATTTTATGTGCGCAGTGAGCGAGTGAAACGTCATGCTTTGGAACGTCATGCTCTGAGCTCTGACATTCGCTGGGAGGCGAATGTCGGAGCCTCCCAGCGAATGTCTCTTCAACCTGATCCGTTTTCTGGCGTGCTGCAAAAAAACTAAAAAAAACTCACAAAGCTTTTTCTTTTTTTAGTTTGTTGTTTGTTGCGATTGGTTAGCGTCCAGGCGCTGACGAACCGCAGATGGTGGCGATGTCCCGGTTCCTTCGTTCCGCCTCGTTCCGCGGTCTTGCATTCCCCCCCCCCCCCCCCCCAATTCCCAAAGACCCTAACCATAAAATTAATTTAAAAAATTTTTTTTTGGTCCGGAGTTGTCATAATTGTGTCTGTTGCGCGCGCATTTTGCCGGAAAAAGGCTTGTGTAAACAAAAAAACAATTGCGTTTGCATTTTGGACTATCAGTTGTCATATGCAGAAACGGATGCTGACTCTAGCCTCAGCCTTCTAGGCCCGCGACGCTGCGTCACAGTCGCCACGTCCTCCTTTTTGTATCGTTTATTTGTTTTCTTGTTGTTGTTGTTTTTTCTCGAAGCTTTCGCAGCTGGTGAAGTTTTCTCGAAGCGTTTCAAAACAATCCCTTCTGCCTTTTTTTTTTTTTTTTTTTTGTTGTCGTTTTTAATTTTAGTTGCGCTGTCAGCCATCGGAGCTCGCCGCGCAGGGTTTGGCAGCCGTCAAACTCTCTTACTTCGACCGCGGCTTGCTGCGGAGTGCTTTTCTTCTCAATGCTAAATAGAAGTTTGTTAAAACTATTCAGAGCGCGCGAGGACATCGAAAAAAGGTCCGTCATCCTTCGGTACCGAAACCCGCGGGATGACGGATCTTTTTTCGATGTCCTCGCGCACTCTAAATAGTTAGTTTGAGACAACAAAGTTAGTTTGAGGAAGACTGCCACTTTGCATTGAAACATCTTTCTCTCTTTTAGTGCCGGTCAAGCTTTTTGGTCAACGTCAAAAGTGCGTTTCCATGAACGAGATCTACGGCTGTACCAGTCACCTCTGCCCATTCGGCGCGGAGTGCCACAAGCCCTGGTGTCCAGGACGCTGCCGGACGACCGCATGCGTCTGTAAACCCGGATTTGCCAGAGACCGCAAGATGAACTGCATCAAAAAGCGACGCTGCTTTCGCACTGGGAAGTAAAAATATTCCCACTCCACTACAAAGAGCAAACTTCTACACCATTCGCTGCCAATGAAAGCAGGAAAAGCTCCTACCACAGTGCCACACTCTTTCCTTTATCACGTTCATCACCAACTAGCCCCAACACGCACTTTACTTTCCTCTTCAGAAAAACGAAAGAGGGAGGGGAGGCGAGCCTACTTGCGTTTTCTACGGCGTCCGACCTGCTAAAGTGTAAAGAGTGGAGCTTTGTGGGAGCAGCTTCTCCGGCTTTTCTTAAAGGGGCACCTGCACATCAAAATTATATCTTTTTATTATCCGAAAGGATTGAAAACGATACCGGGACATTACCCTCAAAATTCGAAATTTGGGAATTCAGTATTTGTGAATTAAGAAAAAGAACTATTGCCAATTCGAAGTTCCCGCGCGATCCGCGCCGGTACGTTGACGTCAAATATTGCGGAGTCCTTAGAGTCCACTTTCTTTCACGACTCCCTGATGTTGACATAGCGACCAAAGCGAGGAGGAAAGGAGCGAACGCCGGCGGACCGGCTTTGAGCGGTGTCGCCTGCTTTCCGTGGGAGGATACAAATCCAAGAGACGGCACCACAACGGACTACGATTTTTGGTATTTCAAAAAGAAGGGCCGTAGTGCGTTCGCAATTGCGTTAAAAAACATGTTTTAAGATCGCCGTTATTAAATGTTATAGAAATGTCGCCTACAAAGCTTCTAAATTTCATGATTCTTGAAGTCACAAATCAAAAGAAGCGAGGAGGCGAGAGGCGGGAGAATCAAACGCCAAAAATAAAAAGGCGCGCGCGCGCGCGGGAACATTTCTTTCGCGATGCGGTTTTTTTTTTGCGTGTCTATGACTGCAACTCGTTTTAGACAATAAAAAAAAAAATACGACCTTTGGGGTGTCAGTGCCCCTTTAAAGAAACAATGAAATGAATTTTGGGTTGGGATAAATTGGATTTTTACTAATTGCATATCGTTTCGAGTGCCAAAAGAAAACTAGTACACGAAGGAAGAAAGCCTAAAGCCTGCTTTTCAGTAGGAAAATTTTAACACGCTTTCCTTCACAGGCTTTCTATCTTTTGTGGTATATTTCACAGTGCACAAGCATGCCGCTTACCCCAGCTCACGCATTGGACACGAGCACTGAGTCACTCGGACGTCTGTCGACGAATGTTTGAATCGGCGTTCGTGGCCAATGAGGGATGTGACGGGCCGATGCTAATCAAATCAGCCTTTTGAACGTGAAACGACGATGACACCCTGGGCTACTTTACTTCAAGATAGTGCGTTGGCTGTGCGGATTCACTTCGCATCAACGTTGGCTGTGCGGATTCACTTTGCATCAACGATTTGTCCGGCCTGCGTTGTCCAACTGCCCTCGGTGCCCATTGCGACACTCCGTTGCCACCGACACCGCTGCGTCGTTGATGACCGCCCCAGCAGACCTACAAGGCTGGTGATAACTTCCAGATGACCGGAAGAGAGACAGCGGAAAGCC
Organism: Ixodes scapularis; assembly: GCF_016920785.2. Lineage (NCBI taxonomy): Eukaryota > Metazoa > Arthropoda > Arachnida > Ixodida > Ixodidae > Ixodes > Ixodes scapularis. The sequence continues at coordinate 138,602,804 of NW_024609857.1, forward strand.
TTCCAAGAGCACATTATTCTTATAATCTTTAATGTCCGCACCGTTGTTGTGCTGTTCAGAGAAAAGAAAGGATCACCCTGTGTCAGTGGGTCGGTTCGCTTATTTTGCCGTCAACCGATTAGGTCACACAATCCAATTCTGTTGTCATCGAACGTAAGAACCAGTGAGAAAATATTTTTTTTTCTTCTGAAAATGCGATTTATCTTGGAAGTTTTAAGCAAATTAGGATTACAAAAATAAGCAAACACGTTAGAGACTGACGTATTATGAACAATTCATTCATTTGAGGGTTGGAGCGAAGTCACTAGCCAACTGGCTGCAGGTTAGGTTCATGGCTGCCGTGCCGGGGCGGGTATACGCCCCGTCGTCCCTTGTATCGCATAGAAAAGGTATACGCCCCACCGCGCTGAGAAGGGCCCGACTAAACTGAGTCCACCGCGGTCTATAGCGTGCCCTGCTCCCCATTTTTTTTGCTTCCACTAATCAGTACCAATGCGATCGATGTAATCGAAGCAGCGATTCGGCTCAGGGCTTAACTGCACCGTGATTGGATAAAAGAATAAAAAAATCACGGGAATAACGAGTTCAAATAAGCATTTATTTTTACCCGAATGACACACAAATGTCGGTGGAAAAAGATCACAATACCGCGCTCGATGAAGTTGCTCGACACGATACCACCGGCCGGCTTTTGTTTGGACTAATCGACACCTGGCATTTGATGTTTTGAGCGGGAACGCCTGCCGGTGCGCACGACTAACAGACAATCATGCATAGCTTATACATGAGGTCGTCCTGAATACGAATTAACTCTACCTTTGGCACGTCATCCAGCTTCAAGCTCGCTGGGCCTACTATGCTTCTAGGGGCAAGGTCAGTAGCACTTAAATATCGGAGCACGCAAGTACTGTGAACACCAAACTAGCCGGTGAAAACTGACTTTAATGAGAACAGCTAACACACGACACACGGCAAGAACAGCAGATCCAAATTGCAAATAAGCGTCCCATTGGTTCCCTTGTTCCGATACCCCGAACAGCTATTCCCGAATATCACGGATTGCATGATATCGCTGTATTATACGAAAGTACTCTGAAAACATGCTTCTGATAGCAGCCCTCTTTCTGTCTCAATAGACCATTTTACTGGTTATAAACATGAACTGCCGTTTGTGTCCCTTTAGCGACTTCTGGTCGTTCCGTCTTTCCAAGCCGATTTTGCTTATGTCACCAGTGCAAGAAAGCATAAATGATGCACGGAAAGCAAAGCTGGGGATTTAACTATGGCCTTCGGTTTTACAATTTAAAGGGGTCCTGGAACAATATCCGGTTGGAATGTTCACGACCTCACAGAGGCGTACTGGTCTCTGGCCCAAATATAGACCTTTTCACCCTCCGCCACATGGGCGCTGCCATCTTGGAGTCACGTGATGCGGCCGCCATTAGGTTGCTTCAATTCGTCGCTCCGCTCTCGCCTCCGCGCTACTCGGCGTCTTGGCGGATGCGTTGAATTCGTTCCTTTTGTCGCGTCTCACCGCTGTTCTCACCTCACTCCCTAAAGTGTCGTCTGATACTTACATATTTACCAAGTAATTGCATTACATTATCATGTTCAAAATTTATGCAGTTAATTTGCGACATGTTTTGACTATTTTTGCCGTCGGTCTGCCGGCCTGCCGACGTTAACGCTCACGCACATTCAGCGCGTATATGATTCTAAGACAGCACAAGGGTCCAAAGGACAATAACTTATAATAACTCAGGTTTGCTTACTAATAGTGGCGGAACAGTCCCAATAGGAAGCACATTGTAAACATATACATGATCGCGCATTTAGGATCTCAAGGAAGGTGAGAATATACTCACTGTAAATAACCACGCATATTTATAACAGATCGAAAACAGTGGCTTTTGATCATATAGGTGAACTCATGGATAAAATAGGCAACAAAAGCTTCATTAAATGTTTTTTCTGATGCTAGCAACAATGGTACGTCAACATCAGGCCATTTGTTTGTTTACAATAACACACCTCCATATGTTTGATGTTCTTAATCGTTTTTGCTATATAAACATTTACTCGATCGGTTTGTTTATGAATTCCAAGAAAATATATACTTTGCTTAATTAGTCCCATGTGTGCAGTATTTTAATTGTTAAAAGATTTTTTGAAGATAACCAGTTCAATTCGATTAATTAATTTCAACACAAAGGTTTTGACTTCCCACGTAAGAAACTGTCACAGGCAGCTGGGGTCCACAATATGTGACGCCGAAAAGAATCCGTCTGCATGAAAATCGCACGAGTGTAGCGTTGCCAACGGGGAATATGGATTTACTTTTAGTAGCTGGCGACGCCGTAATCTACAAAGCGCGTCGGTCCAAACCAGTAACGAGCTTTCGACTCAGGTCCATGGTGTGGTGCCTGGCGCTCGACTTCAGCTCACCTTAACGGAGGTCACTTCTTTTGTGGCCTTTAATTTCAACTGGCAAATTTTATGGGCGATAATTGTCAGACTTCATTTGAGGGCCCTGTCACTTATCTAATACCTCGAGAACGTCGTAATCAAATCTCCGTATAGCAAATACTGTAAACGACTTAATTTTCGCGAGGACCTAATTTTCGCGAATTTGGCGAATCACGAATCATTTTCGCGAAAAATAGGTCCCGTTAAAATGTAAACACATTGGAACCTATATGGAGATCCCACCGCGTGGCAAAAATTAGAACCCGCGAATTATTCCAAAATTTCAGCTTTGACCTAAATCGCGAAATATTGAGCCCGCGAAAAATAAGCCTTTACAGTAGTCTATCTCAAAAGTCATTATTGCGAAAGCTTGCTAATGAGTGCCTTAGTTAAATAAGTTTTCTAGTCGGCCTAGGTTGGTCTATTACAATATTTCTCGAGAACTTAATTTACCTAAATAAAACAGGCCGAGAGAAAAAAAAAACATTTTTATATTATCTACGCCATCGTAGTTCTTCAGTCTGCGAAGTTCACATAAAGTTGGTCTATGATACTCAAAACGTAAACTCGTCACTTCACCTGTTTTTCGTGATTCAGCACATTGTTAATCATGTTGTAGACCTCCTTCTTAACTAAGCACTCATGCATTTTTGTCTGTTACAATATTAGATGAGCAGTTGAATCTCTGGCTTGAGCTCGAGCCCTTCCGTACCACTAGGTGCAAGCGCAGCCAAAGCCCGGCGGCAGGCAAGAAGTGCGTGCTGGAGGCGGAGCCTTTCCTCCTCTTTATTTATTTATTTTTCTAGTGTGATGTTCCTGACATACGCACTCGTAAATAAAGAAGAAGTGTTGGGGAAGCTCGAGAGATCGAGGCAGGATCTCGGGGCGCAACGCTTATGGAATGGCTATGGTTCTGGTCTCAATCATTGACGTCCTAACATAACAAACTGGCGACGAGGTACTCCGTCTAGGATTGACTTCAAGGAAGCCGCTCAGCGCTACGACAAGGGCCATGTCAACGCTTGGAAGCATCGAACCCTTCGATAAAGCGGAAGGGGACTGGCCAACGTATGCCGAACGAATCGGCCAATTCTTCATCGCCAACGACGTGAAGGAACCGAGACGAGTGGCGGCATTCCTGAGCATCATCGGCGGAAGGACCTACGTGCTACTCAAGAGCCTCGTAGCGCCGGAAGCCCCATCAAGTAAGACCTATTTGGAACTTGTCGAGATACTTCGGCCGCATCTGTCACCGAAGCCAATTGTGATTGCTGAACGCTTCCGCTTTCACAAGAGGGACCAGAAGGACAGCGAGACCATCCTTGAGTATGTCGCAGCACTGAAAAAGTTGGCTCAAACCTGCGAATTTGGAACAGCGCTGAGTGAAACTTTGCGAGACCGCTTTGTATGTGGCTTATGCAATGACAGCATACAAAAAAGGCTGCTTTCAGAAGAGGATTTGACTTTCAAGAGAGCGCTTGAAATGGCGGTAGCAATGCAAGCCGCACCCTCCAGTGCGAAAGTTCTACACGGCTCAGGGTCGTCCAGCGCGGAAGTTCTTAAGGTGGCAAACAAGCCTTTAGAAAAAGAAGGTTGTTCACACTGTGGTTACAAGAATCACGAGTCGGTCAATTGCCGCTGGAAGGGCCTGGAATGCAGAAGATGCGGAAACGTAGGGCACCTGCAAAGAGTTTGTAAAGGCTCAGCTCCAAAGTGGCAAGGACAAGCGTCTAAACCCTTCAGTAAGCGCAACGAAAAGAAAAAGATGAAGGCTGTAACTGTGGAAGATTCCGACGAAGAGATAGAAATGCACGAGCTAAGAAGCACGCGAAATGATCCGTTAGAGATAACGCTATCGGTCAGTGGAATTCCTTTGAGAATGGAAATAGACACAGGAGCAGCAGTCTCTGTTTTGCCATTACAAGAGTACCAGGCTAAGTTTTCGCACCTCAAAAGGCAACGAAGTAATGTCGTTTTGAAGGCATTGAACGGAGCAAAGATTAAGCCGCTGTGGGAAGTACAAGTGTCGGTGATGCATGAAGACAAGGAGTCCAACCTGAAGATGCAAGTGGTCGATTTCAAGGGACCACCTCTTCTCGGACGTGACTGGCTAAGAGTCATGAAGTTGGACTGGGCAAACATTAAAGCGATACACTGTTCCGAAGAGATAGGAAGACAAGAGATTGAAGGTCTGATGAATGAATATAAGGAAATATTCTCAGATGAGCTGGGATGCTTAAAAGGAGTTAAAGCAAGACTCAATCTAAAACACGGAATGTCTCCACCATTTCAAAAGTCGAGGCCAGTACCACACGCATTAAGGGATGCTGTGGCCAAGGAACTGCTGGCTCTACAAAAAGAGGCATCTTGACTTCGGTAGAAACAAGTGAGTTTGCTTCTCCAATTGTCCCAGTCGTCAAGAAGAACGGCGAGATTCGGATCTGCGGGGATTACAAGTCCACTGTGAATCCCGTGATCGATGTGGACAGTTATCTTTTGCCCAGAATTGAAGAGCTGTTTGCAACGCTGGCGGGAGGGCAGCTATTCACTAAACTTGACCTAGCCAAAGCGTACTTACAAGTTCAAATGCACGAAGATTCAAAGAAGTACTTAACCTTGAACACACATTTGGGGCTTTTTCAAGTCAACAGGCTTCCTTTTGGAGTAGCCTCAGCACCAGCAATATTTCAACGAACGATGGATCAGGTACTACAAGGCCTGACGCACACCACCTGTTACATTGACGATATCCTGGTAACAGAAAGAACAAAAGCGGAGCACCTGAAGAACCTGAAAGAGGTTCTCAAACGCCTTAAAAAGAACGGCATCCGACTTCAAAAGGAGAAGTGCGAGTTTTTCAAAAAAGAGGTGTCCTACCTAGGTCATGTCATCAGCAGCGAGGGACTACGGACACTGGATGACAAGGTGGCTGCTCTACGAGATGCACCCGAGCCAAAGAACGAAGCAGGGTAGCGCTCCTTTTTGGGGTTAGCTAACTACTATGGCAAGTTCATCCCAAACTTGGCAACCATCTTGAGTCCTCTGAACCTCCTGCTGCACAAGGATGTCCATTGGAGTTTGAACGAAGAATGTAGAAAGGCCTTCAAGACTCTGAAAGAGAAGGTGACGTCAGCACCAGTGCTGATTTACTTTGACCCAACTCTTCCGATTGTGTTGGCATGCGACGCCTCAGCGTACGGCGTAGGAGCGGTGTTGTCCCACATCATGAAAGACGGGACAGAAAGACCCGTATCGTTCGTCTCACGAACACTGTCTACGCATGAGAAGAACTACTCGCAGTTTGAAAAAGAGGCCCTTGCCATTGTTTTTGGTGTAAAAAGGTTCCATTACTATCTGTATGGGTACCCCTTTACACTAATAACCGACCATGCTCCACTTCAAAAGATTTTGGGACCTACGACTGGAGTTCCGACGATGACGGCAGCACGCCTTCAGAGATGGGCTTGCAGACTGGCAGGACATCGATACAACATCGTTTATCGTTCGTCTAAAGAGAACGCCAACGCCGATTGCCTTTCAAGACTCCCGCAAGCTGCGAAGACTTCAGACGAATTCGTCGTAGATGAAACCTACGTGTTCTACTGCGACTATTTCAGCAACTTCCCAGTGAAGAGCACAGATATTGCAAAGGCTACGTCCCATGATCCTGTCCTAAGCCAAGTCTTGGAGAAGGTGCTCAAGGGCTGGGGAAGTGAAAAATGCGCAGAAGAAATGATACCATTCTTCACACGTCGGTTGGAACTATCGGTTCATCAAGGCTGCTTAATGTGGGGCCTACGGGTAATTGTTCCCCTAACTTTGCAAGAGAGAGTCCTTAAAGAGCTGCACAGCGATCACTTCGGTATCGTTCGAACAAAGGAAATAGCTAGAAGCTATGTGTGGTGGACCACCATCGACAAAGACATTGAGGACGAAGTTGGAACCTGTAAGCAGTGTCAAGTGCAACGAAATAACCCAACACAGACACCGTTACACCCGTGGAGTTGGCCAACACACCCGTGGGAAAGAGTCCATATAGACCTGGCTGGGCCATTCATGAACAAGATGTTCTTCGCGCTAGTCGATGCACATTCTAAATGGCCAGAGGTATTCGTGTTGAACTCAACGACGTCCGAAGCCGTGATAAAATGCCTGCACCAGTGCTTCGCACGCTTTGGACTGCCTGTCAGCGTGGTATCAGACAATGGACCACAGTTCGTGTCTCAAGAGTTCAAGACCTTTGTCAAGACAAACGGTATTGTGCACATTACGTCTGCACCGTATCACCCGTCGACTAACGGATTGGCAGAGCGATTCATCCAGACCTTGAAGAACTACTTAAAGAAGCATATAGAATAGCGCAACAGGAACAAGGACAAGAAGTAAACAGGACAGGCGCTACCTCTTTACGCTTTACTTCTTGTCCTTGTTCCTGTTGCGCTATTTTATATGTTTTACTAAGATGAACCAACTAGCCCAACAACGTACCTTACTATACTTAAAGAAGACAACGTCTGAGGCGTCTATTGACACCAAGGTTTCAAGGTTTCTTCTATCCTACAGAAACACGACTCATCCAACAACCAAAGAGTCTCCGGCCAATCTAATGATGCGGAGAAAGCTGCGAACCAGACTAGATCTTCTGAAACCCACCATTTCGGACACAGTGGCGAGGTCTCAGTTCAAACGACAAAGGGCGAGGCCGGAACACGAATGCACGCTGACAGAGGGTGATGATGTCTACGCGAGGAACTATCGAGGATCGTCAAAGTGGACGCGTGGTACTGTCGTTTCTCAAACAGGACCGGTATCCTTTCAGGTCCTTTCGAGACGCAGACAAGTGTCCCCCGGCAGGATATGAAGACGCCATCAGGATCAGCTGATCCCGGCTCAGCCGCAACGAGAACAGTCACCAGACAGTACTCACATGTACAAACCGGTGTGTGTCCCGACATCATCGGAAGAGACTTCAGTGGCCAACAACCAGTAAACGCGTCCTAATCCTGGAGCGTCAGCGGTCATTGTCGAGGCCGAGGACATCGAGACGCAGACTCTCTCAACAAGGTCGGGGTCGAGCGACGTAACGGGAGACATGACTGACGAACATCTCAAAGTGGGGCGGTATCCTACTCGAACCAGACACCCACCAAAGCGTTTTGCAAACCAGTAACTACCTTTGGTGGTTGCTTAATTAAAGGGGGAAAAATGTGATGTTCCCGACATACGCACTCGTAAATAAAGAAGTGTTGGGGGAGCTCGAGAGATCGAGGCAGGATCTCGGGGCGCAACGCTTATGGAATGGCTATGGTTCTGGTCTCAATCATTGACGTCCTAACATAACATCTAGCAACTAGTGCTCGCGGTTATGGCCGTGGGCGACGGTAATCCTCTCTGCACCAGAACAGTTCTTTCACCGCCGAACCTTGCCGAAATTGACGATTGGACGTAATCAGACGCATCTGGGGTTTGTGAAAGCGTTCGCAATTTAGGCTCGAAACCACATCGTGGTTATTGAAGTGACTCAGTACCATTGTGCCATTCGCTGTGTGCCTCAAGCCAGAAATTTGTATCACAAAATTAAGCGAAAACGGCATGAAACAGCAACACAATCGCATGCGCGTTGAAACCGAAACAACCCAGTTTGAAGTAGAGCACTATATAGCTCCTACGGAGCAGAGTAGCGCAATCCTTTGAACCCCGTGTTTTGCCGACAACATGGCCGACAGAGCGGCTCGGCGCGAGTCCCGTGGTACTCAGGGTTCCAGGAGGCGGCCCGCCCTATGGGAGAATACATGGAGATCGACACAACACGGCTGATTAAAAAATGAACGGCGAGTTCACACTTTTCAAAACTAGTGTGTCGTGAAGTTAGTAAAGTACTAAACATTTTATCAAAATTTTAATAATATCGGATGCGTGTGCAAATTTTGAGAAGGTAATTTCCAAGGCAATGGCGTTTGAAGCAGACGATTTTTGCTCGCAGCGGAGATGGGCTTTTCGGGTTGGCCGGAGCGGGTCACGTGAATGGTGTGACGTCGCTGTGTCGTCTGCTGCATGATGCCGCTTAGGCAATTTTTTAAAAAAAGTCAGGTCCTTGCGGGGCACAAAACTTAGCGCAAAGTATTCTAAAGTGTTCCATTATTATGTCAAAAATGATTGCGATTCTGTACATTCCCACAATACTGGAAAAACAACGATTTTCTCACGTTCCCCATGCATTTCTGACCGCAGTTGGAACCTCCGGGCGTTCGCCGCTAGTCGCCGAGAGGCGGCGTTCTAGATTGCGCTACTCTAGAGTTCCTGTATAGGCTCCCTACGGGAGCCAGAGTTGCGCATTTGTTTTCCCCGCGCCGCCACGCCGCTATTCGCCGAGATCCATCACGTGAGGAGCAAAGCATCCGTTGGCGTGCAAGAAAGCCACCTTTACGGTCGCTCCGCCGACGTTTCTCTTGCCCCGGCGTATGTTTCCCTGCTTTGCGCCTCCTTTTCCTCCTCTCCTGTTTTCCATGCGCGGCGGCGCGCGCGGCGCCGCTATTCGCCAAATTTAGTCACGTGAGGAGCAAAGCATCCAGCTCGTGCGGAAAAGCGGGCGCTACGGCCACGCGCCGAGGCTGAATGCGCAACTCTGCTACCGTAGGTAGCTATACATAGGGTGGCTAGAGAGTTGGGTGTGTCGAGCGCGCCGGCTCTCCCATGCATCGCCGCGGCCGGTTTGGAAAATCACCGTCAGGGGCGCTCTAATCAGCCTGTATGCTAGGCGCGCGCAGCTGGCGCACTGATTTCCGTGCGGCAAGGCGGGTAGCGACGAGTTCACGCCCGCTTTCATCTGTTCGTTAGCGCTCGTGTGAATTTATTTCAACCGTTCCTGCATGCACGTCAGTCAGGTGACACGCGGAGACCACGGGCATTGCCCCGTCAACCTCCGGCGTAAAGAAAAAGCAGAGAGCGAAGCACTGTTTCGTTCCAGGATGCACGACAGGCTACAGGTCTGCAAAAGAAAAACACACGTTGTTCACCGTCCCGAAGGGCCCAGTCCTCTCCTCTTAGTGGGACAGGAATATTTCGAGGGGAGACACGCATCTTCAGGAAAACTCCGTGGTGTGCGCACTTCACTTCGACAGCGGTACATCAAGCGATACTTCTCTAATGTATCGCTCGATCCGTTCGAGATATCGCTGTATGAGTGATGTTTTGGGGCTCATAGCTTCCTGCTGAACACGTCTGCGGCAAGCGTTGGGAAGTACTTCAAGTACATTGTACTTAAAGTACAATGTACTTAAGTACATTGCACTTAAATTACTACTTAAATTTGATTTAGGAAACTTGTACTTTACTTGCAGTACATTCTCTGAGTATGTACTGTACTTTTTTTTCTGCTACTTTCCGAGGAAAGTACAATTCCCGACTTCCAAGCACATTCCCCGAATTCGGTTTTGTTAAATTTGTATCAGGAAATGACGCTTTGTCAACTCCGAAGAAATACTGGGAGGGATATTCTACTCTCACCAGAAACGCGAGCAGACGACGCATCGCTCCGTTTGTTTTTGGGGCGGCGTTCCCGTAGCTTTTTAAACTCTAGCTACTACTCTGTCGGTCAGCGCAAGCAACGAGGTTTAAGATATCAGGAGAGCAAAATTAATCATAATGTAGCACCTGAGACTGTGGTGCGAAACAATTAAAGTTTCAAGTCGAAGTAAAATACAGCAGAGGAGAACGTCACAGTGTTTTTAGGCATTCTCTTTTGTCTTTTCCTTCTATTTGAAAGTTCCCTTAATTTTTTTCGCACCCAAATCTCAGGTGTCACGTTATGATTAATTATCACCAGCTCTCTTGCACACGCATTTTTTTTTTCTTTTTATTAAGGAGAGGACATTTTTCTATGAGAGCTATAGGGCTGACGTCATGCTCCCTCCTAGTACATTTAGCCCCCTTGGGTGCTACAATCCAGTGCAAGGGGTGCCAAATTCAGAAGAGGGTCTTCTAAATTCGGCTCCAATCCTAAAAAAAAAAAAAAAAAAAAAAAAAAAACTACTGTGTGGTTACTTGACTTTATCAAATATTCGGCGCTGTTTTTGAGGCGTTGCACACCCTTGATTACCCTTGGGCAATGCATACCAATTTAAAAAAATCACTGTATAGGGGAATGAAAGGGCATCATGAAAGATTGCGTTAAAATACTTGTACTTTACATTGAAAGTACATTGTACTTATAGTTCTTTACTTCAAGTACGTTGTTCCCAGCGTATTTCATACAAATTTACTTAAAGTACATCACGTCTCATTTTCTTTGTACTTTAATTACCTGAAGTATCTTTTAGATGTATTTTACCCAACGCTGACCTTTCGCGTCGTCAACAGGAAGGAGCGGGCTTCAGTGACAGACACGAGCAAAGGAATGTATGCATGCATATACAACAATAATCCTGTGTGAAAGAGGTTTTGTAAAAGACGTAAATAAAATTTGGAATGTTTTTCGTCTTCAGCGGTGGTTTGCGTTCGCAATCTCCCCGCCCCCGATGATCCCCGTTTTTAGCGTCTGCATGAGAGAATTCACCAAAAAGCACCGGTATTGGTGAAATAAATAAACGCCGATAAACATCCGCCGATTTTTGTTATAAATAAACACCCTATGATGTATAATATGTTACTTCGCTCACTCTCTTTTAAAATCGATTTTGTATTTCATTGCTAGTTTTCTACGTTGCATAAACATGTAAAGTGCCAAAAATGCATTGTTTGCTTTGTGTCATAACTTTTCGCGTTGTTTCTCGCCAGCTATGTCTGCGCTTGAATCACAGGGGAATTGCTCCAAAAGTATCCAGCGACCTCACACATATTTTAATGTTAAAATGCCTGAGCCGTTCAGCGTCGATTCATTTGATAGACGTAACACAGCGGCTTGAAACGCGAAATTTCGTCACGGCTGCTGATACCTCGGCGGACGTTTCACGTATTTTGAAAACATATAGCACACGGGAGAAAATAATAAAAAATAAATAAATTGCCCCATTTTTTATATTACCCCGAGAGCGTTGCGGTGAGAAGAGAACGACTTCAAGTGCGGATTTACCTTCGTCGACGCTCCAAAATCGGGTCGACTATCGAATCCAGGTTTATCAGACTTTCATTATGCCACATCAATTAATTTTGTAAAAAAACACAGCCGACAAGTGGCCGGGAAAAGGTCCGCACGCAGCGCATTACGGCCCCAGCGCAGCCAAAATGTCGCTGACGCCGTGGTCGGATAGCATACAGGGCTTCCGAGGCGCCTCCTGGCGACAGATTTCCTTTTGGTGCCGCGCACCGGCCGCCGCTCGACACACCCAACTCTCTAGCCACCATACTATACAGGAACTCTACGCTACTCTGCTCCGAAGGAGCTATATAGTGCTCTAGTTTGAAGCAACCTCATGGCGGCGAATGCGCCAGCGCCCTCTACCCGAGGGTTAGCCAACTACTGAAATGAAAAGGTCTATACTGGCACGGACCGCCACCGATTCAGATGCGTCTTCGTCGTGAAGTTTTGAGGATCAAAGGGAACTATTCCTTTCAGTTTTAACCTCGCAAAGCTTGATGACGTGCGCGTGAATGTAGCTTTGCCCTTTGGCAAGCATGTAATGGGCCGCTTCCGCAAATGTTGGGTGCCATCTATCGACAAGCAAGAGAAACGTTCTCGCTGAACTGCCTCGCTTCCGGTTTTGCCCGCTCCAAGCTATGTTGGCCATCCCACTGTTGGGTGTGTCGAGCGGCGGCCGGCGCGCGGCACCGAACGGAAATCAGTCGCCAGGAGGCGCCTCGGTAGGCCTGTATGCTAGCCGACCACAGCGTTTCGGCTGCGCTAGCTCCGAAATGCGCGGCGTGCGGACCTTTACGCGGCCACTAGTCGGCTGTGTTTTCTTACAGAATTAATTTGCGTGGCGTAATGAAAGTCTGATAAACCTAGATTCGATAGTCGACCCGATTTTGGAGGGTCGACGAAGGTAAATGTGCACTTAAAGTCCTTCAATTCTCACCGCAACGTTCTCGTTCGCGTAACGGAGGGGTCGATTCCGCGGCAATATAAAAAAATGGGGAATTTTTTTTTTTTTTTTTAGTATTTTTTTTCGTGTATTACGTTTTCGAAATACGTGAAACGTCCACCGAGGTATCAGCAGCCGTGACGAAATTTCGCGTTTCAAGCCGCTGTGTCACGTCTGTCAAATGAATCGACGCTGATCCGCGCAGGCACTTTAACATTAAAATATGTCTGAGGACACTGAAGCCTTCTGGTGCAATTCCCTTGTGATTCAAGAGCAGACATGGCTGGCGAGAAACAACGCGAAAAGTTGTCTTAACACAAAGCAAACAATGCATTTCTGGCACTTTAAACATGGAAAACTAGCAATGAAATATAAATTTGATTTTAAAAGAGAGTGAGCGAAGTAACATATTGTACATGTTACATGAACCATTCCTGAACGAAATATTCAGGAATAGGCAATGTAATTGTCGTAATTTTGGCAAATAAAAAATCTTGAAAAAAAGCAAAAAGCATTACTTTTGTGCTAACCCCCATACAAAATGGCTTATGGCATATGATCTTCCACATGGTAACAAATATATCTTTCTCGTGTGTACCTTCTTTTCCACACTATAATCGCAACACTACTGAACATCGTAAGGCATATTTTCGATTGATCAAAAATATTGTGCCTCTTCACCAGATGACTGCAGTTTGATTGTCGGGATCACGCTGTTTTAGGCAGGACATAGGTATAGGAACACAGGATCGAAGTACAGCGAGGATCTTTACAGCCATTTGCAGGACCCGCAAGCAGTGTGAGAATGAACATACCCTATCATGGTACCATGAAAAGGCATATCTTGCAGTCAGCGTTCTGCTCTGAAGTCTATCAGGACAAGAATGACAGTACCGCACATAGTTATTAGGTACCACGTCGCATTTTAGTGACTTAACTTCAAACGGGTTATAACAGAACACAAAGGACAGAAACAGCCTGAGTCTGGGGAAGTATATTTTGGCCTAGCCGAATATAACCTCTTGAACATCGAGGCACACCGAACAGTCCAATGATGACACCTCCGCTAGATTTTTATGTCATTGCATAGAAACTTCCATCAACAAAAGTGGACACCATTATGACATTGCGACGGAATTTTTTTTTGGAGAGTCCATGGCATAAAATTAAGCACATTAAACTCTGTGCGAAAGGCCAGCTTCATACAGTCGTGTTGCTACGTGCATGCAAGCAGCTTAAAGGGATGCTGAACCGAAATTCGGATTTCAGAAAATAAGGCCGCAGACAGCGTTGGGTAAAGTACAACTAAAAGGTACTTCTAGTAAAGTACAAAGTAAATGAGACGTTATAACGTCTCATTTACGTATCAGTGTAGTTAATAATTTACTTACAAGTAAATTATTAAGTACACTGGGAGCAACGTACTATAAATACAATGTACTTTCAAAGTAAAGTACAAGTTTTTTAACACAATCTCATGATGCAGTTTCATTCCCCTATACAGTGATCTTTTTTAATTGGTATGCATTACCCAAGGGTAATCAAGGGAGCATGACCACAAAAACAGCGGCGAATATTTGATAAAGTCAAGCGGCCACAGAGTAGTTTTTTTTTTTTTTTTTTTTTTTTTTCAGGAATGGAGCCAAATTCAGAAGACCCTCTTCTGAATTTGGCGCCCCTTCCACTGGATTGTTGCACCCAAGGGGGTTAAATGTATTAGGAGAGAGCATGACGTCAGCACCGTAGCTTTCGCAAGCGTGCTGGTGATAATTAATCATGATGTGACACCTGAGATTGGGATGCGAAAAAAATTAAGGAACTTTCAAATAGAAGGAAAAGACAAAAGAGAATTTGCGCTTGTCCGTGTCTACTCGCTTGTGATTGTCCCTTGTGTCGCGCAAAAAGCTTCTAGACTGCATCATGAACCAACTAGGCCAACAACAAGTTTTAATTGACAAAAGAGAATGTCTCAAACCAACGTTTTCCTCTGTTGACTCTTATAGTTTGACTTGAAAATTTAATTTTTTCGCACCACAGACTTAGGTGCTGCGTTATGATTAATTTTTCTCTCCTAATATTTTAAACCTCCTCGCTTGCGCTGACCGACCGAGAAGTAGCAACAGTTCAAAAACCTACGGGAAAGCCGCTCCCAGTACAAACGGGGCGATGCGTCGTCTGCTCACGTTTCTGGTGAGAGTAGAATATCCCTCCCAGTTTTTCTTCGGAGTTGACAAGGCATCACTTCGTGATACAAATTTAACAAAACCAAATTTGTGGATTGTACTTTGAAGTCGGGAATTGTACTTTCCTCGGAAAGTAGCAGAAAAGAATACTTTAAGTACAAGTACGTACTCAGAGAATGTACCTCAAGTAAAGTACAAGTTTCGCAAACCTAATGTAAGTAGTACTTTAAGTACAATGCACTTAAAGTACTTCCCAACACTGGCCGCAGTCGTGTTCAGCAGGACGCTACGTGCTTGCGCGTGAGTAAGTACTCACGCACAAGCACGCAAGTGCTTTTGTGAGACTGAGTAAATTGTATGTATGCTTTCTTTGTGAATAAACTTATTATTATTATTTTTAGTAACCCCAAAAAACCACTCATACAGCGATATCTCGAACGGATCGAGCGATGTACCGCCCGTCGAAGTCAAGAGCGCACACCCCGGAGTTCTCCTAAAGATGCGTGTCTCTCCTCGGGATATTCCTGTCCCAGTGAGAGAAGAGAACTGGGTCCTTCGGGACGGGCGAACAAGGTGTGTTTTTCTTTCGCAGACCTGTAGCCTGTCGTGCATCCTGGAACGAAGCAGTGCTTCGCTCGCTGCTTTTTCTTTACGCCGGAGGTTGATAGGGCAACGTCCATAGTCTCCACGTGTCACCTGACGGACGGGCATGCAGGAACGGTTGAAATAAATTCACACGAGCGCTGAAGAACAGATGAAAGCGGGCGTCGCTACCCGCCTTGCCGCACGCAAATCCCTGCGCCAGCTGCGCGCGCCTAGCATACACGCTGAGTTGAGCGCCCCTGACGGTGATTTTCCAAACCGGCCGCGGCGATGTATGGGAGAGCCGGCGCGCTCGACACACCCAACTCTCTAGCCACCCTAACCCCACGTAGCACGAGAACGTTCTGAGTACATTCCGGGAATGTTCAAGAGAACATAGGCAACATTCTTGGAATGTTGCAAATTTACGTAAGAACATTCTATCAACGTTGTCAGAATGTGGTGCAGGCACAATCAACATTCAAATATCCTTACAAGGTTCTAAGAACGTCCTCAGAACTTCTAAAGAACTTTTGCAACTTTCTTGAAAATGTTCCAAATTTATGCTGGGACAGCTATTCCCGAATCTCCTTGGAACGTGGCGTGGGTGCATCGCTACGTTCAGGAAACATTCTCTGAGGACTATTTACAAAGATTCCACAATTACGGAATTACTTAGACTACAGCCCAAATGAGCCGCACTACATATATGGATGTGATAAGGCTCCCCACAAGGCAATATTTTTTAACCGAAACAGATTTTTAGAAGGCGCAAGCACAAGCCAGCCGCTTTCCCGGCGCTCCAGCCTGAACACGTATTAATGACAGTTTACGCCTACCTATCATTTGTTAACTTCTTTCATTCAAAATGTGCTGTATAAATAACCGAGTGCTCACTCCGAGCTACCCAAGATGCTACAAATCTGGTCCATTCAAAACTGCCCCTCTACATACGCAATGAGTGCCAAGTTAATTAACAAGTTTTGAAAACCATTGCTTTTCTCGTACACCTTATATCACATTCCTCGCTAGACTCCTATAAGATAAAATTGACCCCTTATGCTACGTTTCCAGAAACTCCACATAATTTGCATATTTTGGGCACAAAGTGGCATATAGTGAACGGTGTTTCGAGCCACAGGTTGCATGAGAGCTCCGTAAGGTTGGCTTCACCTGCGAAAATTCTAGGAATGTTCGCAAGCAAACGTTCCAAGAATGTTGCGCATATGAATGTTCGAAGGGGAACGTTTCGAGACCATTGTGCATACGAATGCTCGCCAACAAACGTTCCATAGAATCTTGAGCAGCTTGTAGGGAATGTTCGCATACGAACGTTCCTAGAACATTTCGAATGGAGTTTTAACGTTCTTCAACATGCAGACCACCCAGAGGAGGTTCGCACGACATTGAGTGCTACCTGTAACCTGGGATGTTGGCTGTCTGAACGCGGTTGGTAAAGGCGCTCGGCGTTTGTTTTTCTTCTATCCAACGCGATCGACAAGTACAGTTGTTTTCAGTGAATGCGTTAACTACGGACGACATCGTCCGTTTGTAAATTTTGCCAAATGGATGGACGACGGACTTCGCCGTGGCGCCTGTTGTGACTGACAGCAGGATTGAAGCTCTTCGACCAATGAGAAAAAACAAATGGCTAGAATGAACTATGATTCATTTTAAATACAGTATCGACAGTATATTTAGGAAATATTCGAGACCAAGTTACAATTAAGGCAAGCTTTTTTTAATCGCGAGCTATTTGTTTAACCTGCTCGCAAATTTTCATTGACAAGAACTATTCTCATCAATGTGAAAGTTCACTCTAAAATTGCCCGAAAAACTCAGCGCCTGCCCGCACCAATAACAAATTTTCATCAAAGGTGTATTTTATTGACGTATTTCACTTTGTAAAATTTCAAAGCGTAGCTCTATTCCTGTGAAACACGAGACAAATAAACTTGCACAAGTGAACGGCGGACGCGCTCAGGGACTACAGAGTCGTTTGCGTGCACCGTTGGACCCGGGTCCTTCTTGTTTCGTCGAAACTCGTTTCGTGAAATTACGTTTCGTGGACAACTTCTCATGGACACACGTTTCGTCGAGACGAACGCTTTATCTAATTCGCGCTGTCGCTGAAACGATTTGTCGATGAAACATCGCGTGTCGATGAAACGTCGTTCGATCATCTGATCGCCACCGCGTTGACCCTGGCAAGTTTGTCGGTCTCCTTTTTACTGTTAGGGAGCAACACTTCGAAATTTCACAAGGTCAAATTCACCACTAAAATACATCTTTCATAAATATTTGGGACCTCCACGCGCAGCTGCCGATGTAAGAGCGAGTCTCGGCATTTAGATCACCCCACTTCAGGCTACAGCTGTGCGATTGTAGGTCCTGAAGAGAAAATACGAAATTGGTCGAGCCTCGTGCCTGAAGACAATGTTGCAAACTAATTTCTTTACTCGATACATACATGAACACAACACATCAAGTCGATTCTTTCCTCTTTCTTACTTAACCCCAAGACCAGCAGACGCTCTCTTGTGGTCACACTGTACAGCATATAGCCGCTTTGCCTCAATGCTTTATGATTATTTGGTGACCATGGGCGATTTCAATGTTTACAACCACCAAAAAGCAGGCAGGCAGTTTGCGTAGGAAAGCGAGACCGCCCCTTTAACAAGCAGGAACGTGCGCCAGTCAAACGCACGATCACAGAAACGCGAACTCCGAGGCGCTCCCTCGGTATGGCACGTAAGCGACATGACAGCATAGTTGAAGAATCTGCTAACTTGCCTTTGCACACCAATAAAAAAAAAAAAAAGAAGGAAAAAAACATGAACCTTTTAAGCAGTGACACTTGAAAACGCGGGAGTGTCATGAAGGCTGCCTTTGCGTGCCGTCCGCATTGTTTCGCCAAATTAACCAGAGTTATTATAATGCACGCTAGAGGTTCAAGTGGCACTAGTGTGCTGACGCAAATTGAAGCAGACAGCAACCAGTCGAAAATTGACTTCCGGTAATGCATTTCTATAGGAAAAAGTGAGTGCATCTTCCCCCTGCGCTCGATCATAAGAGCAAATAGCCAAGTAATTCGTACGTACTAGGTAGCTTGCAACATTTCTCAGTCAAACCGACGAAAGAATTGGTCAGTTACGGCGTTTTTCTTTCGAATTCATCGCATTAAAAATGGTGCTAAAACGGCTTCGAACGTGTATTTATGTGCACTGTCGGACACTGTTAGCGCGAACGCAGCGTCGGCGATTTCCAGCATGGGGGATATACATGCCAAACGATCTGGAAAATCAAGAGAGGCGGCAAGAACTACGCAGTAACAGTGGATCAGTAACTCACAGTGCATGTACGAACAAAATAAATTGAAGGCCACGTAATCTATTCCGATTTTAAATAAGTATACCGCTTTATCTTTTCTGCCCTGAGCTAAGCTGCTTGTTCTACGTACGTTCAAAATATCACCCGCGCGCTCGATATCTTTGAGAACAAGTGCGCGATAAAAGCTGCCCGGCAGAGAAAACAATACGAAAAGACACCTTTCATAGCCCACGGACTTTATTCTCTACGTTTAGAAGGTTTTTATCCGCTCATCCAACGGGATCCGACGCGCACGACGGGATCATTTTCATGTAGTGACAGGACTGGCATATTAGCAATATACAAGCGTCACCGGAATGCTGGCGAGCCTTGAACACACTCTATATTCGTTTCGATTGTAATTTTGCTTTGAATCGTCGCTTGTTTTTACACACCTGCTGCAGAACACACGTTTGGGACTGAAATGTAGCGAAGTTAAACATCGTTCACTGCTGAAGAAAAATGCGCTAACTAAAGCAATTACACTTTTACAGTGTTAATCAAGGTACATACTATTCGGTACGACCCAAATGACCAAAGTTATTCATGTAATTTTCCGGCGAAGAGACAAAATCCGCACGCATTTTCCCATAGGAATGCACAGGAGCACCGCAAAAGTAGACTGGTTGCTGTCTGCTTCAATTTGCGTCACGGAAGTCGCATAGACACTAGCGCCAGTTGAACCTCTAGCGTACATTATAATAACTCTATGAAATTAACCGAATCCACAGCTGCCGCTTCGTCGGGTTCAGGTTACTAGAAGGAAACCGAAAGAAACTTCAACTGTGACAACCCTTACAAAAGCAGGTCTCAACATTCTTTTTAATTTCTTTAGACTTCTTATTGAATTTCTGGGATCCTACTGAATTTCTTTATTAACGCACTTTCTTTTGATTATTGTCAAAAGACTTTCAAAAGAAAAAATAACAACTTTTTGTACTTATTTATACAAAAATTAAAAAGAAATTGTAATGACATTTTTCTACGGGTTATTTTCTATACAAATTCAAAAGGAAAATATAATGAATTTTTTTGTAGACTTATTTATAAAAAAATTAAAAGAAGTTGTAATAACGTTTTTCGGTAGCTTATTTTCAAAAAAAAAATTCAAAAGGCAAAAATAATGTATTTCTTTGTAGACTAATTTATAAAAAAAAAATAAAAAGAAGTTGTAATGACTTTTTTGTAGGTTATTTTCTAAAAAAATAAAAAAAAATATATCTACATTATTTTTTATAAGAGAACAAATATTAATTTTTTTACTATTTTATTAAAAATATTGAGGACATCTTTTTTTGTTTGGAAGAAATATTTTAAGAATAACAGGTCCCATTTTTTTTAAATATTGAAAGGGAAAAGACATTTTCTATAGGTTTTTCCGTGTTGACATATTGTAAGAGTTCTAAAAATGATAGTAAGTTGTTTTGCACTTTTTCGTTTAATCTAGGATTTTTTTTTTCTTTAGAATCAGATGACAAAGGCAAATTACCTTTTTCATTCCCTTTCCTGTTTCTATTTAATAAAACATTCTGCAAGCACAACCCTCTTAACATGTGTTGAAAATGGCTTCAACTCGACATCTGTACATAGGAAAATTCTTAGTTTTGGCAGTGCATAGCAGTGCATTTTTGTTACGTCGGACGTAAGTCCGACGTAACAAACATAAAATTTAAGTTACGTCCGACATAACATAAAAGTTTGCGGTGCCTAGTGTTAAGTCCGGACGGATACTTGCAAATGCATCTTGCAGCTACATTTCATCCTGTGCGGCTTGAATATATGCATGTGCCATAATTATATAGATTGATAACATACTAGAGTAGTTTCGTGAAAATTCAGAAAGCATCACACACCCTGCATGCTATTCAGAGTTTGAAATGGAACACTGGTGACACAATCTGCATAGTGCATAGAGATGTAAACAGGTTTTGTTCCTAGATTTTTGTCTTCAGTGTGTACGTGGGTATATATGGTAACCATAGGAGGGCGCCAAGCGAGCGCTAACGCTCGCTTGGCGCCCTTCTATGGTTACCTCTCGTGACGTCACTAACCTGTGAACAAGTTCGACGGTGTTTGTAATTAGCATGGTGGAAGCTGGAAATCATTGCGCTTTTAAACCAATACTGCCAACACCGTCAAAGTCGAAGTTCGTACATTACTCTTCTTTCCGTCGATGAGGAGTCCTTTGCTGACATCAAGGTCAGTATTCGGCCAATCGCGGAGGGCCGACCACCGCGACGCTTTCGATCGCGCACGTCGCCAATAGAGAATTTAGTAAAACCTGGTAAAACCTTAATCGAAAAATAAAGTGAACCAGGCATGTTTCGACTCATTTGAAGTCATTTTTTCGTGCAGTCTTTTGGGTTATTACACCCTATTTTATGGGTGCTGGCCATTGCGCCTTTTTTTACTACCCTTTCGGTGGTCACCCAATTTAGATGGCGTAATGTAGTCATAACACCCTAATAAAGCCTTCCTTTAGAGGTGTTAGGAATAACGCCCTTTTCTTATGACGTTTTGCCACAACAAAAAGGGTGTTAGTTATAAGACAAGCCGATTACCCCCTTAAATTAAGGGTCTGATGATGTTTAGTGCAGGGTGTCGAACCGGAACCGAACCGAAAACCGGAACAGAACCGTTATTTTTAGCCGAACCGGAACTGAACCGAAATCTCCGCCGCCATCTTGGAACTGAACCGGAAAGAAATATAACAGTAACCGGTTCAAAACGGTTCACGGTATTTTTTTATCAGAAAAATGAGTGTTTGAGAGTAAACGTTAGCCGCTGTATTTATATGTAGTGATCAAATTGTCATATACCGAATTTCAATGTATGATAAATTGTGGGTTTTCATAGCGCTTTTGTATTGGCACTGCGATTAATCGTGTGTCATGTGGTCACCTGACATCGTGTCAAGACATGCTGTCAAATAATGTCACGTCACGTGGCCCCGCGACGTAGTCGCATAACTCACCGCGTCAAGTCGACTTCAATTCAGAACGTCAATATAGTCCGTTGCAACTCAGGAAGGTAGGGCGAGGGAAAGGAAGGCCGGGGAGGAGGAAGCAAGCAGAACGCTGGAGAGAGGAGGAGGTTTCCCCCTCTCTTCTCCAGCGTTCCGTCTGCTTCCTTCCTCCCCCCCCCCTTCCGGCCTTCTGTTCCCTCGCCCTTCCTTCATGAGCTGCAATGGACTATAGGTGTATTAGCGTTGTTGACACCGTGGCGTTACGTGCCATCACGACTTCTCGCCGCGAGTCATGTGACACCGTGACGTACTCTATTGTCATAGGCCCGAGTTGAGTGCTCGGGTTCTTGACAATGTGCATCGCCAAACATTCGTGTTTGCTCTTGTTCAATAAAAGATGAGAATAGCCGAACTCTAACGATGTCTAAAGTTCAACCCATTCTTTATTGTTTGCCAACCCCAGCGCATGACTAAGATAAACACTGGCGGTATGCAACTAGCGTCAGATTACATCGTCGTCTAAATAGCAAGTTGAGGAGGGGAAAGTTGTTTCTTTTCTTTATTTTTTCTGCGTCTGCCATTGAGCAGAGAGGAAAACTAATGAGTGTTTTTGCAAGCTATCAACGCCAGGGATTACTTTTTGCGGTGTTTACTGAAAGTACGAAAATTGTTGCATGAACAATTTTACATGTACACATTATTGAGGCACCCAAACATGTTTTCGTTTTTGCTGAACTGTCTGAGAAAGTTGTCCCGAGAACAGAAGCATTGAAAGGACAAAATATGAATTTTTAATCTGATGTTAAATAAAACTACAAGTGTGCACGGCAGGGATACCTGAAAAGAAAGATTCTAGTGGCCTTTGACACACAGCCGAAGGTCGGCAGCCGCTCAAATTCTAGAAGTGGTGCAAAATAAAAGAAATGTAGGATTACTGTTAACTAATGGCACAAATATAATTGTCGAATCGGCACCCCCAAACGTAGGAGGGCGTTCCTTAAAAATTAAAAGTATTCTCTGGAGGAGCATCGTCAAATGAAAGGGGGGGGGGGGGGGGGGGGGGGGGGGTTAAAAACATGCTGTGTTGTAAAGGTTCCTCTCTTCCGCATCTTCGGCACAGAGCGGACCAGCGTAATCCTGCAAAACTACTTCGTTTGGAAAATCAATCCTGCCGGAAAGCGCGTTCTCGTGGTGCCAGTCGCTCGCGCCGTTCCTCAAGACGCTGCACCAAGCAAGAATAATTTTTGTTTCTGAATACAGGGGTTGCACTAAGCGCGAACCTTCTGCAGCGTGCATTTTGCACCACGGGATATGATTTTCTCAGCAAGACGAAATCTCTGACCACTATAAATCGTTTCAGCTAAAGTCCAGACGCAGCCGATGATACAAGCGCGAGCATGCGGCCCTGAGCAGTGCTTGCAATGCACGATCGCGCGTGTTTGACAGGGACGCTGAAAGCCGGGAGCTCGCGGTTGGAGCATCGGCTTCGTCTGTAGTTTGGCTGAAACGAAGTATAGCATATAGTGCGATGATGTCACGTGCAAACCATCTTAAACAGTTCAGTTTTCTGGTGAAATATGAAGTTCTCAACACAATATTTTGTTTCACTTTAATGCGCCGTTCACACTCTTGCGACCGAGTAAGACCGAGAGAGACCAGACCGGTTTTTAAGCCTCTTGCGACTTCCTAGGACCAGCTCCACTGCAGCGGAGCTGGTCCTAAGAGATCGCAAGAGGCTTAAAAACCGGTCTCGTCTCTCTCAGTCGTACTCGGTTGCAAGAGTGTGAACGGGCCTTAAGTGTGAGCGTAGCAGAAGCTAAAATAGCGAGCTCCGGGCTTTCAGCGTCCAAGTACGCGCGCTCCTGCAGCGCAAGTGGTCAGGACCACATGCTCTCGCGTGTAGCATTGGCTGCATCTGGACTTGAAGGGGCAATCGATTTGCATCTCTTTTGTTCAATTTGCTGTTTTTGCAAATTGCAAATTTGCAATTTGCAAAACTATCAATTTGCATCTCTTTTGTTCGAACTAGTGACTGGGACTCTAGCAACACATTAAGCATAAAATAAACAATAAATCTGATGTATTTTGAACATAACAGGTAAAAGAGGATCAGAATTTTGAGCACATTTTCATTTGTTAATGACGTCCTTGGTATGAAGTTGAACAGTTATAAAATCAAAACTACAACAGTGTGCTACAACCGCTTAAACGTCCGAACACTAAATGTTTGAGGCTTGGTTTGTGAAGGTCTGTATTTCTCAAATTTTTGACCCAACAAGACAGAGTTTCGTCAAACGTGTTTACGTTAAAAACATGCATCTCTATATATTTCTTTTTGCAGTAAATCGTCGTGTATGGTATTATTTAGAAGACTATCATTTATTATCTTTGTTTCTGCACATTTCGTTATTTGCCTACAGATCTATAAGGTGAGCACACAACTTTTTCTGGCATACCCCGCGGTCCGGTGTTTCACACTGCTTAACAGCAAACAAGAAAGCACGTTCTGCAGACTCAACAGATGGCGTATTTCCGAGTATCGTCCTCCCGTGTCGATCTCAAGCGGTTGTGGAAACCTCATACAGTCGTATTCATTGATGACAATAATAAACATTTTATTACTGCCTGCAGACTTGGCAACATAAATAACGGGCCGATCAACCTAAAAATATACATCATAAGTAAGTGCGCCCCCAAATTATCTTAAATGTGCTCTGCAAATCTTTTCCGGCTTTATCCTCAGAGGCACGTGTTGATTTGGGAGAAACTTAAACAATTTTTTTTTTTCAGTTTTTTCTTTAAAGGGGTCACGAAACGATTTTTTAACTTTTTCCTTTTTAGCTTTTCTCCTCAACTCACAAATCGCGCATTGTACCAAACAATTCAAGAAGACGGAAAGGAGGGACTTCCCTCGTGCTCGGATTCTCGTTTGTGTACCCGGACACTGACATTCTCCCCCTAGAAGATTAGCCCGTCGCTCAAAACTCAAAGTTGCTCGCCCCACCCCATTCACCCCTAAGCTGACAGTGCTGTGGAAGCTACGTGCTCCTTGGGCAAGCCACACTTTGCCACGTGATCACGCTCCCTCGAGCATAGAGATTGACCTCAGGTGATGAAAGGGAGGTGGCTGATTGGTCCGGCAAGCGCATAGCTTTCACCGCACTGTCAGCTTAAAGGGGCACTGACACATCAAAATCATTTTTTTTTTATTATCCGAAACGATTGAAAACGATGCCGGGACATTACCCTCAAAATTTGAAATTTGGGAATTCAGTATTTGTGAAGTAAAAAAACAATTTCCAAATGCCGAATTCGAAGTTCCCGCGCGATCGGCGCCGGTGCCTTGACGTCAAAAATCGCGGAGACCTGAGAGTCGACTTTCTTTCACCACTCCCTGCTGTTGCCATGGCGACCCAAAGCGAGGAGGAAAGGAGCGGGCGGCGGCGTTCCGGCGGACCGGTTTTGAGCGGTGTCGCCTGTTTTCCGTTGGAGGATACAAATCCAGGAGACGGCACCACAACGAACTCCCGATTTTTTGTATTTCAAAAAGAAGGGCTGTAGTGCGTTCGCAATTGCGTTAAAAAACATGTTTTACGATTGCCGTTATTAAATGTTATAGAGATGTCGCCTACAAAGCTTCTAAATTTCCTGATTTTAGACGTCACCGATCAAAAGAAGCGAGGAGGCGAGAGGCGGGAAAATCAAACGCCAAAAATAAAAAGGCGCGCGCGCGCGCGGGAAAATTTTTTTTCGCGATGCGGTTTTTTTTGCGTGTCTATGACTGCAACTTGCATCGTTTTAGACAATAAAAATAAATACGACCTTTGGGGTGTCAGTGCCCCTTTAAGGGGTGAAGGGAATAAACGAGGTCCCGGTGTTGTGTGACGTGCGTTTGGGCCGGGTGACGCGCTTTGGGTACCGAAGATGTATCACAGAGAGCTTTCGAAGGGGAGAAGGTACGAAATAGTCCGCTGTGTTTTCGAATTTGTGTACCGAAAATTAGCCTTTTGACTTTTTACCTTCTTTCTTTTGGCCTCTAAACGATGTGTTATTAGTAAAATGCCAACCTAAATTCAATTATCCCAGCCCAAAAATCGTTTCATGGGCCCTTTAAGCTGATTTAAAGAAATTGTGTTCCTGACGCATATTCAACTTCTCAAACATATAGAAGTGTCTCGCTGCTTTTATTTGATAAAAAACAATTTTATGGGTCTGTGGGCTAGATGAAAACAAAGTTCACAGAGGCGCGTGGTGTAACTGTGATAATTACGCACGCAGACCGTCAGAAAGTGACCAATTAAGTAGCTGTAATGTCGAGTAGACTATGAAATACTACTTTATTTCATTTAACAAAAAGAAGTAGCAAAGGTGATGCTTATTTGCAAATTGAATTGACCGGCATCTTGGTAAGAACAAACCTCAAGCGCAAAGCTATGTCGAATATGTTCGCTACGGTACACTCTATTTTAGGCCATATGTGATCCGGATACGAAGGTCAGATCTTTTCTGCATGATTCTTCGCCTGCATCACGGTGCTGAGTGTAAACGATATTGGTCAGGAAAGCAAGCGTTGTGCTTGCCACTCAGTGTTTCTATAAAAGGTAGACTGAAAGGGGTTGTCCTAAAACGTTCCTGAGATTTTGAAAATTTTTTTGCTTTTAGCTCGGTTGCGTCGTCATCATATACAGTATATTGTGAAACAAATTTTATAAACTATAGATTTCGGGATATATATGGCGTGCCCATTTTATGATTTGATGCACTGTAATTAATTTCTAAGTGCAGGGCAACTGCAGGATTCGACTTTTAATACTGCGACGCAAAGTTGTACGAATCACCCATATTTTAGGCGACCCACCTGACTGATAACCTTTAGATTCAGGTAAAATATATGCAACTAGGGTAACAAAATAGATATTGAGTCATATATATTGATCTGGCTTTTCATTAAGTGTTTCATCAAAATTAAATGATGCAAGTTATTATTGGTACCTGAAAATAAAAGTGGATTCTATGAAAGATAAAAAGCTACATAGTTACTCGTTTCACACTTGAAATAGTGCCTATTGCCCAAGGAATGCGGAAAATATATTTTAAATTTAGCGGTTCAAACCGGTTTGAACCGGTATTTTTTGCTGCCCGGAACTGAACCGGAGCTGAACCGAAACCCGTAAACCCGAACCGAACCGATAAAAATTTCGGTTCGACACTCTGGTTTAGTGTGTGCAAAATTTGCGGAATAGAACGCTCATCAGCTTTTTAGAATAAACATCAAGTTTTGCTGTTTTTAGAGCTCCAATGATTGCAAAAATCAATTTACGAATGTTGATGATTTTTGTCAGGTGAGGCAACACTGCCCAATTTAGTCATACCGCAATAGGCCGATAGGCCTATTGCGGAGTGGCAATAGGCAAATAGGCAGGCCACTCGGTGGAGCATTTACCAGCTCTGGTGCCCCACACGTTGAGTAGTTTTGGTGTTTAGTAAATGAAGCGTACACAGTTTGTGGTGAGAGTTTCAAATAGCGGCAAGAAATCAGGCTAGCATAGGCGACTGCGGCTGTGAAGGCAATTAGGGTTAGGCCTCGTTTAGATTTTAGAGGGCTTTGTTCCAATTTTGGCGGGAAATGAGTCATAAAGGCTGGAAGGGTAAGGGGAACCGGTTGGTAGAGAATGAAGGGTGTAAGCGATGGCGCTATTCAGGGGAGACTTTGAGAGCTTAGCTTACGCGGTGCGGGGTAGCTTCACTTGTAGTCTCTTTGAGAATTTTAAGGCCCGTTTTAAGAGTGCTGAAGGAAAGTGGGTAGCCAAGTTTGAAGAGCTAGGGAGAGATCAAGAAAGAGAGGGAGAAGCGGGTTGTGATCGAAACGCAGGTCAAGGAGCTGAACGATGAGCTCAGACAGAAAAAGGAGAAGCTGGCTGAACTCTAAAATTTTGGGGTAGGTTGTAAGAAATTAAAATGAGACTGCGCGGCTGAGTTAGAGAAGTTAAAGAATATGCAAACCGAATCGAAGAAAGAATCTAGAGACGCCAGGGGGGGCCGGCAAGGTCAGCCGGAGGAGGTGAAGGCGATGCAAAGGTCCAATGAAGACAAACATGAAGTAATGAAATGCACCTGGAGGTGAAGCAATCATGCCGAGCTATCGTGACATGAAAAAGAATTGCGACAGAGAAACTCGCGTTCTTCCCGAGAGTTTCTTTTCGTGCTCGCGAAGATGACTGGCTCAAAATGAGCCACACAAATCCACTTTTCGCGAATTGTTGCATCAGACTGTTCATCAAATTCTGGTGTGCTTCGCAGTCCACTCAGCACTCCCATAAATTTGAACATGCATATCAATACGATGAATCCTCCTTGGTTAATGACCACTGAAAGAGAAGCGGAACTTACCGATCGACCGTTAGAAAATGAAAGAACGAAACTTTCGAGTTTAAACTGGAATTGCCACTCTACTTTGCATCACAGTGTCTGCACAAACCTTTGAAAAGCTCAATTACATTTGACCAAGCACAATTTGACCCTATTTTTAGCTCGCAACCAAAACAGCCAAGCGCTGCACGAAGTCCATTAACAAAAGCGCATGCATGAGCAGGAGCCGACACCTCAGCGATGCCCAGATTCCGGTGCGCCGCCGTCCCAGGAATCTTTGTGCGGCCGCTGCCGAGACTACAGCGCCACATGCAACCGAATGCAGCCTCTCAGTGCATTGCGGTGGATGCGTGAACTCGCTCCTGTAGACATCTAGGTTGAACTGTCTGTCAAAGGAGCAATTCCATGCTGTCGGCCACTGGTGGCATTTGCTTGAACAGCCACGCTGTATTCTCCTGGCCCTGTTTCAAATACGTCACAACCCAAGCAGCAAAGATTGGCTGCATGGAACCCACTTTCTCTTCCGTGTTTTTACTTTCTCCGGCCAAGCCTAAGCACCATCTAGGAGAGGGCGGACATGAAGGGACCCAGCGAGTCCACCTTAACATTTCACGAAGTGAAATCCACCACTAATATACAGCTTTGAGAAAAATTTGAAATTGCAATGTGAGGGCATTGAGTTTTGTGGCCAAATTTAAAGCGAGTTACAGGATTTGTGCAACCCAGTACTTCCATTTTAAGTATCAATGCAATGCTGGAGTAAAGCACAGGGCACACAGAATAAAAGGAAAACGTCTAAGGAATCCAAAATTTATCATCCGCATATATTCTGTCGCAGGAAGTTTTCTGTTTCCTCATGCACAAGCAGAAAATAAAAAATAGAGACAAAACAGGAACACAACAAGGTCGTTCCGATTTTCATTGTTTGTAAAAATATGTCAGCTCGATGTCAGACCGGAAGAAGCTTCCATCAGTTTCAGATGACGCCTGATCTCATCCCTCAGGACCGAAGAGACTTTCTTCATGGAGCCGTCGGGGTTTTTATCTGCAAAGGGAAACGGTAAGTTATAGTCATCAATAGGTCAACAGTGAGCACCAATTCCTTCTCCTTTCATAGCTGACAACCTCCAGTTTCGCACTTTATAATGCCAAACCCAATCTGTGGATGCACACTCCACACATTGGCAATGTTGAGAGCTGCAGGCCCAGTGGCAACTATCTTTGTCTCAATGGTACAGCTAGTGATGTCTCGGTAACATTATGGTCTCTGGCATGCATCTCAGACTGGTATGTTTAGTGGCCTATTCCACCCATGCACCAAGAGTGGTCCCGAAGTGGCAACAAATAACGTCACGGAATACGGAGTGTCGTGCTGTCAAACGACGCAATCCTGGCAGCTGGCCGTAGAACCTTTGACAAGAAGCACGAGCGAATGCAAGTGTCGCCCAAGTCGCAGCGCCCCAACTACTGCCTGCCGAAGCTTTCGTGTACTGTCGAGCTGGGGAGTGACCTGCAGCAGAACATGGCCTGCCACATCCACCATACCTGCTGCGACGCCACCAGGGTCGCGGCCGGCTACAGCGTGACACTTCCACGATGTCACCGGACGGAAATTGAGAGGTCACTTTTTTGGATGCGGTAAACAGACCAGTCAGAGACGCATTGCAGGCAATATATAGTTAATATGGAACACCTCTGTTCCCACCAAAAAATTCTCCATTACATGAAATGAGTTGTCTATAATGACGAATAAAAATGCATGTATTTCCCTAGTTCGTCCCCCAAGACATAGTCTCTATAGTGGGCTATTCATACTAAACGGGATCCATATTAGCGAGACACAACTGTAACGAGAAAATATTGGAACAGAGCAACTATTGGTATGGGGAACTGATCATTCTAAGACTACAGATTTTTTAGAGCGCAGCTCTTAGGGGCCCTTTCCCGGCTTGAGCGGCGTCGCCGTCGCCGTCGGCGTAACCAAGGTCATCCCAAGGTCACTTGACCCCCAAGGTCATCCCAAGGTCACGTGGCCCCAAGGTCACGTGACCCCTCCCCAAGGGTCACGTGACTCCCAAGGTCACGTGACTCCCCAAGGTCACGTGACCCCAAGGTCACGTGACACCGAGTCACGTGACCCCCGGGGTCACGTGACCCCCGATGACGTCATCAGTGACGTCACTGATGACGTCACCGGCATCCGCATCGTCAGCGTCATCATGAATGATGACGTCATCAGTGACGTCACCGGCATCCGCATCGTCATCGTCATCATCACTGATGACGTCACTGGCATCCGCATCGTCATCGTCATCATCACCATCCGCATCATCATCGTCATCATCGCTGATGACGTCATCAGTGACGTCACTGATGACGTCATCGGCATCCGCATCGTCATCGTCATCATCACTGATGACGTCATCAGAGACGTCACTGATGACGTCACCGGCATCGTCATCATCACTGATGACGTCACCGGCATCCACATCGTCATCGTCATCATGACCATCCACATCGTCATTGTCATCATCGCTGATGACGTCATCAGTGACGTCACTGATGACGTCACCGGCATCCGCATCGTCAGCGTCATCATCACAGATGACGTCACCGGCATCCGCATCGTCATCATCACTGATGACGTCACCGGCATCCGCATCGTCATTGTCATCATCCCTGATGACGTCATCAGTGACGTCACTGATGACGTCACCGGCATCCGCATCGTCATCGTCATCATCGCTAATGACGTCATCAGTGACGTCACTGATGACGTCACCGGCATCAGCATCGTCATCGTCATCATCACTGATGACGTCACCGGCATCGTCATTGTCATCATCACTGATGACGTCATCAGTGACGTCACTGATGACGTCATCGGTATCCGCATCGTCATCGTTACTGATGACGTCATCGGCATCGTCATCGTCACGTGACCCCCCTAGGTCATGTGGCCCCCTCCCAAGGTCACTTGACCCCCCCCCCCCCCAGTACCCTTCCCTCCTCCTCCTCAAGAGCTGCGCTCTAATTCGGCGTTACAGGGAGTTGTAAACGGCTTTCACTTTTTTACTCTTCTTAAAACTGGTTATGTCCCATATGTGCCGCCAATAACTAGCCTGAAAAAATTATGGACATGACACCCCCCCCCCCCATTTGTAATCCACTTTGATGCTTTTCACCACTAAAATAGAGAAGAAATCCTTGTCAAAATCAATTTAAACTTTCAGCATTGTTTGTCTCCCTCTACTTGAATATAGAAGGCCACTGGTCCATAAATCTGGTTTGAAAAAAAGCAATGTACCATCCCCAGAAGCAATAACAAACCATTTGCACTGACAGTGCAACTGATGAACTATTTTCTGTCAAGTTTGCATTATTGACATTTATATTTTGTATTGATAAATTTTTTCATGTCCTTTCTAAAATGTTCCCTGGGCTTTGGAGTCACTGAAAAGACAATGAAACTGCGTAAATAATTGACAGTTCATTGTTTTCACTTCAATAAGCTATTCCAAAGGTCCTCAAATTTTTAACTTGAGGAACATCAAAGGTGGGAGGCCCCTTCTCCCCTTTTTTTAAATAAATGAGGCACTGCAAGAGCTTATGGACAACGTTACCATTAAGTAAACTTAATGTGCACACAAGGTGACTGTTTGTATACCTGCTCTGCATCAACGCATGACCCAGATACACGAAAAAATTGCCCAAACTGGGAAAACAATAGACTGGGGGTTGTGAAAAAGGTTGAGAATTAGGATGTCCATCGAAACACGAGGGAAACTCTGGGGAAGTCCTGGGTCCTTAGAAATCTAGCCATGTAAAACCCTGCAGATTGCATCACTGTGGTCATTTCCCTGTGATAAACTTTCATTAACCTAGGCCACTTCCTTAAACACAAAGCATTTATGGGGCCAGCTCTTAGGTATCCATGTCCACAGGTGTAGACTAAATGATGTATCATGTGATCCCAAAGCCTCGATGGTAATGTCATCAGCGATAAGAGCAGCGACATGCGCTCATAGTTATGTTGCGTCCTCATGACCTGATGTCAATATGGCGACATGGTGCCACCTGACATCACATGCCAGTGACACTGATGTCGTAGTGTCACATCATTATGTCACCTGATGTTGCGTGACACTCTGACGCCATGTGGCATAGTGACGTCAAGTAACGCAGTGATGTAATGGTGAAGATTAAAGCGCACAAGAAACAATGAAAACAGGGAAAGAACACACTACAGAGTAGCGCTTTCTCGCAACTGATTGATTTATTGTGACTTAGTAGATAAACAAAAACACACAAAAAAGATAACACTCCTGCGGATCGCCCGTGTGCACCCATTTCAATAAAAAAAAAGTGAAAAAAAAAAAAAAAATTGAAAACATATTTGTCAACAACGCACATCTAAACCACAGGGGACATGGCAGATTCAAGATAAAACATCTGTCTCATTCAGAGCAATGGAGGGATGGCTAATGCAGTTGTTTTAATTTCAAAAACCTCCAAAACTTCTCTGGCCCTCTACTCTTTTAACGCACCCAAGATCTTGGTGCAATCAAGCAGAGGGGAGCGGTCGCACCTTCCGCAATGGACGGCCAGATGGCCCCAAGGCGTTAACGTAAGGAGGCCTGTGCTCACGAAGTCTGTGATTGACACATCTTCCAGTCTGCCCCACGTACACCTTTGCGCAGGACAGCGGGATACAGCACGGCAATTGATGTACCGGTTCAAAAGCTTGGTTACACCGAAAAATTATATTTTTTCTTTTGCTACACGAACCCTTGTACATAACTGTACCAATTTGTTGGGCACCTTAAAAGCCACCTGTATGTCATACTGCTTTGCCACGTGTTTTATGTTGCCTGAAATCCCATAAAGATGAGGTATGAAAACAGGCCTGAGTGGTCCCTGTTGTGCCATCCAATCTGCCGTTCCCCCAACCCCTTTAGGAAGAGTCTCAAAACCTCTTCGAGTACCCTTGACGGGAAACCTGCATCTTGTAATTTTTTAACTTCGCCGTTAAAACTTTCCTTCACTGCATGAAAGCAAGACTTGCTGAGAGCCGATGCAAAGCTGGACCTTGCGATTCCTCTCTTCACCAACTTCGAGTGGGCTGAGTCGTACGGAAGCAGACCTTTCGAAGATTGCGGGCTGAAAGACCAGCATACATGGTCCCTTACCAATTGAAAGGACAAATCTAGAATAAACAACTGAAGTTTAGATTTCAGGTATTATCTGAGGGTTGCATACAATTTTTAGACTTGTCCCTCCAATTAATAAGGGAGCATGTATGCTGGTCTTTCAGCCCGCATTCTTCGAAGAGTCTACTTCTGTACAACTTAGCCCACTCGAAGTTGGTGAAAAGTGGAATTGCGAGGTCCAGCTATGGGGACCGGTTCTCGGCAAGTCTTGCTTTCAAGCAGTGAAAAGAAGTTTTAACGGCCAAGTTAAGAAAGTACAAGACACAGGTTTCCCGTCAAGGGTGCTCAAAGCCCTGTTGCTCAGACCTGTTGTCATGCCTTATTTTCATGGGATTCCCTCTATTGCTCTGAATGAGACCACAATTTTTTATAATCTTGAATCTGCCCTGTCTTGCATGTTTTGGATGTGCCTTGTTGACAAATGTGTTTTCAAGATTTGTTTACTCTCTTTCTTTGTTTTATTGCAGTGGTGCGCACCAGCAATCTGCGCGAGCATTCTCTTTTTTGTGTTTTCTTTATCCACTATGTCACAATAAATCAATCAGTAGCAAGGAAGCGCTACTCTGTGGTGTTAGCCCCTTCCCTGTTGTCATCATTTCTTGTGTGCTTTAATCTTCAACATGAATCACTACCCAATTGGCCCAACTTTCCACCCTATGGAATCATGTGACACCAAGAGATCACAATGTCACATGCCACCTGGCATGCCAGAAAAGCAGCCACACAGTGAGAGCACTGCGTAAGATATATATATATATATATATATATATATATATATATATATATATATATATATATATATATATATATATATATATATATATATATATATAGGTGCTGACACTGCCATGTTGCAGATGCCAGATAAAGTCCTCGCCTTGCCTTGGCTGCAGGCAGCACCACCAGATGGCTCCTCGACATGCGGCTAATGTCAGCCTGTCACGGGCTCGGTTCTCCATGCTTCTTTGTGGGAGACCTGCTTGTTTATGAAATTGTTTTCTAGATGCGCTACATCATGTAGAACTTGGCACTTGCACTAACTGTATTGCTTAGATGTTGCTTCGTTATTGACCCTAACTGCGTGCCTCAATGGCGGCAATTAGAGTTTTAAAAACATGTTGAAGCGGAGGGATCTCTGGCGCTGTGCTCAAGTCAGCGTCCGTCAAGGTCAGAACAGATGATCTGAACGGGAAGAGTGTGTGCTTGGGTGCCATCGGCATGATACTTTTTTTTTGTGTTTCTTTTATCCTCAGCTCTGGACAGCGAATAGGCTCGAGGGCACGCCTCAAGGACTTTATCTGGTTCATCATGTCGCACTGTTTGTCGTGCTGTGTGTCTTTACATATATATACAGTAAACCCTCATTAACTCGAAGCAATAACTAGAAACAAATTCAAGATAAGAGAACTATCGAATTTTCATTGCACTGATCACGCATTGTGCAAATGGAACCCTTCCAACAAACATGCCAATAGACCTAACACTCACAGGACGCCTGGCATTGTGGGGAGAACAAAACAACCACAACAAAACTATCAACAAGCAACACTGATAAGATGAGACAGCAAAAACAAAAAGCAAGAATGCAAAAAAAAACAAAGAACTAAAAGATCTCATAAAAATAGGGGTGTGCGAATATTAAAAACTTTGAATACTTCACGGATAAGGCTTGCTATTTCGATTCGCTTTGCTTCACACTTTCGCTGTTCAAAGAATTAAGAGTTCTTCGAATACTTCGAAAACTACGAATAACACGGAACTTGCTGATTAGTGTCACCTCGCGGTCGAGTTCCCTGTTTTGTTTGTGGACTGCGCAGTATGGTTTCGAGCTTGGCAAACACGAAAAACCAACCTAAGTGCTTTTCATTTTTTTTATTTTGTATGAAGCACTGGAAAGTTATTTGCACGCGGTAGCACGATCTGTCCTTTGCTTGCCATGATGTCTGGATTGCGGAGTTGGCGAAGTGGTCGTGGCACAAACACTACAATAGATTTGATGAACGACTACGATTTGTATGATTTGCAACGGCATGTGCATCGTCGTAAGCACAAATGCGATGGACCCCACTCACTACAGTCCTCCTACAGTCACTGAAAGGTAGCCAAGACAGTAGCCAAGGTGCTATGGATTTGGATATAGATTTATGGATGACCTCAGCTATCAGCGATAGCTGGCTTGTGTTAATTTTCCGCTTGATTCTCCGTTTCATCAGTTTGCCAGTATTCCTTTTGTTATCTATTTCTACCCGCTTTCACTGGTAAAAGTAACACTTGCTCCCTCTACCAAATAAAAAACATTAAAAAAAACATATTCTTAGTTTATTGCTTCTTCGTGGCGTCCTCTGTCAACAGAACTATTGCACATGTAAAAAGATGGCGCAAAGTCGGTACGGGTGCACGGCGCGATTGCACCATCCCCAACTCTGCTGTGGCCTGCCGAACCGCCTCTGCTGGTGTACTTCCGCTTATGTTCACGTGGTTGCGTTCACTTGTGTAAAAAGAAACCACACAAAGTCAGTGCAGCTGCATGACGTAACCTTTGACTTTGTGCTGTGGCTTACTGACCCACCACCGCTTGTGCACTTTTGTTTACGCTCAGGTGGTTGAGTTCGTCCGCAATGCAATCTCCGACTGCGTTCTGGCTTGCCGACCTGCCTCCACTTGAATACTCTTATCTACGTTCTGTAACTTTACTCCTTGGATGGTCCTTTACTGATTGATCTTTTATTTCATCAGTTTCTTATCAGTCACATGTGTGACATTTGTTTTATTGCAATAAAAGTAACCTTTTCATAAATGTTTGTCAAAAGAAAAAAACTCCAGTTGTGTTTTGATCAAGCATTAATTCACATCAAATAGAAAATATTTGTTTTAAAAAATGTTCTTATTCGAAACTACTATTCATATTCGAAAGATTCGATTTGATTCGTAACCTTTATTATTCAATTTGATTAGAAAGATTTTGATTTTTGCACACCTCTTATAAAAAAAAAAGGAAAGAAAAAGGCAAAGAGCAGAAGATAACGTTGAACACGAGGGAGAGAAACAGCGCATGACTGCCAAGCTGTATCGGGCAGCAAAAAAAGCCAGACAGGAAACGTCCTTAGGGCACATGCTGTCACGTGTGTTGTTGTGCGCGTGCGATCATGCACGATTTGTTAAATGTTTTTTTAACACTTTTTGTGTGTTTGTTTTTATATTGCTGTTTCTTTATCAACCAGTGTTTTGGGCCACCAGTTCAACGTTTACTGTGCCCTGCCTGTTTTTTGTTTTGTATTTTGTTAAAATATTTGTTATTAGGATTTTGAGATATCCGAGTCGGTCCTGAAATCTATTTGAGACAAGCTATGAGCAAACTCCCATGGACATTCTGTGTGTGTATGGGAGTTCATTTCATGACAAGAAAATATTTTGAGTTAACAGACATTTCGAAATAGTCAAGTTCCAAGTTAATGAGGGATCACTGTATCTTACACTTTGAGCAAGAGCAGTGTGTGCAGCGAGGAAAAGAGAACCAATAAACGCTATGCCTTTCAAGCACCTTTGGGATATACCAAAGAAACGGGTAGTTTTTTTAAACTAAACATTTGAGAGGAATCTCTCTGGTCGGGGAATACAATAATTAAAATATGGCAACCAACCAATTCCTAAACATGTAGGGGCCCTACGTTTCGAACCGACTCGGTTCTTCGTCAGGGGCGACTATGGCCGTTGAGGAGCGACGTTTTTCTATCTTCTTTTTCTTTTCTCAGGGATGTGGCGCATTTCTCGATCTTCTTCTTTCATGAATATGGCGAAGCCCGTTCACATACACTGTTGGTAAAGCACCAAGGCACCTATTTATGTTGCCTGGCGTCCAAAATAGGTGCCTTGGTGCTTTACCAACAGTGTATGTGAACGGGCTTCGCCATATTCATGAAAGAAGAAGATCGAGAAATGCGCCACATCCCTGAGAAAAGAAAAAGAAGATTGAAAAACGTCGCTCCTCAACGGCCACGGTCGCCCCTGACGAAGAACCGAGTCGGTTCGAAACGTAGGGCCCCTACATGTTTAGGAATCGGTTGGTTGCCATATTTTAATTATTAGGGTAGTTTTTTTCATTCTCCTACAACCCAGAAGAAGCCCAGCTCTATTACAGGCTCACTTCATCAATAGCAGCATTTGTTGTTTGGCTTATATCAGTATTTCCACAAACCTTCATACTGTATTTACACAAATGTAGGTTGACCCTTTTTTCAGTACTTGAAGATCTGAAGGGGGGGGGGGGGGGTCGACTTTTAATAGAACCAAAGCATTCCACCTCCAACAAAAACGAAACAATCGCGATATCAAGAACACGTCCCCTTGTTACGAGTTCAGCCAGCTGTGCCTGCAGCATTGCGCTATTCTGCGCAATCAATTTACGAATTCTTTTTTTTTTTAATTTGCGCAACTGAGTATTATTGATAGCGATTCACAAATTAACCCGAACGTACAGCGGTGAACAGCGCACTGCGTGCCTGACTTCCAGGGGGGGGGGGGGGGGGGGGGGGGGGGGCGGTACTTTGTGTAAGAGCCACTCCGGAGGCTGCTGGAACAGCCTCACGGCTCACTCCCCACGGCGTCTTTTCACAGTTTTTGCGGAGATTGGGAGGAGAGTTTTTACGGAGATCAGGAGGAGAGTGAACCAAAACCACGCGGGAAAGGGAGCACGGCGGCATGCGGCATGGCAGAGCGATAAACGAACGGGTTTTTCCGGGTTTTTCTATGCTGCACACGTTACGTGTCTTGTGGAGAAGCATCCTGTTTCTGCGCGGGGTGAGGCGAGCAGCGCGAACTTCTCCGAGGTATGCACTGTAAAGATGCACGGTCCGCGTGCTGTTCGTCAGTGGCTACTTTTTATATTTTGTTTATTTTAGCTCAGCTTAAGTTTTGTGGTACGTTCTACATTAAATCTAAAGAATTTCGGCGAATTTATGTTCATTATATCAGCACAAGCCTGCCGAGATTTTTCGCTAAAAGTGGACTCAAATCACATTGCAGGTATACAAACGAGAATGGGAAATCAGAACTCCTTCGTTATATCCACTATTTCGTTATTTCCGGGTTCGTTATAAGTAGGGTTCTGCATTTTCGGTTTCTTTTTTTTTTTTTTTTCAAAATTTGGCATACTTTTTTTGGTGTTTATTTTAAAATTCAGCGGTTTTTTTTTCGTTTTTTTTTGGCGTATATTTATACCCACAAAAGCTTATTGGCTTTTTTCGGTGAATATAAAATAAACACCAACGGACACCAGATCAGATGATCCTTTCTTCTGTTTCCTTTTTGTTTTGGGCACAAGTTTGCCCCGTTAAACGTTTAGTTTCGTCAATTATCACTGCCTCATCAATTGTCATTCGTCACAATATTGCGCGCACAGGTCACGAACAAAAATGCGAGAACCCCCTGTGAACTCGCCCATCAGATGTACCAGTACAGGAGATCGTGCGGCGGATACGATTCCCGTTGAACATCGCATCACGTCTGAAGGAAAACGGGGAGTGGGCGATGCTTCGGAATTTTTATGTTAAAAATATTTAACCAGAAAAACGGGATGGGCGATTTCGGGGGCGGGCGTCCTCTCGGAACTTTACGGTAAATAAAAAATATGGTAACATTAAGAGTTCCGAACATGGAACCATGCAGCTACAGGCCGTGTTGTGAAACCTCTATCCGAGCTTAAACCTTATTATTCCTCTCTTTGTATACGTCCAAAGGACAAGGAGATTCCTCTCTTTGTACAAACAAGTGACAAGACAGAGGAGGACCTCGTTGATAATCGTTTTCAGCAGATGGCAAAGAAAAGAGTAGAATCTGAAAAAGTGTGATGACTAAAAATGCTCTGGGTGAGCTAATAGCAGATGAGGTACGAAGCAGTTCTCAAGCAACAGCTTACTGTGCACATACATATGTTCACTCACAACCCTATGCGATCCACACTTGCACGAGAACGACAGAAATTGTTGCCCGGCACTCGGAAAAAGCTTCTTTCGAGGCAAGACTACACGTGCACAGATGCAACCTCCTCTCGCCGGCCTTGCAAGTGGAAGACAGGAGCACCGCAGCTATTAGGCTATCTCTAAACCTTGGTCAGAGTCAACCCAAAGTCACCTACTATCTTTCGTTCAACAGCCCACAAGCTCTGGCACGGCAAAACCTCTTCCTCACAAGGAGGTGCGACTTCCCTTCTGTAACTTGGGCAAGCGATGACAGCGCAATGGATGCACAATGGTTACACGACGGCTGCGCAACTTCTCCACTGCAGTGGGCCAGTGCTGAACAATGTTTTTGAGCCTTCTGGTCAGCCCGCCAAAAGCTACCTTTTCCTCTCATTTCAACCTCTACAGGAAGTGAGTTAAGGATGTTGTGGCACATCAGTAGCTTCAACACGGTCCTTTCAGCAGAGTAAAAAAAAAAAGATGATCCATTGAATTTTAGCAACTGACAGGACGAGAAGGGCGGCATCTCTCTCGAATGCCCGGCCGTCGTGCCCTGGCTGTGCGTGCATGCTCAAGGCCGTCCTCCTGCTGTCGGTGGTTACACCTGTGTCGCACTCTGCACTGCACGCGAGAAGGACACCACTAGGGTGCCAGCACGCACCGCAGTAGGGCACCAGAAGGAAGTTTGCGCTGCAGGCCTGATGTCTCTCCAGCAGCTCCTTCAGCTTGTGGTAGAAGATGCACATCTGCTCCCACTGCTGCTCGGCGCTCAGCTCGCTGTGCACCAGCATGTCGTGCAGCGTCAGCAGGGGAGTCGCACCTTCCGCCAGGCAGTAGTACTGCACCGATGAAGCACGTTACGAGAGGGCGTTACGACGTAGATGTCTCTGCCGCTTTACGCCCTAGAAACTCCTTTATGCAATGGGTGTCATTAATGCTCGTTGCACTCCGGCTGTCTAGAAGTCTAGAAATTGGAAGAAACTTACGAGATACCAAGAAGTCTGAAAGGCAAAACGTCTTATACTGTTTTTAAAATATTGTTACCATTGTATGAGCATACAGAGTAGACCGCATATAACGTATGTCTCGGGAGTCGCGAAAATCCGCACTATAAGCGGTATTGCACTATAACCAAAACATCAATTTTTCAGGCCAAAATACATGCCATGAGACAACTTACCTTTGTAAAAGGATTTATTTTATGTTAGATGAAAAATAAAGCTTAGTTTGAGGAAAGTCTTTATTTCACCAGACTAGTACAGTTCTGTCTCAAATGTGTCACACATTTTGAAAGAAATGAGCGGCTTTTGCCTGGCGCAGCCTTTTAACGGCGTCGCGGGTTGCGGACGGACGTTGCGAGCGTTCAGGATTGCTAACCCTAATCACTTTTCTCCGGAGATGAAAACGCGTGAAAATTCGCATCCTTCATACGGTACGCGCCAGTAATACCTTGAACTTTAGCACACGCATAAAATGCGCCAAATAAGAAATCCGGGCGATGTTCGAGGACACAAATGCTTAGAAATCACCACTGTAGTCGAAGTAAACAAACACGACGACACGGGCGTTTCTGCCGTCTTGAGAGCGCCGCCACGACATCGCCGCACGAGTAGGTGGATCTGCCCTTCTAGTACGTGCTGGGTTATCATAGCGACACACAACGAAAATTCACAGTCAAGGATAGCGCTTTTACGCAGAACGATGAGATGCACGCCGTCTACGACGACGATCACAATTGACGCCATGTTTGCGGAATAGAAGCAGCCGGCCCGCGACCGGCATGCATTGCGCGCGAACACTTCTCCTCGACCTGCGATTGGTCTGTCGTTGTGGTTTGTTTGTTTGTTTCCAACGACGCACGCACGTGAACGACTCGTGCGTGCGTCCCTCCGTCGCTATGGCAACTGAAGCCTCTCTCTTCGCTTCTCCCCGCGTTTTCGAGCAACTTCCTTGCCCCGCGAGTGCAGCTTGTGGCTCGCGCCGTCAGCGCCGTTATCTAGTGTCGCACAGGAAAGCGAGCTTGCTGCTCCGGTCGTCGGCGCGGTCGGCGGGCTGTGCCAAAAACCGCACTATAACCGGTATTTCCCTTCGCGCGCCTGCATTTTAAGCGGTATGTAATTACATGGAGTTCTATGGGAGGTGATCCGGTGGTTTAAAAAAACCGCGTTATACCCGGTCCTGCACTATAAGCGGTTACGTTGTAAGTGGTGTATACTGTGTCTTGCTTCTTAGATTTTTGAGTTATTTCTGATAATGCTACTGACATTACAGAAAAAGCTACATTTGGACCTCCCTAACACGAGGCGAGGAAGGCATTCATTAGAGGCACGCCTAGCCATGAATTTTTCAGACTTCTGCCAAGGTTTTAAGGGGGGACACTGGCTAGAGGTCGAACTTCTTAACTACTCAAGTGATCAAAATGAAATTTGCAGGTGAGATTTAGCTTCAGATGAAGGTGTACTGTGCAAACTTTCAGCTCTCTAGGGCAAATTTACATACCTGCATAAGATGATGTGTCACTCTTTATTAAGAAATCTATGATATGCAAATGAAGCTATTAAGCACTGTTTTGACTGCTTGAATATAAGGTGGGGAATATGGGACCTCGGGCTACCTAGTTTTAATAACTTAAATGTAAATATTTCAGGACGAGTTATTACCTCAAAATGTGAGATGCATATCTGTCCTATGTCAATTTTTGAAAACTTAGCTTTTTCTCAATGAGGACTTCAACTTAAAACAAAACAAAGTAGATAGCCCAATTCCCCAGTAAATTTCAGTTCAGAGACATGTTGACTGTGGTATCAGAATACTTTCACCTTCGAACAAAAGATTCCTTCGTAGGAAATTTGCAGCAAAAAGTGGAACTGAGAAAAATGCATTTAAACATTGAACTACTTTACTTTGTTACTGCCTCACAATGTGTTGAAAATATTTTATATCAACGTAAATGTTTGGCATATGGCTATCAAATTTGGCGTAAGGGTGTATAATTAGTTTCTAAGACTGAAAACGTCAAAATCAAAAAATGAATTTAAAAAAAAAAAATTAAAAATTTAGGCTTATGTCCCCCCTTAAAGGGGCCCTGCAATCATATTTAAGCGTCTACCTTTTTTGCGGTTTCCACGTCTCTTGAAGTTGG
This sequence comes from Ixodes scapularis, assembly GCF_016920785.2. Classification (NCBI taxonomy): domain Eukaryota; kingdom Metazoa; phylum Arthropoda; class Arachnida; order Ixodida; family Ixodidae; genus Ixodes; species Ixodes scapularis. Next base: position 138,645,066 of record NW_024609857.1, read on the forward strand.
GGCAAGCCAGCGGGCACGGATAGAGTAACTAAATATCAGTGCGTCATATTTTAACCGGACGACGCGGAAACCTCCTCCACCGACGAGGGCGACCCGCGGTACCGAAAGCGCGCAAAATGCGACGTCTTTGGTCCTGGGCTTGCCACTGGTCAAAGCCGCTAAGAGCTTTTTTTTAGTCGAGATACAAAATATAAGTGTCGCGAACCGTTTCAATAATATATGAAAGTAGTTTTTGTTCACTATTTAGATCAGAAAAGAAACAAATGCAGTTCAGAAAGTACGGAAACGACAAATGACCCGTCGACATACCCGCCACGAAGCGGCGGAAAAAGACGGCGCATACTAGAAAAGGCTAGTGGGATGAGGCTACGACAAACGAGGAGCGTAGAAAGGTCCGGGATGTACGCGGCGGCGCTGTGGTCGTATACCGGCTCAAGAATCCGACCGGTTCCGAGCGTTCCGAAGGCCTTCGGCGCGGGTCCTGTTGGCGATTTGGCCATTTGGCGGTGCGTCAGCGCGAAGTGGCTCCCGATCTGAACTAATCTTTACTCCGTGTTTGCTGTCGTTTGTGGCCAATGAAATGTTTTGCCGAATTAGTGTTTAGTCGTGCTGCAAATGCAATACGAGCTGCCCTGGCCGCCCGCTTCATACAGCCTATCCAACACGTGCTTTAGTGGCGCCCTCTCGAGCCGTCGACACAGAGTGCAGCAGCCGTGTGCGCTCGATGATCTCACTACTCCTCCTCTAGTTCAAGGCCACTCAAGGCAGGACCTACGACGTCATGAAGGAGGTTATTTTTTGCTTGTTTTTGTAATTCTAATTTGCCTATAACTTTTAAAATAAAGCGAAATTTGAGAAAAGAAAAGTTGGATGAAGTTACTACGTTCAGTACGCTCAGCTTCAGTGCAAATTAAAAACCAGTCAAAAAGCCATTGCAGGGCCCCTTTAACCAAAGTCACCTATATTTATTTATTTATTTATTGTTATTTATTTGTTTTGCAGATGTAATCAGCGGAGGGGGCAAAAAAGAAATACAGGGTCCCTGGCCGCGCTTTTGCACCCTTTCAGTTCAACAGCACAAAGGTACCTCAAAGATGTTTACTTCCCACAGACAATAGCAGGACAGGCATTTTAGCGGCCTAAAAATAAGTAAATAAAACAATAGGATTACAATGGCGGCAAGAATACAGGATACAATTCTCATTCAATCACGATGCATTTGAAAGAAAGAATACACAAGAGACAATTTCGAAATGTTATATGGCCGATACGATTCTTTAAATACAAAAGAAACATAGAATACACAGTCACTTATTTTTATACAGAATGCATCTAGGGCTGGGTTTGCATAAAGAACTGTCCCAAAAAAGTGTAGGAAACATAATGCGAAAATGTAACGTTCAAAGTTTAGTGGATTTGAGTCTCTTTGAATTTAGCACGAAGAATTTCCTCAGTCAAATTGGAGGAATGCATTACAGAATTTAGCGGGACATCCAAGCTCGGGAATGCTCGTAATAGACGCCCAGTGGAGCTCGAAACACACTGCACGTTCTGCATCTTCTGACTTTGCCCGCAAGATTTAGATATATCTACATCATACACCCAAAATGAAGAGATAAATGTTAAAAAGCATAGGGTGGGCTATCTCTAAGGGTGCCACAGCAAAACTTTATAAAAAAATTATTGATAAACACCCTGGTACCGGCAGCCTACCATGTGACGCGGGAACTGATACCGCAGATTGCAAACAAAAATGTGGGAATCCTCTAGAGACTTGTATGTTACAGGGGCAAATACTGCGAACACAGCAGAGTCGTATTTCAAGAAGCAATATACACGCGGGACCAACCCGCGTGGAATCGAGATCGAGTGCGCAAATCGCGGACATAAACACGGCAATCTGCTACAAACTTTATGTCACGGGAACGGATACCGCTGATTGCGGACGTAGCAGATTCGCATTTCATGGTGCAACGTACAAGCAGGAACAACTCGCGTGTTACGGGAGCCGATGTCGCACGGCGTGCAAATCGTGGACAAAAACGCGGGAACCCACTATTACCTCGCTTGTCAAACATGCTGGTACAGCAAATTGCACGTTTGATGCGATTCCCATTAGATGTCGCATGACATCTGATGGGAATCGGGGGTGGGCAATGTTTCGGAATTTTTATGTTGCAGATATTTAGCCAGAAAAACGGGATGGGTGATCTCTCAGGGGCGGGCATTCTCTCGGAACTTTACGGTAAATTTATTTTTCCACCCTTGGGCAGTCTGAATCAACGTCGATTTTCAGCCTCTCCGGTGTGAAAACAGCTAAAGGGGAGAGAAAGAGAGAGAGAGAGAGACACATAAGTAATGGACCTTTTCCAATAGCCTCCTGTGCATGCGTAAACCCCCTCTCCTGGCCCTACTTCCAGCTGTTGCCATTTTTGCAGGGCAGTTTTGGTCGACCAACATATTTGTACTTTGTATTGTACACTTTGTACTTTGCATTATTTACATTCGTGTGTATGATTTCGTCAATGCTGTGCACCTGTGGGGGGCTGAGGGCCAGTCAAGCTGCTTGTACAGATTTTTTCCTCAGCTCCCACCATACTTGTATAGTGAATAAAGCTATTATAATTATTATTATTATTATTACACTCAGCACCTGTCTTTGCATGTATCTCATCTTTTTTGTCCATTCTTGCTTGAGTATGCGCTAGTATAGGGCATAAAAGGCAACAAAGGTCAATGCAATGGCACGATGCCAACGCATTCTGACAAGCGGAGGCAAGTTGGGCTACCCTTCATTTGTAGATTGAAGACAACTCCGCAGACGGCGCTTGTTACTGGAAAAAGGTCCAACATATTGCGTTCTTGTTCGGACAGCGCGACGTCAGTCAGCCTCGGTGGGTGTCTGGTGTCTCCGCTCTAGGCAAGAAATTTACCCAGTGCAGTACCACTGCAAGCCTGGGGTCTCCAACACGCACCACGCAGCGGCAATACATGACTGCATGCCAGTACGAGGCTCGTCGCGATAGAAATGGTCTGGGTCGGGGATTCGGCACAAAATCCCAGACTGGCGTGGCACGAGACCTCGATCCGAGCGCCCCGAGCCGCGACACGGCGACGCGCCTGGGAAGCAACTGACGGCGCTGCGAGATCTTTGCACGTACCGGTTCCCCGTCGCCGTTCCTGATCTTGTAGACAGTGTTGATGAAGATGCGCTCCTTGGTGCCCGCCCGGGGTATGTTGACGTCCTCGATGGAGGTAGTTGGCTCCAGGTCCTCGTCCTGCCCGCTCCCCAGCAGCGGATCGATGTAGCACGACGAGGGCAGCAGGATGAACAGCTTCTTCACCGCCAGCTTCACGCCGTGGTCGTCTTCGTACTTGCTGATGCGCTCACGCAGCGCTGCAAGGAGGCCGACGGTAAAAAAGTAGACCGTGGGCTCCCAAACTAGCTTCCTAAGTGCCTGGGGGTTCCTCAAGTACCCTCGGGGTTCCATGACCTCGCAAACTTCCTCGGCCGCTCGGTACTACTTTAAAAGATTTGGGTTGTCTAGTGTTGCGTAACAACGTCTATAGACTACTGCACCGCTTTATTGCGCTATTACCAAGACCGGGACAGGTCCCTCGGCTGTCAATACAGATGTTTCAAACAACACGGCGCCGTTTCGCACGGGAGACGAGATGGCGCAAGCGGTCGCGACACAATCTGCCACCAACGAACGAGCATACGACGCCGAGAGCCGGTGTCTTTAGCAGACAAGGAACTGCAGTTCCTTGTTGTTACCGCGCCTGTTTTTGTTTCTGCGACTGTCGCCGCCTGCGGAATGCGCGCCGCTTTTGAGTTGAAAAGATTGTCTGCTAAACACGCCGGTTCTCGGCGCCGTATGCTCGTTCGTTAACGGCGTTTGTTGCGCCATCTCTTGTCTCCCGTGCGAAACGGCTCCATGTTGTTTGAAGACCGGTGTCATCGCTGCGTTTCCATAGGAGCTAAGCCTTTTTCTTTCTTTAATTTTTCCTCAGGTAAGTTCGCTCTTTGCTAATTTTACAAAAAAAAATGCACCATCTGTGGGCAACGCTGCACAAAGTAGTAGCACGATGGGTTAAAAAAACGAATTTTGCGGTTGATTTAAAGAGCCTGGTCTCTCCTTGAATCACCCTGTAGGTCAAACTGGAATATAGGGCGACCCCCTAATTTACAAGTTGCAAAAAGCAAAGAAAAGTTTTTCTGGCAGGAAAATGCAACCTTACCTTGGTAACAAATTTAACCAAGCATACGGAAGGACGAGGAAACACGGCACATTTATTTAATTGCTTCGCACGCAATAAAGCAGGAAGTGCAATAGCGTTACTACTCAGGTTCCTCAGAACCTTCATCCGACGACGAGTTCACTAACACAATTCAAAGGGACAAAAACACCCCTTTGAAGAGCACACTCAAGAGCCTGGAGGCACGAGCGACCTCGACGGCTTTCGTACAGATTCACTTTAACGTCACAGGTGGCGACCTGGTGCACAGATTCCGAATGAAATTTGCCACCTTTGTTTCCAATTTGGGGCACACTGCAGTTCTTCCACGAAATGAAGCTTTCCTTGCTGCATGCTGCCAGTTTTTGTCTCTGGCGTCACCATGCTGCATATGCACTTCTCCGATACACCGAACTCTCGCTGCGCTGCAAGATTCTTGTGGATCTCTGCATAGGCAATTGCCTTCTTCTTGAAGGCTACCGTACACTGTCTTCTACTTCCGCTCATTATCACTCCGGGAGCGGCATATGCTGGACATATGAACCAAGGGGTAAAAAACCGATTCTTTCTTTCAATTCAGCACATTTTAATCTGGTAAAAAGAGGTATTGTAAAATTATGTCTAAACAACTCTCTTCAAAAAAACCTTGCATGCACTCCATGTCAGTAAGCGTTCATGCACAAATTTCAAGATTAACATCTGCCGGATATCCTATCTCCTTATTAACATTGATTGCAGAGAGCATCCTGAAAACCAAAAATAAAGGAACATCTGTCACACCAAGAGCCAGAGACAACCATGAGACCAGACGTTCTGCCCTACATACACAGGTTCTCTCATGGCATCAAAAAAATCGCTAATAAGTTCAACATCGACATTGTCTTCTCTGCTCCTAATAAGCTTGCCAACCTGTGCAAACAATTGTGAACTCACCTTATTCCCACCGAAAGGTAAGCTGTACCAAGAAACATCATAACAGCTTCGTCGAGTGCGCAGAGGAAGTGGTGCACGTATTCGTTTCCCCTTTCGTGCAGGAAAATGTACATAGGGCAGACTGGACAATGCCTTAATAATAGGCTCCGTGAACACAAAAACAATGGCACCAGATCTAACACTGGCTACCTGGGCATACACTGTTGTGATTGTGGGTGTGAGGTTCCCCTGCCATGTTGTACAATTTTAGGTCGGCACAGTAATCAATTAACTAGAGATATTATTGAAGCCAAACACATCGTCAGGAATTATGAAAATTGTGTTGTATCTTCGAACCTCACAGAAAAAGAGAAAAATTTTCTTGGCATCTAGAAGATTAATGCGCGTGATTTGGGAAATTCCGTAGTTCCAGACGTAGAAGAAGACAAAGTATATAAAAAACGAGTTGTCAATCAGTGCCATTTGTTTGAATTTTTCCTTTCTTTTTCGCGTGTAAGGAGTGAGTGTACGGTGTGAGTGTATGTTTGCAGCGTGCGCTGTAGTGTGTGTTAAGGGGGGACATGGGTCCCAGGAGCCAAAAACGTCCTAAAACTGTATTCTTTTGAAAATGGCGATGGCTGTTGTTCTTCTGAATTTACCAGGCTTCTAATTTTGTGGGTGAATATTTGGGCTATAAATCAACTAATAATGTCTATGCGGGTTGAATGTGCGTTGAAGTTGACTCTAAAACATTGCTTTCACAAGACACAATTTTTGGACTCGTGAAAAATTTGCAGGAGGGATATCTCAGCATCCAGAGCAGATAGAAATATAACCTTTCCTGAGATGTGTAGTTAAATGTGTGAAGCATACAATGTTGACAGCAGATTTTCTCATAAAAGTCTAGAAAATTTTCTATTTGATCTTTTGTTTTACTATTTGTTAGCCATGCATTGAGGACTGAACTTCAATGTGTGGTAAAATCACTAATAGTGGGTTTATCTTAAAAGTACTTCCAACATTGTATGCTCTACACTTTCTAGTATCTAGCCATGCGTTAAAAAGGATATTTTGTTGAGCAGTTTTTTTCCTATCGTTCCTTCAAACAAAGGCAGGCAAGTTTTAATTACCTTGAGGACAATTCTCCTGACTGAGAAAACGACCAGATATATGAAATCAGCACAAAAAGCTGAACAAGCTTATGCAGTTTCAATGGGTTTGGTCACAGAATAAGAAAAAAAGCTCCAAGACCAGTGTTCCCCCTTAATATGAGCAACCAACTCGCCCAAGCTGTTACGTTAATGCAAAAGCTCCGTTTTCTAGGGGCTGACAAAAGTTTCTTAAGTTTTAACAATAAAAAAAATATTCACTCTAGTTAAATCTTGATAGTTACATTCTACATATCTTAAAGCTTATACACGCCATATTTAAATCTGATAGGACTTTATTAAGAATAAATTTTCTTGAATGCAAACTGCGAAAGTGCCTCAAACTTACAAAAAAAAAAAAAAGTTTGAATATTACTATAGCTGCTTATGAGACACTCCTTCGCACAGGAAAAAATAATTTCTGCTTATTTTTTTTGTGAGAAATTGAAGCTACAAAAAATTCCGATGGAGAAGAGACGGCTAGGCATACTTCTAAAAAATAATTGTGATGACAGGCGACGTTACAATTTGAAGAACGGCGCACGTGAGCATGGCTCATATGCCTTTCCAAACGCCAAGAGGTCGTCAAATGCGTATTTGAGTAACTTCACCGCCATATGCAGCCCTTATTTCTTTAAAATAAAATATGAAAATTTAAAGATAATGAAACACACAAAATCATAAATCAAATTTTTGACACAATATGGCCGCTTTCCAACCCGCACCTCCCCTTAAACTTTAGTTGCAAGTACAGCAGTACCTTGTTGCGTTTGTGTCTTCCCTTTGTCTGCATTCTATGAATCCTTCACCCCATCATGTAGAATGTCTACGAATTGGCCCAATTTGTCACCTTATCTTTTCCACCCTTTCACTGATGCTATTTCACACTGAAGTGCACACATGGAGCTTCCCCGCTTCGCAGCGGCGTGCTAAGAGCCTCTGTTGAGCTGGGAGAGCACTTGAGGTAGCTCTATAGGCTCGGACATTTTTATCACTCTCGTAGCTCCACATTCTGGGAATGTCATTGTACGCTACGTGCGCTTGAATTTTAAAAAATATGTGGCGCCATCTGGTGGTCAAAATAGGAACTATCGTATCTTCCTGACGCTCACTTTCAGTGGGTGAGCCAGCGTTTTGTAAGCCTCGTTATGTTGTCCCAGCATTGCAAACAAAAAAAATAACCGCGGACTTTTTTCTTGCATTTACGACTGCCCAAACGTCTGAATGAATAAAGCTGAGAAACTATCCTTTCTGGAATTCTAGCGATTTCCGGACAAGCCATAGAAAGTGGAGCCGGTGCAGCATCGACTGCAATGAATCGCAGCGGTACCACGATATGACCAGACATGTGAGCTTCGTTCGTGCTGTGTACTTTTCTTTAAAATGTGTCAGCATTAGAGCGCTTGTTTTAACAAAAACCCGAAGGTGTCTTTCGTTTGCCAGTGCCGGGGAGAGAGGGAGAAGGAGGGGGAAAGGGTGACGCGTGCGACGCTCCCATTAATCCGAAGCGCTGACGTCAGCATAAATCAATCTCTTCCCCTCTTCCCAGCGCTGACAAACTGACAGACACTGCCGTGTTTTTGTCAAAGTCATGCACACAGCTGGCGCAGAACCAGAGAGAGGGACGCGCCACGGCGCGGTGGAGTGCGGGCATGATCAGTTGCCGCTCTGCCGTTGCCGGTTGTTTTTCACTCTGGATTTCCGTAGTAGCAGTGCGTGGGCTCTGATGCTTGTGTGTGCAGTTAACCATTGGATGTGGTTCCCTCCACCAGTGATACGGATGCGGTTTCTTCCATGAGTGGTATAAATGTTGTTCGTTCTACGAGTAATATGAATGACCCTATCAAAGGGCGTCGACATACTCTGACAGGCTAACTACAAAAAAGAGGTGAACAAAATTACAGGAAGATCTATTGGTAGATTCTTAGGGTATGCGTTAGCATGACCCTTGGGCCAAAAAGAGGCAGCAAAACATAGAGGAAGCAAAAGAGAAGGCCGAAAGCCAAAACAAAAAATTGAAGGGGTCAGTGTTAGTGATTCCCAAAGTTGGACATGTGTGGCGTTTCCCAAAAGTCATGCTAAGGCATTCCCTAAGAATCCACCAATGGATCTTCCTGTAATTTTTATCGAGCTCCCACGATCCAGATTTGCCTGTGGATGGCATTAGAGCGAAGCTACTCTAGCTGGCACCAGCCACTGTCTTCGTACAAAGTCCTAGTGGCAGTCCCTGAACGGAGTAACTAAGTCCCGAAGTGCCTACTTTACGGGGAACAAAATGAGCCTCACCTAAATCACCAGTCTTTCCAAATATAAAAAAAAGAAGGGCTACCTGACGGCACGACGGTTAACATGGCTGCGGCACTTTACACCAGAAAATATAAGCCCCTGATATTGGTCTTGAAACCCCCGAAATATGTGGAATGTGTATATTCTTTTCCTGCTGACCTTTTTTATATGAATACATTTTAAACACTTTTTTGTATTGTTCGCATTTGTTACACAAATCAAGAAGCATGATTTGTGTGCTTCATGCTCTTTGATTTGTTAAAGAAATCAAGAAGCTTGTTGATTCTATTTGGTTCGTCGATGACGACCGCAGTTATATGCTACCCAGGTTCAGGGCGTAGTAGTTGATGGAATCGCCAGCGCAATCCCGCCTTGTGCTAGTCATGCATGTTGGCCTTGCGAGGGCGATTAGTGCCCAGTTTAGGGAGTTTCCCTATATCATTTGAGCTGTCCCTCGTCAGTCGCCGCAACGAGATTCGGAACTCTGCAGACACATCATCTTTCATGTGGAAGGTGCAGCGAAGAGAAAGAAAGGGTCGAAAACTGAACAACTTACTGGGCCGATGTGGTGTAAAATATTCTTTGGGTAAAACATCACGAATAAAAGAAAACAAACAAACAATGGAAACGGTTCTCGTAGATTCATCTGCGTGAAACATTTCAGCACGACTTTGCCAACCCGCTGGTTGCTGCAGCGTGAATCATCCCCTTTTCCACAGAAAAGAGGTGGTTACCAGCATAACACATCTTTCCTAGCCTGAAACTATTTGCTTCAGAATATATTACAGTGTCATTTATCATGTTAACTCGCAAAAATGAACCGCATGGCAACTCCCACACTCCCGTAACCCGCCACTTCCACATGGGAAAATACCATTAGTTTTTAAACCAACCACAGGAGGTGCTGATGGCACGAAAGACAATGGTGCCATAGTGACACATATGGAGCGAATGGGTGGGCGTCTCAATTTAAATTACACTTACGACAAAAAGTTTTACTGGTATATGAATAAAGGCCGCAGATCTCTACAGCTGCAGAAGTCCAAGTAAAAAAAAATAGATTTGGGAGGATTATTGGCTGTTACGTTTGCCTAGATCATACACGTCTTCATTGCAGTCCCGTAAAAGACAAATAAACAAGGTTCTACTGTGTGTGGGGTTCCCAACAGCTGCTGTCTTCCAGGTTCAAGGAATGCTAGTTATAGTCTCAAACTGAATGCACTCGAGGAAAATACTGCCTTACCCCCAAGGGCATTTCTCTTCTCAGGTGCAATCAAAATGCAGCAATAAATATTCCCGAGGGAAAAAAGGAAAAAAAACAACCTACCACAAGTGAGTTTTTAATATCTAGTATTTACTGTCTTGATGCCACTGTTTGAATGTGAAAGCATTAACTGTCCCATGGAGCGAAGCCGGCGTCGTCTGTGACTGCGAGAAACGGCACCTAAATTCCGTCTGTAGCAGCAAACAACGGCAGCTAAATTGCCACTGGCTGAGCAAAGCGGTAGCTAAATTCCCATTGGTGGAGCGAAACTGCACCCAAAAGTACCCATTGGCCAAAAGCACAGCAATGCAGATGCTTTGTCACGGAAGCCAGTGGGGCACTCAAGGTGAAAGAAAACACAATATTAAGCGTAGCAACCCAGAAGCATCGTCTCTGAAGCCGTGGAGGAGGCAAGGGTGCTGCGCCTGCGCAGTGGGAGAGCGTGATGTCACGCGCTGAGCTTCGCACTCCCGCCATGCGTCACCCAGCGGCGCAGCAGTCACCAGCGAGCCAGGGCGGTCCGCGTGGTGCACTGCCGCACACCCTGTCGGCACTGCTGCCGCTTCTGGCGGCGTTCAATTCGGCATTAATGCTTTCACATTCACAACTCATAAGAAGTGCTTAGGTGTCCTAGGAATTTTTTAGTCAACATAAATGGCCTTACTTCAGAGAAAATAAAAACAGCGAAAGCCATCAACAAGAAAGTTAGTGATCGTCTTTAGTCACAATGAAAGTCAGCATTGGATCCATTCATAAAATTACTCGCAACAAAATCTATACTCTTACAAAAATGCTCCACTAGAGTTACAGTTGCAACAGAGGCATCCCAGGGAATAGATAATAAGTTTTAATCCAAATAGATAATTCCTTGCCACACAAAAAAACCAAAGAGCCTGTGACAACCCTCCAGAAATACATAAGTGCTGCTCCTATATGCAGAATGCTCAAATTAACTTTTAAAGCGATAGCTGTATGGGCAACATTTGGCAGAGATTTCATCCTTGTACATTTGTACCATGTCGTCGCCGTGCACGCGAAAACTGGAGAAACTTTTTTTCTTTCTCCTTTTGCCGTGAGGAGAGGGGGCTCAGGATTCTCCGCCTGCAGTGCCGTGCAGCCATGGCGTCCTGCCGAGAATTGTGCAAGAAAGGGCGAATCATTGTGTCGGCTGCTTGAAAGACTTGTTTTTAAACGTTATCCGTGTTATGCGAAATCCCTCTGGCAGTATCCAGGTGCCACGCATAATGTTGGATAGTTCTAGAAACTTACACCGCACTTACCAACTCACTTCACGGACCACTGGTGGCACTTGTCAGTGGCATCCACGATGCCAACCACGACGGCTATGACTATTAACCACGTCGCACCTCCGTCCTAAGGTACTTGTTAGCACCACTCCACTCACATTGGAGGACCCTGCTCAGCTATCGCCTTCATTTCTTCGCACACTGTTGGCGGAAGATACTGCTTTTTTGGAGTAAAAAGTGCAGTCCGGGGAGTTGTTCGAGCACCACTAATGAAGGGCAGCTCAACATGCCTCCACCCATCAGAACAAATTGACATTGTGCCCTTGTATGTTTTCATGGCTTATTATGCCACATACTACCAATATTCAAAACACGATTGTCAAGAAAGATGAAATATGACCAAAGATTAGTGCCAGATATGTTGGCCATCTAAAGCGGTCCCTCCGAAAAAGGAGACAGCGACGAAGCAGGGCCACGGGGCAGACCCCCCACAAGCAGCGTGGACAACACCATGCGAATGGACGTTATCACCCAACGACCAAGTTTGGATCCGCACCCCTTCATGCTTTAGATCATATACAACCCCAGAATAGTCGGGTCCTGTTCCAACCTCCGACGCAGTAGGACGTCCCATTCCTTCGTTCGGCACGTTTGTCTGGCCGCAGAGCGCCGTCTTTCAACTCACACGAGGCAACACACCTTCCATTCTAAGCGGGCCTCCTTACACGTCCGTCTTTAAACTTCATTTCAGCTTCCGTCCGAGCGCAGCCAAAGGCTGAGGGACGGTTCACGACTTTAAGAAGAGCATTCCTACAAACCACAAAGTAGTTCACAAAAGTAATATTTTTAAAATAACTGTTGTGTGCGTAAACATTGCACAACATTCCAGATGTGTACTGCTGAGAATGATGTGCAACGAAAGGAATTAAATATCTGAAGTTTATGTTTTTATTAATATATGTAAATGCACGTGGTTTGGTGAAAACGCGTACATCCGCTGGCAACGCGGCTGCAACGCTTGGTTCTTCGGTGTGATTTCGTTCCCATAATGGCCGAATCATGTGCTTCGCTGCTTTCCTCACCGAGTCGCTTCAGAAAGTTCTTTCGCAAAGGCACGTTTGGGCGTCAGGCATGAGCGGTCGTGATGAATGTCTACTTTTAAATTCGGCAGGAGACTTCGGCCGCGTCGTACCGCGACTGCGTTGTAAACAAGAAAAGCGTCCGGGCCACTACAATTCACTGATACGCGGCGAAATCAGGGCACCCCTTTACCTGCCGATCACATTGAACGCCGAGAAGCTGGTAGAAAGGATTGCGCCTCGAGCCCTCGTATATCCAAACATTACAAGGAAACATCAACAGCCGGGTCATTGGGCACCTTGCAATGTGTACTTACATCTCGAAACTATGCCGAAATGCCAGACAGGCGGAAAGCTCGGACACAGACGCCAGCGGCCAGCCCACGTACTGACATCCCCTGTGACTACATTTCATAACGTGAAAGGGCACTTTTTAAACCTGTAGCAGACGATACCGTTGATACATCTGTAGCAGACGAAATACCCGGCGAGCGCGAGCGGTGCGGACGACCAGCGGCGCAGCGGAGTGATACAAAAGTGCAGGCAAGATCGCGTGACCAATTGGCGGTGTGTGATTGGCTCCGGCCACACGTAGCTTTGGCTGCGCTCGGATGGAAGCTGAAACGAAGTATAGTAAAAGAGCACAAGTGTGAGGTGATCGCCACCAGCACTCACAGTAGGGCTCGGCGTTGCGTCCCCTGCCCGCAGGCACGGGGTCCTGCAGCAGCCTGATGTAGCCGAAGTAGAAGGACCAGGCCATGCCCTCGCCCACGTGCGCAGACTCCCGCCGCTCGCGCTGGTGCTGCCACTGCGCCTCGGAAGCCCTCTGCAATAGGCGACGCCCCAGGGAGCAAGATTTAAAAGCCCCGCCCTCGCCTGGGCTGTTGCAACGCCGGCAACTTTTTTTCAGCAACCCGCCCGTGGAGGGAGCTTATGATTAAAGATATTTATATCTTTTCCCTCACCATTCTTTGCAAGGCAAGAGTGACGCAGAATGTATTGTGTGTCGCTTCACGGCGATCTTGCGCGGAGGGCCTCAGTGCACATTTCAGGTCGCATCTCTTGAGGTCGCACGCCCCAGCTTTGACCTCGCTATTTCAAGTCTGCCAATTTCCTTTGAAGCATGTGCTTGATCTCTTCTACCTTGACATGCGCACACTCTTCTACCGTGCATGCGAGCACACTCTTTCAACAACTTCTAGATAATGAGGCTGTAGTGCTGCATTTTTTATGTCACATGCTTTTCTAGTACGTGCAATCGTTACACAAAGGCCTGTCAAAAAGCCACCAATGTCAACTTCTTGCCTGATAGTGAATTAGCAGTATAGCCGTGGAGCAAAGGTCTGACTGACTATGCTGTTATGTAGGTACGGTATAGACCACTCACAACGTAACCGCTTATAGTGCAGGACCGGGTATAATGTGGCTTTTATAAACCACCGGTTCGCCTCCCATAGAACTCCATGTAATTACATACCGCTTAAAATGCAGGCGCGCAAAGGGAAATACTGGTTATAGTGCGGTTTTCGGAACAGCCCGGCGACCGCGCCGACTGACCGACGCAGAGAGCACGCTTCCCTGTGCGACACTAGATAACGGCGCGAGCCGCAAGCGGCACTCGTGGGGCAAGGAGGCTGCTCGAAGAAGTGGGGAGAAGCGAAGAGAGAGGCTTGAGTTGCCATAGCGACGGAGGGACGCACGCACATGTCGTTCACGTGCGTGCGTCCCTCTGCTGTGTTGGAAAACAACTGCAACGACAGACCAATCGCAGGTCGAGAAGTGTTCGCACGCGTTGCATGCTGGTCGCGGGCCGGCCGGCCGGCTGCTTCTATCCGCAAACATGGCGTCAGTATGATCGTCGACGTAGACAGTGTGGTAGAAGCTTATCGTTCCGTGTAAAAGCGCTATCCTTGACTGTGAATTTTCGTTGTGTGTCGCTATGATAACCTAGCACGTACTAGAGCGGAAGATCCACCTACTCGTGCGGCGATGTTGTGGCGGCACTCTCAAGACGGCAGAAACGCCCGTGTCGTCGTGTTTGCTTACATCGACTACAGTGGTGCTTTCTAAGCATTTGTGTTTTCGAACATCGCCCGGATTTCTTATTTGGAGCATTTCATGCCTGTGCTCAAGTTGAAGGTGTTACTGGCGCGTACCGTATAAAGAATATGAATTTTCAGGCGTTTTCATCGCCGGAGACAAGTGATTAAGGTTAGCAATCCTGAACGCTCGCAACGTCCGTCCGCAACCCGCGACGCCGTTAAAAGGCTGCGCCAGGCAAAAGTCGCTCATTTCTTTCAAAATGTGTGACACACTTGAGAGAGAAGTGTACTAGTCTGGTGAAATAAAGACTTTCCTCAAACTAAGCTTTATTTTTCATCTAACATAAAATAAATTCTTTTACAAAGGTAAGTTGTCTGATGGCATGCATTTTGGCCTGAAAAATTGATGTTTTGGTTATAACGCGGTACCGCTTATAGTGCGGATTTTCGTGACTCCCGCGACATACGTTATATGCGGTCTACAGTGTATATCCACTGTAATGCCTGTTTAGGCACCGTGGGTATTGCATAAATAACTAAATAACCTAGGATTGTGCGTGATTTGACACAACAGTATTGAACTCGGATTTTGGATACTAACTGGAGAACAAAGAGAAAACCAAGGCCAAAGCTGAACAGGCTAAACTGAATGAGCACAAAAATGTCCAGCAGTTCAACGGCGCATTCCAGATGCGCAGAGCTTGGCAGTACACAATGCATGGATGGGTATATATGGTGGGCAGCGAATGGCACCATCTAGCTGTAAGTAGCTGGACTAATGAAGTCGCCTTTGGCGGCATGCAGTTCGAGTTAGTCATTGCACATTTTGATGCATTCGAATTACAGGGGGCTTTCTCTCATTCAAATGCATAGGACTTTGATGGGAACAGCATGCAGTGATGTGATTGGTCTGTGTCCTTTTGTAGCACTTTTTGGAGCAACTAAAATCTATTTTGGACAAACAAAACACACTTTTGGAGCATAAGCCTACACTACGTTCTCATTCACAATGTTTCAGATATTATGTCGAAATTAACACACTAGCCTGTCCACGGTTAGCATCAACTGCATGCAGGTTTGATTCCTTCGAACACAGAACTACCATAGAACTCAGTAAGAACGCTCACCCAAACTGAAGAGATAAATGGTGAAAAATACAGGGTAGGCGATCTCTAAGCATGCAACAGCAAAATTTTATTAAAAATTAGCTACAAACAACTCCCTCCCCCCTCCCCTCTCCCCCCCTCCCCAACGCTGCTTGTCTAATAGAAGAACTATTAGACAAGTAGTGCCGTGCTACTGTGTATCTGTGTAGTGACCAAGCAGATTGCAAACGGAAGGGCCTGAGCGGTGAGGATGAGTGCAGTCCGATATTACTGATATTACTTTGATTTTCATTGCCTTTCCACTTTTGCTATGCCTTCGAGTGCGGTAAAATTACACGACCTCGGCTCGCGTAATTATAGTAATACTATGTTTTTTTTTAGTGCATAACGACATTATCGCGTTATATTCATAATCGCGTTATATTCGTGCAAATACGGTAACTATTTCCCAATGCACATCACTTCGAAAAAGTAATTCTTTATGCTTCTGCATATGACCTCCCTCTTACAAGCGGAAGAAAGAGAATTCATCAGCATAATACTCCGAGTTATCGCCTTGCTCAATTTTTGGGCAAAACTTCAACTTCCAAGAAAACACCAAGACACTGCCCACTCCTATAAATACCTTAGCTGCGGACTTCATGACCTGCGAACACCCATCCTCCCCGAATATCGTGGCCATGGATCATGAGTTTGGAGGGAGTCCATGACACAAGAAAAACAAAGGAGGGAAAGGAACTTCCTTTTCTTCACACAACCCTCCCCAATTTTTGCGACCCCAAGGTCGAAGGATGTTTGAGCAAAAAAAGAAGAGTGGGAAATAACCAAAACTTTGTTTTGCTGAAAAAACAAAAACAAAACCAATAACAAAAACAGAAAGAAAAAGAGGCCGCATCTCCACATGGTGAATGATGCTGATTGGGGCGAAGCTCTGGTGCTGCTGATGATACTGATTTTATTGATGATAGGTAGTGCTGATGGTTCTGATTTTTTTTTTATTCCTCATAGGTAGTGCTGAGTTCTGGGTTACGTTTCGACTTCATTATTACTGCTTTATGGTCGGTGAAATGCAGAGCCAGTGGTTTTTCTAGCGGATCAGCTTGGATCTGCTAGAAGCCGTGGGAACGCATCTCCACCGCTCAAGTCAACGGTCCATGTCAGAAAGGGAACGTGTGGTATGGAACGTGGTTATACACACAGTTGAGCATTTGACCGCAACGCCCTCTCGTCTATAAACGTTGTGCGGCTACATGCAACGTTGGAGTGTAGCGTAGTGGTTAAGATGTCTGCCTCGTAAACAAGCGGTCCTGAGTTCGAACCACCATGCGGGCGTACGTTTTTTTTTTAAAAGTGGGCCGATCCCGGAGGCAGTGCAATCGATGTGAGCACGGACGCCGGACGGATGGATGGATGGATGGACAAGGCTAGACCCTAAGGAGCTTCGCCCCTAAAACAAAAATGAATGGCATCACTGGTCACCTTGACCGTTTCTGCCCCGGAGCGGGCATGCAGCGCCATGGGTGGTGCTAATTAAAACTGACGCACGGCGACTTCATATCACTGCCGTTTTGCATGGCTTTCTGCATAGTTTCAAAGCTGGGAGGCCTCAGATCGCAGCTTTGAGAATTTATCTGCCATACGGTACGACTGATGACGTCGGCTCGCTCCATGGGACAGTTCATGCTCTTGCATTAAAAATCGGTTGGCGACTGTAGTGAAACAGTTTCGTTGTTCCGTACCCAAGTATGCGGGTACGGAAGAAAACTAACCCGAGTTTGAGTTCGCCATTATCTCTGGTCCAGCCAAGCTAGGGACGTTCAGACAAATAGGCATTTCTTAGGCTTAGCCCAAACTACTTCTACTTAGGTACCCGAGAGCCCACCCCACTTCTCTGATGCGCTTCGGGTGTCGGGGGGAGGGGACTGGCTGATGACTCGAGGTATTGTGCTCCTTAGTTTTACTGATGTTTCTTTTCTGACTGGCAGCTTAAAAACATTAACACTAACGAGCTTAACGTTTATAGTATTAAAACTATTAATTGCTTTTGAAAAGACACTTCCACCAGTTTTGTTTTCAAAGCCTTTTTCTAAAACTTGTATTTTTAATTTTCTAGGATGCTAATATGTCCACAATCTTTGCCAGAGTTTTTGACGAGCATTCCTTCACAAGGTGCAGCGTGGAAACAGCTGCAGACACCAGTAAAACCGAGACCTGTCGGGCGTCCAATAAGGAAAGAGGAAGAGTGGGGGCCAGGTGCAAGTCTCCACATATATTCATGCTCGGTGATGGTGATTATAGACACGAAAGCGCAAGTTTTCACCCTCGAGCGTTGCACAGAGAGTGTTAAGAAAGTGATCGGCTCACCGACTCTCGCCAATTTGTGAGGCAAGGAACCATCTGTACAGGTCAGCACATCTACAATACTGTCGGCGATCAACTTTGCTGTGTTACAATACAATACAATAAATGGAGCATGTTCGATGGCAAGCGTACAGAAAAAAAAAAGAAACAAACAAGAAGAAACAACACATGCACTCTTTCCCGAAGAGTAGGTGCAGCCCTTTGTCCCGGTTGTTCATTCTTTCTAGGTGACGCTATAACCATAAAACTCGGCTTAGAGCTCAAAAAGTGCATTTTTACAGACAACCCGAAGGGCTGCTAAGAAGCGGCACGCTCTGTCGCTTCCAGGTTAAAGATAAGGAGCCTTCTATTCTGGTTTGATCAGAGTTAACGGCAGGACGAATCAGGTTGTCTTTCAAAAGTCCGCAACCGACTCGGGAAAACGAGTGTGGGAGGCTCACCCAAGTGCACAGCTGGCACACGAGCCCCATGAGGAGGAGCAGATGCCACTGGTCATGCAGGAAGCCCAGGACCATGTCCCAACGCTGCAGTGCCATCTGGAACAAGCAGAAGAGTACAGGTCGCTACAGCCCAGGGAACGAGCGTGTCGGTTTCACGAGACGATTTTCCGCTTTTTAGCAATAAGAAACCCACGTTACGTTGCTGGGTGGTATGTTTTCATGGAAGTCATGCTCACAAACGCCAGCCTTGTTTGACTCCTGTGGCGGCCTCCAAACAAAGATACGATACAAAAAAGAATAATTAAAAAATAAGGAAGTGCAACCAAGCCCTAATTGAGAATTCTGATGGGGAACCCAATCTCCTTTGTTAATTGTTACGCCCAACCAGACAGACCTCTGTATGATGTTCACGTTCGGGGAAAAAAAAAAGTCCCTCTTGCTATTCTTTGTTTCATAATAACTTGGCGCACTGTGGCGGCTGCGGCCCCCGCATCCCAAGAAAGGCGTCGAAGGGAGGCACCTGACAACGCTGCATGATCGAGGCCACAGAGGCCTCGTTACCGCCATAGCAACAGCGCCGTCCGCGAAAAAAAGCAGTTCTAAGCTTCTTTTTCTTTTGACGGCAATTGCACTCGCGGGACTGCATATCTATCGACGCTATGCTACACGACACGAAAGAAAGATGAAGACATGTTACTTCGGAACGACACTTAATTCTAGGGGTGTGCAAATATTGAAATTTCTTATTACAAATCGAATACGGATAAGGCAGCAAACTGACTTTGAATATTGAATTGAATATCTAATATGTGTCTAGTAATAAAAAATTGCAAAACAAGAAGTAGCAGCAAGTTTTATTACCCTTTTAGGATGAATCAATGGAACTTCATTTAACTGGGCTGCAGCAGGTTAAAGATAATTCTAGTAATGCACTCATTACAAATTATCATATAGGCAAATTGACTGCTCGACGTATTCAGAAAGCAAGCACCCCCTATGCACCGGGACAACACTTCCGCCAGTCGAAAAGACCCTTTCACTCGGGACTGGTGTAGCGGGGAGAGCCAAGTGCTTCTGGGCGAGTTTCCTCAAAAAGCGGGAGCATGAAGCACCCAAATTCATTGCCACCCCTCGCGAGGATCCTTGCCGCTGTCCAAAAGAGGCTTTTCGGCGTTTTCTGTAACTTCCCTCTCTGAGGCAGATGACAAATGAGTCTCCTCCTTGTTCATCACTAGATGCCCAGGCGAAAATCAGTCCATTTCCAGCTGGATTATGGAACTGGAAATGAGGCAGTCCAGCTGGACCCAGCTGGAATCCAGCTGGACTGCCTCATTTCCAGTTCCATAATCCAGCTGGAAGTGGACTGATTTTCGCGTGGGATGGTTTAAAGCGTTTCACACACTGGATGCCACCGGTGAACACAAGGACGATGCTGGCATGGCATTGCCCCCACTCGGTTCCACGTCAGCTGTCTGGAGCTCCCTTGTCACAAGGTCTTTCAGCCAGATCATATGGCCAGATGCCTGATGAACTGTGGGTTTGAAATGAGGGTCAAGGAACATGGCCAGGCTGGCCACTTCATCAAAGTCACGCTCCGAAAAGCGAGTTTTGATACATCTTTTTAGATTGTTAGCAAACTCTAAGTTACCTCTGCAACCTTCAGGACAATGCAGCATTCCAGAATTAATTGGAATTTGACATGGCAATGAGGGGTCCTTTTCAGCCCTTTTGATCACAGTTGCATCAGACAATGGCTTCAATACCTCCACAAACTCTACAGCATCTCTCCACTCCACAGAGTTAAAGCCATATATGGTAGTGTCCGAAGTGGCAAGTTAAAAAATGATGACTTGTTCGAGTTTGTGGAGCCTTGAACACATGAGGTACTGACTATTCTATCTTGTGTCAACATCCTGCACAACATGGAGTGCGTTTGCTCAGCTGCAGCTGCAGATCGTCCAATTGTTTCTGCGCCATGGAGCTATGCTTGTTACAATCAATCTTGCTGCCTTGCAGTTTGTTGATAGTTGGGGCACATGTCCTCGCATCGCAGATCGCCAACTGCATTGTATGCATGAAAGAGGCTCGCTCAAACCATGGCAGCCTCCTGGCAGCGCTTAGATATTGCAGCCATTGTTCATCACAATGCACTTCACGCAGTCGGTCGGTATCTCTTAGTCGGCGCAAAGTTGCTCCAATGAAGCAGCAATGTTCACTGCCGTGTGACTCTCCGGCATATGTCACGTGTTCAAAGTGAACCTTTTCATCGCAAATTTCAAGGTGAAAAAATTACATGTAAAGCTTAGAAAGTCCTCAATGGCACGCGAGGACCAGTTACCGCTCGTAAAAGAAAGAGTGCTTGTTCCATCATCAAGCGTTTTTCGCAGCTTGAACCCTACCTTTGCTCTTTTTGTCGTCATACAGGTGTGCGACAATTTTGTTCCAGATGGTAGACTGTAGCCCGATAAAGCTTTTTTCATGAGTGTGCCTTCAACCCCCAGTGTTCAAAAAGCTGTAAGGCTGGACATCTAAGGCGACCATCTCTGCCACGTTCTGATGAGGGGCATTTTCTTTCTTCCGTGGCAAGGGCTACTTTCTCTGTTGGAGCATATTATCCAGTCTTGGTCGACTCTTCGACGGCGTGCTTGCTGCATCTTTTTTGTACTCTTCCATCAACAAAGAGTGCTGTTTCATGGGATTTTGAAGAGTTGTGGTTATTCCCGTCGGCATTTGAAGAACACATTCACACGACTTGCACCGAGCTGTCAACATGTCTTGTTTAGTACCATCAAAGAAGACTTTTTCCGGCTTTCTCTTACTGCTTGCTCGGTGGCTCATCATCCGCAGTTGATGGCATTCTCGGAAAACACGCTTGAGCGAGGATGGTATCAGCCACTTCGGTATCAGCACCGAGAGAATTGTGCAGCTAGCTGCTAGTGTTCTTTACGTTTTGGGTATGTGGGAGTGGTGCATCTAGCTTTTTCTGTTTTTAATTTTCAAACATTTATATTAGAGAACACTCTCGAGATAGGTTAATTTTATTGTATAAATTTAGAGAAAGTGCAATAACATCACATATTGCTATAAACATGCCACACAATAAAGGCCTTGGTGAAAAATAAACCGAAACTGATCCTGTCTTGCTGCCATCGGACAAACAGAAACGGGGTAGACCAATAATGCACGCATCATACTCATTTTTCAGCGAATAAACATATTCATAGAGGAATGTGTGGCAGGCAGATTGTTCGTTACTTGCTCGAATATTCACAGTTTGTGCGAATATTCGCCGTTTTTCCTAAATATGCAATTTTTGAATCGAATATGCTTCGAATAAAGAAAATATTTGAATCATATTTGAAATTTTAAATATTCGCACACCCCCGCTTGATTTGGGTCAACCCTATTTTGACAACAATGTTTGAACGATCGCAGCCCAGTAAACGATCGCTTCCACTTAAAAAATTGTCCTGGCATTGGCATTAGCATCCGCAGAAGATTAGCAGGTAAATTGAGCGTATCGTGAATTGTTCCCAAAAAGTTTGCCACTCTAGTAGATGGCAATTATGCAGCGGTGGACATTCACCCAAAGTTGGTTGGTTTCACAGCAGACGACTCTTGGCCAGTAGAAGACAGCCAGTTCCTCCAAGCCTCACATTTGGCGCAGTGACACAAACGCTACCTTGACGTGGTGTCACGTGCTTTGCTCCGACGCTCTTATTGGGTCGCAAGCGCCGTAGCCTCCAGTTTGCCAAGTTATCGTGAAACGGACTATAGGGAGCCGAGGGGAGACAGGGGAGGGAGAGTACTCAAGGGCATGCATCGCCCACAAACTGCAAATGGAAGTGAGGAGAGGATGACGAGCTTTGGGAGGCTTCACAAGACTGAAGGAGCATGGCAAACAGTTGAGAAACCCTGCAGGCTTGTGAACTCAATCGAATGACTTCAGCAGCACATATTAAATGCAAATATTGAAGTGAGCACCTAGCACCGAATCACTATACCGTTTCATACCTAGCATATAAAGCTGTCAAAGTGGCAGGCATGAGAGCGTGGCTTCACTTTGCAGTTTCTTTGCACATACTAACGTACCAATGAGATGCTAGGAGGAGTCACGTGCTAGCACCAGCAACTTTGACAGCATTGTACACTAGGTATGGAATGGAGCATACATGCATATTAATTTCCCCTTTATAGTACTGTTCGTCTTCCTGGACACGACGTCCCGAAACTGCCCCCCAGTGCGGCTGAAGCAACGCATTTGTTCTTTTGTTGCGAGTCTCGTGGCCACATCTCGGCGGTCGGTGCTTGCAGCCTTTGGACGCTTTCGGATCGTCACGTCGGAGACGGCCATTTTCCCAGTCTACCATTTTGACCACCTCAGAGGAGAAGGAAAAGACCTTGAAGGCAAAGAGCTTGAATAGAGACTGCGAAAAGCTCGACAATGGCTATGACATGCCATGTACGAGGATGTCAAAAAAGCCTTCGTCGAGTGGCTTATGGACTCGGGGGGGCTACGAACATTGCTGTGGCCAAACCTTTGTCACTTGGGGAAGTCAGGAATTGTGCATTTCTCTTGAGGTTCCGCTAGTTTAGCCATGGAAACAGGCGACTGCAGTGTTTTAAAAAAAAATTAAATATAATTTTTTTTGTTTTTAATTTTAATTAGAAACACATTCAGACTTTTTTTCTCTAAAAAAAATAAGTACTTGCAATACAGTGATGTTTTTTTTAATATAGACACGGCTGCTCCCCCCAAAAGTGTCCATGTGAGTTGTCCATAATTATGAGGCAAAAATGCAAGCGTCCATCCAGTTCGTCCTCAAAAACGGTGTCTATATTGCGAGGTGCCTATATATTACCGGAGTTCATATTAGTGAGACATGACTGTATTTTTGCTACTAGATGCAATTTAGGTGGATGTAGCCCTGCTCCAGGACCCACCACTATCAAAATGTGCTTAGCCTAGCTAAGCACAGTCTTTTTAGATATCACTGCTTGAAGAGATGATTTAACGTGTGGAATGTTTAGTGTAAATTTGTTTGTCCCTGCCGTGGTAGTCTTTTATTCGACATATTTTTATGCTCGAGAAACAAAAGGTATAGATAGTCATTATTGTTTTAGAAAATATAACGAGATTGTCTTTTTCGCTACGGTTTCAAACAACAACAAACATGGCTGCCAGCGTTTATGGTGAGCGGTTTGTACACTCTGCAACTCGCCGAGTTCTTCTATTGTTATGAGTGAGGTCTGTTTCGTGTTCACCGATATATTAAGAGGAACATCTCAACCAACATAGTATGCAGCAGATAACTGTTGCAAATACGCGCTTTTGAAAGTGCTGTGCGGGAGCTTGTTTTCGTAGCACGACTGGCGTGAGCCTAGCGCCCTAAGTCAAATTTTTTGCTTGCTCTGGCTCAATTTGTTTGTTTGCAAGTGTTGATGATGAATAAAAATGCTGGTTCCCATAAAAGTGGCCCCACTGCTCTGTGAATTGTGCAACAGCCGTGATTGCAAGCATGGTTTCAGTACTGAGAGGTAACCAACACAGATAAGAATTTGCGAACCATTTGGTCACAAGCAATCGGGTACTTGCCCCCATAGGGGTTGCCCAGGAATGTTTCCACCATTTCACATTGTAGGGCCTGTAGTTTTGAAGTTTTGAGCAGTGTACCTGGCTTGCTGGAGCCAATAATATTTATAGGTCGTGATTTCATTGTACGTCATGACGCTCACCCACCTTGCTCATGAATGCTATGCAAGAAAACGAGAACAAAAAAGCTGGAAAAACTTAACATTTATTTTTTTGGCACTTTTTTAGTCTTTTGGTTGCTCTTTACCAGACATCAACAGACTCTGTGAGATGCTTGCATTGGACCGTGGATCATACATGATGCAATGCTATAGTGCTGCTTTCATGGTCGCATCTCGCGAGTTTGGCAGACGGTTTAAGATGGGGACGGAACAGCAGAGGGACGCACCGCTTCATGGCCATGTTTTATGAGCGCTGCAAACAATGATAAATGGTGGTGGGATAACAGATGATGCCGGAGGCTGCCACACGTCTGCTCACATGACTAGCAGGCAGCGTTTCTGTTTCTCTTGGATAGGAAGTGCTGTAGCATCCACAAAAGAGACACCTCCACAATAAGCTGATCTGGCAAGCTAGTTGTGCATCACGAGGATATATAGCGCAAAACAACAAGAAAGGAAGGACGAGGGAGACAGAATAGTGCTCATTCTGTTTCCCTCGTCCTTCCTTTCTTGTGGTTTCGAGCTATATCTCCTCATGAGGCACCTCTGCTATCATCTGTGAGACGTGACGATTTAATGCTGCGTGAAGCGGCATCCTCCCATCATTCACGATTCAAAGACATAGACCAGCATTTCTCAGTGTCTGTTCACGGGCACTAACAGTGAATGAAAGGACGCAATACAAAGCATAAAGAAAATGCGACCTAAAAATATGTGATATCGCTCGCCAGCGGCACTGCTCAAAACTTGAAAGCTACAGGTCTATACACCAACTCATGTTTACAAACAAACCGGAGCGCCCGGAGCGCCCCTAGCGGACGCCACCGGCGCCGCGCATGCGCGATGGGGGTGTGGGCAAAAAGCTCGCCGTCGCCCATAAACAAACCATTGAAATGCGATGTTGTCGGCGCCGGTGTGAGTCCCCGCGCTCGTTTTCGCGTTAGAACTGTTGATTCTATGTCCTCCTAACGATGTCTGACTACTTGAGCAGCGTCAGCGAAATTAACGAGGCTCGTTACACCGCAAAAGTTCGCGTGAATAATCTGGCATGCGGCGATTCATTCCGCGTGGACGCCGCAGAACGTACGCTAAAGCCTGATTCACATGATGAGATTTCGCTCGCACTTTTCAGTAGCGACGTCGCTCGGACTGCAAAAGCGTGAACCGTAGCTGAGATGGTCGACGTCGATACTGAAAATCGCAGGCAGAATCTAACCAAGTGAATCAGGCATATTGAGTCGGTGATGGCCACTGGTAACAATGATCAACATCTCCTTGTATCGACTGTTTACGTCGAGCCTGCTTACCAACCTTCAAACATAAGTCTTTTAAGGCCTGCACTTAATTCTTATCGCAAGTACCGGGCCCACGTTTGGTCTACAGGCCGGTGCACGTGTCCTCTAAAAGAGCAGACGACAAGCAGAAACGTTTGAAAGAGCAGACGACAGTTCGAACGATCAGGCGGCCGTTTGAACTTGAAGACGCACTGAACGTAGTCCGCAGGTGGTCCGTACAACTTGACAATTTTCCGGCGCTCATTTTGGAACAAAACAAATAAATTTGATGACCAGAAGTATTCGTGAATTCAACCCAAAATGCTTCCCGCCCAAGCAATCGTGGTCCGACGGCGTCTAATTTTGCCTTTTCACGGCACATATCCATATTCTCGGACGAACGGAGCACGTGAAAAATGACCTTCAAACCCTTCTCGACACTTTTGGTATGGCCCCAGTCGCAGCATTTTGACGACAAGGCAGGTTTTTGTCTGGTTCCTTTCAAAACAACGCAGGAATACACGTCTCAAATGGGCACTTCCGCCCACAGCCCCAGACCGGAAGTGTGTCCGACGCGCCACCACCGCGCCGTGACGTAACAGAGATGAGTTGGTGTATATGCACCAGACATCACAACAGGGAGACACAAGGCTTGCGAACCATGTTTGGCCGATCAGCCGAGCCAATCCAGTAGAGAAAGTGGTGGGGGGGCAACTGTTCTGTGGGCACGTCTTAGAGGGGGCCATGACCTCCACCTAAATGCACCTAATGATGTAAATATTGCGCAAAAATGTTTTGCTTGTGGAAATATATATAAAAAATATTGTTTTTTTATTTTCGTGTTTTATTTATTTTAAGGAGCAGCAGGGAGTTTGTTCATAAGTCTGATCGAGAAGTTGCATCTGTGGACAAGAACAAAGCCGAACAGTGGCGCAAGGAACGAGATATGAAGTTACAGGGAGTAGGGTTTATGATGCAGGCGAAACTGCCTTGTTTTCTAAGATGAGACCTATGCGAATGCATGCACTGAAGGGCAACAAATGCATCCGTGGAAAGTGCAGTAACGTGAGAATTACCGCGCTCCTGTGTTACAATGCAGACAGCAGAGGCAGGCGCTTGCCCTTCGTCACTGGAAAAGTAAAGAAACAAATGCATTTCAACGGGCTTCTACCCGCAAGGTGCCGATCAGTGCTAAAGCGTGGACGTGCACCTCGCATATTTCCGGAGCTCCCAGTCTGAAACCACCTCAAAGACAGAGCCGTCAAAAAAGAAAATATGTGCAGTAAACGGAGAGAGAGGGTTGAATATTGAGCAGAAAGATGGACAGAATGTGGAGGTTTTCTCAACCATGAGCAGCGGCATTTTGTGTCATCCTTTGCTATCTGTGAAAGTGAGAGAATTTCGTGGCTGCGTCGGAATGAAGGGAACCAAACCGAACAGGAAGAGGTCTGGGTGCATTGCGGATGTTTGTGCACAAATTTAGCATATGTCTTCATTTGTTTGTCGTTGTCTCCCTAACCATCCAACGAAGCATTGCTATCAAGATCAAGGGGCTTTGTCTTACACACTTTTTCTATGTTCCGGCACCAACATTGCAGAAACGTTCACGGTTGCCAGTCGCTTGTTTAGTTTGTGCAATGACAACACAGACAAAGTGATGGCAAACAGCCATTGGAAGAATGTATCCAAAATCGCAAAGACAAACTGGCAGCTGATTGCGAGCAAAAAAGAGATTTTTCCCGTTATATCTTGCGATTTTCTTCATCGTGGACACACTCGAACCTCATGGTCCAGGATCGCGGCATTCTGGATGAATACGTATTGGCTGATTTCATGATTCCCAATTGGGGATTTTGTGGAAGTTCCTGATCTTTCGGTGTTATTTAATGGTAACAGATTTGATTTCGCTTGTGAACACGGAGAAAGATTTTTTTTTTTTCTCTCTTGTGTGTCTTTGTTGTGAACATCCTCCAACCTTGTAGTACACAGTGACGACATTTGGGGAGAAAGGGTGTCCTGTGGTACGTTTGACCCAAGCCATTTTGTAGCACCTTTTGAAACAGTCATCAGTCCTAGGGTGCCTTCATGTGCGCTTTGCTTGGGGTGATGACATCTGGCCATTTTGTTTCGAACGCTTATTTTTATTTTTTGTTCTGAAGCGCGTGAAAGAGCGCGTCCTTGCATGCGCTCATGGCGCTGACTGTGCTACGGCGACATTTTGTTTCCAGCGATTTTTTTGTATTTTCCCTGTGAGCACGTGCTGTCGGCATCGGGTACTACAAACGATGGCATCACCCTAAACAGAAGGACATTGAGGCACTCTAATCAGTCCATTATGAAGCAGCAGAAAGTACTTTTGGAGCACAAATACACAGTTTATTTTTATTCATACTACTGTGAATATGATTTGTTAAAAATTGTGTGCTCGCCTATCCAACTAAAAAAAAAGAAGACATGCATGCTTTGCCTCCACATTTCTGTGCAACAGCAGGCTTATATCCTCCAACAGAGAACTATCTGTTTAGTTGCACTTAAAAGCACTAGGCATGGCAACAAGACGCTGATTGGTGAAGGACAGTCTGTGAATGGTCATTTTAGGTACGATTAATGTACACAAATTAGTATATTCCACTAAAATAATGTTAGAATAATCTTGAGTACACAAATTGATCACTGAAGTTCTAAAGGTTGTAATAAAACAAAAACTCTTAATTCAAATTTAAAAAATGAAAGACATTTACAACACCCTGTAACGCCAAATTAGAGCGCAGCTCTTGAGGAGGAGGAGGGAGGGGTACTGAGGGGAGGGTATGCCCCTTCTCATCCTCCCTGCTACTCTTCCTCCTCCTCCCCTCCTCTCCACATCCCCCTCCTCACACGTTGCATCATGAGAAATGTCCGATCACGCACAGCGCGGGACCCTTGTGACCTCACGTGTAACGTCACGAGTACCACGCTTTGCATTATGGGACATTTCCCATAATGCATTGCGCGGCTACGCCGATGGCGACATCGACGCCGCTCAAACCGAAAACGGGCACCTAAGAGCTGTGCTCTAAAAAAAACTTTTATCATTAAATTATGAAAATCAATGACATTTTGTAGAACAACCTCAAAATAACAGATCGGCGGCAGCCAGTCATTAAGCTTATCTGCAAGCTTACTTCTACTCCTACACCCAATTTAATTTTAATTTATTCTATTGACTGTACTTCGAACATATAAAACATATATACAGGTGACAACTAAAACAACAGAGTTCAAATAAAAATAAACCTATAAAGCAGTTCATATAAATTTTCTTAAGAGTACCCTTGCTAAAACCCAATTTTGAAAGACATCGCCAGAATACTGCAGTCCATCAAAAATAATAGCCACAGTTTAATTAAGGAATTTTTACTGCAACTAAAAGCTCTCACGAAGTTTTTTTTTTTTTTTTAATATACAAGACGCTTGCATATTTAATTATTCTCGGGGTATGCTTTCCCTTAAGCACTCGGATGCGCTGCAGCGAAGCAAGATAAGCAAATTCGCAATGCTCACTTCGTGGCTGCCGCTTCACTGCAGTACACATGAGCGTGGTAAGAAGTGAACTCAACAAAGCTAACTTACACACCAGAGCAGACTAGAACGTAAGATATGGTGCAAGTTCTGAGTCCTGTCAGCGTTTGACACCGACACAGATCACATAGGGTAGTATGTTACTTATGATTAAAATTGGAAGTTCTGAAAGTTTGCACAAGCCTACCATAGCAATCAGAACGTGTAGCAGGCCTGAGCCATTTTACTTTCAGTATAAATAAAGTTAAATCAAGTTTTGGCGCAATGTTGGCACAAGTTCCTCACATTTGGGCTAAATGCAGCACGACGTAGCAGGGTCAGCCCTTTGGCGCAGTTTGGCACAATTGGCGCAACAATTACGTCACTGGATGTCAGCAGACGTGATCTGCAGTTGTTTTTTCTTTTTGTTGTAAAAGTAGGTTAT
This sequence comes from Ixodes scapularis, assembly GCF_016920785.2. Taxonomy (NCBI): domain Eukaryota; kingdom Metazoa; phylum Arthropoda; class Arachnida; order Ixodida; family Ixodidae; genus Ixodes; species Ixodes scapularis. The sequence continues at coordinate 138,674,203 of NW_024609857.1, forward strand.
TTTTTATGTTTTTGAGAAAATTAACAACTTGACCAAATCTTTGGCATAGCTGTGGTTTCACCGATGGGTGTCGAATAGAACTTTTGCGGTAGCGAATGTTTTTCCTCAAAATAAAAAAATGATCTTATCGTACACACCAAGTTTCTAGCACAGCAAAAGAATGAAGACGTTAACATCAATCGCCTGGAACACTAAAATCATCACCTGGAGTGAACAGATGTCTCCAGGCAGGTCACTCGAGCTCTTACAAATAGGAAGCACAAAAAGAGCACCGCCTACGGCGGATATCTCGCACAGAAAGAGTTTGTATCGTCTAAGAATGGGCAGAAGCTGCCAGAGAGCTAAGGACTGGAATGGACGAAACTGCGGCCGAACGCAGAAGCCAGCCTCACCAGCACCGAGAGCAGCAGCAAGACCCCGATGCTGAGGTAGGTGGCCAGCGGGAACCGCAGGCAGAGCAGGACGGCCGGCCAGCAGCGCCCCCCGTGGCGCTCTCGCAGGTGGCACAGTTCGTCCACCAGGTAGCAGGCCTGGCTCAGCACCAGGGCCAGCACCATCGTCAGGGTAACCACAAACAGGTGCACCCCTGCAAGCAGGGCAGAGCCCAGGCGCCTGGAACACGTCTACCATAATATTCAGAGTAATCGCCCACCCCCCTGCCACCTGAAATGCCTAAAAAAAAAGTGGGGTGTGCCACGTCTTGGTGAGTAATCACAGAAAATTTAAAAAAAAGCTAAAAAACACTCACTTTTTTTTTTTTCACGTATCTAGCGTGGCTGCACAAGAGAAAGATTAAAACTCAAAACTCAAATAAGTTTCATTGTTTTATGCAAGAAACGCTCATGAAAGAATGTTTTACTATCGCAAAGTCCGTTGCTTGCATACACGCAATGAACACTGCAAATCGTCAAAGAAAGCGAATGTCTGTTCCGTGAAAGCATGTTTTTAACATTGCCATGTCCTCTTCGTTAGTACAAAAAGAAGAAAAAACAGTCAAAAAGAAAAGGAAAAAACCAACAAGGCGCAACGAGTGAGTGAGCGAGTGGACGAAAGAAGCGACGAAGAGCAATGCTGGGGAAGCGAAAAAGCCGGCAATCGCGTTAGCAGACATTTTGGACATTTGGCGTCGGGCCGAGTCAGGCGCCTCGTTAATTGCAAGGGGCAGGCTCTTGTGCACTTTTCTTGTTTGGTGCACACGTGTGCATCCGTGCACGGCATACGTGGCACCACGAACACGGAGCTCAAAATCTTTATTTACCCGTTGTCTTCGTCTCGAACATTGTACAATTTTATCAACCACGTTCGGTCGTGACGTTCCGGGAAAAGCGAGTTTGCGGTGACCTTACTTCGCTGGAGATGGACTTTGACCTTACACCCCACAGTTACATACCAGGATATGGGGCATTCATTGACCTCGCGATCCCTGAATGGGTTACTGCTTGCGTTATCTTTCCGACTTTTTTTTTTGTCCGAGTTATTTTATTTTAAGCAAGACAAAGATTCATTTTATTATCTCCATCGTTTGCCTTGGGCATGCATGTACTCTGACTACGGGGTCACGAAGATCAGGGAGGAATAAACAAAGTGAAGTGTCTTTCCCTCCTTCGTTTTACTTTGTCATGGAGGTCCTCTAGCCGCAAGGTGCGCGGCTGTGCCATTCAGGTATGATGAATGTTTGCGGATAGCGGAGTCCGCGTAGACGTAAGCGAAGACTCTGTGTTTTTTCTTTAATATTCGCCCAAAACGTAGAGTGGGCACTGACTCGGGGTATTCCGGTACGACCGGCGCGTTTCCCGCGTCACAAATGAGATTTCTCGATTTCCATCCTATGATGTCGCAGAAGTGTCATTCACCCGCGCTGCCACCATCCTCCGGGTCAGGGTTGGGCAGAAATACTCAAAAATGTATTTGGAAATACAAATACTAGGATACATTAAAATAGTAGCTAAAATACTGACTCTGAAATATATCTGTAAAAGTGTATCGCGATACGTATCGGAAATACATTTTAAGTAGAGGCAAAAAGTATTTGGAAATACAAATACAGGAATACATTTTAGGGAGGGCAGAAATACAAATACAGAAATACTGATACTGCAATACATTTTTTTTTTTTTTTTTTTTCAAATTTGTTTGAGACGCCAAACGAGATGAAGCTTGAAGTGGAAGTTTTTGATTCTGAAATTAATTTCTCATAGGCTTGGCACTTTGCCTTGAAGGTAGTGATTTCGGACGACGAGTAGTCTTCAGTGGGCTCAAAAAAACGTTCCATCAAGGACTGACCTTGGTCCCTTCCCTGACATCCTGTCTGTCTGACAAGGGATGTGAAAAGAATTAGACCTGTATATAAATTCTATGTCATCCTAAATTCCATCAAAATGTCACCATGCCCCTGTCCAATAAGGACGCCCTTGTCAACATTTATCACATGACGTCACAGTGGAATGAACTGGTATTCTTTGTCTGTAGGTGATGGCCTTGAACATGAAACTTTACCGCGCTGTTGTATGGAAGGACAATACGTGCTTTCGTTGTAGGTTACCTTGCTGAACATCATGCGGGCAGTGTCATTTGGAATTTTCGAGAATAGTGGACCACCTGAAGCATCTTGGAACACGTCTTCTGTTACGGTTGATAAAACGATACGGTGGCATCCCTGTTGTGAAGGTCCTTCCTACCGAACCTCCACCACCGACGGATGGATTGCAGTCCTCAAGTTTCGTCTTGCATACTCCAGATAGAAACCTCGTGGATTGCGACCTGACATTGCCGGCACAGGTGCGAGCTCTCCGATAAACAGCGCGCTCGAGACGAGTCGCAGGTGTACGAAGTCTGGGTCGGCACAGCGAGGCCACGTCTGATCTCCGTCCTGGGTTTCGGATCACCAGAGCAGCGGGACACGTTCACGTCGGCTGATGACGTACCCTTGCGCCGTGCAATATTACGGGCGCAGCCGCAGACGCATTCGAATATGTGTTGAACTTCACTGCGTGAGTCATCCTACTATTTCAAGTCAACCACCGCCAGGCTCGTGCTGGAATGGACTGTGAATTAGCTTTGCCGGCTGGGTGAACTGTGTACGCTAAGGCGAGCGAGACGGTTAGCAGCGGGCTTTGGATGCCAGCAAACAATGACTCAAGAAACCCCTACCTAAGGACCTGCAGCAGAAAATGCTCCGACTCCACTCCTGGCACGCTACCTGGTTCGAGTCCCCGACTATGCGACACTTCTCAGAAGAGAAAAGAGGACGCATAGAAAAATATGTGTGAGAATCGGAAGGGATTTCGGTCAGCATGGCAACAATGCCCCAGCATCTCGTTGACCCTAATGTCCTCAAAAGTAAAAAAAAAACAAAAAAAAAAAACAAAAAAAAAACTTTTGGATTTGTATTTTTTTTTCCTGCGGGGGGGGGATTTCTCAAGAAATGTAACGAAATACATTTCACCCCGATTGTATCGCGATACAAAGAAACATTCAAAATTTATTTCAATACAGGAATACAGATACTGGTGAAAAAAAGGTATCGCGATACAGAAATACTGATACGAAATGTATTTCTGAAATACAATCGCGATACATTTGTATCGCGATACTGCCCAACCCTGCTGCGGGTGGCGTAGCAGCGCAGATGAATGCGGAAGGCGTCCGTTCTGCCATGGATCGCACTAGGGCTTCGGCCGCCAGGAATTGCAACGGCGGTGGCATCCGCTTTCACTCGTGCTTCCTTGAGAAAATTCTACAACCGACCACCAGGATCGCAACATGACAATATGACATGCCGGATTTTGCGACGTCGTACGTTGCCAGCAGAATGTGGGCCAAAGACATTGGGAGGTGTGGAACACGAGGCAACCGGTCCCGAGACAAAAAGCGCCGAGAACGTGAGGAGAAAAAGGGGGTCACTGTAAGGGTTTAAAAGATACAAAACTTGAAAGTATAAAACAGAGGACGAGGACGGGAACAGGACATTTTTCTGGTGACTTTTCCCTTTTTGCCCTTCTGTTCTTGGGAATTATTGTTTCAGGCTTGTGCATGCACACACTCAATGAACCGTTCCATATAGTCGTGAACGGGCGAAGAAGGGAATCGACAGCCACCGTCATCACGAAACACACGCTTTGTTATGGGTGTTGGCAGGATGCAAACAGTCTTGAACATGTTACTCAAAACAAGTAATCTATTACAATTATACTAGTTTAAAAAGCATTCAATTAATTTACTTGATTACTTACGAGGAAAATTAATTGAATGTTGCTTGAAAAAGTCACCATTAGTTTTCCAATTACTTCAGCTTTCGATACAGGGCTTTCATACTGTTCTTTTGTGGATTAGAATCACTGGACCACAAACTACTCATCCCAGTACCCGTGGAACGCCAACCGCTAATCTTGCACGTTACAAAGCTCTTGTGTTTTTTGTCCCACCTCAGCTTCAAAATTAAATAGTTTTGGTTACCTTAAAGGGATACTGAACTGAAATTGGGAGTTTGCAAAATAAGGGATGCTACAAACTCCAAAACATCACTCATACATCAATATCTCAAACGGATAGCCGTATTTTTAAAAAAGAAGGGCACAATCAAGCGGTCCTTCTGTAAAATTTGAGAATGAGGGAGAGGTGGCCTTGCTTCTCTCCTCCTCGCTTTGGTTGACCAGATTGACGGGACCTAGCGGAGAGGAGAGTGAATGAGAATCATGACGCGACTTTTCTCGTCGGCCTGGTTGGCCGTTTTCAATACAACGATCCGTTAGAGATAATGCTATATGAGTGATGTTTTTGGGTTTTGCAGCGTCTCACCTATCGGTCCAGCCTTGTTTTGTGAGCTCGAAATTTCAGTACAGTACCCCTTAAGGGCACAAGAGTGTAGAGGTGCTCCGAGGAGAATTTCAATTTCCCTAAACGGGGAGGGGTGGACCGTTTGAAAAGTTAATGAAGAGTTAATAGATTAACCATCAAACTTCACACGGAAGGGCTCTTGTAGAGAACTCGAACTTCGGAATCTTTGCTCGAAACCCAACAGACCATTTCAAGAGCATTTTCTTGCGAGGTGTGGAAAAGTAACCCAGTGTGGATTAATTCTTTTATTTCTTTTTTTTTTTAATGGTAATTTCTTAGGTTTTTCTGCATTTATAACTGCAACAACTTCTCTCACTCTTCTCATCATCATGCGGTAGACACTGCAGGAGCAAGGAGCAGCAAATGGGAGGCTTCCATAATTTGTTATGCACTTCAGCCCTATGGGATTTCTGCAAAATGCCCATTAAACTGCGCAGCAAAGCATTTCTCACCAGTGTCCTGTATCTGCTTGAAGACCAAGCAGACGGCTATCCCGACGGACACAAGGAGGCAGAAGAGGCCAAAGGGCAGCCTTCCGCTCCTCCTCTGCAGCACCGGGCCAAAGCCATTGTTTTCGCCGGCCGTCAAGGTGCACGGCGGGAGCAAGCTCGATGGCGAGGCTCCGCTCTGCTCAGGATCCGCAAGGAGTGGGGCTCCTGGAGGCGAGACAAGGAACGGTGACCTCGAGCACCCTCTTGGGGGCCCTCCCAAACAGGAAAAATTACCGGCATGAAATGCAGTATTAAGGGAGCGATCGTCTAAATTTGGTTAAAAGACATTAGACAGTTGAACATACTGTCTATGTCACACCACATTGTACTATCACCTGACACTGGCACTTCACACAGTGACGTCATCGTGTCGAGCCGCGGTGTCACCCAATGCTAAGATGGCGCAGGCCTGATGTCATGAGACCCAACGTCACATGACGTCGAGTCGTGCGACATCAATTCCCCTCCAAATTTAGTGGGAAAGTGCACGGATGGAGGAATTTCTGAGATTGGGAGGCTACATTAAAAAGCATTTCATGATCTAATAAATGAAGAACGCAATTTATATGCATGAAGCTTTTTATTAGCAAAGATTTTCCACTAAGAGGCACAAAGCAAGATGAGAAAGCAATCTGCAGTGAAAAACACGTGCAGGTTCAGATATGTAATTCTTGCATTCCAGACCTGATTGAGAAACAAATTTCTTCAGTGTGCTGACCTCGCAAACTTCATCTCCTATCTACTTATTTACCAGGGTGTCGAACCGGAACCGAACCGAAAAACGGAACCGAACTGGTATTTTTTCCGGAACTGAACCCGAACCGTTATATTGTTATTGCGATGAACCCGAACCGGAAAAAAAATAACGGTTACCGGCTCATGTCAAAACGGTTCAGCCACGCGCTGTTGACAATGAAGTGCTATCAATGCCCTTTGTTTTTTAAGTGCCGTCAACTGACACACACCTCGCTTACATATTTTTATTCTCCACTCAGTCTTAGGAATATAAACGCTACATCCATGAATCTTGACAAACGCTGCATCCATGAATCTTGGCATAGGAAGCAGTATTGCGTTGGTCGCGGCTTGCACGGAAAAAAAAAAATTGGAAAGCTGTGCAAAAAAAAAAAAAAAAAAATCGCGTCACGGGATTTTATTTTTCTACAATCTCGTAAATCCTAAATGCTGCTGTGCGCTCATTTCATAACACGTTTCTAGAACACGCGAGTTCTTGAAGCTTGCTTCCATCGGAATGAAAGAAAAGGCTGTGGAGTTTGATAATATTGCATCCGGTTTCGTATAGGCACTTAGAAGCGAACATATTTGTGAGACAGCGAACTCTTCTATTTTAATATTTATCCTATTACGTCCTTCTGGCGTTGCGTTCGGTGAAGTGTTTTTCATATTCCGTATCTTGTTTAATGAAACCTTCTTTAAGGGTCCAATTTGAGTTACCGAAGGCTAGTTCAAATAAAGAAAGCTGTATTTTCTCCCCACTGTTCCTTCAATTGCTTACACGCCGAGGTGGCGGGATAGTTAGCGAGTTCTACTTGTAAGTGGGTTTGTAAGGAGGTCGCGGATTTTACAGCTACTGCGTCGGACCCAATTAGATGAAGTCCGAATGCGTAAACGTCGGTAAGGTAACCTTTGAGTGCACATAAAGAAACCCTGAGCCTTACACTACGATGTATCCCATTTCGTATGTGCTGATTTCAGATATTTTATTTGTAATTTATTTTGATGTTGCAATTTGTCATTTATAATTTCCGAACCGGTTCAGCGCCGCGAACCGGTTCGCGGATCGAATTAATGGAACCGGAACTGAACCGGAACAAAATAAATTTACCTGAACCTGAACCGTAACCGAACCCGTATTTTTTTCGGTTCGGCACACTGTTATTTACAATGCATATTTTTGGTCCACAACTGTACCTCCCACATATTATAAAGCTGCACTTCAAGCATTAAAGACAGTGGCATCAGAACAGGAGTCGGTGGCACCACGGTTCCCTCGAACCGAATGCACGTCACAGAGTTTGGGGGTCATGGCATTCTACGTTGGTGAAATTCAGTGGATTCACTGTTCCAACTGACAGAACATTACCTCGATGTTGCGAAGAGCTCATTTTCGCAAACTTTGCAGCTCGTAAAATATAATGAAAACACTGATCTCATGAATATATCACCTCACGAATTGGGATACGTGTCATATAACCCGATTGTGGAATTTTATGCCCGCAGGACATTTTCGAAACCCACGCTTCGTAAAATTAGCGATACACTGAGCCCTCATAAATAAATTCGTTTACAGTATATGTGTCTATGGCACTGCTGCAGCCCACCATCTTTTCTTAGCTGCTTTCTTCCTTCGGCTACTTCTTTGCCCACTCTTTCGACCATTGGGACCCCCTTTCGATGCACCTTTGATGATTAGGCATTAAAGTTGCGCAAAAATAATATTTGCACAATGACCCATGCCAGTTTTTCCATTTTATATTTTGACATTACAACTGTCACATATATCGTAGGCTAACGTGTCAGCGGAACGTTCCACTGGTCACGTTGCCATGGTTACCTCGAAGAGCATTGCCATATTGGCTGTCATCATCAAACTCATCAGTAAAGACGGGCTTTTGGCCTACACTCCATTTTCACTCATTCGATACCAAAGTGAAAGATGAGGAAAATTACAAATAAATCCGTCTGTGTACTCGTGTTGATAAGAATTACAACATACTTCACCCAATGAAGGATGTCTGAAAGGAGGAAACACTATTTGACGCCACCACCGGTCTGCGCCAGAGTGAGATCCTGGCCACTTAACCTTATAGGTACATTTTTCTCTTCCCTTCGCCAAAAGGCGAAGTCCATCTCCAAATGGAAACAAATATCCTGGGATAGCTGTTCGGATAAAAGACCAGTATAGCGCGAGCCTTATTTTGAAAGTCGTTTTAGTCAGGGGGGCACCAGTACATTTGTGTTACTAGTTGAGACATTAAAGATTCTACAGTGTCATCATAGCTTTTTTTAAAAGGACAGCACTGTGTGAGAGGTCGCCCCTCGGCCAAACCGCTCAATTCTCGTATTTATTCTCCGCGTGCTACGGTTCTCACAAAGGCCCCGAGTTCGTTCTCGCAGCGGGAGTCCGGTACAAGAAATAACATAGCAACAGGTGGAAAAGCAGTCAGCAGCAGTATACAAGAAAGTACTGCTGACCGCTATCCATATTAGACAATCCCAGGACATGCGGCGATGTGGCAAAGGCGCACGCTTCTTGGCAGAAATTTTAATCAGATTTGATGACTTCTACTTCCGTCCTGGATCTCTGGATTGAATCGATGAAGGCAATGAGCACACCTCCCTGTTCAGCCAACCTAGCCAGATGCTCTGAGCAGGTCTTTCACATTGGTGGAGACTGTAACTGAGGAACTCTGGTTTGGGACATTAATTTCTCACACCTCTTTGCATATAACAACATCGATGGTAATCGCTGCTTCCACTGCACCACCCAGGTTCGATGCCTCATTTGGACAGCTTCCAGCCAAAGTGTTGCAAGCGTCAGTCCCCTTGAGTGTCTAATTGGGCATGCTGCACAGGAGAGCAACTCCAGACAAAAACTTCTGGTGTCGCTCTCCTGCTGAACCTGTACCGAAAACGCTGGACCGTAATAATACAGGAATCAACTCCATTCTGAAAGCGGCTGTGGTTCTCCTAAGAAACATTGCTCCCATCTTATTTTTCTTAACACTCAGCACTTGGCACTAACTAATCAGACATTTTTTTTGTTTATTATTGTGATGCAGAAAAAAAGAAAAGGAAGGAAACAAACACGCGACAAATTGAGACCTTCTCTTGTCGTACCAAGATGCCAAATCAATGCAGCGGGCGTCGACGAGCCTCCACAAAGGCCTATGCTGGGGAGAAGGACAGAGTAGCACCTAAAGTGGCAATAAACTGTCCTGCTGTGGCAATGATGAAGGGAAGCAAACACAATGAGCGGATACAAAACCCGAAGGTCGGTTATGGCGGCACCCATGCACAGCTGCCTGAAAGCGTCTATACATAGAGTTATTATAATGTACGCTAGAGGTTCAACTGGCGCTTGTGTCTATGCGACTTACATGACGCAAATTGAAGCAGACAGCAACCAGTCTGCTTTTGCGGTGCTCCTGTGCATTCCTAAGGGAAAACGCTTGTGCATTTTGTCTCCTTGCCGGAAAATAACACGGAATGCTTTGGTTAATTGGGTCGTACTGAATAGTATCCCAGGCGAAAATTTCTAACTGGGACCAGTTGGCACCTCAACTGATTTCAACTGGGACTAACTGGTCCCAACTGGGAATCAACTGGGACTAACTGGTCCCAACTGGGAATCAACTGGGACCAATAGGAGTCCAACTGGGGCCAGCTGTGGGGTCAACTGGTTTGAACCATTCCCAGTTGGGAGTCAACTGGTTTGAACCATTCCCAGTTGGGAGTCAACTGGTTTGACTCCCAGTTGGGAATGGAGTGCACTGGAACCAGTTAGGAAAGTAACTGGTTGGAGCGATTCCCAGTCGGACTTCAAATGCCTTTCCCGTTCCCAGTTCACACTGGGCAACAATTTGGACAAGTTGGGGGTGTATTGACCTATGCTAATGAAGAAAACTAAAAACACAAAAATTTTTTGATTTATACAAATAGGGAATTTTAATTACTGGGGTACATTTATATATTTATAAAAATAATATAAAAATTTTAATTAACTAAATAATTTTTTAATTGGAAAATATAATTAGTGACAAAATATGTTCACCTAAATGAACATTTAGTGAATTATTAAAATATATTAAAACATTTATTTAAATACCTACAGTATTTTTTTTTTTCTTTTAATAAATAAATTTATCTTTTGACTAATCAGAGCTAGCCGGCCGCCGTGGCACGCGGGTGCGGATTAGTGGTACGCGCTGTCGACAGATGGCGCTGCCTATGCTGACGCCGGAGTCGGACGGACGCGGTAGAGAAGGGTCGCCATCGCCCAAGTTGGCGTCGTTATGAAAATGTCAAAACTACAGCTGCGCTTCTTTGGACCTAACTGTACACGCACCACGGTGGCGGCGGTGAACTTCGAGGATGGAAAGATGCAGTTCAGCGATCGGAGGGCACCCAGGAAAGACCGGACGGAAGAGAACACGCCGCGGAGAGCACAATGGAGAAAATGGCGGGAGGTCTACCTCGAAAATGTTCGACTGTTGTGACAGAGATTGCAAGGTGGGAGCGCTACCGCATCTTATCTGGACTTCACCTGCGCAACGCAGGATCACGGGTGAGCACCTTTCTTCACGCGATGGGAAGAAAAGCTGAGGACGTCTTCACTAACAGACGCCAGCGGCCAATCTTCCTTCATCTCATGAATACCACCTCTGAAAAAGCGATTCAACCGTCGCAAGCAAGTGGCTAAACCCGGAGCGTGTACGTCACCAAACCTATTTAGTTTCATTCTCTAAGTTTTTGACAATAAAGTATTGTCAACCTTCCATTTTGTGCCATGTTTCATTGTTGCTGGAGTTGGTATATCAACTCCAACTGGGACCAGTTGTAACTGGGACCAATTCCAGCTGGGACCAACTCCAACTGGGACCAGTTGCAACTGGGAATTGTTCCATAAATTAGTTGCAACTGGGACCAACTGGTCCCAGTTGAACGACTCCAACTGGGACCAGTTGCAACTGGGAATTGTTCCATAAACCAGTTGCAACTGGGACCAACTGGTCCCAGTTGAAAATTTTCGCCTGGGATGTACTTTGATTAACATTGTAAGTGTGTAATTGCTTTAGTTAGCGCATTGTTCTTCATCGGTGAACAATGTTTAACTTCGCTACATTTCAGTCCCAAACGTCTGTTCTGCAGCAGGTGTGTAAAAACAAGCGACAATTCAAAACAAAATAACAATCGAAAGGAATGTAGAGTGCATGTGTTCATGGCCCACGAGCATTCCGGCGACGATTATATATTGATAATATGCCAGTCCTGTCACTATATGAAAATGACCCCATCGTGCATGAGCGGATAAAAACATTCAAATAAAGAATAAAATATGTGGGCTATGAAAGGTGTCTCTTCGTATTGTTTTCTCTGCCGGGCAGCTTTTATCGGGCAGTTGTTCTCAAAGATTTCGAGCATGCGGGTGATGTTTTCAACGCAGAACAAACATATCTTCGCACATGTGCACGAGCAGAAAGAACATGCAAAGCGGTACTTACTTATTTAAAATCGGAATATATTATGTGGCCTTAATCTATTTTGATCTTATATGCACGGGTAGTTACTGATCCAGCGTTACTGCGTAGTTCTTTCCGTCTCCCTTAATTTCCAGATGTCCTTCGTTCGTTTGGCACGTATATCCCTCATGCTTAAAAGTTCCGACGACGTGTTCGCACTAGCAGTGTCTGACAGTGGACATAAATACATGTACGGAGCCGTTAGAGTACCGTTTTTAATGCGATGAATTTGAAAGATAAACGCCGTAACTGACCGATCATTTCATCGGCCTGACTGAGAAATGTTACAAGCTACCCACTAAGTACGAATTATTCAGGATATCTGCTCTTAGGCCCGCTTCAGACGGGGCAACTTTTCCAGCAATTTTGAGGTTGCTGGCAGGTTGTTCCCTAGCTTTCCCTAGATCGACGCGAATTGCTGAGATCGGGTCCGGCTCGAACAAGCGAGCAACTCGGAGCAATTCGAAAACGATTGAAGCGACCGCAGCCAATCAGAAACGTGATATTTTCACGTGACACCGCTGTGGTGGTGATGATGACAGCTAAAGACTCAGTTCTGGTTTGAAATGGATCGTTTTCGGAAATAAACAGTTTCACAAAAACTAAATAGTATTCTCAACGCTGTTCAAAGATATAAGTACGCGTTTTTAGCGCGTAGCTGGGCGTCTAAATAGTGAAAGAAACGTCAAATTTAATGATGATGATGGCAAGTCGGAGCAATTCGGTTGCTGCGTGTGAACGCGGGCGGCCCGAGTTGCTGGTGTTGCGACGTCAAGTTGCTGGGTGAAATTGCTCCGTCTGAAGCGGGCCTTATCGAGAGCAGGGAGAAAATGCACTCACTCTTTCCCATAGAAATGCATTTTACCGGAAGTCAGTTTCGGACTGGTTGCTGTCTGCTTCAATTTGCGTCAGCACACTAGCGCCACTTGAACATCTAGCGTACATTATAATAACTCTATGCGTCTATACGCGCCAAGCACTTTGGGAGTTGCCATATTAATTGCTTGTGTTTACAAATCCAGATGAGCAGGAAGCGAACGGCACGCGTCTGTTCGTCGCTTCGAAAAAGGTCCAAAGCATGCGCACTAGGCACGAACGCCGACATATGACACCGGTCAAAAGACGCGTCCACACGAAATCATACCCGCCGGTGGAAAGAAAGCAGAGCTCCCGTGCACGAGCTCGAGTGGTAGAATAGGCGAACCTGCACGAGCCGAAATAGATGAAACAAGAAGCAACCCATGGACTCCAAGCTCGGAGGCCCGTAACGTCGCTTGTTTCCTCTCCCCTTCTTTTTGCACGTCTTATCTCTCACGCCTTTAATTTACGGGTACCGAATGTCAACTTGCCTTGGCCGTCTCCCATTGTAACGAACGACGTTGGGGAAACTCCACGACTCTGCCGCTAACCGCGACAGATCTTGTCGTCAGCGTTGTCAAGTTCGTGTTTCGCACGTTTTGGGGGCGAAAACGCGAGCGTCGGGGTCACAGTGGTCGGGGTCATCGCACGTGCCCTCGTCCCAGCTTCCTGCGCATTTGGAATAACACGGCGAAAGGCGAAAGTGAAACCGGTGAAACTGTAGTCGCTGTAGTAGTGTGGTCGGTGTGGTCGGGTCAGTAGTGTCGGTAGTGTGCTGTTTACTTTTTTTTTTTTTTGGGGGGGGGGGGGGGGGGGGGGGGCGAAGTCTCTAGGACGTGGCCTAAAAGTCGCCAGCTTTAGCGAAAATATGGTAAGTGGTGATGATGATGGTAACTTTCTTGGACTTTGTCTTTAGTTTTTGATTAAATAAAAACATCTGGTGGTATTTTTTTTAAGTGTTTCTTTAAATTACCATTTGCGCGACGAGACGAATGAACAGGCGCCTTGAGTCGGATGCACACTGTAGAGCTATCGAATATCCAACACAAATCAATCCAAATTTAGTTTTGGCGGCTAGTGGTTAGTGATGTGAGCAGTTTGTGCGTGTTCAGTGTCTCTAGTGCGTGTGGCATGCGCTTTGTTATTGCCAAGTTGTCGCTGATGTTTGTTTAGGCATTTTAACCCAATGTCAAACATTTATAAGAAATGGAATGTGAACAACACGGCGCATGGAGGACACGGACACATGGCGGACGGCGTTGGGGGCATGGAACAGCATGGTATTGTGACTTCGTGTTTGAACTTGTGAAGTTTATTTTTGCGTTTTATGACAAGAAAGATTAACGCTTGTCCTTTGTCCCCCTTCTCCAGGGTTTATTATTGTTATGATAATATAATTATTTGCTCCCCCAATATGCTGGTGGCAGCAGAAAGACCGAAAATCCGAGCCACAGTCCTGAATGGACCTTTTCCGAGAAGCGTTCTGCGCACGCGCGAGCGCCCGATGCCAAGCGGTGGAAGTCGGCACGAAAAATCGAGGAAATTCGGAATGAGGCTGTAGATCGACGAGTAGAACACGTAATTGCAGCATATATATAATTGTGTTACACAGAAAAAGAAAGTGGACGGAACGAAAAACAACGTTTGGGTGGACGCTACGGATTTCCCTCTTTAAAGTCGCGTTGGACTCGCGACGCAGCTCAGAGTGCGGAGCAAGTGGTAGCTTAGCTCCCATTATTGATTGGTAGCGCAGGTAGGTCACTTCCTCGATTTTTAGTTTGTGCAGCCACCGCCTGGTGCCGTCGGTATTTGGAAAAGGTCCATTGCTTTGTCTTGCTGCGTCTACAATGCCGTCCGACGGCACTCCACTCGCGCCTTCAAATGCCGTCGGAAAGAGCGTCGGACGGCAGTGCATCACTGAAGAGCTCGTTAACCCCCCCCCCCCCACCCCCTCCCTCTCTCCTTCCCTCCCTCCCTCCCTTCCTTCGCGGCGACAGTATGCGGCTGCTAATTACAGAACTAGTAACCCACTTGGCCCCGTTGTACACGCCGCTTTGCGGCGTCCAGCCGCAACCCAAGCCAGCCGAGTGCAGCTGTTGCCTCCACCGTGGTAAGGAAAAACTAGCGCCACAAGTCGCAAGTGGCAGAAAGTATGGCGTGAGACTGAAAAAAGTAAATCAGTCAGTCAGTCAAATGGGCCAAAACTTTTTTAAAACAGGGCGGTAAAACAGTAAATCGTCTTCAATTTGCCTCCAGGATCACATATATCGAGATTATTTTTAAATTTGGTGCACGGAGGGTGCAGAAATTAATTTTTAAAGTACCGCTAATATGACGTCATGCCCCTCCTTCCTGGGGCGTGACGTCATATTAGTAGTTTTCGGAGACTCTGCTCTCGCGCATCTTCAGCGCCTGTCGAAGCTGTGCACGCGCACTCTTGCTATTCTCAAAGAGGTCAGAGAGAGACGTCACGACTGGTGCCAGTGCAGAAAAATATACCTCGCAAGCTTGCAATTGCACACACTGCTCACACGAGAAACTTTTGGATCTTTAGGATTTTTTTGGGCTTGGTGGCCCAAAAGATCCTAGTACGACGTCACGACTGGTTGGAGGTTTTTTGTGTTTTCTGGCGTTTAGTAACAACTTCAAAGGAAACAAAAGTGATATTATGATTCACGTGATAAAAATACGCCAGAAGTTACCTCTAACTCATTTTTTTCAACGAGTGTTTCAACTTCCTTTTAAAGCCTTCAAGGGGCACTACATAAGGAGCGCCGGGTGCAATACACAAAAACACATACATATGGAACATTATATGAAAATAAACGACAAAGGGAGAAAAAATGGAACAAAACATTCTTGGCCTGGCCCTTCCTGGTACGGCGCCTGCCACACAAAAAATGGTTTTAGTTACATATTTACTATGGATGACACTGCATTTCTAAAAAGATATGGGTTTCTGATGTGAACTATGTTGTCCAGCGGATCGTTCCATTCTAATAGGGCAATCGGAAGAAATGTGAACGTCCTCTGGAGAAGATGATTACACATATGAGGAGTTGTTAGCCAGCTGTTTTTTTTTTTTCCCTATCCTTTCAACATGTGTTTCTGTAAGTTCAAGCTCACCTATCACCAGTATGTACCAACTGGTTCAACTCAAGCCTGTAACCAAGTTTCTTTCTTGGAGCCAGGTTTTCCCCACAAGATTAAAAATTTCCCACGATTTCGTCACATACTGAATTCTAGTCTGCACACCTGTAGTTTATTTGTGAACACATGGAATCCAGAAAAGGGGACGTTTGTTGCATGAGGTGTCCATTGTTTGTCGTGCAAAAACCCAGCACCCGGTTAACTTTCACTTTTAGCCTGTTAGATCAGGCTTTTTTTTCCTGTAATGTACTGTACAATCGAATGGCAGAAAGCAGATGGTCAGAGGGGAACTCTGGCGGCTTTTGAGGTCCCCAAGTTAGGCTATTGTTTTGGAATACCCTGACTTTATACTCTTGCCGTTCTACTTTTTGTCATCTCTAAATTCACAATAGCTATTAAGAAAACGGAAATTAAAGACGACGTCAGAGCCAACTTAAGTTAAAGTTTCCCCACACTTTCCCCTGGCACAATGTCACATGTTGTGTAAAATTCGCAGGTTGAGCAGCCAGTCTACAAAACAGAGTATGTCACACTTTTTTTTTTTTTCGTTCTGATGGAGCGAGTTTTTATGGCATTCGTTTTGCACTATCAAACTTCTCGTGAACTTCGTGAACAGGTTATACTGTCCAAATTGCAAGATCTGTCATAACTATTTCAGTGTTGGCAGTAGAGCTCTTCGCTTAAAAAAAACTGTGAGGACCAATCTTAAAAATTGAATAACTTTGCAAACAGTTTATTTGGACCCATTATTTAGGTTACTAATTCAGCCATGTCAATTTGGTATGTTGAACAGGGTGTCTAGCGACCATGAAAACCGGGAATTGTCAGGGAAATTTTAATCACCGGGAACAATCAGGGAATTGTCAGGGATATCCTAGAAAAGCGAGCTCTGTCAGGGAAAATGAGCTGTGAACGCCATTGAGTTTCCTGAGCAGAAAAATGGGCAATGAATTCTGCTTAGAGCATAGCGCGGGCTCTGCTCACCCGATGTAGGGTACGCTACCCGATGCAAAGGGAAGAGCCGACAAATCCAGTCCAAGCCTTGGATGGATTGAATTTGATTGAGGGCGCGACACTAGGCTAGATTCAGTTAGAGCTACTAGATTTAGTAACAAATGGGAAAGTCGCAGACCCCAATTTAATCCAAGCCTTAAGCCGAAAGTGTGCATCTGGCGGCCATGCAGCCATGCAGCCATGCAGCCACGCTACTATTCGGTTATTGACGTGTGTGGTTGAGCGTCGTGTTTTCATAGTGTTTCTGGGAGTGGCCTCTTCGTTGACGATGTCAGCTGCCAGAAAGTGCTCGTTTAATCCGTACTGGGCAAACCCGAATATTTCAGAATATGCAAGTTGGATGAAGCCTGTGCAAAATGATCTTCACAGTGCTCAATGCTCAATGCCTTGTGTTGTAATGGTGTCATATACTAAACCACCTCTACAGTGGTCAGGGAATTTCACCTGAAATTGTCAGGGAAAACCTAAAAAAGTCAGGGAATTTTAAAATAATAATTTGCTAGACAGCCTGGTGGAACCAATATTTTAGCAAGTCTGCGAGCATCAAAATTTCATTCTTTAAGACAAATATCTTTGCCTATATTTTTTTTTTTTTGGTTCTCTCTTATGTTTGATGTTGTAGTTCCAAAGTAGCTGTTGGTTTGTTATGAAGTTTACACCAGTACTGTTTCAAAACGCTGCAGTTTTTTTGTTTTTACGGTATCTATTGTTTTCTTTTGCAGGAAGGATTGTCTTTGACGGTGGTGCATGTCCAAGACATTCACGTTTTTGTAGTGCCACACAACTGCAAGGCAAGCACGTCTCACTGGAATGCTTCTGACAGTAGTAAGTGATCGTCTGAGATTTGCTTTTCTCGCGGGTTCCCCTCTGGATGGTGATGCATTTTATTTCTCGTGCCCATACCTGAAGGGGAATGCGGGCTCTTCAAAACTCGAAGAGGATGGAAAATGGCCTAGAGGCCCAACTTTGTTTTGCCGATACAGGTGCAAGTGACTGTGGTTTGGTAATGCGGCTTTACCACATAATGAAACAGACGTGCACCACATTATCCATGTTTACACTAGAGACTGAGAGCACGAACGGAATGCCTTCGAAGACTCCAACAGTGCCTGCGCTAGGGCTAGAACACCTGCCTCTTATGCGGGGCCCCTCCGTTCGATCGGCAAGGGACACAAGGGACCGAAGGCTTAAGTATCGTTGGGGGAGGGCGACTCGTCACGGGACTTGCATTGGCGACGGATGCCATGGTGTGTGTGTGCGAGTGATATAGCCATGTAACCAGTTTAACCACCTTTAGTTCAATGCTAGTATGTATGTATATTAAACACTTACCATTATACTACTTGCGCCTCTCCTCTAGGGAGCAGAAAGTTTAACGCTTTCAAATCACAGGGATGGAACTGCTGCGCCAATTGCTCCATTGTGTGCCTATTGACTTTTCATGCGCCACACTGATACAAAAGTATAAATAAGAATGAAATTGTGCCAAGGTGCGCCCAAACTGAAATTATAAACGATCCTCGTCGAAGTTAGTCGTTTCGCAGTTTCTGTTGGCGACATCGACATCAGAACTTACGGCCCAAAGGGAACGCCAGTGGATTCGATTCCGAATCCCAAGCTCTGTATTTAAAAGTCGCTGCCTTAGTGGTCGCTGCTATAGTTAGACTTTGTTTTAGCTTATAACAGTTGCTACAGCATTTCTCATTGCGATGCTTCTGCTATCAGGGGCCCTAAACTCGTCAAACACAAAGCTGGAGCCGAAAGTTCGCAAAGTGCGCTGATTGGACGTTGGCAACAAAAACGTGAAGTCATCATCATGACTAGAGTCACTGTATGGGTTCCCAAAGTAACGAAACTTCGAAGGTTCGATTTAGAACCGCGGCGTGGCGCTGAAACCGAAACCATGGCGCCGCCATCTTGGGTCTACGCGTCGACAGGGGTAATAAGGCGATCATGCATTGGAGCATGTTGAAAGAGCTTTATTTAAACTGGTCGATAGGCTACACTAAAGCTTCTGTGGTGGTGTGAGTAGCTTCCGTAGATAATTAACATTACATTACATAATTTGCTCTCTGATCCTTTTTTACTTGGTTGCGATGACAAGTCCAGCGCCAAGAATCGTAGGGACTGCACTCTTTTTGAGGAGCTTTCTTCCATCGGCTCTGTGCGTTTCGAATTGAGACTCTTTGGAGTGATCCTAAAGTCATTGTAATAAAAAGACGCAGCATGTTGAGGCAGTCTGAACAGAAAACACTGCAATCTAAATGCTATTCAGAAGCATTTCATGAAGCTACGAAAGTAGCAGAGAATATAAACTGCATGAAAGCAATTTTTCCCAGAGTCAGAAGGACCCGCTTTCGCTCGGTACGTCATTCCAAGAGGCAACCGCATGCACGCAACCTTTGATGGATTAGCTAAGTTTGCTACACATCTAAAATTGAGCGACGCGATATGCGACAGCGAGAGACCTGACCCAACACTGCTTAACCCATCACTTACCAAATCGCGAGAGCATCGCTCGTGCGAAGCCGAACACAGTTGACACTTGTTCAACTGCAAGGCAACGAGCGATACACAGAATGAACCAGCTGTAATCGGCACTCGCCTCACAAAGCTTGCTTGTTGCAGTGGGCTCGAAAGCTTTCCGTTTTACTATGGCCAGCCAAGCTTTCTTCATCCGTCTTGCAGTTGCGTTCTTTCCAAACGGGATCCGGAAGAGTCTCTTTTCATCCTTTGACCTGCTGCTGCACCCAAAAGCGCAACAAGCAGGCATTGTTGCGCTTTTGACGTCGGTAATCGCGAAATGCGCGCTCGATGAGCAGTTGTTTGCTGGACCCAAGATGGTGGCGATTAGAGCCGCTTGAAGTGCTAATGAAGGTGAGTCTAGCGGTGCTTGTGTCACGTCATCGCTACTCTAGTCATGACTGTCCAATCGGTGTGCTCCCTCAACTTCGGCAACACCTTTGTGTTTTCCCCCTTCTGATTTGCTTCTCTTTGCTCAATTTTGTTTGCAACTTGAGCCTTTGGTATTTTCTTTCTTTCCTACTTTTTTTTTGGTGAAAGGAGCAGGCTAGAAGACGAATATTTGCGCGTTTTGGAAAGTCTTCCCGGGGGGAAAAAGTTCGATATAGCCTATAAATTGTTTGTTATACAAAGTACTCTTTACATGCATTTTTATTTAAATTTTTTGTGAGTTGGATATCCACAATAATTCGCTGTACGGGGGTTTGTTCTAAACGGGTTTCACTGTACTGCATCTAAAACTTGTGGCATTCGACTTCTGCTGCCGCCGCAGTTGATTGACCAGACAACTTGTTCCATGGACTTAGGCAGAGTTTATTACCATGACTGGCTGACAGGAGCCCAGACAATCGAAACAGTGCCCATGGCCCGTCTCAACCATCCTATTTCTAGGCAATAACGGGAACCGCCCCCCCTTTAGTTTTGGCACTTGCTGCTGTGTGGCGGGCCAAGCGCCCCACACCTCCCCCTCCCCTTAGAGGTCGAGGTCCAGGATGGCCTCTTTGTGGTCCGGGTTGCGGAGCGAATCCGGGCGTGCTAGGCGGAGGACTTGGATGGTTTCGGCGACCTCCAAAGGGGGGGGGGGGGGGGGGGCCACTGGAGGAGCCGCAGGAGGTGGCACAGCACGGCGGGCCTAGTCCACGGCCACGCGGGCCTGGTGCAGGGTGCCCGCCAGGTGTGTGAGGCGGTGGATCTCCGGAACCCCGCAGACGGGGCGCAGGAGGCGGCACTTCGCCTCGTTGTAGACGGTCACGGGTTCTTGTGGGTGGCGGTCCTCTAGGGTGTTGTCCCGGGAGGGCTCAAGGACAATTTGCTTATCTCTTCCGGTGGCTCGTGTTACTCCGGAAGAGATAAGCAAATTCAGAAAGACTTGTGGAATGCTGAAACATAATTTTCATCACTCTTGCAGCTAGACCCTATTTACGACGCACATCAATGAAGGCGAAAGCTGTAGCTTAAAACTTTGCCAGCTGCTCCTTCTTCAAGAGGCCACTTTTGCCTCATATAAAAAAGGCACATCAATCTAGAATATACCTTCTGCTAAATTACCGTGGCATCGAGGAGAATGCTGGGTTTGTAGTTTAACACACTGCACCACGGGCTCGCGCCTGCAGCGGTAATTTATTTTCACAGCAAAAGTTTAAAACAGTCGACACACACAGCTTCTCAAAACCTTATTTTAGTTATTTACTTGGAATCTTTTATATATATTTTCCGCATCATCTTCGAATTGATGCCCAAAAAGCATGGGCAAAAGAAGATGAAAAAATAAAGTGGCATGGTTGAGGCCTAGAGTAGCCCACTAGGGTCAAAATGATAAATTTTCTTCTCCTCAACTGGAGGAGTAAAGAAGACGCGCTGTTCAGCCATCATCCTCATGTCTGCGTCAGAAGCTAGGAAAATGCACTATGTCTACCTTTCTTCCCCCCTTTGTGCTCAATAGAATGATGGCCTCTTTGTGAAAAGATGTGTAAACAGTATGCAGTACTTCTTAGGTGCTATTATCCAACATTACCACCAAGTCGGCCACTATTCTAATATCCACAAAACCTGTCATTGAGGCAGAAAGTGCTGGACAGCCACAAACATGTATGTCCAAATACAAAACATCCGCTCTAAATTTTGAATTTATACGAGTAGAAGAAACATTGTTTGCTTTCTATAGCGTATAAATGTTTATATAGGATTTAGGCAAACAAACACTGCAGTGTTGAATGCAATGACCTTCTGAATATTTATTTCAGTTTATTTGCTCACTCAGGAATGTTGCCTGGCAGCTTTTCGGTGCTAAGAGATAGCACGCACAGCCACTGGTGAGAGGAAAGCAGACTTCGACCCACAGAAATGCGCCAACAGAGAGAATGTTTTTTTGTTTTTCAAACAGAATTTTACATTGAAGATCCAGTTCATCTCTATGAGTGCAGTTATGCGAGCAACGACGTCCACGACATCAACCCTCAGGTCCTAAAAAGTGGCACAAATATCTTGCATCATGTGCCTTCCCCCTGGGATCAAGAGTGAAGGGTGGAACACAAAATTGCAAAAGAAATATGATTGTGCTACACTAAAAAAGAATGTGGACGGGAAGGAATACACAATGTTTTGGATGGACACCCTTCTTCAAATGATAGACACGAAAAACGGCAAGGAACAAGTAAGGGCCGTACACGTCTCAAAAATGGGGGTAGGCACATTGGTCAAGAGGGAGGGGAAGGCAAAACGGTCGTTAGAAGACGGAGTACATCTTCGCTTGTCATCTAATGCAATAAATAAGTAATAAAAAAAATATAAAGAAAAAAAAAAAGCCGAAACACGCGTGTGACACGGGGTCTTGGACTTGCCTTACGGCGTCCTTTGCGAAAACACGATACTCAAAATGGTCCCAGAAGGTCTCCGGCCACCACAACCACGACTACAACGGTTGCGATGGGAGGACGCGCTGTTTGAAATCGGTTTGAGGAAGTTTCCCACTCTGGGTGTCAGTTGACGTATGCTGTTTTTGAAGCTGTAATTGTTTTAAAAAGATAAAAAGTCTAATCAACAGCAGTAGGGACAAGTTATTGGTATTCGTTTTCAGTGTTTGTTTATTTGCATTCGAGTGTACAAACCTACCCAGTGTCGAAACCGCCTACATGGGAAGGTTGTTTGCAAACCGGTACAAACACAAGAGCTACCTCTTCCTCCCCCTTTCCCCAAGAAAAGCAAGGAAATGGGCTCTTTGAAACATCTGGTAATCCCTCTCATACCCCCCCCCAATCCCTCAAGGCAACAACCCTCCCAATGAAAAGCGGTTTGGGTCTGTATATAAGTTACCCTACTATACAACAGGATACAGGTTAAAAGCGGAAATGGCAAACTGACGTAATTAAAAAGATATAATGCAAGAGGAAAAAATGCACAAGAGCAAACGAGAAAGCCCCTAGAGAGAACAGAAAAGAGGGCAGAAAAGATATTACCGTATTTGCCGGTCTATAATTCGCACCTTGGTATAAGTCGCACCCCCCTAAAAATGGTTGTTTTCATGAAAAAGTTGGTAAACAAGTCGCACCTTTGTAGAAGTCACACTTTTTGTACAGTCGGTGCAGCTGTTGGGACGCAGCCTGGGAGAAGTGATACCATAGGCGTCCCAAACTCAACTGATCTTTTTATTTCCAAGTGCCCGTTTCCGGGCAGGTCTTCCTCCTCGGCCTCACCTCCTTTCCCCGTCTTCTCCCCCGCTCCCCACATTCCTCAGTCACCGCGGTCCGCGGGCGAGGGGAATTCTCCCGCGCGGGAAAAGGGGGGACATATCCGGTTGGCAGGCTAGGCCAGGTTCGTCGGGCAGGCATGTCCGCGCGTGGCGTGATATGATCACCACAATACTCCCTCCTTAGTGAGTGAGCGAGCGGAAGAAGGAATCACAGGTCGAGCCGCACAGGGGCCCTGATACGCCGGCTGCTGCGCGTGGTTCTCGCACTAGCTGCTGGCGGAGGTGGCACCGAAGGCAGCCTTGCGGGAGGAGGTACGGCCGCGAAGGGGGTGGACGTTGTGGTAGCCGAGCGTTCCATGTGGGCCGGTTTCACGCGGTCGAGTGACACGACATCTCGTCGGCCACGCCTGTCGATGGTCATCATCTTGTTGTTGCGGCGCAGCACCATAAATGGCCCATCGTACGGGGGCTGAAGAGGGCGCCGCGCAGCGTCGTGTCGCACGAATACGTGGGTGCACGATGTGAGGTCAGCGCTCACGTGCGCGGCTCGTGCTGTCGGCTCACGGGGAGGGGTCGCTCTGAGTTTTGCCATGAGGTCCCTTAGGCGAGACGCGTAGTCTCCGGTGGCGACGCGGGCTTCTGGTTGACTAGGGCCGAAGTACTCGCCGGGAAGGCGGAGTGTTGTCCCGTACACTAGTTCGGCTGTGCTGCAGCCGATGTCAGCTTTCACCGCGGTGCGGATGCCCAGAAGGACTAGGGGCAGTGCCTCCACCCAGGAATGTCCTTCGCTTGCCATCAGTGCTGCCTTCAGGTGGCGATGGAATCTCTCCACCATGCCGTTGCTCATTGGATGGTAGGCTGTGGTCTTGACACGCGTGGCGCCGATGAGATGAGTAAAACCGGCAAACAAGGCCGACTCAAACTGACTGCCTCTGTCCGTGGTGATGGTGGAAGGCACTCCGAAGCGAGACAGCCAGTGTTGGAGGAAGTTACGAGAGACGGTCTCGGCGGTCATGTCTGGTATGGGGATGGCTTCTGCCCAACGCGTGAAGCGGTCTACGCATGTTAGGATGTATGACTGGCCTTGACAAGGTGGTAGCGGGCCAACAATGTCGACGTGGACGTGGTCGAATCGAGCGTCCGGTGTTGGAAAGGTTGCCAAAGGTGTCACAATGTGGCGCTGCACCTTCGAACGCTGACACGAAAGGCACTCACGTGTCCACTGGCGCACATCGCGGTTGATGCCGGGCCAGATGAAACGGGACGTGACCAACTTCTGGGTTGCTCGAATTCCAGGGTGGGACAGCCTGTGCAGTGATGCGAAGATCTCGCGGCGAAGACCAGAGGGAACAAATGGGCGGGGGCTACCTGTAGAGGTGTCACAGCACACCTTCTCCTGGGCTGCCGTGAGAGGTAACCACTGCAGTGTCAGTGAGGTTGTTGTCGTTTGTAGGCGGTTTAATTCTTCATCACCGCGCTGAGCCGCCGCCAGCTTTCCGTGATCGATCCCGGCAAGGGAGCAGAGAGCGCTGACTGGGCTGCGCGAGAGTGCATCTGCGACGGCGTTGTCGACTCCCTTGACGTGGCGAATATCTGTTGTAAATTCAGAAATGTATGACATCTGACGTAGCTCACGTGCTGTGTGAGCGCCGCCATCTGAGGTGGCGGAACGCAGCGCGTAGGTGAGGGGCTTGTGGTCGGTCATGACGAAAAATTCCACGCCTTCCAAGAAATGCCGGAAGTGCCGGATTGCGGCGTAGACGGCTAGCAGCTCGCGTCCAAATGTGCTATAGCGCCGCTCCGTCGGCGTCAGCTTCCGGGAAAAGAAGGAAGTCGGCCGCCATACTCCACCGTTCAGCTGCTGCAGGACGGCGCCCACGGCCGTGTCCGAGGCGTCGACCATGACGCACTGTGGGATACCCGGCTGGGGGTATGCCAGGAGTGCGGCATCAGCCAGGCTGTCCTTGATTAGTCGAAAAGCCGTCGTCGCCTCGTCGTTCCAGTTTAGCACGCTCGCAGCACTTCCGGGGCCAGACAACAAGCTGTGCAGAGGATGGAGAACTGCTCACCACGTGGTGGTACTTTGTGAGGTCCGCGGTGATGCGCCTTGCGGCGAACTGTGACTCCACCTGGAGGAACCATAGCTCGGGGTCCGCGGTCCAAAATGGGGGCAACTTGATGTCGACGGCGGCAACCATCGGGACGTCGGAGCTGAGTTGATCATTCATTGTGCGATTGAGCGTCGCGGGTCACCAATGTTGGGACGCAGCCTGGGAGAAGTGATACCATAGGCGTCCCAAACTCAACTGATCTTTTTATTTCCAAGTGCCCGTTTCCGGGCAGGTCTTCCTCCTCGGCCTCACCTCCTTTCCCCGTCTTCTCCCCCGCTCCCCACATTCCTCAGTCACCGCGGTCCGCGGGCGAGGGGAATTCTCCCGCGCGGGAAAAGGGGGGACATATCCGGTTGGCAGGCTAGGCCAGGTTCGTCGGGCAGGCATGTCCGCGCGTGGCGTGATATGATCACCACACAGCATTGCTAATCCTGCGTTACGTGTATTGTGATTGCGATATATACGGAAGCGGGAGCCAATTTCGCCAATGAATCATACGAGAATAACTGGCGCGGCAAATGTGGTTCAATATGCCGGCGCTCACATCTACAAGCCACCGATGTTGCCGGGCGCGGATCTTGAGGGAAAGCCGACCTTCGGCAACCAAAGGCTACGCTTGACGGATTCAGACCCGTTATGATGTAGTAGTACGATAAATATATGATAGAAAATAAGACGCAAGTTGATGCATCTTAAAAAAGTAAGAACAGACCCACCACCGGTCAGACTATGTGATGTCAACTGTGCTCCAGTTTATTGTATCGATACCGTTCGTTAGGGTTAGACAAAGCCGTCAAAGTTTTCTTCTTCTGAGTCGGTAAGGAATACTTTACAATCTCGGGGTCTAGTGTGGTTGGTGTATCTTCAGCGTCGTCCTCCAACTTACATCTGATACTTGCTTCGTCGGCGTCGCTCCCGGGCACAGATTCAATGGTGCCGGCTTTCTACCACCGTGCCCACGGAAACAGAATTCCAAGCCTCATAGACCCATTTGGCCACCTCGCCAAAAGACGCATGTCTCATGCGGCCCATTTTGGTGAAGCTACGGTCTCCGTCGGTCATCCACGTCTCCCATAGGCGTCTCAGAACAGCTTTGAAACTGCAAGTGACGGCAATGTCCAGTGGCTGAAGAATCTTAGTCATACCGCCAGGGATTATCATTGGAACACAGTTCTTGGATTTTATCTTTTTCTTTATTAAATCGGTTAAATGGGCCCATGCTGTCTATTACCAGAAGGCGCTTGTGGGTGTGAAAAAATCCACCAGGTCGCTGGGAAAAGCATCTGTCTAGCCAACACACCCATCATTCCTTCATCCATCCACCCTTTGATGTTGCACTGCACGACGACTTTGGGTGGAAATGGAACGGATCCTTTGGCACTGTTTTTCTTTTGAATATTATCATTTGCGGGAGTTTTGTCCCGTGGGCGCAGCAAGCCAGTACTACAGTAAAATGGGACTTCTCATGGCCGGTCGTCAGGACCGTACTTCTTCTCGCCTTTTTCAGCTATACTCCTTCCCATAGGGATGTCAAATGTCAGTGGAACTTCATCCATGTTCACAATGTTGCAAGCAGCTACATCGGGCTCCTGAATTTCGTTCAGCACAAATGCCTGAAAGCTTTCGATCTTCTGCTGAAAATCATACGGCAGTCTTTGGCACATTGTTGTTCGAGCATTGACGGATAGGTGGTGGCGTGTCATGAAACGAAAAAACCAAGACGGGCCGCCTGTAAACTTGACCACGTTCATGTCTTTCGCAATTGTCACAGCTTCAGTTTTACCATGGTCAGAAAGCTGATCGTGGTAAAAAGGCGCGCTGGCCGCAGCTTGAGGATTGTCTTCGTATGTGAATATTGGGACAGCGAGCCAAAGGCTGGGGATTTTCGACAGTGTAACACTGTCGAAAATCCCCGGCCTTCAGCTCGCTGTCCCAATACCCACGTACGAAGACGATCCTCAAGCTGCGGCCATCGCACCTTTTTATTATGATCAGCTTTCTTGGTTCTTTCCATTGAACGCAGCAAATTCCCAGCTTTCCGCCAGTCCTTGACGATTTTTCACTCCCATTGAATTCTCGCCCAGCAGCCCGGTTTCCATTTTCGGTGGCATGTGCAGCAACGCTAAGCTTGAACTTTGCTGTGTAGCTTTTTCGCGTCCTGGACGGTGACATGTTGCAGCGGTTCTTAACGCAGGTGAAAACGCAGTACGTAAGGTCCAGGATGGTGGGGCACAAAGAATGAAAAGCAGATATTGGGACCGGAAGTTGACGCCGGATGCCGGGAATTGCTTGGCCCTACTCCTTCCGTATCCATGCGTACTCCGAAAACGCTCGGCCTGCCGGAATTGAGGAAAGTTGCACGTCGAGGTTCGCGCTTCCTGATTCTTTTTGTTTGAAAAGAGTCGTGCATCAGCGCTTGAGATGATAGAGATTCCACCTTCGACGTCGGGGGGGGGGGGGGGGAGGGAGCGGGCGGGCCCATGGGGCCCGTGCCCCATGGCCCCCCTCCCGGCTACGTGCCTGAAATACAGTGGACATAAAGAGATAGCATTCTTCCAGCTGCAGAATGTACAAGCAGACAAACAAAACAAGCAGAACTTGCAAGCAAACGTGCAAGCGAAGCTGCAGAACGTACAAGCAGATTTGTATTCACATGTATATGTGAGACTTCCTTAACTTGATTTCTTTGCTATGCTTATTTTGAACCATGCATGCCGGGGGCAGTTTTTTTTGAGAGCAGCTTCTTCCTTTGGCTGGGGGGGCACTTCATATCGAGCAGCGTGGTCTTGCCCTCCTCGTTCCTGAACACATTCATAGCGATAAGCAGGCAGAATACGGTATGTGTATAGCGGTTGTGGCTTGAAAAATTGTTGTCAACAAAAATGTTTCGGGACAGCATCTTGCATGCATGTGCTAAGCATGCAAGATGCTGATGGCTTAACAATAATTTGCGAGCATGCATTTCTTCTATTCAAAGCTTTTTCAGTGGAGTTAAATACAGTATAGACCACTTACAATGTAACCGCTTATAGTGCAGGACCGGGTATAACGCGGCTTTTTTAAACCACCGGTTCGCCTCCCATAGAACTCCATGTATTTACATACCGCTTAAAATGCAGGCGCGCAAAGGGAAATACCGGTTATAGTGCGGTTTTTGGAACAGCGCGCCGACTGACCGGCGCTGCGAGCACGCTTCCCTGTGCGACACTAGATAACGGCGCAAGCCGCAAGCGGCACTCGCAGGGCAAGGAGATTGCTCGAAGAAGCGAAGAGAGGCTTCAGTTGCCATAGCGACGGAGGGACGCACGCACGTGTCGTTCACGTGCGTGCGTCCCTCCGCTGCGTTGGAAACAAACAACCGCAACGACAGACCAATCGCAGGTCGAGGAGAAGTGTTCGCGCGCGTTGCATGCCGGTCGCGGGCCGGCTGCTTCTATCCGCAAACATGGCGTCGGTGGTGATCGTCGACATAGACGGCGTGGTAAAAGCTCATCGTTCCGCGTAAAAGCGCTATCCTTGACTGTGAATTTTCGTTGTGTGTCGCTATGATAACCCAGCACGTACTAGAAGGGAAGATCCACCTACTCGTGCGGCGATGTTTTGGCGGCACTCTCAAGACGGCAGAAACGCCCATGTCGTCGTGTTTGTTTACTTCGACTACAGTGGTGCTTTCTAAGCATTTGTGTTTTCGAACATCGCCCGGATTTCTTATTTGGCGCATTTCATGCCTGTGCTCAAGTTGAAGGTATTACTGGCGCGTACCGTATAAAGGATGCGAATTTTCATGCGTTTTCATCGCCGGAGAAAAGTGATTAGGGTTAGCAATCCTGAACGCTCGCAACGTCCGTCCGCAACCCGCGACGCCGTTAAAAGGCTGCGCCAGGCAAATGTCACTGATTTCTTTCAAAATGTGTGACACACTTGAGAGAAGTGGTGAAATAAAGACTTTCCTCAAACTAAGCTTTATTTTTCATCTAACATAAAATAAATTCTTTTACAAAGGTAAGTTGTCTGATGGCATGTATTTTGGCCTGAAAAATTGATGTTTCGGTTATAGTGCGGTACCGCTTATGGTGCGGATTTTTGCGACTCCCGCGACATACATTATATGCGGTCTACACTGTAATATTACTGTGTATAATGCTGTAGGAACTATTCATACAGCATGGGTCTGCACCCGTCCTTGCAGAACATTAAGCAAAAACTTGCAGTATTAAAGGGGCACTGACACCCCAAAGGCCGTATTTATTTTTATTGTCTAAAACGATGCAAGTTGCAGCCATAGACACGCAAAAAAAACCGCATCGCGAAAAAAAATTTTCCCGCGCGCACGCGCTCCTTTTTATTTTTGGCGTTTGATTTTCCCGCCTCTCGCCTCCTCGCTTCTTTTGATCGGTGACGTCAAAAATCAGGAAATTTAGAAGCTTTGTAGGCGGCATCTTTATAACATTTAATGACGGCAATCCTAAAACATGTTTTTTAACGCAATTGCGAACGCACTACGGCCCTTCTTTTTGAAATACCAAAAATCGGGAGTTCGTTGTGGTGCCGTCTCCTGGATTTGTATCCTCCAACGGAAAACAGGCGACACCGCTCAAAACCGGTCCGCCGCAACGCCGGCGCTAGCCGGCGCTCGCTCCTTTCCTCCTCGCTTTGGGTCGCCATGGCAACAGCAGGGAGTGGTGACAGGAAAGGGGACTCTCAGGTCTCCGCAATTTTTGACGTCAAGGCACCGGCGCCGATCGCGCGGGAACTTCGAATTCGGCATTTGGAAATTGTTTTTTTACTTCACAAATACTGAATTCCCAAATTTCAAATTTTGAGGGTAATGTCCCGGCATCGTTTTCGACCGTTTCGGATAATAAAAAAAAATATGATTTTGATGTGTCAGTGCCCCTTTAAGGCAGTATGAGGTTGGTCTGTCCCTTAGCAATGGTGACATGGTGTTTGCTGTGTAAATATACAATCTTGTTAATAAGCAACTGCTGACTTCAGGTAAACATACATCACGCCGTGGCCACAACAGAGCGTACCAGTATGATGCTTCTCCAGATTGAAACAGGCAAGAATGGTGCTTCCTATGCTTCACAGGGTGAGGTTTCTTCACTCCACGACTTTCAAGCTGCGGCACGCTAACACTCGGTTATGAAATGTCCTGAATACTAAGCATTTATTTAAATAAGCCATAAAGGCAACAGAAGATTTTACCAAGATGCTCAGCTTTTTCAGTTCCCGGAGAGGCTAACTCTAGTAGAACGGCAGCTTCCATTCTGAGGTTTCCCAGGAAGTTCCGGCTTAAGTACCGAAAGAGTCTATTTGGAGAGCATCCCAGCCAGGGGTCCTCTGGCATCACCACCAGCCCGAACTGGTACAACTTGAGGCCGTGTTTCATTTCAAACTTGGCTCAAGCTTCAGGCTCACGACGCTGCCCATGTGCCGTCGCTTTAGACCAAAATGGCGCTTCGAGCAGCATCGCTTGGGCGAGATCCTGTAGGTCTTGTTGGCTTCATGAACTGCATATCACTTTCTGTGCCTCTGGGGTAAAAAGAAAAAAAAACTAAAACATCCGTAGCAAGACTACTCGGTGATTCTAGGGCTGAAGCCACTTTTGCAAGCTTCAAGCGGGTGTTTTCATCCACTCTTCGCACAAATATGAATCCATACCTGCCCTGCCAACTCTCCCGAATTGTCCGGGAACCTCCCGAATTTTGATCACATCTCCCTATCGTACAACGCGACCTCAAATATCCAAAAAAATAGCCTCCGTTCTTGTTTCTTTTATGAAGTTTTAATTGTTATAAATAATATGAATGTGTCAGTGTGAGTTACTCGAAAGTAGGTTTAGCTTATTACGGCAATTTACCACGTGACAACTGAGTTAAAGCAGCAACGTAAAACGAGGGTAGATTTTCAGACGCCAAGATACAAAACCTCTACTCTGGAGTAAGTTAGAGCGCATTTTAGAATGCGGCTTATATGATCGTGGGCGCACTCGGCTTCAGTTGGCATTGTCAGGTCGTCGAGTGAAGTGCGGAGCGCCAAACTACTCTTTGTTTCCCCGAGTTTAGTTGGAAGGATCGATGGCGCTTTCAAAAGCCAAGAAGTACATGCAAGTATTTCTGAGATCATACACGACTGAGTTTCCGTGCTTTGTCACTTCGCAGAAAGGTGTCAAGCATGGATTCTGTACTATGTGCGCCTGTGATGTGAGCGTTTCGCAATGCTGACATCAAGATACAATTCGCTTCACAAAGGCATCAGAACTATGTGCCACAGAAGGGCAGGGCATCATTGACAGTTTCCTCCAAAACAACTGCGAAGACAGTGTGATCCACACAGTGTGCCTCTTCTCAAAATTTCTTATTGAACTTATTGTATCGCCATCATGACATGCTTATTTGAATTAACTTGCCTTTAAAAGGCCGAAACACTACGACGAGGCCGTGATCACTCAGTGCTGTCTCGTTGCTATCCTCCATAGAAGGACTGAGATCAACCAAGCCACTCAGTTTGCCAGATGCTGTCACATTGATGTTCTTGGAGAGCTTAATCTTGTCATACACAAGACCACCATGGCGGCTGAAGTCTTCCATGTCTTGTGCTTTCTTTTTCAAAGCTGAAAGCACGCTGGTGTTGAAACCAAACATGCTTTTAAATCCCTGCATGTGTTTGTCCTGGTGTGACTTGGTCGACAAAGCAAGATTCTTATGTCTTCTAACATACTCATAGAGTTGGGGGCTTATGCGCATCAGAATACACTCCAGGACCCACTGCATGTCGTGCGCCATGCCTCGGCTTGATATCGGAGATGCCGCCTCAAAACAGGCTCTCACAGCCAGACGCTGCTTTAGTGGGAGGCTCCTGATTTTTTTCTTCGAAGCTGAGCTGGAAATTGTTTCTGCGACTGCCCGAAGCTCTGCAACACTTGTTTAAACTTTTCCAACCCTTTTTTTTTCACCCAGAACAGCTGAAGGGACTTTCAGGCAATCCGTTGCTTAAATTTCGTTCAACGTTTATTTTTGAGCCTGTACGTCTGGTTTCGATGAGCTTTTTTTGTGTATTTGCATCGTAAACAAGCTCTTCCGTCGGGTGTTGTCGCACAGCAGTTCTTTGCGAAGTGCATGGAACCAAATTAGACACACTGACCAGCTGCCACTGGCTCAGTTTCACAGTCTGGGCAAAGAAGCAATTGCTGAGCCTTTTTCAAGGCCGCAAGGGCGTCATCTCGTCTAATTACACGAAATTCTTCGACCTTGATGCCTTGGCAAGATATAGTGCAAAGGTGTGCACTCGCCTGTGCTGCAGTGGCTTCGGCACATGCCGAGAACGTAAGATGCTTTATGAGACGCACATCGTCTGGTTCCATCCTGGCATGCCAGCCAAAGCACAATGCCGTTAGATCGTTTGATAAAACAGCTCTGCTGCAATACATCGAGGATGGCAGAATGTCGCTGAACAGGTATGGCGTCTCCAACGTTGGGTCTGGACAGGCATTACCAGGATCACGGTCATGCGTGGATCCGCTTGTAGCCCTGCGTTTCAGTGGTGGGGTATCACGGTCAGCGAGGTTTGTTTTTTTACACTTTTTTAGGGACAGGCCTTGTCAGATACGAGGAACCGTCGGGGGATATCGTAAAGACGGCGTCGTTGGTGAGCACTGACCGTTAGCGGTCCAGCTCGACGAGCTTGCCATTGATGACGTCCTTGAAAGCTTTTTTTATGTAGCGTTCATCAAACTGAAGGGAACACACGACACATGTTTCATCAAACTTTGCCTTCTCGCTTAATGTTCCTCACCCATTCTTGCCAACAAAGGGGGTCGACTGGAGGCCGGAGTAACAATGCTTTTTCTGCAGCCGACTTGTAGCCACCTTGCACAACGGCACGAAGCAGGTCCTACCTTTCTTCGCCCGCATGATCAGATGCATCCAACACACTGCAACGCATGACGCACCATTGGTGTTATGTTGTACATTGCAGTGTAACCAGGTCCGCACAAACAACAAAGGAAGAACCTCGGACGGCTCGGTACTGTCACACGGACAAACATACTTTCGGCTTTTTTTTGCTCGGGCCGCCTACTTGGAGAGAAGTGCACCTGCTGGACGCAGTGCCACCTACCCTCGGCATCCAAAGCGGTTTCTTTGTGGCCGCTGGAAAGGGCATCCGCTTGGGACACTAGAAAACTCTTTCAAGCCTGTGTAATGGAACCATACCACCGATGGCCTAGCTTGCCTCAAGAAGCCACTAAAGTTTTCGTCGTCTTTGACACGTTTTCTAATTTTTAATAGCAAAATGATGATGGTTTCCTGCTTGTAATCAGCTTGGTACTAGCATACTTTTGATATCAAATTGTTATGGTTGAAAAAAGCCATTTAACTGCACCAAAACAAGGAACTGGCACCAGATGACTTAAAGGGATACTCCACCGTTTTTTTCATTGTCTCCGATTTGCTTGAAATTTTGCTAAACTAACCAACAAACATTGCTAAAATAGTATCTCAAATATTAGGTCAAAATATTGTTTTTTCGCGAAATTATTGAATTTACAGTTTTGGTCTTCACCATGTTTTTCAAACTGAAAGTCTCTACTGGCAACAATGAAAAAGTGACGTCAGTGGAAGGCAGGGGCTAACGTTTTGGACTACAGAAGTTGTTCCCAACGGATTTGAAGCAGTTTCATGGTGTCAAATGAGTGCTTTGGAAGCTCGCTCCCGTATCCGCGCTCCAGCACGGAACAAATGATTGGCATATTCTATTTTTAGACGACTTGCTCGACTGGCAAGCCTGCCTGCCACTGACGTCACGGCACTGAAAAGTGCGCGAATATTTGAATATTGGTTTTTGCACCATTTTCATTTGCCGATTTCACAATACCTATTATGAATTTCGCGATGCTAAATAGCATACCGGAAAGGCTAAAGGCCGGGGAGTCAGAAAACATAGTTAGTTGAGGTAGCTCAAAAAATCGGTGGAGTATCCCTTTAATCATATTTCACCAGTTGTGCACTCAGAAGTACATTAAACCCACGGTTTGAAGATACTCAGTACAAGCCTTCATTGCACCGAGTTATACTGAGCTGATGGCTAAGTTCAACTCAGTCCAACCAACAGCTCACTTCAACATTGTGAAAAACGGTGTTCAAAGGGACATGACAAAAAAAAAGGGAACACAGGAGAAACCGTTCCTGACTCGCATGTGTTCTGCTGTAAACGACTTAAGTTTAAGTTTTACGAAAACTTAATTCTCACGAATTTCACAAATATAGAAATGTGTCGAAGAATAGAGCTTGCGAATATATCGCACTCTGGTGACTAATACATAGTGTACCACTCCCACTCGCAAAATTTTGCACCTGCTAGATATTTGTGAGGTTCCCATTCTGCCAAATTCATGAAATATTGAGCTCACGAAAATAAAGTTGTGTCATGTATCAGCTGGTGGCCAAGAGATGGTGTCACCGGGAACACACGCTTATCCCGCGCTTTTCAAGAGTACGGACCTGGGGCACGGGACGGGTGCTCGGGCATTGCAATTCCAGGCGCCACTAAAAGCATATCTGGACGCTCCTCGGTGTCGTGGCTTGAGCTTCGCCCGGGATACATTACATTTGGCGACAAGTCAGTCAACATACAAGGACTACAGCGGGAACAATGGCCACCGAAGGCAAGCTGGAAGAATTCAACCTGACAGCTTGGACATCCTGGTCCGATTGTTTCGGTTTCTACTGCGAGGCAAACGAGATAGCTGAGCCTTCAAAGAAGAGGGCTCTACTGCTTACACTTTGCAGAGCACAGACATATGAAGTAGCGCGAGCACTCATTGCACCGAGGACACCAGGAAGCGTCCCTTTCGACGAACTCGTGGCGATGCTGCAGAAGCACTTCGACCCCCGGCCGTCAGAGCTCTTCAGCAGAACGAAGTTCCAGCGGAGAGACCAGCAGCCTGGGGAGTCCATTGCAACCTACGCGGCAGCTGTAAAGAAGTTAGCCGCTGACTGCAATTTCGGGATACTGGCGACACAGACGGCTGCGCCATCGCCCGGCACCACCGGCGTGGCTTCGGCGGCTACTGGAACGACTGCCGGCCCCGCCAGCGCGGACGCCCCTGGAACTGCAATCACCGTGAGTCCACCAGTACCCAACCCTACCATGCTGCCTCTGGACGTAATGCTCAGGGATCGGTTTGTGTGTGGCATAATGGATGAGCACCTACAACAATGTCTCTTTGTGGAAACCAACCTAATGTTTAAAAAAAGCATACGACATGGCTGTGAGGACAGAAGGTGCGGCACAACATTAAAGGGACATGAAAGCCCGAAAATCGGAAATTTACGCAGTTAAAAAAGCACAATTACCTTCTGCGCACCTGGAACAGAAGGAGAAAAGACAGTCAGAACTACCGACATGTTACCAATGCCTAGAACAGCATTCGGCCTTCTCGTGCCAGTCCCGAAATGCACAATGTAACTTCTGCCACAAGAAGGGGCATGTCGAAAAGGCTTGTTTCAAGAAGTCAAGGGTGCATCACCAATCGCAGACGACACACCACGTGGAACAACACGATGAAACTGCATTCTGATGATGATCTTTCAGACAAGTCATGGCACCTGCACGAGCTGAATGCAGTACGGGCATCCAGCACGCTGCCAAAGTTCATGGTCACCCTGAAGATCAACAACCGCGAGCTGGAATTTGAGGTCGACTCGGGAGCTGCTTGCTCAATCATTAGCAAAGCCACATATCGTCGTTTGTGGCCCAAGCACCCTCTAACGTTGAACCAGGACGGGCTGACCCTTCATACTTGGTCAGAAGAGGGTTTAAAAGTCCTTGGAACGGCGAACGTGCATGTCAGACATAATTCAAAAGACTACATCTTGCCATTGGTCGTCACCCACGGAACAGGCTGCAGTCTTCTGGGAAGAAACTAGTTTCAAGACCTCAAGATTCGGGTCAGTGGAATTCACCATCTAGGCACCAAGGACAGCGTTGCGAATATTTTGAAGGCTCATGAGGATGTTTTTGACGCCAACATCAGGGGGCATAGTGGTCCACCAGTAAACCTGGAACTAAAAGAGGGCGCTACTCCTCATTTCCTCAAATCACGACCCGCGCCGTTCGCACTACGTCCGGCGGTAGAGGCCAAGTTGAAAAGTCTCGAGAGCCAAGGTATTTTTTTTTCCAGTTCCAATTTTTCGAAAAGGCTTGAAACGAGCCTTTTCGACATGCCCCTTCTTGTGGGAGAAGTTACATCGTGCATTCCAGTTCCAACAATTCCAGAAATCCTAACCAATTTGCAAGGAGGATTGGTATTTTCTACTTCAGACCTCACGCAAGCGTATCAGCAGCTACGGTTGACAAGAGATACAGCTGATGTGTTAACCATTAACACTATAAAAGGCCTATGCAGAGTCAAGAGGATGCTGCTTGGGATCGCCGCAGCACCAGCGATTTTTCAGCGATTCATGGAAACAGTTTTTGCTGGAATTCCGGGGATCGGGGTATACCTCAATAAGCATGATCATCAGCGGTGCGACCGCAGCCGAACACCTGACTCGACTGGACACAGTACTGACGCGACTCGCTCAGGCTGGACTTTGACTCAAGAGATGTAAGTGTCGTTTTGCAGTTGAACGAGTAGAAGACCTCGGCCACACCATTGATGCTGCTGGAATACACCCGACAGATGAAAAACTGAAAGCCATCAAGGAAATGCCCGAGCCAACATGCCGAACAACGCTACAATTGTTTCTGGGACTTTTAGCGTTTTACGACCGGTTTTTGGCAAACAGGGCAACAATTGCAAAGGACCTCTATGCACTGCTGGAGAAGGACGTCCCTTGGACATGGCAAGAAAAGCAACGGCAAGCTTTTTGACAGTTAAAGCATGCCATCGCACAGCGAATTGTTCTCGCGCATTACGACGAGAACAAAAGCCTGATTGTGTCATGTGACGCATCACCCTACGGCGTGGGAGCGGTATTAGCTCAGCTCTATGCTGATGGCAATGAAGCTCCAATCGTTTTCTCCTCAAAAACGCTTGGCAAAGTCGAAAAAAATTACTCACAGTTGGATCGTGAGGGGCTGGCAATTGTTTTCGCCTTGGACTGTTTTCATCGCTACGTCGTGGGACGTCACGTGACGATTACAACAGACCATCAACCGCTGTTGGGGATCATGGGCCAAAAATCTTCAGTACCAACTGTCCTTTCGCCACGGATGACACGCTGGTGTGTTAAGCTGACAGCCTACGATCATAATATGATCTACAGGGCAGGAAAACAGAATCAAAATGCCGATGCCTTAAGCAGACTGCCATTGCCGGAAACTGACGACGAGCAACATTTTCCAGGCGATGTCTTGATGTTGGAAGCGCTCACGAAACCTCCCATGACTGCAACAGAACTGGCAAACAACACAGCAAAGGATTCCATACTTGCTAAGGTGTTCCAAGCGGTCAAAGATGGCGAAGTGAGAAAGCTGGACAGTGATCACTTCGTCGCATACAAGATCAAGGTATCAGAATTGTCAATTCATCGTGGTTGTCATGAGATCTGAGGCCGTAGCACTTCTACATGCGGGGCACCGGGGCATCGTTGCCATGAAAGCATACGCTCGGAGCTACTTGTGGTGGCCTGGGATCGACAAAGAGATTGAACTCTGTGTAGCTCAATGTGACACGTGCCAAGTGCATCGGAGAGCAGTACCAAAGTCCGAAAACCTAACCTGGGAAAGACCTATGGCACCAGGGGACACCATCCATCTAGATTTTGCCGGGCCGATCGAGGGGCAAGTCTACCTTATCATTGTTGACGCGTATACCAAATGGCTAGAAGGCAGTTTGGAGTATGGCGTCATCTACGGTTATTTCGGAACTGCGCAGCGTGTTTGCAACCTTTGGCATACCACAGAAAGTAATGTCAGACAACGGGACCGCCTTTGTATCAGGAGAAATTAAGAGCTTTTATTCCTCCAACGGCATCGCAACGGTCACCAGCGCCCCTTATCACCGTGCGACTAACGGCCAAGCTGAACGAATGGTCCAGCAGTTAACCCTTTCATGGTCGCATTTTTTTTCCAAGAGCGCACCCCTGTGGTCGGGTTTTTTTTACTCGGTGTGATAGCAAAGAGAATTCACAAGTTCAAAACCCTGCTTCAAAAGATCTGCGGCACGCTCGCTCGAGATAGAACAAAACAAAAAGGACTAAATATTTCGAATTGTCAACTTTCTAGTACTTCTTCAAAGTGTGGTAGTCCTTAACTATGCAGGTAAGCTCATGTAGACAGCATAAGACTGAAAAACTGTAGGACCATATACTCCGTTCGCCCTTATGCTGGCAGGAAGCCGCGAGCTAGCTCGCGCTCTTCTCTTTGCAGAGTGTCTTTCTAGTGTGAGCGCTCGTGCCACGAAAGCCCATTTCAAAGCTGCAGTTTCGTGCCCGTTGCCTTCACTTCCATGTCAGCTTAAGGGTGAACGGAGTATAGAAAGTGTTATTTCAAAATGGCTGCTTCGATGCCTATCTTGCAGCAAATTTAAGGCACAAAATTTAAAAAAGGAACTACAGCAGTCTATCTCGTATCCGAGAGTAGATGTAAGCAT
The DNA here is from genome assembly GCF_016920785.2 of Ixodes scapularis. Taxonomy (NCBI): domain Eukaryota; kingdom Metazoa; phylum Arthropoda; class Arachnida; order Ixodida; family Ixodidae; genus Ixodes; species Ixodes scapularis. The sequence goes on from NW_024609857.1 coordinate 138,712,737, forward strand.
GAAATAATTTTGAAGGCAGCAGACACTAGTGTAATCTGTGTATTAGTGAGCACATCCCTCGGGCACATCCCTCGCTTTGCCAGGAACTAGTGTTCAAAATCCCAGGTGAGCTGCTCTAGAGTATCGACCATTGAATCAGAATGTGTCGAGTCCCCATTCCTCGTCTTCTTTCTCAGGCCCTCATCTCATGATGTTCATAGCATCCTAGAACATGCGCCACCCTAACGAAAACAGCATACCATCCTCATAGTGCTATGGCCTCCAAAATCGCAGGTGTGCAGGGCTCTTTCCGCATCAGCAAAGGAGCCCTGGACACCAGCAAACTCGCGGGTCATAGTCGTGCACAGGTGCCTCGAATATGAAAACCTCTATGAACCACTCGTGGCATAGTGCCCACCTCCCACCCTACTGACACGGGTTTAGTACCCATAGAGATAAATTATAGTTACTTTAAAGGGGAAGGTGATGTTTGGTACTTTGCGTTAAGTTAGATATTACGCCCAAAAATATATCTAGGCATCTTTTGGGAGTCGGAATACATTCAAAGCTTCACAGCAGCAGCAAAGATCAATTACGCTCGGAATTTCAATATTACCTAGAGCCAGAGTACAGAGACCCATGGGAATGAATGGCCTCTTCCCCTTCTTCCCATAAAGGCTGAATTGTGTTTGGACAGGTAGGGTCATAATGGCCTTCATTATGTTAGCCACCACTTCTGTCGGCTTCTCGCCACCCATGTTCATGAGCCGCTTCTTCTGCAGAAAAAAAACCCATAAAAATGACCATAAAAAAAATGTTAAAAGGGAGGCAGTATTGCTATGGCAAATTAAAAATATCTCTTTCTGAGCAAAACCATATGAAAGCTCAAAGCTTTCAAAATCAGAGGCAATGGTGCCCTTGAAGCAATTTGAGCATATTATTAAGTGGTGTGCTAACCCAAACATCAAGATGCATTCAGGAATTGTAGGTACAATGTGGACCAGTGTGAGAGGGAAACACAAGGACACGTGGTTGGCGCTCCCTCCCTACAGTGCTGGCTGCTGGAGCCCATGGCGGCTGCTCGGCACAGATGCAGTAAGAGCAAGAGGTGGTACATGGCGGAGCCTCGTCTGCTACTGCTCTCACTGCGTCTGCTGAGTCAGCTGAGCAGACGCAGTGAGCACCAGAGGCACTGCACGTGGAGTATCGTCTGCTACTGAAGCTTACTTTTCCCGTGTCGCCCTTGCCCAGCAACTCTCATGGTGCGGTGCGCCAGCCATATGTCTGCATAGCGCATGTAATTTTTGAAAGCAAAAGACTAAAACAAGTGCTCTTTCACCAGCACTCGCTATTATTTCACTTCTTGTTATTTACCTTGACTCAAATTGTTATACATATGGCGAGCACATGCAACATTCACTCATTGCATGCTTCTTGGTGCTTGGGAATTAAACAAATTGTTTATTCTCTTTAGTTTACTGGTAACTGAAGCTTTTACAATATTGAAGTTTTATTTCAAGTATGGTGGAAGGCACCTTTCACAGCAGAAGCTTTTATTTTACCCAGTTTTTCATTTCATATAGTAGTGATAGCATTACATGATCTCCAGGGGTAAGCAAATCGTCTTCAGGTGTGGACAGCATGCTCTTTGCGGCTGCCAGATAAACTTTGCTTGTTGCTTTAGTTTCAAGCAGTGCCGGCAGATGACTCATTCATTGACTTGGAGTCATCCTTGGCCTCGTCCACCATGCTTTTATGGCGCAAATCTTATCGCCCTCACACAGTTGCGCCTTTCGGCCGGCTACTCACACTGTCAGCCAGGGGCACGGTGTCCGCGGGTGATGTTATCTTTGAATATTCGCCGAGAAAACATAAACGGATTGATTGCGTCACACATTTAGCTGCGCTGTGACCCCACCTAAACAGTATATCTTATGCCAAACTCAATATCTTATTTTACAGAACAAACAACACATTTCTGCCTATATCATATGGTAACACAGGATTTGAATGTTATGGACAAATTGATTTATAAATATATTAAACAGGGTATGGACACCATTCTTCTCCTTAAAGGGCAACTCCACTTCATTTTTTACAATTTTTGGGTTATGATTATTTTAAGTAAGCCGGCAACCCTAAATCCGGACACATGATTTGCTAATGGTACTGTGTAGCTTTGTAGATATCGGATCACAAAGTTTTCTTACTGCGACAAGGTGAAGTCAAAACTAGTGGTGTAGTACATTGGGAATAATAATGAGCCTCACATTGATGATGTGACGTAATTGTCCTGTGGCACGCACGGCTGGCTCAGTCGCTTGAGGACTTTCAAGATGTAAAGTAAGCTGTGCATTTTTTTTACCACTTCCCCTCGTAAGTGTACATCATATGTACTAAGTGTTTAGGTATATGTATTTATAGAGTTGCTGATCAACAACTGGATTCCACTGCTATGAATAATAGGAAACGTTCAGTGCCGGCGTAGCGCGTGCAGCGTGGCTGCGTTACAGTATTTATTTGTTGCCCACGGACAAAAAGAAAAAAGAATGGGAGACAGATGATATTTACAAACTGAATAAGTTAAAGCTAGGGTGCCTTCATGTGCTCTCCTGAAGGCACCCTAGTGTACACTAGCTAGAGGAGCTGCAGCCTTCGATTGAGCTGTGACTTGATATCGTTGACATCACGTGAGCTTCACATACTTCAAAACTTTTTCATAATTGTTTCAGACTTATGTGCTATGCATAGTATGTTACAAAAAAGTCTTAAAGTATGTGATAAGTCTGGAACACCTGTGGAAACGTCTTGAAATATGTAAAACTCTCGTGATATCAACAGTCGCTGCTCGATTGCAGGCCACAGCAGCTCCAGCTGTAGGGCAAAGGATAAAAAAAGTCTTCTACATCCACACTGAAAGCCGACCACTTTCCTGCCTTTTTATCTTTAATAAAACTCGGCTACCGCCTCTGAATTGGACACCCAGTAAGGATCTCCAATGTCTAAGGGTGATAGTTGCTTCTGGAGATATGCCATCTGATGTTGGCAACTGCCCCTCTCAGTAACAATGGCCCTATATGGGCACAGGTCCTTATGCGCCTTGGCACTCAAAAACATGTCCAGATGCAGGCTTTTGGATTTATCTGTCCTCTTGGCCGCTTCAGAGCAAGGCTGTCACAGAGCTTCATTGCCCTCTCCTTTACCTTCTTCAACACAATGTCCACTTGCTTAAAGCTTTTGTTGATGGCAGCACTAGCTTTTTGACAGAAAAGTCCCTCTGGCACGACAAACAAACCCTCCTTATCAGACACCAAAATGCACAACTTATTGTCTACCAGGTCATTGATTAAAGGCCTCAGTTCCACCTGCCCACGGGGCTTCTGACAATGTAGAGTCCATGCATTTGGAGATACATTGTGCCCGGTCAGGTTCAGTGACTCTGTAAGCCACCTTTCTTGCCAGTGATACCAGCTCTGGAAGGCTCTGGTTGGACTCCATGTAGAACTCGTGCCCATGTTCCAAGGTCTCGGTATGCTCTGGGAAAATGTGGACATCACCCAGGATTGTGACAGGATCCACTGGAGGAGCTATACTTTTGCCCTTCCACCTGCTTACCTCCAACTTGCACATCTCCGAGTAGATCCTTCACTGTCGCTCCCAACTGCCACCTCTTACCACACACGCCATGCTCGGACAGTCCTTGAAAAACCATTCTTGTGACCATTTTGTCGTCCTTCAGATCCTGAGGATCTACGCCGTTGCAGCGCCAAATGTCGGTTAGTTATCTCTCTTTCTCAGGTGCAGCAAAACGTGCACCAGACTTATTGAAACACACTTTGTGCCACTGACAGGGGCCAGGCAACACTCCGACATGAACTGTTCAAATTTTTTACAGGGAACGAAGGAAGAAAAAAAAGAAAGAGCCAGTAACTGCTCTTCTCACAAGTGTTATGGGGCTCCTCAGAAAATTAATGACTGCACTGCAAAAATGCCGACCACTGCGGTTCTGGTCAGAAGCATGGTGAAACTTTGTGTACATACCTTGTTATTGATCACAACTATGTATCATTAATTTAATACTGCATAAATAAGGTAGTAGGTCCACTATATGTACATGAGCCACTGAATAAAATGTAAAATTAAATTTGTCTTTTTTCATAAATAGGCATGATGGAGAAACTATTCAAATGATGTAGAGCAGGGGTCTCAAACACATGGCCCACGGACCCCTGTGGGTAGGGCGTTTTCCGTCGGCTTTTCCGTCGGTGAGTGCACGGTAGTGACTACATTAGGAGTGCTACACCCTGTGGCAGAGGCTGTGATCAGATGCGTCATCTGTGGAGGTCATATGCAGAAACGTCGCTTGTACTGCCTTCTTCATGGCTAGGACATCATGTTTTTGGCTTCTTAAGGGCATAGCCTTAATAGTTTTTTTATTTTCTTTATTTTCTAAGAGATTGTCGTTGAGCTAGTGGAGAAGAGTTCTCTTCTCTACTAGACTGCACAGGGCCACCCCCATTCTCTTTTGGCCATGGTTGAGACAGTCCTTCTTCTGCACAGTTACATAGCCGTAGATTTCCTCCTCTGTCAGGGCGTGAAAAGTGTGACTATCGCTATCTGACAAAATGGTAGTGTATCTGAGCTCATGCTTTGGCAGGGACCGATAAAACATGGTGAGGGCCTCCTCCAGTCATCACCTCGACATTCATCTGACACGTGTGCTTCCTTTGCCACTCTGCGAAAGATTCCTAGTCAGGGTTTGGTCCCACTGCACAACCCAGTCAAAAGCTTGAAACGACCTCGTGGTCAATCATGAGCTCGGTATAGAGCTCTCTGATGCAGCCCACACCAATGGTAGAGTTGTGGCCTCGTGTCTTTGAGCTCTCATCAAAAATTACATTAATGTTGCCAGGAAGATCTATGAAGCCCTTGTAGAGCTCCTTGACTACTGCAGCACTTTCACTCTGACCTGCTGCAGCGACTGTGAAAGGTGCTTGGTGCATCTTGTCTAAGTGACCGTTGAAGGTCCTGTGGTGCATGCCATGATGAGAAATGTTTATGCTTGCTCAAAAGTCGACGAGGACAGTGGACCCCTTTCCCTTTTCAATGCTCTGCATTGCCTGTATAGATCTGATGTTTACCTCAAAAGGTGTTATCTTAGCGCTGCCGGACACCTTTGGTGAAGAGAGCTGCTGCTTGCACACCTGGCATGGGGATCACACAAACACGAGCTTGTGCGCAAGTCCATAGTCCTTGCCTTATTCAAGGTGACGGTGCTGTCACCACACTGTCCACACTTTGTATGCAAGAAAAACACATTCAGCGCTTTCGAATTGATGATTATAAATTCTGTTCCACGCTCGGTCTTGGTGTTTTCAGTATCAACATTGAGCAGGGGGAATTTTCTCTGAGTGGCTGACTGCTGCTAAACGGCACTTTGTTTCTTCTGCTTGATTCAAAAGCTTGGACTGCTCTTCTTCCGTAAAATATGGGGTGTCAATCCGATTACCGCTCAGACCAGATGTACTTGGCATCGCTTCGAGATCAGCGACTTCAGGATTGGCAACTTTGTGATTGAAGACTTCGCAGTCGACGTCTCTTTGATTGGCGACTTTGGGATCGGTGTCGACGCAATTTCGTGCTTGCAGCTTCGACTGCGTTGCTTTTCGTACAGCTTCAGCCCACTCGCGCTGAGCCTTATTCCAGGCACGTTTATGTTTTTTCCCATATGCTTGCTTGGCGCGTTCGCGATTTCAACTGATGATCGCCAGCCATGTTGATTGCGGTCCAAAATGTCCAAACAAAGTGTGGGTCTTCAGAGCAACCGCATTTTTCCGATGAAACAATACAACGCAGCCAAAAAATCGACGAGAAGCGTACGTGCTAGTAGGAAAATGCACAAGAATAAAAGAAAACTCCCATAGCCTTGACAAACATCAAGAAAAACGACGCTAAAAAAAAACTTCTGGCAGTAATTCGATCGCATAACAACAGTAAGCTTGGAAGCAGAAGTAGACGACGCAGCGTGCGACGGAGAGTCGGAGAAACCCGAAGAAGCGAACGGGGAGGAGGAGGATGTGCCAAGAGATGGAAATCCGAGATGAAGGGAGAGAGGAAGGAGCCAGTGGCAACAACACATTCCCGCGAGCGCGCACTTCGGCCAATGAGTGGTTTGAAATCGGGCTGCGGGAGAATGGCGGCAGCGTAGGCCATGCTGCGCTAACGCCATTTCAAAAGTGTGCAAAAAAAGAAAAAAAATGGAGAGAAATCAGCTTTCAAACAATACCGAAATGGCAGCGGTGAGAGGAGTGGTTTTGGAATCGGGGTAGTGCAAAGTGGGGCATTATTTTTAAGTTTGCACTTCACTCCAGAGCTGTTCCGGCCTTGAAATACTCTTTTTTCTTTTTATACTTTGCAATTAATTTGAGCATAAATATTTTGTACAGATTTAGCTTGAAATATGTATTTCAAAAATCGAATTTTCTAAAAATGAATTTTTTCTCATTTTTTATTTTTCTAAGACCCTTGTCCCTCTTTAAGTTGCATTGTTGTATAAAGCACACACACAAAAAAAATGTTTGAAAAAAAATGTGATCTATACACTGGAAATTATGGTATGTATTGTTAAAATATGTTTCAAACCTATGCATCTGAGGCTCTCACTGAATGAAGAGCACTTGCGTAGTGTCGATAAATCTAAAGGAACTCTAGAATTGACAAAAGCAATGCAAAAAAAATGCCGACAGAAAAAAATGTGCTCTGCATACTGTTTTGTACAAGTTTCAGTTGCTTCTAGGATACAGAAGTTATAACACACACTTGTGTGCCATGCACACCTCTTTCTGCTCCACAATCCAAAAAAAATGAGGGAAAAAAAAACACCTTACTTCTTAATCAATGGTCCCTTCAGGTTGCACAGCCCTGCACATACAGAGACTATATCACTTGCAACCTTCCGATGCTGCATGGGGAGTGCCTGCTTCAGAATCCTGTGGAATTTAATCCTATTTATCGCTCACTCCTACATGAATACAAACAGACACACTCCTTCTTGCCTCTGTCACCTCTCGTTCAGACAACTGAACCTTCCCTCGTGTATAGGCTGGCACATTGAGGACTACATCCTTTACTTCCATCTCAGGATCGAGAGAAAAGCCCCTGTCAGCCATCACCTGATCACCGTGTTGAAGCGGGAAATAATGCCAGAACCTCTCACAATATGTTTGTCAGATGCTCGTCCACCATACACCTTGGACACAAACATCACTGATTTCTGATGTGCAATAGCTACCAAAAACTACACCATGTCGCGGCCTTTGTACGGACCACAGCAACACAGTTTTCCCAACAAAAATTTTTCGAGTGAGCAGTTCTTTCAGTCATTGCAAGAACACTTCAGTGCAATAAAAAAAAACAAGTGGTGTCTACAAAGCCTTTCTTTTCGAAGGACTGCGGAACATTCCTGAAGATTGTTTATCTTGAGAGCCACACATCAACATGTGTTAGGATCTGCCATAGTGTGCGAGCATAGTGCAGAAAATGTTACCTATGGTGAGCACTCAAACTCCAGACCGCCTAGATGTCATACATTTCAATTTCAAGGTGAATTCCAGATAGGGGATAAGTATTTTCCTGAAAGCTAATCTGGTGGCACCGTTTTTTCCGCTAGATGAGCCAGTTGTGTAATTTGAAGGCACCCAAACGATCTATGTAATTGGTTTCCTGGTGGCCGACTCCTCGGTGATTTCTGATTTCCCGGAGGCGTCAGCGTTACGTTATGGAATGCACTTACCGTGAGCCTGTTCTATCTTTTTGTTGTGAATACTCTACGCCATCCCATTTCCTGGAAATATTGGGGTCAGAATGGCCCGTTGAGTGGGACTGGTGATTTGGGTGCTCTGGATCAGAGATAGAGCTTGGATGCAGTTTAAACTCTACTGTCCTTTCTTCATTTTGAACATGACCAGTTCTAGCTTGTTGTAGGTAGACCTTAACTTTACCGTTGTCCTGAAGCACAACGGGGGGGTTTGTTTTTGTTAGAACGTTCTTTATTGCCCTGTTATATATATAATATAGGTATATATATGTATATACAGATACCATGCACACATATAATGCACCATTGTCGTCTGCATTGGTGCGGGCCTAAGGATCTGCCGTTGCCGTCATGGCGGTCTGGGGGGGTGTTGGCAGTGTTGGTCCCAGCGCCTTCGGCTGCTGCAAAGTCGTCCACCGGGGCCGTCGTCGGCGTAGACGAACTCCGCCAGCTTTGTCCCAGCGGGGGGGAGTGAGTGTGAAAAGATGTGTTGGTACTTGTTAGTCGTGTTGATACAAACAAATTCCCCATCATACAGTCCGATTTTCTTAATTTCACAATACTGGATGAGACAGGATTCTGAGATGCCTCGGGTGGGTATCCAAGCCTAATAAGATCATGTTCCCCAATCTCACCCCCTAATTAAAAAACCGAGTTGCTCCTGTCCGTTTGACCTCATAACATTGGCCAATCTTGATGGAAACACACACACAAAAAAAGTATATTATATTTCGACCACAGAATAAATGTATTCAGCAGAAAATCCAAATTCAATTGTAACGCGAAATCATTGAACGTGTTATATCACATAGGTTCCTAGGTGTTCTGTTTCACGAAAGTCTAAATTGGTCTTTCCATTTGCAGAGAGTAAGAACGGAAATCTCACGATCTATCGGGATTATCTATAGACTTAAAAATATGCTGCCTCAGTGGGCAAAAAAACAGCTATATTATACCTTAGTTCATTCACATCTTCACTACTGTCTTCTTTTATGGGGGACCACAGTAAAAACAAATATAGAAACCCCGCACATATTCCATAAAAAGGCCCTGCGCTTGTTCGAAAGTGCCCTGTACCGGAATCACTCTGCTTCACTATTTAGAAAGCATTGAATATTAACTATTCAAAATTTTATAAATAACAAGTTATCTTTATTGATCTATAATCAGATGAAATTAGAACCAACTGCCTTTTTCAGTACATGTCTTTGGAAAGATCATCCATACAATTTTTGCCACACGAGCTACAGAAAGCAAAAAAAATGCTCACAAAAGCTATGGCATGCAAAAATTAGATTATCAAATACCTGTACCTCTAAATGACCACCCTGATCTCATGGCCATTATTCAGGGAGCAATGTCTATACAAGCTTTAAAGAAAAACATAAATGTTTATTTATTCTCCCTTCAAAAGTAACAAGATTTTTTTCTTCTTTTTTTTTGGTGCAAGGATTTTTTGCAGGTTTAAAGAAATTTTTTTTGTAGAGATGGCTGGCTGTACTCTGTTGTTTGTGTGGCCCTTTAGTTTACCGTGTTTGTGCAAACATAAATTGATGTGCGTTTTTTGTCCAATGTGGGGGACAGTCTGGTTTTAGTTCCTTGGTTTTTGTCTTTATATACAGTGTCTTTTTTTTTTTTTGCTGCATCGGGGGTTTTATGTTTGATCTTTCATGATCAAAAAGTTTTCGTCCTCTGTAAGACTTTCATTTTGTCTGGCATGTTGGATGGTCTGGTCGTGGAAGAGGGGGGGGGGCTTTCGCTTTGTCAGGCATGCCGATGCCTTTTGTGGTGGCCCCCCAGACAACAGTATTCCACATGATTTTCTGAATAAACTTTGATTTGATTAGGCCTTAAAAATGTGTAGTTCGTGCATGGCACAAGAAGATGTTATCTTGTCTTAGGTCCCTACTGTTTGGGTGAACAGGACTTTGTGATATGCAGCCACCAGGTCCAGTTTGAAGAGGTGGCGGGCTCCACTGAGGGCATGCATCAGTTCTCCCGTATGCGGCAAGGGATAGTTGTCGACGACTACTGCCTTGTTGGGTTCTCTGAGGTCGATGCAAAAACAGATGCTGCCGTCTTTCTTGCGGACAACAACTGGGGAAACCCATTCGGATGCACTAGTTCTTTCAGTGATGTTTCAGCTTCGAGACGCTTCAGCTCGTTGGTAACTTGCTGCTGCAAGGCAAGCGGTAGACGCCTCAACCTCAGTTTCAGCGTGACTGGAACAACAGACTGGTTTATCTTGACCTTGTGCTGCACCCCTTGGCAAGTCCCAAACATGGTGAGAAAAGGTGACCAAACTCTGTCATGAGCGGCGCTGGTAGACCAAGGCTCGGAGCAACCAGGGTCGGCTTCAAGGTGCCTGAAGGACATGTGGAAGGGGTGGAGGCAAGCATGGCAGTGGTTGGTTTTGCAGCAGTGTACAAACAACGAAGCTCAGCACCCAAAATCTGAAGACCCAGAAGTTTTACGGCATCGAGGCCTAGAAGCAATGTTTCACTAAGCGTGACATTAGAAGGTCAGCAGGGCCTCTTCTTTCTTGTGTGTGAAACGTGTGCAAAAGAAACCACAAAAGGAATCTTCTGCTGTGAAAAGTCCAGCAGAGTAACTCGAGGGCTGCACAGCTGTTCCTTCTTCTGAAACAGGCTAGGAAATGTTCCTCCCCGATGAAGGAGACAGCGGAACCGGTGTGAATGAGGAACATGATGACAGGCGGTGGCGACGTCGAGGCAAGTGGCACCATTTGGACATCAACATTGATGCCTGTACGCTTGTCAATGTGGATGGAAAGAATGCTGAAGATGTTCACTGTATCCTTGTCTGGCAACACTTCAGGAACTTGAGCTGAACTTCCCCCTCGATTGTGATTGGAGCGTCGACAGACGTAATGGAAATGGCTGCGGCGTTTGCACCCGAAGCAAGTACAACCACGTGCGGGGCAGCGAAACGAGGCGCATGTTGATGTGCTGCAGTTTCCATATGCAGCAGGACCGTTGGAGCCGGAGTACAGAACGACGCTGCCGGAGTTTCGTGATGCTGGTGTGGGAGCATGGCGAACCCGAGGATGTAGCTCGCTGAAGGGTCGGCGTAGCCCTTGAGAGGGGCGGTCCATCTGGACATTGCAACATGATAAAGCAGCCGTACTCTGTCAAATACCTTGATCTTATTTGGAGCGGAGAGGGGGGGAAGGAGTCCCATACCTCGATGTAGGGCTTGAGGAGCTGTAAGTCAATGATATCTCATTTTCCAAGCAGTGGGAGGAGCGGTTTGCATTTTGAACATGGACAGATGCTTCGCAGAGTTCTCGGCGTATGGGCGGATCTTGTAGTGTAAAGACCATCTGTCAAACCATCGCCCCGGGGTGGGCTGCATACTGCTGAGGTGTTGGGACTTGCTAAGGGTGCTGGAGGGGCTGGTAGGGTTTCGGGTGGGTGCCGAACTGCAGCCCGAAGGCCGCAGCGTGAGCGACCGGGTGCACCTCATATCCTCCGAGAGTCTGCTGCCAGGTGTATGTGACCTTGCTGGTGGACGGTCCTGCAAAGGTGGCATGTTGCGGAGCGGCGTATTCAGAACTTGCTGATATCCTCCCTGGCTGGCTCTCTCTGTTGTCCTGGTCTCAGGCCCGGAGGCACTCTGGTGGCGAGTCTCTGAAGGGCTGTGGCAAGTGTCTCCTGGATGGCTGTTCTGTCCTGTCGCATGATTTCAAGGATCTGGCGCATATGTTGCTCACTATCATCCACCAGAGCACTGCATAGGACTTTGGTATGATTGCTTATAGCAGCCTGATTGGTAATGTCCAGGAGGTAATCGTCATTGTTGTCATCAGCTGGAGTCTTCTGGCTCTCCTTTGGCGGTTTGAGGCAGGGCAGTGCGTCTGCACTGTAAGTTGTGGTCTACCCTGCTCGTGCTTTAGGCTCGCAGTTGGAGAAACGGTGTGCTTGCGGCCAGTTTCAAGCTCCGTCCACTGCGCCTAACCACCGCGTCGGTAGCAACCTGCTTCCCGAGCTCTTGTGGATTCTGCAGATGGCCACAGCAAATTCCTCTGATGTGATATAATTACATGATAAATTTATTTTAGCTCAGGAGAGCCGCGGCACCGCAGAAAGGCAAATCGCCCATACCTTGAAGGCCTGCGGCGCCGCTTTCAATAATGAAATGGTATTATACTACAAATCCTACTCCTCTGCAGAGTAAAAATGGGTTACAGACCTGTTGTGTGAGTGCCCCGCTTCTCCTCCGAGTCACCTTTTTCCATCTGGATTTAGCGTTGCCCCAACAGTTTTTTAGTTGTTCAACGTCCCGTGAAAGGACATGCGTCTGGCAGTTATACTCAATGCAGAGTATGTTCCATGCTTCGATTTTAGCTTCTATCGAGAAGTTTTGGATGACGTTCCGAGGATATCCTGCTCCTCCTTCATGTACATTCCTCGTCCCTCCGTGGCAGCCTCCTTGGACATTGTTGGAGGTTGCTAGAAAAGACACTGTGGTAGCCCTGAAGGAAAAGGAAAGGTGGAAGATAATCATTTTAGACATAAAAAAGGACAGTGAGACAATGATGCAGATACAAACCTCTGTTTAGGCGTGCGATGCAGAAAGGATGCGAGCTGTTCACCTGCTAAGACACATTAAACAATTCTTGTTACAAAGCAGCAAACTTGCAGCCTTCCAATTCAATGTCACTAAAATGTCTTAAATAAAATGAATGAATATGTTCCTATTTTACACCACAATAATGTTTTAAATTTACCTCTCACAACAACCTCATAACTAGACGCCTGTCATGTCTCCGAGTTTCCTTGAGTGGAAGAGGGTTTCTCGAGGAGCTCCTCATCGTAGAAATCGCCGAGGCTCAGTTTTGAAGCCCAATGGATCCTCGAGTGTAGGTGTGCTTCTTTCCTCCCCTCCATGGAGTTGAGGTAAAGCACCGAGTCAAGGCGCATTTATAAATCTGGCTGATATTCACCTTGGTTTAGTAGAGTGCAGCACACACGCATTGATTGTTTTTTTCTAACAGTGCTGATTCTTATCCTGTACGGGTAGTGAAGTGGGGTGAGTGACCCTCCTGTAAGGAATTGGTTGCATTTTTAACGTATTTACTTCATATGCATTATGTAGCAAAAGCTCTAGGAGTGCTAGCTAGCTGTTAAATTTTTCACCAGAAGAAAGCTGCCAATTTTTTTGCAAGAAATTTATAAGCATCCAAATGCTGGGATTAGAAAAGAGATAGCTTGTCATGGGTGTCTCCACTCCAGTGTCTGTTTTTACTAGCTTTAGTTGGTTGTTTGGGTGGCCGAAAACACTTTCGCCATAGCAACAGGCCACTTGTGCAGTGTTTGGGAGCTTGCGGGACACACAATGATTTCGTTTTTGACCAAGACAGTGTCATTTTCTTGCTCCCGAGAATGCATTCGTGAATACAGATTTTGTGACTTCTTACGACGTGCATAACTTATAACTTCTTAGCAAAATTGTTTTAACAAGACATTCTTTCTTAATGTGGCATCTGGCTTTTGACGTATGCTGCCCATCTCTGTGCTTTGAGGGCTGCCTTGAGAAATGAAATACAGGCAAATCCAGAGCTGTAAAGGGACTGGGCGCCCTCTGCCGGCACTGTTTAAGTTGCAGTGTCCTTCTATGGCCTGGATTACTAGGTCGTCTAGGCTGAATTGAAGATGTGTGCCTTGTGAGGCAGTTGTCTTGCTGCATGCCCAACGCAGAAGAGTAACACAGCCAATGTTCTGAAAGAAAAGGTACATTTATTAAAGGGACCATGAAATGACCTTTTTACTTTTTCCAGATAACTTTTACATTAAACCGTCAATGTTCACTGAATGCCGAACAGGCATCCGTTTTCGTCTCGGTTTATTAACTTTTACACAAAAAATTATTGAAATATCGACTTTTTCATTCTCTCCAACTGACCGCAAAAGAAGCCGTGACGTAGACCGTTTCCGGAACCGGAAGTTCTCTCGGCAGTAGGAGAATGGGAGTGTTAGCGGCAACGAGTTGGGGTGCGCCGGTAGGTTTTACTGCGCTGATGTCACCGACGTATTTCCTGAATCGGCGCCTCTCATCGCCGCATCGCAGCTGAGCGAAATTCAATGAGATATGTTGCGCTACAGCGACAGCATGGGACTAGTCCCATACGCCGGTATGCCTGTTGGGAAGTGCAGCGAGTCTTGTCACCACCCCGTCATTGTTGGCAGAAGGGCCGGCCCGTGTCAGTCGTTTGCAAAGCGACGTAGATGGCGTTTTTCGCGGCCTCGGAGATGCAGGAGCGAGCCGACGTTAAAAAAGATACGCTTGAACTCCGAGTGTCAGCAAGAGCCACGTAAATACCTGCTTACACTCGGAGCGGACGCGCGCGCTTGATGGAAGTCTTGTATTCGCGCTGTTGGTAAGCGCTTCGGGACCGTTCTTTTACGATTGCAACTCGATACTGACGCGACACTCGGCAAAGAAAGGTTGGACCGGGGTCGACAGTGACGTGCAGTCTGTCAGAATAAAAATGGCATACCAATAACAAAGTGTACATACCGTGTTACGAAGGCAATCCATACGGCGTTTATTTCAGCTCTATATCACACAAAACAAGAAGATAGAATCGACGAGAGTCCCTTTTCGACGAGTGTTCGTCAACACTGCCTCGGAAAACAAGGGGAAGAGATTGACCTCCTCACCTCTTAATCTAGAATTGAGGTCAGTGATCAAACTATAATACGGGAAGGGTCCACAAGGGTCGCGCGGGCATATTCCATTTAGCACACCAGCCGGTCGTAGGCAGACGGTCTTGCGACGAAGCAACGCAGCGCCGAGTCGGAATGCCTGCTAGGCCTATACGCTTCGTCGGAGTCGGTGAATCCAGCGTTCTTGTTCGTCGTGGTCTGTTTTAAGTACTGTTTTCTTGCTGCTTGAAGTCGGCACGCGCGGGAAGAACACGTAGAAAAATAAACGTTCAGTCAGTCGGAGTTTTGAGAGGAAGGAAAACAAAGAAAATAAATGTTCGTCGGTCGCCGTCACCCAAGTAACTGGCGGCCCTGCCCTACTGCGCACGCGCAGTAGTTGCTTCGTTTACCACACGATAGATGGCGCTTGGCTCTCAGCATTATCAAATTTGGCAATTTTCGCCACACATCTCTAATTATGCTACAAAATGTGGATCTGAATATTATTTAACAAAACTTTTAGGAAACATTCGCCGGCTATTTATTGTTTACGATCGCGGTGCTGGTGAGGTAGGCTCTTACCCAATAGGCGATGTGGATTCGGCTGACGTGCACCGATTCTGCGTATGCATCGTAGTGAACAGGCGAAGGAAGGAAGGCGCAAAAGAGTCCAGTTTTCTTTTAAAAGTTCTATAGCAAATAATTTTTTTGGGCTCCCTATTTTTGTGTTTTTGTGTTTCTTTTCACACCTTTTACGACGTGCGGTGGATGAAACTCGATTTTAAAATCATTTCATGGTCCCTTTAATATGAGGAAAGCCTTTAGCGCTAAGTCTAGTGATCATTACTGCCACATTGTTTGCCTTCCCAAGAACATTTTCTCGTCTGCCACTGTAGTGACCGTGGCCGCTTTGGTGGCTCCGAGGCAAAGCGCCGGCTAAAGTTGCGACTCCAGTAAGCCAGTCATCACTGTGACCGCCGAAAAAATCCGCAAGTCTGCTTAGAGCTGAGGCCTGCACCTCCGCGGCCTGAAGAGAAATGTACAATGCAAGAAATCAATTGAATTGACAATTCTGTCAATTTCCCCTAATGATATACTGTTTTGTAAGTTTATAGCTACATAGTCTTCGTAAGATTCAGTGCATCCTTTGTACAAAGAGGCACTATTGTGCAATGTACATTATGCTTTTTTTCTCAGTAAACACTCCTGGTGTTCTAAGCATACAAGTGCAGAGTTATTGTGATGTCATGTAGTTCCTGTGTATTGTTTTTAGCTATGTTGGCGTTGCTTGTGGCTACTGGTATAATCTGTGTATTGATCTAATCCTGTAGTTTCTGTGTATTTTCTAATGTTTGGTTCATACTTGCTCAATCAATCATTTGTGCGTGGTCATTATGTTTAAATATGACAATTTATGTAAATATAAGAATTGTGAAGGCCTGTCTGCTTGTTGTTAATGGCACACCAAGGTCCATTATTTTGTTTCTTTTGTCAGCAGCACACCATGGAAATACTTCCTTTTTTTGTGCCAATCCACAAATAGAATTTTGTAACAGGTTAATAAAGTGTGATTTTTCAATCAATTCCAGCACAAACAATCTAGTAGAGAGTTGATTAGAGAACATAAAGTTGTCAACCTGCATTGATGTGCTCATTTTCTACTTCGTGAGAACTATCTCAATCTGGCTTATACAAGCAGGATAGGCCACATGAGTCAGAGTGTAAGGAGAAACATCCTTCGACAGGTGTGTTATGTCGAAATTTCCCTCCGTCCGCTGTCCACTCTGGCAAGCGAGCAATATGAATCACTCGGCTATCATACACAGTTCAAACTCTCATAATTTCAATGATTTCGGGCAATACTTAGATTTAATTGTGCGAGTAAGCATGCAATGTCGCACTAAGGAATTAAGTCAGCTGGATAAAATTGTGCTTTCGCCTGCAGCACAAATAAAAACAAAGCTGACAACAACTCCGTGAAGAAGGTGTAGAGGCCACCCGCTCAAGCTCGTATCTTCGCCCTGCTGAATCAAGTAATATTGCCACGTGCATGACCGTGCGAGAGCGTGCGTGGCCGAATGGTTACCGTGCTCCGCTTTCATACGCGGATGCCCCAGGTTCGATTCCTGGGAGCAACGCAGCTTTTTGCTATTTCTGTAAATGTCGCATTCTGGTAAATTCAAGAACCTTGTCGCTTGTTCGAGGTCTGAATGATCTGTGTGCTGAACCTTCTATACCAATTGTTCCAGAAGCCCATGCGTCCACATAAGAGGCTCCGCATGGCGAGCCGGAGTCGGTCTTGCCCCAGTGCGCGATCCTGCTGTTACGCTGCCGCTTGATCCTGCTATAACGCCTCCATTGACGCCTGCGATGGTAGCCTTTTTCTTCTGTGTTTTGAGCACAAGTTCGCCCCATTAAACTTTTAGTTCCAGTTCTCGTCGCCTCACCAAAATGTCACGGCATAACAGCAGGACTCAGCGCTGCTGAAAAACAGACTCTGGCTTGCCACACGGAGCCCCTTATATACATGCGTGGCCTTCTGGAACAATCGCCATAAAAGGTTCGGCACATAAGACATTCGGACCTCGAACAAGCAACAGGGTTTTTGAATTTACCAGAATGCGACATTTACAAAAATAACAAAAAGCTGCGTTGCTCCCAAGAATCGAACCTGGGCCCTCAGTGTGAAAGCCGAGCACGGTAACCATTTGGCCACGCGCATGGCAATACACCCGGATTTGTGTAATTTCTGCTACAGACAAACAAAATGGTGCTATTTAGAGATCCGTAAGTAGAATGCTGTATAGACCATTGGCAATCTATAAAGTGCCCTTTGCTGCCACTGAATGATGCAAATGAAACATTGTGAACTTGCATATAATAATGGGGACAAAGTTTGCTTCTTGTCATAATGGGCCACCACACGACAGTATAAACAGCGAGTACAATACTTGCAATGGCCAAGCAGTTGATGGATGGCTGCCGCATTTTCCTGCTGTGCAGTCAAGACTGCTCTCTGTACGTAAAGCATGTCCCTTATAGTAGGCTCGTCCCTCTGTTGTCTTGGGAGGCAGCTCTGTGGCTGTGTCCTGGGGGGATCCAGGGCAGCAAGGAGACGGCTGTCAAGCATTGTGGCTTTCATCCACACTTTTCTTAAAGTTTGAAACATGTGCATGCAAAGTGAAAAATCATGATCAGAATTGCACCATGTGCATTTTACGCCTGTTCTGCCGTGTTTATGCAGATGGGTCTTCGCACGTCAAACCATTCACGCAAAGTTTTGCGGTGTATACCGCGTTTTTCGATGGCTGATTTTGAAGCACTCGCCACAATCGAACGTTTAGAATGAGTTATACAGCCATCCATTTGAAATACAAGCGTGCGATTGTCATTAGCAGATAGAGTTGATCATGGTTAACCTATTTCTGAACGTGAAAGGTATATTTTAACTTTTTATTCACTACATCTTTAACTTCACACTCTGGACTGCTTTGCGGGTCAGCTCCCAGTGTGAACGGGCCATAAGCAACACACAATATCAGTGTGGAAACAAACAGTTAACCCTCTATATATTTAACATGAACAAAACATTACCTTCATGCACGTCCCAAACCGCTCTAACGTGTGGCAGCCCCACTTCTGTCAACTCGATTCAGCTGGCAGATTCATTTGCATTCATTTCATTGGAGTGAGATGTAAAAGCCATTGGGTAGCTTTTCTCGATGCATGCAAAAATTACCGAACTCGTATGCTTCCTGTGAACACGGGAGTGAGTCTATTCACCACAATCAACAGCCGGCGGTCCACCTCCTGAAGCAGCTGGCCGACTGAAGAGGCTTCTCTGGAGGCACCCCCAGACTCCTCTAGGTAGAGCAGCTCTGCTGGCAGTGGGGGCTGCAAAGCAGATTCACTGTGATCACTGCTGCCCCTCTACTGCATTGCAACAAAACAGGTAGTTCTTCCTCAACATGAAACAGCATTCATTCTTTCTTGCAGGTTAGGCAGAAATGTTTCAATATAAAACGCATATATTTCCGGTCGAACAAAGAATTTGTGCACATTGTAGTTTGCAGCAGACTGGAGTCCTATCACACAAAGGGTCGGTGTTCAGAGGCTCCAAAGCTGCCGAGATTTATGTACAATGTGCGACACGCTACACGACATTGGATTATTAGTGCACCAAATGAGCACTTTCTATCACACTAGTTTTCATAAGAGCCTTTAAATTCTAAGAGAAAACCAGAAAGAAAACCCGCGATCGCTCGTTTGCGTTAACAGTACTGCACAGTGTTCTTGTCTTTTCTATGTGCCTTCATTTATTGCGCTATTACGGCGATTTCACAACGACGCAAAGTGGGCTTCTCATTGAGGCCTCGGAGGACGGCCGAAGGGACTGCCTGGGACGCAAACACAGCAGCCCCTTGACAACTCCCTCCCGACGATGGCCAGAATCTGGCTCTCAACCTCGTTGAGGGGACCCACCGAGTTGGGACCACCGCCCGTCTGCGCCACCGCCAGCAGGCCATTGTGCTTTCGCACCTAATTGACGCGGGCGTTCCAGAAATTTTTCCATTCTACCCTTTCCTTGAAGGCAGGCCCTTCTGCGTTGAGGTGGACCATAATCACGTCTCAGAGGCCCATCCTCTCCGCATAGACAGACTGAGGATGAACAGTTAAAAACTTTTGGACTGCAGGTTTATTCAGCATCTATGCAAACCTATCCTGTGACCGAATTGGTGAAGAAAGATTAATGATTCCTGCAACCACAGTCATTGAGTTGTCCACAGCTTGCAACATTTCCCAGGGAATCGGCCCCTTAAAGACCTTGAAAACCTTCAGACGCTGAATAACCCTCTCTACGTGAACCCTTGCTCGGGCGACACTTGCAGTCCATTTGGCATCAGCAGCCAAAACTTTGGCAAAGGAATGGTGGCTGCACGACACCTAGCCCTAGCTTGTTACATTCTGTATCAACGTGAAAGCCTTTGGCCACCATTACATAGTGGCGTGAACTTCTCTAACTTACTTGGGACGGGTGACTTTTCCACACAGGCTTTGTCAGAAGTTCTTCCCCCAAAACCCTTACTGATAAAGGTGATTAGACCAGCTGGAGACACTCCAATAAAAAATTGAGCATTGTAGCATCCTTTGTATTATGAGTATGTAAACAGCCAGCACGCCATATAGCGAGACCTCTCAATTTCTACGTTGATGCAGTAGAGTGCTACTTGCACCTCAGCGTATTCCTTAAAGCAGCTGGGGATATTCTTGTCCTCCCCCCTGGTTGGCCAGTACACTACTTTTCAGCACGGCAGCTACAGAAGGCGGTGTCCCATAAAAGTATCTATGCACTTCTCTTAATAGAAAATGAATGTTTCGTATACAAGTATGAGGCAGAAGATACAGTTCACTCACTTTTTTCAAAGAAGATACAGAAACTCGCACATAAGGGAATCCTTCCAATCACTACAAATAACCCCATGCAGTGACTGGAGGAAATATAAAGACAAGAAATGAACTAAGAGTGCAGACGTGTGTTGAGACACTCTGCATAATTTCGAGAAGAACTCAGTTCAACTGAAATGTCTATGTCGTTTCATGCAACAACAAAAAAAAAGTACCACTGGTTGTTTGACTAGCCCTTGGAAACATACGATGAGCTTTATACTGGACAGAAATTATCGGCCTGACAGTCATCTGCCTGATGGCAGATGACAGTTTACTGGTCAAGTTCAACACTGAAGTTCACAATGTTGCTCGCTTTGTAGTGCTTTCCTTGTGGATGTAAAAAATGCACCTCATCAATACTATAGACTCATATTGCGCACAAGTAACGTTCCAACAAAAATAACACTATGTATTGTAGGGTTCGGTGCTACTGCTCACCCGCAAGAAGGACCAACGAGGCAGATCTCAGAACACACACCTTTACTCGTTCCTGGCAGCCAACTGACTCCCGAGCCCCGAGCCTCGAGTGTGGCGCGGAGCTCGAGTTCTTTCGCCCGATGATGGGCCGCCAAGCCCACAAACTCCCCCCCCCCCCCCCCCCCCCCCCCCCCGAGTTCGTTGGAGTTGACGGGGTGGTTAGAAGGGTTCTTCGTTTTCGTCAATGTTAATTGCGATGTCGGCCGGCAAGGGGGGCGGAGGAGGGCGGGTCTTAGGCGCCGGACGACCGCCAGGGCCCGCTGGAGGTTGTGTTCGTTGATGGCCGTGAGGCGCAAGACGGCTGCCCTGGCGGCGGCGGCCGACTCCCGGGCCCCGAGCCTCGAGCGTGGCTTCCGCGCACGTTGCGCGCCGGGCGCGGAGCTCGGGTTCTTTCGCCCGATGATGGGTTGCCAAGCCCACAGTATATAGTTAATCAGGCTTGCTTCGATTTCTAAGACATTCAAGTGTTTGCACCTTGAATGTACTGCCGAGAAATGCAGATATTGGAAAAGCAGTTGATGTTTCATATTGACTGGTTATAGACTGGAACATTATATGAAGGCTTCCAAGGACAATTGTACGGTGTATAAGAGAATTGTGGCATTGTATGACCGTCAGGTCGACCGCCACTTTTGTCATTGACACTGATAAGGACGACGGCACGAAGGCCATAAGCGAAACAAAAGGGCAAGAATCCCCTGCATGTTCTGTCAAGTCTATGGTCATCCTCGTCACTGAGGCTGACAAGGATGATGGACGAATGCTGTAGAAATAAATGCTGCTCAGTAAAGCCAACTCTGTACCGAAAAGGTACTTTGCTTAAACCTGAGGCAGAAAATAATAAACAAGGGGAGCGACGATGCAATGCGTACCGTAACAGATATGAAGTAAAAAGAATATACTTGTATATGGTCTTTTATATTTTGACATTATAGCTTGAGAATTTGTTTGTAAGCATATGGATTATCGCATGTATTGTGGTACGTTAGCGTGCAATGTTCACAGGCATGGTCGTGAACCTCGAGCTAGCAGCTCGCAAAAACATGAAGAATAAGTGTCCATTACGCTCCATTGATTCTGTTGGTTGCCCAACTGGAGAGTGCTTGGTGGATGGGAAACTGGCAGCCAAATGGATGGAGGGTAGTCCTAAACTTTCATGTCGTTCTATTATTAACAATGCTAGATGTAAGAACAACAAAAATATGCCATGACAATTCACTGTATAGTAGTCCCACTACATATGTGAAAATGCAGTTTAGCAACTTGACCTAGCACTCCATGTGCGTAACATGGAAACTTGTTGCAACTTCAAACATACGTGGGCAATGCTGGATAAAAAACTGTGGTCACATTTATAATATAGAAAATAGATTACGCGCTCCTGGAAGTTGAAAACCATTATTACATAGTCCCAAAAGTTCCTTAGGAAGAATCCTTTGAATACGTGTCCACCACAAAGTTACGAAATTTGTCAGGAAGTCGCCCCCGCTGCCTTGAGCGTTGGGTAGCATCCAATGGGCATATCTCTGGAGTGCGTTATGATGTAGGTGGTGTCGATGCACCATTGTGGTCACGTGCTGTTGGAGGCGATTCCATTGTTACAGCAGAACTCTCTCCGTAGCCCTCTGTTGAAGTACGAGCCACTGGGGATTCGTGCAGTGCAGCAACCTCTGGATCTACGAAGTTCAGGGGCGCTCCGCCTAGACCGTTGCTGACCTGGATGATTTGACTCGCTACAATAGTCGAGCCCACACTGAGAAGTACTTGAGGTGGTGCTCAGCAGAGAACCGCTTGGTCCTGGAAAGCCAGGACCAGCAGGCATAGGCGTGCGCAGGATTTTTCATTAGGGGGGGCGAGGTTTCCCCAGAGCGCCCCCCCCCCCCCCTTTCTATCGACGCACTCTCACTGATGTCCTTCCGCTCATATTGTAGTGCTGAGACGAGATATGGTTATTAAATGTTTATTTCAACAATATTGAATTGTAAAATATACAAAATATTATTAAGCAGTTGGTTTCACTTTCTTGTGAAACGTCCGCAAAGAAAGGCATCCCCTGCGCTGCTGAGGCATCAGTGATACAACGCACGTACAAAGAATTTTTATTCTTTCTAAACCACGCAGAGAAAGATACGACACATATGCAATCTTTAACAGCACAGAATATCTAAAAATATTGCCTCAACGTGACTCTGCTAGCATGGAAAATGTAGTATACATACAGGGCAAACGCATGGGTGCACCTACACATGGCGAAAGCTGTCATATGGCGTCTGCAACGTTCATGCAGAGGACGAAAAACGCCACCCAATACATAATGTAACGGCAACGCTTAAAAGCACGAGAATTTACCGCAGATTAAAAATACGAGAAACAGCAAGTTACAATATTTAGTAATTATTGAAGATAAATGCTATGACATGCCATTTTTCTTCTTCTGAGCATCCAAATGTACAGTTGATAATCTTACTTTGTGGCGCTTGATAGAAACATGTAATAGAAACAAGGGCTATAATTACTTTTTTTGCACAAGATAACACGCACGCATTATGTCATGCTCAACGAACGTTATACAAACTAATGGATATGTTATGTGGTGGTAAACATATTTTATGACTAGATTACTAAAAATGTGTAGCACGCGAGAGATATAGTACTTTTCACCAATCGTGAAAAGTCTAAAGCAAAATTCTACGCGATTTTGTCCCAAACTGTTCGATGACTGACTCACAACTTGTTGACAATGCAATCTGTTGCTCAACGAATGGTAAAAGCAGCCACCAAGCAGACGGGTTGGCGCCTGGCGCTCCGTCGCGGCGTCTTTTTATGGTTGTTTTTTTCGTTGCGCGCACTAGAGGGAGGGAACTTTGGCGTCGGTGTTTTATGCCGTCGAAAAAGAAATCATACCGCCGGCGCAGTCGCGCCTCGATTCGGGCCAACTTTGCGCCACCCCCCTAGATGATTAGAGGGGGCGGCCGCCCCCCTGTGCGCACGCCTATGCCAGCAGGAACTGGGGGTTCTGGACCCTCATTGACAGCGGCTGTGGAGGCCTCTTTAAGAACTGGATCCGTAACGGCAGGCAGGACGGGAGCTGCAGCGGTGCGGAAACCCACTTGGGAATCGAAAGCAGGAACGGTGCTGGGGACTACAGTGGCGGGAATGTCACTGGAAATTGCACTTGTCACATTGCGGGTGACAGCTTGGGAAGCTGAAGCTGGAACAGCACTGGAAACTGCAGTGGTGGGAATGCCACCAAGTACCCCAGTATCCTGAATGGTGCAGGTTACCGCAGGAACAAGAATGGCACCAAGTACTGCCAGGGCATGGACAGCACCAGGCACCACAAGAACATGGGCGGCACCAGGGACCGCAGGACGATGAACGGCGCCAGGCACCACAGGAACATGGGCGGCGGCACTAGTGGCAGCAGGACGATGATTGGCGCCAAGCACCAAAGGAACATGACCAGGACAGGGGGCCGCAGTAACATTGGCGGCACCAGGCACCAGGAGCTGCAGAGATGAACGACATCTTGAACCGTCGGGACAGGAACGGCAGCAGGGGCGGGGCCACAAGGACAGGAATGGCACGACAGAGGCTGTGGAGATGGTTCCGATATCGACGGATCCCTTCAAGGTCGATCTCCGATGAAGCCTATACTTTGTGGGTCGTCACCTAATCGACGCCCGATCGAGTCGTGCTTCGCTCGCTCCCCAAGAAGTCACCCGACACAGTGCGTGGTCAAAACAGTTTACTAACTCACAAAGTTAAAGAGTCCCCGTCCTCCGTCGCTGTTGTCCGTCCGGCCGTCTGTCCACCACTGACCAGTCTGGAGTTGAGAGAGAGCCCCCCCCCCCCCCCCCCAGTGTCCCGCCTCCCCTTTTTATAGTTTTGCCCCTGGCCGATCACGTGCGCTCCCACGATCTGTCCACGTGCCACCCCCGCGATCCTCCAATGGGGTGATAACGCTCACTCGTTGGGGATCTGGGAGAGCGGGAAAGGGGGGCCAGGAAGAATGGGCGAGGTGGAAGCAGGGAAATGGGGCCCGGAGGAGCAGCCACGGGAAGTGTTCCTACGCCTCCCCTCCCTTAAAGCTCAGGCTCCTGGAGCTAGAGTCTGCGAAGGGCAGACGGTCTCCCGCAAGAAACTCCTCCAGCTCTGCCATCACTGTGTCCTCGGCGGGCGGAAGCGGCGAGGGGCTCGGCAGCAACAACATGCACGAACAATGTTGTTTACGCTGTCGGACTCGAGCCTCTTGTGAAGAATCCGAAAATGAGCTTTGAGCCGACCGAATGCATTTTCCACTACTCTCCTAGTGCTGGAGAGATGATAAGTAAAAGCCCGTGTGGGGGATCCAGCAGTACCAGACTGCAGAAAGGGCTTCATGATGTGGCACTGCAGGGGGAAAGCTTGATCCGCGAGCAGGATAGGGCCGGAATACTGCTGCGTCGTGGTTCCTTCCAGGTGACCCGTTTGTATACAGGAACCTGTATGAGTGGTCAGCTACAGCCAAAAGAATGGTGCTTTACCACCCCTTGTGATTATATTAATCTGAGGCATACTCTTTCGACAGGCACGCCTCGAGGTGGCAGCCGTCCAAGGTGCCCACGCCTTGAGGTAAGCCTGCAATCGCCGCAAACTGGCGCAGGTGTTCAGCCAAGTAATGGGCTAGAGGGAACTTCACAAACTGTGGTTCAATATGTTTCAAAAGAACTGTGCAAAACTCTCGGAAAATGATGTTCACAGACGACCGGCTGACGCCGAAAAGATTTGCGACGGTTCTGTCTTCCACAGAGGTGGCGAGGCGATACAAGCCGATTGCCACGCGCTTCTCCAGGGGGATGGCCTGATGCATGTTGGTGTCGCTCCGCCTCACGCACTCGCATACGCTTTTGATGTATCGGAAGGTGCTGCGATCTACTCGAAAGTTTTCTCGAAATGTGCTCTCCCGAAAGTATGGAAGCATAGTCTCGTACCAAGACTTCGCACGGGGATATGCCCAGACGTTTGCGACGGTTCTGTCTTCCACAGAGGTGGCGAGGCGATACAAGCCGATTGCCACGCGCTTCTCCAGGGGGATGGCCTGATGCATGTTGGTATCGCTCCGCCTCAGGCACTCGCATACGCTTACGATGTATCGGAAGGTGCTGCGATCTACTCTAAAGTTTTCTCGAAATGTACTCTCCCGAAAGTATGGAAGCATAGTCTCGTACCAAGACTTCGCACGGGGATATGCCCAGACGTGCCGCTTGCGGGAGCGTAGTCGCGCAGCCGCTAGCACGAGCCGGTTGCGTTATCTCTGAGAGTGTTTCTGCCCTACCTCCAGTTCGTCGATCTCGGCGAGTACACTCTGCTCCTGCATACGTCGCCGTTGAAGCACTTCTTGATGAGTGGCGAACATGACCCAAAAGTTGCGCTCGTCCTCATCCTTAAGCACAGAATTCCTTAAAGTGCTCAGAGCCATTTCACGTTGCGATGTGCAGACGCAAACCTTCACAGTACACAGCTCGCTGATGATAGAGCAGACAGCGCATAGAAACGCGAGTCTGACAAGAAGACGGAACAGCGAGACAAATGCGGGCACAGTCACAGACTCGAACAAAGCAGACACCCTGGACGACACAGAAAGCGGTGGATTGTTTCGGCTGTCATGTCGGCTACGCAGTTGAAAGCAGTTGAGTACTGCTAGTGTTGACAGACTGACTTCGAATTTTGCCCAGGGCTGAACGAACATGTTCGATACCAAACTGTCCTAAATAACCACAAGATTATTGTAACATAAAGCAAGTTGCAGAACTAACGTTTTTTTTATGTTCAGACGCATAAATTATGAGGATATTTTCGCTCAGCTCGTTTAGTCAGTAAATCCTTTTAACAGAAATGCTCTTCGCAAGGGAGTCTGCATTAGTGAAAATCACAAAATCATACCAGCTGTGCCCTGTCACACCAAGCTGTCCTTGTACATGATAATAGTAAGCATGGCCTCTCTTCAATGTGGCAACATTGCCTACCATGCCTGAACAAAACTTGTCGTCTGCACAGGCTTCCTCAGGCGTTAAGTTCTCTTTTGATTGAGGACACTTGACCTCAGGCAGGCCCTGCTCACCCCTTTCATGATTGATGCTATCAGGTGACGCTGCCAGAAACGCATATTCACAGTGCACACCAAGTCAAGGGTAAAGGACCATGGTGTCATACTTGTAGTACCTACATAGCAATACATACTTCTCTATGATACAAGGTTCCATGTGCCTCCCATATTCCCGAGGGCCAATGGCTGGCAGATCTCTGCTGTGCTTGGGGTACAGAATCTCTTGCAATGTACTCCGGCTTCCAACAATGCACACCCTTCTTAAAGGTTTAGGCTGTCAGCTTGCCCACCCTTTCTCTGAAACAGGTGTCGTTGGTCACTTGGCCAATGGTGTTGACTCGAGTGCCTTCTCTCTCTTCGGTGCTCAATGGCCTCATGGAAGCCAGCATGCATGCATGCACCATCACTTGAAGCGAGCATGCACCTTCAAGTGAAGGTGCATGCTCGCTATTTTACAATAAACACAAAAAACTAAAATATTGTATTGCACAAATAAAAAAGGCCACGACATCAAACAGCACAATCAGTTTCAGCTGAAAGCATCAGCCAATGCCCACACAACAGCACAGCATGGCATCAAACATTTGTAGCATGAGTGAAATCTGGACATAGTATAGCACAGGCACCGAGTATATTCATATTAAGTCGGGAAACAAACACCTCCAAAATGGAAAAGCAAATGTTAACGGCAGCATCTGCTGAAAAGTATACCAATATATACACAAGTGCTTTCAGTGTATATATTTGGCCAATTAGCATGGGGAATATTTGAACACATTATGCACCACTTGATAAAAACAAATATACATGCACCAAAACCACTGTAGTACGGGAGGCGCACCAACTGTTTAGACTTCCTTTTTTCTTACTGCAGATACCAACTACTTATGGATTGACAGATATATACACCTTCTGGAAATATAATTTTCCTGCAAAAGGAATGCATGCAACTGTGCCACTGGTGTAGGAGTCTTTTCATACACTGCGGTACGACTTAGTGAAAGTGTGTTGCAGCTGGGCAGCTGCTTCCATCTCGTCAATGACTCCAAAATGGCATCGTTGGAGGGCTTTTTTGTTGCCCCAAACAGGTGAGCATCACTGAGGTTTAAATAGGTTCAACATTATGCTACCAAATGTCAGGTGGGTTGTATGATGCATCAGAGAGACAATCAAATTCAAGCAGGCACCCGCCAATTATGGTGTCGCATGCACTCGCATAAGGACATGCCAGATCAGCGCCCGACTGGGTTGAGCCATCTTTTCGACGCGTCGTGCAACTTGTCGGACGTTTGGTCGTGCATGTGTGCTACCGGGTCTGGACCCAGTGGTTATCACCTGTTCAGGGCCACCCTGCAAACATGCCATTTTGAAAACATTATGAGCTGGAAGCAGCTGTTCAGGCTTGAGTGCAACACACTTCAAAATGCGGTTCCAGCAGGGTATGAAAATTGGTGGCACAGGTGAAGTTGGATCCAAGGGAAGTATGATGAGAAGGTGCTCGTATCTACTAACCTTTAAGTGGCCAATATCTGCAGCAAAAAACCAAAGCATAAATCAATATGGTATACTCCCCGTGGAAGGTCGAAGCACCTTATAGGTAATTATAGTAAACCATGCTGGGAGTTAATTACATGTCTGCCTCCGTTCTTCTCTACAGTCAGCAGGTCTGGACTGATTAACGACAGCTCAGTCATAGTGGAAACTTTAGAAGTGTACTCGACCACATACACATGAAAGTGTAAATCTAACTGTACAGTTTCAAGTCTTTGGTTAAGCAGGACAATCATCCTGTTGACAGAAAAAATTTCAACAATTTCAGTGAACTGTGGGAGTTCATCCTGTGGAACAGCAATTATCAGGACACAAGATTTTGCATAAACAGCATTGTTCAGAGTAACTGTTTTCAGCTTAAACAGTTCCTCTCTGCCAAGGTTTTGAATGGCAACGTGGTCCTGAACATTAGCTGGCAAATGTTCATACAGAACACGTTTACAGCCAGTTGCATCCAGCTGCAGGCCAGCATTTTTATATGGAAAAATAAACATCTGTAGTAACTGGTGGCGTCTAGGTAGACTGCTTGTGATGGTTCTTGAAGTTGCCAAGTTTCTTTGTTATGTTCTTAAAATATTGATGCTTTGTCTCGTACCACATGGCCCATATGCTAACAAGGGGACCATACTTCAATATGTAATCTGGATAATGAACAAGATAGTGCATCTTGCACGGCACCGCTATTGTGGGAAACAGTGTTTGAAACGCTCGACAGAGAGACTTGATTTTTTTACAAACAATGCACAGATAGTCTAATGGCAATCTTTTGCTCATGACAGCAGCAACAATTTCTCGTAATGGAAAATACTGTCTTCAAACCTTGTGTCCCCATGGAACACATCCTCCCACATATAGGGCAATGTGTCTGAAAAAACAGATCTGAGATACATTGCCTTTCATGTTTGTTTTCTTCCAGATGTAACCCATCTAAATGATCTCCGGTGTGTGTTTTCTGTCACAGGAATGATTTAAAACAGCATCATTCAGATCACTCAATGAAAACATGCCCGATGTGATTAGACAACAAAGCGTATGTCTTAAAACAAATGGAAGAACTCCTTCATAAATGTCATGCATGACGTCAGGTGGCAAGTGCTCAATTGGCAGAAAGCCAGTAAATGTCAGAGGACATGCCTCTTTCAACCCATACAATGGAAGTATGGACATACCATTAATCTTCATTCTTAGGTGATGCATGTGGCCCTCGGGAGTGCATCTAATAAAATCAGTAGCCGAGTGTTCAACGAAGATTTCATGATGCAAGGCAAGGCAATACCTACAGATGCAGCCACAACTAAAACTGCATTTAGAGCCCCCAGTGCAATGACAAGACAGATTATCCCCCGTCCAGGAGCAACACAGATCCCCTGAGTGTTTCTCCGTGAACCACAATTCCTGTACTTTGGCAGGCTATTGCCGTGGGTGCCACTGATCATGACCCCACTTTTTTCTGCTCACACACAATTCAGAGCCAACTATAATCACTAGCAGGAGTGCTGACTGTTATCTCACCACTGAAATTAATTCTAAGAATAAGCAAATGTGTGCACCACTTGAGAGAACCCAGACGCTGCTCTTAACAGCCACTGCAATGCGATGAAGCTTCATACACACACACCATGAGCAGTGCATGATTATGAACTGTGAGCTCCGTATGAAATGAAATTAGTGCAGCCAGGGGTCCTAAGCCTCTGTGAACGACGAAAGAGAGCATGTGTGCCGGACAAACAGAGGAAGAGCCAAAATGAAAAAAGGTATAATAGCTGAAAAGGCAAAGTAGAAGCGTATGCACTTGGGCTAGTTGGTGATCCATGTATGTGAGGTTAAAAGCGCTAAAAACAACGGACAAGTAAAAGAAAGCGCTCTGTGTTGTACGTTTCTTTTACTTGTCCGTTGTTTTTAGTGCTTTTAACTTCACATACATGAAAAGGCAAAGATAAACAGAATTAAAACAGATACCCCCATGAGAGTTCAACAGGACCGTCATTCCCAACTTGTAGCAGTCGAAAAAACATTAACTGAGAATGTATCAATGAGGTTCTACCCTATATCCTCGTGAGACCCGAGCAAACAACTGTGTGGAATAAATGAAGCTGGCTTACTTTTTAGGATCAATCGGCTGTGTTGATCGCAAAAAATAAGTTGTAAGAGTGTACATTTCTTAGTTTTCCGGCTGTGTCATGTGCAATATATTGCACATTGGGATTTAGTTCACACAGAATCTGGTAAAATTTAAAAGATCGAGAATATAAACTTTATTGCGATATACATTAACGGTCCTAGCTGTGAAAAAACTTAAAACAATTGCGTGAAAATGTGATGCAAAAAAACATGTTACAGTGTGTGTAACGGAACTTTGTGCGTTGAGAACACCAGGGTTTCGGTATCTGGAAGCTGACCTTTGGTCTGACAGTTCTAACACATGTCATGCTCCCGCGGTCCTGACCATAGCAGGAGGCAGAGGTGTCGTCATCATACAAGGGCGCTTTCTGGGGGCTCATCTTCACTTTCATCATCGCTTGTTTCTTCTGTTAGCAAGTGATGCGCGATTGACAATTTGAAATCAAGGAGCTTCAGTTGCTGTTTCCTTGGGACTTCCAGAAGTTGACAATCTTCCTTGTACCACAACCATGAAGGTGTCCAGTCTGTTCGGGAATCAGGGCGAGAAAGTGGTGCACAAGGAACATCAGGGAGAACAGACGTAAATAGGGCACCTTGCCTCCAAGGTGGCAGTCTTTTGGCTTGCTGATGTCTCGTTCTTGGAGTCGTCATCGCCTGATGATTCTGAAAATGTTTAAATATTGTTTTTAAACATTATGATTTACACCTGATACACATGTACCCACCTGTCAGATACTCTTCTGAATCGGCTGGTTGCAGTAATGTTGCATCATCTTCTTCGTCTGACAAGTCAATGTCCGAGGCGTCTTGGCTAGCAATAGCCTCCAAAATTTCTTCCGCGGTTACTTTACGTGATCTTGAAATCGACAGATAAAAGACAAAATTTGTCATTTGTCCGTCATTTATTAGAACCAGAACAAATTAAATAATTAAAACAGTATATCAACTAAAATCCTATGTGTACACCGGCTAGAAGCATCACCAGCAGTGTTTACCGAAACAAACCAAATATCTGTCAACTGAGACCCAGTGTGCAACAGAATGTACACAGAACAAAATAGCTGCATTGCACATAGTTGAGTCAAGCGTCACAGGAAAAACCATGCTAAAAGCAATCCTGTAACGTTTATGGCCATGTTCGTAGCGAAAGTAGAGTGTTTCAGTCTACTGATTCACATAAAAGAGTCCTTACTTGGCCCAGTCGCGTAGAACGTCTTGGTTGACATGGACTCCATCTTCAAACCTTCCTGACGGAATTTCTGTTGTGCTGGGTTCTTTCCCACTACACCAGATGGCAGTACACGGCCGTATAATATATTGCACAGCAGGACTCTGTTTGGTCGGGCTTTTGAGCATGTAAACTTGATGAACCGAGTGTGCAATATAATGCAGGCGGGGACTCACGAGGATATACAAATAAAAGTTAAGAAATATTTTGCTACGGTACAAACTAACATACTTATGATGCAATATCTTAGAGTTCCTGAAGGATTAAGTTTTTCATAATCCAGAATCCATAGCAATACCACTAACATGGTGCATTACTAGCCAGAGTAGAACAGTCTCGACTTGATTGGAGAATCAAGGGAGATGACTACGAAAATATTTATACGAAAATATTATGGCCATTTTACATGCATGTTTACAAACCACATATTTTGCTTAACCCTTTGCGGTCCGAAATATTTACCAATTCGGTGGCTTTTTCGGTCAGAAACTATATTATGCATATTACTAGTAGACAAAGAAAAAGTGGAGTTGTGTACAAAGGAAACATGAGACGTTTATTTCTGGCAATTATTCTCTTTCCCATGAGTTCATTGTGTGGAACCTCTCAAAGCACTCTCCTGGGTGCAGGCCGGGGTTCTTGGAGCACGTCTTGCAGAAGAACACTGTTTTCCTTCTTCCACCTTTTGTCTTGCAGTCACTACAGACAGCGCAGTCCTTGCTGCCACGTCCGTCTATTTTGTGAATAAAGTGTGGCTTGCCATCCAGTCTTTCCTCGGTATCCGACTGGGATGCCTGACCTCTCTTTTCGCTTTGAACTTGTCGGTCTGCTACGAGCTGGTCAATCAGGTTCTAACGGTAGCGGAGGTGGCGAGGCGTCTTTTGTCCATGTGCAGCCTGCTCCATCTAAACGAATCCAAATGAAGAGCTCCCTCCACCATTTGATGGACTTTCTTGTGAAGCTGTAGCTGGCAATGTAGTGGTCAGCCCTGTCGACTGCCCCCATGTTCTCAGTGTAGTCGCAGATGAGAATAGGCTTGTCTAGCGTGAGGGTTTGGCCTCGTGCTTGCCTTGTCACTTGCTTCGTGGCGGGATTGTGAGCGGAGCTCACTACAGTGACTTGGCGCTTGTCGTGCCATGCAAGTGCCATGTAGGAGTTTCCTTGCCGATAGGCAGCCACATCGCCTTTCTTCATTTTTTTTCTTTAGTTGTTGTGGCATGTTCTTCCTGCTCGTCATGGCAGTCCCGGTCAGCAACACATCCTGGGCAAGACACTCCTTTGCGAGCTGTGGCGACGTGTAGAATCGGTCCGTGTACATGTGATAGCCACTTCCTCCAGAGGCGTGCATGACTTTCTCGAGGAGGTGTAGGACAATCCGAAAGGTGAATGGCAGATTCAAGTGGCAGAGGCTCTCTGTGGTGGTGCTGCCGTAGTACGATTCAAACGCCGACACAAAACCGGTCGCGCAGTCGACCAGTACATAGACCCTAAGGCCCCACTTTGCGTCGGCTTCTGGGGGTTATAGCACTTGAAGGATATACGACCCTTGAGACCGACAGTGCT
Source organism: Ixodes scapularis (assembly GCF_016920785.2). Classification (NCBI taxonomy): domain Eukaryota; kingdom Metazoa; phylum Arthropoda; class Arachnida; order Ixodida; family Ixodidae; genus Ixodes; species Ixodes scapularis. The sequence goes on from NW_024609857.1 coordinate 138,745,676, forward strand.
CTCGTCAACGCAGATCTTTAATCCAGCCTTGAAATGCTCTCTGCATTTTATGTTGATGTACTTCACAATGTTTCTGACCTTGCTGCCGCGTGTTGGTAAGGTTTGAGAACTTTGACAGTCTGGGGTGCAACATCCAGAAGATTTGTAGAAATTTTGTACGAGAGAAGACTGATGGAAAGAACGGCATCTTGTTCAGGATGTCCTGTGAGAAGTATTCCTTGATGTCGGGCTTTGGGTTCAGTGCCATGTTCATCAGTACACCAAGGAAGGCTTTGAACTCAGGCACTGTGACATCTTCCCAGCTTTTCCACACGGACTGTTCCAGAAGGGGCTGAGCGTTCGCAATTTTTTCCCATGCATACCTGTTGGTTTCTTGCACAATTTCTCCCATCAGTTCGTCCGTGAAAAACAGCTGAAAGTAGTCCAGTTCAGAGTGGAGATTCGAGATGTGTGCCTGTGCCCCTGGACTGCTGACAGTGAATGGAACAGCAGGAAAATTGGTAAGGTCTCGAGTGTAAGGCCTCCAGGAAGGTCCACGTGGTGGAGCATCTCCACAATTGCCACCTCCTGCAGCGTCTTCGTCCTCATCGGTAAGCTCGCTGTCAGTAGAGCTCATTTCATCTTCTGAAGGAGGAATATAGATCTCTTCTTCACTGAAATCATCTTCGCTTTCAGCGAATTCGTGCGAAGAGTTTCCGTAAAAAGTGCACGGAGAAAAGGAAGCAATGCTGTCTCGTCAACGCGCGGGCGTTCATCGCGCAGGACGCGGGTTTGTTAAAAAAACATTCCGTCGTTTATGTAATGTGCTGCCATCTCTGAGAGACGGAGAAAAGCTGCCCGAATGAAGACTTCAAATTCCCTCCCATAGATGGCACCACCAAACCGCGAGCGCATGATTTGGCCACGCTCGACGGATTGTCGGGTGACGCCCGACACCTGACCGCAACAAAAGTCCAGTGATGTCGGGCGAGGCTTGACTCATGACCGCAAAGGGTTAAAACTGATCCAGTAATTCTTCAGATTCTTGGCAGCTGACGAATTAAAAAAAGGAAGTTGCCATCATTTATAATTACCAATGAAGGTGTGGAATGAAAACAGCTTACCAACAGCCACAGTGCAGAGCTGCGTGCCCCTGAACGGCCACTTGTTGCCCCTGTGGCCACAAATTCTGAAGTTCACCTGCACCTGCTTCACAGGAGCCACTCTAAGGTGCGACGCACAGCTTCTACAATGGTCGTGCCACCCAGGCAGGAGAGTTGCTCTTTCTACACGAAAAAAAGGAAAATATTGCACTTTAAGAATCAAAGGTAATTTAATATGAGTAAGATGAAAACTGACATGATATGGTTTTCATCTCACCTAAGTGAAAGGATAATGGGCAATTGCCGTAATTTTTTTGACAGTATTCACTACACTATTATATAAAAGAAAGTACTGAAGATTTAACGATAATAAACCCTGGAGAAGGGGAACAACGCAGGTAGCATGCTATGTTGGCCGATACTGTGATTATGTCGGCCAGCCTGGGTGGCACGACCATTGTAGAAGCTGTACGGCGGATCCCGGCCAGGGACGCCGTTAAGAAACTGGCCCTGGCCGATATCGGGTGCTCACTGTCTAAACTGGCCAGTACCAGTCGGAAATATCTTGATACCGGCCGACATTATTTTCTTGCTGTAGTCACCGGCCAGTCTGGCCATGGAATTTCTGGTGACTGGCCGCTATTGTTTTCTTGCTGTACTCACTGGCCAGTCTAGCCATTTAGTTTCCGGTGACTGGCCGACATTGTTTTCTTGCTGTAGTCGCCGGCCACTCTAGCCATGAAGTTTCCGCTCACTGGCCGACATTGTTTTCTTGCTGTAATCACCGGCCAGTTCTGCCATGGAGTTCCCGGTGACTGGCCGACATCGTTCTCTTGCTGTAATCGCAGGCCAGTTCAGTTTCATAATTCCCGGACACTGGCCAGCTTCGTTTTCTCGCTGCTTTCACTGGCCATTCCAGCCATGCAAGTTTTGATAAGGAACCATCAGCTTTTTCACTGATATAGAAACTATATGGTGGTTACAAATGACCGTTATGTTCGACATGTCTTCAGAATGATAAAAGGTGACACCTAATATTGTACTTAGCCTAATATTAACGCTGCATCATCCTTACACCGGTTAAGTAAGGCTTATTTCAGTTTTGCTGAATAGGATGGGATCAAACGTGGCCGTGGAAAGAAAATTCAGTTTGGTTTACATCTATTAATCTTTTAGAGCGCAGCTTTTAGGCACCCGTTTCCGGCTTGAGCGGCGTCGGCGTGACTGCGCGTTGCATTATGGGAAACGTCCCATAATGCAATGCGCGGGTCTCACTTGTAACCCGCACGTTGCATAATGGGACGTTTCCCATAATGAAGTGACGTGTGACGTAACAAGGCTCCCGCGCGTGCATTATGGGAAACGTCCCTTGCTGCAACGTGCGGGTGGGCAACGCCGACCGCGTCAGCGTAATTGCGCATTGCATTATGGGAAACGTCCCATAATGACGTCACGTGACGTCACGTGTTGCGTCACGAGGGTCACGAGTGACGTCACGAGGGTTCCGCGCATTGCATTATGGGAAACGTCCCATAATGCAACGCGCGGGTCACTCGTGACCCGCACATTGCATCATGGGACGTTTCCCATAATGACGTCATGCGTGACGTCACTGTCACTAGTTAAGGTCACGACAAAGGTATGCCTCCTCCTCTGTAACCTCCCTTCCTCCTCAAGAGCTACACTCTAATTCAGCATTACAGGGAGTTGTAAACGTCTTTAATTTTTTCACTTGGAAACTATATGATGGTTACAGCTTACAAATTACCGTTATGTTGGACATGTCTTCAATGTGCTAAACGGTGGCACCTAAAATTATACTTAGCCTAATATTAACGCCGTGTTATCCTTACACCAGTTACGAAGGGTTTAATTATTTTAGTTTTGTTAAATAGAATGTGATCAGACATGGCTATGGAATGAAAATTTAGTTTGGTTTACACCTATTAATCTCTTTCACTATTGGACCAATCATGTAAGCAACCACTGTCCATGCTCTTTTATATTTCCTCTCCCTTGATTTGAGTATTCAAGACAAAAAGTTTCAGACGATGATTAAAATTGACTTGAGAAAGCAGTTTTTTTTTTTTACTTGTTTGAAGTGCACATACCTAACAGCAACGGAGAAACAATTCTTTCAAGGTAATTTTTTGCAAAGTATGGTTTTAACCATGCTATGAGCTAGTGCGCACCAAGACTGGCCTCGCTCAATGCACGATCCAGCTTACTACAATCAGAGCCGTATATGTAGAGTTCCTCCTCATTTGTCTCGTATACAGCGTGCAAAGACAGAGACGCAGCGCTTCGGTGTGCCAAAGAAGCTTTGATCACGCCGCGAAACTTACTTTCGACGAGTTGTGCCTTTTTTCTGCGTCACTGCGCTTCCGTAAAAATTTCCATGCAAGTTTCACGGCTTACACAGGGTTTTAAAAAACTTCTTCGGCGAATGACAACAGACGAGTAGAAAACGCGTCTTCAGCATGCTGCCGCCAGCCTCCGCAACGCTCCGAAAACATAATTTTTCGACATGCTAGATGGCCGTTCTGCAACAACCAAGTGGGGATGCACGATCCACTCTCATTCCCTCACTCTAAATTCCACAAGTAGGTATGCTTGAAGTAAGTTGTTTTTATAGCACTAAACAACAGCAGTATATTAATTTTGTGAGATCTTGGGCTAAGTGGATGTCACTCGTATCAACAACAATATGCTGTTAAACTCCTGTTAATTTATATTGACTAAATAAACATGAAACTCATCTTTAGGAACAAACTAGGCCGAATTCATGAAAAATACAAAATACCAAAACCTGCATGCTTCACAAGTGTGTCAAGAGAAAACTTGGTGGTTGTATTCTGGACGTCTGTCCTGTAGATTTCAATTGCAAACAAGTGCACTGGGGGCCTTGAAAAAATCTCTTGGATTTGTCAAAGCTGCTACATCACAGCTGATCCTACAAACCTTGACAATGACAGCTGGTTGGTCATTCAACAGGTAACATTGTCCTTCCTTGATGGCATCAGCCTTGGTTGCAGTCTGGAATGATGCGAGTCCAGCACGCTCAGAAAGTCTGCGACTAACCTGAGCCAGGGGGTTGTGAGTGCGCAGCATTCTCTTCAGCTTACCGAGAAAATTCTCGAAACCAAACACACTAAATGCATCAAGGGGCCCGTGAATCAAGCACTCTTCAGCAAGGTGGCGGAGGGTGTGTACATTATAAATCAGCTGTTTAGGCCCATACAGTGTGGAAGTGCCAAATTGCTGCACAAAATAGTGCAGCAGGCCTCTCGCAAAGCTGTTGTTGCAAACGTAGTACGCTGGTGGTGCAAGGATCCTGACGGCCACGTGGAGAAGGAGAAAATGTTCGTAGTGGGTCTCCGGAAGAAGAGACTTCAGCACTGCACGTCCCACATAAAGGAGGAAAGACCTCAGTTCTGTGGCCTTCCACCTACCTAGTTCATTCACACCTCTTGGCTTCCTTTGAAAGTCTGACGGGAACTCCTTGGCACAGGCAACAAGTTTTCTGCTGAGGTCACGCTGTTGACCAACACTTAGAGTTCCACGACCACCGGTTCAACTTCTCAACAAGCGACGCATCACTCCAAGGCATACCAAGGGCATATAGTCAAGGGGGAAAATTGTGACCAAGGTCATGTCGAGGTCAGCAACTGGGGAGTCAGCGATGTGGTGCGCTGGATCCGCTTGATATCGAAATGTCTCATTTGTGCAAAGCAGTGCATTTAGTTCAGGGAAGGTAACTCGTCCTTCAACATACTGTCCTTGTTGGGAGCACCGCTCGCAATCATGGTATCCAGCGTGGTTCTTGATTTGCTTCACAAAGCTCCTGACCGGGGCATCGTAGACCGTGGCTATCATTGTCAACGTCAATGTGGTGTTTAAACACCATACCGTTGGTCTTCAGCTCCTGCACTTTGTCTAAGAAAGGTCGCAGGAAGGTCTCGAGGTTTGGTGGCTCGCCTGAGTCGCATAAGAGGCTTACGACGAAAGGTATGGAATCGCTGCAGTTGGTTACACGGCAAAGAATGGGCCAGAAGCCGACGCTTGAGCTCTTGAAAAGTGGCAGTCTATCGGTGCTCGCTTGAAGATGCAACTCTTGTGGCAGGAGAGCATCATCCAGCGATTCCGTAAGGCCTTTCACCAAGCCGAAATGTATGAATATGTTGGCCTTCCCAAGTTGAGCCTTCCTTTCCGTGCCCAAGATGGTTCGGGCGTCTTTAGAACGTCATGGCCCCACCTTCGCAGTGTGGCCGCAAAGGTGTTGACGGCATCGTGCGTAAGTTGAAATCTTCCGCTAGGTTGGCCAGTTCCTCCGTGGCCAAAAGTTCTGGTTGCTCGGAAGAGGGTTCATCATCGACATCTGAGCAGGAGTCGCTACTCCTTTGCTCGGTTGGCAGGTCATCTCTATTCGTGTCGTGGTCACTTTCATTTTCATTGCTGCTTGAGGAAGTACTTGCGTACGACTCGGGCAGAGAATCGTTTGTGGAATAAGCAGCACCAATGCTCATGCAAGGCGTGGCGGTCGCGGCGGTGCTGGCCGTGATGTCCTGCATAATGGTCTGATATTGCTCCTGAAGAACCCGTGATTTCTTCCATCGCGAGCTCATTGTGAGACACTCAGTCGACTTGTCGAGAAGGAACGTCGCGTGAGATAGTTCAGGCGTTGATTCACGCACAACATTCCGAGCAGACATAATGTTCTCCAGCGTTTTTATCGACATCCTGTTTCGCCGTCTTTGTGAGGGTGACCTGGCTGAACACGCGTTCTACTGCAGCGTTGGACAATGGTAACCTCAGCAACATACCTTCCACTGTATTAATGGGATGCTTAGTATCGGGGCATGGTGACCAGAATGACGTCACGGGAAAACTATAAAGATTTAAACACAAAGTTTATGTGCACGCCAATCAAGAGACAACCTAAAGACTGTGCAAAACAGACTGTGCAAAACAGGCGGCGACGCCGCTCAGGCTGGAAACGGGCCCCTAAGAGCTGCGCTCTAAAAGAACCCTTACGAGGCCCTGGCCTTCTAGGAACCTCGATGCTCCTCCGCCCGAATGTCGGGCTATGTCCCATATTTCAGCACGCCCGCTCGCACGGGCGATCCCCCCAAGGCAATGTTGCTCGTCCGAAGGGGACTTACACAGAACAAGCCCGCACTTCCCAACACCCAAGGCGTGGCGGGGATGGTGGGAGTGACACTGCAACTCGCTGATGGCCCTCTCCACATTGTCTCTGTGTGTACACTTAGGGCAAGCAGCGACAAGAAACATTGGAGAGAGTCGACCTCCTCAACATCACGGCGGCTTCCCCCACCTACGTCGGCCCCGGTGCGGGGGGCAGCATAATTGACCTGACCCTCGCCACACCTGGACTACGCCTCTCAGCGCACCCACTGCCAGACAGCTGGGGCAGTGACAACCTGCCCATCGAGGTGGGCACCCCCAAGAAGGCCCCAATGAAGACCTGTAAAGTCACAGATTGGGACCACTACCGTGCACTGATTGCAGAAGGGGTTGCGGCCGGCCTGCCCCTCGGCGCCCAACTCATCGAGGAAGCCATGAGAGCGGTCACAAGGACCGTGCAAGTGCACTGCACCCGCCCCAACCCCGACCTTCTGTGGCTCAGACTCCGCGCCCGTAGAAGTCAGGCCCAGCGTCGCTCATGGTGTACCAAACACCCTGAAGACATCCTTGCGTACAAGTGTCTCGATGCGGACTTCAAGCGCCATGGGCGACGACTGGCCAGGAGACAATGGCGTCTCTTGTGCGCCTCCTTCGGAGAACCCAGGGGGGGGGGAAAGGAGCATGGAAAATGGTCCGAGTGCTGGGCGGCCTCCCGGTCCCGCGCAGCCCCATACTCTGCCTGGCCGCACAGCTGCATCTCTCCCCAACTGAGATGGTGGACTTCCTGGCGGACTCGCTGTTTACGGCCCCCACCCCTTCTGCCCCCGGCTCGCCCCCTCCCATGTGGTGGACGTTCGAGGCCCCGTCGGCCCCTACCATGCAGGCCCCCGACGCGGACTTTAGGCTTCACGAGCTGCAGCACGCGCTGCGGTCAGCCCCGAGCCAGCGCACAGCACCTGGCCCCGATGGAATTACCACCCAGGCGCTCCGGAACCTCAACGAGGGGACCCTCCCACAGCTCCGGGCCTTCCTCAACAACATCTGGCGCACGGCCGAGCTCCCCAGCAAGTGGAGGGAAACTCTGGCAGTCCCCATCCCCAAGCCAGGCAAGGACCCCAACAACCCAAGCTCATACAGGCCCATATCTCTCACGTCATGCCTCGGCAAGACTATGGAGAGAATGGTCCTGCGCCGCCTCAACTACCATCTTGAGGCGGCTGGGGCCTTGCCAGAATGCTTCTCGGGGTTCCAGACTAGGCGCTGCACGGCGGACTCCATCGGGGACCTCGTCAGCTCGCTCGAGGAGGCCAGGACAAGGGGGCACTGCGTGGTGCTCGTCACGATCGACATTTGCCAGGCCTTCGACGCGCTCCCGCACACCCCCATCATCGACGCCCTGCGGAGGCTCGGGGTCACCGAGCGGCCGCTGAGTTTCGTCCGGGCGTTCCTCAGCGACCGAACGGTGACCGTCAAGGTGGGCAAGGAGAAGAGTTCACCGCGGCACCTCACGCGAGGAGTCCCGCAGGGCAGCGTCATCAGCCCTCTACTCTTCTCGGCCGGGATGTCATCTGTTCCGGCGGCAGCCCATGCAGGGGGCACGGCGCGATACCCGGTCAACGTCGCCGTCGACGCAGACGACGTCGCGTTGTGGGTGACCGGACAGAGCGGCCGAGAGAGGACGAGGGCTGTGGCGGAGCTTCAGAGAGCGTTGGACAACGTCACCTTCCACCTCCGACAGCTCGGTCTTACAGTGTCGACTGACAAGACCATCGCGCTCATCTATGCTCCTCTCCCGAAAACATTCCCACCGGCATTGTACATAGACGGTCAACAAATCAGGCAACAAAAGGAGCTCACGTACCTAGACCTCATCCTCGATAGGAGGCTGACGTGGGGGGCAGCGGTGGCGAGCGTCATCCAGAGAATGCGGCGCCGCATAAACACCCTGCGGTCGCTCGCCGGCAGCACCTGGGGGGCATCCCAGAGCATGATGCTCCAACTCCATCAGGGACTGGTGCTGTCGGTGCCACTCTACGCGCTACCGCTGCTCAGCCTCGGCACCACACAAGCAGCCAACCTCGAGACGGTCCACCGCATACCACTCAGGATCTGCCTCGGGGTGTCCAGGTCGGCGGCGTCCATCCCAACGTACTCGGAGGCAGGAGCCAACATTGTTGGCAACCATCTCCAAAAGCGTGCTCTTGGGCACTTCATCCGCATGCCCACCTGCGAGTCCGCGGCACCGCTGCTAGCTCGCATTGCGGAGAGGCCCGAGTCGCGCTTGGGGCAGCTCCTGTGCGTCCTGGGGGACGTGGTCGGCCCTGCGCCGGCGATCACTCCCCTCCCTCCGCTGCACTCGGAGCCCCACCCACTCACTTTCCAACTTCGCATCAACGGCCTGGGCACCCGGCGAAGAACGGCCGACATCGCAGCAAAACAGCTGGCGGGGGACCACGTAGAGCGACTACCCAGGCTGGGCAAGAGTATACACTGACGGCTCCGTGCGGCCGGGCAACGGTTTGTCGACGGCGGCCGTCTATGTGGAGAGAGCGGACCTCGGCGCGGGCGAGCGGCTCACGTTTGATGCCACCAGCACCACCACGAAGCTCACGGCGCTCCTCCTCGCACTGCGCCTGATCCGCCACAAAAGCCAAGGCCCGGACAGCTGGCTGCTGCTCTCCGACTCCCAGGCGGCCCTGGCGCAGCTGTACGGACTCGAAGGGGCAGGCCCCCTTGCATGAAGGATTGCCCTGGAGGCCCAGCTCCTCGGCAGCCTTTTCTAGGCGAGTGGGAGAGTGCCCGACATCTGGAGCGCTTTTATGAAGTCATACTCTGTAGGTTACGAATCGGTCATACTCGTCTCACATATGGACACCTCTTGAGCGGGGAGGATGCTCCTGAATGTGTGCACTGTAACCTACCTCTAAGTATCATGCACATACTCATTGAATGCCCTATGTATGACCAGTATTGGTATAAACACTTCTCACTGCTTTATAAAGAACACATTTTACTACACCTCGCCCTACTACTAGGTGACGAACTGCTCATTCCATACAGTCGCGTTTTTAATTTCCTCACAGATATCGGCCTTCTACACCGACTGTGATCTTACTTTCTATCCTAAATTCATTGTCATATTGTTTACACTTATACACATTCATGTTCATGGTTTTATCATATATTTCGCTACTATAGTTCTTTCCTCTTCTTAAACCCGAATTGCAATAGTCTAAGCTTGGCACAATATAGCCTTAGTTGCTGATGCGCCATAAACCCCCAATCAATCAATCAACCGTCGAACGCATCCGGGACTTCAGCGGGAGGGAGGACTGCTAATGTGGGCAGCATTCGCATCTAAAAGAGAAAACAAAACAAATTACCATACTTGAGCTGTTGGATTTTACTTTAACAAGGAGCTGCCTCTCAGCTTAATGTTTTAATGTTATAATGGAAAGCAGTAATCTGGAAATATATTCAGGGATAAATTTGTGATCTAACGAATGAGCATTCTCCTTTGACAGCAGACCTTTTTAATATAGCTTTGCTTTGGGGGCTATAATGTGTCATTTTGGTAGTGAAGTCGTATACAACGATGGCTACGCAACTCTTCGAACTCCACGTTTGAGTAATGTGTACGCACCATTTAGAATACTTGGTGCCAATTTTTAAATACGGATATAAATATTTTTTCAAGACTAAATTAAAGTAGTAGCTTAATTGACAAACGAGCCGTTATTGCTTGTCGGGGTGAAAATAAGGAGAACGCGTACATGTTACGGTTCTGTGAAGACTCTCTTTAAAATGGAATAAACGAAACCCAATCACCTGAACCGCTAACTCTTCGTCACTGCCGTAGTGTGCCTGGAAGCCCAATTTGCATAACTTCTGGTAAACGGATTGGCAGAGATGAAAAAAACATCCCTGAATCTTCGCCTGGGGAAATATCCTGGAACAGGTTGTGATCACCACCGCCTCGAAGTCACAGTAAATGGCCTCGACTGCCACGCTAGACAGGAGGCTGGACAGCACGGAGAAGAGTCTGAAAAAATATGAAAGAAACTGGTGATACACTCGACTTACGCTATTGTGTATGGGAACTTACCGCCGGTAGGTTACTTCTTGCTTGTTCGGTAGCAACGCGTACGCAAGAGGGACCACTGCCTCATGGTACAGCCCGTGCACTGTATACACTTGATAAAACAGCGACGGCGTCACCTTGAACATGGACCAAGCCTTGGCAGTGGAAAAGCCGCTCAAAGTTTTTCGGTGTGCCAAAAACGAGAATGCGCTCTTGGTCGCCAACACCTCTGTCGTGAGCAAGGAAGGGTTCGTCTTGGACTCCGGATACCTGTAAAACATGTTGTCAGAAATGACAATTCATGGGGCGGAGAATAATTGACAAACTAAACATTTAATGTGGGCCGAGCTAGTGTCGAAAAAAAGAAAGAACTAGAGTTGAAGTGGTCGACGTAGGCTTTACTTTAGGGTCGAGCAAGACTGGCGCCGCACAGCCACTTCTGTAGCGGCATATATGCCTTTCTCGAAACCTTTGGAACCTTATAAACATTTCCGAAAAATAGATTTTTGCAGGCGCCATCTTGCGAGTTCGTGCGTACGGCGCATGCATTCCTCGCGTTCTCAAGCAACGCACACGCGCATGCTGGGTTATGCGAATTGCACGCAGGACTGTAGCGTGTTACGGAAATGCATTCAAAGGTATACAAAAGCGTGTGCTCGTGCACTTTGAGCGCCGAATGAAGATGCGCACACGCGCATACACAGGTTCAATCTGCGGTCAACGTGCATGAGAGCGCGTGTTCCTATCTTTGACTATTTCCATACCACGCACTACCTTTGGCTGCATTGCTACGGGAAGTTTACCCTGAGTGTAGAGCAGCCTAGAGCAAAAGATTAAAACAGGTGCCACGTATGGTATTGTTATCTGCCTGAGAGCCATGTGCATTGTCCACTCTCCCACACACCCGGAAGTAAAGAAAGCATTGACTAAATCTTAGTGCAAGTGAAGCCGATGCTGCAAGTACAAGCGTGTTGCCTTAAGCGACGGTTTAACCATACACGAGCGCGCATGCTTAACAGGCCCTACAGAAGCGCTACGCTTGCTCTTGTAGCTTCGCCTTCACACGGACATGTGATGAAACAATGTAAAGTTCAATAGAACATGGTGATATAAATATTTCTGGACTTACCTTTTATTCCTCTGGTATGACGATTTCCTCACGCAGCTTTGGGAGTACATACGGGTTTTGACGTTTTTGCCTCTGCTTGCGGATAGTGCGCTTCAGTGTGCTGGGTGAAGGCATCTGGGAGGCTGTGTGCTAACTTACTGAGGCGGCAGCATCAAGCAGGATTTGGTGCGAGGGATCGCTTCCGTTTTCTTAAATAAAACTATATTATTAGCTCGAACACAATTATAAGAAACGAGTGAAAACTGCACAATCTCGCTATTCAACCAAAAAGAAAATGAAACATCTTACCGGCTTTTCTCTTCATGCCCTGGCGCGTCTTGAGAAGATTAGCTTCAGTGGGATCCCCAGCATGAGTATGTGACCCACTTTTGGCCATCACAACGCTTATGGACTCGTCAGTTGTTAGCTTCGCTTTACAGAGTTTTCTATCTCTACGTACCCAATAAAGGCTAGAACTGCATTTTCTGCTTACAGTATACGAGTATCCTTGGTACAGTAGCATCGGCACCCCACGCCTGAGTTTTGGTGACTTCCATAGCTGCACCTCCGAAAACAGATTTCAAAAGATCTTTGGCTTTATATATAGGCTGCGTGCATGGCCAATACACCATCCTAACCGTATCACTAATCCAGTTTCGAAGTTCGTCTGTTTAACAAAAGACGATAGGTCTTGCAGTATTGTGAAGAACCCTGAATTAGATTTTTTTTGTTCTGAACTAAAAGCACTGACCTAAAAAGAGTCAGGTCTTTTGTATAAAGCATTACATCCTAACCGTATTACAAATCTTGAAAACAAAAGAACCTGGGTGCCGCAGTCATGAAGAATCCAAAACCTCATCTTTCCTTCTTTTTTTTTTTTTTTTTTACAGAAATGTATGAGAGTGTGGAGGTCACTTATTTTGTAAGAAAGCAAGGCCGACCGCGTTCCTGTCAAAACACGGTCATCTTGTGACGAGTGTTCCGCTGACCAGCGGGCCCCTTTGACGAGTGTTCCTATGACGAAATGACCTAGTACGAGAAGGCCGGTGTGACCAGTTGGCCTATGACGAGTTCTTCGGTGACAAGTGGGCTTGTGACGAGTGGGCCGGTTTCCGTCCACAACATCAATTAAACACGTCTCGCCCATAAAAAGCCTGATTTATTAACTTCGCAAACTGTTGTTTTCTACCTTTCAATCGCTTCACCAAAAAGCCCGAAAGACTCCGAATTTTGTGTCACATAAAAGATAGCTCCGAAAAACTCAGAATTTGTGTTAACTCCGAGAAACATCCTCCGATTTTGAGCAAAAATAAACTCCGAAAACGCAGAACCCTAGACATCAGCCACTACCCAAGTGTTGGCCGATGCATTGATTGTTACGAACTGAAGTCGAGTGCTCACACAGTGCTTGTGTCCAATCCAAGAGCCTTACTCGACTGTCATCACATGGGTATCAACAGTGACACCGAGTTTCGCAAAGGAGAGATTGACAGAAATAGACTACATTCATTTTTGCAATTTCACAGCGACATAAAGCTTCTAGAGCACTGGCATTCTGTTTTGCATATACTTGGGTCAGACTAGGACCAGTACGCCTGTGCTGATTGAGAAAGTTTGCAACCACAAATCGGTTTTATTCTGTATAAAATACTCTAAAATATTTCTGTTATTTAAAATTATCTTTGTGTGGTTCTGGAATTGGGATAAGCACCAAAATATCATGATAACATTTTAAAACCTGAGACCGAAAAAAAGAAAAGCAAGACACATGCATCTTTAGAATATGGACGTACCACTGTCACCTCAAAACAAAAGGCAAGTAAGTCACTCTTAAAGACCGATGTCCAACTTCTGTCTTCTGCAGGGAAGATAATCCTCTTAGCGACCCCCTCTCCTAAACTGCAAGGGGAGCCGTGTTTCGGAAAGGTGAAAGGTGGAGAGGGTATGGCGAGAGGAGGAAGCCCCAAAAAGTGGAAAGCGCGAACTGTACGTCGGTCTTTAAAGGCCGGCGTACAACCTCGGTGTTCTGCAGGGAAGATAATCCTCTTAGCGATCTCCTCTCCTAAACTGCGAGGGAGCCGTTTTGCGGAAAGATGCAAGGTGGAGAGGATCTGGGAAAGGAGAATGTCCGAAAAAGTGGAAAGCACCAACTGTACGTTGTCTTTTAAGCCAGATTGCCTGTACTCTTGCTTTAAATTCCTCGGTTTCAGGTTTTAAAATAGCTGAAAAGTTAGGGCTCTTTCATCAAGGGCGTTTGGAAGTTTGTTAGAAGCACACACACAGTCCACAATTGGTTAATGACTGGTGCGATCGTAAGCAGAATGCGTCTGTCAAATATATGGAAGCACTTAATCCTCTGGATCCTCCTCTCCACATGAATACGCAGTGATGCAATAGCCTCTGTCTCTAAAATCTCGGCCTCGCTGAACTGTCCGTTTCTTAGAAATGGCAGAATGTTCAGGTGAACATTCAGCGGCTCCAGCAAGTCTGCGATGGTGAAGCCCTTGTCCGCCATTACTACATCACCATCCTCAAAAGGCAACAAGAGGAAACCACTTTTCCTAACAAGTTCTTTGTCGGAAATGCAACCTGTGGCTAATGGTGACACAAATGTTACAGCGCCATCCGGTGCGATGCCAACCAGGCCTTTGAACGTGTTGGCCGACTTATACGGAGAAAATGTTTGGACTGCAGCACGAATGAACTGGGTACCTCACACTTCAGTTCCGTGGCATCTATGATCACCCGTGTCTTCGGGTACTTCTGCTTGAAGCCTTCGGGCGTGGTCCTGTCGATGACCGATCTGGACGGCCAAATTGATAGTTCAGAAAGACGGAGGAACATGAAGTTGATCCAGGCTGTGAACAGCCTGCTCACAGTGCTCTGGTGCACATTGAAACGGTGCGCTAGGTCCTGCTGAAACAGCCCCAGTCGAAGGCGCACCAGCACCAGAAACAGCTGGTTCTCGGTGCTAAGTGAGGAAGGACGGCCCCGATTGGCTCCCTGTTCGCTCTCTCCTTCCTCTTCGACATTCATGTCACAGGAGGCTGGTCCCAGGCAGCTCAGGAGGATATGAAAAAGGCCGTAACATGGCAAGCCTGTGTAGAAGAGGAAATCTTCATTGGAGTCTTTGAATTTTTCTACACAAAACCTGTTTGTGGAACTCTCGTTCTTGCTGCACTTTTCCTTTAACAGTGCAACTTCTCTTCCAAGGCACAAGATCCTCGCCTTCGCTTTTTTGAGCTCTTGCTGCATCAATTTCTGTTTCTTGAGCTGGGGGGGGAGCCAGTGTCCGCAGCCTGATGATGTCTTGGTCAGAGTCGTGCCGGTCAAGTGCATGTTCCTCTTCACTGCCCTCACCTTCACCCAGGTTTTAGGCACTAGCGCCGTTTGATGGACCCTCCACGGGGTTTTGCTGGGCTGCACTAGATGCTGCCTGCTGTTAAAAGAGAGCAGCCGGTGTTTGTGAACAAGGTGGAACCACTGCAGAGGGTCGGGTCTTTGGTGGCTTTCGTCGTCTTATCGGTTTCTTGAATGCGAACACTGAAGGAACGGCATTGTCACGGAGTATCCTCCTCCCACTAGCGATGTTCTGCAAGAAGTCATCGGGTCCAAAATGTTTGGAACATACCCTTGCCGTTCTCACGTTAAAAGGTGGGTCGCATTTGATCGCAATCAGCCACAGCTTGCACAGATCTTACTTCTCTGGAACGCAGTGAAATGATACCTAGAAGAGCCAAAATAAAAGTCAAACAATGCTTGTTGCTCAAATTCAGATTAGCCTACTAGCACATTTGCTCAATCCATTTTTTTTTACATTTGCTTGCACCTAATGTTAGTAACAGGCTAAGGAAACACGATAAGGGGGACTTTTAGTACGTCGGGCTTTTGCCTTCTTGGTAAACCTCCGAGTGCGCGCCGAAAGAAAGCTCATGTTTCAACGCGACTGGGCGAGCTACCCATCTGTTGCAGCTGCTGAATCATGTGCACCACTGACCTCTGTGCACACCCATGTGTATATATTGCGGGTGCGCATCGTCTCGCCAACACTCGTTTCATCGGCGTACGTTTCCTCGACAACTTTTCATCGACGCGTTTCGTCGATATTCACTACGCTGACCACACGCTGCAGAAACGTTTCATCGCGCGTGTATCCCGTTCACGCCGCTTCGGGGCAACAGTCTGAGGCGGCTCAATACAGAAAAAGCTAATTCAGCCTATCGGTGTAACGAACTGCCGATGAAACGGTCTGTCAATGAAACATTGTGTGTCGAAGAAACGTCGTTCGATGAGCTGATGCGAATGTGCCAGGGGCGCTCATAATCGGGAAATCCACTCTGCTTGTGGTGGGGGGGGGGCGATGTGAACGAAAGATGCCACACGCTTCAAATAACACTGAGTGTATCTGTTACACTATCTTTACTTCGCTGTCCACTGTATTGAAATACGTCCGGTTTGAGAGAGCAGATTCTGATCGAACGGAAATCTACTCGCGCATTCGGCC
Organism: Ixodes scapularis; assembly: GCF_016920785.2. NCBI lineage: Eukaryota > Metazoa > Arthropoda > Arachnida > Ixodida > Ixodidae > Ixodes > Ixodes scapularis. The sequence goes on from NW_024609857.1 coordinate 138,761,596, forward strand.
GGGCTACCACAGTTGACTGCGGAAAGAAAAAACAGATGAATGAAACTCGCCTTATTCCCATTGACATCTTTGTAGCCACTCTGCGTGCATCGCGGCACACAGCAGTACCGGGGCATAATTGAGGAGGAATAGAAGCCCAAGCAAAACGCGTCGTTCGCACGGAAGCTTGGAGTGGAGCTGGTGGAGCCGTGGAGCAAGCTATCCGCAACCCCCAACATGGCGGAAGTGCGAAGTTCGCGACAAGCTCACCAGACGGCGCTTATTTTTACATATCCCCTATATGCTGAAGAAAAACAAGTAAAAAAAGTATTGCACCTCTTAAAATAAAACCTACAATCATTACCATCTACCATGACTGAAGTAACATTCCCTTTATGACTGAAGTAAAATAAATGGAAAGAAAGGTATTGCACCTGTTAAAATAAAACCTACAATACTTACCACCTACCATGACTAAAATAACATTATGTACATGACTGAAGTAAAATGAATAAAAAAAAATATTGCACTTGTTAAATAAAATCTAAGATATTAACAATCCATCAGATTGAAGGGGGGAAAAAGCCAATGCACAAGATGAATGAAAACGAGAGCTAATTTTTTCATTCTGCAGTTTTCTTCACTGTGTTCGAGGCTTTCGTTTGAGTGTAGGAAGTGTTGCTACATTCCCTTCGCAAATATTCCTTGACCGACTTCTGAGTTTCACGGGGAACTTGGCAATAACAAAAGCGGAAAAAAGAAGACAACATACAATTAAGAAACTTGCCCTCCTTATCTGGTTAATACTACATAATTATACTTAATGTACACATAATTTTAGCAAATTTCACAAAGAGGAACCAACAAATAAAAAGCTAATCATCTAAATATATTGAGCACGGGGACCAATGACCACGTTTATTGGCAACTGTGAAATATTTCTGCTTTGAAATGATCCAGAACAAGGCATTTTGTCAATTTGCAATGCATTAATTAAAGGGATCATGAAACAATTTTACTGTTGAAAGAGTCTGGAGCTCGTTATTTTTATTTCTTTTACCTTATCACAAGTATGAGAAAACACACCACGATCCCGGGAAATGTTGCGAGCGCGCTGCGTAATCGGAAAGGAAAAAAGGTCAATTTTCCATCATGCAGCTTATGGCGGCCAGATGAACTACTGGCATGACGCCAACTGTGGTTGAGTTTGCGAGTTCAGCAGGTATCTGCCCAATCTGAAGCTAATGTTTTCATAAATGTTTTCATTCACTCAAGAATAAATACATCAAAAGCTTTATTGGCTTTTGATTATTTTTTTTGTACACTAAGTTTTAGTGGTGCAATCTACCCGAAGTCAACAAAGGCATTCATTCCCTCCCCATTTCCACCGGCCAAGCGTGGCATTCAGCACAAAACCGGATGTCTCCAGCTCCCCCCATCTGGCCACCCATTCATGTCACATGCACGTGACCTGGAAAGGAATTTGAAGGTTGAGGGGCCCCCAAACTCCAGTCGATTTTAGTTTTCTAAATAATAACTAGTGCACCTTGGCAAAATTGTTTTCTGGTTTTCACTGTGCATGTGACGGAGAGCCAATGCCGCACTTATTTGGCCGAAGTCTAAAGATTTCATGACCCCTTTGAGAGCCTACAAACATACAGGGCATTGTTGCCCTGTATGTTTGTCTTGGCATTGTTGCAATTGAGCAGTGCAGAAGCCTAGAGGCCTTGTAAACAATAATTTGCAAACTATGGAGTGTTTGGCAATGGTATACACCATTCCATTTAGCGCTCTCTGGGCGGCACCATTTTGTTCGCCCGCAGCGCCCTCTCCACACATCCGGGAAGTTCAGCGGGTTCGGCGGGGTAAAACGAGAGAGAGGGCTCGCGCCAGACTCCGCTAGCAGACGACAAACCGGGAGGTTGCCGTTCTCCATCTTTGGGCTGTATCGGCGGGCTCTACCGAACACCAAACTCTCGCTCGTGGCTGCCGTTGTGAAGTGGTTCGCGTTCTTAGAATAGTTGTGGCTACTCCAAAATCAGCCTATAGCTCTCTGTTGTTCTATTTTGCGAAATGATCAACTAGCATATCTTTTTTCAGTTACTTAAATAGCAGTTGAGTCAGCCGGCAGTACTACCCTCAACTATTGCGTGTATTGCGGCATGAGAGCACGTTTTATTTATTATTTCAGACTTCCACTCATGGTCGCCAAAGGCCTACACCAGTACGAACTTTGTATAGTAAAAATAATACAGCAACCGGATTTACTTTTCGCCAAAGAGAGCGGCCAATCTGACACAGTTTTCCCTATTTTTTCTTTTATTTGCAAGCTGGTAACAGCGCAATCGGACCCTGTGAGTCTCTTTATCTAGCATAATATTACACGACAACTGGCATACCAAAATCTGCGCATCTGCGCTTGAAAGTTCCAAAATGACGCGATTTTAAACAGAGTTTGCACGCCAGCCGGACGCTAGCTACAGCCCACTCGGCGGAGCGGACGGAACGCGGGGTGAGAGTGGGAGTGCATTTTTTTCTCTTTTACCCTCTCTGCTATGACCCTAATGGAACGGTCTATAGGAACAGTTGAGAAGCTCAGGTGGTGAGAGAACCCTAAGGATACTCTGCTAGGAACCCTGTTTGAGAACTTGTGCTTCAGGATATTTGGCTAGAAAGTCAGAGATAGCATAGGCTAGACAATAATTTTGAGCACACAGCTGACCACATTTTCTTAATCTTGATTCTGCCATCTATTTAATATGATAATTCAGGGTTTACTGATGCAAAACCAACTGAGGCCGTCATACTGTACCGAAGAATTAATTTAAAAACAACTAAACGAGCTGATGGTTTCGAAATATTCAGCAGCCTAAAGCTTGGATAAAAAGTCAGCTGTCTTCAGAAAATTATTCACAAGAAAACAATACTGAAGGTTCATTAAATTTTATCGCTGATATACATCAGCGATCAAAGGAGTAGTGCAACTACTTTAATGTTGAAAGCATCGGCAGTTTGTATTTTTTTATATATTATATATCCAAGCAAAAGTGACCAAAAACACGTCACCTGGCCCCAAAAAACTGCTATTCCGCCGCGTAATCACAAAGGAAAAACCAATTATTTGCGATCTGCAGCCTGGCGGTTATGGGAACTACGGTGACAGCGCCTCTGGGGGACACACAGAAGTCAACAAAAACCTGTCCCCCTCCGCTGCTATAGACCGTTCCATTTGCAGAGAGGGTAATGGAGAGAAAAGAATGCCCTCCCCCTCTCAGCCCGCATGTCGTCTGCTCCGCCGAGTGGGCTGTACCTAGCATCCGGCTGGCGTGCAAACTCTGTTTAAAATCGTCTCATTTTGAAAATTTCAAGCCCAAATGCGCAGCTTTTGGTATGCCAGTTATTGTGTAATACTATGCTAGATAAAAAGACTAACAGGGTCCAATTACGCTGTTACCTGCATGCAAATAAAAAAAAAAAAATGGGAAAATGGTCAGATTGGTTGGCCTCTCGGCGAAAAGTAAATCCGGTTGCTGTATTTTTTTTTACTACACAAAGTTTGTACTGGTGTAGGCCTTTCGCAACCATGAGTGGAAGTCTGAAATAAATAAAAACATGCTCTCCTACCGCAATACACACAGTAGTTGAGGATAGTACTGCCGGCTGACTCAACTGCTATTTAACTAACAGAAAAAAGATATGCTAGTTGATCATTTACCGAAATAAAACAACAGAGAGCTATAGGCTGATTTTGGAGCAGTCATAACTATTCTAAGAACGCGATCCACTTCACAACGGCCGCCACAAGCGAGAGTTCGATGTTCCGTACAGCCCTCCGATACAGCCCAAAAATGGAGAATGGCAACCTCCCGGTTTGTTGTCTGCTAGCGGAGTCTAGCGCGTGCCTCTCTCTCGCTTTACCCCGCCAAACTCGCTGAATTTCCCGGATGTACGGAGAGGGCGCTGCTGTCAAACAAAATGGTGCCGCCCAGAGAGCGCTAAATGGAATGGTCTATACTTGCCGACAGCTCCGTGGCGAAAGCACTTTTGTGTTCATCGCTCGCCACGATCTTTGGCGATGCTAATCCTTTAAAAGTCGACAATCGCGGAAGAAGCGGCTGGGGTCTCCAAAGAGAGAACGCAAGGGGAAACCACGTGATCCCCCAGGGTATGTCACTCTAAAGGTGATGTGGAGAGTTAAGAAGCACTTTGACTGTCGATTTTTTTATTCTTTTTAAATAAAAACTAGAGCTCGCAAGAAATTACGGTTTTCTGTTCGTTCCATAGCTGACACAGATTAGTTTCCGCAGTTAATTGACCATAGTCCGAAAATCGTTGCACCGCCCATTTAAGTTGATTGAACATAAGAGCAAATTTTAATCTTGAAAAAATTAATGTATGCTCAAGCTGGGGCACATTATCGGAAACCGGAGGTGTAACACAGACATAATGACTCATAAAGAAGACAAATACCTGAACATTAGCCAAAAAAACCATCCATGAGCACTGAGACACAAATCCAATATGTGTCAAGAGCCTTAGCAGTTGTTCCAGTTAAGCTTGATTGAAATAGTGCCTTGCCATTTCTTCTTTACAGCAATTTACTCACCTATCAAGTCCCCAACTCCCTCTTTGGGAAGCCTCCCCTTCATTGCAGAGGCAGTCAGGCAGCAGTTCATGAGGGCCTTGTCCCAAACACCGTGACCGCAAGGTCCTTTGTAAAGATTGACGGCTGCTTCGAGTCGACAAGTTTCAGCCTCACCTCAGGAACAATGTTTCCAAAGGATGTCTGAAACATAAAAATAGCACCAAATATGGTGATTGCATCTATTTGAATGCTTTTCAGATGAGCGCATATGCATAAATGGCTGTAACATGCTGGTGGTGAAGAAGCGCTTGATGAACAGAGCTAGCTAACTGTAAAGTGGTTAATTGGGCCAATTGGTATTAAATGTTTAAAAGTGCCGAACACAACAAGGACTAAAACAAAGGTAGACAACACAAGGCACACTCGCAACACTTGTTTATTTGGAAGGAACATTAACTATATAGGCCCCATCGGCCAGCCTAGTCATCATCACTTCGAGCAAAGCATTTTTGTTTAATAGGGTGATTGATGCCTCACCTTTTACACACTTTTTTCTTTCGCCCAATTTCCTTATGCCTCGTGCAGTTCTCTGCTTGCCTTGTCATTGTATCTAGCAAGAATTTTAACATTATGTAACACCGGGGAGCAGCAGCACCTACTGCAGTGAATGGCGAGGTGGCCAGCTGGGCTAGCTCGCGTTGCAGCAGCGTGTTCACGGGCTGCAGTCATTCACACGCCTGCCCATCTGGCCAATATACACTGCTCATCACAATAGTGGTATCTGATACGCGATGCTCGAGGTACACTCAGCAAATTTATTCTTGTGTTGTATTGCTGCAAGGCTGAGATGGCACATCGCACCGACTCCTTTTAGGAGACATAAGAAATTGGTGCTAAGGCCTCCAGCTCGTCTAGGTTGTGTTGGTTTCGTCTTCCATGAAGTGTCAATCACCGACGAAAACAAAACAAAAAAGACATTGATGTGTCGTCTGTTAAGTGAGATTTAAAATGATCTGTGAATGTCTGCTATATCACGAAGGATGCAATAGACCTTTTTTAAAAGCTGCACCTGCCTCCACTGGTGCCAAAAGGCAGCGTGCTGTCGCAAACCGGCTGTAGCTGACGACAGAAAGAGGGCAAGCAAGAGAAGGGAGGCAAGCGGCAAGGCCATTGTGATGGAGGAGGCATGTGACAGAGCTTTGCACGAGAGCTCCTCAAGTTTCTGAAGAAGTCCTGTTGACTTGCAGTGCTTTGTGTAGAAATGCCAAAATTTGTTTTCCTCTTGTAGATAAGCTGACATTCCCTGGTGTGATATCTGGCAATACAATTCCTGCCTTCTGTTCTGATTGGGAAATTTTTTCCAGCAGAAAAAAAAAATATTTTTGACCGATCTGCTTGCCGTCGGACATTTCACACACTTCTGATGCCCAGCGTCAAAGGTCTACAGTTGCGGTTCGAGCGTCAAAATAATCTGCTCAGATTTTGGCACCCAGCGTCAAACTTTGGGGTGATTATTGTGTGGACCCGCAGGTGTGAATGAGCCATTAGGGTTAGGAACAAGACAAGATAAAAGATGCACATCTTTAACTGCAATGTGAAGAGGGGAAATCGTTATATACCGTGTTCTCCACAACACTCCCTTGAACCACGGGGCCTGTCACTCCACGAGTCTCCAGAGCTGCAACGAGGGTTGGCACGCTTGCCAGTAGGAAGCATCCATCACAATGACATTACAATTAGATATTCAAATTATGAAAAATAATGGTTAACTACCATTAACACTGGCATCATAGACCCGTTAAAGTTACACATAAGTTACACCTGGTTTAACATAAAGAAAAATTGAGAGAAAGTGGACACAATTAAAGCAGATACTGCACCAAACTTGCTCCTAGGCTTCAAATTTTTTTAAATGAATGGTGAAAAGCAGGAAGCTCTGAAATCCAAAAAAATCCCATGCTTGACATGTGTATGCTGACCATAAAGAGACCTTTTTTTAAATAATCTGAGCACTTTAACTCACGCTAGAAATATCATGGGAACATATTTTCATCTTCAGGCTGCTCTTCCTTCAGACAGCTTCGCACCGCAATAGACCATTTGCTATATTCCCAAGCTCCCCAGCCTGCACTCAAAGAATCATGAGAACGGTGTTTTTTCAGCTCCTTAGTGATCGGTCATTTCGACCCTATCCTTGGTTACACAGCTTTTGTGAGTAATTCGGAGTCACCCTGAACAAGCGACTGATATACCCCAAGGACCTGTCATTTCACTTTTCAACTTTATTGTCAATGTCAACATTTTTGATACTGTGCATTTGATCCACCTTTCAATCTGGCTGAGCTGCAGCAATCTCTTACAATGTTATCATTCTCGTGATTGTTGTTTCAGCAGGAAGTGCTTAAAAAGCCGAGAATTCAGAACAAAAACCAGGATTTAGCTCGGAGTCGGCGGGGCTGTTTATAGCATTTTTAGCGTTTCTAACTTAATATAAGCGTCTTTGAAGCTGTACGAGAATGATGATAATGTAAGAGATTTCTGTAGCTCATCCAGGTTGAAGGGTGAGCAGCATGCACATATCAAAAACGTTGACATGGAGGAGAAATTTTAAAAGTGATACGACAGGTCCTTGGGGTATATCAGGCGCTTCTTCAGAGTGACTCTGAAATACGCTCAAAAGCTCATGGATTGGGTCTAAATTACCGATTACTAAGGAGCTAAAGGAACACCATTCCCATGATTTCTCTAGCACGGGCCGGGGCGCTTGGGGGATATTGCAAATGGTTTATACCCCTCAAGTCCTGATCTTAGTCAGCTCACTTATCAACTTCAGTGGCTGTCACTTTTGTCGTCGACATTGCACTTCTAGCGCACATTCAATGTTTTTGTGCATATTTCACTGCTTTCGACACGGGCAGTCAATGTCAGCATGCCGCTTCACAAACAGTTTCCAAATTGAGACAGATCACTGTGATCACTCCATATCACACCATGAGTGGCCTCATTTCACCTATGTACAGCAGCAAGTTTAAAGAGTGATGCACATGCTAGTCCTGTATGCAGAACACCAAATTAACACGTGAAAGTTGACACTGTGAGTCAACATAGGGACAGCAGACCTCCAAACCCAAGAAGAGTCGGCTCTCGCACCGCAATTCAATGCTTCACCGTCGCAGATATCCCCTACCCTGATTTTGAAAAGGTATTTCCTGTATCTGCATTCAGTTCAAATGAAAAAACTTATGGAACGACAGAAAATGGTAGCAGCAGTAGTACTAATTTTGGGATATGAAGCAGCTTGTTAACCCTTTAACGCTAGAAATTAAGGGAATGCGTCCTTTAAAAAAATGCTTAAAATTTATTTTCTGTTTTGCCTACACGTTTGCAAGTGTGGCCTCCGGCACCACCATCTTGCTTGCTGCAGTGCACGTAGGTGCGCTATGGGTCGTGCCATAATCCGATTACGCCTTCTCGGGGCATCATACCGTAATTGGATTATGGCGCAGCCCACGTGCTCCCCAGCAAATAAGATAGCGGCGCCCAGAGGACGTAACTTCAAACGTGTATATGTAATCAATTACTAAAGTCTCTTTTAGGTGCAAATGGACTCCTAAACGAAAAATCTAATATGTCACGAATTTGCAACATCGGGCAGTTAGGCCTGGACAAATAGGTTAGGCACGTCGAAGCAAAAGAAAAAAAGTTTTTAAGAAAAACTTTTCGCAACAATGAGAAAAGAAATTCTTATTAGTTTGGGGCAGCTTGAAAATACAAAAAAAATTGTTTGAAAAGATAAGCCCAGTGCCTTGATTCGGTTCCATGTGCGCTGTGGCTGGCAGAGCTTTCTTAAGCAGGGGGGTGTCATGGCGGGCTACCGCCCTGGGTGCCGCTGACCCTTGTGACGCCCCTGCTCCTCGACCTTATGGTAATCGCAACAATTGGGGATATTCCACTCTATAGTCAGGTCAAGAACAAAGTGGAAGTTCCTCCGACCTCTTTCCACATTAGCACACTGAATGCTGGAGAGGAGGCAACCTCCCCTCCAGCATTCACTCTGCTAAAGTGGAAAGACGTCGGAGGAACTTCCACTTTGTTCTTGACTTGTCATCATCTATAGCTAGTCATAAAAGGACAGATATAACCTGGGAGTTTCCAGATATTTGTAAATTCAGTCATGCTCTAAAGCAGGGAGAAGATCATCGAGCATGAAGGCCATCTGTGCTTTCCCCTCGACGACCTTAATCTCGGCCTCCTCATCTCTGGCTTCGGCCTCCTCCGCCCTGGCCTCGGCCTCCTCCACCCTGGTCGTGGCCTCCTCCGCTCTGGCCTCGGTCTCCTCCGCCCTGACCTTGGCCTCCTCCGCCCTAGTCGTGGCCTCCTCCGCTCTGGCCTTGGCCTCCTCCGCCCTGGCCTCGGCCTCCTTCGCCCTGGCCTCGGCCTCCTCCGCCCTGGCCTCGGCCTCCTCCGCCCTGGCCTCGGCCTCCTCCGCCCTGGTCGTGGCCTCCCCCGCTCTGGCCTCGGTCTCCTCCGCCCTGGTCGTGGCCTCCCCCGCTCTGGCCTCGGTCTCCTCCGCTCTGGCCTCGGTCTCCTCCGCTCTGGCCTTGGCCTCCTCCGCCCTGGTCGTGGCCTCCTCCGCTCTGGCCTTGGCCTCCTCAGCCCTGGCCTCAGCGTCCTTCGCCCTTGCCTCGGCCTCCTCCGCCCTGGCCTCGGCCTCCTCCGCCCTGGCCTCGGCCTCCTCCGCCCTGGTCGTGGCCTCCCCCGCTCTGGCCTCGGTCTCCTCCGCCCTGGTCGTGGCCTCCCCCGCTCTGGCCTCGGTCTCCTCCGCTCTGGCCTCGGTCTCCTCCGCTCTGGCCTTGGCCTCCTCCGCCCTGGCCTCGGCCTCCTCCGCCCTGGTCGTGGCCTCCCCCGCTCTGGCCTCGGTCTCCTCCGCCCTGGTCGTGGCCTCCCCCGCTCTGGCCTCGGTCTCCTCCGCTCTGGCCTCGGTCTCCTCCGCTCTGGCCTTGGCCTCCTCCGCCCTGGCCTCGGCCTCCTCCGCCCTGGTCGTGGCCTCCCCCGCTCTGGCCTCGGTCTCCTCCGCCCTGGTCGTGGCCTCCCCCGCTCTGGCCTCGGTCTCCTCCGCTCTGGCCTCGGCCTCCTCCGCCCTGGCCTCGGCCTCCTCCGCCCTGGCCTCGGCCTCCTCCGCCCTGGTCGTGGCCTCCCCCGCTCTGGCCTCGGTCTCCTCCGCCCTGGTCGTGGCCTCCCCCGCTCTGGCCTCGGTCTCCTCCGCTCTGGCCTCGGTCTCCTCCGCTCTGGCCTTGGCCTCCTCCGCCCTGGTCGTGGCCTCCTCCGCTCTGGCCTTGGCCTCCTCCGCCCTGGCCTCGGCCTCCTTCGCCCTGGCCTCGGCCTCCTCCGCCCTGGCCTCGGCCTCCTCCGCCCTGGCCTCGGCCTCCTCCGCCCTGGCCTCGGCCTCCTCCGCCCTGGCCTCGGCCTCCTCCGCCCTGGTCGTGGCCTCCCCCGCTCTGGCCTCGGTCTCCTCCGCTCTGGCCTCGGTCTCCTCCGCTCTGGCCTTGGCCTCCTCCGCCCTGGTCGTGGCCTCCTCCGCTCTGGCCTTGGCCTCCTCAGCCCTGGCCTCAGCGTCCTTCGCCCTGGCCTCGGCCTCCTCCGCCCTGGCCTCGGCCTCCTCCGCCCTGGCCTCGGCCTCCTCCGCCCTGGTCGTGGCCTCCCCCGCTCTGGCCTCGGTCTCCTCCGCCCTGGTCGTGGCCTCCCCCGCTCTGGCCTCGGTCTCCTCCGCTCTGGCCTTGGCCTCCTCCGCCCTGGTCGTGGCCTCCTCCGCTCTGGCCTTGGCCTCCTCCGCCCTGGCCTCGGCCTCCTTCGCCCTGGCCTCGGCCTCCTCCGCCCTGGCCTCGGCCTCCTCCGCCCTGGCCTCGGCCTCCTCCGCCCTGGTCGTGGCCTCCCCCGCTCTGGCCTCGGTCTCCTCCGCCCTGGTCGTGGCCTCCCCCGCTCTGGCCTCGGTCTCCTCCGCTCTGGCCTCGGTCTCCTCCGCTCTGGCCTTGGCCTCCTCCGCCCTGGTCGTGGCCTCCTCCGCTCTGGCCTTGGCCTCCTCAGCCCTGGCCTCAGCGTCCTCAGTCTTCGAAGGCCCTGCTCTGGCTTCAACCTCGGAGGCCCTGGCTTCGGCCTCAAAGGCCCTGGCTTCGGCCTCGAAGGCCCTGGCTTCGACCTCGAAGGCCCTGGCTTCGGCCTCAAAGGCCCTTGCTTCGGCCTCGCTAGCCATGGTCTGTGCCTCACTGGCCCTGGTCCCGGCCTCGCTGGCCCTGTTTTCAGCCTCGCTGGCCCTTGTGTTGGCCTCGTTGGCTCCAGGCTTGGCCTCTTCAGCAGGGCAGGCCAGGGCAGGTACCGTGAGAGGAACTTGTGGCGTGTGCCCAGAAGATTCACCGAGCTATAAACAGCAAATATATGCAGTAATGATAGATTATCAGGGTTGTACAACAAAGTATAACATTGGAAGTCCTAAGCAACTGCTCCCCAGAAGTGACCTCTGACAAACTCGCAAAGTTGCATTCCTGCTGCCCACTGACTTTTTCTAATGCTTAGGAAAACAACAACGTATGTCATCTGCCCTCACAGTGCAGAGGTTACTGAACCAGTAAATCTGTAATCTCCAGTTACCTCAGTGGTCTGAACAGCTTCTAGTGGGCCTGAATGAATAAATGACTAGTACACTTGAAAAAAGAAAAGGTAATGGCATTGAGAAAAATAAGTCTAACCAAACACCAAAACGGCAACATCATATGAATACTGATATGCCGTCAATAAAACTAACACTTTTATAACCAAAAGGTTTTTATACGTACCCCCCGACCTTTAAAATCTTGTCGCAGCCTTTTCAGGGGCTGATCCTCCACGCAGTTCTTCCTCTTTGAGGACTGCTTCTGCAACGAGTGATTTCAAAAAGAAAATCAGTAAGCTTTAGCAAAATTCGAAACATAAATGGAAAGTTCAGAACTTGCTCTTGAATTTCTCATTGTTTTCATTTTCAACTAACATTTTCTGCACTTAATTTTTTACACCGTCCCACTGACCTTAAAGAAAGCAAAGTAAATAAAAATTAATATTAAAATTTCTTATCTTAGTTAAGGCTCATGAACCATGCATCGCACGTGCACAAAATATATTAATAGATAAGACATTGTTCAGCAGTTTTAAAAACATTATAAAGCCCTTCTATGCAGATGTAGTCTGGTGGACTTTGTTATAAGCCATTTTCAAGAGCAACCACAAATTGTTCATGAGGTTTGGATGCTAAAACAGCTTCTCAGTATACCATGTGTCTTTATGCAGCGGTTCCTCCTTAGAGTAGATGTGAAAGCTGGACTTTGGACTGATCATGTTACTCTGGCATTGCGGCACCAAGCAGTACAATACCATCGCTCCTAGAGCACAGAAGCTGCTTGAGCAGATGAGGAAGCACAAAAAATAGTAAAAAAGTAATGGATTCTGCAGAGAACAAAGCAAGACGGAATATCCAGCCTCGTCACTTAATCCTGAACCCCATGTCAGAATCGACCGATCAGCACTCCCATCAGTTGTGCTCGAAGCCAGTGGTGCACAGCCAAAGGGACATTGTAAAGCCTACAGATACCGGTCTCGAAAATCTGCTTACTTCACTGTCCTTCGTTGTGGCGTTCCGCTGATTGACATATTTATCCAGCAGTTCTTTCAGCTCGGCCCGGCAGTCTGAACAGCGACAAAATAAAATGTACCAAAAACAAGTTACAGCTAATTTCAACTTCTGAAACACTTGACAGCCTATAGAGCTATAAAGCAGCACGTAAAGCAGCTAGCCCAAACCTAGGAAGCCCGCCCCGCTCATAGAAAGTTTGGAATAAACATAAAAAGAGAATAACGTACCTCCAAAAGGAATGATCTGAGCTGGGTGCAGCGTCGTGGTTCCGGTAGCCCGACCGGCCTTGTCTGTATTAGGCCAGTCTACCTTCACCCAATGTTGTTTTAGCGCTCCCTCCTTGTATTTGGGCCAAGCTTTCGAGTTATGACTCGCAAGATCGTAGTCTCTAATTAGTTTGACCGTCTCCACCGCCATTGACCCATCATTAAAACTAAGTAGTGCTATAGTATCCATAGCACTGTTCTGAGTTTTGTCACGTCCGGCCATCTTGTCTCTGGGTTTCGGATTTGGATCTGGATGCTACCTTTAAACCGAAACTGTCTAACGGCTTCTTGACTTTCTTGATTTAGTTGAATGCAAGAAAATGATGGCCATCTTTGAAGAAACACAAAACATGCAAACCGCGAAGAATACCCGAAGCTGTGAAGCATGCCATATACAAATATTAACAAAATTGCCGAAGTGTGGCTTTCCTGCCATTTTGCAGGAACTGAAAACAAGGCTGTGTTGGTTCCTGAGCACCATATGTTAATCAATATACTCCTGTAATCAGTGTTTTGCAACTGTTTTCCACTTAATGAAAAAGAATGCGATACTCTTTGGTGATTTCGATGGTAAGGTGAGCTAGCGCACCATATAGTTGGTTCAGTGCTGCCAAATTTTCTTCTGAGTTTGTGGCAGGTGCAGCTCAAGCTTCCACGGTTACCTGTCCGTTACGCATAAAAGAAAAAAAAAAAGGATGAAACAAACATCTGTGACCAACATGCTCAGTTCATCTTCCAGAAATACTAAGGAGTTTCATATCAGCATATATCAATAAAGTCTGCGGTGCTGCCAAGGGGCGCGGCTTAGAAACGAAGCACTTTGCTGTTTGTCAGCAATATATGATATGTGCACTATGGGAGTGGCTAAAAAAAAATACTTGTGGATAAGTTGTGCAACCTGACCTAAAAATCGACAAATAGAAAGGGAAAGAAGAAATAATTGAATTTATTGGACCCAGTTTACTGATCACTGGCGGTCTCTCTAGCATGCCATCAAGAAGGTCAGTCGTCTACAAGCTAGAAATTCGCCTTAGTAATAAAAATCCAGTTATATTTTTTAGATATCATTCCGTTAGTCACAAGAGTCTGCATGCTAAGCAATACGTGTCAATGATATTCTCATATCCTACCCGTCTACAGAGGAGACACCTATGTCAAACCTCGCTGTAAACATCACATTATTTTAACACATATTTGCAGATTAGAGAATACCAGTTATTCACCACTCATCTTAATGATAACGTTGCAGACAACTCATCAAGTGTTATAATATCCACTGAAACCGTTTTACTCTCGAGCACTTTGGGCGCGCACTAAGGGCGCTCGCATGGACCAACTTCAACGCATCTGTTAACAAATACATAAGCCTGAAGGAGGGATACAATGGGCGTCCTTCGTTCTTCTGTAGCCCATCACTAACACACTCAACTTCACATATGCTGAACGTACCTTTCAGAATTAAAAGTGAACACCACGCCGTGTTGAGATGTCTAAAACACCCTGCTCGTAGTTTGTGCGACCAGCTTCATGCATTTTTTCTCGCTACGTATCTAAAAACGCAGGGACTAACGGGCACGAGACTCGTTTCAAACGCTGCGGCGATCCAATTACTGGTGCATAAAAATAAAGGAGATCGTGGGCGCAAGCTGGGAGGTCAAGACTTTCCTTTGTCATTTAATGCGCCCAAACTGTTTGTAGTGGCTTTTTGTTCGGAAATAAGGAGCACTAGCGGATTTTTTTTGCCACGTCGAAGATGGCGAAACCGGAGAGGAAATAGGGATTGAGTCATCGCAACCACACGGACCACACTGTGATCACAACAACGCGCTCGTCGAAAGCGAAGGCTACACTCGGGTTTGTGCCCCGCAAAGCATCAGCGCATCCCTTAGTGAAAATTAGCGTAATAAAAGTATACTCGATACACTTCTAGTATACTATAAGGCAGGGAGTGTGATAGAATATTACAAAAAGTAGAGTAGTAGTAAATGGCGTGCGGGAGCCGTTCTATGATCTAAGTATACTTGCCAAGTATGTTTAGATCATATAACTACTAGCCTACTCCAAGTACGCTCTAAGCAACAGTAGACATTTCAAGTATAATTTAGGCACGCCATTATTATTAGTTAGGATTATAGGAAGTAGCGCACTCCTGGTATAAACACGCAGGCGTCCTCAACGCACCTTCAAAGCGTGCGGCATCTATACGTCTATACTTAGAGTGCGTTGCCGTGTTGCTATCCAGAAAGGCGAATATAAGGGGCGCTCCGATCGATCCAACATGGCGGAAAAGAGGGGGATAGATTTGCGATGCTCGTAGACCGGTAGCTTATAAATTAAACAAAGCGTGCCGTTCTCTGTTTGTTGCCGTGTGCGTGATGACCATCACTTCAAGCAAGACCCTCCGTGATACTGCAAATGAAGTGTTCAAGCCAGTCGAAGGCAAGAAATTTTGCCATAGTCAAGATATGTGTGCAAGTGTTCGACGTGGGCTCTCTCACGCTGGTGGAGCTGTCATCAAGTTGAACTGAAGGTACGCGTGTCCAAAGAAAGGTGCATATCAACAATCTTTGCGCGTTGAAACTATGACGCATACTTTATCTAAATCAAAACTTATCGGTCTGCGGCTACAAACATTTTTGTTGACATTGCTTAGATGATGCGACCATATAGGCCTTGCATTAAACGGTGTTACTGATTTTTGGGTTCTTGTTCTGGTTAATTGCGCTAAAAAGCGGTTGGCTGGTAACTATGACAGCTACAGCATACAAGGGACGACCGAGGTCTTTATCCTGCGTTCTATGTATCCAAACATCGGTATCCTCGATCAGCTAGTCGCCGACTGTTCTGTTTTTACGGATACTGAAAACAAGCCCCGGAAGCGCCAATCTCATTTCAATGTGCTTGTGCACCCCTGCAAGCCTCCTTTTGGCTCTCGTGGAAAGCTTTATTGTAATAGCAATAGTCTCATTGGTCGTTTAAGTTGTATGTGCCACGGTAATAACTGCTGTGTGTGATCTGCTGACAAACTAAAGTCTGTACTAAATGCCAGAAGAACAAAGGTGAAGTTTTTTAACTTTTTTCTTTTTTACAAAACAGGGCAAAGCTTCTAAAATGAGAAAAATTTAGGCTGATATTTGAGTGTGCTCAAGAATGAATAGCAAAAGGTGCTCATGCTAAGTGGTAGATGTACACAGTTGATTTTCTTTTTTGCCTCTGCATTTTAATTGGAAGATATGTATCAGCAGAAAACCCATGTCCTTTTGAAAATTTTATTAGGGCGAAAATAGGTTTTCATACACAAACACATACACTGTCTTAGAAACATGGCAGATAGTATTGGTTTAATAATTTTAGGTCTCTGTTATTCAAATGTATGCTGCTGTTTACAGAGTGGATAAACATCAAGTTATGCAAAGGTTAAATATAACTTCTAGACAAGTTTGACAGAGTCGTGGGGTCAGGGAAGTTTACCACAGCATTTGTACCGGGGTTATCTCTTTACTGCGCGACCTTTTTATTTTAACAAAAAGTTGCTTTGTATAGGTTGTTGTAGATTATAAACAACCCTTTCTCTGAATTCGCAGACGCACTGGTTTCGGAAAGTCTGCTACACTCGCCCATTTGTAGGAGAAAACCATAGTTCTCCTTTATGTTGGTCATCCTTGTTTTCATGTAGACCGGTATAAAGCTCCATTTTTCCTCCGAGAAGTTCTCGGGTGAGACTGAAGTGGGGTAAGTCTTCCGAAGACATCTTCTCAACGAGGCAGCCGAGTCGCGGTCGTAAAGCGGGATACCGAAGTTACGCTCACCTGCTGCAACTGTCATTACGTCATCCAAAACAGGCACCAGTGTCCATGCACACAGAACGCAGAATAAAGACCTCGATCGTCCCTTGTATGCTGTAGCTGTCATACTTTCCATCCAACTGCTTTTCAGCACAATTAACCAGAACAACCGATGAGTTCGCAACACCGTTTAATGCGAGGCCTGAATGGTTACATCGTCTAAGCAATGTCAACAAAAATGTTAGTAGCCGCAGACCGTTAAATTTAGGTCTAGATAAATTATGCATCATAGTTTCAGTCTCAACGCGCAAACATTGTTGATATGTAGCTTTCTTGACGACATCTGCACCAGCGTGAGAGAGCCCACGTCGAACACTTGCACGCATATTTTGACTATGGCAAGATTTCTTGCCTTCAATTGGCTTGAACACTTCATTTGTAGCATCACGGTAGGTCTTGCTTGAAGTGATGATCATCTCACTATGACTAGCTATGACCACCCACCGCAGCAATGCAGGCGTCGAAGGACCGCAATATGTGTACTATGCAGTCAGTCGCCGTCACCTGACGCTGCTTGTTTGGTATTCAGGGCTTTCCGCCCAGGTTCTTCGTTTGTACTTGGCACTGAGTGTTATTTCATGTGCTTGTGTGTGTGCTCAGTGGCTGGATATGGGCCTCATAGTGCAGTTCTTCGGGTTCAACAACGTTCGCCGAAGAACATCTGAAAAAATTCCACCTAGGAAAAAAACCACAAAGACACAATGCACCAGCTTGACGGACTATGCACTGGGTGCGGAAATCAGGCCCTGCGGATTATACAAAAAATGCAAACTATCTGAACAAGACAAAAGATTTAGGCTCAAATTGTTTTTTGCGGACTATACGCCTGGACACTGGTGCCTGTTATTATGCATTGTATATTCACTGCTGTTTGTTGTGGCGTTAGACTGCCTTTCTAATATGATGCAGAGGGGTCACTGAATCTTGAAATATATTTAAGCAGATCTAGATGCGATGTCCCTTAAAGCCACATGGTCAGGGAAAAGGAGGGCCATCACCTAATTTGCCAACAACATACCAATGAGTATGTTGTTGTCAGTGTACCAGTGGTCAGTTTTCCACCACAATATTTATTGCCATGTAATCACCAATTTGGCCCATTAAAAAACCTTGAGGCTGTAGCCTATAGCACACCCATTCTGGATCTGCGAAGGTTATGCTGTAGACATGCATCACCAGGTGAGCATGCTTCTTATCAATCTTAAACATTAAAAACGCTGTCATTTCTTTTTTACAATTAACACTGAAAAAAATAAATAAAAAATAAACTGTATGTTATTTACGAAATTTTGCAGAACTAAATGGTATGGGACTCCCTTTCCGGAGGTGCAATCGGGGACAGCGGGGCTTGGTTTGCCGGCTACACTGCGAAGTGGCGTGTACTGGTTAAGTTTTGTAATTATACTTTGTCTCACCCTACGATGGACTAAAGGCAAAGTTACGAACCGCCAGGTTCAATCACGAGCCACTTAAAAATTGCGTGGTATTTCGCTTCAATGCACGTATCAGTGCCCGCGTCTCAGATCGAATCGAATAGCATTGAGTGACTCATTAATTTTACATTAGAAAGAAAGCCCTGACATACGGGCTATTTACAGTGTCGAAGCTAAAGAAATGATGCAGCGCATTTTGATTCGGAGCATTATTCGTCCACCCCTAATCAACGTTAAGCATGTCATAGTTTATCGTGGAACGTGATTGGACCTAGTGGGCCCATGGCTTTGGCCTTTAGTCCATTGTAGAATGAGACGAAGTATAGCAGCTGCACACTGTCACCGTGCAGCGGCGTGAACGCAGGCGGGTATGGGGGGGGGGGGGGGGGGGGAGGGGAACGCGCTCATCAGTGATACATGCTCCGTCCGAAAAGGGTGACCCAAATGTCATGAGCTCTCCGCGTAGTGCGTGTAGCTTAACTCAATAAAAAAAGGCTTCCATAACCTTTCTAATCAGCTGTTGACAATGCTTTCCAAGTATCTTGGTCTCGATTAAAACAGGAGTACACTCGCACCTATCGCAGTGCACCACCAAGTTTCATCATGTTGATGCCCTCATCAAGCACGCATGTTCACATAATCTATCATTTATACAACGGCCAGTCTGGCCGATGTATACCTTCTTACACGTCAGAGGGATGCAATAAACCACCTCTTCTACGCAAGGAACAAAGTTATTTTTACGGTGCTTGTCACATGCAGGTTTAGAGGTCCGACCTCTGTCCACCTTTGCACACAAACGTCCCAGCTTAGAGGGAGCCGAGAAAACCACAGGAATACTGTTCCGTTGTGCAACTTTTTTTTATTCTTTGCACAACCTTGTGGATGTAGGACACCACAACAAGTTTCTGCGTGGTCTTTCTACCCATGCCACCTTCGCCAGTTGTCATAATTAACGACACCCAACTCGAGTCTCAGTGCAGAATGCCGCAGCAACTGCTGCCCCTGTTTATTTATCGGGCGCGGCGGCGCCCCCTACCGGGTCAACAATTACAACTCTCCCCCTCTTCAAGAGGCTCTCGGCCACACCTAGTAGGAGACTGCTCGGGTACCCACCCTCCAAAAATTTGTTTGCCTGGCCACAAAACCTCCTAATGGTGAGGGCACGACCTCGAGAGCTCTGTGTGTGTACACCTTCTCCGTTAGTGTCGTTTTTTCGCGGGGTATTTACCGTTTTACAATGCTTTGCCAACTAGCCCAACTTTCCACTGTGCTTCTTGAGCGCATGACAACCATTGAAATGAGCGTTAAAGCGCGAGCGAGCTATCATGTTTAAAGTAAACCTAAGACAAGAGAAAAAGAAAAAAAAAAGAAACAACCTTGTTGTGTTTCTCACCTTTCCTTTTTCCCTCCTCTAAGGGTTACTTTAACCATGATGACAACCACCGAATTTCAAGATTGCTCCGTTGCTGCACTCACTGGCGTGCTGTTTAGCATGCCGTTTTCACACGCTGCCTTCCCACAAGCTCCACCTCCCACCGTGGAGAGTACAATGAAAGCTTAGGCTAACTTGTTGGCGCCGTGACCTCTTTTTCCTCTTTACAATGTCCCCCCCTCGTTCAACCATGGCTGCTACGTTTTATTGGACCCGAATGTATTGCAGACCTTGCAGTATGCCTACGTTCATGGTAATAAAAACCCGAGACTCAGGAACGCAAAAAAGGGGATAATCTATGTTGACTATGCTGACGTTATGATAATGTGATTATCTGTGTGAACCCTGTGACAGGACTCAACATGGCCCTTTTTGGGAACACACAGAGGTATGCTTTGTAATCTGTAAAGTGTGTTTGCAAGGGCATGCACTGTGGCACCATGGGCACTTTCGCTGAGAAATACAAAATCCAGGCAAGGGTGAAGCAACCCTTTGACGGAACACACATTTATCGAAGAAACTCGTACCGTAAAATACCGGGCAAGCGCCCACTCAAAATTTTGAGATAATCATGAAAAAATGGGGGATGGGCGCTTTTCCGGTCATCAATTCTACATATCAATGTGCTGTGCATATTTTCTCAGTTTTTACAAATTTGGCAATGGGCGCTTATTGTGGTATGGGCGGATGCACGGTATTCTACGGTACATGGCTATTTCACGACCAACTTTCAAACTCGCATATTTTTCCTACCCGTTTCCAAAGAACAAATGCATTTTTGAGGCTTTCATGAATCGCAATGCAGCTCATTCTGAGCTGTGCCACGATCAATCACCAGAGTGGCATCACATAGCAACACCAACTGTTATCGTCTCACCTCAACATAGAGCATAGTGAATGATAGGCACAAGCTGCTTGCCTATGATGCGCCTCAAGTGCATAGTGTAGCAAGACTCAAAACACTTGCGTCTGCAGGCTCTTTTGTGGTTCATGGTTAAGCGTGACGAAGTACACTTGCTGGTGATAGTCGGTTTGCTTGTTCTGCCTGGTACTACTTGTTACGATAGAAAAAAAAATCTTTTCCTTTCCTGAAGTGTCCCCTGGTGGAAGCCTGCCTACCATGCACTGCACGAGACTCGTGTACGCACAGGTGTCCTCACTACATGCAGTTTTCTAAAAAAAAGTCTGTCAAGGCAGCAGTGGCTCTGTGGAAACGTGCTTGCGTCAGACGCGGCAGATCCAGGTTCTATTCCTGGTGGCGGTGGAATGTAACAATCTTTTTTAGAGCGCAGCTCTTAGGGGCCCGTTCCCGGCTTGAGCGGCGTCGGCGTAACCAAGGTCACCCCAAGGTCACGTAACCCCCAGAGGTCACGTGACACTCAAAGTCACGTGACCCCCCGAGGTCACGTGACCCCCCTGGTCACGTGACCGCCCTTCCCCCCCCCCCCGCCGAGGTCACGTGACCTCCCCGATGACGCCATCATCACTGATAACGTCATCAGTGACGTCACTGATGACCTCACCGGCATCCGCATCGTCATCATCACTGATGACATCATCAATGACGTCACTGATGACCTCACCGGCATCCGCATCGTCATCGTCATCATCACTGATGACGTCATCAGTAACGTCACTGATGACCTCACCGGCATCCGTATCGTCATCGTCATCACCACGGATGACGTCATCAGTGCCGTCACTGATGACGTGACCGACATCCGCATTGTCATCGTCATCATCGCTGATGACGTCATTGGAGTCCGCATCGTCATCGTCACTGATGACGTCATCAGTGACGTCACTGATGACATCATCGGCATCGTCACGTGACCCCCCCCCCCCCAGGTCACTTCACCCCCCCCCCAGTACCCTTCCCTCCTCCTCCTCAAGGGCTGTGCTCTAATTCGGTGTTACAGGGAGTTGTAAACGGCTTTCACTTTTTACAACATTCGTCGATATCATTGACAGACGCCCTTATGCTGGATGCTCTACGCCATCATTGCAAAAGGGGTGAGGGGGGAAGTGAACAGCCCATAAGTTATCACTGTAAAACCGATGCCAAAGAATTAGTGAGAAGAGCCAGCGTATGCGATTACATGTTTAATTGAATCCATACAAAGATACAAAACAACAGTTTACATAAGTCGTAACCAAACCACTGCAATATGAACAAATATTTGATGGCACTGTACGAACTCGCTAATACAATCAATGAGCTGATCCAACAAACACACCAAAGGAATTCTGTGCAATATACTGCAAGAATTGTTTGCACTTTAAACATTGTAAGGTGAAGAAATAGACCATGAAATTCCCAAGTACTATCAAAAGTCAATATAAGGTGCCCTTAGGGGATGCGGAACCGAAATTCGGATTTTACAGAACGAAGCAGTGTTTGACTGGACACTACAAACCCCAAAACATCACTCATACAGCGGTATCTCTAACGGATGGTTGTTTTTCTGCAAAAGAAGGGCGTATTTGAACGAGGCGAGCAATGTCTCGTTTTTCGCAGAGAAGTTGAGGAGGAGACCGAACATCTTTGCTTCGTCTCATCGAGAAGGCGAGGCAAAGCGAGACGAAAAAATAAGAATAGCAACATCACTCGCCTTATCAGCCTTGTTCCATCGCGTGCTCCTTTTCAGAAATACAGCTATCCATTCGAGATATCACTGTATGAGTGATGTTTTGGGGTTTTGAATTGGCCCACCCAGCGCTCCAGCCTTGTTTTCTAAAATCCAAACTTCAGTTCAGCATCTCTTTAACTATCTTCCTAGATTGTTAAAGAGATGCTGAACTGAAGTTTGGATTTTAGAAAACAAGGCTGGAGCGCTGGGGGGGCCAATACAAAACCCCAAAACATCACTCATACAGTGATTCACAAAAATATAAATTTGATGCTTGGAACAAAATTGAGTGGAACTGTGATGCAAAACGAAAATTCTTTAAAATGAGACACTTATCCCAGTCTTGGCTTGACTTGCTTCCGCACCTACCAGTCTGACATTCTAAAAGGGTCTGCGGAGCATGCTCTCAGTTCTCAATCGCGCTCGGTCTTGTTGGGCTGGGGGATTGCGAGAAAGCTGTTGGCACTGCGTTTCATTATGGTGCACTTGGCTGTCAATTCCTTAGAATTGCATGCTACAACTATACCAGATCTTGTGCCTTCACGAACATGCGAGAATGCAATCTCTAGCTAATTGTCCTTAAATGGAATTTTCTTGAGCAGGTCCAGCTTCTCAAACAGAACAAGATGCTCTATTTCAGCTCCTGTACTCGGTTCTGTAAACACGGCCAGAGCCTGCAGAACCCCAAATTAACCATCTTTCAGTTGAGCCACGCAGTTAGCCCTCTTTGGCATGTAGTAATCTTCCTTGTTCCAGACAATGCTGTTGCACTGGAACTGGTGATAGTAGACAACGTTGGAAGGTGC
This sequence comes from Ixodes scapularis, assembly GCF_016920785.2. NCBI lineage: Eukaryota > Metazoa > Arthropoda > Arachnida > Ixodida > Ixodidae > Ixodes > Ixodes scapularis. The sequence goes on from NW_024609857.1 coordinate 138,784,235, forward strand.
CGTGCCGAGTACCTCTCGAGAGCCACCTCGAACCTGACGTTCACTGCGGCTGAGCTCTGTCTTGTGTAGACCACAAGGTCCCCGGTTATCTTCAGTCCTGTCTTCCCCATGTTCTTCCGGGCAGTCATGTCATCAAATAGTTGCACGGCCTCTGGTGTGCTCATTTTGCTTCGATTCAGGAACAGCTGTTGCCACATAAGGAATGTTCTGGCAATTTGCTCAGCGACACCTTGCGTTCCTGAGAAGTACTTCAATAGAATAGCGTTTCTTCCTTCAAAAGGGAAGCAGGAATTTGCCCAGGGGGTCCCCATGCAGCCACAGCGTCGGCCAAGTGGAGTAGCTGATGAATGTTGTACGACATGTTCTCGTTTCCATACAACACACCCATTCGAAGAGCGAACTTGCAGAGGAGCGCACGAGCCTCACAGAAATCCTTCTCGGATATCTGCTCCTTCAGAAGCAAGTATACTGCAGAGGCAAAACTATGCTCACTTTTACACGGACGGTGCCTAGACTTCATCTTTTGTCGGTTGTGCCATGCATTCAGGTTGTTTTGTTACAGTCAAACGTCTAGAGGAATTAGCGAGTATATTTACTGCTGAAATCTGCGCTGTCTTTTGCGTCGGATCATATTCTGAAGACTAAAACTAGACGGTCCGTAATATTTGTGGACTCTCAGAGCGCCATTATTGCAATATGCTCTTTAAAAGCCACTAAGAATATACTTGTGGAGCAGGTGCGAAGCCAACTTAACGGAGCTTTACGTAAAGGTCAGAATATAAAATTCTGCTGGGTTCCAAGTCATGTGGGAATAAAGGGTAATGAGGAGGCAAACAGGCTCACTGCATTTTCAGGTAACTGCTCTCAATATCAAGCTAGCTTGCCCTATCAGGATATCAAATCATTAATTAAGTCGTCACTTTTTCGTTATTCCCTTTTGCACTTCGTTAACTGAATTAGGGTTTAAATGAAATAGCAGATATAGCAAAGTGATTTCCGATTCCCATTGTCTTCATTAAAACCGGTCTCAACAGCACTTACATTCAGTATCACAATTAAGGAAAGTTGGTCAGCGCTACCGCATTCCTGCGGTGTTCTCAGCACTCAATAAGATGTTTCGGCTCTGCCACAGAATCAGCAGCCATAAGCAGCCATCTGAGCCTTACATCATAAACCACAAGAATAAATTTGCTGAGTGTGCCTTAGGCATTGTGTATCACATACCACTATTGTGAGGAGCAGTGTACATTGGCCAGACGTGCAGGTGTGAATGACCGTGCCCATGAGCGCGCTGCTCCCATGTGCCACTCACTGCACTAGATGCCACTGTTCCCCGGTGTTGTATGATGTTAAGATTCTTGCTAGATACAATAACAAGACAAGCAGCAAACTGCAGGAGGCATACGAAATTTGGGCAAAAGGAAAAGAGTGTCTAAGTGAGGCATTAATTGCCCTATTAAACAAAAATGCTTTGCACAAAGTGACGATGACTAGGCTGGCCGATGGGGCCAAGTAAGTAGCTATGGTTCTAATAGTTGAACCTCTATGACATGCACATTTTTTGCTAGAACCTGTGGCTCATTCACACTTCTAAAAAGCACTCCAGCTGCCGATTGAATTCTCTCATTAAAAAGGACTATAAACTGTTCAGGCTTGTTACCCAGCCGTGCCTTTGCAATGTACTTGGGAAATCAGTTTCCCGAGTACAACCCTGCCATATGCCAGTGCTTCTCAAGGGAGGAAGTTAGATCAGCTTTTAACAAACGCCATGCCTTATTTCGAGCAGTTACCTCTGCACATTGCTTGGCGACGACCAAGAAATGTGCGAGCATTGAACAGAAACTGTTCACAGCACTGGGGTCCGATTTTTGTCTCGGCAAGAGTGAAGGAGCTAAAAGACCGTTTGCAAACACATTGCTTTCCAGTGCAAGAAAAAGAAGAGTTTGGGGAATCAATGCCACCCAGATACAATGACTTAGCACTGGATTTTCTGTCACCAAAAAGGGGACCGCGCAGAGCACAGATTGGAAGATTAAACACGAGTGAAGCATCATCAGTCAGATGCGACTCATGTTCTCACTTAATAGGCAGTCAAGGCTGACATGACACTCGTGTTCAATCCGCGCATCGCACTGACTCCTTTTAGGAGGCGTAAAAAATCGGTGCTAAGGCCTCGCGTTCGTCTAGGCTGTGTTGGTTTCGTGTGCCATGAAGTTTCAATCACCGACAAAAACAAAACAAAAAAGATGTTGATGTGTCATCTGTTAAGTGAGATATAAAACAATCTGCGAATGTCTGCTATATCACAAAGGATGCAATAGACCTTTTTTAAAAGCTGCATCTGCCTCCACTGGTGCCAAAAGGCAGCGTGCTGTCGCAAACCGGCTGTAGTTGACGACAGAAAGGGCAAGCAAGAGAAGCAAGGCAAGCGACAAGGCCATTGCAATGTGAGGAGGCACGTGTCAGAGCTTTGCACGCGACCTCCTCAAGTTTCTGCAAAAGTCCTGTTGACTTGCCGTGCTTTGTTTAGAAACACCAAAATTCGTTTTCCTGTTGTAGATAAGCTGATATTCCCTGGTGTGATATCTGTCAGTGCAATTCCTGCCTTCTGTTCTGATCGGGAAATTTTCTTCAGCAGAAAAAAAAAGATCTCTGACCAATCTGCTTGCCGTCGGATATTTCACACACTTCTGATGCCCGGCGTCAAAAGGCTACGGTTGTGGTTCGAGTGTTAAAATAATCTGCTCAAATTTTGGCACCCAGCGTCAAAATTTAAGCAGATTTTTGTGTGGATTCGCAGGTGTGAATGAGCCATTAGGGTTAGGAACAAGACAAGGCACATCTTTAACTGCAATGTGAAGAGAGGAAAGCGTTACATACCGTGTTCTCCACAACACTTCCTTGAACCACGGGGCCCATCACTCCACGAGACTCCAGAGCTGCAACGAGGGTTGGCATACCTGCCAGTAGGAAGCATCCATCACAATGACATATTACAATTAGATATTCAAATTATGAAAAACATTAATGGTTAACAACCGTCAACTCCGGCATCATAGCCCCTTTAAAGTTACACATTAGTTACACCTGGTTTAACGTAAAGAAAAATTGAAAGTCCACACAATTAAAGCAAACACTGCACCAAACTTGCTCCTAGACTTCAAATTTTTTTTAAATAAATGGTGAAAACGCAAGAAGCTCCGAAATCCAAGCCTAAAATATAGATTTAAACAATACACCATGAAATCCCCCAGCCTGACCACAGACCTCATTGTCCAAGAACATGCATCCTGCCCCATACGCCACAACCGCAAACTGTAAGGCAAATTGACAAATTAAAATAATGAATCTTGCAGAAAGCTTTCTTTCATTCAAACATCCTCTGAATTTCATGACACCAAAATCAAAAGGCATTTCTGCAACAAGAAAAAAAGAACCAAAAGGTAATAGAGTAAAGACTTTCTCTTAACAAAATAATATGAAGTGTGCCACATGCACTGAAGGAACTGTCTGTTCAGAAACAAAGAATCTTTACTTGTCTGTGAGGATTATATGTCCACCTTGAATCCAGTGATTGATGTCCTTTGCCTTAGAACAGTTTTTTGTGCCATTGGCTTGAGGTAGATGGCTAAAGTAGTAGAGGTAGCTAAACTTGCTCACGCATACGAGATTTCTTCAAGCAGAAAAGCCAGCCTTCTGTCATACGTTCAGCTTTAGGATTCCTTTTTCCTACAGAAACATAACACATTGTACGACCAAGAAATCTCCGGCCAATCTGCCCCGCAGGGGGCACCTGTGAAAGCAGGTGTTTGGAGAGGCGTCTCCACGGACCCCGAGCCATGCGGGTTCGCCCGCCCACGTATGGCTGTGCGTGGCTTTCCCGTGTCCGGGGAAAAGGGCATCCTGGTGGTTGAGCCAAGGCCGGGGTAGGTTTGGACCCTTGGGGGCCCCCGGGTGAGGCAATACACCACTTCGGCCCCTGCTTCTCGTAGACGGGAGTCCTGGTAAGGCCCAGCCAGGATGATTCAGTCTAGTCGCCACTTCTACTATCCCTTCTCTACTTTCACCCTTGTCTTCTCCTCCTTTTCACTCTTCTCATTTCTCTTCTTTCCTTTTCAACTCCTTTGGCGGCAAGGGCTAACCTTGGGTGGTGACAGACACCTTGTCCAGAACCACTCTTGGTTATAGAGACTGGGCAGCACTAATAGCGTAATGTCTTCAGCCAAGCCATTCTTGTTACGGAGCGTTACCTATTCCCTTGTTGGGCTAGGTGGTGGGCGGTGCACCACAGTTTCCGAAAACCCTCGCCCTTCATATGGGTTCCAAACTTAAACCTTTTGATCGGCCCCCCAAAAGGGGCCGCACCGAAGCACTGAACACGATGAAAGAATCTTTTGTACTGCTGAAATTCCCGAAGTTCCTTGTAATGCACTCGGAAGGTGACAAGCCACTAGGCAAACTTTCTCCCTTTCTGGTCTCCAAAGTTCTTGAGGGTATTATTGGCGCCAATTACAGTGCAAAGAAGATGGCTTCTGACACAAAGCAGCAAAGTGATGCCCTTCTTAAACTCAACCTTGTCTCCGACTACAAAGTAAGCGTCAGTCCTTACCGCAAACTGAACAGTGTTCAAGGAGTCATTTCTGAGGATGACTTGCTTGACTCACCTGAGCCAGAGATAATTGAGGGCCTCTCTAGTCAAGGAGTTATAGATGCACGACGAATCACTATCCGCCGTGATGGTGTGGAACGGGAGACAAAACACATCATTTTGACTTTCGATTCAACCACTCTGCCACAGACTGTAAAAGCAGGTTACCTTCAGTGCCGGGTCCGACCTTATGTGCCAAACCCTCAACGGTGCTTTAAGTTCCAGAGGTTCGGCCATCGGTCACGGAACTGTCGGGGAAGGGACACCTGTGCAAAGTGCTCCAGCAAGGAGCACGTCGCAGATGCGTGTGATAATGAGCCTCATTGTACGAACTGTGGTGGCAACCACCCGGCATACTCCTGATCTTGCCCTGTGTGGAAAGACGAATAAGAAGTTATTACATTAAAGGTCACTGAAAACATCAGCTACACTGAGGCAAAGAAGCGTTTTGCCTTTGTAAAGAAAGGCTGTTATGCCGAGGCCGTGCGGAGGGGACCAGCGCGGCCAGTGGTTTCGATGGGAACGCAGACGTCTCCGGACGATCTGCGGGTCTCGTCGGAGTCCCCACCGAAACCCGTAGGGACGGTGCCAGTGGCACGATGTCCCAAGCCTAGAGAGGGTGCTGGCCCGCCAGCATCCACCCCCGAGCAGGGGATGGCCCCCCCTGCCTCTGTGTTCCCCCGGGGCCGGGGCCAGCCACCCCGAACCACTGCCCCAAGGAAGCCCGGTGAGACGTCGAAGCAGTTGGCCCCCAAGGGTCAACTGACGACACCACCGGAAGAGCCCATGGAAGAGTGTGGGCTCAGATCCGACGACGAGGCTATCCTCTCGGGATTGGAGTCCTCCATTGCTGTTCCCACTACCTCTAGTGAAAAGCAGAATGACTGCGCAAAAAAGAAAAACGCTCCGCGCATAAGAATTGATTTTAAACCCTAGTAACCTGCTTTTACCCATTTTTGCAGTTTTAAGTTAAAGTTTATTTTAATTTTAGCACTGCTATGACTAAACAATTAGGTATCATGCAGTGGAACTGTCGTGGCCTTCTTCGTAATACTGACGACGTTAATTTTTTTCTCGATGAGCTTCGTCCTGTGGCACTCTGTTTGCAGGAAACCCATCTGAACGACAAACACACACAGGTCTTACGCCGGCACCAGGTTTTTAGGAAAAATCGCCTTTCTCCTAGCCCTTCTGGTGGTGTCGCAGTTGCAGTGCAGAGCGGGGTTGTGTGTGCTCAGGTTCCTCTACAAACACCACTCGAGGCAGTAGCAGTTCGCGTTCTCCTTGACCGACTCATCACCCTCGTCTCTCTCTACCTGCCACCCAGCGTTCCACTGCAGCTCCACGAGCTGCAAGGACTCATAGATCAGCTGCCTGAGCCTTTTTTAATTCTAGGTGATTTTAATGCCCACCACCCTTTGTGGGGTAGTGTTCGTCAGGATTCCCGTGGTGGAGTTATAGAATGACTTTTATTATCCTCCGGGCTCTGTCTTCTGAATAAAAAGGAGCCAACGTTTTTTAGTGCTGCTCATAACACCTTTACATCAATAGACCTTTCCATATCATCATCAGCTTTACTTCCATGCTTTTCATGGAAGGTTTTAGATAATCCATTTGGCAGCGATCATTTCCCCGTAATTTTAGAAAGTTCAATACCCCTTTCTTCGCTTTGGACCCGCTTTCCAAAGTGGAAATTAGAGAAGGCTGACTGGGCTCTTTCTGGTTTAAATGCCGTACTGGATCCATCGCTTCTTCGCAGTATGTCCCCCGAGGAGGCGACGGTGTTTGTCACTGAATGTCTAATTAATGCTGCTGCATCTTCTATTCCGCAAACATCCGGCGTCCTACACCGGAGATGCAAACCCTGGTGGAATGAGGACTGCACAGTCACTCGCAAGAAACAGAACCAGGCATGGGGTATATTTCGCCGTTATCCCACTGCTTTTAACCTGATTGAATTTAAAAAATGTAGGGCCAAGGCACGTTGGACACGGAAACAGGCGAAGAGGACATCATGGGAAAAAAAAAATGAAAGGCGTTTACAACTTTCTGTAACACAGAATTGGAGCGCAGCTCTTGAGGAGGAGGAGGGAAGGGTACTGAGGGTTACCTGTTCTCGGGGCGGGGGGGGGGGAGAGGGGGGGGGGTCACGTGACCCCCCAGAAAAATTTTTCCGCTCAATTTAGCGGGGAATTTTTCCCGTTAGATTTTTCCGCTAGATTTAGCGGAGAAATTTTTCCGCTAGATTTAGCGGGGAAATTTTTCCGCTAGATTTAGCGGGGAATTTTTTTCGCTAAATCTAGCGGGGAAAATATTTACGCTAGATTTAGCGGAGAAAATTTTCCGCTAAATCTAGCGGGGAAATTTTTCCGCTAGATTTAGCGGGGAAATGTACCCATAATGCACCGCGCGGTTACGGCGACGGTGACGCCGACGCCGCTCAAGCTGGAAATGGGCCCCTAAGAGCTGCGCTCTAATATATAACTTCTCTAAATAGCTTTGTCCCAGCTAAAGAAGTGTGGGATCGCCTGCGGAAAGCCCCGCAGGGGGCACCTGTGAAAGCAGGTGCTTGGTGAGTGGCGTCACCACGGACCCCGAGCCATGCGGGTTCGCCCGCCCACGTCTGGCTGTGCGTGGCTGTCCCGTGTCTGGGGAAAAGGGCATCCTGGTGGTTGAGCCGAGCCCGGGGTAGGTTTGGACCCTTCGGGGCCCCCCCGGGCGAGGCAATACACCACTTCGGCCCCCGCTTCTCATAGACGGGAGTCCTGGTAAGGCCCGGCCAGGATGATTCAGTCTAGTCGCCACTCCTTCTACTATCCCCTCCCTTCTTTCACCTTTGTCTTCTCCTTCTTTTCACTCTTCTCATTTCTCTTCTTTCCCTTTCAACTCCTTTGGCGGCAAGGGCTAACCTTGGGTGGTGACAGATACGCTCGTCCAGATCCACACTTGGTTATAGTTTCTGGGTAGCGCTAATAGAGTAATGCTTCCAGCAAAGCCATATTTGTTATGGGGTGTTACCTATTCCCTCGTTGGGCTCCGTGGTGGGCGGCGCGCCACAGATTCCGAAAACCCTTTGCCTTTTTATGGCGCCCCTCTCTTCTCAACCCCGAGCAGAGCGACCCCCGAAAAGGGTTTGCCCCGCTCCCCTTACTTTTGAAAAAGCTAATGAACCTGAAAAATATCCTCGATTTCTTGTAGTACACTCCGCAAGTGACACTGTGCATTTGTCAAAAGTTTCTCCCTTTGTGATTGCAAAGCATCTAGAACAAGTGGTTGGAAAATGTTACAAGGCAAAAAAGCTTGCTGGAGACCTCCTTGTTGAGGTAGAAAACAAGCCACAGAGCACAGCACTCTTGAAGATGACAAGCCTGGGAGACTACCCGGTTACTGTCACCCCCCACCGTACCCTGAATACTGTTCGCGGTGTCATCTCAGAAGATGACCTTCTCGAATGCAGTGAAGACGAGATACTCGAAGGTCTTCGCAAGAGTGCTGTCGTTGTTGTTCGACGAATCACCTTAAAACGTGACGGACAAGAAAAACCAAACCGCCATCTGATACTCACATTTGAGCTCCATGCCCTTCCATCCACAATGAAGGCAGTGTACTTGAACTGTAGAGTCCGCCCTTTCATACCAAATCCTCAGCGGTGTTTCCGCTGCCAACGTTTCGGACATGGTTCCTGAAACTGCCGCGGCCGAGAAACGTGTGGAAAGTGCGGTGGTACTGACCATGTAGCAGACATCTGCGAAAATGAAGTCAAATGTGTGAACTGTAGCGGAGCTCACCCTGCTTTTTCTCGCTCCTGTCCAAAATGGAAAGAGGAAAAACATATCCTCACTTTTAAAGTAAAACATAACCTTAGCTACCAAGCAGCCAAAGAACAGCTTGCCTTTCAGGCAAGGGGTTCTTATGCCCAGGCAGTGTTGAGGGGACCCCCACTGTCTACGGCATCTGTGGAGACACAGACTTCTTCGGAAGACCTGTCCTCTCCACATGGGTCCCCTTCTGAACCTCTGAAGGTGACGCACACTCAGTCACCTGCATGTTCTAAGGGTGCTGTACCCTCCAAGGAGGGTACCACTCCCTCTAAGGCACCAGAGGTGCCATCAGCGGCCCTAGCTGGCCCTTCTGGCAGGGGTCGAGGGCTCTCTCCTCGTGCTTCCTGCAGCCACCTGAAGCCCAGGCGGACAGAACAACCTCCTCCTCCGCCCAAGGGCCCAATGCTCTCGCCGGATGAAAAAATGGACGAGAGCCTACCGCTCTCTGAAGACGAGCAGTCTCTCCCTGAAACAGAGTCTCTTCCTCTGGTCTCCTCTGAGGTTGTAGGACGACCAAAGGACACTTTTAAGAAAAAAACAATCCCACGTGTTGAGGCACCAAAAGCCCCGTAAATTTATGTTCTAGCTTTCTCTGGTATATATATATTGATTTGACTTCCTTTTTGGAATATCAATGTCTCTTTTTCTTCAGTGGAACTGTAGAGGCCTCCTTCCTAACTATGACGATGTGAGCCAGCTACTAGATGATCACGGCCCCATTGCATTTTGCTTGCAGGAAACGCATCTAAAAGCGAGCCACACTAATATATTAAAGCACTTCCAGGTGTTTCGCAAGGACCGATTACAGGCCGTTCATTCATCTGGAGGCGTTGCAGTTGTAGTGCAACGCTCAACCCCATGTAGCGAAGTGACTCTGCAGACTTCGCTGGAGGCTGTGGCAGCCCGCATTTTGTTAGATCGTTTAATTACAGTTTGTTCCTTATATATACCCCCCAGTTTTCAGCTAAAGATTGAAGAGCTTGAAGACCTTGTTAGCCAGCTCCCACCACCTTTTCTGCTTTTGGGAGATTTTAATGCACACAATCCTTTGTGGGGGAGTGGCAGACGAGATCCCAGAGGGGCTTTCATTGAACGCTTTCTTCTTTCCTCGGGATTGTGCCTAGTTAACACAAATGAAGCCACATATTTTAGTTCAACAACTCACACTTTCACTTCCATTGACCTATCTATTTGTCACCCATCATTATTCTCCTTGTTTTCATGGAAGGTCATCCCGAATCCTCACGGAAGTGACCACTTTCCCATCATTTTAGAATTTAACCATCTTCCCATGACAGTCCCTATGCGCTCTCCTCGATGGAAATTTGAAAACGCCGACTGGTCAACTTTCAAAGAATCGTCTCTTTTGGCATGCACATCACTTGACGAGCTCGATATCGATAGAGCCACTGAACATATCACTCACCACATTTTACAGGCTGCCATTCTTTCCATCCCCATGACGTCCTCGCATCTACCCAGGAGACCTAAGCCCTGGTGGAACAAAGATTGCCGTTTGGCCAAAAAAGAACAAAATCGAGCTTGGGGTATTTTTAGGCGCTACCCTACAGCAAACAATCTAATTGAATTTAAAAGAAAAAGGGCCCAGGCGAGGTGGATTCGAAGACAAGCAAAGAAAAAAAGTTTTAGAGGGTACACTTCCTCAATTAACAGCACTATACCTGCGAAGGAAGTCTGGGATCGCATACATAAAATTGACGGCTCATACCGAGCATTCACTGTCCCACTCCTGAGTCGAAATGGAGTGTGTCCTACAAGTCTTGAGGAACAGGCCAACATCCTTGGCGAGCATTTCGAGTATGTCTCCAGTTCCCAACATTATACTCAGACGTTTCAGCGACACAAGATAAATGCAGAAAAAAAAGCTGTTAACTCATCAGGTGGCACGCACGAACCCTATAATACTCTATTTACATTATATGAGCTTCAAATGGCACTTCTTTGTCCCAAACAAACTGCCCCTGGACCACATGGTATTCATTATAAAATGCTCGAACATCTTCATCCATCCACTATGGAGCTAATTTTGTACCTTTTTAATAGAGTTTGGCTCGAGGGCCACTTTCCATCCTCCTGGAAGACCGCTGTGGTTGTACCAGTGCTGAAGCCCGGCAAAGATCCCTCTTGTGCATCTAGCTACAGACCAATAGCTCTAACTAGCTGTCTTTCCAAGACATTAGAAACAATGATTAACAAGAGACTCATGTTTTTTCTAGAACGAAACAGCTGCCTTGATAAGTTCCAGTGTGGCTTTCGGTCAGCACGGTCCACTGTCGATCATCTCGTCCGCTTTGAGACCTTCGAACGTGAGGCGTTTGTCAACAGACAACAGTGTCTCTCCATCTTCTTTGATTTGGAAAAAGCATACGACACAGCCTGGCGTTACGGCATTCTGCAAGATTTATTCGATCTTGGTTTCCGTGGCCGAATGTTGAGTGCCATACAGAGTTACCTGCAGCACCGTATGTTCCGCGTGAGGCTGGGAAAAACTCTCTCTAGGGAGTTTTTACAGGAGAATGGAGTCCCTCAGGGGGGTGTACTGAGTGTCACTCTTTTTATCGTCAAACTTAATTCCATTGGCCGTGTAATTCCTCCTTCGGTGCAATATTCCTTATATGTTGATGATCTCCAGATCTCCGTTTCATCCTGTAATCTCTCAGTTTGTGAACGTCGCGTTCAACTTGCGGTCAATAATTTGGTCAGATGGGCCGATACGAATGGGTTTAAATTTTCTCCCGAAAAAACAGCTTGTGTCAACTTTTCTCATCGACGTGGTGCTCTTCAGGAACCGTCTTTGAACATGTATGGTTCTCCTATTGTTGTAAAAAATGAGCACAAGTTTTTGGGCCTTGTGTTCGATTCCAAGTTGACTTTCGTTCCACACATTAAGAGATTAAAACTCAAGTGCCTTAAATCTCTAAACATCTTTAAGGTCTTGTCACATGCATCATGGGGCTCTGACCGACTGTGTCTGCTGCGTATCTATCACTCAGTCATTCGCTCCCAGCTTGATTATGGTTGTATTGTCTATAACTCTGCTCGGGCATCAGTTCTAAAGATGTTAGATCCTATTCATCATCAAGGACTGCGACTGGCTACTGGTGCATTTCGTACCTCCCCAGCGCTTAGCCTTTACGCGGAAGCAAACGAATTGTCCCTTGAGTATAGGAGGTTTTCCCTGGGTTTTATGTACTCTGTCAGGATTCGCTCGGTCGCGGAGCACCCCGTTCGAGATAATATTGAGACGATCAAGTTCCAACGCACATTTGAAAACAAACCTTCCACAGTCCCCCCTTTTTCTATGAGGAATAATACTGCAGCACAATCCGTTGGGATGGATGCAAAGCCTCAGTTGGTCCAATACCCTCCGGATATAGCTCCATGGAACAACTGCCAGATACATTGCGATCTTACACTGACCAAGTATAACAAAAAGAATGTTCCACAGGAAGTCATAAGGCAGAACTTCTTTGAGCTTCAGACCAAATATCACGAGTATGCCAGTTTTTATACAGACGGGACAAAAAAAGACTCCGTAGTAGGCTGTGCTATGGTGGGACCATCGGTAAATCAGGTGAAGAGAATAAATTCAAAAGCCTCTATACTAACAGCAGAGCTTTATGGTTTGTTGTTAGCTGTTGATTACATAATCAAAAAACGCCTTTCTCACGCTGTAATCTACACCGACTCTTTAAGCTCTCTGAAGGCTGTCGCATCAATGAACCGTGTAAAAAACCCACTGGTTTCTGAGTTAAAGTACAAGATAATCCTGGCTGCAACGAAAAATTTTGACATAGTCTTATGCTGGGTTCCTAGCCATGTTGGCATTCCTGGAAATGAAGCAGCTGATAGTGCAGCCAGTTCTGCTAATGATAGAGAAATTGACACACACCAAATATCCTACAAAGATTACCACAATTCTCTGAAACGTTGCATCAAAGCAAAGTGGCAGCTGCAGTGGAACGGCGAAACTGGCAACAAACTACATGCAATCAAACCTCTTCTAGGCGAGTGGGAGAGCGCCCGACATCGGGAGCGCTTTTATGAAGTCGTACTGTGTAGGCTACGAATCGGTCATACTCGTCTTACACATGGACACCTCTTGAGCGGGGAGGATGCCCCTGAATGTGTGCACTGCAACCTACCTCTAAGTATTATGCACATACTCATTGAATGCCCTATGTATGACCAATGCCGGTATAAACACTACTCACCGCTTTATAAAGAACACATTCCACTACACCTTGCCCTACTACTAGGTGACGAACCGCTCATTCCATATAGTTGTTTTTAATTTCCTCACAGTTATCGGCCTTCTACACCGACTGTGATTTTACTTTCTATCCTAAACTCATTGTCATATTGCTTACACTTATACACATTCATGTTCATGGTTTTATCATATATTTCGCTACTATAGCTCTTTCCTCTTCTTAAACCTGAATTACAATAGTCTAAGCTTGGCGCAATATAGCCTTAGTTGCTGATGCGCCATAAACCCCCAATCAATCAATCAATCAAATTCGCAGAGGCGACGATAATGTTTGGAGAGATTGCAGAGCCCGACGTGCCAAGCCATCTGCAACAATTGCAGCAGATTAGGTCATGCATCAACGTTGACCGTTACAGTGGCCCCTGCCTGAACTTGGTCGTATTCACCATTAGGAAATGTATGCATACGCGATTGTTCATGGTGGCTTCGCGTTGATGTCCAGCTAAGAGACGCCGTAACCCACAAAGGTGTCCACCTCCAACTAGAAGTGACGGCATTGTCGACCGACCCGGGGTCTGGGGGTCGGGGTTTCCCAGGTAGTCAAAATTAATCCCCATTCCTCCGCTGGGGCGTGCAAGATTGCCTCGTTGGTTTGGCACGTTAAACTCCCAAATTTGCCTTACAGGTGGTGGATTGTACAAAATCAATGTGGTGTACCCGCCAGAGCTCCGTCAGAACCAGCTACAGGTTAAACCTAGAGCAGTGGCGCTCCACCAGCACCTGCTTGTCCTCATGCTCATAGGCACTTGAGAGAAATGGAGGTGCATCCTGGCTGTACGCTGCAGCAGCGGCCCTGTAGGACGGCATGGTTGTGCAGAGGTCCAGCACAACTGCCATTAGCTCCTCCAGATACCCTGTAATGAGACGGTCAAAGCAATTTAAGAATTAGCACCACTCTTGTGCAAAAATGAGCTTAGGCAATACCATAGGTGCCGTCAGTCTTGCGCGCAGAAACTACAGGCCCCTTCCTAGCTTTCGGATACTTGACCGCCCACCGCAGGTCCCCACCCTTGGTGACTGCTTGGGGCCTCCCCGCATTTGCATTGTGGTGCAAAGCCGCCAGGTAGGTTCTGAACAGTAAATGCATTACTAAGAAACATCTGAATGAAAAATCACACATTTTTTACACACCTTGCCTTCATGCTGCGAAAGCTGAAGTGCACCTGTTTTGGTGCAAACTGCAACAGAGTGCTATGGAAGCACTCGGTTGCAAAAGTCTGCGCTGATGTGGAAAGTCGAGGGATGTCTTGGAGAAGGTGTTTGGACAGCACAATTTCCTGCAGCTTGTGGTGAGCAGGAGAGCCTGCGACAATGATGTCGGCATGGTAAAATGTGGTCAGTATATTTCTAACTTCAAAAAAAGTACAAATCTGTCCATACCTTCCTGTAGCCACTTCTTGTGCAGCTGTCTGTGCTCACACTCTGGGAAGAGAGGGTCAGGGTGGGAATGTATATCTGCCACATGTGCCACCAGGGATTTCCACTTTGCCAGGATCAGGTCTTGGTTCCCGGCACTTGTCCCGGCGCACCAGTACAGGTGGTTGACAACCGCCTTGATCCAGGAGCTCAGCTCCTCTGCGTGCAGTGACTTGCCAGCTGCTACCATCTTCTTCTTGATGGCTGAAATACAATGTGGTGCCCAAAGTGAAAATGAGGCAGTCAGGGTAACCATTGGAGAACCATTAGGCTTTTTTCAAATGCCAGTGTCCGCTGGAACCTGCCATGCATACCTCAAACCCTCTACAAATGTAGCAGCAATAGAGCGCTGTTATAATTGACAGACCTCCTTTTCATGAAAGTTGGCAAAACACCATTAAAATTTTGTCTTCCTACAGACATGCAGTGAGAGCACTGATTTGCAGATAACAGTTTAGGTTGGAATGTTATTCCACTTCAGTAGGACATGGCTCTCTTAATTGTTGCAACTATCATCACCCAAGCTGATGATAGTTAAACTAATTGGAAATGGTAACACCATTATAAATCTTACCCTTTCCCACATGCCAGCAGTCGAAAAGGTGGCAGATGTCAGGATGCACCCGTGCCAACCAAGCATTCAGCTGGGGGTGCCTGTCTGTCACCAGGACGCCTACAATCAGGGAGTGAGCCTCGAATATATTGAGTGACCTCCTGAGGCCTCCTAGCTCCATATGGTAGCTCCCACCGGTTTCATTGCACTGAAATGAAATGAAGAGAATATTCTGCAGCACAAACTAAATAAATCATGAAATAAATATAACACAAAATACAGAGCATGTGCCCGGCTCACAACAAGTGCCCACCCCCTACTCTTTAAACATTTAGAAAATAAGCAAAGAATATATCAAATGCCCACTTCTCTATATTAAGAAAGTGCAAAAATATGCGAAAGACACATCAGGCGCTTCGTTATGGGTGGTCATTCTCTCTGTGACCGGTGCTAGATTGGTTGTGACGGAACGGGTGAAGGGCTCTAGCGCATGTAATTCTGAGCCCATACTTCTTGGGACCAAAAAATGCTTCCAACATAGTTCAGGTTAGTTCCTTGCTTAGTGAGCTATGGTCCTTGCGTTGGCTCGATTTAGTGACAATGACTGAATGTGCATCAATGGTATACACTTTTACAAATTTTCTCAATGTGTCTGTGTGTGCTATTCTGCGGGAGTTTGCTGCTTCTATACGTTGGCTGGTTCGGCAAAGAACGGCCATTTGCCGAGTACCCCAAACACCTGCCCCTTTAATTTCTGTGCATGGACCAAGCAAGAGCCCACCCAACCATATGCTGCTCCTGCAGTTTTGTATACGGACCTAACAAGCACCCATCCTCCATTTTTTCTTAATTACCTCCAAAGTTTTAGTCGGTGCTTCCTCAGTATTCGCCGGCATGCATACTGGGGTGTATGTACTTCAATTACTGCTTAAAAGTCACTGCAGAGGCAGAGATAGGCCTATCTCCTATTTCTTCATTTTGTAGTCTACACTTTTGTGTTTAATATTAATGATGACACATTACAAAAACAAAATGACAAGTACTCTGCAGATATTTATTCTGTTCCATCTGTAAAATTTTATGTGCTTATGACAGTGTAGGAAGTAGAGCATCTATATTATCTGTGTACATACCTGCACAGTTTCCACATGAAGAACCTTGTTCTGGTCGGTGTCGAGCATGGTGTACGTGCCATATTTGGCACAGTGTCCAGGAGAATCCGCTCTCCCATCGCCAGCGATGGTCAGTTGCTTTCCCGCTGCCGCTGTGAACAGCTCGTCCTGGTGCTTGTTCCATACCTGTTTGCAAAAGACACAGGGTTCCCATAATGCCAATGGGCGTGAAACAGAGGTGGAGGCCAAAACGGTTTGGGTCTCCCTAGTATGTAATCCTCAGAGGCGGACTTAACATTTTGATGTTCTAGGCAAAAGTCATGCGCACACTGAAAGCGTTGTTCCTTTCTATGCACTCGGCCTTTGTTCACGTAAGCTTAGCGGTCTGAACCAATGAAGAAATCATGGCACCAGCTGCTATCGGAATAGGCTGGATGAACATGCACGGCACCATAAATATAGCGAGATTTTTTTTATAGTCAACCACTAATGCGCATTTCTTTCCTTTATTTTTGTCGTAGCGTTTAGTCCTACAGGCCAAAAGCACACTCCTGCTTTCTTCGTGATCTGTATACGGTCTAGTTGCAAAGGGTGGCCGTCAACCTAGCTATCTTGTGAAACTGTCCGCCCCCTAAATTTTGATGCCCCAGGCAGCTGCCTACTCTGCTGATTGGTAAGTCTGCTCCAGGTACTCCTTTGCCTGAATGAATGAATAGGCTTTATGCATGTCACTGATGTGAATGGCCCAAGCCATTTTGGAGAACCTTTCGGAGCAGCCAAATCTGTTTTGGAGCAGCAAAAGTGTTCTTTGGAGCAGCCAAAACAGTGTTTTGGAGCAGTAAAAGTGGCTTTTGGAGCAGCCAAGACAGTGTTTCGGAGCAGAAAAAGTGGCTTTTGGAGCAGATATTATTAGAAAAATAAAAATATTTGTTTTAAGTGCTGTACATACGAAGGGCACTTTGTGTTGTGTTCTGATGTGGCGTGTTTTTATTGCTCGCCGCTTGTGTTTTTATTGCTGAGACATCCCACACGTGTACAGTGCTGTAGGCATTGCCGAGCAATTTTGAAAAACCGCTTGACACCATTTGACTGGTTCCTGACGTGCCATATTTTAGTTAAAAGTAAGCAAATGTGAAACAATGGATTGCAAGCATCCCGGCTAGTGCCTCTGTCATGCAATGATGTTCCCATGCACATGAGGCGAAATTCGGCAGGCTTGCAGTTGCGCGTGCTTACCGTAATATCCCGAGTCATCGCCCACCCCCCGAGGCTTTCGGACAAGAAAACTAGCTAGGAACCAACCGCAATAACTTAAGTTTTTGGAGTTCTAATACACAGATTTCACCGCCAGTTTCGGTACACCACTGCTGGTAAATTGCATTCACAAATTCCAGCTTATTTTTCTTTAGTTTGTCTTTCCTTGTGCTGTTATTGTTGGTCGTAGCCACGGTTATCCGTTGGACCGTCCGGAACGTCACAAAGAATCAATTGCGAGCTCTTTTCAGATTTTTTTTTCTGCTTATTTTTTTAATTTTTTGTTTTTGTTTATCTCTTTAATTTCTTTTTCGTTTTTTGTGTGTGTATGTGTTTAGAAGAGATGCATTGATCGTAGGTTTGCTTGTGCTTCGAGGAGCCAAGTGAAGTAATTTTTGGTTGGGAATTATGTTTTGTAATTGGTCAGTGACCCTCAGAGTCAGTTGACTTATCGACTTTGGTTTGACTTCTACACGCTCCTGACGTGTCTCGTGTTTCTTGTGAAGGTCTGTGTGTGAGGTGATCCCTCGTTGACCCCGGCGCTGCGTCAAGCATCTTTGCGAACAGGTTCGCAAATGCGTATGGTTGGTTAGTTTCGCCCTCCAATCAGGCCTGTCATCCTCGTGATCGTCAGTTCCGTTACCTTCAAAGAAACGGTAACAGCAACGCCAAACATAGGGCCTACAGGGCGATAAACTGAGGCAGTAGAAAATGAAACTAAAACCAACAACCCAACTTAACCCAACCGAAACAAACCCAACCCAACCAACCAACCAAGCAAGCAACCCCCCCCCCTTCCTCGGAAAAAAAAATATCGAGGAAACTGGGGTAGAACGCAGGGACAGTCCAAACGCTCACCCACAACTGATATTAATTGCGCTGGTGCAGCCACTACCACACACACGCACGCACACGTGTCGACGCTAAACGACAATTAACTTACCTGTACAAACAGATGATCCTGCCGCTTCGTATTCTGCCTCCCAACCAGCGTCCGTACCCTCGTCGAGGAGGTTAATGGCATCACGCAGAGTCGTTTAACGCCCAGGAGAAAAGAGCATATCTCTACTGACCACCTAAAAATGCCAAGTCGCACTAAATATCTCATGCTTTACTTTAGTGCGCAAGATCTTAGGACAAAACACTAGGTCCTTACTTACCATTTTGCGGCGCTTTTCGAGGTGGCCGCTGATTGGGTCGGCGTTTCTCTCCTTGGAGAAAAAACAAGGCAGAACTCCCCGATTTAGTCGTATTTTTTTGGCCGACAAACCCAAGCTCTTCATTACCTTGGAACTGCGCTCGTAGTCTTCATCACGAAAGTGATCGGCGCACAAGCGATCGCTAGGCGTAGGACCCCAAGTCGGAAACGACGGACGTGCGAGCCGCATCCACAAGGCACGAAGTTTCTCGTCGTCCGTAAACTTGTGGTTCGGCATATCACTGTTCGCCAAGTCATTACCACAGTTCTCAGCCGCGCAGAGCGGCTTCGTAGTGTACAGAAAAGTCACACGAGCAACTCGGTGACGTTCGCCGACGACGATCAATGTTAGATTGGTGTTTCTTTTTCCTTCGGAATCGATAATCCAGGTTGTTTTGAATGCCAGGATTGCTTTCTAGCTTGCGTTTCAGCTAGGGAGCCAAAGGCAAATTGATGAAATAAGACAATTTTTCTACAAGTGCAGAAGTTTGGCACTGAGCACAACTCACATGTTTGCTTAAAAGTGTCTTTTGTAACCATATAGGCGGAGCAGTGGTCGGAATGGACATGGATCGACATCATGTCAGATGATTAGAAAAACAGGCCATTAAACAGGTACTTTGAACCATGTAGCACTTCACAGCGAAATGTTGTGTTCAAAAGTTGCAGGAACTCAACATGTTTGCAAAACAATGTTAAGATCATGAGAAGGACCTCCGCCACCATGGTCTTTGAACACCTGCAGATCGGAGAACTGAGCTCTATGTTGCCAGGATCAGCATTCATGCTGGCCTCAAGGACAAAAATTCAAGGGTTTTGAAGGACTTCCAAGGCCCAGCCAAGATATTTTTAAGGACCATGTTGAGAGCCTTAGACAAAACACAATTCTAAGTGCGTTAAAAATAAATATTTATTGCACGAGACAAGATATTAAGGGGCTTCCCTTTTTGTATGCTAGATTCAAAGAAGCACATTAACAACACATGTTGCTGTGTCCCACATGTTGCACAGAAAATATAGACCAACACACTGTTGAAGGAATTGTTGCTTCTTGGCCCTCTCAGCCATTCCCTTCTCGACGTAAAGCCCCCGCAGGGGGCACTTGTGAAAGCAGGTGTTTGGAGAGTGGCGTCTCCACGGACCCCGAGCCCCGCAGGGGGCACCTGCGCCTTAGGTGCTTGGTGCTTGGTGAGTAGCGTCACCACGGACCCCAGCCACATTGGCTACATAACGGACCCTGAGTAACAAGTGGGTAAGACCCACCCACGTCTGGCTGTGCGTGGCTGTCCCGTGTCTGGGGAAAAGGGCATCCTGGTGGTTGAGCCAAGCCCGGGGTAGGTTTGGACCCTTCGGGGCCCCCCGGGCAAGGCAATACACCACTTTGGCCCCTGCTTCTCATAGACGGGAGTCCTGGTAAGGCCCGGCCAGGATGATTCAGTCTAGCCGCCACATCTTCCACTATCCCCTCTCTACTTTCACCCTTGTCTTCCCCTCCTTTTCACTCTTCTCATTTCTCTTCTTTCCTTTTTCAACTTCTTTGGCGGCAAGGGCTAACCTTGGGTGGCGACAGACCCCTTGTCCAGTACCACACTTGGGTATAGTTCCTGGGCAGTGCTAATAGCATAACGTTTCCAGCAAAGCCCTTTTTGTTATGGTGCGTTATCTATTCCCTTGTTGGGCTCCGTGGTGGGCGGCACACCACAGGTTCCGAACAAACTTCGCCTCTTATGGCAACCCCCCAAACCAAAACCCCCAGTTCTGGACGTGCCGCGAAGAGGCATCGTCCCGAACGAACAGTCATAGTGAAAGATAAAGAAGATGAAACTTTTTCAAGATTTATGGTGATCCACTCCGAGGTCCCTGACAATCCTCTATCAAAGATGTCACCGTTCCTTGTAGCAAAAGTTCTCGACAGTCAAATAGGTGGTGATTACAAAGCGAAGAAACTGCATTCTGGTGACCTGCTAGTTGAAGTTGCAAAAAAGTCCCAGAGCATTACTCTTCTAAAATTGACATCTCTAGGTGACATACAGGTAACAGTGAGCACACACAGAACCCTCAACACCATTCGAGGGGTGATTTCAGAAGATGATCTACTTTCCAGCAATGAAGACGAGATCTTGGAAGGCCTGCGGGCATCTCGAGTAGTGGCGGTCAAACGCATTATGATGAGGCGTGATGGTGCAGAGGTGAAAACTAAGCACCTTATCCTGACGTTTGAACGTCACACGCTTCCTGCACTCAACAAAGCTGGCTACCTGAACTGCCGTGTCAGACCGTACGTCCCGAACCCACAGCGATGCTTCCGTTGCCAGCGTTTTGGTCACGGATCGCGAAGCTGTCGGGGGAGGGAGACGTGTGCAAAGTGTGGGAGCCACGACCATGTGGCCGACATCTGTGAAGGTTCAGTTTCCTGTGCTAACTGCAGGGGTCCTCACCCTGCTTACTCTCGGTCCTGCCCGCTGTGGCGACAAGAAAAGGAAATACTTGCCTTACGAGCCAAAGAGAACTTATCATACCCTGAAGCAAAACAAAGGTTTTCTTTCATTTCCAAAGGTACCTACTCCGACGCGGTGCGCAGGGGCCCTGCACCGCGTATGGAATCCAGGGCCACTCAGTTCTCTCTTGAGGACTTGGCAGGCCCCTTTCAGGCCCCGAAACAATCTGCGGGGAAGCAGGGTGCCCCAGGTAATGCTGGGAGCACACAGACTCCCCAGTCGATTCAGGCACGAGCTCCGGCTGACCGGCAGCCTCGTGCCAGTGGCTCTTCTCAAGATGAAGAGCGAGGCCGTCGTTCCAATTCCTCGGAGGCGGCCCGCCTTGTTAGGGAGCAACAGGGCCCACCTGCTGCTCCATCAACGTCAAAAGACGTTGAAAGCGCGAATGTAGGAGGGTCTCGGCCTGGTACATCGAAGACTTCTTCGGCGAGATCTGGCCGTGGCCGGAAACTCGTGGCTCAGGTCTCCGACCACGTCGGAACTGGCAAACCTGCATCCAAGGTTCAGGATGCAGTGGGAACTGTTGACATTGCCGACTCTTCAGGTCCCTCCTCGGATCAGGAGGACATGGAATGGCAAACCGCTAAATCAAAACAAAAAGGAAAAAAGCCGGTGGTTCCTCCTTAGGGTGTAGCAAATGTAGAATGCTTTATTCCATTTATAAAATCTTTTATCCTTTAAAATGGGCTCTGTAATTCTTCAGTGGAACTGCCGAGGCTTATTCACTAACCTTACAGATGTTGAGTTCCTTTTAGAAGAGTATAAGGCATCTGCCTTATGCTTGCAGGAAACACACTTGAATACATCTCACACTAACTTTCTGAGACGCTACAGTGTGTTTCGTAAAGACCGCCCTAGCACGTCCATTTCTTGTGGCGGCGTTGCGGTGGTGCTTCCAAAACATATTCCGTGTGCAGAGGTTCCGGTTGAGACGCCACTCGAAGCTATCGCTGTTCGTCTCTTGTTGCATAAAGCCATAACTGTATGTTCAGTGTATTTTCCACCTTCTCTTTCTTTGAAGCGACAAGATCTCGACTCTCTTTTAAGCCAGCTTCCAGAGCCCTTTCTTTTACTTTGTGATTTTAACGCACATAGTACCCTCTGGGGAAGTGATCATACAGATACACGTGGAAAGATAATCGAATCCATATTATTTTCACAGTCATTATGCATTTTCAATACTGGCCATCCTACATATTTTAGTCCTTCATCCTTGTCATCTACATGCATTGATCTTTCTATTGGCAGTGCAAATCTGCTACCCGATTTTTCATGGACTGTTGATCAGAATCCCCTTGGAAGTGACCACTTCCCCATTATTTTAAAATGTAACGACACTCCTCAGTCTTTACCTACACGCCATCCACGCTGGAAGTTTGAAAAAGCAGACTGGAGCCTTTTTAAGCAGTCGTCACTCCTGGCCTGTTCTCGCCTCGATCAGCTTTCGATTGATGAGCTCAACCATCTTTTAACATCCCATATTCTCACTGCAGCATCACTCTCAATCCCTCGATCATCTGGACAGCTCCCTAGACGACCGAAGCCATGATGGAATGAAGACTGTAAAGAGAGTCGCAAACAGCAAAACAAAGCTTGGAGTGTTCTAAGACGTTATCCAACTCGGGACAACCTGATATCTTTCCGAAAAATGAAAGCTCGTGCTAGGTACATTCGTCGCAAAGCGAAACGCGAGAGCTGGCAAAAAATATGCGTCCTCTATCAATAGCAGTGCTTCTCCCAAGGAAGTATGGGACAGGATTCATAAAGTAAATGGCTCATATCATGCTTTCACTATTCCACTTCTTTCGAGAAATGGAAAATGTCCAAGCAATCTTGAAGAGCAGGGCAACATCCTTGGCGAGCATTTTGAATTCATTTCCAGCTCGCAGCATTACTCGCCTGCTTTTCTACAACATAAAAAGAAAGCTGAAAGTATGGTATTGAAAACATCCGGTGGTGAACGCGAAGCTTATAATGCCCCCTTTACCTTACACGAACTGAACATAGTGCTCCAAAATTCTAAGTCATCGGCTCCTGGTCCAGATGGTATTCATTACTACATGCTTCAACATCTCCATCCTGCCACACTTGATATTGTTTTATACCTTTTTAATCGTATTTGGTTCGAGGGCTACTTTCCATTGGACTGGAGAATGGCAACAGTCATACCCATACTCAAGCCCGGTAAGCAGCCATCCTGTGCGGCTAGTTATAGGCCTATCGCTTTGACTAGCTGCTTTGGAAAGACTCTTGAACGAACAATTAATAGAAGACTGATGCATTTTCTTGAAGTAAACAAACATCTAGATGTGAACCAGTGCGGCTATCGTTCGTCTCGGTCCACTCTTGACCATTTAGTACGGCTGGAGACAGTGGTGCGTGAGGCCTTCGTTCATAGGCAACATTGCCTATCTGTATTTTTCGACCTCGAAAAAGCCTATGATACAGCCTGGCGTTTTGGTACATTGAGGGACTTGTATGATATGGGTATCCGTGGTCGAATGCTTCGTACCATTGAGACCTACCTCAGCACGCGCACCTTTCGTGTTCAGATAGGAACAACTTTATCTAAAGTGTTTGTCCAGGAAAACGGCGTTCCTCAGGGAGGCGTTCTTAGTGTCACATTGTTTATTGTCAAAATGAACTCCCTTGCATTGGCTATCCCCCCATTGGTGCAATATTCACTTTATGTAGACGACCTTCAGATCTCTGTGTCGTCTTGCAATCTGTCACTGTGTGAGCGACGAATTCAGCTAACCATCAGTAAGCTATCAACCTGGGCCAATCAAAATGGGTTTAAGTTCTCCTCAGATAAAACAGTTTGTGTGTGCTTTTCTCGGAAACGCGGACTACTTCCAGAACCTGTTCTTGCACTAAACAACTCCACAATTTCTGTGAAGCGTGAGTACAAGTTTCTGGGTCTTACATTTGACAGCAAACTAACCTTTGGTGCCCTTATTAAGAATCTAAGATTAAAAGCTTACAAATCACTTAATATTCTTAAAGTCCTGTCCCATTGATCCTGGGGTTCTGACCGGACGTGCCTTTTGAGGATATATCGCTCGATAGTGCGATCACGACTGGACTATGGCAGCATTGTTTACGGTTCAGCTAGGCCTTCCATTCTAAAAATGCTCGACCCTATCCATCATCTTGGGTTGCGGTTGGCGACGGGCGCCTTTCGCACGTCTCCTGTGCCAAGTCTGTATGCAGAGGCCAACGAGCTGTCTCTTGAGAAGAGAAGATTTTCACTGGGCTTTATGTATTCCCTGAGAGTCAGGTCCATCTCTGATCACCCTGCGCGAATGGCTGTGGAAGACATGCGCTCTGAAAGAGTGTTTCAAAACAAAGCCACATCTGTGCCTCCCTTCTCTCTGAGATTGAAAAGTGCAAGTGAGAACATGGGACTCGATTGGAGGCCCCCGGTAGTGCAGTCTACCCTTGCAGGAGCACCTTGGGAGCACCCTGTCATTAAGTGTGACCTTTCCCTCACGCGATACAAGAAAGCTGATACTCCCAATGGTGTGTTTCTTCAGGAATTCTTAGCACTGCAGAGTCAGTATTCCGAATATGTAAGCTTCTACACAGATGGTACGAAGACAGAATCTGCTGTTGGGTGTTCCATGATTGGCCGGACAGTCCAACTTGTAAGGCGAATCAACTCCTCTGCTTCTATTTTTACAGCAGAGCTCTATGGTCTGCTTCTTACCATAGGCTTCATACTTGATAAAAAACTCTCGCTCCATCGTATACACTGACTCCCTCAGTGCATTGCATGCACTGTCTTCATTAACACCCCTCAAGCACTTCTTGCTCCTTGAACTGCGAAATAAGGTTGTTGCTGCCTCAAGACAAGGATACAAAATTATTTTTTGCTGGATTCCCAGCCATGTCGGCATTCCAGGAAATGAGGCCGCAGATCGTGCAGCAAGTACTTGCGTAAAGCGAACCATTGACCTCAAGAACATTCCTTATGCAGACTACAAAGGCCTTCTCAGGCGTCACGTTAAGTGCAAATGGCAGGCTGAATGGGATCAAGAAATCGGCAACAAGTTGCACATGATCAAACCTCTTTTGAGCGAATGGCAGAGTGCACGCCACCAGGAACGCTTTTTTGAGGTTGTCCTTTGCCAGCTCAGGATTGGTCACACTCATCTGACTCATGGCTACCTCCTTCGTGGGGAAGATGCCCCCACTTGTGAGCAGTGTGACAATGCCTTAAGCATCCTACATATTCTAGTTGAATGTCCTGCTTATCATGAAGAACGTCTTTTGTATTTTTCGCAACTGTATCAAGAACAAGTCCCAATACACCCAGCTCTGCTCTTAAGTGATAATTCACTTGTGACACACACTAATGTTTTCAAATTCTTAGATAGTATCGGCCTTCTACACCGATTGTAGCTGTCTTAACCTACTGATCATGCCCATCATCCTTTTACCTTTTGGTACCCCATTACCATCTTTTATCTAATCACTGGCTACTAAAGCCTCTTTTTTCTCTCTAAACCTGTCCAGCAATAGTCTTGTTTTTGGCGCTCTATGGCCTTAGTAGCTTTTGCGCCATTAACACCAAATAAACCAATCAACCAACCAAATCTCAACGTAAAGCCGGACTACCTAATCATATCTCCGCATGAGCTGAGGATTCTTGCTCAGCCTTTTTCGCTGGCTTTCGAGTCTCTTCCGAGCCATCTCTCGGTTGCAGTCAAGCTTTACATCAGGTTTCCAAGGGTGGCTCGCTTTGTATCTTCGATCAGATTTGGTGATGCTTCCCTCATAGCGCTGCATGATGTCGCTATCGGAGTGATCCTGGACCTCTGGGTCCACAGCTCCCATACTCTCAAGCTCCCAAAAGCCTCTCAGGACCGCCGCGTTCTCCTGGTCGCTTACGGCAGCTCTGAGGACGATCACTTGGGAACAGTTGACAACAGATGAACTCGCATGGGAGCGTCCATGTACTGCCCAACCAATGGCGGTCTCCACTGCCGTCAGGTTCTCGCTCAGTCGACGGACTCTTCCCGTAACGCATCCCCAGTAGTGGTCCGAACCTAACAGGATCCCTACTCCGCTGCACTCCAGTTCGTTCAGGTCGTCACCAACCATTAGTCCGAGCTCCTCCATATTCACAAGGATGTCTTCATCCGGGCCTGGAAGTTCTTGTTCGCAGATAGAAAGGGTCTCGAAGGCTTCTATCTTGTATGTCTGGCCGGTTAGACGATTACTCAAAGCTACTTGTACTCTACGGTATGTTTGTTGGGTAATCTTGCCACCGAACAGTCCTACGGTCAGAACCTACGTTCCGAGACGCTTGCAACCAAGACCCCTCGACAATGCCTCTGTAATGAAGGAGCGCTGTCTATCGCTGTTGAAAAGAATGCGGGCAAACTTCCCTCTGTTCTTGCTTTTTACCCTTGCTGTAAGCGTTTGCAAAAGGATAGCCGGTTTGTTGCCCTTCTCGCTCACATGCAAGTTGAGAGGCGTCTGGTCTGGCCGCGTTTCATCCAGTCCGCTGGCAGCTCGTCCTGGCAAGTAGTCTGGATCACACATAGTGGATACATGCCTTCCTCGACATCCATCACAACAGAGCGAGCCGCGACACATTCTTGCCGTGTGGTTCGGCTTTGTGCACCGGAAGCACCTCCGATTGGCCTGCAGCCTGCGCTTCTTTTCCTTGAGTTCGATCTTTGTGTTACAGTCTCGTGTGCTGTGCGCCTTTGACTTGCGAAGAAAGCATTCCATGCTGTCCATCCTGCTATGCAAGGCCGTAGCGGTAGCGTTCCGAGTCTGGGCGTAGTTTAGGCGCCTCTTCGGAAGGTCATGCATGGGGAAGCAATGTGTAGGCTTACCGCCGGCGTCTTCGGATTGTTCCTTGGATGTTTTCTCCCGGCTCTCCACCACAATTTTGAGAAAGTTCAGCAGCGCACGCACTTCCTTTACGGGTCTTTGCTCCGTTGCTGAGTCGGAGCCGATGTCGGTTGCTGATGTTCTCCCGGTGGTGGCGTTTTCGGCGTTCCCCGAAGACACCTTGCGGTTGAACTCCTGCCTCATGTCGTCTGGAATCGCCCGAAGCAGGACCAGGTAGTCCATGGCACAGTATGACTGATCCGTCACACCCAACGCCCGAAGGCCCTGGATGTGAGCCCGGGCGCTGTCGTAGACCCGCCGCAGAGCTCTGACACTGTGCGATGACGGCACCTGGTATTGATGTCCATGAGCCCCGTCATGTGGTCCTGGATCAGCTCCGCCTGGTTCCCAAACGGCTGCTGCAGGAGGTCGATGGCGTAGGCGTAGCATTCAGCGGTTGGGTGCAGTCGTGCGATGGCGGCTGCTCTATCCCCAGTCAGGGCTGACCTCAAGTAGTTAAATTTCTGTGACGACGATAGGTCCGGGTTTTCATGGATGGCGGTCTGAAATTGCTCCCAGAAGGGCTGCCAATATCTTCGCTGTCCGTTAAACTTGATGAGCTCTAATTTGAGGAGCTTGATTTTTGATGTCACCTTTCTTGCTTCCCGCTTTTCGTTCGGCTGCCCGCTTGTTCATTGGCTGTCCTCTGGGCTCTTCACTTTCCTTTTGAGCTTCGCTATGCACATGACGATCTTGTCAGAATAATCAATCACTTGTGTGAATTCTGCTTCTGTGTCTTTTTTGGAAATCAACAACTCGATCACGGCATCTACGTCACTGAGTTGGTCCCGAGCGAGGCTTAGACGCTCTATCAAAATATTGAGATCATCGACGGTCGTCGTAGCTATTTGCAATAAATCCTGTGCCTCGCTGAGGAGCCTCGTTACTTGCGTTCAATGCGTTTTTCGTTTTTTCTTGAGGACATCCATTACCGTTCAGTCCTGGCTTGTAGTGCTGCTTGCTTGTGTCAGTCTATCGTAGATGTTGCTGTTGATTAACAGGTTTCGCTCGTTCAGTCGTAACGTTCCCTTCTCTGTCTGCTGGCGATTCAATCACACGTTGCTCGTCGGCTTCATTTGTAGTGCAGTAGTTTCTTTCCCGGGTTTCGGCACCAATTATTTTGTTGAGGGAATTGTTGCTTCTTGTCGTTCCGAGATATCGATCATTCTCAACAAACCCCACCACTTCTATTTTAAACTACACACACGTTCCAAACAGACTAGCCGTTTTCTCGTTCTCCGCTTGCTTGCGTTCCAGCTTTCGTTCTGTCCGCCTCCACATTCCCAGCTGTTCATCTTCGCGGCTGCGGCCGCCACGAGTACGAAGTTCACAGCTCGCCCCCCCCCCCTCCCCCCCCCCCGCGCGCCCGATCGTCTCCGTCGAGGCAGCTGTGGTGTAAGGTTCAGCTCGCTCCTCGCGTGCATCCTCTCCGCAGAGAAAATCTGATGCTGTTCTCGCGAATGTTCCAACACACTCATCCAATGTTCATGGTAGTTCGTCAAGGTTCAGAACTTCCTGTGCCTTGTTTTTGGCAGTCTTCCTGAGGCTGTTGGATTTCATGCTCCATGTGAGGTCACTCGTGGCTTCCGCCTTCTCTGCATAATTATCTGCTGAAGCCGTCAATTCAGCAACAGCTATATCCAGTTTCTTCTTTCTCAATCTTTCCACTTTTTCGTCAATGCAGGGCCTTTTCACCTGCCTTGCATCTTCAAGCTCCCATTTCTTCTTGGCTTCCAAAAAAGCATGGTAATGGTGCCATGCAGAAGTTACGGACGTGCTGAGTTCCTTCGTAATTTGTACACTCAAGATGCCACCTGCCTTGTTTACAGCACGTCACATACAATTCGCTGCGAGATGTAGGACATGTCTCATATTTTCCGCAGCGACCTGCCGATTGACACTGAATCCTCTCTCAACACTCGCTTGTCCGTGACTGAGGACAAGCAGAAGCTTAACGGCTTCCTACAGTTCACTGTCTGACGAATTGATCTTCAGGAGGCCATAAAAAAACCTACTGTCCAAGGTGTCCGAAGTTCTTTCAAACTGTTGCAAGTCGTGCTTTTGATCTTGCAATAGCTCGGTGTATTCCGCGAGCACAGTGTCTTTTTGATGATCACTGATCCTTTTTGCCGCAGTGAGAGAGTTTAAAACTTTTTTGATGCGTTCCAGACACTCGTCTGGCTTTGAGCCAGTGTTGGACAAAATACTCGATAAAAGTATTTAAGTTAAGTTACTAAATACCTGCTTCATAAAGTATCTAAAATACTACTCAAGTTACTTTCACTGTAAAGTATCTTGAGTAGAGTATGAATACTGAGAGATGTAACTCAATTACTTTTGAAGCTACTTGTGCATTGCATAATTTGTATCGATGTCAGTGACAAACACAATTATACAGTTGCGCAAATCTGGTTTACCAGAATGGTTTATTCGCACGCAAAAGAAGCTGCTCCTCAAACTTCTCGTCAGACAGCCGTCCTCGTTTGCGCTGGAAGACATCGCCTATGCTAAAAAGTTGCTCAACCGCGGCACTAGAGACGGCACTGCCACGCTGTACCGCAAGAAGAGCTGATGCAGAGAAGGGTAGTTGAGGATGTCCGTGACCTTTTCCGGCAGTGTCCGACAGATATCTTGCCAGCTCTTGTGATGCACCACATCATTCCCCTTGTTCCCCAAACCCAAAGTCTTTGAAGCCGAAAAAATCTTCAGCTGATGTTTCAGCACTTTCGGGCGACGCCTGGGTAGAGGGCTCGACATTTTGGGGCAGGCGCGCCACTTCATCTTTCATTAGCTGAGTGATCAACCCCCGCTGAGCTTCTGCGATCCACTGCATCTTGAACTGCAGCAACAGCACAGCGTTGACTACGAGTGGGGTGTCCCTCATTCTGTCACCAAACCTGGAAAAAAAAAGTATTTTTTTTTAAATATTTGCGGTTAACTTTACATGATATGTGTAAATGACTAGGCATTGTATTGTTGTTGGAGACAATTCAGCTGGCGTTGTATGTCTCCATTCTAGTCAATAACGACATACACCCAATCTTTCCAGTGATACTGAAATAGAAATTAGAATCGTCTCATACACATAAAATTCGAAGTGTACACAAAGTGCCCAAAACGACGCTCAGAACAATAGGGACCTTTAGCGAACTGTTTCCGTGCTCCGCGTACCGCACTACCGGAGCCTTTGAAGCGTGCTTTTAAGAGCGCACCCCGCGGTCGCGGTACCACCCGGGCGTGCGCTTAAAAGCATGCTTCAAAGGCTCCGGTAGTGCGGTACGCGGAGCACGGCAACGGTTTTGTAAAGGTCACCATTGACTGCCTCAGCCTGAGAAGCGTTATTGTGGGCAAAGATCGCGGCATGCTTTATGCGCGCACTTTTCAAATCGGGCTGAACGACATGAACATTGATTAATTATTACCTCAAACACTAATACTTTTGCAAATACTTTTAGACGGTTGGGCCTCATAGCGATTACCGTCGATTCTTCAATGGGAACATGATTCGTAAAACCAATAATTAAGAAATAATTGAGAGATTTTAGTTTATGAGCCAACTCATGACGATTATGCTCAGCTAATGTCTACTGAAGTTGAGAAACACCTAGCGAAGACAGCATTCAGTTAGTAGTTTGCACTCTTTTTTAAAAACAATATGTTTCCATTGTTACACATCGCCCTAGGCCTGTGTATATTTTAGGTAGTTACTCAATAAATGTGTTTTTTGTGTAAATAGGAAAAATATGGTTTGCACAAATATGGTTCGCAGTTTTAACGCTTTAGTCAAATAAAATATAAATAAGTAATCTTACCGTTTTTCGAGATCTGCGATTCAATTGTTTTCAGCGGCTCGCAGTACTCCAGTCCACGTAGTGATGTCAGCTTGCGTTTCAGTGCTGCAATTATGGGGAGTAGGTATCCTAGATACATGTTTTTGTCCCCTTATAAAATATCCAGTGCGTCTGCAAGTGGTTTCATAACCTAGAACAGGCAATTAGCGTGACTGTACATACACTCACACTTGAATTTCCACTCACCTGGCAGTACTCTCCGACAAAGTCTACGTTAACGGGGCGTCGCAAAGCTTGCACTTTCTGCTGCATACAGAAGGCGCTCCGGACGGTCGCTTAAGGGATCTCTGATGCATTTCATGGTGTTGTAGCGTGAATTCCAACATGTTACATTTGGCATAACAAGGTACATTGAAAAGCACGAAAAAGAAGCCATATTATCATAGCCTAAAAAAAAAAGAACTCGTTGTGCGAATAATCGCAAAAAACGTGATGTGCTTTTGTTTTAGTATGAAAGTTCGAACCATAGTTACAGGTCGATGCAAGTAAATATGAACGCCTAAATAAAATGACTCAACGTCTCATGGTTTCAAAAATTGAGATGGCAACTAAAAAATTCAGTTGCCGTCTCAATAGAATCTGGCAACGCAATTGCAGAAGAACCCCGGAACCGTTTAGAGGCAATACAATTTCAGTATTACGTAAAAATTGAGAACTTACCGTCCACAGAGGTCATGGAGTTCATTGGCAGCCAGCAGTGACTGGTTTTGTTTTGCCCATAAATTCTGGCACTTAGTAAAAACCGCCTTGGAGATAGCGCAGTAGGAATGGTCATTTTCTGCTTTCTGGGAATCGGCACCAGCAACCAAGTTCAGTGCATGCGACGCACATTTTTGATGTGGAGGTAGTCGATACGGCTCCCCATTGTCGAGAACTGACGTCAGCTCAATCGGCTCTGTTTCCTCGTCGTCATCGTGAGAACCGAAAACTCTAAATGAAACAACGTCGTAGTTAGCAACCCCGACATCTAGGATAAAAAACACACTCGAGAAATGCAAACTGTCATGTCAGCAAACTACACATGAAGAATTGACAATTGTTCCTTTCTGTGGCGCTTGCATTAACATTTAAGTAAAGTATTTAAGAGTTGGGTATCCTACGAACCTGAAGGCCTTGAGAAAATTCGACCCACTGTCGGTGACAACCCTGGCAACTTTGTTTTGAATACGCTACTCTAGGAAGACATTTTCGAGTTCTTCGGCGATCTTTTCATAGGTCACGGTCCCCTTGATGCGGTGACAACAAAGCGCTGCAGACTTTCGCTCCAGTGATTCGGCATTCAGCCACAGACATGTGACACCAAAGAAGCTTCTATAGGAAATAAATCACAGTATTAAAGAAGAAAGGACAGGTTTGCTAAACGAACGTACCTGTTGAATGTCTTCTAGCAGTCAGCAGAAATGGCGACGTATTTAGCCTTCTCCAGTTCCTTGATCAGTCGCTCTTTCATTTTCAAGAAGCGACGGTCGATGCGAGCGACAACCATTTTCCTGGTCAGACGTGCGTTGTTTGGCGCTAGGTTCCGAACCAAGCAAACAAAATCTTCATTTTCTACAACTGAAAATGGTTGCATTGATCCGATCACGAAGTTTTCCACCAGCTCTTCGTACTTGTTCTGGGGCAGTCGTGCTTGCCTGTTTGAGCACTCGTCAAGTCGTTGCTGTTTTAACGAGCTGACTGGATTTGGGTCGCTTGGTCTTGAACGTTTCCCTCTTTGTGTCATACTTTCGAGTACAGACATATGACTGGGGTGCACGGCCTGCAACATGAACGTCATATAAACATTTGGGACATACCTCTAAATGTCTTCATTGGAGTTTGTCAAGGCTCGCTTTCTCGCCCAGTTCCTCTAACAGCTTCAAATGTTGCTATGTTAGAAGCTTCCTGTCTATCCGTCCCTTTTCTTTCCCTCGCTCCAGAAATACAATGTCTCAATAAATCCCTTTCCAGTTTTTAGTTCGAAACTGCCTCATAATTTTGGTTTACCCTGACAAATGGCAGTACAATCGCCAAATGCAATACTAAACTCATTAGTCTTTTTTTTTTATCTTCATTGCAGTTAGAACGAAACAAATACACAGATGGGTTGTCTCGAATGAAAATGTTTTGAGATAACATTAAACTGGGTCCGGTCATTTCATTGAATGCAGTTTCATTGAACACCGTTTCATTGAAGCCGTTTCATCGAACGCAGTTTCATTGAACGCCGTTTCATTGAACATCGCCTGCTTGAGCAGTAGGAATTCCCCCGCAGGGGGCACCTGTGAAAGCAGGTGTTTGGAGAGTGGCGTCTCCACGGACCCCGAGCTCCGCAGGGGGCGCCTGCACCTTAGGTGCTAGGTGCTTGGTGAGTAGCGTCACCACGGACCCCAGCCACTTTGGCGACACCACAGACCCGGAGAAAAAAGTGGCTAAGACCCACCAACGTCTGGCTGTGTGTGGCGAGCCCGTGTCCAGGGAAACGGGCATCCTGGTGGTTGAGCTGAGCCCGGGGTAGGTTTGGACCCTTCGGGGCCCCCCAGGCGAGGCAACACACCACTTTGGCCCCTGCTTCCTGTAGACGGGTGTCCTGGCTTGGCCCGACCAGGATGATTCAGTCAGTCGCCACATCTTCTACTATCCCCTCTTCTCTTTCTCTTTTCTCTGCTCTTCTTTCTTTCATATTCACCATCTTTGGCGGCAAGGGCTAACCTTGGGTGGCGATAGACCCCTTGTCTAGACCCGCACTAGGTTATAGTGTCTTGGTAGCACTGATAGCGTAATGTCGTCGGCAAAACCTTTTTTGCTATGGCGCATTACCTATCCCCATGTTGGGCTCCGTGGTGGGTGGTGCGCTACACGCCGAACGCCTCCCCATTTATTATGGGTTCCAAGCTAAACAAAAACTCTGATCGGGCTCTGAAAAGGGCCCGCACCAAGGACAAACTTCTTAAAAATCGTACCACGGCGCCGGAAACTTTTCCAAAATTTTTGGTTATGCACTCAGACAACGAGGACAAACCGCGGGCAAAACTTTCTCCTTTCCTAGTCGCAAAGACTTTAGAGATGATAGTTGGAAAAAATTTCAAAGCAAAGAAGCTTTTTTCTGGTGACCTCCTTGTTGAAGTCCATACTGCAGAGCAGAGTACTGCATTACTTGCCCTCAACGAAATCCAAGACTACGCCGTTTCTGTAACCATTCACCGCTCTCTCAATAGCACGCAGGGCGTCATCTCCGAGGATGATCTACTTGGAAGCCCGAACGAAGAGATCCTTGAAGGTCTTAAAGATCAGGGAGTCATCGCTGTTCGACGGATCACTCTTTGCCGTGATGGCCAGGAAAGGGACACTAAACATATAGTTCTAACGTTCAACTCAACAAGTCTCCCCTCCGCAGTCAAGGCTGGCTACCTTAACTGCAAAGTAAGGCCCTACATCCCCAATCCAAGACATTGCTTCCGCTGCCAACGTTTTGGCCATGGGTCAACCACGTGCAGAGGAAAAACGACATGTGCCAAATGTGCAAGCAACGATCACCCCACAGACAACTGTTCTAGTGACTTTCACACCTGCTTGAATTGCCGAGGACCTCACCCGGCATACCCTCGTTCGTGCCCTAAATTCAAACTGGAAAAGGAAATAATAACTCTAAAGTCAAAGGAAAACTTGACTTACCAGGAAGCACGTAAGCGTCTCTCCTTCCTGCAAGGAGGCACGTATGCTGAGGCGGCAACCAGGGGGGCTGCTCCGCCAAAGACCTCTGTGGGTACACAATACTCCGCTCAGGATATTGTGGCCCCATTTAGCCCCCCTTTCCTTGCAAAACCAAGGGTGGATAACACACCCTTACAGACTCCCATGACGCAAACAACCGACACGTCGGTGCGTCTCAGTGGTCTCTCGCAACCCCGACGGCGTGTAGAGGAGACACCTCGGGGCTCCCCATCCTCCTCTTCTCATCACTCTGGGAGCGCTGCCAGCACATCGGCCACTCCCAACACCAAGGTTCAGGAGAAGGTGAAATCTCACAAATCACCTTCATTTGGACGCTCCCAAAAGGTTGTGTTCAACCTTCCCATACTACATGAAAAACAACATAGTACACCTCAATCAAATGCTCTGGATGCATCCGAGTGTAATCGTGGTGCATCCTGCTCGCCTCATGAAGCCCCTGGTGTACAAGGAGGGATGGCTGAATCCTGCACTGATCCTGCAGATCAGGCTACCCCTATGGAAGTTGACAAGCAACCAAAAAAGAAACAGAGCCCTCGCATAACAGGACCGCCCTAGCATAATGCCAGTGAATATTGTGCAGTGGAACTGCAGAGGAGCACGCTCAAACATTGAAGATTTAAAGGATCTGATGCAAGCCCTAGACCCAGAGGTGACCTGTCTTCAGGAAACCTTCCTTTCCGAGTCGGCCTCGTTCAGATTTGGCAGGTGCGCAGTATATCGTAAAGACCGTCCTCCGTATGTGAGAGGTGGAGGAGTGGCTCTCATTGTGCAACCATCGTGTCCTTCAGAGCAGATTCCTTTAACCTCAAACTTGGAAGCAGTTGCTGCACGTATTTACATCGGTATCACGGTAACTGTATGCTCTCTTTATCTTCCAGCTAATGAACAGATCACGTTGACAGAGCTAGAACAGCTTGTAAATTAACTCCCAAGCCCTTACCTGCTTCTTGGAGACTTCAATGCTCACAATAGACTATGGGGAAGTCAATTGGATGACTCTAGAGGCAAAGTGGTGGAGAATTTTTTGCTCAAAAATTCACTGAATCTTTTAAATGACAAGTCTCCTACGCATATTACCCTAAGCTTACCTGTAAAATACTCTGCCATAGACTTATCATTTTGTTCAGCTTCTCTTTTTATGAAATTGTCCTGCCGTGTTCACCACAATCCATATAACAGTGATCACTTTCCCATTGTCATCCAACACTCGTGCGCTACTCCTTGTGTTAAGAAAAGAATGCCTCGGTGGGTCATTGAGAAGGCAGACTGGACGAAATTTAGTGAACAGGCCCAGATTCCCGAGGATGGTTTCACCGCACTTAATATCGATGAGGCCACGTCTGCTTTGACAACTGTCATAATTAACGCAGCAAAGTTTCAATTCCAAAAACATCATCACGGTTTCCAAAATACCCAAAACCCTGGTGGTCTCCAGAATGCACAGAAGCCAAGAAAAATAAAAATAAGTATTGGGGAAAGTTCAAGAGGTATCCCACTTCTGAGTGGTTGATCGCCCTTAAAAGAAGCAAAGCTGAGCTCCGCCGCATAATCAGAAGCCAGAAGAAAAACTCCTGGTGCAAGTACACCTCGGAGGTTACCCAGGACACATCAACAAAAGAAATCTGGGACAAAGTCCGGAAGATGGAGGGCTTATATAATGATACCCGACTCTCTATTCTCAAAGATGGAACAGTTCAAGTGTGCTCTACCATAGACCAGGCAAATCTGCTGGGACATACTTTTTCAGTAGTATCCAGCAAGTCTTCATACCAAAAACCTTTTCTAGCTTATTGCACACAAGTAGAAAGAAAACCACTGCCAATAAAACTCAGTAGCGAGGAACCTTACAACAAACCTTTATCTTTTCGAGAGCTGGAGCTATCGACCCTGCATTGCCGGAATTCTGCAGTTGGCTTAGACAACATACACTATAAAATGATTGCTAACTTATCCCACGATTGCAAACTTGCTCTTCTGAAGTTCTATAACAGAATATGGGAAACGGGGGTGTTCCCAACATCCTGGAGGAAAGCAGTCGTTATAGCCATTCCAAAGCCAGGCAAAGATCACACAAATCCTCAGAACTACAGACCAATAGCTCTCACCAGCTGCCTCTGCAAGGTGCTGGAACGTATGATAAATTCAAGGCTTGTTTTTTGCCTAGAGGCAAAAAACTTACTATCACGAGCTCAGTGTGGTTTCCGCAAAAACCGCTCCACCCTCGATCATCTTGTGTCTCTGGAGATGGAGGTTCGCTCGGCCTTTGTGAGGCGTGAACATCTGGTGGCAGTTTTCTTCGATCTTGCTAAGGCATATGATACAACATGGAGGCATGGTATTCTTAGTAACCTGGTGTCAATGGGTTTTAATGGTAACATGATGGTGTTCATTAAGAACTTCTTAACAGATCGCACTTTTCAGGTGCGCCGGGGAGCTGTTCTTTCTGACGAGTTTATGCAGGAAACGGGCGTTCCCCAGGGCTGCATTTTAAGTGTCACATTATTTTTGGTTCAGATAAATTCACTCTCCCGTGAAATTTCTCGCCCCATCGAACACTCTTTATATGCTGATGACCTTAAAATTTCTATCAGGACTTCATCTCTGCGAGTTGCCGAGCGACAACTCCAGCTCTGCATAAACAAACTGACCAAGTGGTGTTTTCGAAACGGATTTCAGTTCTCGGCAGAAAAAAGTGCCATTGTACATTTCACGCGGAAACGTGGACTGTACCCCAATCCCGAACTGTCACTAAATGGTACACAACTTACTTGTAAGGACTCTCAAAAATTTCTTGGAGTCATTTTTGACCGAAAACTGACATTTGGAGAGCATATTGCCTATCTTCGCAAAAACTGCCTAAAAAAACTAAATATTCTTAAAGTGCTTGCACACACATCTTGGGGAGGACACGTGGAGTCTCTTCTGCATATTTACCGGGCTACAGTGCGTTCAAAACTGGATTATGGTAGCTTTGT
The DNA here is from genome assembly GCF_016920785.2 of Ixodes scapularis. Lineage (NCBI taxonomy): Eukaryota > Metazoa > Arthropoda > Arachnida > Ixodida > Ixodidae > Ixodes > Ixodes scapularis. The sequence continues at coordinate 138,821,476 of NW_024609857.1, forward strand.
TTATGGATCGGCTAGACAAAGCACAATTCGACAGCTTGATCCTGTTCATCACCAGGCAATTCGTTTGTGCACGGGAGCTTTTCGAACATCACCAGTGGAGAGCCTATACATAACAGCCCATGAACAGCCCCCATGTCTTAGGAGAGAATTGCTAGGTCTATTTTATGCAGTTAGAATTTCAATGTACAAGGACAATCCAGCCTACACTCATGTCCTAGCCCCATCTTTCACTGAGCTGTTTGCTCGACGCCCATCAGTCGCCCAACCATTTGGAATTCGTGTGCAGCAAGTTTTGTCGGACACTAGGTTTTCAATAAGCAAGGTTTCAACTTTTCGTCCACCACTCCCTCCTTGGTACGACCCAAGCATTTCCTGTGATCTGCGGTTAACTAAGTTCCAAAAGCCATGTACTGCGCCTCTGGTGTACCAACAGTGTTTTTTAGAAATTCTTAAAGAGTTCAAGGACTACCGGGCATTTTACACGCGGGACTGTCCCGCGTCCCTCGAGAAATTCCCAAATCTTCAATATATCCCGCATTTCACACTGTCGTAATATTCGCTCTGCAATTCATGGTGCCGCCGAACAACGGGGCACGGGGAAGCGCCAACACAATTTCTTCGCCAACACAATTTCAACACAATTTCTTCGCACGGCCCTTTTAATATAGGCGTCTAAAGAGTAGAGCTAAAAACGGAAAAATAACAAATATTAAACCAATATGTTTTAAGCTCACAATTAAGCTTCTCTTGGGGTTGCAATCCAGTTTGGGATACACTTCGATTGAGAGATTTAGACAAGACATTTATATTTAAAACAAACTCTTTGAGGTCCAATATATCGAAGAAATATTTGCAAGATTGAAATTTAGCTTTTTTCAATATGAAAATTATGGTTGGGAATATATGGTGCTCATTGCTGCTTTCACTTTTAGTTTTAGAACATCTGAGACACACAGAACATAACAATTATTACCACTGAAACCTCGGAACACATATGGAAGCTCTGATTATATAGCTACAAGGAATAACTCCCTGCAATTCCTGTACACTATAAGGACGCAATCCTTTATGCATACTGGTTTTCTGGAGTTAGTTTGAGTTCACCTTTCATGTGAAATACAAGCAAAGCAACAACTTCCTTAACTGAACATTTTTTCCTACACTGCCCTTCAGAAATAAGTGGTGCACATATAATCGTAATTAATTCAATCCCATTACAACAGTGAACAATATTGTTACGGCCATGTAGCTAACTGATAGCTAGGCTTCGCCGCGTCAGCCACTTTCCTCCACAGATGGTGGTACATTGCGGTGAAACCTCCCCCCCCACTTTTGTACATAGCGATGAAGCTTGACACAAGATTAAAGTGAAGCTTGACACATGTAATCAGTGAATTTTTAATTAAAATGTTCGCGAAACCCTGAAGAGCAATAGCCAAAATCGTGTTCGATGGAGCTTTGTTTCAGAACTCCTGATCAATACTGCTGTGTTTGTAACTGAGACACAGAAATATAAGTGACAAAACCTAGTTTTTTTTCAGCAGATCTTAAAGGACACATGCAAAGGAAAAAAACATTTTTTTTTAGACAGCTTAGATGGAAAAAGGATGTCATAAAACGATTTTACAACGAAGAAAAAAAAATTTTAGAGCTATATTTACGGCGCTATACGAATTTGTAATTGGTGCTCGCGGGAGCCGCCGCTGGTCACGTGGTAGGCCCGCGCGCCGCCGCGCTGCGTCGCCGCCGCACGCTCAGCGTTGTGCGAACGCCGCTTCAACGAGTTTCTTTACGCCGCCGTCGCTGCCGCCACACAAGTTTGTCTGCTTCGGGGCGCCGCTGCCGTCATCTGACCGGCGCACAGGTCTACCACGTCTGCCTGCGCGTTTTCAGGAGTTTCCTTTGGGCTATAAAAGTTACTTATCTATCTTAGTTTTTTGTTATACGTCAAACAAAGATGAATAAGTTACTTTTAGAAGCCATAGGAAGCTTCCGAAAGAGCGCAAGCACCACGTGACAAATATGGGCCCGTCAAGGGCCTCTTTTCTGCGGCGCCCGCCGGCGCCAAGTACAAATTCGTATGGCGCCGTAAATATAGTCCTAAAAATTTTTTTTCTTGGTTGTAAAATTGTTTTATGATATCCTTTTTCCATCTAAGCTGTTTAAAAAAAAAATGTTTTTTTTTCCTTTGCATGTGTCCTTTAATACCAAACCACCTTGCTACCTGCAGCCTTGAATTGCTTCCACAAAAGAAATAAAGCATATTAGGCTCCTACCTCACTCTGTTCTGCAAGAAGGGCTCGCTTGATTCTGTGTCTGGAAAGAGAACACACATTGAAAATGAGTTAATTGTAATTTTGCATTAAACAAACTGCTGCCTGATCCACGAGGAATGTAGAGTCCTAAGATAACCCTATGCATCGGCAGCCCCGTTTGCAATCGTAAAATAAAAAAGTTTTGATTACATTAGTTTATGTGGTATATGCAGTAAAGTCCATGTTACTAGTTAACCAATCATACATTTTTCATTTGCGTATTTGCCCCCGTAAACGAAGGAAGTGGTAAGCAGATTGGGCTGCCTAAATTGCACTTCTATTTCGAATGCTTGCACATTGCAAACCTTTGGCAGCGTCCTCTTCATTTGATGGCAGATTTGTGAGTTAACTATAATAGTGTAGTTATGAGAGTAGTGCATGGGTTATTTCCCAGACATTAGTACCTTCTAACACCAACTGCTTCGCTTCCGTCAACGCTGCTCGCCGGATTCAACAAAACCACTTGGACAAACAACCAGCCAATATTTTGCTTACATTTGTTTTCTTGCTGACAACTTATGATGTTCTGTATGCATTACTCACCACGGCCCAACCAAACATTCACAAGACCAGCTGAAAATCTGAGCTTTGACCACATGTATTGTGGACAAGATTCGACTTCCCGCGTTATATCGCTTCAGGCTGAGTGTGCATAAATATTTTGCTTGAATCAAACCTAACACCCGGTTCATTAATCAAGCATCTGTAATTGTCGAGGAGCCTAATAACATACACTGCACATGCGTCCAGTAGAGAAAGCTATGAATAGATGCATGCCGTTTGGACAAAAGTCGACACAACCCTGCTTTGTATCGAGGGCTGTTTCGAGGTGGTTGTGACTCATGAAAGAAATAAGGTGTCTGCAAAAATGTATTACTGGAGTAGCCGGCTCTTTGCTAAGTGCCAATATCTTCAGAAGTCAAATAATAAAGAAAAAACATACTTAATGTTTACCAGCTCCAAATTGTAGATACACACTTTAAGAGTAATGCACCTGACCTTGTTAGTTGCGCCGAAAGGATTATTCTAACATGCAGCTCACCACTCATTTTAGCAAGTTTAAGATATATGCACAGAACAAGTCGTCTGCTTCTTGGGCAGGGGTTGCGATGATATCAGAAAGCCAAGCTCTTATTGGCTCATTGAAAGAAGTAGTGGGTAGACCTCAAGGCATCTAGCATTGAGGTCTACCCACTATCTTTTTTGATCAGTCAATAAGAGCTCCACATCATTCTGACATCACCGCTACTCCAGAGCAAAAAGCACACGACTTGCTCTCCGCATGGAATACTGACACACAGATATAAACGACATACTTCCTCGTTAGGTCATTGACCAGCTCAGAGATATACTTGTTTGTATTCTTCAGCCGGTCGGCCCGAATTTTAGCAGTAGCGACTGCTTTCTCTTCTGGCTTCAATTCTTTGTCCAGCATTATTTTGGTCTCTTGTTCTGTTGGATGGTCGCGTATGTACTTCTCCAACATGTCTGAAAACAAACAAAAACAGAAATTAGAACCCAGTCGAAATCTACTCGTTTTTTTCTTAGTTTAATTGACTCTGGAATCGGCATACAGAAGACTAGCGATAATTAAATCTCGGACATTTCTTACTTTCAATTAATTCAAACAAAAATCAAATTTTTAGTTTTTCCCTTATGTTTTCAGCTTACTTCAAACTAGACCATTGAGTTAATTCATACTTCTGCTTGTTTGCACCGACAAATATGGGCTGCCTTTGCCGCCACTAGCTGAGCATTTGCATTCTTATTTCACCTAAAAATAGTCGAAAACAAAGCATATCACCATCCTGCACTTATCTAAGTGGTCAAAACCACTTGGACTACTCTGGCAACAGAACACGGCAATGCACAATCGTGTGTTGACGCGAGGAAAAGAAAAAAAAAAAAACGTCCTCGGGTACGAAAGTGACACTTGGCCACATCTGCTTTTCCCAGCGTGCTGCCGAAGGCCGACTCTGAAGCATGTGACCCGCCTTTGCAGTATTTGCTACTTTGCAGCCACCGTAGCAGGCACGTAGCCAGGGGAGGGCCCATGGGGCCCGGGCCCCCTCGGAAATCTTCCATTTTGCTGGAGCCTCCTCTCCTCTCCCCTCCCCTCCCCTCCCCTCCCTTCCTCCCTCCCTCCCTCCCTCCCCCCAAACATAATCCTGGCTACATGCGTGCACCGTAGTGTAACGCACCACACATTCCCTCATTGGCTGTGGTAAAGTTTTCATCATGTCGCTGCGAGGTAAATACCAAACTCTCTCCGTAAAGGAGAAATTGGTTGCGATGGGAGAGAAGTTGATTCGGAAGTGAAGAAGTGGCACTGAAACATGGGATTACTAGGAGTATCCTGACTACCATTTTCAAAGTGAAGGACAAGCTTTTGAGCAACGCAAACCGATTCGTACTGGATCAAAAAAGCCTTAGGGTAACGGCACACCCACAGCTTGAAAACCGAAACTTGGATTTCGCAAAATAAAGCTGCAGAAGCATTGAACGGGACACTATGAATTCCAAAACATCACTCAGAGATCGATATCTCAAACGGATGGCCGTATTTTTGGAAAAGAAGGGAGCAATCAAGTGAGGAATGTGGCATGACGGTTATATTCAAACGGTTCAGAATGAGGGGAAGCGGCCTCGCTTCAGTTCACCAGCTCGACGAGACGAAGCGAGGAGGACGGAATGAGAATAGAATCGTAATGCCCCATGCCTCGCCGGCCGTGTTCAGTCGCGCATTTCTTTGAAAAAAAATATGGCCATCCGTTAAACACTGTATAAATGGTGTTTTTGGACTCTGCAGCATCCCGCCTATCGCTCCAGCCCTGTTTTGCGAGCTCAAAATTTCAGTTCAGTATCCCTTTAAGCGTGCACGGAGCTCCAATCTGCCAATAAGTGAACTGATCCTGCGAAAAAAAGCTGACAAACTATCCTTGCGGTTCGTATAAAACACAAAAATGAAGTTGTGATAATTCAAACAAAAATCTGTGGTTTTGTCAAGTATAGATTAACGAACATCTAGTGTAATTGCAAGTCTTTTAAACTCTAAAAGCATAGAGCGCTGCTAAACTCTTCTTTTCAAGAAAGCAAGCTTTATGTTTAGCTAAAACGGTTTTCATGATAATGTGGCATTATCATGCAATAAAAGGTAACTGATAAGTGCAGATATTTCTATGTATTACACAGTTTATAGACCTCACTGCAAACGTAAGCCTCTTAATTCAGCACATGATTGGAGAAATCAGCAATGCACCTGAGGAGCAATGTAAATTTTCCCAATTTCCCCACGCTTTTTTTACGACAGAACCAGTAGAAAGCACACAACCACTAGAGAGCACATCATTTCTATGCTGACAGTCACTGCAAGCATCTTAGAAAGTAATTATCTTACTGCGAACAGCAATCTTCTTTTCCGGCATCATGGGAATCTTCCCTTGAGCACCCAGTTTTTTTAACCTGTTGCAGGGCCTGCCGCTCACGCTTCGTTCAAGTAGTTGAGGCGTCGTCCATATCGTCCTGGATGCATCCTTGGCACACTTCGAATCGCACATAGCTTTGAATACAAACTTCAACTTTCTACAGGGTATAAGAATGTTGCACCCCACATGAACCTGGAAACAGAACATTGTTGAACATAGCCTACAAGATATGCATCGTAACTTTTAAGAAGCAGACAACAAGTCAATTCAAGCCACGACAGTCCTTTAAATAAAGGTGCGAAGAGATGATCACCTCATCATAAGGTGTTCACAAGCTAATGATATGTGAAAGAATGAAAAGGGCTACCTTTTTTAATACTACTACAGTCGAATCTCATTAATTCAAACTATCTTAATTCAAACTAACATGCAGGTCCGATCCTATGCATCTCTATGGGAGGTAACTCTTGGTAATTCAAACATTGCTTTATTCAAACAAATTTTCAGCCCCCCTTAAGTTTAAATTAATGAGATTCGACTGTAGATAAAATATTTTCCTCCGACACCTGAGTATATCGCTAGCCATTAAACATAATTGAGAACTGCAAGGGGTTTTGTTTATTATATACGTATGATCCTGCCACGTCCCAAATTTTAATGCAACGGTATAATGAGGAAGATACCAGATTCTACTTTGCAGATTTAGGATTAAACAACACATTGTTCATACAAGGTTTCATGAAACTCAAACTTTGCGATGTTGCACATTTTCCGAGGGGATCGGTGGCCGAGTGGGCCAGTGCACACCAGCTCAGACCACGTGGAGCGAAAACTAGCGCTGCAGAACCCAGGGATTCTAAGTACAGTTGCACCCCTGCCCGTTTCAATCTGGATGAGCATTGTACCGGCGTGTGGTCGTGTATCACTACTATGTGGTACGCGTTGAAGACCCCAGGCTAGTCGTTGTACTGCACTGGCTAAATTTCTCCTCTACAGTGGGAAACAAGTCGCCCATTGAGGCAGACTAAGTTCTAAAATGTATGAACATACACACATTGCAATTTTTTTTTGTGCACATTTGCCAATGCAATCATTGTTTAAAGGAACCTCCAAGTGAAATTCTTTCTTTTACACTATAAAACTGCAGCTTAAGGTTTAAAACAAGAATCCGAAAAGAGCAAGTTTGATGTGCTGGTGAAGCGGATATTGTAGAGAGTTTGTTCGACTCCATTCAACAAATTTTGTTTCAGCCGGTACTCCCCGAGTGGCTGCACTTGCCGAGTCGATTTTGGGGCCAGCACTTGCGGAGTACTGCAGCTGCTTGCACCAGATCGCCATCCCAGCATGCATTGCACACTAAAGTCGATAGTGATGAACAGCACAAGTTGAGGTGATAATGTCGGGTAATCTAGCACCCCTAGCAGCGCTACTTGGGTCTACTTTCTCCACCAGCGAAGTTGAAGAGCTCCTTCAAGAGATCAATAGCTTAAGATGCTAACTGAATTGCGTCAATTATATGAACAGCATCATTGCTATGACGACAGAATCTGTTTCACCTTACATTAGGCCGTAGCTAAGGATAAAAGCATGATGGCAGCTTGTGCAATTTAGCTGCATTCTTGAGCTAGGAGCTCATACTACAGTATAGACCACTTACAACGTAACCGCTTATAGTGCAGGACCAGGTATAACGCGGCTTTTTTAAACCACCGGTTCGCCTCCCATAGAACTCCATGTAATTGCATACCGCTTAAGATGCAGGCACGCGAAGGGAAATACCGGTTATAGTGCGGTTTCTGGAACAGCCCGCCGACCGACCAACGCAGCGAGCACGCTTCCCTGTGCTACACTAGATAACGGCGCTAGCCGCAAGTGGCACTCGCGGGGCAAGACGCGGGGCAAGGAGGTTGCTCGAAGAAGCGGGGAGAAGCGAAGAGAGAGGATTCAGTCGCCATAGCGACGGAGGGACGCACGCACGTGTCGTTCATGTGCGTGCGTCCCTCCGCTGCGTTGGAGAACAACCGCAACGACAGACCAATTGCAGGTCGAGGAGAAGTGTTCGCGCGGCTGCTTCTATCCGCAAACATGGCGGCAGTTGTAATTGTCGACGTAGACGGCGTGGTTATGGTGGCTAGCATAGTGTGGTGGAAGCTCATTGTTCCGCGTAAAAGTGCTATTCTTGACTGTGAATTTTCGTTGTGTCGATATGATAACCCAGCACGTACTAGAAGGGAAGATCCACCGACTCGTGCGGCAATGTCGTGGCGGCACTCTCAAGACGGCAGAAATGCTCATGTTGTCGTGTTGTTTACTTCGACTACAGCGGTGATTTCTAAGCATTTGTGTTTTCGAACATCGCCCGGATTTCTTATTTGGAGCATTTCATGCCTGTGCTCAAAATGAAGGTATTACTGGCGCGTACCGTATAAATGATGCGAATTTTCACGCGTTTTCATCACCGGAGAAAAGTGATTAGGGTTAGCAATCCTGAACACTCGCAACGTCCGTCTGCAACCCGCGACGCCGTTAAAAGGCTGCGTCAGGCAAAAGTCGCTTATTTCTTTCAAAATGTGTGACACACTTGAGAGAGAAGCGAGAGAAGTGTACTAGTCTGGTGAAATAACGACTTTCCTCAAACTAAGCTTTATTTTTCATCTAACATAAAATAAATTCTTTTACAAAGGTAGGTTGTCTGATGGCTTGCATTTTTGGCCTGGAAAATTGATGTTTTGGTTATAGTAGTGCGGTACCGCGTATAGTGCGGATTTTCGCGACTCCCGCGACATACGTTACATGCAGTCTACACTGTATTTACCTACATTGCGGTCTATCATAAGGTGAGAAGCACAGTGCTTAGATCAGCCATGCAGAGCGTCGTTAGCAGGATTGCTCAATAACTTGTTTTGGGTATAAGGCCGCAAAGCAGAATATTCATATTTCCAAAATCGGCGTCTGTGCGCGTTTCATAAGTGCTGCCAAAAATGATGTCAAAAAATCTCTAATAGAATGGTTGTTCACCACATTTTTCGTCGCAAATAGAAACAACTGGCACTCCACTGTTGCATTTCTGCCTGCTACGTAGCCTAACAGCAAATTTGTTTTGGTTCATAGTTTGCACACGTACCACAGCAGAGATAGCAAAAGCATCGTGGTAGACTCGTCAAGTGAACCAGGTCTCAGGGTAAAACTTATGTCGATGTGTCAAACAAACTCGCTATTACAGAGGCGACCACAAAAACGTCATGTCTATGGTGATGGGGCTGGCCACCTTACACCATGATTCTGTGCTTTGTTCTTTTAGTTTTTGTTTTCAATTTTGATTCGAACGCACACATAATTTTGAGTATATTATTTGGGGTGAAAAAAGCATGTTAGTAATGTGCAAATGCTGTATCCCTTCAATTTAGCGAAGAGTGCTTAAAACTGACTTAGATACCAACCTGTCCTTCGTGTTCCTGGAATAGTGGAGTTGATGACCTGTTTGCAAAATCCTCGCCGAGGTCCTCAGGACGGGGCTCAGGAGGGGGCTCCAGATGGGGCTCCGGGCGGGGCTCCGGACAGGGCTCAGGAAGACGCTCAGGAAGGAGCTCAGGAAGGTGCTCAGCCAGGGGCTCAGGCAGGGGCTCAGGCAGGTGCTCATGCAGGTGCTCAGGAAAGGGCTCCTCTCCCTCCATGCACGGCACCTGCCATAACAAAGTACACAATAGAACTACTTCAAACTATATTCCACTTGAAGTTGTTTCCAGTACTGGCAAAACCACAGGCACAAGGACATGGTTTTCAAAGGCACTTTCTACATGCCAGTAGTCATGTATGCAAAGCATTTTGCTGTTCGACTCGTTCCCACCCACACCTTCATCAGTACCGAAAAGAATATGTCAAATAGAGCATAGGGTCAAGTAAGGTGTTCTCCGGCAAACACATCTTTACACAATAAATCATCAATATTCTGTTCAAGATGTATCAGAGATGAACCTGCTTTTTCATAAACAGCAATTTCTCACCAAGGCTCGAGCGGAGACATCGCTGATTGGTGGTCGATTCCTGGGAACCTGGTCACTGGGTCGGCTATCATAAAAATAAAGGCATACTGAAGTTACTCCGAACATTAAAATATTTCATAAGGAAAGTTAAACAAATTACCCCAGCACGCTGGTCCTTGCACTTGAAACGCTTAGTGGTGCAGGAGCTGCCTCTGCTTGAGCTTGTGGTCCCCTGACTTGGACATTAGCTCCTGGATGAACATCTATAAATATTAAGACTTAAGAAATCTGCAGTTTTTTAAAACAACTATAAACAAGCCAATTCATCCCAAAGTGCACATACCAAACTTAGAGAGGAGGGTCCAGGACAAAGCTTTTCTTAACTGCCGCTCCTCCTCCAGCTCCTTCTTTGTAGCTGCTAGCTCCGTCTTCACACGTTTCAATTCTCTCTCCAGATCACCGTTAGCCTCCCTTTCAACTCTTAGCAGCTTCTCAGGGACAACCCCTTCGTCATCATCCTCACTGCTGTCGACACTCGGTGCCGCCCTTTTTTTCCTGCTCAGAATGTCGGTCATCTCCTTTTTGCGTGAAGCCCTCTGGGCAGACATCTGCTCTCGTCTTGATCTTGTACTAGTTGCCTGTAAAACCAATCTGTTACAACTGTACCATGACACACATAGGGTGGTTCAAGTCACCAGGCTCCATCTAAAATGGACCGTAAAAATCGACGCCTGCACGTAGCCATCTAAACTTTTCGTCAAAGGTGTAATTCACAGGTTGGTTTTTTCTTGTAAAATTACAAAGCGTAGCTCTCCTTCTGTAAAAAATAAGGCCAAGAAAGTTGCCAGGGTCTACGGCGGGCAGCAATGCAGACGACAGTGGTCCGGTAGCAGGGTGTGTTTGGCGTTCGTATTGATAGATGGCGCTGCCTTCTTATCGCGACGTGCAGGCGTCGATTTTTACCACGGTGGACGGCTCGCGACCACCGTGGTTTATTAAAATGAATATAATCTTTTCGAAATGTACCTTCGGTTAAAAAATAAATGCGAACAATAAAAACAAACTTAAAGTAAAAAAACGCGTCTGCATAACGGCGGTGCTTTTGCTGCCAACGGATTTCGTTTGCGTGTCGTCTGCTTTCTCTCGCTGGTCGGCTGCACCTTCCGACGCTGCTCTGATGCCATCTATCAATATCTATCAATACGAGCGCCAAACACACCTCGCTACTGGATTTAGTCTGGGTTGCCGCCCGCCGTAGACCCCGGCAAGTTTCTTGGCCCTACTTTTTACTAAAAGAGAACTACGCTTTGTAATTTAACAAAAAAAAAACCGACCTGTGAGAGACACCTTTGACATAAAGCTTAGATGGCTACGTGCAGGCGTCGATTTTTACGGTCCATTTTAGATCGAGCCTGGTGACTTGAACCACCTTATAACTAGAGAATTACCTGACTGTCATTGATGGGGCCCTCGAAGATAACAGGCAGAGCAGTTGCCCTTGACTTTAAGATGCTCTTTATCAGTTCCTGCTGATTTTCTGGTTTTGAAAACAAACAAAAAATAAACAATAAGCACATGAAAAGTTAGCCCCTTCTAAGAAACCTCTACAGCAAGTGTGATAGCCGGACTAATGAATATCCATACTAACAGGCACTTTAAAGGAGTTCTGAATTATCCCCTTTAAAGAATCAGGGAATCAGCGCACGCCAATAAGTGCGAGGTCGCGACCTGATTCACCAATTCTTTCAAGGAGTTGAAAGAATTGGTAAAGGGCAAGGATGGAGGGACAGGTAAAGTGGGTAGTGGTGGAGTGGGTGGTGCTAGGCTCGAATGGGGGATTAATTCATTGCTTTGAAACTTAGTAAATTTCGTTTCACCACTGCGATACGTATTTCAATAAATTTAAGCTCGCTATGGGCCGACGCCAATTTTTTCGGCTCCTTTCAGAGGTATATACACGATTGCAAGTAGGGCCTGCGGCGGCCGCGATTTGGGTGGCACACACTTGGTCGTACAACGTTTAAGCCAAGGCCGACTTTTTGTCGAGACACTTTACGAATGGTCGGCCGCCGAAAAGCGGTGCATGTTTACGTGGGCTAGGTGGTTTAACGTTTTGTAATGAGGTGCCGCAGACTGTCGCCGTGAAGCGGCGTGAACGCCGCGGGGGGATGGGTTAACACGCGCCCCAGTGATTTGCTAAAACGTCGATCGCACAAATGACCGCTGTTCGCTAAAGCATAATTCGCTCCTGTGATACGGATCCCTCCTGCAAGAGCCTCCCGCAACACAGGCCATGTAACTGAGAATCTGAAAGACCATAGTCACTTCTACACGACCGTTCGTTACCAGTGGCCGTAACAAACCCTCTCGCTCGTTCACGTGAACATTTGTTGACAAATGTCTTACCTGCCAACTGAAGGATAAAGGCTGCGTAATAGCCTTCTTGATCCCCCGTCGCAGTCCTCCAGTAGGCTTCGTAATGACGCCCTTTGTCGTAGTCGACAACAGTCTTTGGGTTGAAGTGTCTAATTAAAGTCGCTGGAACAATAGCCTTAATATTGTCCTCAACGTACCGTACATGGGCAAACATCATTAGCTGTTGAAAAGAAATAAGCGCTGGAGACGGCCGCAACAACCACGTTGTTCGCGTTTAGGTAAACAAGCGCACATGTATTCACCACCGGTCAGAAACTGCCGGTGGCGGCGCGCCGGCGTTTTTTTTTTGTTTTTTTTTCCGGCGGCGGTGCGGCGCGGAGGAGAAACAATGTTATAAAAAATACTTGCACAAATAAAACACGAAAATGGTTAAAAAAAGAAAACACCAATATCAAGCAATAATGTACGCCGCGGTTACGATGCGCCGGCGTGATAATGTTTGTGGAATCGGTTAGCGGCGTGACTGCGGCGGCGGCGCGTCGCTCACACGCCGCACGCGTCTGTTCCTAACCAGTGTTAGCGTTGGCGGCAACACTTCGATAAAAAATTCATTATATACGAGCAGTCAGCGATTTTTAACGATGCATTCTACAGCAAGCCCCAACTTTAAACGTCTCTTGCTAAAAAAAAATAACTTGAAATATGCTTTACGACATTTATAATCTACTTTTGACTTGTGTTTTTGCTATTTTTATCAACCACCCAACGGCAACCCGATGAAGTGAAATACAAATCCAACACGAAACAACCATTAGCTTCACCTGCTTCACCGGCATCGCATTTGGGAAGTGCGAAGTGGTTCGAAGTTCAGTCGCGCTATTATGTCTGTCAAACAGTTGCCGTTGGACGAACCACAAAATAAACGATCCAAGAAGGTGTACTTGGAACCAAATGAACCTTTTAATGTTCCGTCATCGACACTGCACTACCGGAGCAGCCTACCCCGTGAATCTAGCGAGCCCGTTAGTGACAATCCAGCTGCTACAACGGACTTGAGTACTGACAGTGCGACTCGTGCAGCGACTGAAGAAGTAAGTGAAGACGTACCCTTTACAACTTTGTATCCAGATGCCTCACAGTTCAACAAGGTGGACGCAAATAACCTGCAGGACATCGAGCGTGGCGACGTGAACGATGATCCCGATGAAGGCCTTCAGGACGACTCGTTTCCTGATGCAGCACAGATTGTGGCGTGCTGCTTTGAAAGCTTGCGGCACGTAATTCTGCCGATGTCCAACATTAGCAAGGCAGAAGTGTTGGCCATGGTAATGACGTTTGTTACGTCTGAGAACCTAACGTGGAGTGGTTTAGACAACTTGCTGTCACTGATTAATGTTATCTGTGGAATGGAGGTACTTCCTCGTACCCCCCGCAGGGGGCACCTGTGAAAGCAGGTGTTTGGAGAGTGGCGTCACACGGACCCCGAGCCATGCGGGTTCGCCCGCCCACGTCTGGCTGTACGTGGCTTTCCCGTGTCCGGGGAAAAGGGCATCCTGGTGGTTGAGCCGAGCCCGGGGTAGGTTTGGACCCTTCGGGGCCCCCCGGGCGAGGCAATACACCACTTCGGCCCCCGCTTCCCGTAGACGGGAGTCCTGGCTTGGCTCGACCAGGATGATTCAGCCTAGTCACCACTTTTACTATCCCCTCCCTTCTTTCGCCCTTGTCTTCTCATACTTTTCACATCTTCTCATTTCTCTTCTTTCCTTTTTCAACTCCTTTGGCGGCAAGGGCTAACCTTGGGTGGCGACAGACCCCTTGTCCAAAACCACACTTGGTTATAGTACCTGGGCAGTGCTAATAGTCTAACGGTTCCAGCAAAGCCCTTTTTGTTATGGTCCGTTAACTATTCCCTTGTTGGGCTCCGTGGTGGGCGGCATACCACAGGTTCTGAACACTCTCCGCCTCTTATGGCTGCCCCTCCTCCTAAACCCAGCTCACGACAGCCCTGGAAAAGGCGCTGCCTTGAGCACAAAACCATCGAAAAAGACCCTCCTGTGGAAAACTTTACCAAGTTCTTTGTTGTTCATTCTTTAGATGAACAAAAACCCGTTGCAAAGATATCTCCTTTTATTGTGTCGAAGGTTCTGGAACACCTTATCGGGTTCTCGTATAAAGCCAAGAAACTGCACTCTGGAGACCTCCTTGTTGAGGTGGATACAAAACTTCATAGCGAAGCTTTATGTAAGCTAACAAACATTGTAGATGTGAAAGTGTCGGTGAGTCCTCACCGCACACTCAACACCATCCGTGGAGTTCTTTCCGAGGAAGACCTTCTGGAAACAAGTGAAGAAGAACTCCTTGAAGGACTTAAAGGCGCCGGTGTTGTCGCCGCAAAACGCATAATGTTCCGAAAAGATGGCAGAGAAACCCCATCAAGACACGTCATCCTGACCTTTGAGAAACATGCTCTTCCCGCAACAATCAAAGCAGGCTACCTGAACTGCCGCATTCGTCCCTACATCCCCAACCCGCAACGATGTTTTCGCTGCCAACGATTTGGCCACAGTTCACGGAGTTGCAGAGGAAAAGAGACTTGTGCGAAGTGCGGAGGGCAGGACCACGTCGCTGACGTCTGCGACGCAGTGGCCCGCTGCAGTAACTGCAGTGGACCACACCCAGCCTACTCCCGCACCTGCCCTCTGTGGAAACAAGAAAAAGAAATTCTTTCACTAAAAGCCAAGGAAAATATCACATATCCAGAGGCTAAGAAAAGGTTGTCGTTTCTCTCAAAGGGAGGCTATGCCGAGGTGGTGCGCAGGGGCCCTGCACCACGCTCGGAGTCGAGGGCCACCCAGGTCTCGCCAGAGATGCTGGCAGTGGCCCTCAAGGCCCCAACTCCTGAACGCAGGCAGCTGCCCCCTCAGACACCTCGAGGGAGCACGCAAGCTGCCCTCTCACAGAGTGGGACGGCGGCAGCCGTGTCCACTGTCCCTCCTGGACCCTCCCTGAGGGAGAAGGAGCGAAGCCCTCGCTCCAACTCGCTTGGGAGGGGCTTTTCTTCTAGGGAGCGGCGCGACTCTTGCACCGCCCCTGGCTCTAATGGAGTGGAACCGATGGAGCAGGACAATTTGCCCAGCTCCTCCTCCACTCCTCCCTGTGGATCGGGCCAAGGGCGGCAACCGCCCTCTCGAACACCCAATCAACCGAAGCCTGCAGGCAAACCTGCCTGCGAAACTAGGGAGATGGAAGTGGCAGCTGAGGCTGCTGATCCATCCACAAACCTGTCTGACTTCGAAGACACGGATTGGCAGACCCCAAAACCCAAGAACAAAGCAAAAACGCCTGTTAAGCCTCCGAAATGAACCCTCTACCCAAGGCATTTAATTTCACCCCATGCATTTTTCTTCATGTATATACCCCATATATTTTAATTCTGGAGCACTCCAATTTCACATTGTCTACTTTTTTATGTGTATTGCATTGTGATAAATATTTTGAGATCAGAATAAACTTGCTTTTTAATATTAATTTTATTATTCAGTTTTAGCGATTTTAAAATTTGGTCCACATTCCTAACGCCCCTTTTAGCTTAGCACATTTTTATGGCAGGAGGCTTTTTACAGTGGAATTGCAGAGGACTTTTTCACAACCTGGATGATGTTTACTCCTTGCTTCAGGAGTACACACCCTCTGCAGTATGTCTCCAGGAGACATATTTGGGACCATCAAATAGTAATTTCCTGCGATCATTTCAAGTCTTTCGCAAAGATCGCATAACAACGTCTGGCAGTTCCGGAGGAGTTACCATTGTTGTGGACGGAACGGTACCAGCTGTTGAAATTTCTTTGAACACTTCTCTGGAGGCGGTCGCAGTACGGTTGATGTTAGATCGCCTTATTAGCATATGCTCCCTCTACATACCCCCTTCAACTTCCCTGACGCTGACTGATCTTGAAAGCCTTGCAGACCAGCTTCCAGAACCCTATGTTCTCCTAGGAGATTTTAATGCCCACAATCCGCTCTGGGGAAGTCAACGGGTCGACAGCCGAGGATCTGTTATAGAAAGGTTTCTCTCCCGAAGAGCTGCCAGTCTCCTAAATACTGGTGAGGCCACATATTTCAGCTCAACTCACCACTCCTTTTCCTGCATAGACCTATCCATTGTTTCTTCGTCCATGTTTACAAATTTTACCTGGACTGTCCTGAATAACCCACGCGGCAGTGACCACTTCCCTATCCGTCTCATCCCCACAGAGCCCCCACCTATTCTCCCCTGTTGCCCTCCTCGATGGAAACTTTCTATAGCAAACTGGGAACTTTTCCAGGAATGTGTAACGTCTTCTGTCCTGCCTGTAGCACACTCTATTGAAGAAGAAAATGAAATCATCACAACTGCCATTGTTGATGCAGCTCTTGCTGCTATTCCACAAACCTCGGGTAGCTACCCAAGCGCCCAAAGCCTTGGTGGGATAGGGAGTGCCGAAAGTCCAGAAACCGCCAGAATTGCGCTTGGGCAAAGTTTCGGCGGTATCCCACCCCCACAAACCTTCTCGCATTCAAGCGCCTGCGAGCAGAAGCCCGACGCGTCAGGAGACAAGCGAAACGCCGTTCCTTTCACTCGTATACTTCCTCCATTAATAGTTTTGCTCCAGCCAAAATTGTATGGGACAGGGTAAGGCGAATGGATGGTGATTACACCCACTTTTCAATCCCCCTGCTATCAGCCGACGATGGAGAGGCGTTTTCATCTTTGCAGGAACAGGCTGATGCACTGGGTAAACATTTTGCGCAGGTCTCCAGCTCTAAGAATTATACGGAAAAGTTTTTACACTTTAAAACCAAAGCTGAGAAGGACCCAATCCGCCGATCTGATAGCTGTGCCGAAGAATATGACCGGCCTTTTACTCTTACTGAGCTGCGTCGAGTCATTGCCACTGCAAAAGCAACATCTCCCGGGGTTGATGACATTCATTACACGATGATTTCCCATCTGCCTGAAGCATTCCTCGTCATTCTCCTCCAGTTTTTCAATAGAGTGTGGGCAGAGGGGAAGCTGCCGAGCGTGTGGAAAAAGGCTATTGTCATCCCTATCTTCAAACCGGGAAAAGACAGAACTAAAGCCTCCAGCTATAGGCCTATTCGCGAATACAGCTCGTTGCTCGCCCTCTCGCGGCGAAAATCGAAACCGGCCTAGTGAGGGTCCACCCCCCCCCCAATCCCCGCCGCTCCCGGGAAGATGCTATGGCGGATCAAAGTGGAACTCTCGATAGTGGCTCAGAAGTTGCCGTTTCCAAATGCAACTGACACTGTTCTGTGCCTCAGTGCACTGCTGCGGCGTGGAAGAACGATGCTTTCTCGTTTCACCGCTTTCCAAGCGCCAAGGAAACGTGCCGCAGGGGCGCGGACGTCGTGAACCGACGTGAGGAGTGGGTGCGCCTCCTTCGGATCGGAAAGACGGTGACCGATACAATGACTGTGTGCTCGCGGCATTTTTTACCGGGAGACTTCTTCCTTCCAGGTAAGTGTGCGAATTTGTCGTGCTTCATATTTATCTTGCGTGACGGCGTCATAGGTTAGGCTGAACCGCGACGAGACGGGTACGGCGAAGAGGGTCAGCGACGAGCGGCGGCTGAACCGTATGTAAGTGATTTAGCGAGCGATGAGACGAGCGACGTAGATCTACCTCGCTCGGTTTTTGGATTTCTAGAAAACTTCACTCATCGCCTTGGTCGCTTGCTCCCATTGCTTTCGTGCGGTACGCCTCGTCGCGTTACTGACCGAGTGACAGCGAAGGGGGTCGCCTTCGCTTGTCTCGTCGCTCGCCAAATCGCTTGCATGCTCGTCACGTCTCTCGGTTTTTGTATCTAGAAAACGACTGTCATCGCTTTGGTCGCATGCTCCCGTCGCTTCCATGCGGCGGGAGCGACTGGCCGTCGTCGCCCTCGTCGCCGTCGCTTGTCTCGTAGCTCGCGAAAACGTGCGGTCGAAGAAACTTGTACGGCGACGAGCGCAAGCGATGGGTTCCGAAATCCCGATTGTCAATCTCAAATATTTTGAGCATTTCGGTGGCGCTGGGCGCTTCAGTATTACCGCTAGGGTAAGAAAATTTACCGAAAATTTTCGGATAAGTACGGTTTGAGGGCGTGTGAACGAAATTGATACAAAGTGGGTGTGCGCTCATGCAGCCTGAAGCAGTCTTTAGGTGAAAAGGCTTGACGTCCAAATGGGCAATCTTAATGTTGAACTGTGAATTTAACAAGCCAAGAATGTTGCAGCTTCAGTAGCACAATATTCCCTCGATATGTTCAGTGCAACCAACCGACTTATTTACAGTAGATGGCGTGAACTTTAAAAGTCTGTTTGTTTGCTTTTTAAACTGACCCGTTAGTTTAAAGAATCTAGATCTCCTAATGAAACGTTGGCACGCTGCTCTAAGGTTTACCAAAAGCTCCCTCTTGACATTCTTCTGCCAGCTTCCCTCCCCTTGGTGTTTTGTTTGACCAGTCAGTCCTTCGTATTAATTGCCAGATTTACCATTACAAAATTTTGTAATCTTTATTTATTTCTGCCAGAGCATGGAAGTCAAAGGCGCCGCCTTAAGAGAGGAGTGGTGCCATCCCAAAACTTGCCCATCCTCTCAACGGAGAATCGGGAAAAGAAGAGGCAAGCCAAGGATCGAGACGACAGCCGCCAGGAGCGGCGCAAGAAGAGGGCAGCAGTAAAGCCTTTGGTAGCCAAGGTATATCCATGTCAGATATTGAATTTGCATGCCTGTTTCACCCCAAGTTGTTTCTTCTGCTCAGTTTACTTTCATAGTCTTGCATATGACGGCACCTCTCTTTCAGACTGGTGGTCACACACCACATGTGAGGCACGTAGCCAGGATCTACGTGCCTGCCACATGTATTATGGTCAGTGATTGGTTAAGAACTCAGTAGATGCTCCACCCCACAGGTGCAATGTGCCCATTGCAAGTGCCTCCGCTGTTGAAAAGTAGTGCGAGCAAAGGGAGCGAAGCACGCTATTAATCGAGCAGAATGTCATTGCCGCAAGGTGGCAAAAGTAACTGCATCATTCACATGATGCAAAGTGCCTAAAGATTTCCTACCAGTGTCATCGAGGTTGACTGTAGGCCACAATTGTTACTAACCGCTGCTTACCTGATTTACCATCCCACTTATCACAATAATGAGGCCTTGCAAAGGGGCTAAGTTTGCGGAAAAATAAATACCGCTTTGAAGGCATTGTTACGGAGCATTCTACATTTATTAAATCGAACAGGGGAGCAAAAGAAGTTTGGTAAGCCAGCAAGACGGTGCTGGCTTATTTTTGTTCTGCTGACACCAGCATGGCGGTAGTGTCACGAGGCGGATGCAGGAATTTCCAGAGGGGAGGGGCGGGGGGGGGGGGTCAGGTGTTGGACTGCGTACCATATGTTGAGGAACCCCCCCCACCCCTTCGTTTCCACGCCCTAAATTTTACACATGCAGAAATCAAGATGGGGGTCCGGACATCCGGACCCCCCCCTCTAAATGAGTGTCTCACGCAGCACATCGCATCAACAGTGGAGACCGCAGCGTTTTTTCTCGGCACGCCACAGAAACCATCGTACAGAAATGCACACACTGCGACAATTTTGCGACATACTTGTCTCAGGGCGAAGACTGAACGGACGAAGAGAAGCCACCGGCACGGACGAAGGTTCTGCTGGTCTTGACCGACATCACTTAAAAGACAAGGCAGTGGTGCTAACACTTATGCGTCACCAGCGTAGGCCAACACTGGACACATTAGAAACAAGTGCTGCGTCAGCGCTCAGCTTAGAGTCAAGTTTGAGCCAAATGTTGACGCAATTGTCGTGTCCAATCTGTGCCCAGCGTTGGCCTTCTCTGATGACATCTCTATCAGCACTACGGCTTTATCTAGGAGGTGTTCTCTCGGTGGGCATGGCTTACATGACTGTCTGAGCAAGGGAACTAAACACTTCAACTGCGACATCAGCAGCGTAGCCAGGGGGGAGGCTTATGAGACTTTAGCCCCCCTCCACCCCAAAAAAAATCCAGCCAGTTGTATAATATAGACAGGCATTTTCACTCCCCTCCCCCTCCGCTGCACCCCAAGTCATAAACATCCACGTGACCATTGAAGTCTCACATCGTCACACAGAAACTACCGCACGCTAAAGCAGATACCAGTACAATGCTGAAGTAAAAGGCAGAATAATCACTTGCAGAAACTGGCACCCTCGGCAAAGCCAATGTTCAAAACAATGTGCACTATGTTGAAAAGGTTTGTTTCGTGATGTGAGAAAATGAGGGGAAACGATTGGCTGGCAGAGAGATATGAATTCCTCTGAGTGACTTTTTCTGCTGAGTTCTTAGCTTGACACAAACTATGTCTTCACACCACTGACACTAAAGTTGGTTACAAATGCTTGAACTTTGTCCTAGGTTGCACTTTGCGAAGCAGAAACGCATTCTGACCAAGAGGACGGCGCAAGTTTCGCTGAAGAGGAAGATGCTCCTCTACAATCTCCAGTGCTGTTGGAGAGACCTCGCCCATCCCCAGTAGTTCTCCTCGACCAAGGCGTACAAGTGTCAAGTGGAGACTTTGGGGAGAACTTTTCTCGCATGGTCAATCAAGGAAATGTGTGTTCTTTCACTGGCCTCCCCAACATGGAGCTTCTCAATGCTTTGGAGAAGCTCATGTCTGAAAAGATGCCCACATCATCAAGAGCTGTACTGCCAGCGAGAGACAGAATAATCTTGACCATGATGGCTTTCAAGCATGCTCTGACATTTCATTTTCTTTCTAATGTGTTTGGTGTGTCCCCATCCACGGTAAGCACCACTGTGAAGCAGACAACAAAGGTCCTTGCAGAATTCTTGAAATGCGCAATAACTTGGCCCTCTAAGGACGAGGTTTTGCACAACATGCCGACGTGTTTCGAGAAGTTTTCTCACGTCCGCATTGTGCTGGACTGTACCGAAATCCCTGTTGGGAGGCCAAAGTGCCTGAAATGTCGAATAAGCACGTATTCGCACTACAAAAAGGGACACACCGTAAAGTTCATGATAGGTGTTTCACCCAGTGGCTTGATTACGTACCTAAGTAGTGGTTACGGAGGGCGGGCCTCAGACAAGGTAATCTTCGACCAGAGTGGTTTAGTTGATAAGTTGTTGCCTGGCATCGACCACATCATGGTTGACAAAGGTTTTCTTATAGACGCCACATGCGAATCGAGGCTTATAGCTGTAGTGAGGCCCCCCTTCCTGCATGCCAAAAAGCAGTTGACCAAGGCTGAAGCTCTTGCCACTAAGCATATAGCTGCGGCAAGAGTTCACGTGGAAAGGGTCATTCAAAGAATTAAGCTATTGAAGATGGTGTCCCAGAAGATGCCCTGGAACATGGTGCCACTAGCTGATGACATGCTCAGTATTGCATGTGGCTTAGCCAATTTATCCCCTTCTGTTCTGGCGGATAACAAGTTCATGTAGGAGTTTTTTTTTTTTAGGCCACGAGGTTTGAATACAATATTGTTAGAATTCAGAGGGGTTTGTTTTTTTGTTTTTTTTTCAGTTCCAATTTTGTTTGTAACCACCAAAAGAGACTCTTTCCAAACCCTTATTACAAAAAAAGGGTAACCTATCTCTAATAATAGTGAGCACATATAGAATTTTTGGGCATCTTGTGTGCTTCATGGTTTTATTTTAATGCAATCCTTCTTCGTTTTTTTTTTATGCTTGTATGTGTGTGTGTTTATGTTTTTCAGTGAAATTTAATGAGTGATGCTCATATTATTACAAAGATTCCGATGGATGGAAATCTTGGAGTAGCAGCCTCAAACCTAGTAGTATCTCAGAAATGCAAGTTCTTGAATGAAACATGAGCTGTTACTATCCCTTTTATTGTCAATAAAATATTGCACATACCCACATCATTCACAATAGTTTTCATTCACAACAGACACATAGGTTGATCTAGGAGCTTATTGGCCCAAAAGTTACAATTTTCACATTTAACAAACATGAAGATGTCTCATACATAAGCCGAGGCTCTACAAATACCAGAATTTGTACTCCAGTGAAGTTAACCAGAATAAATATTGATAAATAATTTAAATAAAATGCACAGAATCCTGAAAGCTTAAAACATACACAATGATGCGGTGCTCATCCAGATTGAAACGAATAGAGGAGGGGACTAACTTTAGTGTCCCTGGTTTCCGCAGCACAAGCTTTCGCTCCACATGCACCAAGCTGTAGTGCGTTAACACACTCGGCCACTCATTGTGTGCAAACAATAAATAAGTAACAATAAAGTTATTTCGAAATAATACAAAAATGCAATACAACATCAAAAAGCCTAACCAGAAAAGCAGCGATACGGTTGCGCTGCAGTTGTGCGCCGGGCTGCTAGATTCCACGTAGTCCCATGCTCCCGCTAACTGTAATTAAAATATTGCACGCTTTCACAACTCCCCCCAGGCAACAAACCCGAAGTACTGAATGCACGATGTCGCCTAAAGAAGGCCAACGAGTGCTTGTATCAGTGGTCCCGGCCAAATGCTGTCCTCGTGTCCAATCTGTGCCTGGCGTTGACCTTCTTTAGGCGACGTCATACATTCAGCACTTCAAATTTGTTGTCTAGGAGATGATCATTGCTGGGCAGTTCACCACATGGTCATGTGGCAAGCCACTGTTGGTCAAAGATAATGCAGTGTTTGCTTAACTAAACATCTGCTGTTGAGCACAAAATCGGCAGCACATGCGTAAAGTACAGATCCTTCACTTTCGTGAGCAGCAACAAGGTAAAGGCTTCATCAAAGTCCGCACTAATGACTTCGATGGATTCATCTTTGTCGGCATAAATCACCATGTCGCACTTCCTCACGTCCAGAAGCACCATTCCAAGTTGCATCTGGGCATAGTAGGTGTGGCGTTGCTTTGGCATGTAATTGCCTGCCTCATCACAATCCAGAAAGTCGCAGGCTGCCAGAACTGCTTTTGCAGTTACAGTTTGTCCCTTCGTAGGGCATTTGATTTCCACTAACTTTGTTGGTCTTCCTCCCTCGAACACAACTCCGTCCGGGGAGCAGCCTAGCCAGGGGTTTTTTGGCGAGACAAGGAGGCCACAAGTAAAAACCTCTACTTGGCTCTCAGTCTCGTACTTCTTTCGTGCCTTCGGTTCGCAGCGCTGGCCGTAGGCAGTTGAAGCGTTGCCACGGAATGACGGCTGCATTAAGGAGGGAACTTTCTTGTTCCAGTCTCCCAGCTCGTAAGTGTAGAGCGGGTAGCATGTTGTCCCTGCAATAAGACCGGACAAACAGATTGTCTTAGGTTTTCATTTCAGTGAACACAGTGCAGAACAAATTGGAATCTGCCTTGCCTGAAAGTTGTACCACAAGCAACAACAGTTTAAATCCAATAGTTGGTCTTCTGAGATTGTTCATGCAGCATAACAGCATCCCATTCCGCTTATCTCATCAGTGAGTTGGTTTGAAAGAAAATAACTACTTTTCTATCCCGGCATGATTTACGAAACACTTCATACTGGTGGTTTAGTCAGAGACTGTCACATTGTGCACGAGTAGATAGAATAGAAAATAAAGCAGGCAACTTTTTAACTTCCACACACTGTGAACCTTAGACAAGAAATTACAACAAGCCTGTTTTGACTTCTCTGTTTCTTCGGTTCACAGACTTCGAAATAATGAGGGTATGACTACTGACAGGTTGCCTTTCAATATGTTATCTGACCAGGTTGACTTTCAATATGTTACCTGAGCACTAGTGAGAAATGAAAAACAAAAATTACACTTCCAAATGAAACTTGTGCAAAAAAAAGAAAAAGAACCTGCCTAAATCAGATGCACAACTCTTGTGTTGACAATTTAGTTAAAACTTGTTGTCGGCCTAGTTGGTTCATGATGCAGTCTAGAGGGCTTTTGCGCGACACAAGGGACAATCACAAGCGAGTAGTCACGGACAAGCGCAAACTTTCAACTAGTTTATTCGTGCTCGATCGACCACGAAACTTCAGAAAGAGCATGCGCAGCACGCTACACAGAAGAAAAAACGAAACGAAAAACAGATAGAAAAGTCACCTACCAAGACACATTGCACGATAGTCATTATCTAACCAGCGATCCGGATAAAAACTGCACTTCACTTTCAAACAAAGAAACCGAGGTATCGCTAACACAGTCGGGTCCCTTCTTTATATAAAAAGCTTCCATCAATTCTCTGGCTGTTCTATCTTTGCTTCTGCCCAAGATCCTGATCTCTTGAAATCACGCCTCACACCCACAGTCGGCACAGTGAGTTGGCAAGTGTGAATTGCCTTTATTCTTGATTGACAATTCATGTTCCCGTGCGCGGTCATTAACGCAGCGTCCAGTTTGACCAATATACACTTTCCCACGCGAGAGCGGAATCTCGTATTCCACCGCTGTGGCACAATCCACAAACGATCAGGCGTGCTTTTTGTTGCAGCCACTCGTCTTCTCTCTTCCCGAGGAAATCCTTGGACAAAGGCCCGCAAGCTTGCGTGGCACAGAGAACACGAAAGGTACATTGTACCTGTTCGCTACCTTCTTCAGGTTGTGGGACACTTTATGTATGTACGGGGCCACTTCTGGTCTACAGTCCCTTTGTGGCGGCTCTGGCCGCGTCCTTTGCTTTTCTTTGGTCTTCTGGAGCAACGTCTCGGCAACCGCCGTAATGACCGAGCAGGGGAAACCAGCAGACTTCAGTCTGGCTACCTGATCATCAAAGCTTCTGTGCATAGAGTGTGGGCACGACTTCCTGAGGGCGGACCCTAAGCAGAGGGAGGCGATGGCTCGCTTAACAGTTTCCGAGTGAGCCGAGTCATACGACAGCAGCCTCTTCTGTGCTCGAGGGTTATAATACCAGCATAAATTATTACTTTTTAACATCAGTTTTATATCCAGGAACTGGAGTGAGTCATGGGTTGGAAGCTCATGTGTAAAGGACAGGCCCAACCCATGAACTCTAAAAGCGGTTAAAATCTCATCTACAGAGTCGTCATAACTAAGCAGGTGTTGTTTTTTTAAAAGGATTAAAAAGTCGTCAACGTATCTAAAAACCTTCAAGACACCGCCATCGACAAAGCTTTTAGAGTTCATGGGTTTAGAAGCTTTAGAGTTCAGAAGACGAAAGAAAAGCAAAGGACGCAGCCAGAGCCGCCACAAAGGGACTGTAGACCAGAAGTGGTCCTGTACATACATAAAGTGTCCCACAACCTGAAGAAGGTAGCGAATAGGTACAATGTACCTTTCGTGTTCTCTGTGCCACGCAAGCTTGCGGGCCTTTGTCCGAGGGTTTCCTCGGGAAGAGAGAAGACGAGTAGCTGCAACAAAAAGCACGCCCGACCGTTTGTGGATTGTGCCACAGCGGTGGTATACGAGATTCCGCTCTCGTGTGGGAAAGTGTATATTGGTCAAACTGGACGCTGCGTTAATGACCGCGCACGGGAACATGAATTGTCAATCAAGAATAAAGGCAATTAACACTTGCCAACTCACTGTGCCGACTGTGGGTGTGAGGCGCGATTTCAGGAGATCAGAATCTTGGGCAGAAGCAAAGATAGAACAGCCAGAAAATTGATGGAAGCTTTTTATATGAAGAAGGGACCCGACTGTGTTAGCGATACCTCGGTTTCTTTGTTTGAAAGTGAAGTGTAGTTTTTATCCGGATTGCTGGTTAGATAATGACTATCGTGCAATGTGTCTTGGTAGGTGACTTTTCTATCTGTTTTCCGTTTCCTTTTTTCTTCTGTGTAGCGTGCTGCGCATGCTCTTTCTGAAGTTTCGTGGTCGATCGAGCACGAATAAACTAGTTGAAAGTTTGCGCTTGTCCGTGTCTACTCGCTTGTGATTGTCCCTTGTGTCGTGCAAAAGCCCTCTAGACTGTTGACAATTTCTCTGGAGTTTCTGTTGTGCTGAGGACGTGCGCTCACCACAGGCTAGCAGGTAACAGAACTTTTTGACCAAGAAACATTTGTCATAAAGCAACCTGTCTTTTGTACAATTGGTCACATTGTGAGTGCAAGGATTCTTAGTAACCTATAAAATGTGCTTTTAAGCAGGAGATACACGTGGACAAACACCAACTGGTGTCGATGAGACACATCACACGATGATAGTCGCAGAACAAGGGCTTCATACATGAAGACAGACACATTTCTAGACTGCACACCAATTTCTTGTGAGCTGTGACTACAGTGCAGCAAGCGCAAAAACAAATTTGGAGGTTTTACATACTAAACTAACAAAGGGCATCTGGTATGCTCTAGAGGAGGGGTAAGGATAAATTTTGGCCACCTGGGGATCTTTTGTCAGGCAACCGCAATCTTGGCTACAATGCACCTTTTGCGCTGTAAGCCTCTGTCCGATTGCAAGCACCTTGGCTTGGATTTGAAAATCCAAGCAACTGTGGATCCGTGGGCCGGTGCAGAGCTGTATATGGGGAGAGTTTGACCAGTCTATGATCTCGCCGCCGGAAGGCGCCCCTCCCAAGTGAGCTAATCAGCCCGCGGCACAGAGCGAGAGGCGTGAGCACATGCGCGTGAACTCCCCGCTGTTCCCAGCTGAGCGGGAGTGCCGCCATTTTTACTCCTTCGCCTGGCTGAATGCATGGGATCGACATACAAATTTCGGTTCTTTCCTTTTATTTAGCAGGCTCTGTCAAGAAAATGATATAGTGTTATTCCTTGGTGGCTCAAAAAGCTAGCAAATTAGGTTTCTCCACGTTTGAACGCTAACTTCTATTCAGGCGAAAAAGAAATAAGCCCGTAGCAGACGACGCATAGCCTCAACAGTGCTCGGTGCCGACAGCGTTGCGTCAAAATGGCAGTCATTTCCTCTTCGTTCCCTTCTTTCTCTCACTCCTTTGGCGCTCTCCTCCCTTTCCTTCACTTTTCCCCTCTCCAGCGGCTTCGTCGCCACACCCACTGGCCAAACTCTCCCAATATACGGCTCTGGGCCGGTGCTTTGCTTCACAGCCACATAGTCGGCGAGTGCACCAAGCACCACTTGCTATGTTAATCAATATCACTGCATGGTAATGACATGTTGAATAAATAGATAAAAAATAGAAGGGCTCAAATAGCAAAAGCATGATCTGGCTCAATAAAGCAGAAATATTTTTTTTTATATGTTTATAGCAGCAAGTGAAGGAAAGTGTGACTGAAGTTTCATTAAAAAAAATGGTATATACAGCCGTGGACAATGTAAACTGAAACGACTGAGCAATGATCAAAAGATACTGGTGGCATTGCCCCGGCGAACAAAGTTTAAAAAGGCAACTCCGCTTCATTTTTGTTGTTGAAAAAACAATGCAGTCCTCTTCCGTATCATCTAGGAAGACCAGATATAAAATATTACGACCTAGTTCTGTCTAAATGTTTCTTAAACGGTCCGGAAAACTTTGCAACTCGCCAAGTTGCCGAAATCAGCTGACTCTAGCGGGCGAATTGAGGCGCAACCAACAGCGCAGTCAAGGCTATGGCATTGCGAACATTAAGCTCCACCTCATGACCATTCTGTTTGTTTGACCATGACCATTGTTTGTTTTTTTTTTTTTTTTTTCTTCTCCGGGCAGGCGTAACAGGTGACGTCAGCAAAATTTCTTCTCTGCGCTCAACAGTGCCCGCATGACTGGCATAATGCACCTGCGCAGTGAGCTTCTTGGGAGCCGTCTCGCCGTTACCACAGTCTCCCGCTTCTCGACCACTGCTGTCGAAGTCTCAATGTTTGTGATTATTGTCTCCGAGTTTCATTCACACTAAGTGTGCAGACTGATGCTGCAGTTGTGCAGTCGTCGTCTAATGTCGTAGACACCAAAACGTGGTGAAGACAGCAGTGCACACGACACTTAGCGGCAATTGTACCGTTGGGACAGGCGATTGCACATGCCTGCCCCTACAATGGCTTGCCCCGATTCCGCCCATAGTTGCGTAGAGCATCGCGTGACATCTCGTACAACGTGATAGCCATGTCTTTGGTGGCCCGAGGCTAATGCTGCCAGATGGAGTCGAAGTTTCGGTTTCAGCTTACGTTTAAAGTAAGATTTAACAATACATATATCATTTTTCGCGAAGCCAATGACGTGGTGTCTTTTATTCGTGCTTTTTAATGTGAAATCACTCATTATCCCAAAACTTTTGGAATTGAGTGGAGTTGCCCTTTAACTGTCAACCAGAGACAGCATGCGGATGAGATTGCAGTGTGTGGTAAGCACTGTGAGGTACTCTGCCCGTTTCTTTTCTGCATTTTAGGGCCACTTTAATGTGATTTACCTTTAGTCTGCTACCGCTTACCCACACTTGTTGCGACCTTCATTATCTGGGCGCGTGGCTCCTGCATCAGTCAAATAATTTCTCTGATGTCTCAACAGGCAAAAGGGAGGAGTCAGATAACATGCCATTGCAATCCCTCATTACTAGTTCAATTTCTTGAGTTAGGGCAGTGCTAATAGTACCATTAGGTCGGTACTCAGCCATTTCAGCTTACCTTGCCCGTGACTGTACAAAAAATCCTAGAGACAACCCAAAGGAGAACAGAGTCACATAGCTTTATAACTGTGATGAATGGTGCATGGCTTGCGAAATTTAAGCTCACATAAGCTTGCAAAATTGTACTGTACCAAGATGGCATCATGTCAAGAAGTGGAGCTCGTGAATTGCAGGTGGGCTGGCAGTGTATGCAGCTGACAACTGAGGTGCACCACTTTTCTCAAACAGACACCCAAGTCGTGGAAAGTTGTCGCATCACATGTGCTGATTTGACAACCTAATTAAGATTTGCCCAGCCAACACTGACGTGTCTTTTCAATAACAATGTCCAAGAATGCAGGCAGCATGCACTGGTTGGCCTATAACTGCACAATTTCATACAAAATCTTTGCTCTCAACCATCCTTGCAGACCTTGTATTGGTTTTTGCCAGGTTGACCTAAGTAGAACAAAACATTGCTTTGAGACAAACTAGCCGTTATTGTACGACATTTTTTTCTTCTAAATCACTCTATGACAAATGTGCTGTGACAAAGGGGCCTGTTGCCAGTTGGTCTACAAAATAAATTGACTTAAGAAAGACAGTATCCTGTTTCTGTCTTAACTTTGGTACATAGGGAAAGAAATTACTGCCGGCAAGTTAACTGGCCACAAATACATTACTACGGTCATTAGTACACAAGTCACTTGCCTGTAACCCGGCATCGTCGTTGCAGCATCTAGGCGGCTTTGTTGTCTCTGGTGTCGTGCAGCATGACAGTAGCTACATCAACGGGGACCACCACCTCCTTCTCGTAGAAGGAAGAGCAGCCTTCAGGAAGACATGCCGGAATCTCCGCAAGCCTCGCCAACACATTGCTGCCCTCGCAGCATTGTATGATGTGCCGGTATCTCTCATCCAAGCTCGGAGGTTCCGGGGCACTGGACAGAGCACCCATGGAGATTTACTTTTATGAACAAGATAACATGTTGTTTCATGACTGCAGCCGTGTTTACATGGATGCGACTTTAGCGCGTCGACTCCAGTCATTCTTCGAATAAAGCCGATGCGGCAACGTTTACATGAATGCTCACCAAGCCCTACGTGGAGGTAGCGTCACGCCGTGTCAAAGCTCAAAGTTAAAGCTATGCTTCTGGCACCAGCCGCCATGGGTGTACCAACCGGGGGGGCAAAGTATGTGTTTTGCCCCCCCCCCCCCCCCCCCCCCCCCTGAAACAGCCGTCACTGGGCAGGGCAAACACTGACCGGCGGCGCCCGAGGGATACCAAAGGCACCGCCGCCTGGCCCTGGGGGGGGGTCTGGTTTGCCAGTTGGTACACCACTGCCAGCCGCACCAGGTGACCACAATTTCCGGTGCATCACACATGAATGCCTTTCGACGCTTTCGACAAGCATAATGATCTTTTCCGCTGTCTTCGGTGCTGTGCAAGAAGTTACAAGTTTGAAGAAACACCAAAACCCAAGTGTTTTGGCCTCCGGGCCGGGCCGTACGGCCACTCTAAACCAGAGGTGACGTGTGTGCACATGCCCTGGCGAGCGAGATCATTTCCAAACGCTCCGAGGACACCACCGCACTTCACCTCGCCGACCGGACAAATCGGATCTTGAGGCCGAAAGGCTCCGGCGCAGCCAGAAACGGCACCGAGGTAGTACTCCTGAGCTGCTCGTTCAGCGTTGCCATGCAGTGCTCGGAGTTCTCGGCGTCGTTCGTGCTTGCACCAAAGTCTTTAGGGACTCCCTCGGACGCACAAGCCGTACTTCGCAAGGCTTGGACGGGTGCCACCCTCACCGGGCAGCTCAGCTATATTCTGCTCACTTATCATGGCAATAAAAGCTTGCGCTTCTTCTCGAGAGAAAATGCAGGCAACCACACGGGATTGCCATGTTCTCAGCTGTTCACTCGCTCCCGCAGTGAACACCTTCCCATAATCCTCCCCGTTCCAAAATGCGATGCGACCTTCGTTTACATGGGCTGAATGAATGCTCATTCGCCGTCTCGATCCACCGCGATTTGAATGCGACGCGCGTCCTTAGCGCATTATGATGTTTCCATGACCGCATTGAATGCAACAAGTTGTGGCAAGTCAAACTGAGGCATACATATTCTGCAGCATCTGTTTAGGTCGTCTTGTTCTTTGCCAATGATGGAACCTAAGGCACCAACCATCTGCGGGAACTTTTGAAGCAGTAGCTTTACGGGCAACACTTCACAGGGATTTCAACCTTGTCTTATGTCGTTGCCACTCCTGGTGTGAGGCCAGGGAAGCTGGGTTTTCTCGTCGACTGCACTGGCATCTTGCCAGTAATGACGCGACGAAAGGAGAATCTTCCGTGTCATCTGCTTGAAAGCCTAGTTTTCAAACATTACTCGCGTTATACGAAATCCCACTTTGGCAGTGTCCACTTGCTACGCATAATGTTGGATGGTTTTAAAAACTTCCACCGCGCTTGCCCACTTACTTCACAGATCACTACTGGTGGCAGTCGTCAGCGGCTTGCGTGATGCCAACCACAACGGCTATAAGAACTAACCACATTGCACTTTCGTCCTCGGGTATGCGACAGCGCCATTTCATCCGCATTGCGCTATCATGCTACAGCTATCGCTTTCATTTCTTCGCAAGTTGTGGGCAAAAAATACTAACTTTTTTATGCCGCGCATACTAATTTTTAGTGCGATTTGAGAATATTTTGCATTACTGCACTTGCCGAGTTCCAATTTGAGCAGACTTTACGTAATAGTGTTGACTCATGTTAGGCTCCTGGGGGCAAACAACAAATTCTGGCATCTGGCACACCCAAGCGAAGGATTGAGGATTCGTTTCAACCATCTGGGGACCTTTCAACCTGAAACCGAAATCTCGGTTTTGGCCCAATGAAAGGCAAAGGGCTCATTCGCACAGCACCGTTTGGTTATGTTGCATTGTGTTACGATAGCTTATATCAAGAATCACAGGTAAATCTGTGTTTTGTATGAACCATGGCAGCCAGTTCAAAGAGTAGCTGTGCACGCAACATTCGAATCACGGATGTCCCAGTGACTGATAATGAAACATAAGAAAATGTAAACAAATGCTCCTGTGTGAATGGGCCTTGTGGAGAGGGCTCGTTGCACACTTTCCACAGGCAGCCACCTCCAGACTACAGACACCTTGGCAGGGATTCGAGCCCGGCAACTTAAGATCCGTAGGCTAGCACTTTGCCTCGGAGCCAGTGAGTCAGCCGGCTCCTGGGACTAAAAAAGCACATTTTAGCTCACCTGCATGACTGTTCTGCCCGCCGTCTTCTTCTGTACAAGAAAAAGCCATAAACAATTGGATTAGTAATTTCAACAATTAATACACAACTCAGAACCACCAGGTTCCTGGTTTCATGATGTTTATTCGGTTAAGGCTGCTTACTGAGTAATTAAACTAAACATGACATGATTGCAGCAACTACTCATCATCAATGCTGAATAATTAAATTAAATGTCGATATGGTTACTGCTACTACTTATGATCAATGCTGAATACTTAATGTTGACGTGATTGCAGATACTACTGATCATCGATAGCGTCCAGGTAACATGAAATTTTATTATTCTCTCTCAGAAGGTGCGACAAAAAAGCAATTGCAAAGATTATGGAATTGCTGTACTAATACTTTAGTATGGGTTCATTCATATATTTCTAAATTCGGGCGTTTCTCACTACCTGTGCTTGGCAAGCGCGGAGTTGTAGCAGGCGCCTGTCAGCAGCTTCAAGATCTCCCCCTTCTCTTGGGTAGAACATTCCAGGGGGGCTGGCAGCATTCTTACATGACAAAATGCCTTCACGGGCACAGGCTCCCCGTACAGTGCCTTTCCAGGCGCCTTCCTCCACGAGCACTCTTTATCAGTGCAGCTCAAGTCCTCGAGAGCATGAATTCCCGTCCTGTAAAATGAAACCGAAACCATAAGTTTGCATATCTTTCCGGTGAACGGCGAAGTTCCTATTTCGCGTTTTGATATGTGCATTACGCCGTATATTTTCTCAGATTTTCCACCGTGCCAGAAAAAATTGTGCCAGATTGAGAAACAACGATCGGATCGACGTATTATGCGCGTAAAAAAATCTGGCATACAGAACTCCGGGAGGCACTCAATCACGGCGCATTTTGGAGCGTGTTTCAGCCACCGCCACAGAAACTATCGTGCTTCAATGCGCGACATCAAAGTGTACAGCGGCTATTAGTACTCGGCGTGCCTGTATCCATATATGAGCGAGTGACGAACACAGATCCAGCAAGACGATCTCAGACCCTCGCTGCCGTACCTCAGTACAAAGTCCCATAAATAGGTACATACCTGTTGCAGTGTAGGAGGACGGCGACTACGTGCTTGCAGCACTCGGAAGGTCCCGCCACGCACGAGCAGGATGCGCTTCCCACACGAAACTTAAAAGCATCGTCTCCGGCAACGAGTTTCACGTGGATTTCGTGCGGGTCTCCTCGGACGCTACTCGTCGCGAGACACAGGGCGAGTATGTCCGCACTGTCCTCGGTTGACGCGGTTTTTCCACACAGGAAAAGGTGTTTTGCCTGGAGCAAAAGGTCCGCTTCCTCGTAACATCGGGAATAAAGGGTCGCGTTTGCGAAAGCTAGGATACTTGTTATTAGGAGGGATCTCCCAGTACCTCCGACCCTCACTAACTCAGCCATCTTGAAAACTGCAGTGGCGCCCCCTATAGACAGTTGGATTCGCGAATAGCCCTGACTAGCTGCCTGGGAAAGACATTCGAGCGGCTGGTTAACAATAGGCTTATCTTCATTCTTGAACGGAACTCGCTTTTAAGCAATTTACAGTGTGGCTTTCGTGCCGCCAGGTCCACTGCCGACCACCTCGTACGATTGGAAACGGCCATCCGAGAGGCCTTTATAAACAAGCAGTTCTGCCTTTCAGTATTTTTTGACCTTGAAAAGGCTTACGATACCACTTGGCGGTACGGTATCCTTCAAGACCTTATCAAGATGAATATTGGCGGAAATATGTTTAATTGCATTGCAGACTTTTTGCAGGATCGCACCTTTCAGGTACGATTGGGAACAACCCTTTCATCATGTTTCATCCAGGAGAATGGAGTCCCACAAGGATGTGTCCTGAGCGTTTCTCTTTCACTCTTTCTTATTAAAATCAACTCTCTGTCCCGAGCAATACCACCTTCGGTCTCCTACTCGCTTTATGTTGATGACGTCCAGGTCTGCTTTTCGTCATGTAATTTAGCTATCTGTGAGCGCCAAATCCAAGTAACCATTAATAAAATGAGTAAATGGGCTGATGAGAACGGTTTCAAGTTTTCTGCTGAGAAGACCGAGGCTGTTTGCTTCTCTCGGAGAAGGGGAATGTTTCCCGAACCATCGCTTCACATAAATGGCACACCCCTTCCTGTCCGACCGGAACACAGGTTCCTCGGTGTGACGTTTGACAGCAAGCTTACTTTCGGCCCCCATATCAAGGCACTGAAACTGAAATGCCAGCAGAAACTAAACATTTTAAAAGTTCTTTCACATCGCACCTGGGGCGCGGACAGGGTATGTCTTTTACGAATTTACAGGGCTGTAGTGCGCTCTACCCTGGATTATGGAAGCCTTGTTTACGGATCTGCGAAACCATCCACCCTCAAGATGCTTGATCCTATTCACCACCAGGGGATCCGTTTGGCAACGAGGGCATTCCGTACGTCGCCGGTACTTAGCCTGTACGCTGAATCGCATGAGTGCTCGCTCGAGAGACGTAGACTTTTTCTCGCTGTTCAGTACTTTCTAAGACTCCGTTCTTTTCCGCAAAATCCTGCTTATGAAATAATTAAAAATATAAGTTATGAGCGCTTATTTCAGCACAAACCATCTATAACCCCTCCCTTTGCACTACGTGTAAGAATTGCTACAGAACAATACAATTTTGATACTCTCTCTCCTGTCCTTGAAATTCAACAAAGAACTGCACCCTGGAAAGCTGCCAATACTTGTTGTAATCTTTCTTTGACCAAGCACAAAAAGGATACAGTTGACCCTAGTGTTCTCAGGCAAGAATTCCTAGAGCTGTGTACCTCGTACAATGGCTACAAGCACTTCTTTACTGATGGATCAAAAACCACAGACTACGTTGGCTGTGCTGCTATCGGCGAGGGCTACAGATCTATAAAAAGGTTAAACAAAAATGCCTCAATTTTTACTGCTGAGCTTTATGGTCTGATAACTGCAGTTTACCACATTGTCAGACATCGATATAGAAAGTCTGTCATTTTCTCCGACTCTCTGAGCTCACTGAAAGCACTCAACTCTCCAACATCTTGGAAGCACCCTCTGCTTGTGCAACTTTGTAATACACTAACACAAGCACTGGCAAAGAAAATACAGATAGAATTCTGCTGGGTCCCCCCCGAGTACCACTAAAAAGGCAAATAAAATATGCCTGGCAGAGGGAATGGGATTCCCAGCTGCAAAACAAACTCCATATGATTAAGCCCATCTTGAGCGAGTGGCGCAGTGCCAGACACCGAGAGCGTTTTTATGAGATAGTTTTATGCCGATTGAGAATAGGACATACCCACCTTACCCATAGCTACCTCTTGCGTAGGGAGAGTGAACCGACCTGTGACTTCTGTTCTGAACCATTAAGTATACTTCACATTTTGATAGTTTGTCCACACTTTGAAGAGAACCGTCGAACCTGTTTTTCTATATTCTATCGGGAACATGTACCATTTCACTTGGCACTTTTACTGGGTGACGAGCCTCTTGTCCCAGTCTCACAAGTTTTCAACTTTTTGGAAGAAACTAATATTCTGCAGAAATTATAAGTCTAGTTCCTAGTAAGGTCTGCTTTGAGGCTTTAGTCAGTCCTTAAAGAATGTAGGCTTCCTTTACACAATGTTTCTGGCGCACTATGGCCCCGATGCTGCTGCGCCAAAAAACCCCAAAACCAACCAACTTCCTCGTACCAAGTATCTGTTTAGAAAGTTGTTGGCGTCGAAGCTCGGGCGTTCAACAGATTTTTACTACTGCGAGTTCTGTGAAGGCTACCTACCTACACCAGAGGACAGGACATCAAAAATTATATGTGCAACATGCCAGAACTGCACCACCATCTCGGAGCTTCGAAGCAAGGGCAGCTTCTTCACCATCCTTGATCTACACGACCAAGTGCGGCAGATTATCGGCAAGACGTCAGAGGGGCTCTTCACCAACTTAGAGAAATTGAACGACAATTCTGAAGAGACGATATCTGACTTCACTGATGGAAGCCTCTACAAGAAACTCAAAACCAGTGGTGCATTGGAGTGGGGGGACTTGACCATCACCTTCAACACAGACGGAAGCCCCATTTTCAAGTCGTCGAAGGCGTCTTTGTGGCCTCTCCAATTTGTTATCAATGAAGTGCCGGCCTCCGAGCGTTTCTTGGCAAGTGGAGTTGCTGGCATTTGGTTCGGCACAAAACATCCGAACATGTCACTTTTCCTGGACAAGTTCGTCGAGCATCTCTCAAACATGAGCCCCATAGTTTGGCAGTCAAATTCAAGAACAGTGACTTCAAAAGTCTATGCTGTATGCTCTTGTGTCGATGCTCCGGCACGTGCTGCCGTCCAGAACCAAGTTCTCTTCAACGGTTACTTCGGCTGCCCATGGTGCATGGCTCCTGGGCAACACATTGAAGGTAAATTATATGAGATGTGTTCAACGTGTTCTCGTTCCTTTTGTCACATTATCTATTAATCATATTTTTTTATCTTTAACTGTACCTGCCCCCTTGCTTGGTTGCCCTTACAAAAGTTGCAATATTTTTTTTTACCAGGTGCTATGAGGTATCCAGAGGCACAGCAGAGTGAAGAACGAACACACAAGCTCGTTCTCCGCGACATGGAGTATGCTGTTGCATATGACTCAACGGTAAATGGATTGAAGGGACCTTCTCCATTGGTGAACCTCAAGCACTATGACCTGGTGTCTGGCCAGGCATGCGAGTATATGCACTCTGTCCTTCTTGGCGTCACAAAGCAACTGACAGAACACTTGCTGGATTCCTCAAACTGTGCCGAAAGGTATTACATTGGTAAGTCTTGTGTACATAATGACCTCATGTTAAAAAACATTTCAGAATGCGAATTTCCAAACTATATCAAATGTTAAAGGGACACAGACACTCCCCCAAATGTGTATTTTTCTTTTTTTCTTGAATTTAATATGGTGTCAGAAGACTACCCAACCAATATTTTGCTACAGCATATCACATATTTTTAATAAAGTGAAAAAACGCAACTGCTGGAAACTGGACTGGGGAAGGGGAAGAAATGTTGAGGAGGAGAGAGTTGCCGGAAATCATGTAACTACACCCGACCGCGTTTTCTTTTCGTTTCCTTAATTTTTCTGGTTGTGCAAAGCAGACGAAAAATGTGCACGTCAGAGGTCACATGACTTCTGCACGTTTTTCAAGCTCTTACCAATTCGTGTAGCCGCCTCGGTGGCTCTGAGGCGAGAGTGCTGGCCTACAGATCCCCATGTGGCGGGTTCGAATCCCGGCCGAGGTGCCCGCAATCTGACGGAGGCTTTTTGCGGAGGAGGCGCCGTGTAACCGAGCTTTCGGCTGCACATCAAAAGATCCCTAGGTGGATCCTCAGTCCTCCACTGGGACGTGCCAGATGCCCGTCGTTGGTTTGGCACGTAACACCCCCAAATTTGATTTTGACCAATTCGTGTTCGTAAGGGTAAGAAATGCCTTCAGCCAGAAGGGGCACCGAGTTGGTGACGTCCGTGTGAATCAGCTTGGTGGTCGAGCGTGTCGTACGAAATAAATCTTAATTGCTTTGATTTGTCTACAATCTCTCTTTCGAAGCTAGACAGGTTCGCTGGTACCGCAAACGGCAGTTCTAAAGCAGAGGTCCAACGCCCATCGTCCACTGCCATTGCTTAGTCCACTTCATTCAGCCGTCCAGCCCGCGACTCCTGCGATACGACACCATTTTGAGAATGGTGCAGAGAATGCACAGGGTGCTTCCAGTTCTCTGTGCAACTTTTTTTCTCAATCAGCTTTCTAGAGGGCACAAATAATGGCTATCATATATTTTTCTATTTTTAATATTCCATGTGTGCCTTCGATTACTTACGACTGATTATATTTGGTGTGTGTGTCTAAACCATTGAGAATGGCACGTAAACACGGAGACGACAGTAAGCGCAATTGAAACCGGCTAGTTCTCGATCGGTGGTTTTCGGGCGGAAAGAAAACGAATTTCGAGCTGTAAAGTCTGTTCTGGATAGTTGGGCTCTCATATGTCATGTACAAATAAAAACCTTGGCAAGCAGAAATGCCTTGTCAGTACCCCTTTAACTAAAAAGAAAAAGGGTTTGGGATTTTTGCAGACAATCGGGAAGTGAAATTGAGAAAAAAAAACTTTAGTGTTGTTTACGTTGACATCGCCTTAGTTTTCGTTTTTAGGGTTCGGGTTATCAAAATTGTGCTTACTCCTTTTGCATTCCTCTTAAACCAGTTTATTCAGGCTCAAATCGAATATTTGACTCTAGCCAAAATAAACTTGTGTCAGGGGACTGCAAAACCAGTAACGGTTGATTTGTCACGTGAAGTGACAGGACCTTACGTGATCATGTAACCTTTCACGTGATCGCAAGGTTCACGTGACTGCATAAGCTTACCTGATCACTATGGGCATCCGTCGAAGTTATTTTAGTTTAGCTCTAGCTTGTGGCAAACTTCCTCAAAATTGCCAAGGGAATTCAGAAAGCTAGACACCTAAGACAACAGGATATAGGCGAACACAGTATTCAGGTCCAGCTCTTAGCTTTGACTGGTGCTCCATTCCTAGCAGACAATGCCTGTGGGTATGGCACCAGCTCTTGCTGGCAGCAAATGATGGGCTCTTGCGCGAGTCTATTTTGCTGACACTTCCTTGCCATGGTGACAGTACCATAGCGGACAGACTTTAGCTTGCAGAATGTCATGGTAGTACCTTGAGTTTATGTGTGGATTGAAGTTCTTTGTCAATGTGTTTCATTGGTTGGAACATTTCGAAGGAGGAAATTAACGCCAGAGGCTGGTTTTCTCCAGTGCCAAATATTTTTACAATGCCTTACACAAAAAGCATATTTTTAGACTGTAGTTTATTCATAGGTTTTTTTTTATGAATTCAGATAGCTAAAGTATCAATCAGCCAAAAAAGAAAAACTTCCTTTAATTTCAAGAAAACATCTCTTCCCCTAGAAAAGACGTAACTTACTGAAAAAGCTTAGTAGCCGTTGCTATTAAATCAGCACATTTGGGGACCTATGTTGGACAAATGTTTCGTTTCTCCTAAAAGAAACGGAAGTGACGACATCGCGTCTGATTGGTTGAGGCTCGAATGACGAAAGTTCCCTACAAAAATGTGGGCGGAGACGGCGAACCGCCATCACCGGAAGTGACATCATTTTGACGTATCGTTTCCTCGGTGTTTCGTCTAAAAAGGGAACGAGTCTGTCGTCGTTCTCTTCGCCTCTTCGCAATGGGAAAGACGGCGTCGACGGCGTCTCAGAGGCAGAGCGACAGCTTTCCTATCGTGGAACTTTTTTTTGCTCCGGAGAGGCTTTACCGGCAGCACCGCGATGCCTTCGAATTACCAGAGGAAGCTTTTCGGAGGCAGTACCGTCTCACCAAGAATGTGGTCCATTGGTTGTGCGACGAACTGCGCGAGGAGCCTGAGTTGAGGAGGCTGCGACGTTCGTGGACTGTGATGACTGTGGAACAGCAAGTGTTGTGCGCACTTCGCTTTTACGCCACGGGGAGTTTTCAGGGCATGGTGGCGAGCGACGAGCACATAGCGAGGGATCAGTCTACAGTCAGCATCGTTGTGCGGGCTGTGTCCCTCGCTATTGTGCAGTGTCTGGGGATCCGGCGCGGCTGGATCGACTTTCCCCAGACAACCGGCGAGAGGGACGACGTCGAGAGGGGCTTCCAACGGCTCGGCAAGATACCCGGCGTCATCGGTTGCGTCGACGGGACGATGATTGCCATCGTCGCCCCGTCAGAGAACGACCCCACCGTCACGAAGGCGGCGTATTGGTGCCGCAAGCAATACTACGCTCTCAACGTGATGGTGGTAAGTACGATCACATATATACTACGTCTCACCTTAGCATGAACTAACTGAGAAGACTGTGCGAGCGCGAACGGCCTGACTGGAGCACTCGCTGCACGAGCGCTCGTGCAGCCGCCGGGGCTTTATCCAAAGCAGCTAGCTCGCGCTTTTAGCTATAGGTCAATGCCCGTTCTGAATGGGTTTGAAAAAGAGCGTAACGCTAATGCGGTGTGGATATGCCATTTTATAAATTAAAGTTATGGGTTGTTAGTGCTCGTTCATCCTCCGCACAAGCTTTTGTTCGACGGACGGAGGGAGGGTTGTTTTCATGTCGTGTTAAGCTTTTAAGCAATAGTTCGTGTCCTGCATGATAAAGTGTAAACTCTCCTTTGAAGAAAAAAGCAAATTTGCCTAAACTATTGCGTGGATCAAAGGTAGTGGCTATTTATCATATAATTTTAATCTTTGTAACACAGACAGCGCTCTGTCTGTGTCCTTCACAATGCAGTCCGTCGTTGTTTTTGTTGTTGTTTTTTTTGTTTTTTTGCGCTCAGCGCTCTGTCTATATCCTCCTTCATCCAGTCCGTCGTTTTTTGCGTTGTTTTAATGTTTTAAGTTTGTAAACCACGTAATTTATGGTGGTGTGTTGGTCAGCATGTAAATCGTGTTTGACAGGGCTCCATGACCATGAGTGCAATGAACTGTTTGTGGATTCAGTTGAAATAATGTCGACACATGTCTCTCTATTGCAGGTGTGTGACGCCGACTGCCGGGTCATGAGCATCGACCCACGGTATCCTGGGTCGGTGCACGACTCCTTCGTGTGGCACTACTCGTGGCTCCGGAGCAACTTCGAGCAAGGCCGGCTGGTAGACGATGGCAGGTTTCTGCTCGGTAAGCATACTCCAGTTGTTGGTACTGTACATGATGGCTCTGCACCACTTATAAGCTACAATATCACACATACTGTTGCGAACATAGATAACTGGCATGCGCTCTGGCCATACCTGTGACATGTCTCCTTGGAAACACTCTGACGCAGCTGTCAAGTACTGGGGGAAAGGTTGCAAACATGCGCCTTTTCTTTGCTTAGTTGTCAACAATTTTAAAGGGATACTACAACAAAATTTCGGTGCTTATTCTTTGGTCTATACGTGTTCAGAAGAGCAGTATCACATCGGACACGCCAATATCTTGTTAAAAAAGAGACAAAAAGGCATTAAAAAAAATTAGGCGATTAGGAAAGAGCACCTTCTAGATGTCTAGGAACCTTGACAGGTAGTGACCGATAACTGTCTCGCTTAGAACCATACATGCTTTGAACCTGACGTCATCTTGACAGCTCAACGGCCAGCAGAACAGACAAGGGGAAGGAGCAACTCCACACTCAACGGGACTCTCTTTTGTGTGTACCAAGATTATAGAATATTAATTTGTCACTCAAAATTACACAAAAGCAGCTTTGGGGTTTGTTGCGGTGGCCTGATCGCTGGCATGCTTCGACCGCTTTTGTTGCTTGAACAGCTAGGGCATCCTGACGATGTCTGCCTCGCCGCAGCTTTGCTCATCCCAAGAGGAACTACATCACAATTGCACCGGATGTGACGTGCTCTCTGGTGGCTGCTCTCCGAGCGCTTGCCAGTCTGGCCTGTTTATAATGAAAAATATAGCCATAAGGCTCAAAAGAGAAATGTATGATTGTCATTTACGGGTATTGTGGATCATGTTCAGCCTATTTCTGAACATGACGGGTACATTTCAAATTTCGTTGAAGTATTCTGTTAAAGAGAACAGCATTAATATCATACATTTCCTTCTCTGAATGTGCAGGTGACAGCGGCTATGCCTTGGAGCCTTGGCTCATCACCCCTGTCCCTGGATTCCACGCGACCTCCACCGCATGCGGCCGGTTTAATAAGGCACATTCTTCGATGAGGTCTGTTGTGGAGTGCTGCATTGGGCTGTTGAAGAGCAGATTCCGGTGTCTGCAAAGGCACCGGGCTCTGTTTTATCATCCCACAACAGCCACCGTCATTATATCGGCGTGTGCAGTGCTCCACAATATCTGCCTTTCATCGAATGAGCCAGAACCGGAGCCAGACTCTGACCCTGACGAGCCAGGGTTGGAGTGTGGGCCGAGCTCGGACGGTTCTGAGTCGAGCTCGGAGGGGTCAGTGGCGGATGACGAGAGGCCGGCTCCTGCCCACCCTCGGGTCAGCCTCTCGGACAGGGGGAGGGCTCTGAGGCAGTGCCTTGTTGCCCAGTTCCAAACCTGCCACAGCCGTGCCGCTCCGGAGCCCCACGCAAGCCACGGTGGCAGTCCCGCCCACCAGGGACACCACCAGCGCCAAGGAGTCCGTCGCCACAACGGAAGTCCCGCCCATCAGGGACACCGTCGGCGGCAGGGAGCCCCTCATCGTCCTCGCCACGGTGGCACTCCCGCACACCAGGGACGCCACCGGCGACAGCGAACCCTTCGTCGTCCTCGCCTCAACTGACGCCCTCGCCACCAGAGAAGCCCTCCTCGTGGCAGTATGTACTGCACTTGTTGTTCCACAGTCATGGCCGTCCATAAGCTCCACAGTGTCAACTCTGCCTTGCAGTTCGTCGCACAACCACCATGCTACCTTTACGGACATTTAGTACTGCCTCCGAAAAGCTATTCGGTGCATCACAGTTATGTTGATAGAGCCTTTTTTTCATTTGTAAGCAGGGTGCACAAATTTTTTGGACAATAGCAGAACATTTTGTAGGGTTATGAAGCTAGCCTTTGCAAGAGACTGAGAACTCAATGAGGCTACTGGTGAGACCTATTTTATTTTTTTTTTTACTACAATATATTGTTTGTATCGGGTTTGGACATCGACTCATTTTCTCTACACTTCTATTGCCCTGCTCCATTTTACAATCTATTATGGCTACCACAGAGCCAGGTGTATTACTCGATAATTGCAGATTAGATTCGTGCCAACTTGAATGTATAAAGAAGACAACAAGTAGTTTGTTTTTGAAAGTGCTTTCTTTTTTTTATAACAATGCCGTAACGTGAAAAATAAACATGTTTGAAAACACAGGTTGCAATGCTTTCTTTAAAGTGAAATTGAGCATGGACTAGTAAACACCGTATACATTCTTTTCATTATCAAGGATATATCACAGACATTATTTCACACTTCACTTAATTCAGCACAGTGCCATTTCGTTTGTGTTTTGTCACACATTTGAAAACACAGGTTGCAATGCTTTTTTTAAAGTGAAATTGAGCATGGACTAGAAACACCGTATAAATTCTTTCTCATTATCAAGGATATATCACAAACATTATTTTACACTTGACTTAATTCACCACACTATCATTTCGTTTGTGTTTTGTCACACATGGAAGCATGACAGATTCCATAGCTGAGGCATGTTGAGATCAACAATGATATCAGAAAACAAACAAACAAAAAACAGGGACACAGACGAAGGGAAACAGGACAAGGCGCACTCTCATCCCTGTTTTTTTCAGCGCTTTTTTTGTTTGCCATGAACCAACTGGCCCAAATCTCCACTTTATTGTGATATAAGAAAAATCGCAAACCCAGAGGCTAGTTTCAGGTGGAAGAAAACTACAAGTATAAAATTCCTATGGCACAAGCCACTTGGCACCTTTGATGAAAAAGCACACACTACATATTGCTGTCCTACAAACATGAGGAATGGCTAGTTTTAGCATATATCTGTCATGCCTGTTGCCAAGAGCATATTACTAACTTGCTTCACTGGTTATAGTGACTCCAATAAACAAATACAGAAGGCACAGTTTTTTGTAAACAAAATATGAACTGAAAAGCATGGACGGACTTTCCC
Organism: Ixodes scapularis; assembly: GCF_016920785.2. Classification (NCBI taxonomy): domain Eukaryota; kingdom Metazoa; phylum Arthropoda; class Arachnida; order Ixodida; family Ixodidae; genus Ixodes; species Ixodes scapularis. The sequence goes on from NW_024609857.1 coordinate 138,865,050, forward strand.
GTAATGTCAACATTGTTGTAAAGATGTTTAGACAGCAGAACATCAGCCTTCCTTTAAGCAGTGGCTCACTCATAGTATTATTCACTGTATGGCGAGCCCAGTGTGCGTAGGAACTTGTCCATTAACACGCACCACATACCAGTGGCACAAAAGAACATATTTCTTGTCTCCGCCTGGAGAACAAAACAAAAAAAGAAAAAATGAATACCAACTTGGAACATAAAATAATCATCCATAAAACTAAATTATATCTGGCTGGACTCAGCGGTGCTGGGCTCGGCTGTGCTCGGTGGGGCTGGGCTCGGCGGGGCTGGGCTCGGCGGGGCTGGGCTCGGCGGGGCTGGGCTCGGCGGGGCTGGGCTCGGCGGGGCGGGGCTCGGCGGGGCGGGGCTGGACTTGGCTGGGCTGGAGGGGTGGCTGGGCAGGGCTCGGCAGGTCTTGGCTTCGCAGGGCTCGACTTCTCTCGGCAGTCAGCAGCAGAACGACCTCGACGAGCACGCGGGTCGTGTTTTGGAGTTCCAGGGCCACCGCTTGTGTGGCGCGAGCTTGCTCCTGGTTCGACTCCGCAACAGCCTCCTTGCGGTGGCTGAGGGTATCGATTGAACGCAGGAGCTGGAAAGACGGGGCATTTAATGCGCAGCAACAACATATTTCTAGACACCCAGAGGGCGTGAAAACCTTGCATATGTCACAATTCGGTTTGCATTATGCTTTTGTAGATCTATCTCCATTGCCCTCTGCTGCAGTCCCACTTTCACAGTGGCATCTTTATTAAACTCGTACCTATTTAGTCATGTTACGGAGTTCTATGTTTGAGCCAATACCTGGCCTTGGAACTCCACGTCCCGCGCGTCCCTCGTCTCGTTCTGCTGCACCTGTCGAGTCTGGTTGGCGACTGCCTGCATGGCAGCCTCGTCGTGCCGCTCCTGCCTCGACATTCGGGGGGTGGCACGAGGCGCCGTGGGCCGCACCCGGGGCCTTGCAGGTGGCCTGACATCTGCCAGGAAACAAAGAATGCTTCTGTCATATCAGACAATCCTAGTTGTCTTCATGAGAGGTCTCACCCCGCGAGGTGGAGGGCACCGGCTCGGCTGCCTGCTGCCCGTGACCTGCCTGGGCGCCTGTGGGTCTCCCCTAGAAGGGAATTTGTAAGTCCTAGTCAGCACACAGGACTTGTCTGCATTTTCTAGATATTGAGAGTGGGTTTGTTGAGGCTGCATTCCACTCAGGGGAAACAAAATTACACTGTTTCAGAGGTAGTGCCATTCATGTCTAGGATTGACTCCCCAAATATGTCTAGTGGCAGCTCAAAAGGTTGCACTTCCCCTGTTTTTGTGAAAATGTACCTCTGTGATACAGAAATTGAATCTTACGACAGCGTGCACACAATACAACTGAGGGTAGCAACAACCACAAAAGCAAGAAGAAAAAGGACTACACAAAAACTACAGATGTTTTGGCCTTAGAAACTCCAGTATTACTGCAATAAATATAGTGTTTTTTGTCGTAAGTGCTTTTGTTTTAGATTTTGCCTTTACGTGGATGAATTAATCCGCCCTCCGATTCGCTGAATTATAAAAAGTGCCAGCACCTTTAATGCATATATTCACATTCACAGGTGCGGATTTAGAGGGGGGTCGGATGTCCTGACCCCCCTCTTGATTTCTGCATGTGTAAAATTTAGGGCATTAAACAAGGGAGAGGGGGAGGGGGTTCCTAAACATATGTTACGCTGACCAACACCTGACCCCCCCCCCCCCCCTCAGGAAATTTCTGCATCCGCCCCTGCATTCATATTTATCACATTTCACTGCGGTATACATCTTAGCTCACTGATAATAAAACCCTGCACGGATATTCTCCATTGGGATTGAACAGCTACATGTGCAATAGTATGTTAGGTTCAAGCGTGCACTCACCTCGGCCTCGTCCTCAAAAGCGGGGACGGAAAACCCAGGAGCGCCCAGGGCCGAGTCCTCGCCCACCAGCGTCAAAATATGTGCGTATGATGACGCCAGTGAGCGCACCCGGCCGCCTCCTCCCCCAGTTTGCCTGCGAGTAAAGGAAGTAATTCAATAGCTTGGTCCACACTATGAGTAGACGACGCAAATTACCTCGCCTGTTTCGCCAGCTCGGCTGCCCGCGCCCGCGCCTTCGACACCCGCACGGCCCAGTAGCGTTTCCAAGCTTCCGGCTCCTTCCTCGGAGGCCCGAGGTAGTTGAGCCGGGAGGTTAGCTCGGTCCAGAGACGAACTTTGTCGTCTCTGGACAGGGCCGGGCTGAGCTCAGTTGCACCGCGTACCAGAGAGGGGTTCTCGAACATAAATGTATCGAGTTCCTCCCTCTGGGCCGCGATCACACGTTGCCTGCTCCCGTCGTCCATGTTGTTTGAACCATAGTCACTGACAATTTAAGAAACGCAGGGTACTGCAAGACTGGAACCTTTTATTATCGCTCCGCAGCCAATGAGATAGCCGCATTAGCCGATGAGAACGCCGAGGAACCAATCACGACGCAAGAAGAGCGAGCATGACAGGCCACATCCTCCCGTTTCTTGAGCCGTCATCAGTGACAGTGATTTGAACTGGGCGCTCATTTGCATCCCGCATGTTGTTCTAACCTTTTATGCGAGTTTACTTCATCTAATATTTTTTGGAACCGCTACAAAATCAGTTGTTCATTTCAATAGAACACGTGTATTTTTTTAGTCTGACAAGTTTCTTTAAAAAAGAGCCGATGTGAAGGTCGCCGCCGCAAGGGATTGGCTGCCATCGCTTGACTAAAAGCAGAAAATGCCTTTCGGTTGCCGGAGAAACGGACGCTTGCGTAGGGGCAAGGCTCCAGATAGGTACCGCCGGGAAAGCGTAGGTACGGCAGGGGGACAGCGTAGCTACTTCCGCTCTTCGGCGGTTGGCTCTTGACGCCTCTCAAGTGAGTGACAGACGCCAATCTTGCCATGTCGTCACGGCGTCAAAGAGGGCGGTTTCGCGGTGCGCGCTGTTGCTTGGTTACGCTCCTGCTGCCGCTACGTCACTTCTGTTTCTAGTTTCTCGAAAGTCCAACATAGGTCCCTTGGTATGGTCATTAGATAACCCATTTGTTTGTAACATATCCAGGAGGTCCTCGAATGCTCGACACTCTCAACAAGCTCCTGATGTCTATCCGGCCACCTCACAGCATCAGCCGTCTGCCCCGCTCCCTCTGTGAGAGGAGCTATTGGAAGGCCAACGAGTGGCGCAACTGGTTGTTGTTCTACAGCGTTCCGTGCCTGGAACAATTTCTGCCTCACCGCTACTGGAAACATTGGTGCCTCCTTGCGGAGGCCATCTGGATTCTTCTCTCAACTGGGATTTCGCAAGAAATGATCGACCATGCTGGTAGGTTTGTTCTTACCCACACAAAACATTATTCCTTCTCAATTGTTCTTATTTCAGTACAATAGTAATTCGGTCAAATACTGCTGTCTGTATGGAAGCGATAAAAGTAGTTAAAGCAAGCAATATTTGTGTATTATGCCAGATAATTATTTACTCCAGGCATTCTTTATTTAAACTAAAAAAACATTGTTTCTCAATTGATGAATGTCTGTGTGCCAAACTTTTATTTTTGCTAGAGGGTTTCTTTTTATCTCGGACTAAAAGTAGTAACATAGGAAGGGCACTGAAAAAGATCTTAGTTGTGGATAATGTTGAAGAATGTAATGGATGCCAGGAAAAAATTGCTAAATGATAATTAGCAAGCTAACTTCTGAAAAGGCATTAGGTAATATTTCAATTCTTCGTCGTCGTTGGCATATTTTGATCAGATAGCTTTTGGTTCCTGCAAAAGATGCCAACGTTGCAGTACAGCAGGCAGTCTACTCCAGTTCATTCACATTTTGTGACTACATTTAGACTGCACTGGGCAAACATGCTAATGCTAATGTAGTCCCTTTGCTTATCCTGGGTGAGGAAGTAATATTTTTTACTTCAGAAAGGTGTGTCCTAGCAGGAACTGTACCCTAGCAGGAATTATCTGCTTTTGATTCTGTATGAAGCTTCTCATTGATGGCTGATGGCAGCTCTCCTCAAATCGAGAGCACTTCTATGGTACAATGTGCCTTGTGACACTTTGGCTTATCTGTGCCCTTGAATTTCGCTTATTTTTCAATTTGCAAAAATAAGGGGCTTGTATTACACTATTTCAATAAAGTGAATATATGTTTGCATACAAGTTCTGGATGAAAGCACCATGGCAGCTAAAGTTAAAAAAGTCAAAGCAGCAGATAACATTGGGATAGCAGTGCAACAAAGCCTGAAGCTGAAGCTATAAATTTAAATTTAATTGATATCATTGACCCCCGCAACCGAAAGGGGTGTCACTAGGTCTGCCCACACATAAATGGTAGCATAATCTGCATACATCTCCATAAGTGAATCCTTCATATATGCTCTAAAATATTAAAAGAAGCATAATTTAATGGGGCTCATATACTTTATATATCAGGGGTGGCCAAGCTGCGGCTCTTCGCGTGTTAAAGTGCGGCTTGCGGCTTCCCCTCCCCCCCCCCCCCACCCCCCCCCCCCCGCACTTCCCTAAAAAGAGGAATGGAACGCGTCCTAAATCGAAAGACAGGTTGTGGTTTGGTAGTCTTGCGCTACTGCTACCTTCTGTTTAGTTGGACCGCTTTTGACTCGGATAGATTGAAAGTAGTTCAAGTTTCGTTTATTGCTCTGGACAAAAGTTTGCCCCCCCCCCCCCCCCCCCCGTTGCGGCTCTTGGAAGTTTCGTGGTTTTGTGTGCGGCTCTTAGGCCGGGTCAGCCTGGCCACCCCTGGTATATATAATTTGATTTATGTGTGGTAGCAGGTTGTACACTAGCAGCATCATTGCCGGTTTGTGTTATCTTGATGTAATTTCAGTTTAATTTTTGAGTTAAAGGGACACTGACAGGGTATTTATGCTAGGCAAGGTTTTTATTTGCACATGACAAATGAGAGCACAGCTACCCAGAAAAGAATTTGCAGCTCGAAATCCGTTTTCTTTCTGCTTGAAAACTGCGGATCGAGAACTGGCCAGTTTGAGTCGCGCTCACCCTCTTCACCGTGGTCATGTGCCATTTTCTATGGTTTAGACACAACCACCAAGTATAATCAAACTCGTGGGTCATCAAAAACACACACTTAATATTAAAAAAAAAAGATGTGATAACCAATTTTTTGTGGTTTTAAGAAACTGCAAATACATTGATTGAAACAAAACAAAAAAAGTTGCACAGCCACGTGACTTCCGCCAACTCTCTCCTCCTCTATATTTCTTCCAGTTCGATTTCGGTTTCGTGCAGTAGAGTTTTTTTACTTTATTAAAAATATATGTGATGCTGTAGCGAAATATTGATTTTGTAGTCTTCTGACACAATAATAAATTGCCTGGCAAAAAAAAAAAAAAATTTTGGTGGTGTGGTAGTGTCCCTTTAAGCACCTAAATAATTTTTAAAGTAGTATCTGTGCTGGATTTTATGACAGTATACCATGAATTTTGACTTGAAATCTTTTTTATTTTAGATTCACTCCTGACGAGGTTTGTGGAACGAATGCCACGGCTGTACAACATCAAGATGATGACTTTTAACGTGCACCAACTCCTACATCTCACAAAATCTGTGAGAGAACTTCGGCCGCTTTGGGCTCACTCAGCCTTTGTCTTTGAATCTGGTAATGGAAGGCTCGTGAAGTGTGTAACGGCTGCCAAAGGTGTGCCTCTACAGATCTTGGAACGCCTATGTATGGCACAAGAGGTGGAATTGCTGCCTTTGACGTTAAGCGTCTCACCACACGTAAAGGCAGTGTGCGATAAAATGACAAAGCACCGGCTTGTGCAGGTGTCCTGTGAAGTTGATGGGGCCACAATGCCTGGTCAGGCCAAACTAGTTTCCAATTTGGCAGCTTGTGAAGAAGAAGCACTTGTTGAGGCAGGCTACTCTTCAACTTTCTTAGTGGGGGAGTACTTCCGTTTTGTTTACCAGGGAAACATTTACACAAGCAGGCAGTATACTCGTGAAAGAAAGAGCAACAGTACAGTCATGATTGGACTTGACTCAGTGTTTTATGTTATTGAAAGAATTGTGGAAGTCTCTACTCCATCGAAGACATGTTTTATGTTGTGCAAAGAAATAGTGACTATTGAAGATGGAGGCTACCCAAGTCATGTACAGGAGTGTTTTATTTCACAGAGCAATATTATTAAGGCTCTCCCTTTTTCCATGATATCAACTGGATGTATTCTTGTTGATCTTGGAAGCAAGGTCTTTGTTTGCAAGCTGCCGAACAGGATTGAAAGAGACTGAACTTATTCGAGTTGCACATTTTCTTTTGTGTTCATTTAGGCCGTCTGCTAGTCGCGCACCTTCTGTGTTTGTTCATGCCTCGAATACCCTCACGCGCGCAGTGATGCGATTGACCCGAGCGATTTTGTAAAACCTTTTGGAGCTGCCAAAAGTCTATTATGGAGCAGCAAAGAGTTCTTTTGGAACACAAGCACACACTTCATTTTTATTCATAGCACTGTGAATATTATATCTTAAGATTCATGTGTACCTTAAGATTCATGTAGAACTTCATAATAATCGAGATTGACATGTGAACGATAAGTATGCCTTTTTAAAACAATCCAGCCAAAGTCAATGTTTTTCCCAAGCTTCCTTCTACTGGTTCACCTAATTTAGTTTTAATTTATTCTATTGACTGTACTTCAAACAGATAAAAATATATAAAGATGGCAACTTAACAATGAAGTGCGAACAAAAATAAACCTATAGAGTAGTTTGTATAAATTTTCTTGTGAGTGCCTTCGCTGAATCCCGAATTTGAAAGAAATAATGCCAGAATACCGCAGTCAATCATAAATAATAGCCACAGTTAAATTCAGACATTTTTACTGCAACTAAGAGCCGTTACATTAACACTCTCGAAGTTCCTTGATTTAATATACCCGACGCTTGCTTGTTTAACGTTCCACTCTGGGGGAGGCTTTCCCTTTAGCACTCGGGTGCACTGCGGCGAAGCAAGATAAGCAAAATTTCTTTGCTTGCTTTGCATTTGCCCCTTCACTGCTGTACACAACTGTGTGGTGAGAAGCACAGAGCGGACAAGGAACAGAACAGATATTGCATAAATTCCAAGTACTGTCAGTGTTTGACACCAGAGAGATAAAATAGGATAGTGTGTTATTTGTGGTAAAAATGGAAAGTTCTGAACATTCGCACGAGCCTACCATTAGGACTTGGACGTGTAGCGGGGCATGATCGTCGTTGTATTTTTAGTATTAAGTGAAATCAAGTTTTGGCACAATATTGTCTCAAGTTCCTCACATTTGGGCTAAATGTAGAAGGATATTTAGCAGCTAGGGTAAGCCCTTTGGTGCAGTTTTCTGCAAATGGCGCAGCAATCGCATCACTGCGCGCGCTTGTTTACACCTTGTATCCACCACTCGCAGTGCATTCTCAACGAATTCTTAGTGGAGCCCGTTTATTGGCATGCTCCCTCTCGATATTTTCATACTTTAAAAACACATTTTGGTTCACTTCCTCACCATATTGCTCTGTGTTCAAATGGCTTTGATATTGGAAAACCTACCGTAGAATACCGCACATCCGCCCATTCCCAAATTTGTAAGATCTGAGAAAATATGCACAGTCCATTTATATTTAAAACTGATGACCGGACAAGCCCCCATCCCCCATTTTTTTGTGATTATCTCCAAAGTTTGAGTGGGTGCTTGCCCGGTATTTTATGTTATACAGCATGTTGTGTTAGATAGCTTATTTGACAATTTGCTTGGCTCCTTATGCTATGAAGAGGAAAAGAAGACGCTTACAACGCTGTTTTATGCTTGCTTTTTCAACTTGCAATATGTATATGTAAATCTTTGTGTGTGTTACTTTGCCAATAACTCTTTTTGACTACTTTTTGTTCATATCCCAATCACGTTTTATTTAGTATGGGTGGCCTACATAAAGAAACTCTATAAAGCACGAATAAATTGTTCCTCGCAGTTCAGTGAATGTCAAAATTGTTGTATGCATGTTAGTGTAAAGTTGGTGTTTCTATGATGGCATCTGGTGTTTTCATTGTAAATGGGAAATTTAGCCAGTTCAGTATATTACTGACCTGGGGTCTTTAACATGCATCAGTGATTACACAATTACATGTTAGTTAATTGGCCGCAGGGGACACCTTTTTGTGGGCAACCAGTCGTGTAATGGCGGTATTTGATTGACTTCCTCTAAGGACTTCCTTCCATGCTGTCACCTGGCGGTATAAAGGAAGTGATTTACTGCACGAGTTCCATGATCCATTTAAATGGGAAGATGTATGACCGACTTCCTGACTCCTTTCCGTGCTGTCGCATGGCGGTATAACGGAAATGATTCATGTCCGAGTTCTGTGAGACCATACAGGAATCGACGTCTGTGAGGGTTCTTACAGGAGCTCTCATGGCATAACGGAAATTGAACTCGGTTTGGCTTCACGTATTAAAACCTTAAAGGATTCGACTTCCCATCATATTCCCGTAGACATAAATAAAAGATGAATTCTCGTAAGACTTCTTTATAGGAATATATAGGAAATGCTTTACCATAAGAGATCCTGTTAAAAAGGTATAGAGCAAATGCCTTCCTTTAAGTTCATTTACAGGAAATGCTTTCCTTTAAGATTCCCTGTAAACATTTTTTTACAAGAATCGGCTTCCTATAGGACTTCCTGTTGAAAAATTTACAGGAAACGCCTTCCTTTAAGATATCCTGTAAACATTTTTTACCAGACTCGGCTTCCTGTAGGACTTCCTGTACAAAAATGTACAGGAAACACCTTCCTTTAAGATTTCCTGTAAATTATATTACAGGAAACTGTTTCCTGTAGAACTTCCTGTAGAAAAGTGTACAGGAAACACCTTCCTATAAGATTCCTGTAAAAAAGTTTACAGGATTTTTCAGTAGGGACAATAGGCACAAAGGCGTTTTTTCACAAGCTTAATCTAAGTCGCCTTAGCTTATTAGAGCTAGCAACAGGATTTGATTGCTCAAAAGAATGTTCACGACTCCTCGTGCCACGCCCCACGCCTTTTCATACGGAAAAACTCAAAAAAATAGCGAAATGTCAAAAAATGTATTTGAGATAATGAGTACAAGATACTCAGAATTGTAATTAAGATAGAGTATCAAATACTCTTGATCAAAAGTATTTGCAAGATACCAAGATACTTCAAAATGTATTTAAGATACAGTATCTTGAGTGGAGTATTTGAGTTAGGCACAAGTTTGCTTCGAGCACATATTTGCCTGGGGTCCAGTGAAGTATGGCCTCTTACTATGGGCAATCGTATGGGGCTCTTCTGTAGTATCTTCTTTGTTATAGCGACAAGGAATTGCTTACACTGCATCCTAAATGTAAATGTATCTTTTGCACTTTGGAGCTTTTCAGAATCTGTTGGGCCGCACGGCCGATGGATTGCCCATTGTTTGTTTGGATTGCCCATGTCAATCTTGAGCATGCTGGTGGTGCCTGTTGCCGAGCAGAGAACCGAGAATGTCACAAATTTTGTCACCAGCTTTCTCACCACACTTTCAAGGTCTTTTGCCAGGAAGAATACCACCCAAGTAGCAGGGGAGCCTGGCCGAAGGCATGACCATATCCCCATGGCCGAGCCATTGTTCATCGGCCATTGCCCGGTCAAAAAAATTGGTGCCGACCTCGTTATGGTCCCTCGGCATAGGAAAGGCCCACCTGCCCAGGCTTTGGGAAGGCCAGGCCCTATGTTCGAGTACTGGCCACAATTGCCCGGCTTAGGCATCGGCTGAGCACCAATGGCCGGGCACCAGCAGAAAACTAAGGGCCGAGGTTGGTATTGAGTCGGCCACCGAGCTGGCATGGTGGCACCGGCAAAACACGAGTGGCCGAGGGCGGCTTTGGGTCAGCCACCGAGAGGATACAGTGGCACCGGCAGAACACCAGTGGCCGAGGGCGGGTTTGGGTTGGCCACCGAGATATCGTGGCACCGGCAGAACACCAGTGGCCGAGGGCGGCTTTGGGTCGGCCACCGACCTGAGATCGTGACACTGCCAGGACGCCAGTGGCTGAGGGCAGCTTTGGCTCGGCCAGCTACCTGAGATTGTGGCACCGGCAGTACACCAGTGGCCGAGGGCGGCTTTGGGTCGGGGCACCGCCGGAGCACCAGTTGCCGAGTGTGGCACCATGTCGGTCGTTGGGCTGGTATTGTGCTACCGGCAGAGCGCCATGCAGTGGCTGACGGTGGCACTGGTTGGCTGCCAATCTGGCGTTGGCATTGGCAGATGTTCGGCGAAAATGGTTGGACCAATGCCTGCCATTACCCTTACAAAAATATGTATGAACACTCCCAGGACGTTCTATAGACCCTTTCTTCAAGGGTGCCGCCATCTTGAATTGTCGCTTCCAGTATGGGCGAAAACATTGTTTTGCCGTCGCCACGCCAATAGAACGCATTTAGGAGAAAAGCGTAACCGTCACTCATTCTCGTTTTCTCTCCCCTCTTTTTTTTACTACTTGCAGGTTGAAACGTTTTAATATTTTTCCGTCGCCCATACTGAATATGCCTACTTGGCGGTCGGGGCCGAGAGTAAGCGGAAAAGGTCTATAGGCAGAACATAAGGCGGAGACCTTGTATTGGTATTGGCACACCACGACTGCTGTTGCCTTCGTGAAGTCGTCCTATGGCTGCCCTATTCGCGTCTCCAGCTCGACGCTCGCCCTTCCGCGGCGGAAACGAAAAGCGCTCTAGTGAGGGTCCCCCGATTCTCCTGCTCAGCGGGCATGGCGGAACTGCTCGCGATCATGGCTCGCGAAATGTCGTTTCCGAATGCAAACAACACTCTTCACTGTCCCAACATAGTGCTGCAGCGGGTATGGGATTGTACCTTATTGGAGAGTTTTAGTATTGCGCATAGAAGCAAACGCAAGCGGTGTGCATTTGCGCTAGAGTTGCGTGCCCCACGTAGTGCGTGCGCCTCATCGCCATGCGCCATCCAAGACCGCAATTTTGGGCTCCGCGCACGCGCAGTGTGGAACACGCAAAGCTAACGTAAACACACAGGGCTTGAGTTCGCTCGTTTCCGCAATATTAAAACTCACTACCGTTTCAACGGCTTCCAACGCCAACGAAACGTGCTGCAGTGAGCAGACGTGCAAGCAGGTAGGCGAGGTAGGCGTTCCTTCGAACTGGAAAGGTTGAGATTGGCAAAACGACGGCGAGCAAATACAAAAGTAAATAAATGTTATGAAAAAACTAATAATTAAAAAAAACTTGTTTTACTTTTGGCCATTTGGTTCGGAAATATATTGGTGGCGACTTTGGGCGTTTCGCTGATTGTCAAAAGTTGCGACTTTGACAGCACAATATACTTTATCCACAATTAATGTAATTTTACATGGATTTCTCACATTAGCTAGAATGTTTTCATTGATTTTAGACTATTTTTATTTTATTGGTAATTGAAATGCAGCAATTGGAACCAGCTAGTGATGATAATTAGCACAGTTTTCATTGTCATATTTCTTCGCGCGTTTAAAATTAGATCATAAGCAACAAATTGTATTAGAGCTTGAAGAATTACTTATTCAAATATGTGAATTTTAATAATATTATTCTTAATACAAATCGCGGCAATGCATGCCTCCAATGAACGCCAAGATCAAGAGAATACGCTATTGAACCGTAATAGTCTTTCCAGAAAGGTGTAATTCTGTTTTCTTTTTAGCATATGAAAAACTCTGACATCGTTATCAAGATAGACAAACAGTCAAATACTGGATGTAACATGAACTACGCGTCACGCGGTGCTATAAAATCACACACACACTTCAGCTGTCTGACTCGGATTCCGTCTTTGGGTTGTTGCAGTAAGAGCAGCGTTTATTAGATTATGCGTTTCGTGGACATATTATAAAAGTTTGAATTATTCACTTATTCTTGTGCTGGGATAATTTTCATTATTTCCCATGACAATTATCTGAGCGAGAGAAAGGCAGCGAGAACACATAGATATCAGCACTAATTTTTTCAACAACTACAAATATCAGCCTGGATCGAACAGTATGTCACAAAACAAAGTTTCCGCGAACATTTTTTCTAAGGAAATAATTACGATGTGAGACACATCTTGAGTCATGAAAGAATTCGCAATTAAGACCTATATTGAGAAATTAAATCCAAAATAGAGGTAAGTTTCGGTTTCGCTCCAGAATTAAAACCCACCTCTCTCTGAGGAATGGAGGGAATTTCCTCCCCCTTGAAAGGAGGAAAATTCCCACCTCTGTCCTAGGCAGGAGGAAATTTTCTCCCTCTTGAAAGGAACAAAATTCCCACCTCTACGATAGACATGGAGAAACTTTCCTCTCCCTTGAAAGGAGGAATATTCCCACCTCTATCATAGACATGGAGAAAATTTCCTCCCCCTTGAAAGGAGAAAAATTCCCACCTCTACCTTAGGCATGGAGGACATTTTCTTCCTTATGAAAGGAGAAAATTTCCCACCTCTATCATAGACATGGAGAAAATTTTCTCTCCCTTACGTGGAGGAATATTCCCACCCCTATTATATGCACGGAGGAAATTTCCTCCATGCCTAACATAGAAGTGGGAATTTTCCACCTTTCAAAGGGGAGGAAATTTCCTCCCCCCTGAAAGGAGGAAAATTCCCACCTACATCTCCCCACAAAAGGAGGAAATTTGCTGCCCATTTTCGTGAATGGAGAAAAACTTAGTCCTCTCCAAAAAGAAGAAATGTAACACCTATTTTCTTCCGGGCAAAAATTTGCTCCCCCTTTTGATGAACAAATTTATCACAAAATTTTGCTAGAGGAGACAAGCATGCTCCACCTGCATAGGATGAAAATTGCCAGCTAATCCCAATGCTGGAGAAATATTGCTCCAGCTACACAATAGAAAATGTCCTACAACTTTCACCTGCAAGAGAAAACCTGCTACTTCTATGGAAGAGAATTTCCCACTTGTTTCTGCCACTAAGTATTTCTTCCCTCTTTCAGAATATGCTTCGAGGGGATATGGGATAGAGGTATCACATGTTGCCACCATATATCATCCTAAATTAAACAGACAATGTTAGTTGTCTGTGTGCACTGTCCCTCAGGCAAAGAGATTTTATTTTTTCTCAAGGTTTCCTTCATTGCCGACAGTGCCGTTATGACCATTGTGGTTGGTTTAGTGACCTGCAGCACCAGCACGTGCTCTAGTAGAGCATAAAATCCTCTGGCTCCCGGTTGGTAGCAAATGTCGGCCACCCAGTGCAGGCAGAATGCGACCAGGATCGCATGCACTGGGTGGTCAGCCTTGATGACTTGGTCCTCCACTTGAACCATACAGAGGCCAACATCATCTAGACCTCCACTCCAGATTACGGAGGGGTATTTGGAGAACCATGGTGCCTGAAACCAGATAAGCAAACATCTGTTGGTCCCAAAACGTATTCATGTCGACCTGTTTGCATAGTTCAATTACAATTTCAATTGCTTGCCCGCAGCTAGCCGTACCACTTTTAAATAAGTCTCATATCATCTACCTCGACTACCTAAGTATGCTCAGCTCTATGTATAATGGGTGTACCGTTTGTCTCTTCTATACTGAGAAACTGAACCTTCCCAAGATCGCTGCTGGCAAACTGCAAGGTGCCATGCATTACAATACTGGGGAGTGTGACAACTGATTTCCCTACAGTCATAGAAATCTGTCTTTGGAGGGTTGGATATTTATTCGAAAATTTAGAATTTAAATGACAAGCTGCAGCTGAACAATGTGGTAGTGATGACTGCATAGCAAAGCAGCCATCCTATACACATGCATGGGATGTCTTGTGAAGGGTCAGCTTGAACACGACACAAACGGAGAAAGGACAGGACAGAACGTACAGCTGAGCTGAATACCGACTACGCTTTAGTAAACTTCTTTGCATGTTTGATGTATCATGCTTTTTCTGAGTATCAGACTGAATGTTGGAATTGGAATTGCACCACGTGGTCCACAAATCCACAGTAGAAAAAAAACAGGTAGCTGTTAGACTAGCATTGCACAAGTTTCCATTACCACGTCCTTGATGAATGAGGACGTCTGCTCCCTTACAGTTCTTGGCAGAGTCACCAAGAAGGCCAGGGTGGTCATCACTGCAATGAAAACAAGCAGAAAACAACTAATTATAAAAAGCAATGGAATGATGAATACTTAGTTTACAGTAAAAGCTCGTTAATTCGGATCGCAAGGAACCGGCAGAAATGTCCGAGTTAACCGAAATCCGGATTATCGAATGGACTATAAAAACACTGGAAAAAATGTGTTCTGCATGGGCATACATTTATTTCTGGAAAAACTCAGTTATTCGTGTTTGCTTCTTCGCAGAAAGTTGGCGAAGGACAATTTTCTTCAACCCCATTAAATGATTGTGAGCGTACTGACTTTCGGGGATCCCGTCACAAAATTCTTCTAACACGGCGAGGGCCTCTGCGGCTTCCTTGACAGTGCGACGTCGTGACGGTTGATCGGACGCATTATTGGAATCATGCTTGTCGTGCCCGCCGAGCACTCCCGATATTATTTCATCGTCACTCAACTGACCAGCAATGGCAACATCGCGATCTATAGCGATATAATCGGCAAGCTGTACACCACTGGGCAGGACACGCTCGAGACAACTGTCATCCACCTCTTCAGCAGTTTCTTGGCTGTCCTCCGAGGTGGCATCAAGAATGGCCTCACAAACGTCAGGGCGGATGAACCCACTGTGCCTCAAGCAGTTGGCTATCGCCTCGGCCGGCGTGTTGTTCCAGACATGAGCCAAAATCTGAAATGCGCTGAGCAGGTTAAGATTGTATTCTCGGCCTGCCTCCGTGCACAGCAGCATTCGTTCCAGTACATGCCTTCGGTACTTGCCCTTAACGTATTGGATAATCCCTTGATCCAGCGGCTGCAATGAGGCCGTCGTGTTAGAGCATGCAGCGTGAGATCTGCAGAGCATGATGGCGTGATGGCACAGAAAACCGCCCACCAACAAAGCGATTACAACCCCCCGAACAAAACGCAGC
This sequence comes from Ixodes scapularis, assembly GCF_016920785.2. Lineage (NCBI taxonomy): Eukaryota > Metazoa > Arthropoda > Arachnida > Ixodida > Ixodidae > Ixodes > Ixodes scapularis. The sequence goes on from NW_024609857.1 coordinate 138,880,156, forward strand.
ACAAATCAGATGCAAGTGGTGCGAACCGCCCTCTCCATCACGCTGTCCTCGCAGCTTCAGTGAACGCTAGATAGTTCGGCTGCTACGTCCATATTGGGTGGCATTTAGCGCCGCCTAGCAGCGACTCGCTCGTTCACTATCGCCGCCATCGCAGTTCTCGTGACTTGGCGCGCAGCTGTCCTGCCGCCGGTGGCGGCGCAACGAGAGGGTGTTTACGGCTTCCAGACACCCAGCATCGTGCGGCTGAAAGCTGAAAATTGCGATAACCCTCTTAGGGGATTGTCCGAGTTAACCGGTGCGCGGCAAAATACTTCCGAGTTAACGAGCATATGACGCCATTGAGCTACACATAGAATTGTAGGGACCGCGTGGCGAGTCCGAGTTATCCGAAATTCCGAGTTAACGAGATCCGGATAAACCAGCTTTTACTGTATTGAGTCAACGTGAGAAGTGCTCTCACAATGTTGATGCTCCGTGCTGCAGGTATCCACCCTTTCCAGAATGTCCCAGGTGGCCTTCTACACCCTCTTTGCAGCCACGTCTAATACAGTGGCCATCTGTAGCTGCGCCACACCACTGTCACAGTCTGGATTGGCGCGTCACCACCAAACCTTTCGAATTGCCGAAAGATCTGAAATACATAAAACAAAGAATAATGCCAAAAATCTGTGTAGAGAGGCAAGCACACATCCCTGTAGTCTCAGCTAGGTCAAAGCGTCTCACATTAATCACGGGTACATTATGAGGTGTGATCAAAAAATTCTGAGACTGATTTTCTAGCGTAAAAGGAGGACAGCACAGTGATGTGCATGCAGCAGTCCAAGGCAGGAACCTTTCTGCACTGTTATGCCAAAGAGTGTCGCTCTGAACATTTGGAACTAAGCTACACGAGTTTGTTTGACCACATGCACGAGCATATTGGCGATCTCTTCATAGACTGCAAACCAAAGCGAAAGCAAACATCAATTTTATGTCTAACTTTTTGAAAGCTATCGGTCTTTTACACCGGCTGTAATTGTATATTCAACTTCATCTCCATCACTATTTACAAGTCATATACATAGTTTTAATCCACCACAGCTACTAAAGCTCTTTCTCCTCTGAAACCTTCTCTGCAATAGTCTGTATCTGGCGCATCATAGCCTAAAATGCTTTTGCACCATAAAACCCTAATCAATCAATCAATCAATCTAACTTGGCACATCTAAAACAGAGACCTCTGAAAGTATTTGGCAGTGACTATTTTTACGTCCACCGTCCAAATCTCCAAAATCATTTCGACGTCTGTGACGTCACTTTTGTAAAATGTCAAAATAGTGGCTCTATTATTTCAACGTCCCCTTTCAATGCAGCAGCCGTGGCAAGAGTTTTCTGGTTTCATTCTGCTTAGTTTCTGATGGCATCGTTGGTGTTGTGTCAGCGTTTTCACGGATAGATTCGGTCCTTGTTGGCAGTGGAAATGTCTTGATCAGCTTGTGGGTGTGGGGGACTGGCTCGAAAGTTTACCCTTTCGGATGTGACGCGCCCATTGTCACGTCTTCAGGAAGTGGCGTCACGGATCTCAAAGTAATATTAAAAAATTGAAAGTGGATGTTGAAATAGTCACTGCCAAGTAATTTAGAAGGCTTATGTCAAAAACCAGTGAGGTGTGCACAGTGTTTTGAGTGGTGCTCGTGCCTCAACAATGGCAGAATTTCACTGAAGTCAAGGCGAGGTCGGATAAGGTCGCCTTACCACTACTCGTCTTCCACCGATGCTCTGCCGTTCCCGAAGCGCGAGTGCCACTTAAAACACTTTGCAAATTCACTGCTCTTTTGACACAAGCCTGCTAAACCACTTGAAAGGTCTCCGTTTGATATTTGCCGAGTTTGACGCAGAATTGATGTTCGCTCTCGCTCTGGTTTGCAGTCTACGGTGAAATCGCTATTGTGCCCCTGCACGTGGTCACAAAAACTCGTGAAGCGCAGCTCCAAATGCTCACAGAGCGACGCCCATTGGTGTAACGAGACATGAAGGTCCCCGCCTTCGACTGCTGCATGCGCATTACTGTGCTGCCGTCTCTTCTTACGCTAGAAATTCAGTGTCGGAACTTCTTGATCGCACCTCATGCAAACAATAATTTGCACATAATGCAGGTCGGTGCCAGCTGGGTCCTGCAATAGCTCACGCTCGTGCAAAAAGAATGCCAAAGAAATCTACAACAGGAATGTTGCAGCTTCGCTGTAGCCAACCCTGATGAGTTTTTTGATTGCCTGATCACAATACATGAGTGCAGGGGGTACCATTACGATGAAAGCACGTCGGTTCATCACCACCACAAAAAAGTGAAGATGCAGTTATCTTGAGGGAAGCAAATGATGATTGTTGTCTGGGACTGCTCTGGTGTGCTCCTGACAGATTTTTCCATAAGGGCCAAACAGTCACCAGGAAATAGTACCTGGACCTCTTGAAGAGGTTACAGGAATTCATCATCACGGTAAAGAGCAGACCAAAAGAGTGTGTTTGCTCCAAGGCAATGCCTCAAATAATTCAGTGCAGAAGGCCGACACATGACGCTGATTTTGGCAATTAAATTCTGCCTCAGCCTTCATATTCACCTGACCTGGCACCCAGTACCTTTCATATCACTTTGAGCGTTCACTGCGTGACAGGCATTTACAGGACGGTGACAAGATGCTTGTCGAGCTGACAAAGTTGATCTTCAACACCAAAAACAATACAAAAACAAACAAAGCCAGCTGCATAAATGGGTCAAGACACTAATAAAATTTGTTTTAACCACACGGTTGCAAGATATTTATCAAAACCAAAAATATGAATCTGAATCAGAATGCCTGCACTGACCTGTGTTATCCTGACGTGACATGTTTCTCAAAGATGTTGGAAGGAATGAATCAGAACGATGTTGATAGTAGTCTAAGTCAAATGAGTTGTTTTTCTACTCCTCGTGCAATGCTCCCCGAGACCTCGCATGCTTTTTTTTTTTTAACTTATGTTCGATAATTGCTACTTTGAGTGCAATCCTAGCAGTCGAAGTTTTGTTCCATTCACTTCGCAACACTGTAACAGTCGTTGAAGAAAAAGATTTCCGGCTTCTGACCGCCCAACATCCCTCACGAACATGTCATTTTTTTTTTTCATACATGGAATATAATAGAAGTGGCACAAGAATGAAGCACTATGTATACAAGATGCTTGCAATGTAAGTGTAGGCCCCCGATGTCACACTGCCCAACGTGGGCACTTTGGATTCAATTAGATTGTGTGGTGAGACAATTTTTGGGTGCTGTCTTGGCATCCCATTAATTCATCTGGCATAAAAAAAAGAAATATTTTCTTTCAGCTGTGTGCCAGGGAACGTCTTAAGTAGGGGTGTGTGAATACTGAATAGTAGTTATCGAATCGAATACCGAATCAAATTGAGAAAAAAAAGCCGAATATTGAATACTGATTTTATTTGTAGGAATTCTTCACAGTGTGCTGTGAATGAGATTATTATATGTGCAGAATATGCGCCTGATGCAGAATATGCATCTCGTACAGAACAAAAGCTCCAATGTATAAAAATCCTGGTGAAAAAAAAAGAAAAGCAGCTGTTGATGGACATTGGGCACTAAAGATCCAATCTTATGACACAAACATAATCTCTCTACCCTAAGCGTCACAATAATTCACAGTTACAGACACGCGTGCCTTCTTTACTCGTTAAAACAGGGTGTCTACCAACCGGGAATTCTCAGGGATTTTGATTAGTCTGGAAAATCTCAGGGAAAACTCAGAGAATTTGTGCTTCTATCAGGGAATTTTTTTTTTAAGTGTTACAGATGGATTTTTACAGTCCAAAATTCTTCATATATCAATGGAATGGGGCAAACATACAGTCGAGCCCGGTTATATCACACCCGTGTATTTCGAATATTGTTTATATTTAACAGTCCAAACCTCCCCTAGAAAATCGCATTGTTTTTCTGTATCGAACGCCCATAACTCCCATGGCGGGGACACTCGATGTAGCAAACGAAGACGAAGCACAGCCAAGCACGGCCGTCCTTCGCTTCTGCCGGTTCGGATTGCGCCGGCGGGGAGCCCATAGCTCGGGTTGCGGGGCTGGCAGACCGCCAAGCCAGCATACGCGCACGCGGGGATGCGCAACGAAAAACAATTATATAAAAAAACAATAAAACAAAAAAGTGGAGGATAGCAAAAGCAAGGGGAAGGGCACCCGCACCGTAGGGAGGGCAGGGAGTGCCCGCTGTTGGAACGGTCACGTGCGCTCTTTTCCTCAAACATCGCTCCTTCACCCCAAAATAAAATAAGCAAAAAAAAAAAAAGATTTCGTCAAGCGTAGTATGTTGACAACAAGGGTTGAGCAATTGCTCTTTGAACACCTTATCTTTGTTTACCTTTTTCTTTCCCGTTATCGCTCTTGTTTTTCCTTTAGAGCGCAGCTCTTAGGCGTCCGTTTCTGGCTTGAGCGGCGTCGCCGTCGGCGCGACCGTGAGGTCACGTGACCCCTCCCCCCCCCCCCGAGGTCACATGACCTTACGGGGGGGGGGGGGTCACGTAAACCTCACTTTACCTTTTTTATATTTTATTCGCTATGAATTTTACTAACCACTCCGTTCCGTTTTCTTTTTATAACATGCTTTTTAGCGAGCGACAGTATCTGGCAACATGGCGTCAGCCCATCTTGACCCTCTTGACCTAAAACGAAGTTCCGTTTCAGTCAGGGAATTTCACAAATGTCAACTTGGTAGACACCCTGTAAAAGCACGACCTAACACCGCAACATGTCCTTTTTTTATATTTCAGAAAAGGGGCATATTGCGATATTTGGTCTCAATTTTAAGGGAGAAAAAGGGCACCCGGAATTTTATTTTATATAATAAAGAAATAGCTGTTAATCTCAGTAAACAGGCTTAAACAATATAATCTGAAGTAAGAAGAAAAAACATCTGGTTAGGTGGCGCAAGTCACCATCTAAATGCTTCTATGCATCCATTCCTCAGTCCATCTATCCTGTTTTAGAGAGCCTAGATTTAAAAGAGGGAGCAAGCGAAACTGAAACCACGGAGACGGCTCCTCCGTAGATTGGTCGTAAGTGCGCAGTGCACATGTGCTGTGTAGTCGCGTGGAAAGAAGGCGAGCCAACGAAAGAGTGACGACGCCTGCCCGATCGGCGCCTTTCGCCTTTTCGTCACCTTCTCGCAGTTCGTAATACAAACGCGGCTATCGAGCGGTTGGAAACCTTCTCAAATCTAGGCACACTATTTTTCTGTTCCGTTTCGTTCCGAATCAGAATTTGCGACTTGCGGTTCCGAAAGAACGACGACGACAACTCGCCTGTTTCATCGGCGCGGTTAACGTGGTTTTCTTTTTGGGATCCTGCAGTCGCCGATTACTGTGTGTGTGGCAAGTGTTTCACATCGGCGCTTCAATTTGAAACGAGGGGCTTTGCTCGTGAAATGAATTAGGCATGGCGTGGAATTCCGGCCTCTTAACATTTCCTCTGGAAGCGGCGCAAACGGGATGTTTCGGTTGTGATTCAAGGTTAGATTGCTTCACGATCATGAGTAAATCTGCGTGCTATAAAGTTTGTGGCGTTGGTTACTTTTCTTTTTTCTAATCTGTGCATTAGATTTTTGTGGAATTTTAGAACCAAGGAGGTGTTTCTCGCATGGTCTGTCGAACATCACGGCTCTAACATCGGGAGAAAAAACAAATCTTTTGTCAGCTCCCCTGCAAGTAGTGCAAGCAGGACACAAAACAAAAAAAAAAACAAAAAAGAGAAAAACCGGAAATGCACTAAAGTTTGCCGGCAGTGAGCTTGTTTACAAAGAAATACAAGTGAATAGCTAATGAATATTCATGACAAGTATTTCCGACTGTTTGCGAAGATGCAAGCTGTATCTTTCGGACGAAATCCAATGCTGTAGCAGACTGTCTGGTCACCTTTTGACCAGTTGCACAGTTGCGTCGCTAGGCACAATCTGCCACCCGATTAAAGTTCAGCCTCCTCCTCCCCAATGACGAAAGGATGTGCTCTGGCCGGGCTCATTGGAAAGTGCATAGTTACAATGTTGTGACTGACTGCAGAAACGTTTTACTCCTCAAGGCCCCCATCTACGTGCACGGACAATGGTGTCTTGGTGTGGACATGATTGTTTGACGAACTGCAGAAAAGTATTTCTCTGGTCAACGCAAGATTGCTGCGGAGCAAAACAGGGTCATCAGCAACAAGAAACAAACTCTCAAAGCTTCATTTGCAACCTAAGAGAAGGAAAGAGAATTATAGACACCTCTCGAACTGATTGACACATTTAAGCAAACCAGCAGTATATGCTTGCTTCTGTTTGCGAGCAAGAAAAAATTAAAGGTTCTTTTGATCCCTCGGATAAAGTGTGAGTACACATAACATGTAGTGTGTGAAGTGGGCAACTGAAAGTGCCTACACGCTTATCCAGCAGTGCCAGCAGCTGCTCCTGCAGTCTTCTTGATAATGCCCTCTCAATCTGGAGCTCCTGCTCCAGGTTCACGACCCTCTGCTTTGCTGACTTCAGCTTCTCAACAAGTCGGGCGTGCTCTACGAGCGACACAGCGGACGCCCCGTCCTCTTTCTTCTTCTTGCATTCGCCCTCGCTGCCCACCGCAGGGGCCGGCGACATTTCAATCTGAAAAAGGAAAAAGGTCCAGGTGTCTCGATATTCATTTAATATAAACTTCCAACACAGGATTGGGACAGATGTAGTTTACATTAAATTGACCCCCCCTCCCCTTTATCTTTTTAGGAGGTGGAGGTTCCAGCCCTATACCTGTGATTGCTCTCTCCCCCTGAAAAAATGTTTCCAGATGCCCATGACCATATATCCAATATTCACGGCCATTTCAGGATATAATAGGCCTTGTGTGAAACAGCTTGGTGGTCTGGCAGTACTGTGCACACGGCCATCTTGGTGGCGTCAAGTAGCTCGAGTTTCGGTTTCTCAGCACTTCCAGAACGCGGATGCTCTGCCACTAAGTGCGATACGAAAACTTTATTGTTCTCTTACTTTTGATCACCCAACGTGGACAAAGGACTAGGCCGTCATGCCTTTCATCTCTGAGGACGCTTTTAATTCTTTTTTTGATGCGAATATGCATGAAGTCGTGCTGTTCAGAGGTAGACTGCTCTACGTCAATACATGCAACTCAAAGTTTATTTTTTTTTTTAATTTTTAATGACAAATGCTTCTTTTTTTTTTGTGGAAAACTTTGTTTTTTTAAAGAAACTGCCCTGGGCAATATTTTTCAGGTGCTGCGAAGATCTCACATTGGTTTTAGATAGCATTGACCTCAAGCACAGTTGATGGACGTTGCACTATTAATGAAGATTTGTACAACCCTGGCAGAATAACTTCATTGACTTTCTCAGAACTATCCCCCGCCCCTGAGCTTCTTTGCACTAAACAAAAACTGTACCTCAACTGTGACAAAAAAAAAAAAGAAAGGACGAAAGAAAGAAAAAAGAGACTGAAATGAAGTTGGCACTGCTCGCGTAGCTCCACTCGACGTCCGCAATGAAAGTTGGCACTGCTCGCGTAGCTCCACTCGACGTCCGCAATGAAAGTTTTCACCGCCGCTGACATCAAAGTTTTGTCGAAGTGGCGTTCGACAAAAAAAGACATCAAAATCCCATCTCTGAGTGTTGAGCAAACAGACACATCATCCGTGTCTGTTCACATCGTTTGTGTCTGCTGTGCTTTTTATTCTACAAGACCGCACTTCAAAGATTTAGGTATATTAGATCAACAAACTCTCCTGTTTTAGAAATATTTTACAAACCTCGTTTACCGACGCCACATTGTTTTCCAGCTTTCCAAAGTAATTAACTTCTTTTTTTTAAATATATGACATTAAAATGAGGGCTCTCTGGTGCTTAAAGTTCTTTACCGTTAACCATACGCATCTTCAATTATTGTTGGTGGCATGGATTATTAAAACTCATTTTTTTTGCCTCGCTTAACAGCCTTGGTCGTCAGCATACATTGAACTGCCTCCGCTTCTAGAAGAACGCAGGCCGAGACTACAACGTGCATAAAATTTGAAAAAAAAAAGAAAAAAATAATAAAAAGTTTAGAAACAAATTTGGTACAACATAGTGAAAAGATTAGGGCCCAGTTTAACAGTTGTAAATGACTTCACGCTGCGCGATAACGTCCACGTGTTGTCCCCGATTCTTTCTGTCAAATATCTCAAATAACAAATAAAAAAAAAAGTGAACCCTGTTTACGTAATTGAAGGTTTATCGCTACGGAACGCAGCAACGCGTTGGCATCGCATCTCTCGCACGAAGTGCGGTCGCTTGTTTACATGAGGTCTTTGCCCGTCGGGTCACAGGTTTCGTTTTCTCGCAGCTAGCAAGATCGCAGACGTAGTTCTCGGCGCTCTGCATTTTGCATATGGTCTATTGCTGTATCATCCTTTACACTCTATTACCCCTTGCGCTACGTGTACCAGTTAACAGAAAGCACTGTATAGGTAAACGAAACAATATGATGAAATATTCTGTATAAATAATACTTCTATGTTAGTTAGAAAGTAAATTACGATTATACTACTTTGCAACCAGTGTACTTTCTACCTTAGTTGAAGTACAGTTGCCAGCAAAAGTTTGTGGGGCGCGGGAGCGTCAGCCAAAATGACTGGTTGTGCCTTCAGACGGTGCGGGGCCGCTCTCAAGATTCACGGTTCGAAAATGCGCTTCCTTTCGTGCTCGAAGTCATGTCTGTTTTGCTCGCTTCCGCCTGACGTGCACGAGATAACCGGGACCGGCGCAAGGTGCCGCTATGACAGCCATCATGTCCCGCGTCTGCCCCAGCCACCGTGATGGGCGACGGAGCTCGGGCATGCTACAGATAACATTTCGCGGCAGCTTGCACCAGTCCCTGCTATCTCGTGGGTGTCGAACGGAAGCAAGTGAAAAAAAACATGACCACGAGCAAGAAAGAAAGCGCATGCACAAAGCGCGAGTCTTGAGAGTGGCAATGCGCCGTGAGAAGGCACAGCCAGTCTTTTCAACTGGCGCTCCCATGCCCAGCAAACTTTTGCTCCCAACTGTACATAACGTCTCAGTCACTTTGTACTTGCAATCAAGTACTTTGAAATACGATAGCATTTATAAGCAAACCCTAGGCACTTCAGGCGTCCGCTAGTCGGTAAATTTGTAACTGCTTTTGAAACGAGCATGCGCCGGCATATTATAATTCAGAAAAGAAAAACATGCCGCCGGCACTGTGTTTCAAACCCACAACTGTTGGTGTCGAAAGCCGGGCTTCGTACCCGCTTCCCGAGCACACATAGGTAAGCATTTGCAAAAGAGTTACTGAGTGCAGGCAAGAGCTGATGGTGAATTCCGCTCGCAGATCTCGAGCGCTCCAAAAGCGCTCCATTTGGAGCGCGCATATTCCGCTCGCAGATCTGGCTCAAGTTGGTCATCTTCCGCTCGTAGATCTCTGGCAGCGCCCGCTCCACGGAGCGCCCCAAACTCCGCCGAACTTGCTCTGCGGGATTTCACAGATCTCTCCGGAAATTGACAGAGCGGCCCACGTGATTTCCGTCTAAATCGGCGGTGCGCATGCGCGGCGAGGTTGGAGAGATCGGCGGGCCGGTCGGGCCACGATCGGGTCGTGGAGTTGGATCTGTTCGGGTGCGTCGGTTGTTTACTGTGGACTGTGACGGCTCGAACGCTTCTACCTCGCGTAGATCAGGGATAAAAAGCCGGGAATGTGGAGCGTGGCAAATCGTAAGCGCTGACATCTGTGATCACCGAGGAAGAACGAAAAAAAGAACGACAGAAAAGCCGGAGGCAGACGCAAGGTTAGGCCTATTCATTCTGCAGCCAGTGATTGTTTACCTTTTTACACTGCATTCCATCGGCGTTTTCCCGTGAAATAAAGCAAGAAGTGGTTAGGCAACGACCGCGCAAGTGATGGTTTGTTACCTGTGTTTATTAAAGTCGTACTAGCAATCTGAACTCCACCGCTGGCAATCGCTGTCCGTGCCCCGCCGCTTCGAGGCGGCCGAAAGGTATGTGACGGTGCCGAACGCGGACGTCTTCGCTATTTGTGACATGGGCGCCGTGGTACGTATAGTTCCGCCCGGCCTGTGTCGCGTGTTACTTCTGCAGCTAAGCAGTGACAGTCGTCACTGGTCGTCGGAAAGATCAGCCGGCTGAGGCGTTGGTGGGCTGGTCAAGTTCGAGCAGCGGCCATTTTGAACGGCGGAAGGAGAAGGGGTGGGGAGGGGTGTGGGGGAGGTCGCTCCAAAAATGCAAGTTTATCTTCCCCTCGTCGATACGGAGCGGGTCCCACGGAGCGGAATTTTGCCTCCCTCGCGGATTTTGGAAAGCGCTCCAGATCTACGAGTGGAATTCACCATGAGTTTATGCACGTGCCACTAGTGCTTCAACGCCAATGTTGCCACAGCAATGGCAATGTGTGTAGCATCTCGTCGCAGTCGCACATAGCCACAGCTGAGGAGGGCTGTGAACCCAACTTGAGCATCATCTATCGTTGTCAATAAGCGAAACCAGGTCTCGCCAGAGGAACGTCTACGCAAGTGTGCTGAGGTACAGCGATAGCGAAGTGCCTAGGACACTTCGGAAATATGTTTGTTGGAAGTTAGACAGGCAAGTAGCAGCAAGAGGACCATTGAAGTGGATGAAACGGTTCAAGAGAGGTCACTTTGGCTGCAATGCAAGCAGGACGCCAAACAAACAAGGACATCTTGCAATACTGGAGAAGAGATGCAAATTCGAGTACAGCGAGATTGAGACTTAGAGCAGGCAAGGACATTTCGTAAAACTGAAGAGGGTCAACTTCAGATACCATGCGATCGAGACACCAAGCAGGAGAGTATGTGTCTTGAAACTGAAAAGGGACAACTTCGGCTACAGCACAGTCAAGACCAGGAGTAGCCAAGCTGCGGCTCTTTGCGTGTTATAGTGCGGCTTGCGGTCTGCTTTCATAGAGTGTACCTACCCTCCGGATCTCTGCATCAGAATAGCAAGCAATTAAAAAAAAATGTCTATACAAATAGCCCTGACCAGCCGTAATGAATGGACACAATTACTCATGAAGCGAACAAAATGCAAGATATTCCTGAGCATAACCGAGCAATTTTACCCACAATTACTGCCCACTGGGGCCATATGTTGGGCTTTTGTGTCCTCTTTTCCAAAGGTAGTGGAAGTGAAGTCTGCAGCCGATTTGAAAAAGGGACACAAAAGACAAACATAAGGCCCCTGGTTCTGAACAGAGTCGAAGAATGAGGAAATAAAACAGCCTAAGGCGCACATATACCTCGAACTTTGAGTTCAAAATCATGGGGATGGCCATGTGCTTTTTCTTCAAGGCTGCAATCAGCTCATCTCCTGTCTCTGTAAAAAAAAACAAAAAAACATGCACATTGAACTACGTCTCAAAGTCCTTGTGTTTTTCCCCCCTTGTATCCGGGTTTATAAGTATGGCCGTTCACCAGCTAGCCTGCGCTATAACTCTTAATTTAACAAGGCTTTTCCTTGAAACTTTTACAAATTAAATGCACCACCTAGTCGAACTTACGTTGTAACTTTGTCGTAGCTTACACAGCCGGCGTGTTACGATTTATTTTAAGTATCGCGGCTGCCATCTGGACCACCCTGTAGTTCAACAATGTAAAACCCTTTGCTTTTGTCACCCAGTTCTTTGAAAATCGGGCGCAGGGACATGTTCGTGCCTACCGAATTTTGCGAATTCTAGACGCTGGAACGGGAGACGCCAGAACGGGGGCCCACCAAATTTTCGCTTTTCACGTGTTCTTAAATTTCGCTTATTTTAAGGACGCGTGAAATTCACCAAAAATGCGGGGCTCGCGAGCATTAACGGTTAGCAGTAAATGTCGTGCTTCGAGACCGTGATGCATAGAAAACTTCTTACCACAAGGGATCTGGATCTTCGCTTTGTAGTAGCCCTCCCCGGCGCACGCTCCAGTGGACTTCCAATAGACGCTCTTCAGAACGTCAGGGTCGAAATCGTCTACACTCGTCGGCTTAAACTTCTTTATGCAGTTCACACTTCGATAGCCTTAGTGCCATCAAGGTAATTAACGTAAGCATAAAACATGTCGACTCCAATACCGCCGGTCGAGATAACCCGAACGTGTCTGCGGCTGCTTTGATCCAGACACTGATCGCAATGGTCCAGAGCTGCCAGAGCGCCCAGAGCACCGGCCAGCTGGCGTGGGTGGCGTGGGTACTTAAAGGTTGGACTGGATTGAACTAACATTCTGCCTTGGTTTATATTAATACTATTATTACTCATAATTTTAAAACGTTTAAAACGATCAAAAGAATTTACCATGTTTAGTTTATTTGTTGTTAAAAAAAACTTTGTTTGTCCGGCGTTGGTGTCTGGCTTGCAGCTATGAAAGCCAATCCAATCTGATCTGAAATAAACCGAAACCAAGGTAATTTTTGCTGAAATTCGGAGAATATTTGAGTGGGCTTCTTTCCAGTAGGTATCAAACTGATATCGGTCATATTATGTGAGAAACAAAATTGTTCAGGCGGCCGCAGTACAGGTGGTACAGGGCTCAAAACTATACAGATAAAAAAAAAAAAAAACCTTTTTTTTTTGGTTTTGCTTTCCATGACTTTAATTCTTTTAGAAAAAAAAAACAAAACAAAACGTATATAAGCGTGTTTTCCATGCTCAAGGTGTGACGAGTGCTAGTTGCTAGTTGGGTATATTCGAGGCCACGACAATGGAATCAGCGCCCAAGAGAAAGCGTAGGAAGAACTATTTGGAAAGGGTGAGCCGTTCATAATTCGAGTTCAACGAAATGCCGGAACCGGACTGAGCGCGGTCGTTGCCTGGAAGGAAGCATTGTGCCCGGCGGTGAGGCTTCACCTTCTCCTTCTACGTCTGGATACGGGCAGCCCACAATGTCCCCTTCCGACGACCCTGCCAAAGAACTCAGTGACCAACTCGAAACTGGTGCTTGCTTTGTTGAGTCATTGGATGAATGGAGCAACATGGAGACAGAACTTGATCATGGCGATCCCTGCCAGCAGGACATCATCAATGAAGAACATGACGTTCCCGGCAGTGTGTCGCCCCCCGCTTACGATGAAGCACAATGTCTCGCCGACAGCTTTGCGGAATACGGCAATTCCACACTACCTCACTCAACGACAACCAAAGCAGAGGCTGTTGCCCTCATTATGTCTTTCCTGGTGTCGGAAAACTTGACTTGGTCAGCGCTGGACAAACTACTGGGTATACGGTAAACGCAATGTTAGGTGTTGGAAGTGACGTGCTTCCGCGGAGCAAGTACCTATTCCGGAATGCCTATGGGCGCCAAAAACTGAACGTGTGGTAAAGTACCATTACTACTGTAAAGGCTGCGGATCGTTGCTTGATTCAAGCGAGCATGAAACCACCCAAGTCTGTGCCAAGTGTGCAATAGCATGCGATCTTGCAAAGGCCAAAATCAATGGTTGCTTTTTCAGCACAATGAGTCTGCAACATCAAATACAGCAGATAATAAGTGAAACAAATCAAGTGCTTTACGAAAACTTGGTGAAGCTCAGGGAAGAAGCCCAGGCACCCTCTGGTATCATTCGGGACATCACAAGCAGAGCAGCTTACAAGCACCTCCAGCAAACGGGTGTGCTTGAGTGGACTGACTTAACTATCACAAATAATACGGACGGCAGCCCATTGTACAAGTCTTCAAGATCCTGCGTCTGGCCAATCCAGCTTATTATCAATGAGCTTCCACCAACCGTCCGGTTCGACCACTGTGCCCTGGCAGGACTTTGGTTTGGCTCAACCCACCCGGACATGGGCCTCTTTATGACAAAGTTTGTTGAAGAAGTGACGTCTCTCGACACCGTAACCTGGGAGAATGACTCCACTCTCATGACTTCCAAGGTCCACGCTCTATGCTGCTGCGTGGATGCGCCAGCGTGGGCTGAAGTTCGCAACCGCACCCACTTCAATGGGTACTTCGGGTGCCCCTGGTGCTTGGCTAGTGGAGAGCACATGGGGGTAAGTCTCTTGTTGTTACGTTCTGTACACTGTTTGCTTCTTGTAGTATTTCAATTTTTTCATTTAAGTCACTTGCCAGTCTAACTAGATGGCGCCACGAACCGCCACAGCAATACTCGTGGCCAGGCGGCGCTAGTGTACACCCATCGGGCCGTGCCCCCGGGTTGGACCCTGACCTCGACTGACGTCTCCTCTCTCCCGGACGTTCCCGCCCTTGGGCCCCGCCGGCGCTCGCCGCATCGCCTCTCTTCGGCATGTAAGACCCCTCGTTTTCCGCAGGCCCACGCAGATCCTGCTCTTCTTTATTTTCTCGGGTGTCCGCATTTTCTTTAATACTACATTTTTGGCGACGAGGATTTTCTTTTAATTACAACACTTCGCTTCACTTCCTGTTGGTTGCGCTCATTGGTTTTGGACTCTATTTAAATCTGCCAAGTGAAACTCTGCTGCTCTTGGTTTACACTTTTAGGAAGCCTGCGTTATCGAGGCGCTGTACCAGATGAAGAGAGGACACCTGAAGGAGTGCTGAGAGTCATGAAGCTGGCCCTGCAGAGTGGGGTGTCAGTCAACGGGGTCAAGGGACCTTCTCCTCTCGCCACCCTGCCCAACTTCAACCTGGTGTGGGGTTTCAATGTAGACTACATGCATTGCGTCTTGTTAGGCGTCGCTCGTCAGTTCACGGAGTACTTGCTCAACTCAACTAACTGCCACGAGGACTTCTACATTGGTAAGTTTCATATAAACATATTTAGCGTGCAAGTTGCGCGCTAAATGAAAAAACGGTTTGAGCGGGGAGATACTGTACTACTCGAACGCAAATCCCGCAGTAATTGTGAATCAGAATTCATTCTCACAAATTTAAAAACAATTGCAGTTTATCAGAAATTATTTTACATGCATGGGTGACAGTCCATCAGATAAGATAGATTAAAACTGAAGTAAAATAAATAGGAGATACACATGAAATATATTTTTTTTGCATGGTTTGTCTTTGCCACCATATATCCATAAAAGGGAAGTGTTATCATGGCCATTGGTTACATTCCTATTAAGTCTGGTGTAGCAGATTATGCTGTACCCTACATACCCCTGTGTTTTTGCAGCATCTACCAAAAGGCAGAGACTTTAGTTATAACCGTTTCATGCAAGCACATGGGAACAAGATGTACAGCCCTGGACGATGTAAGCTAAAATGATCTAGTGGTATCAATGGTCTCTTCCTGAAATGAGAAGTTGAAATAGAGCTTGGCAGCACTGCAACTCGGCATATCATTTTAACAGAGAATGTGTTTATCGGCTGGCTTGAAGCATTTCCGGTGACATCCACATGAGGCACTCTTGTTACGCAAGCGGTGTGATGTACTTCCTTTGTACAAGGGAAGTGCATCATTCAAAATCATCTTCAAGTTTAAAAAGCTTTGTGATCGATGGGAACCGAGACACCACCCATCGGGTTGTGAATTGGACATTATACCAACCTAGTTAACCACGCATTTGTCCAACGCGAGTTTGGATAGTCAACCTCTAGCTGCGAATGTTAGTCACGTTTCCAAATCACTCTCTAATGTAAAACACGCCAAGGTTTTGAACCTCGGCATTGAAAACCTGCTTGCATCCAGCTTGGTGTCTAAGCTCACCTGCCAGCTGTGCATCTCGAGCATTTGTTTACAGCCAGTATCCACCAAGGACGATGCATGCTTAGCTGCCTCGTCATTATGCGCTTTCTGCACTTTCTTTATCATGCCTGTTGATTGGAGTGCTCCTTTTTATATATTTCTGCGTACTCGTCCACGAAAAATACATTTTGGTACATTTGTGCCCAAATATGTGTTGCTATGTCGGGGTTGCCATGTGATAAGAGGTGCCAACGTAGGTTTCATTTCACTGGAAGTTTAAGCGTAGGAGAAGCTACGAGAGCTAGCTCCACTCCTTGGAAGTGCCTGTCAGCTACGCACAAGGGCTCATGCAGTGCAAGACTGATTCAGGGTGACATGCACACACGTGTTGCTTCTGCCTCACTCACATTCATGCTGAAACCGTGGCTGAAATACCGCTTAGGTAGACGACTCTGGCTAGGCGCAGGCTTTAGGTGCAGTCTGCAGGGTTGCAAAGACACCCACATCTTTGACAGGGCTTGCTCAAATTTGCTCAGATTGTTGGAGCAAGAAAGTGGAAAGGGGGAGGGTTGGGAGACTTAAAGTGCAGGGGGTCAAAACTGGGGTGCTCCTCTGGAGTAGCTCCGCATTTCACCCCACTCCAGTTTGAACCCAGGTGTCGGAGCAGGCACCACATGCTCCGTTGTGCATCTGCCTGTCGGTCGCGTTGCACGTGTCTTTCCACTGCTGTGCCGATAGTTTCTTGCAGTGTTCGTGGATTGCTCTGTTGATATCCGCAATCTTTTTCCTCAGTCTTCTGTTTAGTCGTTGTTTCTTCCATCGGGTAAGGATGGATTGCTTGGCTTCGACGAAATGCGCCAGCTTGCTGTCCATCTTGCCTTTGGTGTCTTCGGTCGTTTCTATTTCTCGAGATGCGTTTGTGGCCGCCCTTTGCAGGCCTCGCGTTCATTCTTCGATGTCCTCGATCTTTCCCGTGGACGCCAATTGTCAGAACGCGTCCCAGTTGGTGTAGTTGAATTTCCTGAGTGGTCTGGTCTTGCCTTTTAGCGGGATGATGATTTCCACTATGCAGTGGTCGCTCCCCAGGTCTTCTTCCGTATTTGTCCAGCTGGTCTCTTCCTCGTTGGTGAAGACCAGGTCGGGTGTGGTGTCCCTGTCCGTCGACTTCCTTCCCACGAGGATTGGATATCTAGGGTCTGTGATTAGTTGTAGGTCGGCTTCGGTCGCGTCTTGTATTAGGGTTCGGCCTTTGCACGAGGTGGTGTGGTGCCCCAGGCCCGTGTGCGGTGCATTGAAGTCTCCCACGATGACGAGCGTGTTGTCCCCAGCCCTCCTAAGGCTCTCGTGGAAGAGGTTCTTGAATCTTTGTCTGCTTTCGCAGACATAGATCATAGCGGGGAAGGAGATGCTCTCCTTCCCCGCTATGATTTCAATGGCTTGCTTTTCGAGTTTTGGGTCCCCTTTGCAATCGTGTTCTAGCGAATTGATGCCCTTTCGGACGAATGTGCATATCCCTCTTTGTTTCTGTCCCAATTTTTTCACGTGGGCTCTGTATCCCGAGAGTTTTGGGTCTTGGCTTATTGTTTCTTGCAGCAGTATTGCATCCGGTTTGTGTTTTTGATTCCTGATGTGCTGCAGCAGTGTTGCTTTCTTGTTTTTGAGGCCTCGGCAGTTCCAGATCCATACTTTTAATGTTGTTGCCATTGCTGCGAAGGTATGAGGTTGGCTATGGTGTCCAATCGTTCCGTGACCGTGGCAATGAGTGTGTTGAAGTGGGTTTCCATGTTTCGGCAACCTTCTTCGATCTTGTCTATGCGCTCCAGGAGGACTTTCTCAAATCTGTTTTGGTGTTCTTCCAGTTGGCGGATGCGACTCGTTTCTGTGCTTCTCTTTGCCGGAGGTTCCTCCGCAGTTTCGGTCGGTTCGTCTGCACCCGCTGCTTGGTTCTTGTTAACCATCTTCTGCATCATTTCTTTCATCGGTGCTATATCGTCTGCAATGCGTCGTATCGTTTCTTCTTGCTCGGCGATCTTGTTTGCCTGCTGTCGGTTCGCTTCTTTAAGCGCCTTCATTTTTTTGTTGTCTGGCTCAGCCACCTGTGCCCAAGTTACTCTGCCACCTGCGCTTTGCTCCTCGAGCGCGATGACTCACGTGATGGTTATCTGGAGCGCGAGGCGCGCAACTGTGGGAAGTTTTCCATTCCCTTCGGGGGAATCCCCTTTCCCATCTTTTCTTGTTGTCCCGCCTTTTCTTGGTTTCCCGCCAAAACTGTTGTCTTGCGTTCCCACTGCCTCCGCCTGATGATGTACGGCGTCTTGAACTTGTTTTTGCATTCCTTGTCTCCTGTGACATGGGGACCGCCGCAGAGCTTGCATTTCGGCGTGCATAGGTGCCCTTGGCTATCCGCTGCACCGCAGCCAATGCAGATGTTAGCTTCCGGCGTAGGGCAGATGTCTGCCCGGTGACCCACCTTCCCGCACTTTCGACAGACGTCGAAGTGTTTGCGGTAGAGGGTGCACCGCAGCAGTCCGCCTCCATAGTAGACGTAATTGGGTACCTTTGGTCCCTCGAATGCCACGATGATGGTCGTTGACGAGCCGATTCTTTGCGCTGCTCGCGCCGTTGGGTTCCTCATGTTCAAAACATTCTCAGTGATTGTGGACGCTGAGTCCTCAAGCGGGAGTCCTTTCACAACGCCTTTGATCGTGCCGTTAGGCGCGGCCGCGTATGCGCTCACCTCATAAGTCTTGTCACCGATCTTGATCCCTTGCACGTTTGCGAATTTTCTCGCCCAGAGCTCGTCCGGCGTGCTGATCACCATGATATTTTGCTGCACGTTCGGGCTTTGGGTGTCAGGCATGGTCTCGGTTGGCGAGAGGTTGGCCGCCGCTCTTATCGCCGCAGTTACTGTGACCACCGGGGTCCTGCCGAGGTCCAGGCCTCCTCAGGGTCAAACAATGATTTTGTTTTCCTCCTTAGGGAGAATCCCCGGCATTCTCGCTGCCCTGGTAGCTGTCGCTATCGCTCGGCTTGCAACCCGCGCGGTAGGCTTAGCTTTCAAAGTTTCGTTTTTCTTGCCAATTTTCACGTAGAGCCATCCCGCGCAGTCCTCGGGGTCGAGATCCATGCCAGGGACCTCAACGACAGTATTTCCAGAGCTTGTACTCACTTTAGCCGCCATATCCAACGGTGAAGACCCGCTGTTGGCGGGCTCGTCCGGTGAGGCTTTGCGGCGCTCGGCCACCACCCGGAAAGAAGTCTTCTTAATTCAAAAAGTCCTGGGCCGACCTCCAAAAAAATGGCGTCCACAGGTTCCACACGTCACCACTGAACTAATTACACCGAAATCAGAGAGATTCGGGCTAATTAAACGCTTATTAAGGGTCGGCAATGCAGGAGCCGATGTGAAGCACGTCCGCTCACTCCGATGACCGCAGCGCCCCCGTCAACATTATTATGCAAGTAGATTTCAAACTAAGAGAAATGGGACGTTGCAGTAGTAAGTTATCAGACACTTGTTATGTGACTGTGTCTGCAAGCATAACCTGATCATTTCCCTTTTTTGTATCCAGGCCATCTCCTGCAGAGGTTTGTGGCACAGGTGGAGCGTCTTTACAAGAGGGAGTCATGTATGACCTACAACGTACATCGGCTCCTGCACATTCAGAAGGTGGTTGAGCAAATGGGGCCTCTTTGGGCCCATTCAGCTTTCGTGTTTGAGAGTGGGAATGGGAACATTGTCAAATCTGTCACAGCTGCCAAATGGGTACCAATGCAGATAGTTGAGAGAGTTGTGGCCGCGCAGGAAATTCAGCAGCTCCTCACTTGCGTTCCTCTGGGCAACGCCACAAAAGGAACTGTGCCATGAAATGCTGAGTTTCAATAGGGTTGCGCAGTGTTTGTACAGTGACGGTGCATGCATGCTGGGATCTCCCACAGCTGTTGGAACCTTGACATCTGACGAGGAAGCTGCACTAGAGGTGGCTGGCGTCGTACTGCCTGTTGTAGCTCTTGAGCACAAGCGGTTCATTTTAGAAAGAAAGGTGTACAACAGCAGCTGGTACTCAAGAGCTAAGAAAAGTGACTCTAGCGTCATAAAGACGAGAACAGAGGATTATTTTAAAATCATGTGCATTTTAGAAGTTGACTCTGACACTGCAACAAAATGTCTGTTGCTCTGCAAAAAGATTGTGGAGATAGAGTCTGATGTGAGGTTCCCTAGTCACATCAAGGAATGTTTCATTTCCCGGCAATCATTCTTGACCGCTGTGGATGTTGTAGACATTGCCTCAGTTTGCCTTTTTATGGACTTTGTTTCTGAGGACACTGCTTATGTTTGTGACATACCGAACACAGTAGAGCGAGACTGAACTGCTTTTGGGTGTTATGTTGCTGGCTGTGGCAGATGTCAGGTCCCAATTACAACTAGGGTCCCGTGTTTTCGGGGTTTTTTTTTTCTCGATTCGGGAGTGTATTTTTCGGCGTTTACTTTTTTCCACAGATTCTGTGTTTTCCGGGCCTATTTTTGGTATCAGCAAGAAATCTCTTTATTGCGACTGACATGGCAGAGGGATTTTCCAATCTACAGTCAACATTAGCATGACCCGAATTCGGAATGCCTGGAGAACGGTCCAATACTGATGAAAGAAACTAGATAAGGGGTGTTGTTGTCAGAGAAAAACGGGCCTCGTGGGTCAGTGCAAGCTGCCTGGGTCAACAACAAAAAAAAAAAGCTGTTGATAGAGATATCTTCTCCTGAAACTAGGGGGTCTCTTTATTCAAGGACAGCCTCCAATTTGATGTTTTTAGATTTTTACCTGTTCCGATAAAACCACTTTAAGGGTTATTTATCCGGGTTCATCAGTATTTACCGAAAACACGGAACCTTAAATACAACATGAACCAAGGGCGGTCAAACTCGCAGTGCTCAAGAGCCTCCAGCAAAAAATGTTTATTTTTAGTGAGCCATGTGGAGGAAGAGGGGGGGGGGGGGGTTATATGGTAGTAATATTCTCCTTCACGTGCCTTCGGTATTATGTTAGGTATCCCTTGACATTCTAGTTTAGGTTAATATATGAATCGTAGTTTCAAAACGAAATTGGTGTGTATTTTCGGTTCCTGTCAACCAGACGGTTTTATCAAGAGGAGGCAGATGCTCGATACAACTTATAACCATTTTTTAATTGCATGTGTGCACAGAGCAGTGAGCTTGGTATTTTACATAGTAGGTCATTCCAAATTTAAGTTTCAGATATGAAACTCAACCATTTTATGACATGCATATTTAAAGGGGCCCTGCAATCATATTTAAGCGTCTACCTTTTTTTGCGGTTTCCACGTCTCTTAGGGGTCGTGCGAGCCAGCGGGCACGGAGAGAGTAACTAAATATGAGTGAGCCATATTTTAACCGGACGACGCGGAAACCTCCTCCGCCTACGAGGGCGACCCGCGTTACTTCATGACCAGCTCTTACAATGCCCTCTTATTGCTGGCAGGGCTTTCAGCATGCTTTTCTATCCTAGTTGCAGCATGACAATCCCTTGGCCTTTTAAATTTGCCACTTGTTAACATTAAGCAGCATTTGTCTAGTGAATTCTACCAGCTGCTGTGGTCCATTTTGACACTGGACTACAATTTCTTATTAGTATGTGTCAAATATTTGATTAAAGAGGTTTATACTTACATTTCAGTAGTTATTTATCTCACATCTTGCAAGCTAACCATGACTATAGTTTTGTGTTTTTGGTATATACCAATAAATCCCAAAAAGTAACCCCCGAACTGGTTTTCTTGTAATTGGGGAAAACCGAAAAACTCTAATTTCAAGCACTTAGAAAAGTCTAATCTTCACAGGAAGAAATCACTACTTGCAACTTTGTTTTGTTAACCCGGAACCTGCCTGTGCTGAGCGTAGCTGCTTTTTTCTCCGGGAACCACACCCATTTCTTGTTTTCTTTTCTTTACGGTGTCCGGACAGCTTCCAAATGTTCAGCTCACATGTATGTTCTCCGGAGGTTTTGGAATCACACCACTGTGCCCCATTTCCTTCAGTGCGTAAGGTCCCGTAAATCCAGATGTCTTCTTGATACCGAAAATAGGCCCCGAAAAACACTGAATCTGTGGGGAAAAAGTGAACTCCAAAAAACATCTCTGCATTGAAAGGCGATGAAACCCCAAAACAGGGAACCCTGATCATAAATTAATGCCTGCACTGAGAGTTGCCGTGCCCGATTACATTACCCTTGTGGAGTCATTTTTTCAAGGGCTCTTATTTTGGAAATGTCCCCTGTAAAATAATCACACTGCACATATTTAAGGTATTGAAATTGTTCTGTACATACTTTGAGCTGTCTTATGTGTTTGACTTGTTAAATTTATCCGTAGACTGACCAGCAAAGTGAAATGTGTTCCTTAACTTATTATCTCGGTTTTTTTGTTTTGTGACTATTTCTTTGTCTTTACTTACTTTTCTGCTGTCACTTCGAAGAAAGCGAGACTCCCCTTCAAATGCTGCTTGACATTTATTTATTTATCACCTTGGTGTTCATATATGCATGTTTTTTTTTACTTTCAATAATCATATTAGTATTATTTTTAGAACTTTTCTCACACACTAGGAAATGTTTAAAGGATTACTACCATGGATTTTGAGAACTGATGTGCTTTAAGGCACTATACGTTGTTCATAGGCACAGAAAATAAAAAGAGTAGACAAACAAATAAAGTATTTTCTTCTTATTTGAGTGCTTTGAATTATGTGCATGCCTGAATTTCTTAGCAGTAAATTAATATAAGTAAGTGAATGTAACTTATATGCTATTTATCTTTTAGATAACTAAGAAAAATTGTTTGTCTTTTTGCTAAAAAAAAAGTGAATGTCATTTGGGAAATCAAGTTCTGTTTCGTTTTTATTTTTCGCGTTTTATGACTTTAAAGGGGCCCTGCAACGTTTCGACTGATTTTTAATTTGCACCAATCCTGAGCGCACTGAACGTAGTAACTTAATGAAACTCTTCTTTTCTCAAAATTCGCTTTATTTTTAAAGTTATAAGCAAATTAGAATTCCAAAAACAAGCAAAAAATAACTTCCTACATGACGTCGTAGGTCCTGGCTTGAGTGGCCGTGAACTAGAGGAGGGATAGTGAGCTCATCAAGCCCTCACGGCTGCCGCACTCCGTGTCGACGGCTCGAGAGGGCGCCACTAAAGCATGTGTTGGATAGGCTGTATGAAGCGGGCAGCCAAGGCGGCTCGCATTGCATTTGCTGCGCAATTAAACACTAATTCGGCATAACACTTCATTGGCCACAAACGACAGCAAACACGGGGTAAATATAGGTTCAGAACGGGAGCCACTTCGCGCTGCCATATCGCCAAATGGCAAAATCGGCAGCCAAGCCCGCGCCGAAAGCCTTCGGAACGCTCGGAACCGGTCGGATCCTCGAGCCGATATACGACCGCGGCGCCGCCGCGTACATCCGGGACCTCTCTACGCGCGCCGTTCGTCGGCGCCTCATCCCACTAGCCCTTTCTAATATGCGCCGTTTTTTCCGCCGCTTGGTGGTGGGTATGTCGACGGGTCATTTCTTGTTTCCGTACTTTATAAACTGCATTTGTTTCTTTTCTGATCTAAAATACTGAACAAAAACTACTTTCATACATAATTGAAACGGTTCGCGACACTTATATTTTGTATCTCAACTAAAAAAAAGATTTTAGCGGTTCTGACCAGTAGTAGGCCCAGGACCAAAGACGTCACATTTCGCGCGCTTTCGCTAACGCGGGTCGCCCTCGTAGGCGGAGGAGGTTTCCGCGTCGTCCGGTTAAAATATGGCTCACTCATATTTAGTTACTCTCTCCGTGCCCGCTGGCTCGCACGACCCCTAAGAGACGTGGAAACCGCAAAAAAAGGTAGACGATTAAATATGATTGCAGGGCCCCTTTAAATATGCATGTCATAAAATGGTTGAGTTTCATATCTGAAACTTAAATTTGGAATGACCTACTATGTAATTTTCTGATTAAAATTCTTTATTAAAAAAATTATCCCAGTTTAGTTTCGCGGTGCGCGCATTCCCGTCGAGGTCTAATAACTTCTGGTCGCATATGGTGTATACCGATAGAACCTCTGCGAGGTTACCGACCGCCGGTCGCTCCGATACATAATTTCTGGTGACTGCGCATCGATTACTGGCCACCGGTACGCTATTACGGCCCACCAGTGTGGCGTACCGGCTTCGCCTGTACGTGTTCACTCGCCGCCTGTACCCCAAAACAGGGGCTAGGTACGGCGTATCGGCTTCCCCAGTATGTGTTTACCGGCCGCCTGTACATGGTATGGGCAGCCGGTACAGTGTATCGGCTTCGCCAGTATGCGGTTACCGGTGTGGCGTACCGGCTTCGCAAGTATGTGTTTACCGGCCGCCTGTACATGGTATGGGCAGCCGGTACGGCGTATCGGCTTCGCCAGTACGTGGTTACCGGTTACCGGTACAGAGCTGCCAATACGAGAATACAGGACTCCGGTATAGGCCGGTATACATTTGTACAGGTTTTTTCAGTAGGGTTGAACAAAAAACAAGACATTATCGTGACATTCGATTCCACCACACTACCAGAGACCATAAAGGCAGGATACCTCCAGTGCCGAGTCCGACCCTATGTGCCGAACCCTCAGCGGTGCTTTAAGCGCCAGCGGTTCGGCCATGGGTCAAGGAACTGTCGAGGAAGGGACACCTGTGCAAAGTGCTCCAGCAAGGAGCACGTCGCAGATGCGTGCGATAATGAGCCTCATTGTGCAAACTGCAGTGGCAACCACCCGACATACTCCCGATCATGTCCTATGTGGAAAGATGAGAAAGAAGTCCTTAAACTAAAAGTTACTGAAACCATCAGCTACGCGGAGGCAAAGAAGCGTTTTGCCTTTGTCTCAAAAGGCTCTTATGCCGAGGCCGTGCGCAGGGGACCAGCGCGGCCCGTGCTTTCGATGGGAACGCAAACGTCTCCGGACGACCTGCATCTCCCATCACGGTCCCCCTCCAAACCCCCGGGAGCGGTGTCAGGGGCACCGCCTCCGATCCTTAAGGTGAATGCTGCCTTGCCAGCATCCACCCCAGAGCAGGGGACGACGTCTCCTGCTCAACCAGCCGCTTCGACCTCTCGGGGCCGGGGCCTACCTCCCCAGCCTCCAGGGTCCATCTGCCGGCAGCTACAGACGAGCCCATGGACGAGGGTGAGTCGAGATCTGAGGAGGAGGCTCTCCTCTCAAGATCAGAGTCCACCCCTTCTGCCTCCGGTGACTCTAATCGGAAGCAGAACAGTGCACCGCGTGTGAAAATAGATTTTATACCCTAAGGAACATAGCTTTTTAATATAATTTTTATGTTATACTTATTGTGTTTTAAATGGTTAAAAATATAGGGATTATGCAATGGAACTGCCGCGGTTTTTTCGTAATATTGATGATGCCAACTTTTTTCTCGATGAGCTCCAGCCTGTTGCTATCTGTTTACAGGAGACTCATCTTAATGAAACACATACACAGGTACTACGGCGACATCAGGTTTTTAGAAAAGACGGTGTTTTTTGCAACACCTCTTCTGGTGGAGTGGCTGTGCTTGTTCAGAGTGGTATTGCCTGTGCCCCTGTCCCTCTCGCAACACCCTTAGAGGCAGTAGCAGTTCGTGTTCTGCTTGACCGCCTAATTACAGTTGTTTCGCTTTACCTTCCACCGAACCTTCCGGTGCATTTACATGACCTGCAAGGACTTGTGGGCCAACTCCCACAGCCTTTTTTAATCCTAGGAGATTTTAATGCACACCACCCTATGTGGGGCAGTGCTTGTCAAGACTCCCGTGGTGGTGTCATAGAACGTTTTTTACTGTCATCTGGCCTTTGCCTTATAAACAAGAGACAACCAACTTTTTTTAGTGCACCTCATAATACTTTTACTTCCATTGATCTTTCCATATCATCACCTACTTTACTTCCCTGTTTTTCTGGGAAGGTTTTAGAAAATCCTTTTGGTAGTGACCATTTTCCTGTAATTTTAGAAAGTTCAGTATCTCTTCCTTCTCTTTGAGCTTGTGTTCCCAGGTGGAAGTTAGATAAAGCCGACTGGGCTTTATTTTCTTTGGAGGCAGTGGTTGATCCCACTGTTTTTTAGCTATGTCTCCTGAGGAAGCGACTCTTTACCTTACTGAAAAAATTACAAATGCTGCTTCTGTGTCAGTTCCCCGAACTTCTGGAAATATTCCCAAGAAATGTGTAAGCCTTGGTGGAACAAGGACTGTACAACCACCATAAAAGCTCAGAATAAGGCTTGGCGAAGGTTTCGGCGGTATCCGACTTTTCAGAACAAGATCAAATTCAAACAGTGTAAAGCAAAAGCTCGTTGGACACGAAAACAAGCCAAATGGACCTCGTGGGTTAAATATGTGTCCTCCCTAAATACTTTTGTTCCTGCAAACGAGGTATGGGATCGTGTTAGGGAAATTCGAGGTACTTATCACTCCTTCAGCATTCCCCTTTTTCCTTCATCGTCCCCATCACTAAAAGATCAGGCTGACATTCTTGCTGATCATTTTCAAGAGGTCTCCAGTTCTTCAATTTACACTACTAAATTTAAGAAGTTCAAGTCCTTGGCAGAAAAACAGCCAATTGATTTCTCTGGAAGTGAGTCTGGTTACAACCGGCCGTTCACAATGTGTGAGCTTGAGATGGCCCTTGCAGTAAGGAAGCAGTCGGCACCTGGTCCAGATATGATCCATTATGAACTGCTGAGGCACCTGTCGGCTGAATCCTTGGTGAATTTGTTGTCTTTCTTTAATCATTTATGGGAAGCTTCTTGTTTTCCACAGTGCTGAAAGCGAGCACACATCATCCACATCTTGAAGCCTGGCAAAGACCATTCCCTACCAGCAAGTTATCCGCCTATAGCACTGACTAGTTGCCTAGGAAAAACTTATGAAAGGCTTATGAACAGAAGGCTGCTATACATTCTAGAAGAAAAGAAAAATTTCGATAGAAACCAGTGTGGTTTTCGAAGAGGTCGCTCAACCTTAGATCACCTTGTCCGGTTGGAGACTTTCGTGCGTGAGGCTTTTGTGAACCGGCAGCATTGCCTTTCTGTCTTTTTTGGTTTACAGAAAGCTTACGATACGGCATGGCGGTACGGAATACTTCAGGACCTGTATAGGAGCGGTGTTCGTGGTCGCTTGGGATCCACGCTCTCAGATGTTTTTACACAGGAAAACGGCGTCCCGCAAGGAGGTGTCTTGAGTGTTACCTTGTTCGCAACTAAGATCAACAGCCTCTCTGCAGTTATACCACCATCAGTTTTTTATTCATTGTATGTAGACGATATCCAGATCGCTTTCTCCTCATGCAACTTGTCAATTTGTGAGCGACAATTGCAGATTGCAATAAATAGGATGAGTAAGTGGGCCGATGAAAATGGGTTCCGGTTTGCACCAGAAAAAACGGTGTGCGTGCCTTTTTCATTACGTCAGGGGTTGTCGCTAGATCCCAGTTTGCAGATGAATGTCACTGACATAACCGTTAGGCATGAACACAAGTTCTTGGGTGTTATTTTTTATAAGAAGCTCACTTTTCAGACCCATTTAAAGGAACTGAAGAGAAAGTGTCTTAAATCTGCTAATGTTCTCAAGGTACTTGCACACATGTCCTGGAGTTCTGACAGGACGTGCCTCCTGCGACTCTACAACTCGCTGGTTCGTTTCTGTCTCGACTATGGTGCGGTTGTATATGGCTCGTCACGACTGTCGTCTTTAAATATGCTAGATCCTGTGCGTCACCTTGGACTTCGACTTGCCACGGGAGCCTTCCGAACGTCGCCTGTCCTGAGTTTGTATGCAGAGACATACCGAATTCTCCGAGAAAAGCAAAGACAGTACCTCAGCCTATGCTATAGTTATAAAGTCAAATCTGACCCTGAACACCCATCCTTCCGCTGTTTGGAGGTATCTCCTTTTTTACGTCTTTTTGAGAACAAGCCAAGTATAGTACGGCCTTTGAGCCTCCGCATTCAAAGTATGTCTGCATCCCTGCAGCTTGAACTTCCTGAGCGTAGCTTGATGACGAGAGTTTGAAGCATTGCTCCTTGGAAGGCGGTGCACTATACCTGTGACTGGTTGCTGGCAAAATACAATAAACGATCTGTTGCGCCACTAGTTCTTCAGCAAGAGTTTATGACCTTGCAAGCTAAGTATCAGGACTATGCACAATTCTTCACTGATGGTGCAAAAACTCCACACTTTGTCGGTTCGGCTGTATATTCAGAACATTTTGAGAAAGCTCGACGGCTTGACTCTGTTGCCAGCATTTTTACAGCAGAGCTTTATGGTGTGCTCATTGTTATTGAATATATATTAGGCAACAATATCAGGAAAGCAATTTTGTTTGTGGACTCCCAGAGTGCTCTCCTCTCTCTCTGTTCCCTCAGTGATTCTAAGAATCGGCTTGTGCAACAAGTACGTGTAAAGTTAAACCTGGCCTCCCAAATGGGATACATTATTAAGCTGTACTGGGTACCAAGCCATCTGGGAATTTCAGGTAATGGAAAGGTGGATAAGCTAGCAGCCTCTGTTAGGGATGCTCTGGAAACACCCATTGGGCTGCCTCAAGAAGATTTTATACCAGTTCTCAAAAGAGCAATTTAGAACGCCTGGCAGCTAGATTGGGATAGAGAAATAGATAATAAGCTGCATGTTGTCAAACCACGTTTGGGGGTATGGGAGAGCTCGCACCATAGAGACCGTCGCCATGAAGTTTTAATGTGTAGTTTGAGAAATGGGCATTCACGTGTGACCCATCGACATCTTCTCTGTGGGGAGGACGCGCCATTCTGCGAGCATTGTGGTGAATTGCTAACTATATTGCACATTCTTTGGCACTGCAAATTCTTCGATCAAGAACGTCAAACATGTTTCCCTTCACTTTCCGGATTTTTACCATTTCATCCAGCCTTCTTGCTGGGAAATGAACCTTTAGTCCCCTTTCATCACATTCTAGATTTTCTTTAAAAAATGGGCTACCTGAACCAGTTATAAATCTTCTGCATAGTAATTCCTTTCTTTTACCATAGACTCCTTTAACCGTTTCCTTGGCACAGTGTGGCCTATGTTGCTTTTTGCGCCATTGAACACTTAATAATCAATCAATCTCTTCCAAGTTCGACGTGTCTTCTGCTTCACCCAGCCTCGCCATAGCCTGCTCTAGGGTGTCTAAATGACGAGGAATCGCATGAATATCAGGGATGTATTAAATTACAGTTATGTACTTACAGTACAAATGGATAATTTTGACTCGAAGAGTTTTCCACTCGGGGGTTCTAGCCTCGTTGCGCCTAATTGCGTTCACGAAGTCCAGTTTGGTGCTGTAGGGGGGCCAGTGGCAGCCGAGCAGGTTGTCAGGGGATTTTTGCAGCCACCAATCCGGAACAGGATAAGTGCTTTTGTCTAAAAGAAGCTCAACGGTACCTGTAAGTAAAAAACATAAAATCTGTGTAAAAGTATTTCAAAACATAGCTTTTTTCTACCTCTTGTCCAGTGTCTTGTGCGATTTTACTTTTGCATAATGATAAAATAACTAGGTCAGCAAAATACTCTATTAAAGTGTAAAAGAAATTCAAGAAAGATATCCTACCCTCCCCATGGTGGTAGCTCTCGCTCTCATCAGAGTCGGACTCCACCCTCCTTTGCATTCTCCTTCGCGCTCGCGGCGGAGCGTCCGATTCCAGGTTTGATGTATCCTCCGCCTCCCCCAGCCTTGCCATAGCCTGCTCTAGGGTATCTAAATGACGAGGAATTGCATGAATATCGGGGTCATCTTAAATTACAGTTATGTGCTTACAGTACGAATGGATAATTTTAACTCTAAGAGTTTTCCACTCGGGGGTTCTAGCCTCGTTGCGCATTATTGCGTTCACGATGTCCAGTTTGGTGCTGTAGGGGGGCCAGTGGCAGCCGAGCAGGTTGTCAGGGGATTTTTGCAGCCATGAATCCGGAACAGGATATGTGCTTTTGTCTGAAAGAAGCTCAATGGTACCTGTAAGTAAAAAACATATAAAATCTGTGTAAAAGTATTTAAAAACATATAAGCTTTTTTCTACCTCTTGTCCAGTGTCTTACTTGTGCGATTTTACTTTTGCATAATGCTAAAATAACTAGCTCAGCAAAATACTCTATTAAAGTGTAAAAGAAATCCAAGAAAGATATCTTACCCTCCCCATGATGGTAGGTCTCGCTATCATCAGAGTCGGACTCCACCCTCCTTTCCATCCTCCTTCGCGCTCGCGACGGAGCGTCCGAATCCGGGTTTGATGTATCCTCCGCCTCCCCCAGCCTCGCCATAGCCTGCTCTAGGGTGTCTAAATGACGAGGAATTGCATGAATATCGGCGTCATATTAAATTACAGTTATGTGCTTACAGTACGAATGGATAATTTGACTCGAAGAGTTATCCAATCTGTGGTTCGGTCCCCGTTGCGCCTCGTTCACGATGTCCAGTTTGGTGCTGTAGGGGGGCCAGTGGCACCAGAGCAGGTTGTCCGATTTTTCCAGCCACCAATCCGGAACAGGATATGTGCTTTTGTCTAAAAGAAGCTCAATGGTACCTGTAAGCAAAAACATATAAAATCTGTGTAAAAGTATTTAAAAACATATAAGCTTTTTTCTACCTCTTGTCCAGTGTCTTACTTGTGTAATTTTACTTTTGCATAATGCTAAAATAACTAGGTCAGCAAAATACTCTATTAAAGTGTAAAAGAAATCCAAGAAAGATATCCTACCCTTCCCATGACGGTAGCTCTCGCTATCATCAGAGTCGGACTCCACCCTCCTTTGCATCCTCCTTCGCGCTCGCGACGGAGCGTCCGATTCCAGGTTTGATGTATCCTCCGCCTCCCCCAGCCTCGCCATAGCCTGCTCTAGGGTGTCTAAATGACGAGGAATTGCATGAATATCGGCGTCATATTAAATTACAGTTATGTGCTTACAGTACGAATGGATAATTTTGACTCGAAGAGTTATCCAATCTGTGGTTCGGTCCCCGTTGCGCCTCGTTCACGATGTCCAGTTTGGTGCTGTAGGGGGGCCAGTGGCACCAGAGCAGGTTGTCCGATTTTTCCAGCCACCAATCCGGAACAGGATATGTGCTTTTGTCTAAAAGAAGCTCAATGGTACCTGTAAGTAAAAAAACATATAAAATCTGTGTGAAAGTATTTAAAAACATATAAGCTTTTTTCTACCTCTTGTCCAGTGTCTTACTTGTGCAATTTTACTTTTGCATAATGCTAAAATAACTAGGTCAGCAAAATACTCTATTAAAGTGTAAAAGAAATCCAAGAAAGATATCCTACCCTCCCCATGATGGTAGGTCTCGCTATCATAAGAGTCGGACTCCACCCTCCTTTGCATCCTCCTTCGCGCTCGCGCCGGAGCGTCCGATTCCGGGTTTGATGTATCCTCCGCCTCCATCAGCCTCGCCATAGCCTGCTCTAGGGTGTCTAAATGACGAGGAATTGCATGAATATCGGCGTCATATTAAATTACAGTTATGTGCTTACAGTACGAATGGATAATTTTGACTCGAAGAGTTATCCAATCTGTGGTTCGGTCCCCGTTGCGCCTCGTTCACGATGTCCAGTTTGGTGCTGTAGGGGGGCCAGTGGCACCAGAGTAGGTTGTCCGATTTTTCCAGCCACCAACCCGGAACAGGATATGTGCTTTTGTCTAAAAGAAGCTCAATGGTACCTGTAAGTAAAAAACATAAAATCTGTGTAAAAGTATTTAAAAACATATAAGCTTTTTTCTACCTCTCGTCCAGTGTCTTACTTGTGCAATTTTACTTTTGCATAATGCTAAAATAACTAGGTCAGCAAAATACTCTATTAAAGTGTAAAAGAAATCCAAGAAAGATATCCTACCCTCCCCATGACGGTAGCTCTCGCTATCATCAGAGTCGGACTCCACCCTCCTTTGCATCCTCCTTCGCGCTCGCGACGGAGCGTCCGATTCCAGGTTTGATGTATCCTCCGCCTCCCCCAGCCTCGCCATAGCCTGCTCTAGGGTGTCTAAATGACGAGGAATTGCATGAATATCGGCGTCATATTAAATTACAGTTATGTGCTTACAGTACGAATGGATAATTTTGACTCGAAGAGTTATCCAATCTGTGGTTCGGTCCCCGTTGCGCCTCGTTCACGATGTCCAGTTTGGTGCTGTAGGGGGGCCAGTGGCACCAGAGCAGGTTGTCCGATTTTTCCAGTCACCAATCCGGAACAGGATATGTGCTTTTGTCTAAAAGAAGCTCAACGGTACCTGTAAGTAAAAAACATATAAAATCTGTGTAAAAGTATTTAAAAACATATAAGCTTTTTTCTACCTCTTGTCCAGTGTCTTACTTGTGCAATTTTACTTTTGCATAATGCTAAAATAACTAGGTCAGCAAAATACTCTATTAAAGTGTAAAAGAAATCCAAGAAAGATATCCTACCCTCCCCATGATGGTAGGTCTCGCTATCATCAGAGTCGGACTCCACCCTCCTTTGCATCCTCCTTCGCGCTCGCGACGGAGCGTCCGATTCCGGGTTTGATGTATCCTCCGCCTCCCCCAGCCTCGCCATAGCCTGCTCTAGGGTGTCTAAATGACGAGGAATTGCATGAATATCGGCGTCATATTAAATTACAGTTATGTGCTTACAGTACGAATGGATAATTTTGACTCGAAGAGTTATCCAATCTGTGGTTCGGTCCCCGTTGCGCCTCGTTCACGATGTCCAGTTTGGTGCTGTAGGGGGGCCAGTGGCACCAGAGCAGGTTGTCCGATTTTTCCAGCCACCAATCCAAAACAGGATATGTGCTTTTGTCTAAAAGAAGCTCAATGGTACCTGTAAGTAAAAAACATATAAAATCTGTGTAAAAGTATTTAAAGACATATAAGCTTTTTTCTACCTCTTCTCCAGTGTCTTACTTGTGCAATTTTACTTTTGCATAATGCTAAAATAACTAGGTCAGCAAAATACTCTATTAAAGTGTAAAAGAAATCCAAGAAAGATATCCTACCCTTCCCATGATGGTAGCTCTCGCTATCATCAGAGTCGGACTCCACCCTCCTTTGCATCCTCCTTCGCGCTCGCGGTGGAGCGTCCGATGCCAGGTTTGATGTATCCTCCGCCTCCCCCAGCCTTGCCATAGCCTGCTCTAGGGTATCTAAATGACGAGGAATTGCATGAATATCGGGGTCATCTTAAATTACAGTTATGTGCTTACAGTACGAATGGATAATTTTAACTCTAAGAGTTTTCCACTCGGGGGTTCTAGCCTCGTTGCGCCTAATTGCGTTCGCGATGTCCAGTTTGGTGCTGTAGGGGGGCCAGTGGCAGCCGAGCAAGTTGTCAGGGGATTTTTGCCGCCACCAATTCGGAACAGGATATGTGCTTTTGTCTAAAAGAAACTCAACGGTACCTGTAAGTAAAAAACATATAAAATCTGTGTAAAAGTATTTAAAAACATATAAGCTTTTTTCTACCTCTTGTCCAGTGTCTTACTTGTGCGATTTTACTTTTGCATAATGATAAAATAACTAGGTCAGCAAAATACTCTATTAAAGTGTAAAAGAAATCCAAGAAAGATATCCTACCCTTCCCATGATGGTAGCTCTCGCTATCATCAGAGTCGGACTCCACCCTCCTTTGCATCCTCCTTCGCGCTCGCGACGGAGCGTCCGATTCCAGGTTTGATGTATCCTCCGCCTCCCCCAGCCTCGCCATAGCCTGCTCTAGGGTATCTAAATGACGAGGAATTGCATGAATATCGGGGTCATCTTAAATTACAGTTATGTGCTTACAGTACGAATGGATAATTTTGACTCAAAGATTTATCCAATCTGTGGTTCGGTCCCCGTTGCGCCTCGTTCACGATGTCCAGTTTGGTGCTGTAGGGGGGCCAGTGGCACCAGAGCAGGTTGTCCGATTTTTCCAGCCACCAATCCGGAACAGGATATGTGCTTTTGTCTAAAAGAAGCTCAATGGTACCTGTAAGTAAAAAACATATAAAATCTGTGTAAAAGTATTTAAAAACATATAAGCTTTTTTCTACCTCTTGTCCAGTGTCTTACTTGTGCGATTTTACTTTTGCATAATGATAAAATAACTAGGTCAGCAAAATACTCTATTAAAGTGTAAAAGAGATCCAAGAAAGATATTCTACCCTCCCCATGACGGTAGGTCTCGCTATCATCAGAGTCGGACTCCACCCTTCTTTGCATCCTCCTTCGCGCTCGCGACGGAGCGTCCGATTCCAGGTTTGATGTATCCTCCGCCTCCCCCAGCCTTGCCATAGCCTGCTCTAGGGTATCTAAATGACGAGGAATTGCATGAATATCGGGGTCATCTTAAATTACAGTTATGTGCTTACAGTACGAATGGATAATTTTAACTCTAAGAGTTTTCCACTCGGGGGTTCTAGCCTCGTTGCGCCTAATTGCGTTCGCGATGTCCAGTTTGGTGCTGTAGGGGGGCCAGTGGCAGCCGAGCAGGTTGTCAGGGGATTTTTGCAGCCACCAATCCGGAACAGGATATGTGCTTTTGTCTAAAAGAAACTCAACGGTACCTGTAAGTAAAAAACATATAAAATCTGTGTAAAAGTATTTAAAAACATATGAGCTTTTTTCTACCTCTTGTCCAGTGTCTTACTTGTGCGATTTTACTTTGGCATATC
Organism: Ixodes scapularis; assembly: GCF_016920785.2. NCBI lineage: Eukaryota > Metazoa > Arthropoda > Arachnida > Ixodida > Ixodidae > Ixodes > Ixodes scapularis. The sequence goes on from NW_024609857.1 coordinate 138,914,580, forward strand.
GATAAAATAACTAGGTCAGCAAATACTCTATTCAAATGTAAAAGAAATCCAAGAAAGATATCCTACCCTCCCCATGATGGTAGGTCTCGCTATCATCAGAGTCGGACTCCACCCTCCTTTGCATCTTCCTTCGCGCTCGCGGTGGAGCGTCCGACTCCAGGTTTGATGTATCCTCCGCCTCCCCCAGCCTTGCCATAGCCTGCTCTAGGGTATCTAAATGACGAGGAATTGCATGAATATCGGGGTCATCTTAAATTACAGTTATGTGCTTACAGTACGAATGGATAATTTTAACTCTAAGAGTTTTTCACTCGGGGGTTCTAGCCTCGTTGCGCCTAATTGCGTTCGCGATGTCCAGTTTGGTGCTGTAGGGGGGCCAGTGGCAGCCGAGCAGGTTGTCAGGGGATTTTTGCAGCCACCAATCCGGAACAGGATATGTGCTTTTGTCTAAAAGAAACTCAACGGTACCTGTAAGTAAAAAACATATAAAATCTGTGTAAAAGTATTTAAAAACATATGAGCTTTTTTCTACCTCTTGTCCAGTGTCTTACTTGTGTGATTTTACTTTGGCATATCGATAAAATGACTAGGTCAGCAAAATACTCTATTCAAATGTAAAAGAAATCCAAGAAAGATATCCTACCCTTCCCATGATGGTAGCTCTCGCTATCATCAGAGTCGGACTCCACCCTCCTTTGGCATCCTCCTTCGCGCTCGCGACGGAGCGTCCGATTCCAGGTTTGATGTATCCTCCGCCTCCCCCAGCCTCGCCATAGCCTGCTCTAGGGTGTCTAAATGACGAGGAATTGCATGAATATCGGCGTCATATTAAATTACAGTTATGTGCTTACAGTACGAATGGATAATTTTGACTCGAAGAGTTATCCAATCTGTGGTTCGGTCCCCGTTGCGCCTCGTTCACGATGTCCAGTTTGGTGCTGTAGGGGGGCCAGTGGCACCAGAGCAGGTTGTCCGATTTTTCCAGCCACCAATCCGGAACAGGATATGTGCTTTTGTCTAAAAGAAGCTCAATGGTACCTGTAAGTAAAAAACATATAAAATATGTGTAAAAGTATTTAAAAACATATAAGCTTTTTTCTACCTCTTGTCCAGTGTCTTACTTGTGCAATTTTACTTTTGCATAATGCTAAAATAACTAGGTCAGCAAAATACTCTATTAAAGTGTAAAAGAAATCCAAGAAAGATATCCTACCCTTCCCATGATGGTAGCTCTCGCTATCATCAGAGTCGGACTCCACCCTCCTTTGCATCCTCCTTCGCGCTCGCGACGGAGCGTCCGATTCCAGGTTTGATGTATCCTCCGCCTCCCCCAGCCTCGCCATAGCCTGCTCTAGGGTGTCTAAATGACGAGGAATTGCATGAATATCGGCGTCATATTAAATTACAGTTATGTGCTTACAGTACGAATGGATAATTTTGACTCGAAGAGTTATCCAATCTGTGGTTCGGTCCCCGTTGCGCCTCGTTCACGATGTCCAGTTTGGTGCTGTAGGGGGGCCAGTGGCACCAGAGCAGGTTGTCCGATTTTTCCAGCCACCAATCCAAAACAGGATATGTGCTTTTGTCTAAAAGAAGCTCAATGGTACCTGTAAGTAAAAAACATATAAAATCTGTGTAAAAGTATTTAAAAACATATAAGCTTTTTTCTACCTCTTGTCCAGTGTCTTACTTGTGCAATTTTACTTTTGCATAATGCTAAAATAACTAGGTCAGCAAAATACTCTATTAAAGTGTAAAAGAAATCCAAGAAAGATATCCTACCCTTCCCATGATGGTAGCTCTCGCTATCATCAGAGTCGGACTCCACCCTCTTTTGCATCCTCCTTCGCGCTCGCGACGGAGCGTCCGATTCCAGGTTTGATGTATCCTCCGCCTCCCCCAGCCTCGCCATAGCCTGCTCTAGGGTGTCTAAATGACGAGGAATTGCATGAATATCGGCGTCATATTAAATTACAGTTATGTGCTTACAGTACGAATGGATAATTTTGACTCGAAGAGTTATCCAATCTGTGGTTCGGTCCCCGTTGCGCCTCGTTCACGATGTCCAGTTTGGTGCTGTAGGGGGGCCAGTGGCACCAGAGCAGGTTGTCCGATTTTTCCAGCCACCAATCCAAAACAGGATATGTGCTTTTGTCTAAAAGAAGCTCAATGGTACCTGTAAGTAAAAAACACATAAAATCTGTGTAAAAGTATTTAAAAACATATAAGCTTTTTTCTACCTCTTGTCCAGTGTCTTACTTGTGCAATTTTACTTTTGCATAATGCTAAAATAACTAGGTCAGCAAAATACTCTATTAAAGTGTAAAAGAAATCCAACAAAGATATCCTTCCCTTCCCATGATGGTAGCTCTCGCTATCATCAGAGTCGGACTCCACCCTCCTTTGCATCCTCCTTCGCGCTCGCGACGGAGCGTCCGATTCCAGGTTTGATGTATCCTCCGCCTCCCCCAGCCTCGCCATAGCCTGCTCTAGGGTGTCTAAATGACGAGGAATTGCATGAATATCGGCGTCATATTAAATTACAGTTATGTGCTTACAGTACGAATGGATAATTTTGACTCGAAAAGTTATCCAATCTGTGGTTCGGTCCCCGTTGCGCCTCGTTCACGATGTTCAGTTTGGTGCTGTAGGGGGGCCAGTGGCACCAGAGCAGGTTGTCCGATTTTTCCAGCCACCAATCCGGAACAGGATATGTGCTTTTGTCTAAAAGAAGCTCAATGGTACCTGTAAGAAAAAAACATATAAAATCTGTGTAAAAGTATTTAAAAACATATAAGCTTTTTTCTACCTCTTGTCCAGTGTCTTACTTGTGCAATTTTACTTTTGCATAATGCTAAAATAACTAGGTCAGCAAAATACTCTATTAAAGTGTAAAAGAAATCCAAGAAAGATATCCTACCCTCCCCATGATGGTAGGTCTCGCTATCATCAGAGTCGGACTCCACCCTCCTTTGCATCCTCCTTCGCGCTCGCGACGGAGCGTCCGATTCCAGGTTTGATGTATCCTCCGCCTCCCCCAGCCTCGCCATAGCCTGCTCTAGGCTGTCTAAATGACGAGGAATTGCATGAATATCGACGTCATATTAAATTACAGTTATGTGCTTACAGTACGAATGGATAATTTTGACTCGAAGAGTTATCCAATCTGTGGTTCGGTCCCCGTTGCGCCTCGTTCACGATGTCCAGTTTGGTGCTGTAGGGGGGCCAGTGGCACCAGAGCAGGTTGTCCGATTTTTCCAGCCACCAATCCGGAACAGGATATGTGCTTTTGTCTAAAAGAAGCTCAATGGTTCCTGTAAGTAAAAAACATATAAAATCTGTGTAAAAGTATTTAAAAACATATAAGCTTTTTTCTACCTCTTGTCCAGTGTCTTACTTGTGCAATTTTACTTTTGCATAATGCTAAAATAACTAGGTCAGCAAAATACTCTATTAAAGTGTAAAAGAAATCCAAGAAAGATATCCTACCCTCCCCATGATGGTAGGTCTCGCTATCATCAGAGTCGGACTCCACCCTCCTTTGCATCTTCCTTCGCGCTCGCGGTGGAGCGTCCGATTCCAGGTTTGATGTATCCTCCGCCTCCCCCAGCCTTGCCATAGCCTGCTCTAGGGTGTCTAAATGACGAGGAATTGCATGAATATCGGCGTCATATTAAATTACAGTTATGTGCTTACATTACGAATGGATAATTTTGACTCGAAGAGTTATCCAATCTGTGGTTCGGTCCCCGTTGCGCCTCGTTCACGATGTCCAGTTTGGTGCTGAAGGGGGGCCAGTGGCACCAGAGCAGGTTGTCCGATTTTTCCAGCCACCAATCCGGAACAGGATATGTGCTTTTGTCTAAAAGAAGCTCAATGGTACCTGTAAGTAAAAAACATATAAAATCTGTGTAAAAGTATTTAAAAACATATAAGCTTTTTTCTACCTCTTGTCCAGTGTCTTACTTGTGCAATTTTACTTTTGCATAATGCTAAAATAACTAGGTCAGCAAAATACTCTATTAAAGTGTAAAAGAAATCCAAGAAAGATATCCTACCCTCCCCATGATGGTAGGTCTCGCTATCATCAGAGTCGGACTCCACCCTCCTTTGCATCCTCCTTCGCGCTCGCGACGGAGCGTCCGATTCCGGGTTTGATGTATCCTCCGCCTCCCCCAGCCTCGCCATAGCCTGCTCTAGGGTGTCTAATTGACGAGGAATTGCATGAATATCGACGTCATATTAAATTACAGTTATGTGCTTACAGTACGAATGGATAATTTTGACTCGAAGAGTTATCCAATCTGTGGTTCGGTCCCCGTTGCGCCTCGTTCACGATGTCCAGTTTGGTGCTGTAGGGGGGCCAGTGGCACCAGAGCAGGTTGTCCGATTTTTCCAGCCACCAATCCGGAACAGGATATGTGCTTTTGTCTAAAAGAAGCTCAATGGTACCTGTAAGTAAAAAACATATAAAATCTGTGTAAAAGTATTTAAAAACATATAAGCTTTTTTCTACCTCTTGTCCAGTGTCTTACTTGTGCAATTTTACTTTTGCATAATGCTAAAATAACTAGGTCAGCAAAATACTCTATTAAAGTGTAAAAGAAATCCAAGAAAGATATCCTACCCTTCCCATGATGGTAGCTCTCGCTATCATCAGAGTCGGACTCCACCCTCCTTTGCATCTTCCTTCGCGCTCGCGGTGGAGCGTCCGATTCCAGGTTTGATGTATCCTCCGCCTCCCCCAGCCTTGCCATAGCCTGCTCTAGGGTGTCTAAATGACGAGGAATTGCATGAATATCGGCGTCATATTAAATTACAGTTATGTGCTTACAGTACGAATGGATAATTTTAACTCTAAGAGTTTTCCACTCGGGGGTTCTAGCCTCGTTGCGCCTAATTGCGTTCGCGATGTCCAGTTTGGTGCTGTAGGGGGGCCAGTGGCAGCCGAGCAGGTTGTCAGAGGATTTTTGCAGCCACCAATCCGGAACAGTATATGTGCTTTTGTCTAAAAGAAACTCAACGGTACCTGTAAGTAAAAAACATATAAAATCTGTGTAAAAGTATTTAAAAACATATGAGCTTTTTTCTACCTCTTGTCCAGTGTCTTACTTGTGCGATTTTACTTTGGCATATCGATAAAATAACTAGGTCAGCAAAATACTCTATTCAAATGTAAAAGAAATCCAAGAAAGATATCCTACCCTCCCCATGATGGTAGGTCTCGCTATCATCAGAGTCGGACTCCACCCTCCTTTGCATCCTCCTTCGCGCTCGCGGTGGAGCGTCCGATTCCAGGTTTGATGTATCCTCCGCCTCCCCCAGCCTTGCCATAGCCTGCTCTAGGGTATCTAAATGACGAGGAATTGCATGAATATCGGGGTCATCTTAAATTACAGTTATGTGCTTACAGTACGAATGGATAATTTTAACTCTAAGAGTTTTTCACTCGGGGGTTCTAGCCTCGTTGCGCCTAATTGCCTTTGCGATGTCCAGTTTGGTGCTGTAGGGGGGCCAGTGGCAGCCGAGCAGGTTGTCAGGGGATTTTTGCAGCCGCCAATCCGGAACAGGATATGTGCTTTTGTCTAAAAGAAACTCAACGGTACCTGTAAGTAAAAAACATATAAAATCTGTGTAAAAGTATTTAAAAACATATAAGCTTTTTTCTACCTCTTGTCCAGTGTCTTACTTGTGCGATTTTACTTTTGCATAATGATAAAATAACTAGGTCAGCAAAATACTCTATTAAAGTGTAAAAGAAATCCGAGAAAGATATCCTACCCTTCCCATGATGGTAGCTCTCGCTATCATCAGAGTCGGACTCCACCCTCCTTTGCATCCTCCTTCGCGCTCGCGACGGAGCGTCCGATTCCGGGTTTGATGTATCCTCCGCCTCCCCCAGCCTCGCCATAGCCTGCTCTAGGGTGTCTAAATGACGAGGAATTGCATGAATATTGGGGTCATCTTAAATTACAGTTATGTGCTTACAGTACGAATAAATAATTTTAACTCTAAGAGTTTTCCACTCGGGGGTTCTAGCCTCGTTGCGCCTAATTGCGTTCGCGATGTCCAGTTTGGTGCTGTAGGGGGGCCAGTGGCAGCCGAGCAGGTTGTCAGGGGATTTTTGCAGCCATGAATCCGGAACAGGATATGTGCTTTTGTCTGAAAGAAGCTCAATGGTACCTGTAAGTAAAAAACATATAAAATCTGTGTAAAAGTATTTAAAAACATATAAGCTTTTTTCTACCTCTTGTCCAGTGTCTTACTTGTGCGATTTTACTTTTGCATAATGCTAAAATAACTAGCTCAGCAAAATACTCTATTAAAGTGTAAAAGAAATCCAAGAAAGATATCTTACCCTCCCCATGATGGTAGGTCTCGCTATCATCAGAGTCGGACTCCACCCTCCTTTCCATCCTCCTTCGCGCTCGCGACGGAGCGTCCGAATCCGGGTTTGATGTATCCTCCGCCTCCCCCAGCCTCGCCATAGCCTGCTCTAGGGTGTCTAAATGACGAGGAATTGCATGAATATCGGCGTCATATTAAATTACAGTTATGTGCTTACAGTACGAATGGATAATTTTGACTCGAAGAGTTATCCAATCTGTGGTTCGGTCCCCGTTGCGCCTCGTTCACGATGTCCAGTTTGGTGCTGTAGGGGGGCCAGTGGCACCAGAGCAGGTTGTCCGATTTTTCCAGCCACCAATCCGGAACAGGATATGTGCTTTTGTCTAAAAGAAGCTCAATGGTACCTGTAAGCAAAAACATATAAAATCTGTGTAAAAGTATTTAAAAACATATAAGCTTTTTTCTACCTCTTGTCCAGTGTCTTACTTGTGTAATTTTACTTTTGCATAATGCTAAAATAACTAGGTCAGCAAAATACTCTATTAAAGTGTAAAAGAAATCCAAGAAAGATATCCTACCCTTCCCATGACGGTAGCTCTCGCTATCATCAGAGTCGGACTCCACCCTCCTTTGCATCCTCCTTCGCGCTCGCGACGGAGCGTCCGATTCCAGGTTTGATGTATCCTCCGCCTCCCCCAGCCTCGCCATAGCCTGCTCTAGGGTGTCTAAATGACGAGGAATTGCATGAATATCGGCGTCATATTAAATTACAGTTATGTGCTTACAGTACGAATGGATAATTTTGACTCGAAGAGTTATCCAATCTGTGGTTCGGTCCCCGTTGCGCCTCGTTCACGATGTCCAGTTTGGTGCTGTAGGGGGGCCAGTGGCACCAGAGCAGGTTGTCCGATTTTTCCAGCCACCAATCCGGAACAGGATATGTGCTTTTGTCTAAAAGAAGCTCAATGGTACCTGTAAGTAAAAAACATATAAAATCTGTGTGAAAGTATTTAAAAACATATAAGCTTTTTTCTACCTCTTGTCCAGTGTCTTACTTGTGCAATTTTACTTTTGCATAATGCTAAAATAACTAGGTCAGCAAAATACTCTATTAAAGTGTAAAAGAAATCCAAGAAAGATATCCTACCCTCCCCATGATGGTAGGTCTCGCTATCATAAGAGTCGGACTCCACCCTCCTTTGCATCCTCCTTCGCGCTCGCGCCGGAGCGTCCGATTCCGGGTTTGATGTATCCTCCGCCTCCATCAGCCTCGCCATAGCCTGCTCTAGGGTGTCTAAATGACGAGGAATTGCATGAATATCGGCGTCATATTAAATTACAGTTATGTGCTTACAGTACGAATGGATAATTTTGACTCGAAGAGTTATCCAATCTGTGGTTCGGTCCCCGTTGCGCCTCGTTCACGATGTCCAGTTTGGTGCTGTAGGGGGGCCAGTGGCACCAGAGTAGGTTGTCCGATTTTTCCAGCCACCAACCCGGAACAGGATATGTGCTTTTGTCTAAAAGAAGCTCAATGGTACCTGTAAGTAAAAAACATAAAATCTGTGTAAAAGTATTTAAAAACATATAAGCTTTTTTCTACCTCTCGTCCAGTGTCTTACTTGTGCAATTTTACTTTTGCATAATGCTAAAATAACTAGGTCAGCAAAATACTCTATTAAAGTGTAAAAGAAATCCAAGAAAGATATCCTACCCTCCCCATGACGGTAGCTCTCGCTATCATCAGAGTCGGACTCCACCCTCCTTTGCATCCTCCTTCGCGCTCGCGACGGAGCGTCCGATTCCAGGTTTGATGTATCCTCCGCCTCCCCCAGCCTCGCCATAGCCTGCTCTAGGGTGTCTAAATGACGAGGAATTGCATGAATATCGGCGTCATATTAAATTACAGTTATGTGCTTACAGTACGAATGGATAATTTTGACTCGAAGAGTTATCCAATCTGTGGTTCGGTCCCCGTTGCGCCTCGTTCACGATGTCCAGTTTGGTGCTGTAGGGGGGCCAGTGGCACCAGAGCAGGTTGTCCGATTTTTCCAGTCACCAATCCGGAACAGGATATGTGCTTTTGTCTAAAAGAAGCTCAACGGTACCTGTAAGTAAAAAACATATAAAATCTGTGTAAAAGTATTTAAAAACATATAAGCTTTTTTCTACCTCTTGTCCAGTGTCTTACTTGTGCAATTTTACTTTTGCATAATGCTAAAATAACTAGGTCAGCAAAATACTCTATTAAAGTGTAAAAGAAATCCAAGAAAGATATCCTACCCTCCCCATGATGGTAGGTCTCGCTATCATCAGAGTCGGACTCCACCCTCCTTTGCATCCTCCTTCGCGCTCGCGACGGAGCGTCCGATTCCGGGTTTGATGTATCCTCCGCCTCCCCCAGCCTCGCCATAGCCTGCTCTAGGGTGTCTAAATGACGAGGAATTGCATGAATATCGGCGTCATATTAAATTACAGTTATGTGCTTACAGTACGAATGGATAATTTTGACTCGAAGAGTTATCCAATCTGTGGTTCGGTCCCCGTTGCGCCTCGTTCACGATGTCCAGTTTGGTGCTGTAGGGGGGCCAGTGGCACCAGAGCAGGTTGTCCGATTTTTCCAGCCACCAATCCAAAACAGGATATGTGCTTTTGTCTAAAAGAAGCTCAATGGTACCTGTAAGTAAAAAACATATAAAATCTGTGTAAAAGTATTTAAAGACATATAAGCTTTTTTCTACCTCTTCTCCAGTGTCTTACTTGTGCAATTTTACTTTTGCATAATGCTAAAATAACTAGGTCAGCAAAATACTCTATTAAAGTGTAAAAGAAATCCAAGAAAGATATCCTACCCTTCCCATGATGGTAGCTCTCGCTATCATCAGAGTCGGACTCCACCCTCCTTTGCATCCTCCTTCGCGCTCGCGGTGGAGCGTCCGATGCCAGGTTTGATGTATCCTCCGCCTCCCCCAGCCTTGCCATAGCCTGCTCTAGGGTATCTAAATGACGAGGAATTGCATGAATATCGGGGTCATCTTAAATTACAGTTATGTGCTTACAGTACGAATGGATAATTTTAACTCTAAGAGTTTTCCACTCGGGGGTTCTAGCCTCGTTGCGCCTAATTGCGTTCGCGATGTCCAGTTTGGTGCTGTAGGGGGGCCAGTGGCAGCCGAGCAAGTTGTCAGGGGATTTTTGCCGCCACCAATTCGGAACAGGATATGTGCTTTTGTCTAAAAGAAACTCAACGGTACCTGTAAGTAAAAAACATATAAAATCTGTGTAAAAGTATTTAAAAACATATAAGCTTTTTTCTACCTCTTGTCCAGTGTCTTACTTGTGCGATTTTACTTTTGCATAATGATAAAATAACTAGGTCAGCAAAATACTCTATTAAAGTGTAAAAGAAATCCAAGAAAGATATCCTACCCTTCCCATGATGGTAGCTCTCGCTATCATCAGAGTCGGACTCCACCCTCCTTTGCATCCTCCTTCGCGCTCGCGACGGAGCGTCCGATTCCAGGTTTGATGTATCCTCCGCCTCCCCCAGCCTCGCCATAGCCTGCTCTAGGGTATCTAAATGACGAGGAATTGCATGAATATCGGGGTCATCTTAAATTACAGTTATGTGCTTACAGTACGAATGGATAATTTTGACTCAAAGATTTATCCAATCTGTGGTTCGGTCCCCGTTGCGCCTCGTTCACGATGTCCAGTTTGGTGCTGTAGGGGGGCCAGTGGCACCAGAGCAGGTTGTCCGATTTTTCCAGCCACCAATCCGGAACAGGATATGTGCTTTTGTCTAAAAGAAGCTCAATGGTACCTGTAAGTAAAAAACATATAAAATCTGTGTAAAAGTATTTAAAAACATATAAGCTTTTTTCTACCTCTTGTCCAGTGTCTTACTTGTGCGATTTTACTTTTGCATAATGATAAAATAACTAGGTCAGCAAAATACTCTATTAAAGTGTAAAAGAAATCCAAGAAAGATATCCTACCCTCCCCATGACGGTAGGTCTCGCTATCATCAGAGTCGGACTCCACCCTTCTTTGCATCCTCCTTCGCGCTCGCGACGGAGCGTCCGATTCCAGGTTTGATGTATCCTCCGCCTCCCCCAGCCTTGCCATAGCCTGCTCTAGGGTATCTAAATGACGAGGAATTGCATGAATATCGGGGTCATCTTAAATTACAGTTATGTGCTTACAGTACGAATGGATAATTTTAACTCTAAGAGTTTTCCACTCGGGGGTTCTAGCCTCGTTGCGCCTAATTGCGTTCGCGATGTCCAGTTTGGTGCTGTAGGGGGGCCAGTGGCAGCCGAGCAGGTTGTCAGGGGATTTTTGCAGCCACCAATCCGGAACAGGATATGCGCTTTTGTCTAAAAGAAACTCAACGGTACCTGTAAGTAAAAAACATATAAAATCTGTGTAAAAGTATTTAAAAACATATGAGCTTTTTTCTACCTCTTGTCCAGTGTCTTACTTGTGCGATTTTACTTTGGCATATCGATAAAATAACTAGGTCAGCAAATACTCTATTCAAATGTAAAAGAAATCCAAGAAAACTATCCTACCCTCCCCATGATGGTAGGTCTCGCTATCATCAGAGTCGGACTCCACCCTCCTTTGCATCTTCCTTCGCGCTCGCGGTGGAGCGTCCGATTCCAGGTTTGATGTATCCTCCGCCTCCCCCAGCCTTGCCATAGCCTGCTCTAGGGTATCTAAATGACGAGGAATTGCATGAATATCGGGGTCATCTTAAATTACAGTTATGTGCTTACAGTACGAATGGATAATTTTAACTCTAAGAGTTTTTCACTCGGGGGTTCTAGCCTCGTTGCGCCTAATTGCGTTCGCGATGTCCAGTTTGGTGCTGTAGGGGGGCCAGTGACAGCCGAGCAGGTTGTCAGGGGATTTTTGCAGCCACCAATCCGGAACAGGATATGTGCTTTTGTCTAAAAGAAACTCAACGGTACCTGTAAGTAAAAAACATATAAAATCTGTGTAAAAGTATTTAAAAACATATGAGCTTTTTTCTACCTCTTGTCCAGTGTCTTACTTGTGTGATTTTACTTTGGTATATCGATAAAATGACTAGGTCAGCAAAATACTCTATTCAAATGTAAAAGAAATCCAAGAAAGATATCCTACCCTCCCCATGACGGTAGGTCTCGCTATCATCAGAGTCGGACTCCACCCTCCTTTGCATCCTCCTTCGCGCTCGCGACGGAGCGTCCGATTCCAGGTTTGATGTATCCTCCGCCTCCCCCAGCCTCGCCATAACCTGATCTAGGGTGTCTAAATGACGAGGAATTGCATGAATATCGGCGTCATATTAAATTACGGTTATGTGCTTACAGTACGAATGGATAATTTTGACTCGAAGAGTTATCCAATCTGTGGTTCGGTCCCCGTTGCGCCTCGTTCGCGATGTCCAGTTTGGTGCTGTAGGGGGGCCAGTGGCACCAGAGCAGGTTGTCCGATTTTTCCAGCCACCAATCCAAAACAGGATATGTGCTTTTGTCTAAAAGAAGCTCAATGGTACCTGTAAGTAAAAAACATATAAAATCTGTGTAAAAGTATTTAAAAACATATAAGCTTTTTTCTACCTCTTGTCCAGTGTCTTACTTGTGCAATTTTACTTTTGCATAATGATAAAATAACTAGGTCAGCAAAATACTCTATTCAAATGTAAAAGAAATCCAAGAAAGATATCCTACCCTCCCCATGATGGTAGGTCTCGCTATCATCAGAGTCGGACTCCATCCTCCTTTGCATCCTCCTTCGCGCTCGCGGTGGAGCGTCCGATTCCAGGTTTGATGTATCCTCCGCCTCCCCCAGCCTTGCCATAGCCTGCTCTAGGGTATCTAAATGACGAGGAATTGCATGAATATCGGGGTCATCTTAAATTACAGTTATGTGCTTACAGTACGAATGGATAATTTTAACTCTAAGAGTTTTCCACTCGGGGGTTCTAGCCTCGTTGCGCCTAATTGCGTTCGCGATGTCCAGTTTGGTGCTGTAGGGGGGCCAGTGGCAGCCGAGCAAGTTGTCAGGGGATTTTTGCCGCCACCAATTCGGAACAGGATATGTGCTTTTGTCTAAAAGAAACTCAACGGTACCTGTAAGTAAAAAACATATAAAATCTGTGTAAAAGTATTTAAAAACATATAAGCTTTTTTCTACCTCTTGTCCAGTGTCTTACTTGTGCGATTTTACTTTTGCATAATGATAAAATAACTAGGTCAGCAAAATACTCTATTAAAGTGTAAAAGAAATCCAAGAAAGATATCCTACCCTTCCCATGATGGTAGCTCTCGCTATCATCAGAGTCGGACTCCACCCTCCTTTGCATCCTCCTTCGCGCTCGCGACGGAGCGTCCGATTCCAGGTTTGATGTATCCTCCGCCTCCCCCAGCCTCGCCATAGCCTGCTCTAGGGTATCTAAATGACGAGGAATTGCATGAATATCGGGGTCATCTTAAATTACAGTTATGTGCTTACAGTACGAATGGATAATTTTGACTCAAAGATTTATCCAATCTGTGGTTCGGTCCCCGTTGCGCCTCGTTCACGATGTCCAGTTTGGTGCTGTAGGGGGGCCAGTGGCACCAGAGCAGGTTGTCCGATTTTTCCAGCCACCAATCCGGAACAGGATATGTGCTTTTGTCTAAAAGAAGCTCAATGGTACCTGTAAGTAAAAAACATATAAAATCTGTGTAAAAGTATTTAAAAACATATAAGCTTTTTTCTACCTCTTGTCCAGTGTCTTACTTGTGCGATTTTACTTTTGCATAATGATAAAATAACTAGGTCAGCAAAATACTCTATTAAAGTGTAAAAGAGATCCAAGAAAGATATTCTACCCTCCCCATGACGGTAGGTCTCGCTATCATCAGAGTCGGACTCCACCCTTCTTTGCATCCTCCTTCGCGCTCGCGACGGAGCGTCCGATTCCAGGTTTGATGTATCCTCCGCCTCCCCCAGCCTTGCCATAGCCTGCTCTAGGGTATCTAAATGACGAGGAATTGCATGAATATCGGGGTCATCTTAAATTACAGTTATGTGCTTACAGTACGAATGGATAATTTTAACTCTAAGAGTTTTCCACTCGGGGGTTCTAGCCTCGTTGCGCCTAATTGCGTTCGCGATGTCCAGTTTGGTGCTGTAGGGGGGCCAGTGGCAGCCGAGCAGGTTGTCAGGGGATTTTTGCAGCCACCAATCCGGAACAGGATATGTGCTTTTGTCTAAAAGAAACTCAACGGTACCTGTAAGTAAAAAACATATAAAATCTGTGTAAAAGTATTTAAAAACATATGAGCTTTTTTCTACCTCTTGTCCAGTGTCTTACTTGTGCGATTTTACTTTGGCATATCGATAAAATAACTTGGTCAGCAAATACTCTATTCAAATGTAAAAGAAATCCAAGAAAGATATCCTACCCTCCCCATGATGGTAGGTCTCGCTATCATCAGAGTCGGACTCCACCCTCCTTTGCATCTTCCTTCGCGCTCGCGGTGGAGCGTCCGACTCCAGGTTTGATGTATCCTCCGCCTCCCCCAGCCTTGCCATAGCCTGCTCTAGGGTATCTAAATGACGAGGAATTGCATGAATATCGGGGTCATCTTAAATTACAGTTATGTGCTTACAGTACGAATGGATAATTTTAACTCTAAGAGTTTTTCACTCGGGGGTTCTAGCCTCGTTGCGCCTAATTGCGTTCGCGATGTCCAGTTTGGTGCTGTAGGGGGGCCAGTGGCAGCCGAGCAGGTTGTCAGGGGATTTTTGCAGCCACCAATCCGGAACAGGATATGTGCTTTTGTCTAAAAGAAACTCAACGGTACCTGTAAGTAAAAAACATATAAAATCTGTGTAAAAGTATTTAAAAACATATGAGCTTTTTTCTACCTCTTGTCCAGTGTCTTACTTGTGTGATTTTACTTTGGCATATCGATAAAATGACTAGGTCAGCAAAATACTCTATTCAAATGTAAAAGAAATCCAAGAAAGATATCCTACCCTTCCCATGATGGTAGCTCTCGCTATCATCAGAGTCGGACTCCACCCTCCTTTGGCATCCTCCTTCGCGCTCGCGACGGAGCGTCCGATTCCAGGTTTGATGTATCCTCCGCCTCCCCCAGCCTCGCCATAGCCTGCTCTAGGGTGTCTAAATGACGAGGAATTGCATGAATATCGGCGTCATATTAAATTACAGTTATGTGCTTACAGTACGAATGGATAATTTTGACTCGAAGAGTTATCCAATCTGTGGTTCGGTCCCCGTTGCGCCTCGTTCACGATGTCCAGTTTGGTGCTGTAGGGGGGCCAGTGGCACCAGAGCAGGTTGTCCGATTTTTCCAGCCACCAATCCGGAACAGGATATGTGCTTTTGTCTAAAAGAAGCTCAATGGTACCTGTAAGTAAAAAACATATAAAATATGTGTAAAAGTATTTAAAAACATATAAGCTTTTTTCTACCTCTTGTCCAGTGTCTTACTTGTGCAATTTTACTTTTGCATAATGCTAAAATAACTAGGTCAGCAAAATACTCTATTAAAGTGTAAAAGAAATCCAAGAAAGATATCCTACCCTTCCCATGATGGTAGCTCTCGCTATCATCAGAGTCGGACTCCAGCCTCCTTTGCATCCTCCTTCGCGCTCGCGACGGAGCGTCCGATTCCAGGTTTGATGTATCCTCCGCCTCCCCCAGCCTCGCCATAGCCTGCTCTAGGGTGTCTAAATGACGAGGAATTGCATGAATATCGGCGTCATATTAAATTACAGTTATGTGCTTACAGTACGAATGGATAATTTTGACTCGAAGAGTTATCCAATCTGTGGTTCGGTCCCCGTTGCGCCTCGTTCACGATGTCCAGTTTGGTGCTGTAGGGGGGCCAGTGGCACCAGAGCAGGTTGTCCGATTTTTCCAGCCACCAATCCAAAACAGGATATGTGCTTTTGTCTAAAAGAAGCTCAATGGTACCTGTAAGTAAAAAACATATAAAATCTGTGTAAAAGTATTTAAAAACATATAAGCTTTTTTCTACCTCTTGTCCAGTGTCTTACTTGTGCAATTTTACTTTTGCATAATGCTAAAATAACTAGGTCAGCAAAATACTCTATTAAAGTGTAAAAGAAATCCAAGAAAGATATCCTACCCTTCCCATGATGGTAGCTCTCGCTATCATCAGAGTCGGACTCCACCCTCTTTTGCATCCTCCTTCGCGCTCGCGACGGAGCGTCCGATTCCAGGTTTGATGTATCCTCCGCCTCCCCCAGCCTCGCCATAGCCTGCTCTAGGGTGTCTAAATGACGAGGAATTGCATGAATATCGGCGTCATATTAAATTACAGTTATGTGCTTACAGTACGAATGGATAATTTTGACTCGAAGAGTTATCCAATCTGTGGTTCGGTCCCCGTTGCGCCTCGTTCACGATGTCCAGTTTGGTGCTGTAGGGGGGCCAGTGGCACCAGAGCAGGTTGTCCGATTTTTCCAGCCACCAATCCAAAACAGGATATGTGCTTTTGTCTAAAAGAAGCTCAATGGTACCTGTAAGTAAAAAACACATAAAATCTGTGTAAAAGTATTTAAAAACATATAAGCTTTTTTCTACCTCTTGTCCAGTGTCTTACTTGTGCAATTTTACTTTTGCATAATGCTAAAATAACTAGGTCAGCAAAATACTCTATTAAAGTGTAAAAGAAATCCAACAAAGATATCCTTCCCTTCCCATGATGGTAGCTCTCGCTATCATCAGAGTCGGACTCCACCCTCCTTTGCATCCTCCTTCGCGCTCGCGACGGAGCGTCCGATTCCAGGTTTGATGTATCCTCCGCCTCCCCCAGCCTCGCCATAGCCTGCTCTAGGGTGTCTAAATGACGAGGAATTGCATGAATATCGGCGTCATATTAAATTACAGTTATGTGCTTACAGTACGAATGGATAATTTTGACTCGAAAAGTTATCCAATCTGTGGTTCGGTCCCCGTTGCGCCTCGTTCACGATGTTCAGTTTGGTGCTGTAGGGGGGCCAGTGGCACCAGAGCAGGTTGTCCGATTTTTCCAGCCACCAATCCGGAACAGGATATGTGCTTTTGTCTAAAAGAAGCTCAATGGTACCTGTAAGAAAAAAACATATAAAATCTGTGTAAAAGTATTTAAAAACATATAAGCTTTTTTCTACCTCTTGTCCAGTGTCTTACTTGTGCAATTTTACTTTTGCATAATGCTAAAATAACTAGGTCAGCAAAATACTCTATTAAAGTGTAAAAGAAATCCAAGAAAGATATCCTACCCTCCCCATGATGGTAGGTCTCGCTATCATCAGAGTCGGACTCCACCCTCCTTTGCATCCTCCTTCGCGCTCGCGACGGAGCGTCCGATTCCAGGTTTGATGTATCCTCCGCCTCCCCCAGCCTCGCCATAGCCTGCTCTAGGCTGTCTAAATGACGAGGAATTGCATGAATATCGACGTCATATTAAATTACAGTTATGTGCTTACAGTACGAATGGATAATTTTGACTCGAAGAGTTATCCAATCTGTGGTTCGGTCCCCGTTGCGCCTCGTTCACGATGTCCAGTTTGGTGCTGTAGGGGGGCCAGTGGCACCAGAGCAGGTTGTCCGATTTTTCCAGCCACCAATCCGGAACAGGATATGTGCTTTTGTCTAAAAGAAGCTCAATGGTTCCTGTAAGTAAAAAACATATAAAATCTGTGTAAAAGTATTTAAAAACATATAAGCTTTTTTCTACCTCTTGTCCAGTGTCTTACTTGTGCAATTTTACTTTTGCATAATGCTAAAATAACTAGGTCAGCAAAATACTCTATTAAAGTGTAAAAGAAATCCAAGAAAGATATCCTACCCTCCCCATGATGGTAGGTCTCGCTATCATCAGAGTCGGACTCCACCCTCCTTTGCATCTTCCTTCGCGCTCGCGGTGGAGCGTCCGATTCCAGGTTTGATGTATCCTCCGCCTCCCCCAGCCTTGCCATAGCCTGCTCTAGGGTGTCTAAATGACGAGGAATTGCATGAATATCGGCGTCATATTAAATTACAGTTATGTGCTTACATTACGAATGGATAATTTTGACTCGAAGAGTTATCCAATCTGTGGTTCGGTCCCCGTTGCGCCTCGTTCACGATGTCCAGTTTGGTGCTGAAGGGGGGCCAGTGGCACCAGAGCAGGTTGTCCGATTTTTCCAGCCACCAATCCGGAACAGGATATGTGCTTTTGTCTAAAAGAAGCTCAATGGTACCTGTAAGTAAAAAACATATAAAATCTGTGTAAAAGTATTTAAAAACATATAAGCTTTTTTCTACCTCTTGTCCAGTGTCTTACTTGTGCAATTTTACTTTTGCATAATGCTAAAATAACTAGGTCAGCAAAATACTCTATTAAAGTGTAAAAGAAATCCAAGAAAGATATCCTACCCTCCCCATGATGGTAGGTCTCGCTATCATCAGAGTCGGACTCCACCCTCCTTTGCATCCTCCTTCGCGCTCGCGACGGAGCGTCCGATTCCGGGTTTGATGTATCCTCCGCCTCCCCCAGCCTCGCCATAGCCTGCTCTAGGGTGTCTAATTGACGAGGAATTGCATGAATATCGACGTCATATTAAATTACAGTTATGTGCTTACAGTACGAATGGATAATTTTGACTCGAAGAGTTATCCAATCTGTGGTTCGGTCCCCGTTGCGCCTCGTTCACGATGTCCAGTTTGGTGCTGTAGGGGGGCCAGTGGCACCAGAGCAGGTTGTCCGATTTTTCCAGCCACCAATCCGGAACAGGATATGTGCTTTTGTCTAAAAGAAGCTCAATGGTACCTGTAAGTAAAAAACATATAAAATCTGTGTAAAAGTATTTAAAAACATATAAGCTTTTTTCTACCTCTTGTCCAGTGTCTTACTTGTGCAATTTTACTTTTGCATAATGCTAAAATAACTAGGTCAGCAAAATACTCTATTAAAGTGTAAAAGAAATCCAAGAAAGATATCCTACCCTTCCCATGATGGTAGCTCTCGCTATCATCAGAGTCGGACTCCACCCTCCTTTGCATCTTCCTTCGCGCTCGCGGTGGAGCGTCCGATTCCAGGTTTGATGTATCCTCCGCCTCCCCCAGCCTTGCCATAGCCTGCTCTAGGGTGTCTAAATGACGAGGAATTGCATGAATATCGGCGTCATATTAAATTACAGTTATGTGCTTACAGTACGAATGGATAATTTTGACTCGAAGAGTTATCCAATCTGTGGTTCGGTCCCCGTTGCGCCTCGTTCACGATGTCCAGTTTGGTGCTGTAGGGGGGCCAGTGGCACCAGAGCAGGTTGTCCGATTTTTCCAGCCACCAATCCGGAACAGGATATGTGCTTTTGTCTAAAAGAAGCTCAATGGTACCTGTAAGTAAAAAACATATAAAATCTGTGTAAAAGTATTTAAAAACATATAAGCTTTTTTGTACCTCTTGTCCAGTGTCTTACTTGTGCGATTTTACTTTTGCATAATGATAAAATAACTAGGTCAGCAAAATACTCTATTAAAGTGTAAAAGAAATCCAAGAAAGATATCCTACCCTTCCCATGATGGTAGCTCTCGCTATCATCAGAGTCGGACTCCACCCTCCTTTGCATCCTCCTTCGCGCTCGCGACGGAGCGTCCGATTCCAGGTTTGATGTATCCTCCGCCTCCCCCAGCCTCGCCATAGCCTGCTCTAGGGTATCTAAATGACGAGGAATTGCATGAATATCGGGGTCATCTTAAATTACAGTTATGTGCTTACAGTACGAATGGATAATTTTGACTCAAAGATTTATCCAATCTGTGGTTCGGTCCCCGTTGCGCCTCGTTCACGATGTCCAGTTTGGTGCTGTAGGGGGGCCAGTGGCACCAGAGCAGGTTGTCCGATTTTTCCAGCCACCAATCCGGAACAGGATATGTGCTTTTGTCTAAAAGAAGCTCAATGGTACCTGTAAGTAAAAAACATATAAAATCTGTGTAAAAGTATTTAAAAACATATAAGCTTTTTTCCACCTCTTGTCCAGTGTCTTACTTGTGCGATTTTACTTTTGCATAATGATAAAATAACTAGGTCAGCAAAATACTCTATTAAAGTGTAAAAGAAATCCAAGAAAGATATCCTACCCTCCCCATGACGGTAGGTCTCGCTATCATCAGAGTCGGACTCCACCCTTCTTTGCATCCTCCTTCGCGCTCGCGACGGAGCGTCCGATTCCAGGTTTGATGTATCCTCCGCCTCCCCCAGCCTTGCCATAGCCTGCTCTAGGGTATCTAAATGACGAGGAATTGCATGAATATCGGGGTCATCTTAAATTACAGTTATGTGCTTACAGTACGAATGGATAATTTTAACTCTAAGAGTTTTCCACTCGGGGGTTCTAGCCTCGTTGCGCCTAATTGCGTTCGCGATGTCCAGTTTGGTGCTGTAGGGGGGCCAGTGGCAGCCGAGCAGGTTGTCAGGGGATTTTTGCAGCCACCAATCCGGAACAGGATATGTGCTTTTGTCTAAAAGAAACTCAACGGTACCTGTAAGTAAAAAACATAAAATCTGTGTAAAAGTATTTAAAAACATATGAGCTTTTTTCTACCTCTTGTCCAGTGTCTTACTTGTGCGATTTTACTTTGGCATATCGATAAAATAACTAGGTCAGCAAATACTCTATTCAAATGTAAAAGAAATCCAAGAAAGATATCCTACCCTCCCCATGATGGTAGGTCTCGCTATCATCAGAGTCGGACTCCACCCTCCTTTGCATCTTCCTTCGCGCTCGCGGTGGAGCGTCCGATTCCAGGTTTGATGTATCCTCCGCCTCCCCCAGCCTTGCCATAGCCTGCTCTAGGGTATCTAAATGACGAGGAATTGCATGAATATCGGGGTCATCTTAAATTACAGTTATGTGCTTACAGTACGAATGGATAATTTTAACTCTAAGAGTTTTTCACTCGGGGGTTCTAGCCTCGTTGCGCCTAATTGCGTTCGCGATGTCCAGTTTGGTGCTGTAGGGGGGCCAGTGGCAGCCGAGCAGGTTGTCAGGGGATTTTTGCAGCCACCAATCCGGAACAGGATATGTGCTTTTGTCTAAAAGAAACTCAATGCTACCTGTAAGTAAAAAACATATAAAATCTGTGTAAAAGTATTTAAAAACATATGAGCTTTTTTCTACCTCTTGTCCAGTGTCTTACTTGTGTGATTTTACTTTGGCATATCGATAAAATGACTAGGTCAGCAAAATACTCTATTCAAATGTAAAAGAAATCCAAGAAAGATATCCTACCCTTCCCATGATGGTAGCTCTCGCTATCATCAGAGTCGGACTCCACCCTCCTTTGGCATCCTCCTTCGCGCTCGCGACGGAGCGTCCGATTCCAGGTTTGATGTATCCTCCGCCTCCCCCAGCCTCGCCATAGCCTGCTCTAGGGTGTCTAAATGACGAGGAATTGCATGAATATCGGCGTCATATTAAATTACAGTTATGTGCTTACAGTACGAATGGATAATTTTGACTCGAAGAGTTATCCAATCTGTGGTTCGGTCCCCGTTGCGCCTCGTTCACGATGTCCAGTTTGGTGCTGTAGGGGGGCCAGTGGCACCAGAGCAGGTTGTCCGATTTTTCCAGCCACCAATCCGGAACAGGATATGTGCTTTTGTCTAAAAGAAGCTCAATGGTACCTGTAAGTAAAAAACATATAAAATCTGTGTAAAAGTATTTAAAAACATATAAGCTTTTTTCTACCTCTTGTCCAGTGTCTTACTTGTGCAATTTTACTTTTGCATAATGCTAAAATAACTAGGTCAGCAAAATACTCTATTAAAGTGTAAAAGAAATCCAAGAAAGATATCCTACCCTCCCCATGATGGTAGGTCTCGCTATCATCAGAGTCGGACTCCACCCTCCTTTGCATCCTCCTTCGCGCTCGCGACGGAGCGTCCGATTCCGGGTTTGATGTATCCTCCGCCTCCCCCAGCCTCGCCATAGCCTGCTCTAGGGTGTCTAATTGACGAGGAATTGCATGAATATCGACGTCATATTAAATTACAGTTATGTGCTTACAGTACGAATGGATAATTTTGACTCGAAGAGTTATCCAATCTGTGGTTCGGTCCCCGTTGCGCCTCGTTCACGATGTCCAGTTTGGTGCTGTAGGGGGGCCAGTGGCACCAGAGCAGGTTGTCCGATTTTTCCAGCCACCAATCCGGAACAGGATATGTGCTTTTGTCTAAAAGAAGCTCAATGGTACCTGTAAGTAAAAAACATATAAAATCTGTGTAAAAGTATTTAAAAACATATAAGCTTTTTTCTACCTCTTGTCCAGTGTCTTACTTGTGCAATTTTACTTTTGCATAATGCTAAAATAACTAGGTCAGCAAAATACTCTATTAAAGTGTAAAAGAAATCCAAGAAAGATATCCTACCCTTCCCATGATGGTAGCTCTCGCTATCATCAGAGTCGGACTCCACCCTCCTTTGCATCCTCCTTCGCGCTCGCGACGGAGCGTCCGATTCCAGGTTTGATGTATCCTCCGCCTCCCCCAGCCTCGCCATAGCCTGCTCTAGGGTGTCTAAATGACGAGGAATTGCATGAATATCGGCGTCATATTAAATTACAGTTATGTGCTTACAGTACGAATGGATAATTTTGACTCGAAGAGTTATCCAATCTGTGGTTCGGTCCCCGTTGCGCCTCGTTCACGATGTCCAGTTTGGTGCTGTAGGGGGGCCAGTGGCACCAGAGCAGGTTGTCCGATTTTTCCAGCCACCAATCCAAAACAGGATATGTGCTTTTGTCTAAAAGAAGCTCAATGGTACCTGTAAGTAAAAAACATATAAAATCTGTGTAAAAGTATTTAAAAACATATAAGCTTTTTTCTACTTCTTGTCCAGTGTCTTACTTGTGCAATTTTACTTTTGCATAATGCTAAAATAACTAGGTCAGCAAAATACTCTATTAAAGTGTAAAAGAAATCCAAGAAAGATATCCTACCCTTCCCATGATGGTAGCTCTCGCTATCATCAGAGTCGGACTCCACCCTCTTTTGCATCCTCCTTCGCGCTCGCGACGGAGCGTCCGATTCCAGGTTTGATGTATCCTCCGCCTCCCCCAGCCTCGCCATAGCCTGCTCTAGGGTGTCTAAATGACGAGGAATTGCATGAATATCGGCGTCATATTAAATTACAGTTATGTGCTTACAGTACGAATGGATAATTTTGACTCGAAGAGTTATCCAATCTGTGGTTCGGTCCCGGTTGCGCCTCGTTCACGATGTCCAGTTTGGTGCTGTAGGGGGGCCAGTGGCACCAGAGCAGGTTGTCCGATTTTTCCAGCCACCAATCCGGAACAGGATATGTGCTTTTGTCTAAAAGAAGCTCAATGGTACCTGTAAGTAAAAAACATATAAAATCTGTGTAAAAGTATTTAAAAACATATAAGCTTTTTTGTACCTCTTGTCCAGTGTCTTACTTGTGCGATTTTACTTTTGCATAATGATAAAATAACTAGGTCAGCAAAATACTCTATTAAAGTGTAAAAGAGATCCAAGAAAGATATTCTACCCTCCCCATGACGGTAGGTCTCGCTATCATCAGAGTCGGACTCCACCCTTCTTTGCATCCTCCTTCGCGCTCGCGACGGAGCGTCCGATTCCAGGTTTGATGTATCCTCCGCCTCCCCCAGCCTTGCCATAGCCTGCTCTAGGGTATCTAAATGACGAGG
This sequence comes from Ixodes scapularis, assembly GCF_016920785.2. Taxonomy (NCBI): domain Eukaryota; kingdom Metazoa; phylum Arthropoda; class Arachnida; order Ixodida; family Ixodidae; genus Ixodes; species Ixodes scapularis. The sequence goes on from NW_024609857.1 coordinate 138,937,657, forward strand.
AATTGCATGAATATCGGGGTCATCTTAAATTACAGTTATGTGCTTACAGTACGAATGGATAATTTTAACTCTAAGAGTTTTCCACTCGGGGGTTCTAGCCTCGTTGCGCCTAATTGCGTTCGCGATGTCCAGTTTGGTGCTGTAGGGGGGCCAGTGGCAGCCGAGCAGGTTGTCAGGGGATTTTTGCAGCCACCAATCCGGAACAGGATATGTGCTTTTGTCTAAAAGAAACTCAGCGGTACCTGTAAGTAAAAAACATATAAAATCTGTGTAAAAGTATTTAAAAACATATGAGCTTTTTTCTACCTCTTGTCCAGTGTCTTACTTGTGCGATTTTACTTTGGCATATCGATAAAATAACTAGGTCAGCAAATACTCTATTCAAATGTAAAAGAAATCCAAGAAAGATATCCTACCCTCCCCATGATGGTAGGTCTCGCTATCATCAGAGTCGGACTCCACCCTCCTTTGCATCTTCCTTCGCGCTCGCGGTGGAGCGTCCGACTCCAGGTTTGATGTATCCTCCGCCTCCCCCAGCCTTGCCATAGCCTGCTCTAGGGTATCTAAATGACGAGGAATTGCATGAATATCGGGGTCATCTTAAATTACAGTTATGTGCTTACAGTACGAATGGATAATTTTAACTCTAAGAGTTTTTCACTCGGGGGTTCTAGCCTCGTTGCGCCTAATTGCGTTCGCGATGTCCAGTTTGGTGCTGTAGGGGGGCCAGTGGCAGCCGAGCAGGTTGTCAGGGGATTTTTGCAGCCACCAATCCGGAACAGGATATGTGCTTTTGTCTAAAAGAAACTCAACGGTACCTGTAAGTAAAAAACATATAAAATCTGTGTAAAAGTATTTAAAAACATATGAGCTTTTTTCTACCTCTTGTCCAGTGTCTTACTTGTGTGATTTTACTTTGGCATATCGATAAAATGACTAGGTCAGCAAAATACTCTATTCAAATGTAAAAGAAATCCAAGAAAGATATCCTACCCTTCCCATGATGGTAGCTCTCGCTATCATCAGAGTCGGACTCCACCCTCCTTTGGCATCCTCCTTCGCGCTCGCGACGGAGCGTCCGATTCCAGGTTTGATGTATCCTCCGCCTCCCCCAGCCTCGCCATTGCCTGCTCTAGGGTGTCTAAATGACGAGGAATTGCATGAATATCGGCGTCATATTAAATTACAGTTATGTGCTTACAGTACGAATGGATAATTTTGACTCGAAGAGTTATCCAATCTGTGGTTCGGTCCCCGTTGCGCCTCGTTCACGATGTCCAGTTTGGTGCTGTAGGGGGGCCAGTGGCACCAGAGCAGGTTGTCCGATTTTTCCAGCCACCAATCCGGAACAGGATATGTGCTTTTGTCTAAAAGAAGCTCAATGGTACCTGTAAGTAAAAAACATATAAAATATGTGTAAAAGTATTTAAAAACATATAAGCTTTTTTCTACCTCTTGTCCAGTGTCTTACTTGTGCAATTTTACTTTTGCATAATGCTAAAATAACTAGGTCAGCAAAATACTCTATTAAAGTGTAAAAGAAATCCAAGAAAGATATCCTACCCTCCCCATGATGGTAGGTCTCGCTATCATCAGAGTCGGACTCCACCCTCCTTTGCATCCTCCTTCGCGCTCGCGACGGAGCGTCCGATTCCGGGTTTGATGTATCCTCCGCCTCCCCCAGCCTCGCCATAGCCTGCTCTAGGGTGTCTAATTGACGAGGAATTGCATGAATATCGACGTCATATTAAATTACAGTTATGTGCTTACAGTACGAATGGATAATTTTGACTCGAAGAGTTATCCAATCTGTGGTTCGGTCCCCGTTGCGCCTCGTTCACGATGTCCAGTTTGGTGCTGTAGGGGGGCCAGTGGCACCAGAGCAGGTTGTCCGATTTTTCCAGCCACCAATCCGGAACAGGATATGTGCTTTTGTCTAAAAGAAGCTCAATGGTACCTGTAAGTAAAAAACATATAAAATCTGTGTAAAAGTATTTAAAAACATATAAGCTTTTTTCTACCTCTTGTCCAGTGTCTTACTTGTGCAATTTTACTTTTGCATAATGCTAAAATAACTAGGTCAGCAAAATACTCTATTAAAGTGTAAAAGAAATCCAAGAAAGATATCCTACCCTTCCCATGATGGTAGCTCTCGCTATCATCAGAGTCGGACTCCACCCTCCTTTGCATCCTCCTTCGCGCTCGCGACGGAGCGTCCGATTCCAGGTTTGATGTATCCTCCGCCTCCCCCAGCCTCGCCATAGCCTGCTCTAGGGTGTCTAAATGACGAGGAATTGCATGAATATCGGCGTCATATTAAATTACAGTTATGTGCTTACAGTACGAATGGATAATTTTGACTCGAAGAGTTATCCAATCTGTGGTTCGGTCCCCGTTGCGCCTCGTTCACGATGTCCAGTTTGGTGCTGTAGGGGGGCCAGTGGCACCAGAGCAGGTTGTCCGATTTTTCCAGCCACCAATCCAAAACAGGATATGTGCTTTTGTCTAAAAGAAGCTCAATGGTACCTGTAAGTAAAAAACATATAAAATCTGTGTAAAAGTATTTAAAAACATATAAGCTTTTTTCTACCTCTTGTCCAGTGTCTTACTTGTGCAATTTTACTTTTGCATAATGCTAAAATAACTCTATTAAAGTGTAAAAGAAATCCAAGAAAGATATCCTACCCTCCCCATGACGGTAGGTCTCGCTATCATCAGAGTCGGACTCCACCCTTCTTTGCATCCTCCTTCGCGCTCGCGACGGAGCGTCCGATTCCAGGTTTGATGTATCCTCCGCCTCCCCCAGCCTTGCCATAGCCTGCTCTAGGGTATCTAAATGACGAGGAATTGCATGAATATCGGGGTCATCTTAAATTACAGTTATGTGCTTACAGTACGAATGGATAATTTTAACTCTAAGAGTTTTCCACTCGGGGGTTCTAGCCTCGTTGCGCCTAATTGCGTTCGCGATGTCCAGTTTGGTGCTGTAGGGGGGCCAGTGGCAGCCGAGCAGGTTGTCAGGGGATTTTTGCAGCCACCAATCCGGAACAGGATATGTGCTTTTGTCTAAAAGAAACTCAACGGTACCTGTAAGTAAAAAACATATAAAATCTGTGTAAAAGTATTTAAAAACATATGAGCTTTTTTCTACCTCTTGTCCAGTGTCTTACTTGTGCGATTTTACTTTGGCATATCGATAAAATAACTAGGTCAGCAAATACTCTATTCAAATGTAAAAGAAATCCAAGAAAGATATCCTACCCTCCCCATGATGGTAGGTCTCGCTATCATCAGAGTCGGACTCCACCCTCCTTTGCATCTTCCTTCGCGCTCGCGGTGGAGCGTCCGATTCCAGGTTTGATGTATCCTCCGCCTCCCCCAGCCTTGCCATAGCCTGCTCTAGGGTATCTAAATGACGAGGAATTGCATGAATATCGGGGTCATCTTAAATTACAGTTATGTGCTTACAGTACGAATGGATAATTTTAACTCTAAGAGTTTTTCACTCGGGGGTTCTAGCCTCGTTGCGCCTAATTGCGTTCGCGATGTCCAGTTTGGTGCTGTAGGGGGGCCAGTGGCAGCCGAGCAGGTTGTCAGGGGATTTTTGCAGCCACCAATCCGGAACAGGATATGTGCTTTTGTCTAAAAGAAACTCAATGCTACCTGTAAGTAAAAAACATATAAAATCTGTGTAAAAGTATTTAAAAACATATGAGCTTTTTTCTACCTCTTGTCCAGTGTCTTACTTGTGTGATTTTACTTTGGCATATCGATAAAATGACTAGGTCAGCAAAATACTCTATTCAAATGTAAAAGAAATCCAAGAAAGATATCCTACCCTTCCCATGATGGTAGCTCTCGCTATCATCAGAGTCGGACTCCACCCTCCTTTGGCATCCTCCTTCGCGCTCGCGACGGAGCGTCCGATTCCAGGTTTGATGTATCCTCCGCCTCCCCCAGCCTCGCCATAGCCTGCTCTAGGGTGTCTAAATGACGAGGAATTGCATGAATATCGGCGTCATATTAAATTACAGTTATGTGCTTACAGTACGAATGGATAATTTTGACTCGAAGAGTTATCCAATCTGTGGTTCGGTCCCCGTTGCGCCTCGTTCACGATGTCCAGTTTGGTGCTGTAGGGGGGCCAGTGGCACCAGAGCAGGTTGTCCGATTTTTCCAGCCACCAATCCGGAACAGGATATGTGCTTTTGTCTAAAAGAAGCTCAATGGTACCTGTAAGTAAAAAACATATAAAATCTGTGTAAAAGTATTTAAAAACATATAAGCTTTTTTCTACCTCTTGTCCAGTGTCTTACTTGTGCAATTTTACTTTTGCATAATGCTAAAATAACTAGGTCAGCAAAATACTCTATTAAAGTGTAAAAGAAATCCAAGAAAGATATCCTACCCTCCCCATGATGGTAGGTCTCGCTATCATCAGAGTCGGACTCCACCCTCCTTTGCATCTTCCTTCGCGCTCGCGGTGGAGCGTCCGATTCCAGGTTTGATGTATCCTCCGCCTCCCCCAGCCTTGCCATAGCCTGCTCTAGGGTGTCTAAATGACGAGGAATTGCATGAATATCGGCGTCATATTAAATTACAGTTATGTGCTTACATTACGAATGGATAATTTTGACTCGAAGAGTTATCCAATCTGTGGTTCGGTCCCCGTTGCGCCTCGTTCACGATGTCCAGTTTGGTGCTGAAGGGGGGCCAGTGGCACCAGAGCAGGTTGTCCGATTTTTCCAGCCACCAATCCGGAACAGGATATGTGCTTTTGTCTAAAAGAAGCTCAATGGTACCTGTAAGTAAAAAACATATAAAATCTGTGTAAAAGTATTTAAAAACATATAAGCTTTTTTCTACCTCTTGTCCAGTGTCTTACTTGTGCAATTTTACTTTTGCATAATGCTAAAATAACTAGGTCAGCAAAATACTCTATTAAAGTGTAAAAGAAATCCAAGAAAGATATCCTACCCTCCCCATGATGGTAGGTCTCGCTATCATCAGAGTCGGACTCCACCCTCCTTTGCATCCTCCTTCGCGCTCGCGACGGAGCGTCCGATTCCGGGTTTGATGTATCCTCCGCCTCCCCCAGCCTCGCCATAGCCTGCTCTAGGGTGTCTAATTGACGAGGAATTGCATGAATATCGACGTCATATTAAATTACAGTTATGTGCTTACAGTACGAATGGATAATTTTGACTCGAAGAGTTATCCAATCTGTGGTTCGGTCCCCGTTGCGCCTCGTTCACGATGTCCAGTTTGGTGCTGTAGGGGGGCCAGTGGCACCAGAGCAGGTTGTCCGATTTTTCCAGCCACCAATCCGGAACAGGATATGTGCTTTTGTCTAAAAGAAGCTCAATGGTACCTGTAAGTAAAAAACATATAAAATCTGTGTAAAAGTATTTAAAAACATATAAGCTTTTTTCTACCTCTTGTCCAGTGTCTTACTTGTGCAATTTTACTTTTGCATAATGCTAAAATAACTAGGTCAGCAAAATACTCTATTAAAGTGTAAAAGAAATCCAAGAAAGATATCCTACCCTTCCCATGATGGTAGCTCTCGCTATCATCAGAGTCGGACTCCACCCTCCTTTGCATCTTCCTTCGCGCTCGCGGTGGAGCGTCCGATTCCAGGTTTGATGTATCCTCCGCCTCCCCCAGCCTTGCCATAGCCTGCTCTAGGGTGTCTAAATGACGAGGAATTGCATGAATATCGGCGTCATATTAAATTACAGTTATGTGCTTACAGTACGAATGGATAATTTTGACTCGAAGAGTTATCCAATCTGTGGTTCGGTCCCCGTTGCGCCTCGTTCACGATGTCCAGTTTGGTGCTGTAGGGGGGCCAGTGGCACCAGAGCAGGTTGTCCGATTTTTCCAGCCACCAATCCGGAACAGGATATGTGCTTTTGTCTAAAAGAAGCTCAATGGTACCTGTAAGTAAAAAACATATAAAATCTGTGTAAAAGTATTTAAAAACATATAAGCTTTTTTGTACCTCTTGTCCAGTGTCTTACTTGTGCGATTTTACTTTTGCATAATGATAAAATAACTAGGTCAGCAAAATACTCTATTAAAGTGTAAAAGAAATCCAAGAAAGATATCCTACCCTTCCCATGATGGTAGCTCTCGCTATCATCAGAGTCGGACTCCACCCTCCTTTGCATCCTCCTTCGCGCTCGCGACGGAGCGTCCGATTCCAGGTTTGATGTATCCTCCGCCTCCCCCAGCCTCGCCATAGCCTGCTCTAGGGTATCTAAATGACGAGGAATTGCATGAATATCGGGGTCATCTTAAATTACAGTTATGTGCTTACAGTACGAATGGATAATTTTGACTCAAAGATTTATCCAATCTGTGGTTCGGTCCCCGTTGCGCCTCGTTCACGATGTCCAGTTTGGTGCTGTAGGGGGGCCAGTGGCACCAGAGCAGGTTGTCCGATTTTTCCAGCCACCAATCCGGAACAGGATATGTGCTTTTGTCTAAAAGAAGCTCAATGGTACCTGTAAGTAAAAAACATATAAAATCTGTGTAAAAGTATTTAAAAACATATAAGCTTTTTTCCACCTCTTGTCCAGTGTCTTACTTGTGCGATTTTACTTTTGCATAATGATAAAATAACTAGGTCAGCAAAATACTCTATTAAAGTGTAAAAGAAATCCAAGAAAGATATCCTACCCTCCCCATGACGGTAGGTCTCGCTATCATCAGAGTCGGACTCCACCCTTCTTTGCATCCTCCTTCGCGCTCGCGACGGAGCGTCCGATTCCAGGTTTGATGTATCCTCCGCCTCCCCCAGCCTTGCCATAGCCTGCTCTAGGGTATCTAAATGACGAGGAATTGCATGAATATCGGGGTCATCTTAAATTACAGTTATGTGCTTACAGTACGAATGGATAATTTTAACTCTAAGAGTTTTCCACTCGGGGGTTCTAGCCTCGTTGCGCCTAATTGCGTTCGCGATGTCCAGTTTGGTGCTGTAGGGGGGCCAGTGGCAGCCGAGCAGGTTGTCAGGGGATTTTTGCAGCCACCAATCCGGAACAGGATATGTGCTTTTGTCTAAAAGAAACTCAACGGTACCTGTAAGTAAAAAACATATAAAATCTGTGTAAAAGTATTTAAAAACATATGAGCTTTTTTCTACCTCTTGTCCAGTGTCTTACTTGTGCGATTTTACTTTGGCATATCGATAAAATAACTAGGTCAGCAAATACTCTATTCAAATGTAAAAGAAATCCAAGAAAGATATCCTACCCTCCCCATGATGGTAGGTCTCGCTATCATCAGAGTCGGACTCCACCCTCCTTTGCATCTTCCTTCGCGCTCGCGGTGGAGCGTCCGATTCCAGGTTTGATGTATCCTCCGCCTCCCCCAGCCTTGCCATAGCCTGCTCTAGGGTATCTAAATGACGAGGAATTGCATGAATATCGGGGTCATCTTAAATTACAGTTATGTGCTTACAGTACGAATGGATAATTTTAACTCTAAGAGTTTTTCACTCGGGGGTTCTAGCCTCGTTGCGCCTAATTGCGTTCGCGATGTCCAGTTTGGTGCTGTAGGGGGGCCAGTGGCAGCCGAGCAGGTTGTCAGGGGATTTTTGCAGCCACCAATCCGGAACAGGATATGTGCTTTTGTCTAAAAGAAACTCAATGCTACCTGTAAGTAAAAAACATATAAAATCTGTGTAAAAGTATTTAAAAACATATGAGCTTTTTTCTACCTCTTGTCCAGTGTCTTACTTGTGTGATTTTACTTTGGCATATCGATAAAATGACTAGGTCAGCAAAATACTCTATTCAAATGTAAAAGAAATCCAAGAAAGATATCCTACCCTTCCCATGATGGTAGCTCTCGCTATCATCAGAGTCGGACTCCACCCTCCTTTGGCATCCTCCTTCGCGCTCGCGACGGAGCGTCCGATTCCAGGTTTGATGTATCCTCCGCCTCCCCCAGCCTCGCCATAGCCTGCTCTAGGGTGTCTAAATGACGAGGAATTGCATGAATATCGGCGTCATATTAAATTACAGTTATGTGCTTACAGTACGAATGGATAATTTTGACTCGAAGAGTTATCCAATCTGTGGTTCGGTCCCCGTTGCGCCTCGTTCACGATGTCCAGTTTGGTGCTGTAGGGGGGCCAGTGGCACCAGAGCAGGTTGTCCGATTTTTCCAGCCACCAATCCGGAACAGGATATGTGCTTTTGTCTAAAAGAAGCTCAATGGTACCTGTAAGTAAAAAACATATAAAATCTGTGTAAAAGTATTTAAAAACATATAAGCTTTTTTCTACCTCTTGTCCAGTGTCTTACTTGTGCAATTTTACTTTTGCATAATGCTAAAATAACTAGGTCAGCAAAATACTCTATTAAAGTGTAAAAGAAATCCAAGAAAGATATCCTACCCTCCCCATGATGGTAGGTCTCGCTATCATCAGAGTCGGACTCCACCCTCCTTTGCATCCTCCTTCGCGCTCGCGACGGAGCGTCCGATTCCGGGTTTGATGTATCCTCCGCCTCCCCCAGCCTCGCCATAGCCTGCTCTAGGGTGTCTAATTGACGAGGAATTGCATGAATATCGACGTCATATTAAATTACAGTTATGTGCTTACAGTACGAATGGATAATTTTGACTCGAAGAGTTATCCAATCTGTGGTTCGGTCCCCGTTGCGCCTCGTTCACGATGTCCAGTTTGGTGCTGTAGGGGGGCCAGTGGCACCAGAGCAGGTTGTCCGATTTTTCCAGCCACCAATCCGGAACAGGATATGTGCTTTTGTCTAAAAGAAGCTCAATGGTACCTGTAAGTAAAAAACATATAAAATCTGTGTAAAAGTATTTAAAAACATATAAGCTTTTTTCTACCTCTTGTCCAGTGTCTTACTTGTGCAATTTTACTTTTGCATAATGCTAAAATAACTAGGTCAGCAAAATACTCTATTAAAGTGTAAAAGAAATCCAAGAAAGATATCCTACCCTTCCCATGATGGTAGCTCTCGCTATCATCAGAGTCGGACTCCACCCTCCTTTGCATCCTCCTTCGCGCTCGCGACGGAGCGTCCGATTCCAGGTTTGATGTATCCTCCGCCTCCCCCAGCCTCGCCATAGCCTGCTCTAGGGTGTCTAAATGACGAGGAATTGCATGAATATCGGCGTCATATTAAATTACAGTTATGTGCTTACAGTACGAATGGATAATTTTGACTCGAAGAGTTATCCAATCTGTGGTTCGGTCCCCGTTGCGCCTCGTTCACGATGTCCAGTTTGGTGCTGTAGGGGGGCCAGTGGCACCAGAGCAGGTTGTCCGATTTTTCCAGCCACCAATCCAAAACAGGATATGTGCTTTTGTCTAAAAGAAGCTCAATGGTACCTGTAAGTAAAAAACATATAAAATCTGTGTAAAAGTATTTAAAAACATATAAGCTTTTTTCTACTTCTTGTCCAGTGTCTTACTTGTGCAATTTTACTTTTGCATAATGCTAAAATAACTAGGTCAGCAAAATACTCTATTAAAGTGTAAAAGAAATCCAAGAAAGATATCCTACCCTTCCCATGATGGTAGCTCTCGCTATCATCAGAGTCGGACTCCACCCTCTTTTGCATCCTCCTTCGCGCTCGCGACGGAGCGTCCGATTCCAGGTTTGATGTATCCTCCGCCTCCCCCAGCCTCGCCATAGCCTGCTCTAGGGTGTCTAAATGACGAGGAATTGCATGAATATCGGCGTCATATTAAATTACAGTTATGTGCTTACAGTACGAATGGATAATTTTGACTCGAAGAGTTATCCAATCTGTGGTTCGGTCCCCGTTGCGCCTCGTTCACGATGTCCAGTTTGGTGCTGTAGGGGGGCCAGTGGCACCAGAGCAGGTTGTCCGATTTTTCCAGCCACCAATCCAAAACAGGATATGTGCTTTTGTCTAAAAGAAGCTCAATGGTACCTGTAAGTAAAAAACACATAAAATCTGTGTAAAAGTATTTAAAAACATATAAGCTTTTTTCTACCTCTTGTCCAGTGTCTTACTTGTGCAATTTTACTTTTGCATAATGCTAAAATAACTAGGTCAGCAAAATACTCTATTAAAGTGTAAAAGAAATCCAACAAAGATATCCTTCCCTTCCCATGATGGTAGCTCTCGCTATCATCAGAGTCGGACTCCACCCTCCTTTGCATCCTCCTTCGCGCTCGCGACGGAGCGTCCGATTCCAGGTTTGATGTATCCTCCGCCTCCCCCAGCCTCGCCATAGCCTGCTCTAGGGTGTCTAAATGACGAGGAATTGCATGAATATCGGCGTCATATTAAATTACAGTTATGTGCTTACAGTACGAATGGATAATTTTGACTCGAAAAGTTATCCAATCTGTGGTTCGGTCCCCGTTGCGCCTCGTTCACGATGTTCAGTTTGGTGCTGTAGGGGGGCCAGTGGCACCAGAGCAGGTTGTCCGATTTTTCCAGCCACCAATCCGGAACAGGATATGTGCTTTTGTCTAAAAGAAGCTCAATGGTACCTGTAAGAAAAAAACATATAAAATCTGTGTAAAAGTATTTAAAAACATATAAGCTTTTTTCTACCTCTTGTCCAGTGTCTTACTTGTGCAATTTTACTTTTGCATAATGCTAAAATAACTAGGTCAGCAAAATACTCTATTAAAGTGTAAAAGAAATCCAAGAAAGATATCCTACCCTCCCCATGATGGTAGGTCTCGCTATCATCAGAGTCGGACTCCACCCTCCTTTGCATCCTCCTTCGCGCTCGCGACGGAGCGTCCGATTCCAGGTTTGATGTATCCTCCGCCTCCCCCAGCCTCGCCATAGCCTGCTCTAGGCTGTCTAAATGACGAGGAATTGCATGAATATCGACGTCATATTAAATTACAGTTATGTGCTTACAGTACGAATGGATAATTTTGACTCGAAGAGTTATCCAATCTGTGGTTCGGTCCCGGTTGCGCCTCGTTCACGATGTCCAGTTTGGTGCTGTAGGGGGGCCAGTGGCACCAGAGCAGGTTGTCCGATTTTTCCAGCCACCAATCCGGAACAGGATATGTGCTTTTGTCTAAAAGAAGCTCAATGGTACCTGTAAGTAAAAAACATATAAAATCTGTGTAAAAGTATTTAAAAACATATAAGCTTTTTTCTACCTCTTGTCCAGTGTCTTACTTGTGCAATTTTACTTTTGCATAATGCTAAAATAACTAGGTCAGCAAAATACTCTATTAAAGTGTAAAAGAAATCCAAGAAAGATATCCTACCCTCCCCATGATGGTAGGTCTCGCTATCATCAGAGTCGGACTCCACCCTCCTTTGCATCTTCCTTCGCGCTCGCGGTGGAGCGTCCGATTCCAGGTTTGATGTATCCTCCGCCTCCCCCAGCCTTGCCATAGCCTGCTCTAGGGTGTCTAAATGACGAGGAATTGCATGAATATCGGCGTCATATTAAATTACAGTTATGTGCTTACATTACGAATGGATAATTTTGACTCGAAGAGTTATCCAATCTGTGGTTCGGTCCCCGTTGCGCCTCGTTCACGATGTCCAGTTTGGTGCTGAAGGGGGGCCAGTGGCACCAGAGCAGGTTGTCCGATTTTTCCAGCCACCAATCCAAAACAGGATATGTGCTTTTGTCTAAAAGAAGCTCAATGGTACCTGTAAGTAAAAAACATATAAAATCTGTGTAAAAGTATTTAAAAACATATAAGCTTTTTTCTACCTCTTGTCCAGTGTCTTACTTGTGCAATTTTACTTTTGCATAATGATAAAATAACTAGGTCAGCAAAATACTCTATTCAAATGTAAAAGAAATCCAAGAAAGATATCCTACCCTCCCCATGATGGTAGGTCTCGCTATCATCAGAGTCGGACTCCACCCTCCTTTGCATCCTCCTTCGCGCTCGCGGTGGAGCGTCCGATTCCAGGTTTGATGTATTCTCCGCCTCCCCCAGCCTTGCCATAGCCTGCTCTAGGGTATCTAAATGACGAGGAATTGCATGAATATCGGGGTCATCTTAAATTACAGTTATGTGCTTACAGTACGAATGGATAATTTTGACTCGAAAAGTTATCCAATCTGTGGTTCGGTCCCCGTTGCGCCTCGTTCACGATGTTCAGTTTGGTGCTGTAGGGGGGCCAGTGGCACCAGAGCAGGTTGTCCGATTTTTCCAGCCACCAATCCGGAACAGGATATGTGCTTTTGTCTAAAAGAAGCTCAATGGTACCTGTAAGAAAAAAACATATAAAATCTGTGTAAAAGTATTTAAAAACATATAAGCTTTTTTCTACCTCTTGTCCAGTGTCTTACTTGTGCAATTTTACTTTTGCATAATGCTAAAATAACTAGGTCAGCAAAATACTCTATTAAAGTGTAAAAGAAATCCAAGAAAGATATCCTACCCTCCCCATGATGGTAGGTCTCGCTATCATCAGAGTCGGACTCCACCCTCCTTTGCATCCTCCTTCGCGCTCGCGACGGAGCGTCCGATTCCAGGTTTGATGTATCCTCCGCCTCCCCCAGCCTCGCCATAGCCTGCTCTAGGCTGTCTAAATGACGAGGAATTGCATGAATATCGACGTCATATTAAATTACAGTTATGTGCTTACAGTACGAATGGATAATTTTGACTCGAAGAGTTATCCAATCTGTGGTTCGGTCCCGGTTGCGCCTCGTTCACGATGTCCAGTTTGGTGCTGTAGGGGGGCCAGTGGCACCAGAGCAGGTTGTCCGATTTTTCCAGCCACCAATCCGGAACAGGATATGTGCTTTTGTCTAAAAGAAGCTCAATGGTACCTGTAAGTAAAAAACATATAAAATCTGTGTAAAAGTATTTAAAAACATATAAGCTTTTTTCTACCTCTTGTCCAGTGTCTTACTTGTGCAATTTTACTTTTGCATAATGCTAAAATAACTAGGTCAGCAAAATACTCTATTAAAGTGTAAAAGAAATCCAAGAAAGATAACCTACCCTCCCCATGATGGTAGGTCTCGCTATCATCAGAGTCGGACTCCACCCTCCTTTGCATCTTCCTTCGCGCTCGCGGTGGAGCGTCCGATTCCAGGTTTCATGTATCCTCCGCCTCCCCCAGCCTTGCCATAGCCTGCTCTAGGGTGTCTAAATGACGAGGAATTGCATGAATATCGGCGTCATATTAAATTACAGTTATGTGCTTACATTACGAATGGATAATTTTGACTCGAAGAGTTATCCAATCTGTGGTTCGGTCCCCGTTGCGCCTCGTTCACGATGTCCAGTTTGGTGCTGAAGGGGGGCCAGTGGCACCAGAGCAGGTTGTCCGATTTTTCCAGCCACCAATCCGGAACAGGATATGTGCTTTTGTCTAAAAGAAGCTCAAGGGTACCTGTAAGTAAAAAACATATAAAATCTGTGTAAAAGTATTTAAAAACATATAAGCTTTTTTCTACCTCTTGTCCAGTGTCTTACTTGTGCAATTTTACTTTTGCATAATGCTAAAATAACTAGGTCAGCAAAATACTCTATTAAAGTGTAAAAGAAATCCAAGAAAGATATCCTTCCCTTCCCATGATGGTAGCTCTCGCTATCATCAGAGTCGGACTCCACCCTCCTTTGCATCCTCCTTCGCGCTCGCGACGGAGCGTCCGATTCCAGGTTTGATGTATCCTCCGCCTCCCCCAGCCTCGCCATAGCCTGCTCTAGGGTGTCTAAATGACGAGGAATTGCATGAATATCGGCGTCATATTAAATTACAGTTATGTGCTTACAGTACGAATGGATAATTTTGACTCGAAAAGTTATCCAATCTGTGGTTCGGTCCCCGTTGCGCCTCGTTCACGATGTTCAGTTTGGTGCTGTAGTGGGGCCAGTGGCACCAGAGCAGGTTGTCCGATTTTTCCAGCCACCAATCCGGAACAGGATATGTGCTTTTGTCTAAAAGAAGCTCAATGGTACCTGTAAGAAAAAAACATATAAAATCTGTGTAAAAGTATTTAAAAACATATAAGCTTTTTTCTACCTCTTGTCCAGTGTCTTACTTGTGCAATTTTACTTTTGCATAATGCTAAAATAACTAGGTCAGCAAAATACTCTATTAAAGTGTAAAAGAAATCCAACAAAGATATCCTTCCCTTCCCATGATGGTAGCTCTCGCTATCATCAGAGTCGGACTCCACCCTCCTTTGCATCCTCCTTCGCGCTCGCGACGGAGCGTCCGATTCCAGGTTTGATGTATCCTCCGCCTCCCCCAGCCTCGCCATAGCCTGCTCTAGGGTGTCTAAATGACGAGGAATTGCATGAATATCGGCGTCATATTAAATTACAGTTATGTGCTTACAGTACGAATGGATAATTTTGACTCGAAAAGTTATCCAATCTGTGGTTCGGTCCCCGTTGCGCCTCGTTCACGATGTTCAGTTTGGTGCTGTAGGGGGGCCAGTGGCACCAGAGCAGGTTGTGCGATTTTTCCAGCCACCAATCCGGAACAGGATATGTGCTTTTGTCTAAAAGAAGCTCAATGGTACCTGTAAGAAAAAAACATATAAAATCTGTGTAAAAGTATTTAAAAACATATAAGCTTTTTTCTACCTCTTGTCCAGTGTCTTACTTGTGCAATTTTACTTTTGCATAATGCTAAAATAACTAGGTCAGCAAAATACTCTATTAAAGTGTAAAAGAAATCCAAGAAAGATATCCTACCCTCCCCATGATGGTAGGTCTCGCTATCATCAGAGTCGGACTCCACCCTCCTTTGCATCCTCCTTCGCGCTCGCGACGGAGCGTCCGATTCCAGGTTTGATGTATCCTCCGCCTCCCCCAGCCTCGCCATAGCCTGCTCTAGGCTGTCTAAATGACGAGGAATTGCATGAATATCGACGTCATATTAAATTACAGTTATGTGCTTACAGTACGAATGGATAATTTTGACTCGAAGAGTTATCCAATCTGTGGTTCGGTCCCGGTTGCGCCTCGTTCACGATGTCCAGTTTGGTGCTGTAGGGGGGCCAGTGGCACCAGAGCAGGTTGTCCGATTTTTCCAGCCACCAATCCGGAACAGGATATGTGCTTTTGTCTAAAAGAAGCTCAATGGTACCTGTAAGTAAAAAACATATAAAATCTGTGTAAAAGTATTTAAAAACATATAAGCTTTTTTCTACCTCTTGTCCAGTGTCTTACTTGTGCAATTTTACTTTTGCATAATGCTAAAATAACTAGGTCAGCAAAATACTCTATTAAAGTGTAAAAGAAATCCAAGAAAGATATCCTACCCTCCCCATGATGGTAGGTCTCGCTATCATCAGAGTCGGACTCCACCCTCCTTTGCATCTTCCTTCGCGCTCGCGGTGGAGCGTCCGATTCCAGGTTTGATGTATCCTCCGCCTCCCCCAGCCTTGCCATAGCCTGCTCTAGGGTGTCTAAATGACGAGGAATTGCATGAATATCGGCGTCATATTAAATTACAGTTATGTGCTTACATTACGAATGGATAATTTTGACTCGAAGAGTTATCCAATCTGTGGTTCGGTCCCCGTTGCGCCTCGTTCACGATGTCCAGTTTGGTGCTGAAGGGGGGCCAGTGGCACCAGAGCAGGTTGTCCGATTTTTCCAGCCACCAATCCGGAACAGGATATGTGCTTTTGTCTAAAAGAAGCTCAATGGTACCTGTAAGTAAAAAACATATAAAATCTGTGTAAAAGTATTTAAAAACATATAAGCTTTTTTCTACCTCTTGTCCAGTGTCTTACTTGTGCAATTTTACTTTTGCATAATGCTAAAATAACTAGGTCAGCAAAATACTCTATTAAAGTGTAAAAGAAATCCAAGAAAGATATCCTTCCCTTCCCATGATGGTAGCTCTCGCTATCATCAGAGTCGGACTCCACCCTCCTTTGCATCCTCCTTCGCGCTCGCGACGGAGCGTCCGATTCCAGGTTTGATGTATCCTCCGCCTCCCCCAGCCTCGCCATAGCCTGCTCTAGGGTGTCTAAATGACGAGGAATTGCATGAATATCGGCGTCATATTAAATTACAGTTATGTGCTTACAGTACGAATGGATAATTTTGACTCGAAAAGTTATCCAATCTGTGGTTCGGTCCCCGTTGCGCCTCGTTCACGATGTTCAGTTTGGTGCTGTAGTGGGGCCAGTGGCACCAGAGCAGGTTGTCCGATTTTTCCAGCCACGAATCCGGAACAGGATATGTGCTTTTGTCTAAAAGAAGCTCAATGGTACCTGTAAGAAAAAAACATATAAAATCTGTGTAAAAGTATTTAAAAACATATAAGCTTTTTTCTACCTCTTGTCCAGTGTCTTACTTGTGCAATTTTACTTTTGCATAATGCTAAAATAACTAGGTCAGCAAAATACTCTATTAAAGTGTAAAAGAAATCCAAGAAAGATATCCTACCCTCCCCATGATGGTAGGTCTCGCTATCATCAGAGTCGTACTCCACCCTCCTTTGCATCCTCCTTCGCGCTCGCGACGGAGCGTCCAATTCCGGGTTTGATGTATCCTCCGCCTCCCCCAGCCTCGCCATAGCCTGCTCTAGGGTGTCTAATTGACGAGGAATTGCATGAATATCGACGTCATATTAAATTACAGTTATGTGCTTACAGTACGAATGGATAATTTTGACTCGAAGAGTTATCCAATCTGTGGTTCGGTCCCCGTTGCGCCTCGTTCACGATGTCCAGTTTGGTGCTGTAGGGGGGCCAGTGGCACCAGAGCAGGTTGTCCGATTTTTCCAGCCACCAATCCGGAACAGGATATGTGCTTTTGTCTAAAAGAAGCTCAATGGTACCTGTAAGTAAAAAACATATAAAATCTGTGTAAAAGTATTTAAAAACATATAAGCTTTTTTCTACCTCTTGTCCAGTGTCTTACTTGTGCAATTTTACTTTTGCATAATGCTAAAATAACTAGGTCAGCAAAATACTCTATTAAAGTGTAAAAGAAATCCAAGAAAGATATCTTACCCTTCCCATGATGGTAGCTCTCGCTATCATCAGAGTCGGACTCCACCCTCTTTTGCATCCTCCTTCGCGCTCGCGACGGAGCGTCCGATTCCAGGTTTGATGTATCCTCCGCCTCCCCCAGCCTCGCCATAGCCTGCTCTAGGGTGTCTAAATGACGAGGAATTGCATGAATATCGGCGTCATATTAAATTACAGTTATGTGCTTACAGTACGAATGGATAATTTTGACTCGAAGAGTTATCCAATCTGTGGTTCGGTCCCCGTTGCGCCTCGTTCACGATGTCCAGTTTGGTGCTGTAGGGGGGCCAGTGGCACCAGAGCAGGTTGTCCGATTTTTCCAGCCACCAATCCAAAACAGGATATGTGCTTTTGTCTAAAAGAAGCTCAATGGTACCTGTAAGTAAAAAACACATAAAATCTGTGTAAAAGTATTTAAAAACATATAAGCTTTTTTCTACCTCTTGTCCAGTGTCTTACTTGTGCAATTTTACTTTTGCATAATGCTAAAATAACTAGGTCAGCAAAATACTCTATTAAAGTGTAAAAGAAATCCAAGAAAGATATCCTTCCCTTCCCATGATGGTAGCTCTCGCTATCATCAGAGTCGGACTCCACCCTCCTTTGCATCCTCCTTCGCGCTCGCGACGGAGCGTCCGATTCCAGGTTTGATGTATCCTCCGCCTCCCCCAGCCTCGCCATAGCCTGCTCTAGGCTGTCTAAATGACGAGGAATTGCATGAATATCGACGTCATATTAAATTACAGTTATGTGCTTACAGTACGAATGGATAATTTTGACTCGAAGAGTTATCCAATCTGGTTCGGTCCCCGTTGCGCCTCGTTCACGATGTCCAGTTTGGTGCTGTAGGGGGGCCAGTGGCACCAGAGCAGGTTGTCCGATTTTTCCAGCCACCAATCCGGAACAGGATATGTGCTTTTGTCTAAAAGAAGCTCAATGGTACCTGTAAGTAAAAAACATATAAAATCTGTGTAAAAGTATTTAAAAACATATAAGCTTTTTTCTACCTCTTGTCCAGTGTCTTACTTGTGCAATTTTACTTTTGCATAATGCTAAAATAACTAGGTCAGCAAAATACTCTATTAAAGTGTAAAAGAAATCCAAGAAAGATATCCTACCCTCCCCATGATGGTAGGTCTCGCTATCATCAGAGTCGGACTCCACCCTCCTTTGCATCTTCCTTCGCGCTCGCGGTGGAGCGTCCGATTCCAGGTTTGATGTATCCTCCGCCTCCCCCAGCCTTGCCATAGCCTGCTCTAGGGTGTCTAAATGACGAGGAATTGCATGAATATCGGCGTCATATTAAATTACAGTTATGTGCTTACAGTACGAATGGATAATTTTGACTCGAAGAGTTATCCAATCTGTGGTTCGGTCCCCGTTGCGCCTCGTTCACGATGTCCAGTTTGGTGCTGTAGGGGGGCCAGTGGCACCAGAGCAGGTTGTCCGATTTTTCCAGCCACCAATCCGGAACAGGATATGTGCTTTTGTCTAAAAGAAGCTCAATGGTACCTGTAAGTAAAAAACATATAAAATCTGTGTAAAAGTATTTAAAAACATATAAGCTTTTTTGTACCTCTTGTCCAGTGTCTTACTTGTGCGATTTTACTTTTGCATAATGATAAAATAACTAGGTCAGCAAAATACTCTATTAAAGTGTAAAAGAAATCCAAGAAAGATATCCTACCCTTCCCATGATGGTAGCTCTCGCTATCATCAGAGTCGGACTCCACCCTCCTTTGCATCCTCCGCGCTCGCGACGGAGCGTCCGATTCCAGGTTTGATGTATCCTCCGCCTCCCCCAGCCTCGCCATAGCCTGCTCTAGGGTATCTAAATGACGAGGAATTGCATGAATATCGGGGTCATCTTAAATTACAGTTATGTGCTTACAGTACGAATGGATAATTTTGACTCAAAGATTTATCCAATCTGTGGTTCGGTCCCCGTTGCGCCTCGTTCACGATGTCCAGTTTGGTGCTGTAGGGGGGCCAGTGGCACCAGAGCAGGTTGTCCGATTTTTCCAGCCACCAATCCGGAACAGGATATGTGCTTTTGTCTAAAAGAAGCTCAATGGTACCTGTAAGTAAAAAACATATAAAATCTGTGTAAAAGTATTTAAAAACATAAAAGCTTTTTTCCACCTCTTGTCCAGTGTCTTACTTGTGCGATTTTACTTTTGCATAATGATAAAATAACTAGGTCAGCAAAATACTCTATTAAAGTGTAAAAGAAATCCAAGAAAGATATCCTACCCTCCCCATGACGGTAGGTCTCGCTATCATCAGAGTCGGACTCCACCCTTCTTTGCATCCTCCTTCGCGCTCGCGACGGAGCGTCCGATTCCAGGTTTGATGTATCCTCCGCCTCCCCCAGCCTTGCCATAGCCTGCTCTAGGGTATCTAAATGACGAGGAATTGCATGAATATCGGGGTCATCTTAAATTACAGTTATGTGCTTAGAGTACGAATGGATAATTTTAACTAAGAGTTTTCCACTCGGGGGTTCTAGCCTCGTTGCGCCTAATTGCGTTCGCGATGTCCAGTTTGGTGCTGTAGGGGGGCCAGTGGCAGCCGAGCAGGTTGTCAGGGGATTTTTGCAGCCACCAATCCGGAACAGGATATGTGCTTTTGTCTAAAAGAAACTCAACGGTACCTGTAAGTAAAAAACATATAAAATCTGTGTAAAAGTATTTAAAAACATATGAGCTTTTTTCTACCTCTTGTCCAGTGTCTTACTTGTGCGATTTTACTTTGGCATATCGATAAAATAACTAGGTCAGCAAATACTCTATTCAAATGTAAAAGAAATCCAAGAAAGATATCCTACCCTCCCCATGATGGTAGGTCTCGCTATCATCAGAGTCGGACTCCACCCTCCTTTGCATCTTCCTTCGCGCTCGCGGTGGAGCGTCCGATTCCAGGTTTGATGTATCCTCCGCCTCCCCCAGCCTTGCCATAGCCTGCTCTAGGGTATCTAAATGACGAGGAATTGCATGAATATCGGGGTCATCTTAAATTACAGTTATGTGCTTACAGTACGAATGGATAATTTTAACTCTAAGAGTTTTTCACTCGGGGGTTCTAGCCTCGTTGCGCCTAATTGCGTTCGCGATGTCCAGTTTGGTGCTGTAGGGGGGCCAGTGGCAGCCGAGCAGGTTGTCGGGATTTTTGCAGCCACCAATCCGGAACAGGATATGTGCTTTTGTCTAAAAGAAACTCAATGCTACCTGTAAGTAAAAAACATATAAAATCTGTGTAAAAGTATTTAAAAACATATGAGCTTTTTTCTACCTCTTGTCCAGTGTCTTACTTGTGTGATTTTACTTTGGCATATCGATAAAATGACTAGGTCAGCAAAATACTCTATTCAAATGTAAAAGAAATCCAAGAAAGATATCCTACCCTTCCCATGATGGTAGCTCTCGCTATCATCAGAGTCGGACTCCACCCTCCTTTGGCATCCTCCTTCGCGCTCGCGACGGAGCGTCCGATTCCAGGTTTGATGTATCCTCCGCCTCCCCCAGCCTCGCCATAGCCTGCTCTAGGGTGTCTAAATGACGAGGAATTGCATGAATATCGGCGTCATATTAAATTACAGTTATGTGCTTACAGTACGAATGGATAATTTTGACTCGAAGAGTTATCCAATCTGTGGTTCGGTCCCCGTTGCGCCTCGTTCACGATGTCCAGTTTGGCGCTGTAGGGGGGCCAGTGGCACCAGAGCAGGTTGTCCGATTTTTCCAGCCACCAATCCGGAACAGGATATGTGCTTTTGTCTAAAAGAAGCTCAATGGTACCTGTAAGTAAAAAACATATAAAATCTGTGTAAAAGTATTTAAAAACATATAAGCTTTTTTCTACCTCTTGTCCAGTGTCTTACTTGTGCAATTTTACTTTTGCATAATGCTAAAATAACTAGGTCAGCAAAATACTCTATTAAAGTGTAAAAGAAATCCAAGAAAGATATCCTACCCTCCCCATGATGGTAGGTCTCGCTATCATCAGAGTCGGACTCCACCCTCCTTTGCATCCTCCTTCGCGCTCGCGACGGAGCGTCCGATTCCGGGTTTGATGTATCCTCCGCCTCCCCCAGCCTCGCCATAGCCTGCTCTAGGGTGTCTAATTGACGAGGAATTGCATGAATATCGACGTCATATTAAATTACAGTTATGTGCTTACAGTACGAATGGATAATTTTGACTCGAAGAGTTATCCAATCTGTGGTTCGGTCCCCGTTGCGCCTCGTTCACGATGTCCAGTTTGGTGCTGTAGGGGGGCCAGTGGCACCAGAGCAGGTTGTCCGATTTTTCCAGCCACCAATCCGGAACAGGATATGTGCTTTTGTCTAAAAGAAGCTCAATGGTACCTGTAAGTAAAAAACATATAAAATCTGTGTAAAAGTATTTAAAAACATATAAGCTTTTTTCTACCTCTTGTCCAGTGTCTTACTTGTGCAATTTTACTTTTGCATAATGCTAAAATAACTAGGTCAGCAAAATACTCTATTAAAGTGTAAAAGAAATCCAAGAAAGATATCCTACCCTTCCCATGATGGTAGCTCTCGCTATCATCAGAGTCGGACTCCAACCTCCTTTGCATCCTCCTTCGCGCTCGCGACGGAGCGTCCGATTCCAGGTTTGATGTATCCTCCGCCTCCCCCAGCCTCGCCATAGCCTGCTCTAGGGTGTCTAAATGACGAGGAATTGCATGAATATCGGCGTCATATTAAATTACAGTTATGTGCTTACAGTACGAATGGATAATTTTGACTCGAAGAGTTATCCAATCTGTGGTTCGGTCCCCGTTGCGCCTCGTTCACGATGTCCAGTTTGGTGCTGTAGGGGGGCCAGTGGCACCAGAGCAGGTTGTCCGATTTTTCCAGCCACCAATCCAAAACAGGATATGTGCTTTTGTCTAAAAGAAGCTCAATGGTACCTGTAAGTAAAAAACATATAAAATCTGTGTAAAAGTATTTAAAAACATATAAGCTTTTTTCTACCTCTTGTCCAGTGTCTTACTTGTGCAATTTTACTTTTGCATAATGCTAAAATAACTAGGTCAGCAAAATACTCTATTAAAGTGTAAAAGAAATCCAAGAAAGATATCCTACCCTTCCCATGATGGTAGCTCTCGCTATCATCAGAGTCGGACTCCACCCTCTTTTGCATCCTCCTTCGCGCTCGCGACGGAGCGTCCGATTCCAGGTTTGATGTATCCTCCGCCTCCCCCAGCCTCGCCATAGCCTGCTCTAGGGTGTCTAAATGACGAGGAATTGCATGAATATCGGCGTCATATTAAATTACAGTTATGTGCTTACAGTACGAATGGATAATTTTGACTCGAAGAGTTATCCAATCTGTGGTTCGGTCCCCGTTGCGCCTCGTTCACGATGTCCAGTTTGGTGCTGTAGGGGGGCCAGTGGCACCAGAGCAGGTTGTCCGATTTTTCCAGCCACCAATCCAAAACAGGATATGTGCTTTTGTCTAAAAGAAGCTCAATGGTACCTGTAAGTAAAAAACACATAAAATCTGTGTAAAAGTATTTAAAAACATATAAGCTTTTTTCTACCTCTTGTCCAGTGTCTTACTTGTGCAATTTTACTTTTGCATAATGCTAAAATAACTAGGTCAGCAAAATACTCTATTAAAGTGTAAAAGAAATCCAACAAAGATATCCTTCCCTTCCCATGATGGTAGCTCTCGCTATCATCAGAGTCGGACTCCACCCTCCTTTGCATCCTCCTTCGCGCTCGCGACGGAGCGTCCGATTCCAGGTTTGATGTATCCTCCGCCTCCCCCAGCCTCGCCATAGCCTGCTCTAGGGTGTCTAAATGACGAGGAATTGCATGAATATCGGCGTCATATTAAATTACAGTTATGTGCTTACAGTACGAATGGATAATTTTGACTCGAAAAGTTATCCAATCTGTGGTTCGGTCCCCGTTGCGCCTCGTTCACGATGTTCAGTTTGGTGCTGTAGGGGGGCCAGTGGCACCAGAGCAGGTTGTCCGATTTTTCCAGCCACCAATCCGGAACAGGATATGTGCTTTTGTCTAAAAGAAGCTCAATGGTACCTGTAAGAAAAAAACATATAAAATCTGTGTAAAAGTATTTAAAAACATATAAGCTTTTTTCTACCTCTTGTCCAGTGTCTTACTTGTGCAATTTTACTTTTGCATAATGCTAAAATAACTAGGTCAGCAAAATACTCTATTAAAGTGTAAAAGAAATCCAAGAAAGATATCCTACCCTCCCCATGATGGTAGGTCTCGCTATCATCAGAGTCGGACTCCACCCTCCTTTGCATCCTCCTTCGCGCTCGCGACGGAGCGTCCGATTCCAGGTTTGATGTATCCTCCGCCTCCCCCAGCCTCGCCATAGCCTGCTCTAGGCTGTCTAAATGACGAGGAATTGCATGAATATCGACGTCATATTAAATTACAGTTATGTGCTTACAGTACGAATGGATAATTTTGACTCGAAGAGTTATCCAATCTGTGGTTCGGTCCCGGTTGCGCCTCGTTCACGATGTCCAGTTTGGTGCTGTAGGGGGGCCAGTGGCACCAGAGCAGGTTGTCCGATTTTTCCAGCCACCAATCCGGAACAGGATATGTGCTTTTGTCTAAAAGAAGCTCAATGGTACCTGTAAGTAAAAAACATATAAAATCTGTGTAAAAGTATTTAAAAACATATAAGCTTTTTTCTACCTCTTGTCCAGTGTCTTACTTGTGCAATTTTACTTTTGCATAATGCTAAAATAACTAGGTCAGCAAAATACTCTATTAAAGTGTAAAAGAAATCCAAGAAAGATATCCTACCCTCCCCATGATGGTAGGTCTGGCTATCATCAGAGTCGGACTCCACCCTCCTTTGCATCCTCCTTCGCGCTCGCGACGGAGCGTCCGATTCCGGGTTTGATGTATCCTCCGCCTCCCCCAGCCTCGCCATAGCCTGCTCTAGGGTGTCTAATTGACGAGGAATTGCATGAATATCGACGTCATATTAAATTACAGTTATGTGCTTACAGTACGAATGGATAATTTTGACTCGAAGAGTTATCCAATCTGTGGTTCGGTCCCCGTTGCGCCTCGTTCACGATGTCCAGTTTGGTGCTGTAGGGGGGCCAGTGGCACCAGAGCAGGTTGTCCGATTTTTCCAGCCACCAATCCGGAACAGGATATGTGCTTTTGTCTAAAAGAAGCTCAATGGTACCTGTAAGTAAAAAACATATAAAATCTGTGTAAAAGTATTTAAAAACATATAAGCTTTTTTCTAACTCTTGTCCAGTGTCTTACTTGTGCAATTTTACTTTTGCATAATGCTAAAATAACTAGGTCAGCAAAATACTCTATTAAAGTGTAAAAGAAATCCAAGAAAGATATCCTACCCTCCCCATGATGGTAGGTCTGGCTATCATCAGAGTCGGACTCCACCCTCCTTTGCATCCTCCTTCGCGCTCGCGACGGAGCGTCCGATTCCGGGTTTGATATATCCTCCGCCTCCCCCAGCCTCGCCATAGCCTGCTCTAGGGTGTCTAATTGACGAGGAATTGCATGAATATCGACGTCATATTAAATTACAGTTATGTGCTTACAGTACGAATGGATAATTTTGACTCGAAGAGTTATCCAATCTGTGGTTCGGTCCCCGTTGCGCCTCGTTCACGATGTCCAGTTTGGTGCTGTAGGGGGGCCAGTGGCACCAGAGCAGGTTGTCCGATTTTTCCAGCCACCAATCCGGAACAGGATATGTGCTTTTGTCTAAAAGAAGCTCAATGGTACCTGTAAGTAAAAAACATATAAAATCTGTGTAAAAGTATTTAAAAACATATAAGCTTTTTTCTACCTCTTGTCCAGTGTCTTACTTGTGCAATTTTACTTTTGCATAATGCTAAAATAACTAGGTCAGCAAAATACTCTATTAAAGTGTAAAAGAAATCCAAGAAAGATATCCTACCCTCCCCATGATGGTAGGTCTCGCTATCATCAGAGTCGGACTCCACCCTCCTTTGCATCCTCCTTCGCGCTCGCGACGGAGCGTCCGATTCCGGGTTTGATATATCCTCCGCCTCCCCCAGCCTCGCCATAGCCTGCTCTAGGGTGTCTAATTGACGAGGAATTGCATGAATATCGACGTCATATTAAATTACAGTTATGTGCTTACAGTACGAATGGATAATTTTGACTCGAAGAGTTATCCAATCTGTGGTTCGGTCCCCGTTGCGCCTCGTTCACGATGTCCAGTTTGGTGCTGTAGGGGGGCCAGTGGCACCAGAGCAGGTTGTCCGATTTTTCCAGCCACCAATCCGGAACAGGATATGTGCTTTTGTCTAAAAGAAGCTCAATGGTACCTGTAAGTAAAAAACATATAAAATCTGTGTAAAAGTATTTAAAAACATATAAGCTTTTTTCTACCTCTTGTCCAGTGTCTTACTTGTGCAATTTTACTTTTGCATAATGCTAAAATAACTAGGTCAGCAAAATACTCTATTAAAGTGTAAAAGAAATCCAAGAAAGATATCCTACCCTTCCCATGATGGTAGCTCTCGCTATCATCAGAGTCGGACTCCACCCTCCTTTGCATCCTCCTTCGCGCTCGCGACGGAGCGTCCGATTCCAGGTTTGATGTATCCTCCGCCTCCCCCAGCCTCGCCATAGCCTGCTCTAGGGTGTCTAAATGACGAGGAATTGCATGAATATCGGCGTCATATTAAATTACAGTTATGTGCTTACAGTACGAATGGATAATTTTGACTCGAAGAGTTATCCAATCTGTGGTTCGGTCCCCGTTGCGCCTCGTTCACGATGTCCAGTTTGGTGCTGTAGGGGGGCCAGTGGCACCAGAGCAGGTTGTCCGATTTTTCCAGCCACCAATCCAAAACAGGATATGTGCTTTTGTCTAAAAGAAGCTCAATGGTACCTGTAAGTAAAAAACATATAAAATCTGTGTAAAAGTATTTAAAAACATATAAGCTTTTTTCTACCTCTTGTCCAGTGTCTTACTTGTGCAATTTTACTTTTGCATAATGCTAAAATAACTAGGTCAGCAAAATACTCTATTAAAGTGTAAAAGAAATCCAAGAAAGATATCCTACCCTTCCCATGATGGTAGCTCTCGCTATCATCAGAGTCGGACTCCACCCTCTTTTGCAACCTCCTTCGCGCTCGCGACGGAGCGTCCGATTCCAGGTTTGATGTATCCTCCGCCTCCCCCAGCCTCGCCATAGCCTGCTCTAGGGTGTCTAAATGACGAGGAATTGCATGAATATCGGCGTCATATTAAATTACAGTTATGTGCTTACAGTACGAATGGATAATTTTGACTCGAAGAGTTATCCAATCTGTGGTTCGGTCCCCGTTGCGCCTCGTTCACGATGTCCAGTTTGGTGCTGTAGGGGGGCCAGTGGCACCAGAGCAGGTTGTCCGATTTTTCCAGCCACCAATCCAAAACAGGATATGTGCTTTTGTCTAAAAGAAGCTCAATGGTACCTGTAAGTAAAAAACACATAAAATCTGTGTAAAAGTATTTAAAAACATATAAGCTTTTTTCTACCTCTTGTCCAGTGTCTTACTTGTGCAATTTTACTTTTGCATAATGCTAAAATAACTAGGTCAGCAAAATACTCTATTAAAGTGTAAAAGAAATCCAACAAAGATATCCTTCCCTTCCCATGATGGTAGCTCTCGCTATCATCAGAGTCGGACTCCACCCTCCTTTGCATCCTCCTTCGCGCTCGCGACGGAGCGTCCGATTCCAGGTTTGATGTATCCTCCGCCTCCCCCAGCCTCGCCATAGCCTGCTCTAGGGTGTCTAAATGACGAGGAATTGCATGAATATCGGCGTCATATTAAATTACAGTTATGTGCTTACAGTACGAATGGATAATTTTGACTCGAAAAGTTATCCAATCTGTGGTTCGGTCCCCGTTGCGCCTCGTTCACGATGTTCAGTTTGGTGCTGTAGGGGGGCCAGTGGCACCAGAGCAGGTTGTCCGATTTTTCCAGCCACCAATCCGGAACAGGATATGTGCTTTTGTCTAAAAGAAGCTCAATGGTACCTGTAAGAAAAAAACATATAAAATCTGTGTAAAAGTATTTAAAAACATATAAGCTTTTTTCTACCTCTTGTCCAGTGTCTTACTTGTGCAATTTTACTTTTGCATAATGCTAAAATAACTAGGTCAGCAAAATACTCTATTAAAGTGTAAAAGAAATCCAAGAAAGATATCCTACCCTCCCCATGATGGTAGGTCTCGCTATCATCAGAGTCGGACTCCACCCTCCTTTGCATCCTCCTTCGCGCTCGCGACGGAGCGTCCGATTCCAGGTTTGATGTATCCTCCGCCTCCCCCAGCCTCGCCATAGCCTGCTCTAGGCTGTCTAAATGACGAGGAATTGCATGAATATCGACGTCATATTAAATTACAGTTATGTGCTTACAGTACGAATGGATAATTTTGACTCGAAGAGTTATCCAATCTGTGGTTCGGTCCCGGTTGCGCCTCGTTCACGATGTCCAGTTTGGTGCTGTAGGGGGGCCAGTGGCACCAGAGCAGGTTGTCCGATTTTTCCAGCCACCAATCCGGAACAGGATATGTGCTTTTGTCTAAAAGAAGCTCAATGGTACCTGTAAGTAAAAAACATATAAAATCTGTGTAAAAGTATTTAAAAACATATAAGCTTTTTTCTACCTCTTGTCCAGTGTCTTACTTGTGCAATTTTACTTTTGCATAATGCTAAAATAACTAGGTCAGCAAAATACTCTATTAAAGTGTAAAAGAAATCCAAGAAAGATATCCTACCCTCCCCATGATGGTAGGTCTCGCTATCATCAGAGTCGGACTCCACCCTCCTTTGCATCTTCCTTCGCGCTCGCGGTGGAGCGTCCGATTCCAGGTTTGATGTATCCTCCGCCTCCCCCAGCCTTGCCATAGCCTGCTCTAGGGTGTCTAAATGACGAGGAATTGCATGAATATCGGCGTCATATTAAATTACAGTTATGTGCTTACATTACGAATGGATAATTTTGACTCGAAGAGTTATCCAATCTGTGGTTCGGTCCCCGTTGCGCCTCGTTCACGATGTCCAGTTTGGTGCTGAAGGGGGGCCAGTGGCACCAGAGCAGGTTGTCCGATTTTTCCAGCCACCAATCCGGAACAGGATATGTGCTTTTGTCTAAAAGAAGCTCAATGGTACCTGTAAGTAAAAAACATATAAAATCTGTGTAAAAGTATTTAAAAACATATAAGCTTTTTTCTACCTCTTGTCCAGTGTCTTACTTGTGCAATTTTACTTTTGCATAATGCTAAAATAACTAGGTCAGCAAAATACTCTATTAAAGTGTAAAAGAAATCCAAGAAAGATATCCTACCCTCCCCATGATGGTAGGTCTCGCTATCATCAGAGTCGGACTCCACCCTCCTTTGCATCCTCCTTCGCGCTCGCGACGGAGCGTCCGATTCCGGGTTTGATGTATCCTCCGCCTCCCCCAGCCTCGCCATAGCCTGCTCTAGGGTGTCTAATTGACGAGGAATTGCATGAATATCGACGTCATATTAAATTACAGTTATGTGCTTACAGTACGAATGGATAATTTTGACTCGAAGAGTTATCCAATCTGTGGTTCGGTCCCCGTTGCGCCTCGTTCACGATGTCCAGTTTGGTGCTGTAGGGGGGCCAGTGGCACCAGAGCAGGTTGTCCGATTTTTCCAGCCACCAATCCGGAACAGGATATGTGCTTTTGTCTAAAAGAAGCTCAATGGTACCTGTAAGTAAAAAACATATAAAATCTGTGTAAAAGTATTTAAAAACATATAAGCTTTTTTCTACCTCTTGTCCAGTGTCTTACTTGTGCAATTTTACTTTTGCATAATGCTAAAATAACTAGGTCAGCAAAATACTCTATTAAAGTGTAAAAGAAATCCAAGAAAGATATCCTACCCTTCCCATGATGGTAGCTCTCGCTATCATCAGAGTCGGACTCCACCCTCTTTTGCATCCTCCTTCGCGCTCGCGACGGAGCGTCCGATTCCAGGTTTGATGTATCCTCCGCCTCCCCCAGCCTCGCCATAGCCTGCTCTAGGGTGTCTAAATGACGAGGAATTGCATGAATATCGGCGTCATATTAAATTACAGTTATGTGCTTACAGTACGAATGGATAATTTTGACTCGAAGAGTTATCCAATCTGTGGTTCGGTCCCCGTTGCGCCTCGTTCACGATGTCCAGTTTGGTGCTGTAGGGGGGCCAGTGGCACCAGAGCAGGTTGTCCGATTTTTCCAGCCACCAATCCAAAACAGGATATGTGCTTTTGTCTAAAAGAAGCTCAATGGTACCTGTAAGTAAAAAACATATAAAATCTGTGTAAAAGTATTTAAAAACATATAAGCTTTTTTCTACCTCTTGTCCAGTGTCTTACTTGTGCGATTTTACTTTTGCATAATGATAAAATACGCAGGTCAGCAAAATACTCTATTAAAGTGTAAAAGAAATCCAAGAAGGATATCCTACCCTCCCCATGATGGTAGGTCTCGCTATCATCAGAGTCGGACTCCACCCTCCTTTGCATCCTCCTTCGCGCTCGCGACGGAGCGTCCGATTCCAGGTTTTATGTATCCTCCGCCTCCCCCAGCCTCGCCATAGCCTGCTCTAGGGTGTCTAAATGACGAGGAATTGCATGAATATCGGCGTCATATTAAATTACAGTTATGTGCTTACAGTACGAATGGATAATTTTGACTCGAAGAGTTATCCAATCTGTGGTTCGGTCCCCGTTGCGCCTCGTTCACGATGTCCAGTTTGGTGCTGTAGGGGGGCCAGTGGCACCAGAGCAGGTTGTCCGATTTTTCCAGCCACCAATCCAAAACAGGATATGTGCTTTTGTCTAAAAGAAGCTCAATGGTACCTGTAAGTAAAAAACATATAAAATCTGTGTAAAAGTATTTAAAAACATATAAGCTTTTTTCTACCTCTTGTCCAGTGTCTTACTTGTGCGATTTTACTTTTGCATAATGATAAAATAACTAGGTCAGCAAAATACTCTATTAAAGTGTAAAAGAAATCCAAGAAGGATATCCTACCCTCCCCATGATGGTAGCTCTCGCTATCATCAGAGTCGGACTCCACCCTCCTTTGCATCCTCCTTCGCGCTCGCGACGGAGCGTCCGATTCCAGGTTTTATGTATCCTCCGCCTCCCCCAGCCTCGCCATAGCCTGCTCTAGGGTGTCTAAATGACGAGGAATTGCATGAATATCGGCGTCATATTAAATTACAGTTATGTGCTTACAGTACGAATGGATAATTTTGACTCGAAGAGTTATCCAATCTGTGGTTCGGTCCCCGTTGCGCCTCGTTCACGATGTCCAGTTTGGTGCTGTAGGGGTCCAGTGGCACCAGAGCAGGTTGTCCGATTTTTCCAGCCACCAATCCGGAACAGGATATGTGCTTTTGTCTAAAAGAAGCTCAATGGTACCTGTAAGTAAAAAACATATAAAATCTGTGTAAAAGTATTTAAAAACATATAAGCTTTTTTCTACCTCTTGTCCAGTGTCTTACTTGTGCGATTTTACTTTTGCATAATGATAAAATAACTAGATCAGCAAAATACTCTATTAAAGTGTAAAAGAAATCCAAGAAGGATATCCTACCCTCCCCATGATGGTAGGTCTCGCTATCATCAGAGTCGGACTCCACCCTCCTTTGCATCCTCCTTCGCGCTCGCGACGGAGCGTCCGATTCCAGGTTTGATGTATCCTCCGCCTCCCCCAGCCTCGCCATAGCCTGCTCTAGGGTGTCTAAATGACGAGGAATTGCATGAATATCGGCGTCATATTAAATTACAGTTATGTGCTTACAGTACGAATGGATAATTTTAACTCTAAGAGTTTTCCACTCGGGGGTTCTAGCCTCGTTGCGCCTAATTGCGTTCGCGATGTCCAGTTTGGTGCTGTAGGGGGGCCAGTGGCAGCCGAGCAGGTTGTCAGGGGATTTTTGCCGCCACCAATTCGGAACAGGATATGTGCTTTTGTCTAAAAGAAACTCAACGATACCTGTAAGTAAAAAACATATAAAATCTGTGTAAAAGTATTTAAAAACATATAAGCTTTTTTGTACCTCTTGTCCAGTGTCTTACTTGTGCGATTTTACTTTTGCATAATGATAAAATAACTAGGTCAGCAAAATACTCTATTAAAGTGTAAAAGAAATCCAAGAAAGATATCCTACCCTCCCCATGATGGTAGGTCTCGCTATCATCAGAGTCGGACTCCACCGTCCTTTGCATCCTCCTTCGCGCTCGCGACGGAGCGTCCGATTCCAGGTTTGATGTATCCTCCGCCTCCCCCAGCCTCGCCATAGCCTGCTCTAGGGTGTCTAAATGACGAGGAATTGCATGAATATCGGCGTCATATTAAATTACAGTTATGTGCTTACAGTACGAATGGATAATTTTAACTCTAAGAGTTTTCCACTTGGGGGTTCTAGCCTCGTTGCGCCTAATTGCGTTCGCGATGTCCAGTTTGGTGCTGTAGGGGGGCCAGTGGCAGCCCAGCAGGTTGTCAGGGGATTTTTGCCGCCACCAATTCGGAACTGGATATGTGCTTTTGTCTAAAAGAAACTCAACGATACCTGTAAGTAAAAAACATATAAAATCTGTGTAAAAGTATTTAAAAACATATAAGCTTTTTTCTACCTCTTGTCCAGTGTCTTACTTGTGCGATTTTACTTTTGCATAATGATAAAATAACTAGGTCAGCAAAATACTCTATTAAAGTGTAAAAGAAATCCAAGAAAGATATCCTACCCTCCCCATGATGGTAGGTCTCGCTATCATCAGAGTCGGACTCCACCGTCCTTTGCATCCTCCTTCGCGCTCGCGACGGAGCGTCCGATTCCAGGTTTGATGTATCCTCCGCCTCCCCCAGCCTCGCCATAGCCTGCTCTTGGGTGTCTAAATGACGAGGAATTGCATGAATATCGGCGTCATATTAAATTACAGTTATGTGCTTACAGTACGAATGGATAATTTTGACTCGAAGAGTTATCCAATCTGTGGTTCGGTCCCCGTTGCGCCTCGTTCACGATGTCCAGTTTGGTGCTGTAGGGGGGCCAGTGGCACCAGAGCAGGTTGTCAGGGGATTTTTGCAGCCACCAATCCGGAACAGGATATGTGCTTTTGTCTAAAGGAAGCTCAACGGTACCTGTAAGTAAAAAACATATAAAATCTGTGTAAAAGTATTTAAAAACATGTAAGCTTTTTTCTACCTCTTGTCGAGTGTCTTACTTGTGCGATTTTACTTTTGCATAATGATAAAATAACTAGGTCAGCAAAATGCTCTATTAAAGCGTAAAAGAAATCCAAGAAAGATATCCTACCCTCCCCATGATGGTAGGTCTCGCTATCATCAGAGTCGGACTCCACCCTCCTTTGCATCCTCCTTCGCGCTCGCGACGGAGCGTCCGATTCCAGGTTTGATGTATCCTCCGCCTCCCCCAGCCTCGCCATAGCCTGCTCTAGGGTGCCTAAATGACGAGGAATTGCATGAATATCGGCGTCATATTAAATTACAGTTATGTGCTTACAGTACGAATGGATAATTTTAACTCTAAGAGTTTTCCACTCGGGGGTTCTAGCCTCGTTGCGCCTAATTGCGTTCGCGATGTCCAGTTTGGTGCTGTAGGGGGGCCAGTGGCAGCCGAGCAGGTTGTCAGGGGATTTTTGCCGCCACCAATTCGGAACTGGATATGTGCTTTTGTCTAAAAGAAACTCAACGATACCTGTAAGTAAAAAACATATAAAATCTGTGTAAAAGTATTTAAAAACATATAGGCTTTTTTCTACCTCTTGTCCAGTGTCTTACTTGTGCGATTTTACTTTTGCATAATGATAAAATAACTAGGTCAGCAAAATACTCTATTAAAGTGTAAAAGAAATCCAAGAAAGATATCCTACCGTCCCCATGATGGTAGGTCTCGCTATCATCAGAGTCGGATTCCACCCTCCTTTGCATCCTCCTTCGCGCTCGCGACGGAGCGTCCGATTCCAGGTTTGATGTATTCTCCGCCTCCCCCATCCTCACCATAGCCTGCTGTAGGGTATCTAAATGACGAGGAATAGCATGAATATCGGGGTCATATTAAATTACAGTTATGTGCTTACAGTACGAATGGATAATTTTGACTCGAAGAGTTATCCAATCTGTGGTTCGTTCCCCGTTGCGCCTCGTTCACGATGTCCAGTTTGGTGCTGTAGGGGGGCCAGTGGCACCAGAGCAGGTTGTCAGGGGATTTTTGCAGCCACCAATCCGGAACAGGATATGTGCTTTTGTCTAAAAGAAGCTCAACGGTACCTGTAAGTAAAAAACATAAAATCTGTGTAAAAGTATTTAAAAACATATAAGCTTTTTTCTACCTCTTGTCCAGTGTCTTACTTGTGCGATTTTACTTTTGCATAATGATAAAATAACTAGGTCAGCAAAATGCTCTATTAAAGCATAAAAGAAATCCAAGAAAGATATCCTACCCTCCCCATGATGGTAGGTCTCGCTATCATCAGAGTCGGACTCCACCCTCCTTTGCATCCTCCTTCGCGCTCGCGACGGAGCGTCCGATTCCAGGTTTGATGTATTCTCCGCCTCCCCCATCGTCACCATAGCCTGCTGTAGGGTATCTAAATGACGAGGAATAGCATGAATATCGGGGTCATATTAAATTACAGTTATGTGCTTACAGTACGAATGGATAATTTTGACTCGAAGAGTTATCCAATCTGTGGTTCGGTCCCCGTTGCGCCTCGTTCACGATGTCCAGTTTGGTGCTGTAGGGGGGCCAGTGGCACCAGAGCAGGTTGTCAGGGGATTTTTGCAGCCACCAATCCGGAACAGGATATGTGCTTTTGTCTAAAAGAAGCTCAACGGTACCTGTAAGTAAAAAACATATAAAATCTGTGTAAAAGTATTTAAAAACATATAAGCTTTTTTCTACCTCTTGTCCAGTGTCTTACTTGTGCGATTTTACTTTTGCATAATGATAAAATAACTAGGTCAGCAAAATGCTCTATTAAAGCATAAAAGAAATCCAAGAAAGATATCCTACCCTCCCCATGATGGTAGGTCTCGCTATCATCAGAGTCGGACTCCACCCTCCTTTGCATCCTCCTTCGCTCTCGCGACGGAGCGTCCGATTCCAGGTTTGATGTATTCTCCGCCTCCCCCATCGTCACCATAGCCTGCTGTAGGGTATCTAAATGACGAGGAATAGCATGAATATCGGGGTCATATTAAATTACAGTTATGTGCTTACAGTACGAATGGATAATTTTGACTCGAAGAGTTATCCAATCTGTGGTTCGGTCCCCGTTGCGCCTCGTTCACGATGTCCAGTTTGGTGCTGTAGGGGGGCCAGTGGCACCAGAGCAGGTTGTCAGGGGATTTCTGCAGCCACCAATCCGGAACAGGATATGTGCTTTTGTCTAAAAGAAGCTCAATGGTACCTGTAAGAAAAAAACATATAAAATCTGTGTAAAAGTATTTAAAAACATATAAGCTTTTTTCTACCTCTTGTCCAGTGTCTTACTTGTGCAATTTTACTTTTGCATAATGCTAAAATAACTAGGTCAGCAAAATACTCTATTAAAGTGTAAAAGAAATCCAAGAAAGATATCCTACCCTCCCCATGATGGTAGGTCTCGCTATCATCAGAGTCGGACTCCACCCTCCTTTGCATCCTCCTTCGCGCTCGCGACGGAGCGTCCGATTCCAGGTTTGATGTATCCTCCGCCTCCCCCAGCCTCGCCATAGCCTGCTCTAGGCTGTCTAAATGACGAGGAATTGCATGAATATCGACGTCATATTAAATTACAGTTATGTGCTTACAGTACGAATGGATAATTTTGACTCGAAGAGTTATCCAATCTGTGGTTCGGTCCCGGTTGCGCCTCGTTCACGATGTCCAGTTTGGTGCTGTAGGGGGGCCAGTGGCACCAGAGCAGGTTGTCCGATTTTTCCAGCCACCAATCCGGAACAGGATATGTGCTTTTGTCTAAAAGAAGCTCAATGGTACCTGTAAGTAAAAAACATATAAAATCTGTGTAAAAGTATTTAAAAACATATAAGCTTTTTTCTACCTCTTGTCCAGTGTCTTACTTGTGCAATTTTACTTTTGCATAATGCTAAAATAACTAGGTCAGCAAAATACTCTATTAAAGTGTAAAAGAAATCCAAGAAAGATATCCTACCCTCCCCATGATGGTAGGTCTCGCTATCATCAGAGTCGGACTCCACCCTCCTTTGCATCTTCCTTCGCGCTCGCGGTGGAGCGTCCGATTCCAGGTTTGATGTATCCTCCGCCTCCCCCAGCCTTGCCATAGCCTGCTCTAGGGTGTCTAAA
Organism: Ixodes scapularis; assembly: GCF_016920785.2. NCBI lineage: Eukaryota > Metazoa > Arthropoda > Arachnida > Ixodida > Ixodidae > Ixodes > Ixodes scapularis. The sequence continues at coordinate 138,972,999 of NW_024609857.1, forward strand.
TGACGAGGAATTGCATGAATATCGGCGTCATATTAAATTACAGTTATGTGCTTACATTACGAATGGATAATTTTGACTCGAAGAGTTATCCAATCTGTGGTTCGGTCCCCGTTGCGCCTCGTTCACGATGTCCAGTTTGGTGCTGAAGGGGGGCCAGTGGCACCAGAGCAGGTTGTCCGATTTTTCCAGCCACCAATCCGGAACAGGATATGTGCTTTTGTCTAAAAGAAGCTCAATGGTACCTGTAAGTAAAAAACATATAAAATCTGTGTAAAAGTATTTAAAAACATATAAGCTTTTTTCTACCTCTTGTCCAGTGTCTTACTTGTGCAATTTTACTTTTGCATAATGCTAAAATAACTAGGTCAGCAAAATACTCTATTAAAGTGTAAAAGAAATCCAAGAAAGATATCCTACCCTCCCCATGATGGTAGGTCTCGCTATCATCAGAGTCGGACTCCACCCTCCTTTGCATCCTCCTTCGCGCTCGCGACGGAGCGTCCGATTCCAGGTTTGATGTATCCTCCGCCTCCCCCAGCCTCGCCATAGCCTGCTCTAGGCTGTCTAAATGACGAGGAATTGCATGAATATCGACGTCATATTAAATTACAGTTATGTGCTTACAGTACGAATGGATAATTTTGACTCGAAGAGTTATCCAATCTGTGGTTCGGTCCCGGTTGCGCCTCGTTCACGATGTCCAGTTTGGTGCTGTAGGGGGGCCAGTGGCACCAGAGCAGGTTGTCCGATTTTTCCAGCCACCAATCCGGAACAGGATATGTGCTTTTGTCTAAAAGAAGCTCAATGGTACCTGTAAGTAAAAAACATATAAAATCTGTGTAAAAGTATTTAAAAACATATAAGCTTTTTTCTACCTCTTGTCCAGTGTCTTACTTGTGCAATTTTACTTTTGCATAATGCTAAAATAACTAGGTCAGCAAAATACTCTATTAAAGTGTAAAAGAAATCCAAGAAAGATATCCTACCCTCCCCATGATGGTAGGTCTCGCTATCATCAGAGTCGGACTCCACCCTCCTTTGCATCTTCCTTCGCGCTCGCGGTGGAGCGTCCGATTCCAGGTTTGATGTATCCTCCGCCTCCCCCAGCCTTGCCATAGCCTGCTCTAGGGTGTCTAAATGACGAGGAATTGCATGAATATCGGCGTCATATTAAATTACAGTTATGTGCTTACATTACGAATGGATAATTTTGACTCGAAGAGTTATCCAATCTGTGGTTCGGTCCCCGTTGCGCCTCGTTCACGATGTCCAGTTTGGTGCTGAAGGGGGGCCAGTGGCACCAGAGCAGGTTGTCCGATTTTTCCAGCCACCAATCCGGAACAGGATATGTGCTTTTGTCTAAAAGAAGCTCAATGGTACCTGTAAGTAAAAAACATATAAAATCTGTGTAAAAGTATTTAAAAACATATAAGCTTTTTTCTACCTCTTGTCCAGTGTCTTACTTGTGCAATTTTACTTTTGCATAATGCTAAAATAACTAGGTCAGCAAAATACTCTATTAAAGTGTAAAAGAAATCCAAGAAAGATATCCTACCCTCCCCATGATGGTAGGTCTGGCTATCATCAGAGTCGGACTCCACCCTCCTTTGCATCCTCCTTCGCGCTCGCGACGGAGCGTCCGATTCCGGGTTTGATGTATCCTCCGCCTCCCCCAGCCTCGCCATAGCCTGCTCTAGGGTGTCTAATTGACGAGGAATTGCATGAATATCGACGTCATATTAAATTACAGTTATGTGCTTACAGTACGAATGGATAATTTTGACTCGAAGAGTTATCCAATCTGTGGTTCGGTCCCCGTTGCGCCTCGTTCACGATGTCCAGTTTGGTGCTGTAGGGGGGCCAGTGGCACCAGAGCAGGTTGTCCGATTTTTCCAGCCACCAATCCGGAACAGGATATGTGCTTTTGTCTAAAAGAAGCTCAATGGTACCTGTAAGTAAAAAACATATAAAATCTGTGTAAAAGTATTTAAAAACATATAAGCTTTTTTCTACCTCTTGTCCAGTGTCTTACTTGTGCAATTTTACTTTTGCATAATGCTAAAATAACTAGGTCAGCAAAATACTCTATTAAAGTGTAAAAGAAATCCAAGAAAGATATCCTACCCTCCCCATGATGGTAGGTCTCGCTATCATCAGAGTCGGACTCCACCCTCCTTTGCATCCTCCTTCGCGCTCGCGACGGAGCGTCCGATTCCGGGTTTGATATATCCTCCGCCTCCCCCAGCCTCGCCATAGCCTGCTCTAGGGTGTCTAATTGACGAGGAATTGCATGAATATCGACGTCATATTAAATTACAGTTATGTGCTTACAGTACGAATGGATAATTTTGACTCGAAGAGTTATCCAATCTGTGGTTCGGTCCCCGTTGCGCCTCGTTCACGATGTCCAGTTTGGTGCTGTAGGGGGGCCAGTGGCACCAGAGCAGGTTGTCCGATTTTTCCAGCCACCAATCCGGAACAGGATATGTGCTTTTGTCTAAAAGAAGCTCAATGGTACCTGTAAGTAAAAAACATATAAAATCTGTGTAAAAGTATTTAAAAACATATAAGCTTTTTTCTACCTCTTGTCCAGTGTCTTACTTGTGCAATTTTACTTTTGCATAATGCTAAAATAACTAGGTCAGCAAAATACTCTATTAAAGTGTAAAAGAAATCCAAGAAAGATATCCTACCCTCCCCATGATGGTAGGTCTCGCTATCATCAGAGTCGGACTCCACCCTCCTTTGCATCCTCCTTCGCGCTCGCGACGGAGCGTCCGATTCCGGGTTTGATATATCCTCCGCCTCCCCCAGCCTCGCCATAGCCTGCTCTAGGGTGTCTAATTGACGAGGAATTGCATGAATATCGACGTCATATTAAATTACAGTTATGTGCTTACAGTACGAATGGATAATTTTGACTCGAAGAGTTATCCAATCTGTGGTTCGGTCCCCGTTGCGCCTCGTTCACGATGTCCAGTTTGGTGCTGTAGGGGGGCCAGTGGCACCAGAGCAGGTTGTCCGATTTTTCCAGCCACCAATCCGGAACAGGATATGTGCTTTTGTCTAAAAGAAGCTCAATGGTACCTGTAAGTAAAAAACATATAAAATCTGTGTAAAAGTATTTAAAAACATATAAGCTTTTTTCTACCTCTTGTCCAGTGTCTTACTTGTGCAATTTTACTTTTGCATAATGCTAAAATAACTAGGTCAGCAAAATACTCTATTAAAGTGTAAAAGAAATCCAAGAAAGATATCCTACCCTTCCCATGATGGTAGCTCTCGCTATCATCAGAGTCGGACTCCACCCTCCTTTGCATCCTCCTTCGCGCTCGCGACGGAGCGTCCGATTCCAGGTTTGATGTATCCTCCGCCTCCCCCAGCCTCGCCATAGCCTGCTCTAGGGTGTCTAAATGACGAGGAATTGCATGAATATCGGCGTCATATTAAATTACAGTTATGTGCTTACAGTACGAATGGATAATTTTGACTCGAAGAGTTATCCAATCTGTGGTTCGGTCCCCGTTGCGCCTCGTTCACGATGTCCAGTTTGGTGCTGTAGGGGGGCCAGTGGCACCAGAGCAGGTTGTCCGATTTTTCCAGCCACCAATCCAAAACAGGATATGTGCTTTTGTCTAAAAGAAGCTCAATGGTACCTGTAAGTAAAAAACATATAAAATCTGTGTAAAAGTATTTAAAAACATATAAGCTTTTTTCTACCTCTTGTCCAGTGTCTTACTTGTGCAATTTTACTTTTGCATAATGCTAAAATAACTAGGTCAGCAAAATACTCTATTAAAGTGTAAAAGAAATCCAAGAAAGATATCCTACCCTTCCCATGATGGTAGCTCTCGCTATCATCAGAGTCGGACTCCACCCTCTTTTGCATCCTCCTTCGCGCTCGCGACGGAGCGTCCGATTCCAGGTTTGATGTATCCTCCGCCTCCCCCAGCCTCGCCATAGCCTGCTCTAGGGTGTCTAAATTACGAGGAATTGCATGAATATCGGCGTCATATTAAATTACAGTTATGTGCTTACAGTACGAATGGATAATTTTGACTCGAAGAGTTATCCAATCTGTGGTTCGGTCCCCGTTGCGCCTCGTTCACGATGTCCAGTTTGGTGCTGTAGGGGGGCCAGTGGCACCAGAGCAGGTTGTCCGATTTTTCCAGCCACCAATCCAAAACAGGATATGTGCTTTTGTCTAAAAGAAGCTCAATGGTACCTGTAAGTAAAAAACACATAAAATCTGTGTAAAAGTATTTAAAAACATATAAGCTTTTTTCTACCTCTTGTCCAGTGTCTTACTTGTGCAATTTTACTTTTGCATAATGCTAAAATAACTAGGTCAGCAAAATACTCTATTAAAGTGTAAAAGAAATCCAACAAAGATATCCTTCCCTTCCCATGATGGTAGCTCTCGCTATCATCAGAGTCGGACTCCACCCTCCTTTGCATCCTCCTTCGCGCTCGCGACGGAGCGTCCGATTCCAGGTTTGATGTATCCTCCGCCTCCCCCAGCCTCGCCATAGCCTGCTCTAGGGTGTCTAAATGACGAGGAATTGCATGAATATCGGCGTCATATTAAATTACAGTTATGTGCTTACAGTACGAATGGATAATTTTGACTCGAAAAGTTATCCAACCTGTGGTTCGGTCCCCGTTGCGCCTCGTTCACGATGTTCAGTTTGGTGCTGTAGGGGGGCCAGTGGCACCAGAGCAGGTTGTCCGATTTTTCCAGCCACCAATCCGGAACAGGATATGTGCTTTTGTCTAAAAGAAGCTCAATGGTACCTGTAAGAAAAAAACATATAAAATCTGTGTAAAAGTATTTAAAAACATATAAGCTTTTTTCTACCTCTTGTCCAGTGTCTTACTTGTGCAATTTTACTTTTGCATAATGCTAAAATAACTAGGTCAGCAAAATACTCTATTAAAGTGTAAAAGAAATCCAAGAAAGATATCCTACCCTCCCCATGATGGTAGGTCTCGCTATCATCAGAGTCGGACTCCACCCTCCTTTGCATCCTCCTTCGCGCTCGCGACGGAGCGTCCGATTCCAGGTTTGATGTATCCTCCGCCTCCCCCAGCCTCGCCATAGCCTGCTCTAGGCTGTCTAAATGACGAGGAATTGCATGAATATCGACGTCATATTAAATTACAGTTATGTGCTTACAGTACGAATGGATAATTTTGACTCGAAGAGTTATCCAATCTGTGGTTCGGTCCCGGTTGCGCCTCGTTCACGATGTCCAGTTTGGTGCTGTAGGGGGGCCAGTGGCACCAGAGCAGGTTGTCCGATTTTTCCAGCCACCAATCCGGAACAGGATATGTGCTTTTGTCTAAAAGAAGCTCAATGGTACCTGTAAGTAAAAAACATATAAAATCTGTGTAAAAGTATTTAAAAACATATAAGCTTTTTTCTACCTCTTGTCCAGTGTCTTACTTGTGCAATTTTACTTTTGCATAATGCTAAAATAACTAGGTCAGCAAAATACTCTATTAAAGTGTAAAAGAAATCCAAGAAAGATATCCTACCCTCCCCATGATGGTAGGTCTCGCTATCATCAGAGTCGGACTCCACCCTCCTTTGCATCTTCCTTCGCGCTCGCGGTGGAGCGTCCGATTCCAGGTTTGATGTATCCTCCGCCTCCCCCAGCCTTGCCATAGCCTGCTCTAGGGTGTCTAAATGACGAGGAATTGCATGAATATCGGCGTCATATTAAATTACAGTTATGTGCTTACATTACGAATGGATAATTTTGACTCGAAGAGTTATCCAATCTGTGGTTCGGTCCCCGTTGCGCCTCGTTCACGATGTCCAGTTTGGTGCTGAAGGGGGGCCAGTGGCACCAGAGCAGGTTGTCCGATTTTTCCAGCCACCAATCCGGAACAGGATATGTGCTTTTGTCTAAAAGAAGCTCAATGGTACCTGTAAGTAAAAAACATATAAAATCTGTGTAAAAGTATTTAAAAACATATAAGCTTTTTTCTACCTCTTGTCCAGTGTCTTACTTGTGCAATTTTACTTTTGCATAATGCTAAAATAACTAGGTCAGCAAAATACTCTATTAAAGTGTAAAAGAAATCCAAGAAAGATATCCTACCCTCCCCATGATGGTAGGTCTCGCTATCATCAGAGTCGGACTCCACCCTCCTTTGCATCCTCCTTCGCGCTCGCGACGGAGCGTCCGATTCCGGGTTTGATGTATCCTCCGCCTCCCCCAGCCTCGCCATAGCCTGCTCTAGGGTGTCTAATTGACGAGGAATTGCATGAATATCGACGTCATATTAAATTACAGTTATGTGCTTACAGTACGAATGGATAATTTTGACTCGAAGAGTTATCCAATCTGTGGTTCGGTCCCCGTTGCGCCTCGTTCACGATGTCCAGTTTGGTGCTGTAGGGGGGCCAGTGGCACCAGAGCAGGTTGTCCGATTTTTCCAGCCACCAATCCGGAACAGGATATGTGCTTTTGTCTAAAAGAAGCTCAATGGTACCTGTAAGTAAAAAACATATAAAATCTGTGTAAAAGTATTTAAAAACATATAAGCTTTTTTCTACCTCTTGTCCAGTGTCTTACTTGTGCAATTTTACTTTTGCATAATGCTAAAATAACTAGGTCAGCAAAATACTCTATTAAAGTGTAAAAGAAATCCAAGAAAGATATCCTACCCTTCCCATGATGGTAGCTCTCGCTATCATCAGAGTCGGACTCCACCCTCTTTTGCATCCTCCTTCGCGCTCGCGACGGAGCGTCCGATTCCAGGTTTGATGTATCCTCCGCCTCCCCCAGCCTCGCCATAGCCTGCTCTAGGGTGTCTAAATGACGAGGAATTGCATGAATATCGGCGTCATATTAAATTACAGTTATGTGCTTACAGTACGAATGGATAATTTTGACTCGAAGAGTTATCCAATCTGTGGTTCGGTCCCCGTTGCGCCTCGTTCACGATGTCCAGTTTGGTGCTGTAGGGGGGCCAGTGGCACCAGAGCAGGTTGTCCGATTTTTCCAGCCACCAATCCAAAACAGGATATGTGCTTTTGTCTAAAAGAAGCTCAATGGTACCTGTAAGTAAAAAACATATAAAATCTGTGTAAAAGTATTTAAAAACATATAAGCTTTTTTCTACCTCTTGTCCAGTGTCTTACTTGTGCGATTTTACTTTTGCATAATGATAAAATACGCAGGTCAGCAAAATACTCTATTAAAGTGTAAAAGAAATCCAAGAAGGATATCCTACCCTCCCCATGATGGTAGGTCTCGCTATCATCAGAGTCGGACTCCACCCTCCTTTGCATCCTCCTTCGCGCTCGCGACGGAGCGTCCGATTCCAGGTTTTATGTATCCTCCGCCTCCCCCAGCCTCGCCATAGCCTGCTCTAGGGTGTCTAAATGACGAGGAATTGCATGAATATCGGCGTCATATTAAATTACAGTTATGTGCTTACAGTACGAATGGATAATTTTGACTCGAAGAGTTATCCAATCTGTGGTTCGGTCCCCGTTGCGCCTCGTTCACGATGTCCAGTTTGGTGCTGTAGGGGGGCCAGTGGCACCAGAGCAGGTTGTCCGATTTTTCCAGCCACCAATCCAAAACAGGATATGTGCTTTTGTCTAAAAGAAGCTCAATGGTACCTGTAAGTAAAAAACATATAAAATCTGTGTAAAAGTATTTAAAAACATATAAGCTTTTTTCTACCTCTTGTCCAGTGTCTTACTTGTGCGATTTTACTTTTGCATAATGATAAAATAACTAGGTCAGCAAAATACTCTATTAAAGTGTAAAAGAAATCCAAGAAGGATATCCTACCCTCCCCATGATGGTAGCTCTCGCTATCATCAGAGTCGGACTCCACCCTCCTTTGCATCCTCCTTCGCGCTCGCGACGGAGCGTCCGATTCCAGGTTTTATGTATCCTCCGCCTCCCCCAGCCTCGCCATAGCCTGCTCTAGGGTGTCTAAATGACGAGGAATTGCATGAATATCGGCGTCATATTAAATTACAGTTATGTGCTTACAGTACGAATGGATAATTTTGACTCGAAGAGTTATCCAATCTGTGGTTCGGTCCCCGTTGCGCCTCGTTCACGATGTCCAGTTTGGTGCTGTAGGGGTCCAGTGGCACCAGAGCAGGTTGTCCGATTTTTCCAGCCACCAATCCGGAACAGGATATGTGCTTTTGTCTAAAAGAAGCTCAATGGTACCTGTAAGTAAAAAACATATAAAATCTGTGTAAAAGTATTTAAAAACATATAAGCTTTTTTCTACCTCTTGTCCAGTGTCTTACTTGTGCGATTTTACTTTTGCATAATGATAAAATAACTAGATCAGCAAAATACTCTATTAAAGTGTAAAAGAAATCCAAGAAGGATATCCTACCCTCCCCATGATGGTAGGTCTCGCTATCATCAGAGTCGGACTCCACCCTCCTTTGCATCCTCCTTCGCGCTCGCGACGGAGCGTCCGATTCCAGGTTTGATGTATCCTCCGCCTCCCCCAGCCTCGCCATAGCCTGCTCTAGGGTGTCTAAATGACGAGGAATTGCATGAATATCGGCGTCATATTAAATTACAGTTATGTGCTTACAGTACGAATGGATAATTTTAACTCTAAGAGTTTTCCACTCGGGGGTTCTAGCCTCGTTGCGCCTAATTGCGTTCGCGATGTCCAGTTTGGTGCTGTAGGGGGGCCAGTGGCAGCCGAGCAGGTTGTCAGGGGATTTTTGCCGCCACCAATTCGGAACAGGATATGTGCTTTTGTCTAAAAGAAACTCAACGATACCTGTAAGTAAAAAACATATAAAATCTGTGTAAAAGTATTTAAAAACACATAAGCTTTTTTGTACCTCTTGTCCAGTGTCTTACTTGTGCGATTTTACTTTTGCATAATGATAAAATAACTAGGTCAGCAAAATACTCTATTAAAGTGTAAAAGAAATCCAAGAAAGATATCCTACCCTCCCCATGATGGTAGGTCTCGCTATCATCAGAGTCGGACTCCACCGTCCTTTGCATCCTCCTTCGCGCTCGCGACGGAGCGTCCGATTCCAGGTTTGATGTATCCTCCGCCTCCCCCAGCCTCGCCATAGCCTGCTCTAGGGTGTCTAAATGACGAGGAATTGCATGAATATCGGCGTCATATTAAATTACAGTTATGTGCTTACAGTACGAATGGATAATTTTAACTCTAAGAGTTTTCCACTTGGGGGTTCTAGCCTCGTTGCGCCTAATTGCGTTCGCGATGTCCAGTTTGGTGCTGTAGGGGGGCCAGTGGCAGCCCAGCAGGTTGTCAGGGGATTTTTGCCGCCACCAATTCGGAACTGGATATGTGCTTTTGTCTAAAAGAAACTCAACGATACCTGTAAGTAAAAAACATATAAAATCTGTGTAAAAGTATTTAAAAACATATAAGCTTTTTTCTACCTCTTGTCCAGTGTCTTACTTGTGCGATTTTACTTTTGCATAATGATAAAATAACTAGGTCAGCAAAATACTCTATTAAAGTGTAAAAGAAATCCAAGAAAGATATCCTACCCTCCCCATGATGGTAGGTCTCGCTATCATCAGAGTCGGACTCCACCGTCCTTTGCATCCTCCTTCGCGCTCGCGACGGAGCGTCCGATTCCAGGTTTGATGTATCCTCCGCCTCCCCCAGCCTCGCCATAGCCTGCTCTTGGGTGTCTAAATGACGAGGAATTGCATGAATATCGGCGTCATATTAAATTACAGTTATGTGCTTACAGTACGAATGGATAATTTTGACTCGAAGAGTTATCCAATCTGTGGTTCGGTCCCCGTTGCGCCTCGTTCACGATGTCCAGTTTGGTGCTGTAGGGGGGCCAGTGGCACCAGAGCAGGTTGTCAGGGGATTTTTGCAGCCACCAATCCGGAACAGGATATGTGCTTTTGTCTAAAGGAAGCTCAACGGTACCTGTAAGTAAAAAACATATAAAATCTGTGTAAAAGTATTTAAAAACATGTAAGCTTTTTTCTACCTCTTGTCGAGTGTCTTACTTGTGCGATTTTACTTTTGCATAATGATAAAATAACTAGGTCAGCAAAATGCTCTATTAAAGCGTAAAAGAAATCCAAGAAAGATATCCTACCCTCCCCATGATGGTAGGTCTCGCTATCATCAGAGTCGGACTCCACCCTCCTTTGCATCCTCCTTCGCGCTCGCGACGGAGCGTCCGATTCCAGGTTTGATGTATCCTCCGCCTCCCCCAGCCTCGCCATAGCCTGCTCTAGGGTGCCTAAATGACGAGGAATTGCATGAATATCGGCGTCATATTAAATTACAGTTATGTGCTTACAGTACGAATGGATAATTTTAACTCTAAGAGTTTTCCACTCGGGGGTTCTAGCCTCGTTGCGCCTAATTGCGTTCGCGATGTCCAGTTTGGTGCTGTAGGGGGGCCAGTGGCAGCCGAGCAGGTTGTCAGGGGATTTTTGCCGCCACCAATTCGGAACTGGATATGTGCTTTTGTCTAAAAGAAACTCAACGATACCTGTAAGTAAAAAACATATAAAATCTGTGTAAAAGTATTTAAAAACATATAGGCTTTTTTCTACCTCTTGTCCAGTGTCTTACTTGTGCGATTTTACTTTTGCATAATGATAAAATAACTAGGTCAGCAAAATACTCTATTAAAGTGTAAAAGAAATCCAAGAAAGATATCCTACCGTCCCCATGATGGTAGGTCTCGCTATCATCAGAGTCGGATTCCACCCTCCTTTGCATCCTCCTTCGCGCTCGCGACGGAGCGTCCGATTCCAGGTTTGATGTATTCTCCGCCTCCCCCATCCTCACCATAGCCTGCTGTAGGGTATCTAAATGACGAGGAATAGCATGAATATCGGGGTCATATTAAATTACAGTTATGTGCTTACAGTACGAATGGATAATTTTGACTCGAAGAGTTATCCAATCTGTGGTTCGTTCCCCGTTGCGCCTCGTTCACGATGTCCAGTTTGGTGCTGTAGGGGGGCCAGTGGCACCAGAGCAGGTTGTCAGGGGATTTTTGCAGCCACCAATCCGGAACAGGATATGTGCTTTTGTCTAAAAGAAGCTCAACGGTACCTGTAAGTAAAAAACATAAAATCTGTGTAAAAGTATTTAAAAACATATAAGCTTTTTTCTACCTCTTGTCCAGTGTCTTACTTGTGCGATTTTACTTTTGCATAATGATAAAATAACTAGGTCAGCAAAATGCTCTATTAAAGCATAAAAGAAATCCAAGAAAGATATCCTACCCTCCCCATGATGGTAGGTCTCGCTATCATCAGAGTCGGACTCCACCCTCCTTTGCATCCTCCTTCGCGCTCGCGACGGAGCGTCCGATTCCAGGTTTGATGTATTCTCCGCCTCCCCCATCGTCACCATAGCCTGCTGTAGGGTATCTAAATGACGAGGAATAGCATGAATATCGGGGTCATATTAAATTACAGTTATGTGCTTACAGTACGAATGGATAATTTTGACTCGAAGAGTTATCCAATCTGTGGTTCGGTCCCCGTTGCGCCTCGTTCACGATGTCCAGTTTGGTGCTGTAGGGGGGCCAGTGGCACCAGAGCAGGTTGTCAGGGGATTTTTGCAGCCACCAATCCGGAACAGGATATGTGCTTTTGTCTAAAAGAAGCTCAACGGTACCTGTAAGTAAAAAACATATAAAATCTGTGTAAAAGTATTTAAAAACATATAAGCTTTTTTCTACCTCTTGTCCAGTGTCTTACTTGTGCGATTTTACTTTTGCATAATGATAAAATAACTAGGTCAGCAAAATGCTCTATTAAAGCATAAAAGAAATCCAAGAAAGATATCCTACCCTCCCCATGATGGTAGGTCTCGCTATCATCAGAGTCGGACTCCACCCTCCTTTGCATCCTCCTTCGCTCTCGCGACGGAGCGTCCGATTCCAAGTTTGATGTATTCTCCGCCTCCCCCATCGTCACCATAGCCTGCTGTAGGGTATCTAAATGACGAGGAATAGCATGAATATCGGGGTCATATTAAATTACAGTTATGTGCTTACAGTACGAATGGATAATTTTGACTCGAAGAGTTATCCAATCTGTGGTTCGGTCCCCGTTGCGCCTCGTTCACGATGTCCAGTTTGGTGCTGTAGGGGGGCCAGTGGCACCAGAGCAGGTTGTCAGGGGATTTCTGCAGCCACCAATCCGGAACAGGATATGTGCTTTTGTCTAAAAGAAGCTCAACGGTACCTGTAAGTAAAAAACATATAAAATCTGTGTAAAAGTATTTAAAAACATATAAGCTTTTTTCTACCTCTTGTCCAGTGTCTTGCTTGTGCGATTTTACTTTTGCATCATGATAAAATAACTAGGTCAGCAAAATGCTCTATTAAAGCGTAAAAGAAATCCAAGAAAGATATCCTACCCTCCCTATGATGGTAGGTCTCGCTATCATCAGAGTCGGACTCCACCCTCCTTTGCATCCTCCTTCGCGCTCGCGACGGAGCGTCCGATTCCAGGTTTGATGTGTTCTCCGCCTCCCCCATCCTCACCATAGCCTGCTGTAGGGTATCTAAATGACGAGGAATAGCATGAATATCGGGGTCATATTAAATTACAGTTATGTGCTTACAGTACGAATGGATAATTTTGACTCGAAGAGTTATCCAATCTGTGGTTCGGTCCTCGTTGCGCCTCGTTCACGATGTCCAGTTTGGTGCTGTAGGGGGACCAGTGGCACCAGAGCAGGTTGTCCGATTTTTCCAGCCACCAATCGGGAGCATCATACGTGCTCCTGTCCACGAGGAACTCAACGATGTGGTACCTGTAAGGAAAGTGAAAGTGAAAGTTTATTGGGATTTTCACGGGCCAAGCCCGGTCGGGAGGTAGTGGCAAAAGGCATTTCTGCCTGACTGGGCCTCTACCCTCCACAGTTTACAGAAGTGCCAAAGGCGGCACGGTATACAGCATGGTTAGCATTCTTTTCTGCCTAAATATACATGCCTGCGTATGTAAAATACATTTCATGCAACACATTAAACAAAAACATAAAATATGTGTAAAAGTATTTAAAAACATATATACTTTTTTTAGCAGAGTAAATCAAATGATAGCACCGAGTCTCGCTTTACTTTAAAGTTGTACACATGGATCACTTGAGAGCAATGGCACAGTTTTAAAAAAATTTAAAAATTAACAGTTCCAGACAAAAAAAATTGGTGTAAATTCAGATTTTTCTTTTTATATAGCAGGCAAACAAAAGGTATTTTGTAGAACGAGATTATTTCCTTCAAACTGTTTCCATCATACGCTCCCCACTAACTATATTCAAATCACTCACTCTGCGCTCCAGGCATTGAATTTGGACACTGCATATGCTAGTAATCTCAGTGTGAAATTTTCAAGACAAGGAAGAACTGCTTTTTGCATGGGCTTTGTTCATTTTATTCTATACGCATTTAGTTTGAGCAATATGTGCAAAGCAGATCATACGCACAAATTTAATCTAGAACCATACACAAAGTGCCATTGAAACATAGCAGCTGGTTATAGCTCAAAATGCACGCTTAGCGCATCAAAAACATTTATTAACCATTCATTAGAGTTGCTCCTTTCTGCCAAAGGTTTTTAGATTTTGTAGTTTTTTAAATTTATTTTGAAATTTAGTACAAAAAATAAATAAAAATGCACGCTCTTTGAGGGCAAAGGCATCAGGTTTTTATTCCTTTCTCATCTCAGAGCCAAATACCCGTAAAATACCGCGCATCCGCCAATTCCACATTAAGCGCCCATCCCCAAGTTTGCAAGATCTGGGAGAATACGAACAGTACATTTATATGTAAAATTGATGACCGGACAAGCGCCCATCCTCCTTTTTTTGTGATTATCTCTGAAGTTTGAGTGGGCGCTTGCCCGGTATATTACGGTATGCATACATATCATTAGTGCCGGGGGAGGGGGATTTTTATCGAGCGACACGCGGCACGGCTCTGCTTACCAACACTGCCGAAAGGCCACACATGTGCGTAGCTATGTGGGCAGAAGCGGCCAGGCTTTCTGTTTTCGCCATTGCGTTGTGTGGAGTGCGCTCGTTGTTGACATTGTAGAGACGCTTCTAGATTTGTTTGTGTGTCGCATTCCCTGTCAGCGTACGTCGTATGTTATGCCCGACTATTTGAGCTCGCTACCCGACCCTGAACGGCAGTGGTATCGAGACAAACTGTGCGTGGATGGCGTTGCCTTCCCAGGATCCACACGCTGTAAACAAGGCCTGCTGGACTTCCCACGTGAAGTTGCTGCCACCGACGTCAATGGATCACGTCGACGTTTATTCAGTTTTTTCGCCAAGCCAGTTCACGGCCCACATGGTGCAGGCGTACAGGTCTCTCGAGGCGCACAGTTACTTCGAGCCGCTTTCCGCGTTGCCGGTGGGATCAGCAAACTGTGGGTCTGCGGAAGTGTATTTATTAATTGATTAAATACACACAGCATCCTTCGAGCCAAGGTATGATATTTTTCTTATTCTCATGACCACAAGGCTCGATAAAAGGTAACGCTTTTTCTGTTCTGCCGCCGGTCTCCTTCCACTTAGTATAGCTGCGTTGTAGGCGTTACCCAACGAAACTAATAATAATGTTTTATTTTGCACCAAAAATACATGATGCAGGAGGCCTGCAGAAAAAGCTGTCAAATAGACAGCTTGACAAAGCCGAAGGCACCCATACTGGCAGCGTGGGGGCAAAGATAAGATGATAAAACTATAGAAATAAAAGTGGAAAGAGAGTGACGAAATCTTTTCACACAGAAAGATAAAAATACAGACAAGATAATAAACTATACGTATTAAAAATACAAATAAAAATGGACACACAATCATGAATCTGTTTACACACAAAATATAATAAACTGTACATCATAGAAATAAAACTATTATATAGTGACAAGTCGTTCGATTCACACACACAAAAAAAGATCAACAAAAAATAAAACAATAGAAGTTCCTGGAAACAAATTATACCCCCCCCCCCCCCTCTTTTTTTCAGTACATGAGTTTAAAGCATTCTGAAAAAGTTGTGCAGTTCTTTAAAAGAAACATGTTCTGGCTGAATATTTTTATCATGTTGTTGTTGTTACACTTTATTAAGATAACGATGGCGCCACGGCCTGGAGGGAACGGTTTACAGGGGGGATTAAAGAAAACGAAAATTAAGGTTATATCCTTTGGTCAATGCCCGTCGCGCGCTCAAAGTCCCAGAGGGATAGCAGCATCTCTTTCGCACAGGCGCTACTCTTGGGGATAATCCAGTCCTCGTAGATACGCACATTGGGGTTTAGAAAACGACTCCGTTCAGTTTGGAGCCCGGCACACTCCCACAGTAGATGTCGGACCGTAAAAGGAACGCCTGTAGAACTTTGTAGAGCAGGTCACCGCCGGGCTGGGAGCCTCGGTTGACTGCGCTGACTCGGAGTGGGAACTCGTGTGTGAGGTGGATGTATCGCCGGAGTAATTCTGTAGCAGGCGGGCGCCCTCTCTTGGGGGTGTAGGTTCTCCATCGGGCCAGGACGTCTTCAGTAACAGCCGCCCCGGTGCGTGCTTTATGAATGAGCACTTGTGCACCTCTAGGCAGACCTCTCGGTAGGGGTGAAGGGTTGGCTGGGGTCTGCTTCTTGACACTAAGGCGATCCAGCTTCTTGGCTGCGGCCTTTTTTTCCCAGGGATCGGGGTCAAGTAGTGTAGGTGGGACCGAAATATCCGGGTCGGAGCGGATTCTTGACTGTGCGCTTGCACACGCATGAGCGGCCTCATTGCCTCGGTGTGATGGAAAAATAATAATAATTAAAGGGACTCGGACTTCCAGTGCGGTGAATATAAGGAGGTAAGTATTATTTACAGTCGTATAAACAAGAAGTTAGAAAAACAATGGTGTGGATATATATATACAAAGTTCAGTTCGCCGCATCCGCTTACGGCACGGTGGTGCACGTCGACGTAGGCATGGCGTTCGTCTTGTCCAGGAAATGCTCAGCTGCTTGCTAGGCACATGCGGAGGCTTCTCAGCAAGCTTGGGTGAAAGCCCCACGGGCCTGGACTCGTCCGTCCGGGCTGCTCCTTGGCTGCCGGGACCACAGCTGTCGAGCCGGGTTCCGTGTCGTGCCCGCCCTTCTCTCACGAGTCACGAGTAGTGATGCAAAACTATCGATAAATTGACTATCGATATTATCGATAGTTTTTCCAAAACTATCGATAGTTTTGGATAAACTATCGATAGACGATAGATCTGAGACACTATCGATAGTTTTTCCAAAACTATCGATAGTGTCTCAGAACTATCGATAGTCGACTATCGATAGTACTATCGATAGTTTTTCGATAGTCGACTATCGATAGTTTTTCGATAGTTGACTATCGATAGTACTATCGATAGTTTTTCGATAGTCGATTATCGATAGTTTTTACTATACTGGCGGCTAACGATACTATCGATAGTGCTATCGATAGTCTTGCACCACTATAGTCCGTTACAACTCAAGAAGGTAGGGCGAAGGTAAGACGGGCCGGGGAGGAGGAAGCAGACGGAACGCTAAAGAGAGAAGGAGGTTTCCCCATCTCTTCTCCAGCGTTCCGTCTGCTTCGTCCTCCCCGGCCCGCCTTACCCTCGCCCTACCGCTCGCCTCCCCTTCTCCTCTCCTCGCCCAAACTCTCGTCTTCGTCATCACTGAAAGCTGAACGAAATTTGGGATGGTAAGTGGCTGGCCTAATTGGTGTCTCATTTGAAAAAAAAAAAGATAAATAAATAAAGCGATAAAAAGAGAAGAGGGAGCGACGCAAACTACTAGTGTCGCAAAACTATCGATAGTAAATCGTCGACAGTACCATCAATAGGTTTACGATAGTCGACTATCGATAGTTTTTTGATATTTGATTAACGATAGTTTTTCGATAGTCGACTATCGATAGTACTATCGATAGTTTTTCGATAGTCGACTATCGATAGTACTATCGATAGTTTTCCGATGGTCGACTATCGATAGTACTATCGATAGTTTTTCGATAGTCGACTATCGATAGTACTATCGATAGTTTTTTCACTATCGATAGTCAGATTTCTGGCGACTATCGATACTATCGATAGTACTATCGATAGTTTTGCACCACTAGACTCGAGCCTCTTTTTTTTTTTTTTAATAACGGAAGTAAAAACAAAGAGGTTAGCCCTGAAACTTCCGGGGCTGGCTACTTTGCTTTGGGAGAGGGAAGTGGGAAGAAAGGGGGAGAGAGAGTTTTAGTTCTGGAGGGAGCACTCAATGAAGCACGACTTTGGATGTAGATCTTGATGGCGCACAGCACTGGAGAGTTATTCACTCAGCACACTTGAGTTTAGTGTAATACAGTCATGGCAGTCTACGTTAAATCACTAGTCGCGTATTGAAAGTTATGAACACGAAAGTGTATTTACAATGGAAATAGTATTATAGACGATCAATGAGCCCTGTATTTTGGAGAAATATTTCCAATGCAGCTATAGCCTTTTGCTGAAGACGCGGAGGGTCCCACGAACCCAAGACCCTCTCTAAGCTATAGGGCTTGCTGTCTAATTCTTGAATATTATTTATCAATATCTGCCTGTCTTTGTCAAAAAGCTCACATTCATAAAAAATATGACGGTTCTCTTCAGGCACGTCGCAATGCTGACAGGGCTGGTGACGAGACCGAATTTGTGCCTTTGAATGTTTGTGTATGTGCCATTCAGGCGCAGGCTATGTAGAAGTGCTTCAAAATTTCTTGGCGAATTGCATGGAAGTGCATTGTGGATAAAAGGATCAATCGCATATAGCGGTTTGTAATGATATGCCGGTGATTGCCATAATTGTTGGAATTCCTGCTTTCCAACCTGTCGAATAAGGGCTCCAGCGTCGGTTTTGGTAAATGGGACTACATCTGGTACTCCAGTCAGATGGCCTTGTGCCGCCGCCTTATCTGCTGCTTCGTTTCCTTGTAGTCCCGAATGGCCTGGAACCCACTGGAACACCACGTCGTGTCCACAACTCTTGGCTGTGGCATGGGTAGCCAAAATTTCGAGGATCAAACAAGGGTTGGAAGAATTCGCAGTAGAATGCTTCAGAGCCTGTAATGCAGCACGTGAGTCCGTAAAGATCACCCATTGGGTTGGAGCCATTTGATTTTCAATATGTTGTAGTGCCTGTTTTAGTCCATGGAGTTCAGCAGTCGTTGAGGGAACCCTGCGCAGTATCTTGAAAGCAAGAGTTTTATCCAACGTTGGTATCACCACTGCAGATGCCGATGTGTCAGCGTATACAGAGCCATCCGTGTGTACGTGTATATGATTAGAATATGTGTTATAGATTTGGTTCAAAACATGCTGTGTTATTACTGGTTGCGGCTGTACTTTTTTGTCAACAAGACCGGGTACATGGAGATTAATTTGTGGAATTCGAAGCGTCCAGGGTGGGCATAATGGAGCTTCATGAAATACAGCTGATGGTGGGATTTTTGGATATAATAGTTTTATAGATTTACCAAACCCGGAGCATGGTCGCGTGTGAGTTAAGTTAAGAAGATGGTGATGCTTATGACGGACTTTATATCGCAAATGTATACGAAGGGTTTCCTGCGTGCCCATGATGGATATAGGCAATGCCCTTACTTCAGCAAGTATACCGGTTTCTGATGTATTTCCAGGAACACCGAGAGGTTCTAATAGACTTGTTAATTCCTGCTTGGATACTTTTTGTGTTAGTTACTGAAAGTGAGTGCAAAACTGGCAGGCTATATCGAACTAGGCTGTTGATTAAGGCTTCGTGAAGTTTGAGCATGGGTGTGCAGGACCTCCCCCACGTTCTTCCAGTTAAGTAACGAAGGGTGTTGCACGCAGAGCCAAGCTTGTTTTTCATATAGTTAATATGTGGCGTCCAAGTTAAGTTCTTGTTGATTACAAATCCCAGGAATTTGGTTGAGGGAACATAGGGTAAACAATTCCCAGCAAGAATCAATGGGAAGCGTTTCATAGACATTCTTGTAAAAGCCATTGCGACTGTCTTTTCGGGTGATATGCACAAACCTCTGTTTCGCAGGTAATGGCTGACTCCAGCTAGAGCTCTCTGGAGCGTTCTCTGACTGACGTAACGGTTGGCATTTGTAGACCATAAACAAAGATCATCTGCGTATATCGAGAACAGAATTTCCTTGGGTAGTATCTTGGGTAGAGAAATAAGAGTTATATTGAAGAGCGTAGGGATATGTTCAGTCGTGTGGCCATCCATAGTGGTCATCAAAATAGTACGGGGACTGAGATAGTCTTTTACCCAGCTAAAGATCTTACCACCAAAACCGTGTTCAGCCAATGAAGTCAATATAGCCTGATGTGTGACAGAGTCGAAGGCCTTCTGAATGTCTAAAAAATAGCTAAGGTTGTTTTCTGATCAGCAATACCTTGTTCAACTGAACTGACGAGGTCAATTACACTGTCAGTGGCAGAGCGTCCAGTTCGAAATCCTCACAACTCCTGAGGATACAACCTTGCTTTCTCGAGGTGCCATGTCATCCTTGACAGAACCATGCGCTCCATAATGTTACATACACAACTTGTAAGGAAAATCGGTCGAAATGATCCAAGATCAATTGGTGACCTTCCGGGTTTTAAAATGGGGGTTACCTGGCCCCGCTTCCACGCACGAGGAGGCACACCAGTATTAAAGGACTCGTTATAATATTTCAAAAGTCTGCGCTTCGAGTGCTCGTTTAGACGGGAGAGTGCGCTATAAATTATAGAATCTGGACCAGGAGATGATTTCTTTTTGGAATCTTGCAGGGCGTGGGATAGTTTCTCAAGTGTGAAGGGCAAGTCTAAAGAAGGTTCTTTTGATAACGTGGAAACGATTGGGATAGTTTTAGAGCGCAGCTCTTAGGGGCTCGTTCCCGGCTTGAGCGGCGTCGGCGTAACGAAGGTCACGCGAGCCCCCCCCCCCAAGGTCATCTCAAGGTCACGTGACCCCCAAGGTCATGTGACTGCCAAGGTCACGTGACCCCCAAGGTCACGTGACCCCCGAGGTCACGTGACCCCCCGAAGTCACGTGAGCACCCTGAGGTCACGTGACCACCCCGAGGTCACGTGACCCCCCTTAGGGTCACATGACCACCTCGGGGTGGTCACGTGACCACCCCGAGGTCAAGTGACCCCCCTCCCCCCGAGGTCACGTGACCCCCCGATAACGTCATCGTCACTGATGACGTCACCGTCATCCGCATCGTCATCATCACTGATGACGATGCGATGACGTCATCGTCACTGATGACGTTATCAGTGACGTCACCGGCATCCGCATCGTCATCATCGTTGATGACGTCATCAGTGACGTCACTTATGACGTCACCGGCATCCGGATCAGCATCATCATCACTGGTGACGTCATCGGTATCCGCATCGTTACCGTCACTGATAACGTCATCAGTGACGTCACTGATGACGTCATTGGCATCCGCATCGTCATCATCACTGATGACGTCATCGGTATCCGCATTGTTATCGTCACTGATAACGTCATCAGTGACGCCACTGATGACGTCATTGGCATCCGCATCGTCATAATCACTGATGACGTCATCGGTATCCGCATTGTTATCGTCGCTGATGACGTCATCAGTGACGTCACTGATGACGTCATCGGCATCGTCACGTTACCCCCCAAGGTCACGTGACCCACCCCCAGTAAGTACCCTTCCCTCCTCCTCCTCAAGAGCTGTGCTCAAACTCGACGTTACAGGGAGTTGTAAACGGCTTTCACTTTTTTGGATCTATTATATGGCACGATGTTTGCACAATAAGACAGCAGAATGCCTCAGCGATTTCAATGTCGGAGGTACCTTGATGTAATGCAAGCGCTCGGAAGGGACAACGTTGCTGAGCTGGAGTTCGAATTCCTCGCACTACCCTCCATAGTTGAGCGATATTTTTTTTGCATCCAGTGAGGCACAAAGTTCTCGCCATCGTCGTTTGCCTAGAGCGTCTAAATGCTTTCGCACCATCTTCTGGGCCCGGCGTGCATTACGAACATCATCGCGCTTTTTCGTTCATCTGGCCTTCCTTTCTGCTTGTCTTCGAATTGCTCTCAACCTTTCATATTCAATATCAATTTCAGTACGATTGTAAGGCAGAGTTATGTTTCGTGTAGCCTGTTTGAGGCAATATGTAATGGAATGTCCTAGTTGTTCATTACTGGTAGCTGCTGTAATTAAGTTTTTTGAAAGTTCAGAGAATTTCACCTAATCAGTTACTAAAACGGAGCGTGATTTCTTATTGCTATCAAAACCACGGACAAAAATCAGGACGGGTATGTGATCACTGCCCCTTGCCTCAGGATCAGTTGACCAGGTTACGTTTTTTGCATAGTCAGCTGACACAAATGTTAAGTCAAGGACGCTGCTTACAGTTTCTCTGTAGAAGGTTGGAGTGCCATCGTTCAGCAGGACTAAATTTAGACGCTCTACAAAGTCATTGATTTGCCTTCCTCGCTTGTCGTTGCGAGTACTACCCCAAACTTCGTGATGGGCATTGAAGTTACCACATAATATATGTGGGGAAGGGGTGTTCTGTACAATATGCTCTAGCCGTTGAGAGTCGATTGGTGTCGTTGTCTGAATGTATGTAGAGATAACAGTGAAGTGACGTGACTTGCCTTGACAATGGCACATACGTATTCATTTGTGTCGTGGGTGTTACATCGTATTCTGCATAAGTGAGGTCCTTTCGTATTCCTAATAAAGATCGACTGCCTTCAGATAGTCTTTTGGAGGTGATAAACGAGTAGCCTGAAATTTTGAAATTTGCACCATCACCAATGTTAGCTTCGGAGTTTGCCAATACAGGAAAACGATACTTCCAGACGAGTTGCCTAAATTCTGAAAGTTTCGATCGAAGACCGTTACAATTCCACTAAAATACTGTTGTCGCACTTAGAGTCTCTTCAAAGCAGTTTACCTGATCCAGGTAGACAGGAAAGGTGTAATGAAGTCAAGTCCTTTCTCTAATATATAGTCTGGCCCATTGGGAATCCTGAGTACTTAGAAACTGGCGCAGCATTTTGATGATCATTGTGAGAGTAAAATTTAGAAATGATTCGCCCTGCCCCTTTCCTTCAGCTGTCGTGGATTTTTGCTCTGTATTCCTCTCTGTGCATATGAATTCGCTGCGGGGCTTTTTTGTTTTGTCTCTTTGCTAGGGCCTTGTGGTTGGGACATAAGATTGATGTCATTGGAAGTTTCATGAGCGAGCCTTACGTTGGACATTTTTAAAGAGTCACTGTATGTACGCTTAGGAGCGTTTATGTGTTTTACGCTCGGTACAGTTTAATTGACCTCTGTGGGAGAATCATTGATTGACATGGCAACATCATCTGAGGGATCTTCTTGCAACAACTGATACCTGTTTGACATTTCGTATCGCGCTGCCCCATCAGTTCGCGTGGATGATAGCGTAAGGCTCTGTTTACGGGCTTCCACGAGTTGTTTATGCTCGACCCGCTTAGGGCAGTTAAGAGCAAGAGCAAGCATCATGGTGGCTACCGCAGTTTACGCAGCTTGGCTCTTCTGAATCACAGGTGCTTCGACTGTGTTTCCCGCCACACCGACTGCACATAGCTTCTTTGAAGCAAGCTACAGTCTTGTGACCGTATCGGCCACAGTTAGAGCATTGCAGAGGGCGCTCTTCGAACGGAAATACCTGATAGCGGACGCGAGATATTAGGGCATATGCAGGCAGTGTAGTTGACGCAAACTGGATTTTGACTGCACTATAATTACCCAGTCTGCGCGCATGAATTATATGCGCCGGATCAGCGCGTAGTTCAGTTTTTAGTTGCGTGTCAGTGATATCTTGGTCCACACCCCTGATGACACCGACAGCAGCCAAGCGTGGACCGGGTTCATAGGCTTTCACTTGCACTTTGCATAGAGAGGTCACCTTGAGTAAAGACGTCGTAGCTTCTGAACTTCTGGTGTCAACTGCAATTAAATTGAGCCGCGTATTGGGGCGAATCAAGACGATAGAGTCCTGGCATTTTTCCTCGAGTGCCGTGGTAAGCCTTGTCGAATTGAGCTTAGTAATATTGACTGTTGGATCTGTTGGAATAAAGATGACTATCAAACCTGTTTTTTGAAGTGGAGTTCACAATAGTTGTTCCTCTTGTGAGTCTTCACTGGTCTCGAGTTGGCGGGGGCGTTTTCTTGATACTAAGGTGAATCCGCTTTCGTCGTCTATGTCCTTGTTTGAAGAATGATCCATAGTTTCGATGTTGTCTTGCGGCTCAGGCTGTGCAGGGGGGATTTGGTTTTGTAATGAGGAAACACCAACTCCATTTCAACTCCATTTCATTCTCCGGATGCTGGCCTCGTTCTGCCGAGTATGCATGATCCTGGGTGCTTGGTGGTTGCTGAAGTGGCAGAGGATTATTCTGCTGACATTGATCCATGCCTTTTCCCGGTTGTAGCCTGATAGGAGAGGGCTGTGAGCGCGGAAGCGCTCTGCAGGTTTCCGCTTGCTGATTTGTTGGTGTGTACGATATTTAAGTGAATAAATATTCCCGGAAACAAATTTCTGAACGTTCTTCAAAATTGGCTGAGAGCGCTGCCCTCGTTACGTGTGCTTCTTCTTTGTCGTCATCTGTTTTTCTCACGAGCCTCTGCCTTATCATCCCGTCTCGTCGTCGTCTTCGCGTTTTCCGTATATCCAACTCTTGCCTTGAACTTCTTTGTCTTCTAACCATTTCCGTCTTCCCCACGTTCACTGCATCTTCTTCCTCGTCCTTTGCTCAGTCCAACTCACAGTTTTTCTTTTTTTTTGACAAGAAAAGGGAATTCAGAGAAAACTCACAGTTTGCACGCACGTCGTTTTCCTCATCGTTTGTTCCCCCACATCATCACACTCGGCCGCCCGCATGTCCCGGTACCCAATTCACCCGCACCTCAATGTTGTGGGTGGAGAGCAGTTCAGCGCATAGGGTCTTAATGCGCTGGCAGAGGGAGTATTGAATGGGTTAAAACAGCGCAAAAAAGACGAAGGACCGGTTAAAGGAAACACACAGACACAGCGCTGTGTCTATATGTTTCCTTTTACTGGTCCTTCGTCTTTTTTGCGCTGTTTTAACCCATTCAGTATGACCATCAACCAACTCGCCCAACTTTCCACCTTGTGGCAGAGGGAGGGAGCCCTGACGGGGTGTGAGCCCAAGCCTAGTGACGGCCTCTCTGCTGTCCGTATAAACCAGAACCCGGATGGGTTCAGGGGAGCTAGCGTGAGGTCTGTTGGCCTTCAGATGGGCTAGTGCTAGATAAATGGCATCTAGTTCAAGGCGACAGGTGCTGGGGTCTTGTGAGTAGTAGTATGTCTCGGCATGTGCGTCACTGCCGGTAACCAAGCGAACCTTTCAGGTTCGCTTGGGTGGCACACTCTCAGATGTTTTTAGCCAAGAAAATGAGGTCCCTCAAGGAGGAGTTTTAAGCGTTACCCTTTTTACTGTTAAGATCAACAGTCTTGGAAGGGTGATACCGTCATCGGTATCTTATTCTCTTTATGTAGACGACGTGCAGATCTCCTTCTCTTCATGTAACCTCTCCAGTTGTGAACGGCAACTACAACTCACTATCAACAGGATGAGCAAATGGGCGGATGAAAACGGTTTCAAGTTTTCTACCGAAAAAACTGTTTGTGTTCCCTTTTCATTGCGCCGGGGTTTGTCTTTGGACCCCACTTTGCATCTCAATATCATAGACATATCTGCTCAACAGGAGCACAAATTTCTTGGTGTAATCTTTGACAAGAAGCTTTCTTTTGTGCCACATTTGAAGAAGTTGAAACGTAAATGCTTAAGTTCTTTAAATGTTCTCAAGGTGTTGTCCCACATTTCATGGGGATCGGACAGGCGATGCCTTTTATGATTATACAACTCCCTGGTTCGGTCTCGGCTTGACTACGGTGCAGTCGTGTATGATTCGGCACGATCTTCTACTTTGAAGATGCTGGATCCCGTTCACCACTTGGGGCTCAGACTTGCCTCCGGTGCATTTCGTACATCACCTGTGTTAAGCCTATATGCCGATACACATCAGATGTCGCTTGAGAAACGCAGACAGTACCTGAGTCTCTGTTATGCTTATCGGGTCTATTCTAATCCACAACACCCAGTTTACAGTGCCATTCATAGCTGTCGTTTCTCTCGACTTTTTGAAAACAAGCCGAGCATTGTACGGCCATTCAACTTTCGCATTCAGAATTTCAGTGCTTCCCTTCATGTCCCACTTCATGTTGCCGTGCTAAATTACAGGGACAGGGTTGCTCCTTGGGACGAAGTCCCAATCGTTTGCGACTGGACACTTACAAAATACAGTAAGCGGGCTACCTCCCCACGAGTTCTTCAACAGGAGTTCCTTTCATTACAGGAGACTTATAGAGGTTACACTGAATTCTATACCGATGGGTCGAAATCCTCGTCTTTTGTTGGCTGCGCAGTATATTCTGGTTCCTTCATGAAATCTCTTCAACTTAACGGTGTGGCAAGCATCTTTTCTGCAGAGCTTTATGGCATTTTACTATCTGTTGATCACATACTAAAAACAATATAAGGAAAGCTATTCTCTTTGTTGATTCTCAAAGCGCATTACTGGCTGTGTCCTCACTGCTCCCTACAAAGAATCTTCTTACTCTACATGTACGAGGTAAATTATATGGAGCCCTCCGACTCGGACATGACACAAAGTTTTGTTGGGTGCCGAGTCATGTCGGGATTCCAGGGAATGAGAAAGCCGATAGCTTGGCTGCATCTGCCAAAGATTTAGTAGCAACTTGTGGATTACCTCATCAAGATTTGAAGCCGTTTTTGAAAAAATCACTCCTGATGTCATGGCAGTTGGAGTGGGACAGAGAGTATGACAATAAGCTTCATGCCATCAAACCCATTTTGGCCCTGTGGGAGAGCTCGTTTCACAGGGAACGGCGTGTAGAGGTTCTGCTCTGTCGCCTAAGAATTGGCCACACACGCTTGACGCACTTGCACCTTCTTCGTGACGAAAATGTCGAGCTTTGTTCCCATTGTGGGAAAGGCCTTACAGTGTTACACATTTTATGGCATTGCCCTTTTCACCATCAGTTGTGCCGGTCTAGCTTCCCTGAACTTTTTAGGGGTTACCTTCCCTTTCTTCCAATGTTTTTACTTAGTGACTGCCCTTTAGTGCCTTTTCACCGTGTTTTCGACTACCTAAAGAAAACTGGCTACCTACACCAGTTGTAATTTTTTTATACTGTTATCTTAAACCGTTTTGTTTAGTGCCAGCTAAACAACATTGAATTGGCGCAATATGACCTCCGTTGTCAATGCGCCACTAAAACCCTAATCATCATCATCATCATCGTCAGTGCCGGTGACCCAGGTAAAAGTGGCTCGTTGGGTGGCTTCGCACCAGGCAATGTCAGTAAAGATGGCTATTGGTGTTCTATCTTTGCGGTCGGCTAGGGATGCTCTTTCCTCTCGATGCTCTTCCCGGCTGGTTCTTCGGGTGAGAGGCTTGGGGATACGCACCATGAAGTCTTTCCATGGCGGGACACTCTTGAGGGTTGGGTCTCGCGGCCTCCGTGGAGAACGGCGAAGTACTTGGTGTTGGTGAGTCAGGAGCAGCTGTCTAGCCACAAAGGATAACCGTCGGCGGAGGTGGCCCGCGTTGCGAGTGTCAATTATCGCTTGGATGGGAGGAAGGTCGGCATAGCGGTGCAGATCTTTCGTCCAAGCGTGACGGGGGAGGCCCGTAATGACACGGAGGCACGCGCGGTGGAGTACTTCCAATTGGGAGATATGCGCTTTTGTGAGGTCAAAACAAGCAGCTCGGTAGGCGGCCTTGGATGTCAGTACTGCCTGTGTGAGGATACGAATAGTGCGGGTACCTGCTCCCCCGAAACGCGTGGCGATGCGTCGGATGAGATGGAGGTGCTGTTTCCACGAAGCCTGAAGTTGGCTGAGCCATTCCCCGGCGCCTCCTTTTTCATGAAAGGGAACTCCAAGAATGCGAATCCAGCGCTCCTCTGGTCGGTGAATGGGTTTCCTTGCCAAGGTCAGACTGACTTGCGCCCGGAGGTGAGGAAGGCCGCCAATTAATAGGACCGCAGTCTTCTCTGGTGATGGCTTCATTCCTGTAGCCGGTAACCACCGGTCGAGGGTGTCGAGGGCCTTTTGTACAGTGGCTATGGTGGTGTGAGTATCGAGTGATGCATCGCGGGGATCGACCCAGAGAGTTATATCATCCGCGTACATCGTAAGCTGCAAGTCCTCTATTTTCCTGAGTTCCTTTGCCAGATCCCGCATCACAAGGTTAAAAAAGGAAAGAGATAAGATAGCACCCTGTGGAACACCACGAGAATTTTGAAAAAAAATTTTGGTTGTGCTCCGGATGAGATTTTAGAGGTTCGGTTGTGTAGGACGCTCTTGGTAAAATTGATCATCCGAGGGGTTGCCCCGCATTCTTTTTAGTGAGTGAATAATCGCCGAATGCTCTACGGTGTCGAAGGCCTTTTGAAGGTCAACTGCAACGAGGATGCCTGGGACAATATTTGTTCCATGACGTTTCTTTCTGACAAGATTTCGGAGGAGATAGAGGCTGTCCTGTGTACATAGCCCAGGTCGGAAGCCGGTCTGAGCTACGTCGAAGTACGGACTGTCTTTCGATTCTTCGAGGATGTATGTGAGCCGGGTGAGAAGCAGCCTTTCTAGGAGTTTACATAATGTCGACGCAAGAGATATTGGGCGGAGGTTCTGTATCCTGTCCGCCTTCTTGCCCGGTTTTGGAATGAGGTGAACAACAGAATGCTTCCATTCTCCAGGGATGACACCTGTTTCCCATACGTGATTGAGCTCGGCTAGTAGTTTCTTCTCCGGTTCGTCCAGGTTACGTAACATATGCCATGTTATGCCATCTTTGCCCGGGGCGCTACGTTCATTGACAGAGTCAAGAGCGAGGAAAAGTTCCTGCATTGAGAAGGGTGAATCTGGACCGCTGTTGCCTGCTTCTTTTGGAGCGTATGTAATTTATTTCATAATCTTGGTAATTTGTTTTGATTCATTTTTAAGCCGTATCTCGTTCTACAGGTGTCTATTTTCCAAGGCTCATTTTCTCGTTTGTTGTGTACTGTAACATGTGGTTTTAGTTTTGCCAAGTTTCTTAAGAGGCAAACGTTATTTCTTGTTCCTTGTTTATATTGCTTACAGAGGTGGAAATCATACATTTTTGTTATAGGCATTACATTATATTTTGTAAATAGGGATTGTGAATGATAATGATTGCGCACATTTTCTACCATTCTCGGAAACCTTTTTTCTAATATATGTATTTTCAGCAGATTTTCTTGTGTGGACGAAGCCCAGACTAAATGACAGGAGTTGAGTCTTAAAAATAGCGAATTATATATTAAGATCATAATGTGACGTGGGAGTATATACCTATTCCGATATGTCACGCCGAGGATCTGCGACAGTTTAGTCATCACTGAATTTATATGATTTTCCCAAGACAATGTTTTCTGAAATAGGACGCCTAATGTCTTGAAAAATGACACAATCTCGACGGGAGCAGATTTTAAAGTAATTGTTTTGCTTGTGACTATATTCTTGTTTTTACCACGAAATAAAATTGCGTTTGTTTTTTCAACATTTAGTTTTAAACCGTTACCTTTTGTCCAGTCTTCTGGCCTAAGTAGAGTCAAATTCGCAAGGTCAATTATTTCATCGGGTAATTTACCGGCTAAAAGTATGCTGGTATCGTCTGCATAATTAATAAATCTGGCACTAGAAGAAATACTTACGATATCATTTACATACATATTGAAAAGAAAGGGGCCCAAAATGCTGCCCTGTGGTACGCCAGAAGAAACTTGTAGAGGGTCCGATAGAGAGTCACCCAAGCTAACGCTTTGGCTACGATATTGTAAATAGGCTCTAACAAGGGATGCTGCTATTCCCCGAATACCATATCGCTCTAGTTTTTGTATGAGAAGTTCGTGATTATTATGGTCGAAGGCTTTTGTAAAGTCTACAAAAAGACCTAAGACTAGATTTCCTCTTTCTAATTCGGAGAGAATGTGCTCTTTCTGCGCAAGTAGAGCAAGCTCTGTACTAAGGTTTTTACGAAACCCGTACTGAGAGTCAATTATCAGGTGATGTTTTGTTTCAAATTTATTAAATTCTTTACGAATAACTTTTTCGAATGTCTTTGAGAGTACTGGTAGAATAGAAACTGGTCTGTAATTTTTCATGTCATTCCTGTCACCTTTTCTTAAAAAGCACTGTGACCCGCGCAACCTGCATTTTTATTGGAAAGACCGCCTGTCTAAGGCAAAGATTAAAAATATACGTTATGCATGGTGCAAGAGAGAAAACAGCATGTTTAAATGGCTTTACCTGCATAGTATCAATATTTTCAGCATTACTATTTTTCAAATTTCCAGATATATTGATGACTTCCTCCTCACTCACTGTTTCAAGAAAAATTGAGCCATCATTGTGTGAAACATGTCTAAGGTCGGTATTTAACGTTAGTTTATCCACAACGTTTACAAAATAATTATTAAAGCTATCTGCGAGCGGTTCACCGGATACTTCAATACCATTTAGTTTGATCTTATAAAGAGAGTCACGGGAAGTCTTATATTTCAAAACAGAATTAAGTATTTTCCACATCTGATCAATAGACCCAGAAGCAGAACCAAATAAATTGAAAAAAATGATCACGCCTCGCGTTTTTTAAGTCTTTAAGCGATTTCGATATCACTTGAACTCCTGAAGTGTTTTTGGATCTTTAGTCTTAATAAAAATGTTGAATAGAATGTTTTTCTTTCTTATTCTTGCTGAAAGCTCCGCAGTTACCCAGGGCTTTCGTGTTTTTGTATTTTTTTATATGTACGAGGGGGAAACTAGATGCATATCTTTGCTTCAAGATATTAAGACATTTTTCATAAGCGTCGTTTCCGTTATTTGATCTGAAAACGGAATCCGAAGAAACCTCGGCAATTTTTTTCGCAAAATGTGCTGAGATTTTTTTTTTCTTCATTTGTCGGATAAGCTCGTCAACTCTTTAATTTTTCTACGTGCATGCACTTTTGTGCACACAAATATAGGTAAGTGGTTACTTAAATTATAACAGTGATGTGATTGCTGCGCCAAATTGAGCCAATGCTACATTTTGCCCCTGCTACCCTGCTACATCCTGCTACATTTTGCCAAAATAAGGGTAGTCTGCGCCAAAGGACCAATTTTGGTCGCTTTTCAAAACCGAAACTAAACTGAGTACTATAATTGAGCATGCGTGAGCTAGGTGGCGCAAGCGGCCGCCCAACACAAAGTACCCCGCATCAATGGGCGCGTTAAGTCCGTGCTCCGGAGCGCGAGATTTTGGCGCTCCTTTCACTAAACGGGCAGGAGTGCCACCGGAAACTCTTCGTGCACCGAGAATTTCTCGGAGCGCGAGTGACTTCTTAGCGCTCCGTGACGTCACGTAAACAAACAAGATGGCTGCGCTGCCGTTGAGACCCTCGAGACGAAAGGCGTAGCGAGACGGCTGCCCCTTTTCAGTTGATTAGTGCTTAATTTAACAGGTAAAAACGATTTGATTTGAAAGCCAAGACAGCAATCAGCGTTCCGAGAAAGGTTTGTTCGTGCATGTCGCCTGAAAAAGAAATTCATCTGTCAAACGGTAGCGTGCCGATAGTACAGCGACAGAAAAGTTGTCGAGATGAGGGACGTTCGAACCGTTCTGTCCCTTATATAATGCTTAGCCCAGCGAATAAAAATGCTTCGATTTGAAAGCCAAAGCATTAGTGAGCGTTGAGGAAAAGATTTGTTCGTGCGTCTTGTCTGAAAACGAATTGATCTATCGAACGAGCGTGCCGATAGCTCGGCGACAGAAAAGTTGTGATGAAAAGGCAGTCCTACCGCTGCCCTGCTTAGAATGCTTAGCCCAGCCGCAGCGAATAAAGATACTTAGATTGGAAAGCCGAAACACCAGTTACCGTTGCGGGAAAGGTTTGTTCATGCATACTACCTAAGAACGAATTGGCGTGCTATCGAACGACGGTGTGCCGGTATCGGCGCAGCTTCCGTCTCGCTGCACTGTAAAGTTTTTTACACCCTTAAGGGTGTTTTTCAGTGTCTATAACTCACACCCCTACACCCTCACAAAAAGGTGCGTTGGACACTTGAGCACCTATTCGGTGGGTCGTCTTGTAACTATTGCACCCCCAGAAACGTGAGTAAGGGTGTAACATGCACATCACTGGCATCACACATGCAAAAATAATATTTCTTTTCCTCAAACCTTCCTAAAGACAGTTGCAGGCGTGGCATCCAGCTGGTGCCTCATGAGTGCAACCGTATCCAGGGTGTGTGTGAAGGTAACTTAGACCGGCATCTAATTGCATATTTATAGGGAATCAGTTTCTAGCTTTGACTAATGTACGTAAGGTTGAGAAAGCAACAAATTCTTACCTCTACTCTAAAAGATAAACAAACGTGTTACACGAAGACAGGCACTGCTGTCCTTCAGAAACTACAACCTGTAAAGCGCGAGACACATGCGCGTCAAAACTGTCCGATCCGGCGTGCGAACTGTCGGGAAGATGGCTGCTCCGAATCGCCGCACAGGACGGTTCGCGACACATGGTTTCCGACGCGTCGTTGCGTCGCTCCGTTCAGCTCCGCCCAGTTTCGGGTGTCCCTCTACCAAATGGATGGATGTATGCTAATGGCTATATTTATAACGGGCGGTAGCTCGCGCCACCTAGCATAAAAAAATAAATACTTCCCTCGCCTTTCTTGGTTTTTCCGACTTTAAAACAAACATAATATTTTTATTACATTCTATTAAAGTGTGCGTGTGTGAAGATTTTCCGAGAAGCTATTTTTCTGCTCAACATCACTTATTCGCGAAGGACCGCAGCGGACCTTAGAGCCATCCCAGCGAAACGAGCACTGCGTACAAATCACGTGACTACGTACCGCGCGCATTGCTGCGTCTCTCCCGAAGCTCACATGACACTCACATGACATTGGAATGGCTCGTAGCGTCCGCTTCTGTCCATCCTAAGGTGAAACCGAGTATATTCGGGTTTCGACGGGCTCGATCGGTCCCAGAAGGCCGGCTTGCTTTGGCGCGCGAAATCAGCAGCTCGTTTTGTGCGCGCGGGAACCACGACTCGCCTCGCGTGACGCACCGCGCACCGCCACATCCGCTTCCCCGAACCACGTAGCGCCTCCTCGCCTCCTCGCCCGATCGGTCAGAAAGCCACTTGACAACAGGGAGTTTTCGTAGACCGCGCTGCCCCCTCCGCTAAGCGTTCCGCAACGAAGAAGTTGCTACTGCGCCTGCGCGCCGATAGCCTTGACTGTGGAGTTCCCGCTATCGTAGCGGGTTGCGGAGGGCCTTGCGGGACGGCGAAAACGATCTACGAAAACTCCCTAACATGACCTTCGCCATCCGTGCTCATTGGCTGTGGCCACTGCGGCCTTCCGAAAATCGGACCGTGCGTGCGGCGATATCTAGCAAGTTGGTCGCATGCCGTCGCGGGACGGAGCCCCCGTCCGACGCTCCGGTGCGACGAAAACCCTCGCCCTCGGACGTCGTTCCGGCGGTTCGCACGTCGGATCGGATGGTTTTTTCGCGCATGTGTCTCGCGCTTAAAGCACTGAGCAAGCATCTATTTAATATTCGGTGATTTTCTTGAAAAACAGGAGGATATGCACTTGAAGTTGTTAGTACATGACATGGCGGGCTTCAGCCACTTTGCAGCGACGTGCTCGGAGAAGCTGATGACACGGAGGAGCTTCTCCTATACCAAGGTGGGCTCAGAAGTCTGGGTTGAATATTTAATACGTCCTGTGCCTAGCTTCGAAACATTTTAGATGTAGCTGGTGGGCGCTTATTGTGAAATGAATGGATGCTTTGTACTCCATGGTACGTTTAAAATCCAAGAACTGAACAAGGTGACTTCGATACTATACATTTTCGTAAGCAAAATATACTTTCCAGGTACGCTTCGTCCAAATATTGATATGCTGCATAAATTATTGCGCCAAAATATGGAATATTTGTAAATGAAGGGAACTGTTCTTTCTGTCTTGAGTTTTTTTTTTTTTTTTTTTAATGAAGTAGGTACATTTACACTTAGCTTGCCTCATTTGAGAAATGCGTGTGCAGCAGCACCTGTGATGTAGCTCAATGCACATTACTTGCATACTGTTATAAAACATTGCTTGGTCTTACTTATTTTGAAGCAGCAGTGAAAATAACTGGATACATAGAAACCAGAACAACAAGCATGTCAAATGTCTTTAACAGAAATGGTACCTTCATTCAAAACTGTCCCTTCGAATAAATTTAAGTCATAAATCCAGGAAAGCATTTCCCGTTACAGAAATATCCTCCACTACTCGCAGATCTTTAAGCACCTGCCTGTCCTTTGCACACAACACTCCTATTTTATGGAAATAAGAAAAAACTGGTTAACACTCACATTTGTATCTAAGGGAACGATTAGTCCGCAATGCACATTAAAAAAGTGATATTAAATGCAACCATTTTTACTGTAACACTGCTGTTTTGTGTGACTATTTAGATTAAATCATTGACATATTTAATTTAGACTATTATTATGTAAATTAAACTGCACGGTTCCTGGCGGGTCAGCTTTAATTAAAGGCTTCAGGTCTTTTTTTGTAGCCCCCCTAGGTCCCCTCAGAGCAAGTTCCACAACCTTATTGAACGCCGCCTCGACCATTTCATTCCCATCTTCAGAAGTTGCTTAAAATCCTCACGGAACTGAAACATTGTGAACGTTTTACATAAAACACATGCATTTATAAGAACAGTGAAATTATTAATGTTTTCTTTCGCGTCATTATTAAATTATTTTATTAGACTACTAACACATTTGAAGCATTTCGTCACGTTGCGCAATTACTGTAGCATCCTTTACTTCGTGCCCTCAATTTTTTACAAAAGGGATGACAGACATAATTACGACCACTAAGCTATGTGTATAAAAGTTGGAATTTGAAAAATAGACTGAAGACATGCATGTACAGTCGGGAGCAAAAGTTTGCGGGGCACGGCAGCGCTTGCCGAAATGCATCGCCGCGCCGTGCAACGGCGCGCCACCGCATTAAAAAGTAGCGCTTTGCGCATGCGCGCCCTTCGTGCTGGCAGTCATGTCTCTTTCGCTCGTTGCTGTCCGACTCACTCCTGATAACCGGAGTCGGCGCCAGGGGCGCAAGTTGCCGTTTCACTGGCTGTCATGCGTCGCGTCTGATTCAGCTGCCTCAGCAGCCGCGCTGGGTGACAAAGCGCCTGGTTACCCCACCCTGCGAGCTCCGTCACAAAGAGCGGCGGCTGAGGCAGCTGAAGCAGACGCGCAGCATGACAGCCAGCGAAGCGCTAACTCGCGCTCCTGGCGCCGGCTCCTGTTATCAGGAGTGCGTCGGAAAGAAACGAGCCAAAGGGACATGATAGCGGGCACGAAAGGTGCGCACGCGCAAAGCGCGTCTCCTTAATGCGGCGGCGCGCCGTCGGACGGCGCGGCGATGCATTTCGGCACGCGCTCCCGTGCCCCGCAAACTTTTGCTCCCGACTGTACCTTCAAATTACGCAAATTATTGGCTTCGCCAATATTGCGGCAATATAGAACTTGCGAACGTTAAAGGTTGCACTGTATTCCCGAAGTAGATTGCTAATAGACATAGTGCAGCTCCGAAACGTAAAAATGAACGAAAAAAATTGTCACCCTTGGTTCAGGCTAGTTACTTTCGGTAATATTAAAGACAGAAACGTCATAACTAAAATGGTGTGTGACTGAACAAATTATGCAAAACATTAATTCTGAGAAGTAATTTTGTTGTTTGTAAGAAACCGTTGCTTGTGCCAACAACTTGTGCCCACATTAACCTAAAAGAAGTTTGCTGAAGCCCTCTCTACCCTTCTTTTAAAGTTTTCACAAATGTGTTATGAACAAAAGTGAGGACGCACACTAGCTGGTGACGGTTGAGCATAATTTAGGACAAAACTGAGAGACTGAGGAAGAATGAAGGACGACACAACACACAGCCTTCGAGTATTTACGTCCTTGTTTTTTTCAGTCTTGGAGTTAAATTTTACATTATGTTATGCATGCTAAATTGTTTCAGTGAAAAAAAAATGTCTATGGTTCATTGTTACCAACACGCTCTTCAGTTAATATGACGAGAGAACTCGTTTGTAAAATTACAGCTTGTTACAAAAAAGAACAGCTCTGTCTAAGCTGGTTCATCTAAGTAAAGCCCTTCTACCTATTGCGTACCAAAAGAAACTACTCACCCATTCAATGTCCCTGAGTTATGGATACTTGTCTATAGCTTCAGTACTTGATAACTTTCACAAGTCTTTGACCCTTGCGGAATGCGTCAACTCAAGGCTGCAGCACATTTGCTGTCTCTCAGGGTTCGGTTTGGTCCGCTCCGTGACTAACCAGGCCTCATGCTGTGTGAGACTGTATACTCGTCTTCTCCGCTGGGAGCCAAGCCTTGGGACTGCATATGGATGAAACAAGGACGATTATTGTAATTTACTTTCTTAAAAAACACATGTGCGTTATGTGGAGTTCTGAATCATCTTCCAATGTTGCGCCAACTTTGCCCCGCTGTAACTCCATTGATGCGGTGTCGACAGCCACCCTTGGTTGTTTCCCACTGCTGCCGAACTTTAATCGTTTTGCGCACACATGGTCAGTTTCCAGCTTCCGTCTCTCATTTTTGAACTTTTGGCGAATGAGCATGACCCATGAATCCTGGAGTATGTGGGGTTCTTTACGGAGGTCCCTCTACTATTAATCGCCGCCCGATCGGTATGCGCTCCGCCCGTCACCCAGGGAGTTACACACTGCAGGGAGAAGACAGCGAATGGGTTTACTGTACCTCTCGGTCGACCCTTGTCGTCGCCCGTCGATCAGAGCTCACAGTCTAAGTCCGTGTCCAGGCCTGCGGATCGCTTTTCCCACGCCAGCGCTGCGTAGGCTGGCTGTCCCGGGCTATCAATGCCCGAGTCTCGCTGCAGAACCACCCCGGGATGGTCATAGCCCAGGCCACATGGCCAGGGCTCGCCGTTTCCACCGGTCTTGCTCCAGACCTTGCTGGTGGACCGCTCCGGGGTTCGCCATAGGCCAGGCCAGGCAGCTTGGCTTCGACGTTCCTTGTCCAGCTCCAGCCTCGCTCAGCTCGCACTGTCTTTCTCAGCCGACCGCCTGTCACGTGCCCTCTGCCTCGTCCTTCACCCTCGGCTCCCACAAGTATTGAGATTTATTTATTTATTCAAAATATCTAAAAGGCCTGTCCGGCATTGAATCATCCATACACTTTTCAAGGCAGGTAATACTCTAATAAAAAAAATTAAAAACTCCGAAAGTGCCAAATAACAAATGACTTTTTATTCACATTGT
Source organism: Ixodes scapularis (assembly GCF_016920785.2). Classification (NCBI taxonomy): domain Eukaryota; kingdom Metazoa; phylum Arthropoda; class Arachnida; order Ixodida; family Ixodidae; genus Ixodes; species Ixodes scapularis. The sequence continues at coordinate 139,009,483 of NW_024609857.1, forward strand.
GAAGTTTACTTTCATGAACATTGACAAGAACCCAGCGCAACGGCTATGACATTTTTTTCTGATTTTTTTTTTAAAATTCGAACATTTGAATATAATAAATAATAAAAAAATCGCATAAAGCAGTCAACACACTAGATGAAATAGCAAGAACTCATGCTCGTTAGTTAGCTATTTGAGCTTTGAAACAAACCTATTAGCCACATTTACAGCAGATAAACTCGATCCATAGCAAAAAGAAGGGGTAATATTAGTTGTATTCAATGGAAAACACCTTGAACAATGTTTACTATTCGGGCTTTGTAAGAAATGCATTCCTTTACCTGGGTTAGCGCTCTAAACTGGTCCAGATCTTCTAATTAATACTTTAGATCTTCATAGCAATCACGGTAGCAAAAGCAAGGCCCAGGTACTTGTTCGATTTTTTTTATCTGTTTTCCAATTATGTAACATGATAAAAGTTGAAAACACGAGACTGGCGCATAATCGCGATTCCGTGAAGAATTACGAAGTATGTACAGTTCGTCCTACCTACTGGAAGACAACATTTGCCCCGCACATCAAATCAAGAAACACCGTGCCGAGAAACGCATATCATAGCAAGAAACACATATGAAGAAACACAAAAGCTTACGTTCAAAATAAAATCATAGAAATTATATGGCTGGAAGTGAAGGGTTCGTAATTGCGCTACTCAGTAATTCATGACAGCAAATTCAGCGCAAAAGACGAGGTCAAGAGAGGGAGACAAATACTTCGCCGTGTTTCTGTCCCACTCTTGTCCTCGTTTTTACGCCGAATTTGTTGTCAAGCGAAGACAACTTAAGAACTAGTGCTGAGAACGCTAGTTAAATTGTTAAACAGCGACGATGCTAAAGCGATACACAGATTCAGATGGATGCTTAAGCTTATGACGCAAAAAGAAAAAAAAAAGAAAAGAAACTAAACTTCCCACCGATGAAGCAATCTTGTTTCCAGACTGTTTAGTTTCGACAGTTCGCGAGAAAAGAGGCGCCGGCGTGAAAGCGAAAAAGAAATCAGGAGCACTATCGTCACTCCAAGGTAGTTTTAGCGGTTATGGCTTGAAAGAGAAAGCCGAAGCTGGCCAGCCGGTCATAACACTCGTACCACCACATTTAAGCGTTAAGCAAGTCGAATACTGTGTAAGCGGTACCAATAGTCACTGGACTCCCGGACACATAAAGAATCTTCTACAAGCATGCTGCATAAATATTCTCGCCTTTAATTGCGTCCACACGTGGAAGTGTCTCCAGTCGCAGTTCCGGCCGTAACCGGAAGCAGCCATCTTTAATAAGAACGGGGATTGGCTAAAACTTACGCCTGCCCTTTCTAAAAAAAATTTGCTGTAGTTTCGGTTCCGGTACCTTGGGTGGGGGCTCGTTTCATTTATCTTGCTTTGGGTTTCATCAAATTTGTTTTTGATACATTGTTTTAAGCTAAAGCTTAGTTAAAGTTTAAACGAAAGCTAAAAGAAAGGATTGTCTTATCACTATTCCACTAAAACTTGTAGTTTTACAGCGGTTTTCATCTTTTTTTTTTGTTTAAATGCTACCTTTTTATTGTTTAAGTGTCATAACACTCGTAATTAACCCGACGACTTGTATTGAGGATTTTTTTTTTTTGTTTTGCGCTTTTGCCTGCGTGGTTTAACAACCATTTCATATAAGGGACTGTACCAGACTATATTCAATAATCCAAACGATTTTTATTTTCGGCGGTAAAAAGGATTTCAAAGCGTTGTCAAGTGCCTAAAAACCACTTTGTTTAGGACATAAAATCTCATAATAAAGAGAGAACCCCAAGTTTTTTTGTGATCTATCTGTTGTTTCAATATAATAGTGAGATGTTTCTAAGTATTGTTTACATCCTATTATCTCTCCGACATTGTCCGATATAAGTTCGCCGAAGAACGAATCATAAAGTTAAACGCCTGAACATGTCTTTCAGAAGCTGTGAGTGCTTTTAGAAGATTAATGTGGTAACTACCCAAATAATACATATGTGTTATTCTATTGAACTATGTTTGTTACTTTAATATGTTTAATCGTATTCATTGCTCTAGTTTTTTTTGTGTTTTAGAACAGTACGGTGTAGAAAAGTTATCTTGAAATATTTGCTGCCAATCATACTGAAATGTTTATTGTTTTTCAGGCAAATCAGTTTGATTTTAGTTAATGTTGTAATATACAAATCGGTTTTCGGAAAATATAATTCTTCTGACAAGCTAATATTCCCTTGTTCCGTTTTAAAAGTCACGTTAAACTTAAAAAAATCGTAAAAATTATTCTGCACTTTTCGTTTTTATCTGCAGATCAAAATGAGCGAGGCTTTATTTATTAGATATATATATATATATATATATGTGGCGGCTCTGGCGTCACACCTCTTCAGTGGCGCTGCTGACCACAGAGCGGATGTGCGCACAATTTACCTCGAGCGAATATGGTTTTTGCGCATGCGCAGTGACCTCACCTGGTGTGGGCGAACGCGGGCATGTTTGTAAAACGGCACTTTGGCTTACATAGTATATTTACATGTCTGACATCCTTCACTCTAAAAAAAGGGAGTACTAACTACTCCCTCCCTAAAGGGAGGAAATGAGATGTCCCCTATGTTACTCTCTAAAAGGAGGAAATTTGCCACCCTACATAAGGAGGAAATTTCCTCCATTCAATGGGGAGGAAATTTTCCACCTATTTTTTTGGAAGGGGGAAATTTCCACTCTTGAGGAGGGAGGAAAATCGCCACCCGTTTTTATAGTATGGTCGAAATTTCCTCTCTTCAGAACATGGGAGTGTTCCCACCTATTTCTTTCTTAGGGAGGGAATTTCCCCCTTTCGGAAAGAACGAAAGTTACCACATATTTCTTTGGTATGGTGGAAATTTCCTCTCTTCAGCAGGAAAGAAAATTCACACCGATACCTTGGCTACAGAGGAAATTTTCTCTATCTTGACAGGAGAAAAATTCCCACTTATTTCAACTAACGGTGAAAATTCCCTCCACTTCGAAGGCAAATTTTCTAACCATTTCTGCTGCTGGATAAAAACTCTTCCCTCTACGAAGAAATCTCCCACCTGATAATACAAAGTTTCAAGTGGTTATACACTGGCACTGTATATCATCACGAAATAAGGAGACAGTTTGCCCAAGTTGTCACTGCACTCGACTGCAGCGATTTTATTTCTTTTTCAATGCCTCTTTCATTGCTGAAAGTGTCGTCAGCACCATTCCTGCTGGCTTCGTGGCCGGCAGCCCCAGCAGGTGCTCAACAAGGGAATAAAAGCCCATAGCGGCAGGCTGGTAGCACATGTCAACCGCCCAGAGCAGGCAGAATGCGACCAGAATCGCATGCACTGGGTGGTCGACCTTGAGCAGCTGATTTTCGACCTGCACCATGCAGGGCCCAGGGCTGCTCAGAACACCGTCCCAGACAACACAAGGGTACTTAAAGAACGTTGCGCCTGAAATCATACGTAAAAAAAAAAGATCTGTTGGTGCCAAAACATTGCGCTGTTTACATGTCGTAAACTTCCAAATGCACCCCACCCCGAAAAGATTGCTGACGTAATTTTCCTGACTAAATATTCACACATTCTGCTGTAATGCCCTGGGTTAAAAGCTCTGAGGTTAGAAACTAGGTAGGTTAGAGCAATGCCGAAATATGGCAGGCCGAGCAGTGCCTCTTTTATCGCAACTGCATAGCCGCAATTAACATATGCAAAGCAAAGAAGTGCCACAGGCGAGTTTCCACAATTTTTTTGATGCCGTTTGATATGCCAGCAAATTGTCTAAATCAGAAAATTTGAAATTCGAAGCGTAGAATAGAGAAATATTTTATGCCAAGCGTCCCAGATATTGCGCTCGACCCTCTCTCATTGTCAAAAAAAAATCGTACTGTTTACCTACAATTTAAACTTTTAGGAAGTGCGTGAAACTAGGTGTTATTCAACGATTGGTGAAAATTCAGGCCTTTAATAAAACAGTCGTTTCTTTTATAATTTACACATCTTGTGGCCTGCAATGCAATCAAGAATGCATAATTTTTGAAAAATCAAAGTATTTGTTTTTAATTAAAATGTAATGTGAAAGTTAGAACATTTCTTTATTGTTTGAAAAGTGAATGAACTTACTCTTGGGAAATATGAAACCACTCAACTAAATACCTTGCAGAAAAAAGATTCAAAATTCGTGAAAAACATTTTTTGAGCATAAACAGTAATTTATTTCATTTCATTTCATTTCATTTATTTGTACCTCACAAGCGCCCCAAGGGGGCATACATGAGGGGGGAAATTCAACAGTATACAAGGAAAACAGAACAGTGAAAATATGAACACACATCATGCAAAAATAACAATATAATGAAAACACGTGGAAAACATACATTTCAATTTACGCAGTATTGAGCACACGCATTTTTAAATTCGTCGACATTTGCTAAAGTTACAATGTTGGCTGGAAGTTTGTTCCAGTCGGAAATTGCCAACTGTAGAGGTGACGTCTGGAAAAGTTTAGTATGTGATGTTTGTAGTAATACCTTATGCTGATGGTCAAATCGAGGAAAAATACGGTGTGGCGGCTTTAATAGTTTAAGCTTGAGGAGTGGGTTACTATAATAGATGTTATGGACGAAGGTCCATAACATCTATTATAATAACAATAATAATAATAACAAGTAAAAATACAAAACATAGTGGGTTCGATAGAGGCGTTGATTTCCCTTTTTTCTCAAGGTTTAATCAATATAAGTTTTGTTTAGAGCAAGAAAACCTTTTCTGAAGTTGAGCTTTTGCACCATGACCCAGCACTACCTCTTAAAGGTGCACTCCGGAGTGTTCTAAGGTGGCTTAGTTATGACTGTAACTCAATCTGCATGCTCTAAGCGTCCCAAAAACATGTGCGGCTTATTTGCCTATTATAAGCGTGATTAAAGATAGTGAGTCTCAGTCCTACTGATGGCGTCACAAAACCCGGCCGAATGTGGTCCAACGACGAACTGCGCTCATCAGCCTATCACGAGGGATGGCGTCCCATGCGGACGAGCCGCCGACCAGTCCTGCTCTTCCTCGTGGAAAGCCCTCGCTCGCGATTGGCTAACGAGCACCGCTCGTTGTTCGACCACATTCAGCCGGGATTGGTGGTGACATCCGTAGGTCTGGGATTTGCAATCTCTGATCACATTTTATTAAAAAAATAAGCTGCACGATTTAATTTTTTTTATTTTTTTGGATCCCGAGAGCACGCAGATTGAGTTACAACCATAAAGACCATATCAGAACGCTCCAGAGTGCCCCTTTAAAGCCTCTTCACCGCGCAGCATGCCACCGTCGACACTATGATTAGGGTTTCGTGTCTTCGGTATATACCAAGAAACGCTGAGAAGTAACCCCCGAAAGGTTTTTCTCGAAATCGATGGAAACTGAAAAACACCGAATTGGAACCCCTGCTTGAATAAGGTAAACCCAGTTTCACAGCAATTTACCTTTGTCAGAAGTTTTATTTTAATTAATCCCAAACTGTACACACGGCTGCTTTGGAGAAACGCTGTAGATGTGCATTCGCCATTATGGCAGAAAAGAGTGCTTTTGACACAGTCAGCCATTTAGTTTTTCTTTATGTAGTTCAAGTACAAGCTGAAAACATACTAGGTTGGATAGAAGTGTTTATTGACTTTTGTTCCTGCAAGGTTTATCAAAATTCATTCCTTTGAAAGCAAGAAAAACATTTTTAAAGCTGAGCTCTCCCAACACTACTCATGCAGCGTTGCATCTCAATCCCTCCCTCACGGCACAGCACCTCACCTGACGTAGTAGATGACATGAGATCTACAGTGAAAAAAAAATGTTTCTGCTTTTTTTCGCCTCCACTTGTCCACCTTTCCGGCAGCATAGAAAGCAACGGCGGATATTGTGTGATAGTCGGAAGTGCCACCAGTGCATACTAGGACTGCTGCGCCCTCCTTTGTACCCGACGGGAGCTCCCTACACCCGGAAACTCAATGCCTACCCACCGGGCACCGTAACTTCGTACGGACTTGTCCATGAAGAAACACGATTAAGACATAAAAAAATCGTTTCAGTTTTAACCTGTAGCTTCACGAATTATAATGTCGACGGTGGCATGCTCTGCGGTGCAGAAGCTTTAAGAGATTGCGCTGTGTCGTGGTGTGGAAGCTCAACTACAAAGTTGTTTTTTGCTTTCAACAAAAATTATTATGATTAAAGTTTGAGAAACAAAGCAAAATCAACATGTTGGTCGAAACCGCAATGTTTTGTATTTACACTTGGAGCACCTCAGAATGAAATAAATGTCTGTGTATGCAAAGAACTTTCCCAATTTTTTTTTTTTGCAAAATATTTAGTTGATTGTTTTGACTTTCTTTTTCATAGATAGTATACCTATAAAGCATCCAATAAAAGGTTTTATATTTCTCAAGGATAACTAAGCACATTTAAAAGAAAGAAATGTTGTAATTTCCACATTCTCTTTCAATTAAAAACAAATGCTTAAAATTTTCAAAATTACACATTCTTAATCGCATAGCAAGCCACAAATTCTGTAAATTATACAAACAAGATTGTGCAGTGTTTCATAAAAATTTGAATGTTTATCAATCATTGAACAGCACTTAGTTTCACATGCTTTCTAAAAGTTTAAATTGCCAACACTTCATACAAAAAAATTTTTAGACCAAAATATTTCAGGGAGTCTATTAACATTTTAGAAAATCGGAGAGGATCGGGCACAATGCCTGGGATGTTTGGCATGGAATGACCCTAAACAGAAAACACGTGGTCCGTATAGTTACACGCACACCAGTTTCACACGGCAGGTTGTCAACAGCCACGGAGGCTTTTCAGAGGCTTTTAGCACCCATAGTATTCGCCACCATCCGCTAGGCGACGCCAAGCACGTAGCTAGGGGTGGGGGGGGGGGGGGGAAGGGGGAGGGGAGCGAAGGGGTCAGACCCCCCCCTGTATCGTTCTTGTGTGGGCTGGTAAGAATAGACAACTCGGGTATCAGGATAACAATGCTTTGGTTTATTCCGTGTTGTTACTTATATAGCCGAAGGTGGAAAGGGGTTAGTGTAGTAGAGGGCAAGGGAAAGGCACGTGGCAATGGAGCATACAGATAGCTTGTCCGCCTTGATCTGATACGATACATCCTCCTTCCCAACGGTCGTTCACCGCTGAGCTCAACACCTCTGGCTCGTTTGCTGGAAGCGCTCGTCATAACCCAATCGCTCCGGAGGCCGCTTCTGTCGTGTTGTCCTTCGCGGTGGCTGAACCGTTGGCTGCTGAGCTGCCGTTTGTAGAGTCGTCGTAGTTGCCGTTTGTAGAGCCGTCGGGATGGTTGGCGCTGTGGATGTCATTCCATGTGATGAGGCCCGGTCGTTGTCCGAATCTTCGTCGTCTGACAAGTCGACCTCGCACTCTTCCTTCGTCGCTAAAAGGTGTCGACAGTTGCGCCGAAGTACGGTATTATTCTCCGTACGCACGTAAAAGGACCGCGGCCCGGCTGATCCAACTATCTTGGCTTTCCGCGCCCATGGCGCTCCATTCAGGCGTACCACGTTGTCGTTTTTAAGGCGGGGCAGCACCCGCTCGTTGTGGCCTGTCTGTCGGTGTTTCTTGACCCGTATCGCAGGAAGGGGATCGAAGTCCGGCACGGGTGTGCGCAGCCGCCTTCCTTGCAGCAGCTCGCCAGGAGACCGACCATCTTCGACAGGACATGCCCTGTAATTTAATATGCCAAGCCAAAAGCACTCGTTTGCAGCTTTCGTTTTCTTTAAGATGCGTTTGATTATTTGTACACCCTTTTCCGCGAGCCCGTTAGATTGGGGGTATTGCGGGCTGGATTTCACATGTTTGAAATCGTAATGCTTTGCAAACAGCGCGAACTCGTGGCTGCTAAACTGTGGGCCGTTATCTGAGCATACCTCCGTTGGGATGCCGTATCTCGAAAATATAGCACTCAGTCTATCAATAACCGAGGTGGCTGTTGTGTCGGGTAGGAGCTCCACCTCTGGGAAATTGGACATCGAATCGTAAACACACAGATAGTGTCTTCCGGAATACTGAAAGAGATCGACACCGACACGGTACCATGGTTGAGTGGGCGTTAATTGTAGAATCAGAGACTCTGATGGTTGCTTATAGGCATATGTTCTGCAGGTCGGACAGCTTTGGATCAACGACTCGACGTCAGAGTTTATGTTCGGCCAGTAGACTAATTGCCTAGCCCTAGCTTTGCACTTTACCATGCCAAGGTGGCCTGCGTGAATCCTCTTTAACATCTCTCTGCGCATGCTCGTGGGAATTACTACTTTCGTTCCTTTCAAAAGTATGCCGTCTACTACTGAAAGTTCGGCGGCAACTGATTTCAGCGCCCCTACCACTTCGTCTCCCATCCCGAGCTTTCGTAGTACTACGCTAAGATACGGATCAGTAGCGGTTTCGTGTGCAAGTTTCGCAGCCGTTTTTTCACTTACGAGTGCTGATACGACTGTGACGGCGTGAATTTCTACGTCGCCCGTGTCGGCGGCCCCCTTGTTCCCAGGAGCAGGAGATCGAGAAAGCATATCAGCCAGGGCCATCTGCTTGCCAGGAACAAATATTAACGTGTAATCGTATATGAGCAATCGTAGGAAAAAACGTTGCACTTTTGGCGGCATATGGGCTATGCCTTTCCTAGATATGTTTATCAGCGGGCTGTGGTCGCTCTCGAGTATGAGTGGGCGACCATACACAAAATGGTTAAACTTTTCGCAACCGAAAACCAACGCCAAAGCCTCTTTTTCTCTCCGATTCACTCAGCGCTCTCGACGCGTAAGCGACCGGTTTCCAGCAGTCCCCATGACGTTGTAGGAGTGCGGAGCCAATGCCACTTTGAGATGCGTCTGAAGTTATCTTCGTCTCCAAACTTAGGTCAAAAATAGCAAGCAGCGGTGCCTCGCTTAGCTCCTGACACATGGCTTGCCACTCGTTTTCATGATTAGGTGTCCATTCAAAAATGACGTCTTGTTTGATCAGGGAACGCAGAGTCGAAGTGCGCTGGGAGAGTGACGGTAGATACTTGCTAAAATAGTTAACAACCCCGAGCAACCTTTGTACTGCCAATTTGTCTTGTGGCTTTGGCATTTTGAGAAGACCGTCCACAAGGGCGGGATTGGGGCTAATGCCTTTGTGGCTAATGATGTCGCCCAGGAACAAAATTTCTTGAACGCCGAATTGGCATTTGGCTGCATTAAAAGTTAGGCCCGCTGCTTCAGCTGCCTTTAGTGCATCGTGCAGCCTCTGGTCATGCTCCGCCCTAGTCGCACCCCAGATCAGCACATCGTCCAGGTATACACGTATGCCAGGAAGGCCCTCGAACACTTCGTTGAGGGCTTTTTGAAACACCTCACTAGCTGAAGCTATGCCGAATGGAAGGCGTAGAAAGCGATAACGGCCGAACGGCGTGGCAAACGTGCATAGGATGATTGCTCATCCAGTGGGATTTGGTGAAACCCTGCGTTTGCATCTAGACGGGAGAAAAACTTCGCGCCTGCCAAGTCCGCTTCAATATCTTCTCTACGAGGCATTTGGTAGTGTTTTCTTTTCAGGTTTTCATTAATCCTTCTGGGATCCATGCATACCCGCAACTTGCTGTCTTTTTTTAGTACAATGACTAACACGCTTACCCAGTCCGTCGGGCTGCTGACCTTCTGAATGATGCCTTCGCGTTCCATTCGGTCCAGTTCTGCACGAAGAGGCTCTCGCAGCGACAGGGGAACCCTTCGAGCTGGCTGAACGATTGGCACGGCGTCCTTGCGTAGCACCATCTTGTATTCTTTCGGGGTACCCCCGGTTCCGTGGAAAAGCTGCGGGAATTCCTCGAAGACTGCTTCGGTGTTGCTCGTCGACACGCCTTCAACAGCGCGATTGACGATGCCTAGCTTCTCGCTAGCTGCCAAGCCCAAGATAGCGCTCTGGCCGTTCTTTACCACGAAAAATTCGGCGCATATCTGACGGTCGCCTACCGTCACGGGCGATAAAAATGTACCGACGTGCTTGATGACGTTGCCACCGTAGGATCTCAGAACAGCGCCGCTGGGTTTCAGCGTCACGGTCTTGAACTTGCGGAACACTGATAGTGGTAACACGTTAGCTTGTGACCCTGTGTCAACTTTGAAACTTAGGTGTTTGCCTTGAAGACACGCGTCCACCAGCCAGTCGCGTTTTTTGTTGGCGCTGCCGACTGCGACATCCAGCACCTCGAAGTCGTCGTTTTCATGCTGTACCTCGTAAACGGCATCTTTCTCGCGGCAACAAGATGCGAAGTGGTTCCGCTCATTGCACGAGTAGCAGGTCTTTCCGTATGCCGGGCAGCGTCGCAAGGCATGCCTTCGATTGCAGCGCGTATACAGTTCGGGTTGCGCCGGGGGCTTGTCGGAGCGTTCTTGCTGGTCTTCATAGCGTTAACGTCGAGTTCTTCACTTGCCTTACGCCAGACTTCATTTTGACGAGCTGATGTTTCTGCCGCCTTGCATAAGGTGACGACCTTTTCCAAGGTCAGGTGTTTGTCCCTGAGCATCTTCTCTCGAAGCTTCGGCAAGTTGGTTCCAAACACCACTTGGTCGCGTACCATCTCGTCTGCCATGGTCCCGAAGTTGCAGTGCTGCGCTTGTCTCTTCAAGGTACGTAGAAACTGCTCGAACGGTTCCGCCTCGCCCTGCAGACGGGAGCGGAAGACGTATCTTTCGTGAATTTCGTTTTGTTGCTCCACGCAGTATTCTTCGAATTTGGCAGTCACGGTGGCGTAGTCTTCTTTGTTTTCTTCTTCGGTGAACGCAAAGTTGTTAAACACGTCCAAGGCTTCCTCTCCCGCCACGCTGAGCAGCAGGGCTGTCTTTGCCGCCTCCGATCTCGGCTTGTCGGTGCTTGCTGTGGCTTGAAGGAAAAGGTCGAACCTCTGACGAAACAGTTTCCAGTTTCTTCCTCCATCAGCTGTCAGTTGTAATGGTTCAGGCAGCCTTAGGTGCTCCATGACGTCGACCTTCACGTTCGGTTCAATCCCACTTCTGACACCATGTATCGTTCTTGTGTGGGCTGGTAAGAATAGACAACTCGGGTATCAGGATAACAATGCTTTGGTTTATTCCGTGTTGTTACTTATATAGTCGAAGGTGGAAAGGGGTTAGTGTAGTAGAGGGCAAGGGAAAGGCACGTGGCAATGGAGCATACAGATAGCTTGTCCGCCTTGATCTGATACGATACACCCCCCTTTTCCCAAAATTTTCCATTTGGCTGGGGCCTGCTCTCCTCTCCTCCCCCCCCCCTCCCCCAAAATCCTGGCTGCGTGCCTGGGGGATGCAAGCTGTCGCCCGACACAGGGATGCTCATTTGCATGTATTTTAACAAATGATGCGGCATAGACACAGGGACTGCCGGCCAGTCATATTAACTTTAAAGTCAAGTATAGAACGCTGAGCTCCATTTCACCTTAAAATGGCCTGTAGCAGATACTATGAGTCGGTGCATCCAGCCTGATGTCGAGAATGCGTCATGTGACGTTAGAGTCGCGCTGTGTGGAGCGCTGAGTAACATGACACCATTGCTCTGCCAGATTAGTCCACCGTAAGGTGACACGGAGAATAGTTTCTTGATATGTGACCTGCAGTACCCGTCCTTGTACAGCGCGCGCATCCGTAACATGTTCCAGCATGTTGACTGCTTTTTTTCTTCAAAACTGTGCTTACATCATCCGAAAGTTTGCCCACATTTTTCAGTGTTCGTCTATTCACGAGGAGTAGGCGTGCCTTGGCAACTTTATGGTAGTTCAAATAGCAGTCGATGAGTTAAAGTTGCAATTGGGTGTCCGAAGCTACCCAAAATGCTTTGAAATAAAATAGAAGCCTTTACGATCGTTGAAACAACGTGGGACAGACTGGTCGTTGTTTAAACGATGGTATAATAGAGCACAAAAGGGCAGTTAAAAATAATGCACCGAACTCTGAAATTGCTAAACATGAAGGCGAGTGCAACAACTGTGTACCGGAGTGGGAGGGCACGGAAGTCTTACATAGAGAGAAGAATTGCCATAGGAGAGTGTTAAAACTTTGCGTATTTTAAGCTTCGGGAATTGTATCAGTCAACCTTCATTATCCCTTGATAAGGGAACGAAAAAGTTTCTAGGTTTGCAAATCTTTTTTTCTCGGTTAAGTGATGGGCCAATTGTTTCGCGGTTCGGGTTCCTCTCTTCCTTTGCGTGTGGTTTTTTGTAGTTCTTTTTCGGACAACCTTTTTTGCTTCTTGATAGGGGAATGATGATGATGATGATTGGGGTTTAATGGCGCAAGAGCGACTACGGCCATATTGCGCCAAGAAAGTTAATTTAAGGAGCCTTGCATTTACATCTAACTTTACTTATCTATATCAAGTGCAAAAGGCCAATTGCATGTAGGAAACTTAAAACGCGAGCAAATGGTACCAAAGGTCTATCACCAAGCAAAAAATAAGGATGAAATGGAAGGTGGTTTCTGAAAAGTTCTGGAAAATATCTTCGACGTTGATGATCCAAAAATCTACAATTCCACAGGATGTGAAGGACAGTTAACATTTTCCCACACTTTTCACAGAGCTTTACATCTTCACCGCAGAGCAAGTGCAGGTGAGTCAATCGAGAATGACCAATTCTCAAGCGGCATAAAAGAACTTCCGAACGGCGGTCCTTATGGGAGGAACTCTCCCATACTTCTAAGTTGGGCTTAATAATGTGAAGTTTGTTATCTATCTGTGTGTCCCAATCCTGTTGCCATAACTTAATAATTGACTTGTTTAAGGCTGGCTTGAGGTCTTGGTGCGGCAGGCCAAAAGACGTTTCCGTGTAATTTTTTGCAGAAAGTGCAAGATGGTCTGCATTCTCGTTACCGGGAATGCCCACATGACTGGGCACCCAGCAGAAGTTTATAAATTGTCCTAGATGGAAAGCTTTGTTTATGTGAAAACGAACCTGTTGCACAAGAGCGTTCTTGCTGTCTGCTAAAGATGAAATAGCTAAGAGAACACTTTGGGAATCAACAAACAGAACTGCTTTGTTAATGTTATTTTCTAGAATATATTCAATAGCCATCAGGATACCATACAGTTCAGCAGTAAAGATAGTTGCTAGAGGGTTGAGTTGCCTCACTTCACTGAAAGCGAGAGAATAAACTGCGCAGCCTACACAATTCAATGTTTTCGAGCCATCAGTGTAAAAGTGGAGATAGTCACTATATTTCTTCTCTAGCTCTGCGAACTCCCGCAAGAGAACAAGACGAGGAACAACCTTTTTGCTGTACTTTGAAAGTGACCAATCACAAGAGATTGGCACCAAATCCCAAGGAGCAACCCTATAGGCCTGTCTCAACAAAGGAGGCTCATCAAAACAAAGGTGCAGCGACCTTGCCATGCTCTCAGCCCGAAGGCTCAAGGGCCGAACAATACTGGGCTTATTCTCAAAAAGGCGCAATGATGCAGAGGTCTGCAGAGCAGAGAATGCAGGGTGGTCTGGATCACTATAAACTTTGTAGGCATAGCAGAGACTAAGATATTGTCTGCGTCGCTCAAGGGACATCTGATGTGTTTCAGCATACAGACTCGGCACGGGCGACGTGCGAAAAGCACCTGTGGCTAGACGCAGGCCAAGGTGATGGATTGGGTCTAACATCTTCAAAGCAGATGGTCGTGCCGACCCATATACCGGTGCACCATAATCCAACCGGGACCGCACTAGAGCGTTATAAATTCGCAGCAGACATCGTCTGTCAGACCCCCAAGTTGTGTGCGACAGCACTTTAAGAATATTGGAAGATCGTAGGCATTTTCGTTTTAGTTCTTTCAAATGGGGTACGAATGTGAGCTTCTTGTCGAATATCACGCCTAGAAACTTGTGCGCCTCCTTAACAGTAATGGTAACGTTATTCAGATGCAAGGTAGGATCCGGTGACAACCCTCGACGCAGCGAAAAAAGAACACATACGGTTTTGTCGGGGGAGAAGCGAAACCCATTTTCGGCTGCCCACTTGCTCATCCTGTTGATTGTCAGTTGCAGTTGACGTTCACAACTATGCAGATTGCAAGAAGAAACTGAAATTTGCACATCATCCACATACAAAGAATAAGATACTGTCGGTGGTATCACCTGAGCCAGGCTATTGATTTTAACTGCAAAAAGTGTGACACTAAGCACCCCTCCCTGAGGGACACCACTTTCTTGAGAAAACACATCTGATAAGGTGGAGCCCAGACGGACTTGGAAAGTACGTCCCATTAAGAAGCTTTGTATGCATCGCAACATGCGACCCCGAACACCGTAAGCATAAAGATCCCGCAGGATCCCATAGCGCCACGTTGTATCGTACGCCTTTTGCAGATCAAAAAACACAGAGAGACAGACCTGGCGGTGTACAAACGCCTCACGAATAGAGGTTTCAAGGCGGACTAAGTGGTCCAGGGTGGAACGTCCAGCTTTAAAACCACACTGATTAATGTCAAGCACATTCTCACTCTCCAAGAAATGAATGAGACGTCGGTTAATCATTCTTTCGTAGGTTTTTCCCAAGCAACTTGTGAGAGCAATGGGTCGGTAGCTAGTTGGTTGAGAAGCATCTTTGCCAGGCTTCAGAAGAGCGATTACATGAGCTCTTTTCCAAACCTCGGGGAATGCAGAGCGATGCCACAATGAGTTATAAAAGGTCAACAAACTGCCTAGAGAATCAGGTGACAGGTGCCTTAACATCTCATAATGAACATTATCTGGTCCAGGAGCAGACTGTTTCTTTACACTAAGAGCCACTTTGAGCTCAGAGAGTGTAAAAGGCCTGTTGTACGGAGCGTCACGAGCACCAGACAAAATGATTGGTTGTTTCTCTGCTGTCGAACGGAACTTTTTAAAGGCTTCACTGCAGTTGCGTAAACTAGAAACATCCTGAAAATGTTTCCCAAGAACATTCGCTTGATCTTTCAGAGATGTTGAAGATGATGCAGGGAAGAGAGGAGTTCTGAAAGGTAAGTAGTCGCCCCTAATCTTTCTAAGCCGATCCCACGCTTCTTTTGTAGATACAAAACTACTCAAGGACGTCAAATACTTTCTCCAGGAGCTTCCCTTCGCCTGGCGTCTTGTCCAGCGAGCTTTAGCTCTCGTTTTCTTAAACTCAAGTAAGTTACTAGAAGTTGGATATCTACGAAAGATGCACCAAGCTTTGTTCTGGGACTTTCGTGTTGTTTTACAGTCATCATTCCACCATGGCTTGCATCTCTTAGGAAGACGACCAGACGTTTGAGGGATACTCCGTGTGGCAGCATGTATTATAACCTCTGTGACATACAGCGTTGCTTCATCTGGATTCATGTTTGAAATTATAGAAGAATCAATCAGTGCCTCTAATTGAAAAATGGACCAATCTGCCTTATCTAGTTTCCATCGGGGCATTCGTGTTAACAGAGTCGGAAGAGAGACAGTACTCTCTAAAACAATCGGGAAGTGATCGCTCCCAAAGGGATTATTAAAAACCTTCCATGAAAAGCATGGAAGTAATGAAGGTGAAGTAATAGAAAGGTCAATAGATGTAAATGAGTTGTGAGCAGAACTAAAAAAAGTAGGCTCTCTCCCGTTAAAAATACACAAGTTAGATGATAATAAAAACCGCTCAATTACTCGGCCTCGAGAATCGAGGCGAGTACTGCCCCACATGGGGTGATGGGCATTAAAATCTCCTAAAATTAAGAAGGGTTGAGGAAGCTGTCCTACAAGACCCTGAAGTTCGTGAAGTTGCAATGGAACGTTTGGTGGCAAATAAATGGACACAATTGTAATGAGGCGGTCTAAAAGAAGGCGTACCGCTACAGCTTCGAGCGGTGTGCAGAGAGGGACCTCAGAGCAGGCAACCCCGCTCTGCACCACCACTGCTACGCCACCAGAACTGGAGCTCAGACGATCTTTGCGGAACACTTGATAACGTCGTAAAATCTGTGTATGATGTGTTTGAAGATGAGTTTCTTGTAAAGAGAGGGCAATAGGCCAAAGATCATCCATAAAATAGTTAACGTCATCAATATTGGGTAAAAGACCACGACAGTTCCACTGCATAAAATGCAAATTCTTCATTTATCTAAAAAGGTGAAGTGTAAAATTAAAAAGAGAGAGGCAATGAAGAAATTGAGAGTATGAAATTAATGGTTATTTGGGAGGGACCACTGGTTTTTTCCCTTTAGACTTCAAAGTCTGCCACTCCATGTCACCCTCGTCGGATGCAGGAGTGGGTGACTCAGCGGTATCATCCATCGCCTCTATTTCTGGAGGCGAGCCTTTACCTGAAGGTTTTGGCTGGCTCGTTGTGCGGGGTGGCTTGCCCCGGCCACGACCAGCCGAAGAGGCACCGGAGGTGCTGGGCAGAGTGTCTTTCAACTCTGCCTCCTCCGGCCCCTTGGGTACTGGGGGAGCGGCACGAGGGTTGTGCCGCTCTTTCGAAGAGGAGGTCCTCTCTGAGGAGGTCGGGCGGGAGTTTCGCCCCCTCTCATCGGGAGAAGACCGCGAAGTGCAAACAGGTGCGGCATTTGCCGGCCTGTCTAGAACCAGCGAACCAGCATGTGCACTCCCTCCATGAAGAGGGGGGCACTGGTGCCCCCTTGATAGGGGAACAAAAGAGTTTGTAAGTGTTGTTGGGTTCAGCCTGACCTTGCCAAGTGCGGAAATTCCGGCATTCCCTTTTCAAGTTAGTGTCCCCTTGTGTTTCGGGCGTGTTTGCTTTTGTGTGCGTTTGTCGGTATATGTTGAGGGCGAGGGTACACTGTGAAGTGGGCGAGGAGGTCTTTTGAATTGTGTTGGAGGTCGGTGACATGGTATATAAGACGATGGTTGTTAAATAAACTTTCAAGCTGTGTTAGAGACTTCGTTGTACTGTCCGTTTTTTTATTTTTCCTACGTCTCAGGGTTACTATGGGCACCAATTCTCCATTTTTCTCTCACATTTCTGACCCTCAGTGTCGCATACCTCTGCCTTCTCCAACATCTCAAAAGTGGTCTTGCCCGCCTTCTTCGCTGCCGCGTCGAGCGCAGTGTTCACCTGTTTCTCTGCCACCGCAATGGTTGTCTGGACTGGTGGGTCCCCACCAAACCTTTCCAATTCCCGAAAAATCTGAAATAATCAGAAAAAAATAATGCAAAATTTTTACCTAGGGGCAAGTGCTCATGGCTGTAGTCGTGGCACATTCAGAATGCTTTGCATTAGTCATGAGTCATCCTGCAACATCATGCACAATGATCTGCTCATGATGAAGGTTGCCCCCTATTGCGTCCCACAATAGACAACTTGCAAAAATCCCCAAAGGCCACATGCGAAGTGCTGTCACCACAACCTTCCTATGGCCTTGCTTCTTGTCTCTCCTTGCCTGCTTAACAACTCTTCATAATTGGCTATGGCAAGTCTGCGATATCGCATGCCCTTTGTCACCGGCGGAAGGTGCTGCAGCTTTGCAAAGAGTCTGCTGCACTCATCCCTGCAAAAGGAATGTCAAAACGAATCTACACTATTTCTAAATGCAACATAAATGTTGCATTTAGAAATGTTGCAGATCCGCGAAGCTGACCCTGATAACCTCTTTTATTTGCCTGTACATTATGGGTAAGTTTAGGGTGTACCATTATGACACTGCCACGTATGGTTTACGCCATACGACGTAAACAATGGTCGCCTCGATCGCTCTTGCCACGAAACAAGTTTCTCTTAAAAAATTATTGCCGCTTCTCGCAGTGCCTGTAGCGAAGCTGGCAACCCTGTAGGTACAGTAACCACGGGAGTTAATAGCTCTATGAGAGTGCGAGTTTTTTTTTACCCATGGGTGGTCGACTGGCGACTTGCAATAGAAATAGAGATGACATCACGGCCCACTCCACATGGGCAGACTGTGACGTCGTCTCGATTTCTATCTCAAGCCGCCAGTAAACCGCCCATGGGGGGAAAAAACGCACGCTCGCATTAACTCCTGCGGCGACTGTACCATTGCGCTACTGTGCTACATACGAGCATATAGTTAAGCCAGGGCGCCTTCATGACATGTCAACACATTAAAAAAACACTACAAAAAATTACCACTCTAGATAGATCACGCGTGTCTAAAGAAGAAATTCAGAGCTATATTTATGGCACAAGACTCGCTTTAGTTGGCGCGAATTCGTCTGCTTGCGTACTTAATGCTCTTCCTAGCATTTAGTCTCGTGGGGTAATAGGTAAGCCGATCCCTCGAATATGAGAGGGGATTACCTTTCCTCCGTGGAGAAAATACAGGCTCGGGAGAGAAAAGTGGAAAGGAAAACCACTCGACTGAAACAAGCCTAAAGCCGTAAATCTAGCTCTGCATGTCCTAAAATATTTTTTTTTCGTTCAAAATATTTCTTTATGACATGTGTGACAAAAAAAAATGTTTCGCTTTGCAATGTTATTTTAAGAATGCAAAGCCTACACAGTTACTGTAACCTCACCATCACGGAGCACTCTTGGAAGTAACGATGAGGCTGCTCTTCCTAGACTGCTTTCTACCTGCGTCCTCATATGCCATTTGAAACCAGAATTTCAAAATATGCATTTTAAGATTTATCTTCTCAATGCTTAATCTTTTGCTTGGTATATGTAATCGATTACCCAAATTATTTTTGACCTAAGCTAATTATGTGGTACAATGTCAATTCATGACATCTGGCAGTTAGGCCTGAACAAGTAGGTTAGACACGTCAAAGTATTAAAAAAAATAGTGCTTCGAGTGAAACTGCTTGCTGCAATGAAAAGATAATTCACTTTGGTGTGCCTTAAAAAAATTAACAATTGTTCTAAAGAGTTGTGCGTGGTGCTTTGATTTTTTCTTATGCATACTATGGCTGGTGGAATTTTTTTAAAGCAGTTTGTGTCTTCTTGCATCACAGGTGCACGTTGCATTTTGCTGTCTCGTAAAGAAGTGTTCGTCACAAATTTTAAACAACTCGCATTTCGGGTTGAGAAGGTCATGTCAAAGTGCAGCCTCCGTTAATTCAGTGCTCCGCAAATTCGCTACACTCAGCAGTAAAGGGTTAAGGCAGTATTTCGCCCGCATTGCGTGAACATGGTACAGCTATCGCTTTCATTTCTTCGCACAATGTGGACAAAAAGGCACACTTTGGCAATCCGAAGTGCTATGCTATGTATCTGCCATCGTTGGCTTTTACTCGCAGGATCAATTTTTCACAATTGGTCTCAGATTGCGAAACTCACAAAAATTATGTAACTTTTTTCCTTTTTCTTACGTGAAGAGCCCACAGCATGGAAAGCATTTACAGGACGATGACAATGTGATTGCTAAGTTGGAACACTTTTTTAAAACCCAAAATGAAGAGTCCAGGGTATCCGCCAGCCTATCAATCAGCAGGGAAATGCATCCCCTGTGTGGTACATACGCAGAAAAAGTCTAACCCTCCTCCGCACCGACACAACTGATCACAGGTATCTATCCTCATGGTAAGAATACAAACTTTATGACTACACAACAAGTCGGCGATTGTGATGACACCGAAAGGCACTGCAAGTTCCAAATTAACACTTACTTCTGCTCCCTCCAGAGCCGGGTAGCGAGACAGAATCTCCGGGACAGATGGATGTTCCGTGGCTCTCCATTGCCGTCGTGCACTGAAGGTTCTAGACATTCCGTCTTGAACTTTCTCCATGTTGGGAACGTCCTTGGACAATTCCTTCTGCATAGACCTGATGTGGCCTTGAATGCTGTGCTCGTCCTCGCTTGGAGTCTCTAGCTTCTCAGGCTGGTGGAGTAACAATTAAAAGCATAATACTATTAGTAGCTACGTTCATGACAGGTCTATGAGGCAGGCATAGAATTCACTTCTGCAAATAAGTGACTGACGGGTTTGCTCAGCCTTCGCCTGGGGAGCTGACTTTTAAGAGTATTGCCAAACATGTAACTTGAATGATTGAGCAGGCCATGTTTGAAAAGGTCAGAGCAAAAAAAAATATTTTGGTTGACTTGTTTGGAAGCCTAGCGGAGAGAGATAAACATCAAGCAAGCCGGTTCACACGGATGCTTATAGTACATGATTGCTAAAGATAGTTTCTAGCACTGGTCTCTATTCAGAGGGAAGAGTGAAATAACTAAGGAAATGCTTTTTCCTGAAAATCCTTGTTCAAAGGGGCACATCCATCAACGTCATGGCCTTTAACTTCATTTACGAAAAGCTCAGATAAAAGTATAACATTCCAATCACCTGTCGACAGGCTCGTTTGGCAGACTCGCTGCCATTTGCTGCATCCTGGGAGCTTGGTTTCTTGCCAAACTTCTGTTTATTTGAAGTTACTGCGCCGTCATTTTCAATTTTCGCCCTTTCATATTTCCACTTGTACTTGAGGGCAGAGTGCCAGGAATCCTGCATATTTGAACACATAAAAAAGTGTTTCGTAAGGTCCTTAGATAGAAATATTAGTAAACAGTTATCACGTTTCTATGCATGTGTGTGTGCACATGTTTGTGCGTGCGTGTGTGGGTGGGTGGGGGTCAGAATATGACCCAACCTTAAAGGGATGCTGAACCGATATTTGATATCTCATAAATAATGCCCGAGCAGGCTTCCCGGGTTGATGCTATACCTTAAAACAATATTTAATCAGACAGATCTTGATTTTACCGATGCCCCCAGCACCATAAAGTAATGCCAGCACCCTTGGCACTTTTCTCGAAGTGCTTTCCTTGGCAGTCCAGCTCCGTTCCATTGAAATTTAATGCAAATAAACGCGTCTGTCGGTGGTGAACTCAACCGTCTATGGCGGAAACATTTTTGAAATTTCCAAGAATGTTGTTCTAACTTTTCACAGGAACGAAACAGAGAAAATTTACACCGATGCGTTCACGATGAAAGTGCACCTTTAATGAAACTGTGCACTCTGTACATGAAGGCGTTGAATTTTCTGGTGAATTTTACACGGACACCGTGGATTGATGCCACCCTATATGTTTATTGTTACCGTGCAATTCCAATGAAATAAAGCTTGGCTTGTCCCCAGAGGCACTGTAGGCATATTTCACCATTTCCCTGTAACTTATGTAGTTTGGAGCCCCAACATGAGCTCTTTTAGTCCAGAGCATTGCAGAGAGCATTAAAGCAGGAGTAAGTCCCATTCAGAAACAGCATGAAATTGGTGCGGTAATTAATGTTTCCCAATCTTTCACCCCACGGATATTTAGCCCGAAAAACAAGGTCGGCGATCTTCCAGGGTTAAGCGTACAGTCAAAATTTTATGGTAGCGTGAACACAAATAAAAGTGTCGTTGAACTGAAACGTACATGACCAGATCCGATTGCGTCAGCCAGGACCTTGTGGCGAAGGACCAGCTGTTGAGCAGCTCTCTCGTAGAGCTTGCCTGGGTACCTAAACAAAGCACAAGACATGAAACCCAGTTGAAAATTCCCATTAGATTCCCATTGGAATTTCCAATTGGTACCAGCTAGGTTTTGGGACAATCAATTGGTCACTGCAATGGGAACCAATGGGAACCCATTAAGACTCCAACTGGAAAATTTTTTCCAATTGGTGAGACCCATTGGCCAGTGTGTTTCCAATTGGAACCCACTAAAACCAATTGGTTCCAATTAAAACCAGTTAAAATTCGAATTGGATCTAATGGGAATTTTCAGCTGCGAAGCGTCGACAGATTAACTGCATAGCATGATGGAATTGTGTTGTCAAACATGATGTGATCTGACATATCACAGATTCCATAGCTTCAGCCCTGGCTATGTGTGAGCCTTATTCAAAGTAACTTAGTGATACAGGCATAAAATAAGTGAATGTCTAGGTTCAGAAGAAATCCAGATTTCCACATTAGATCAGATGTGAGTAAAATTTTTCACCCATAACCCTTTCATTAATTTCCTTGCGAAAATAAAGGGTTTTGCAGTAATTTAAGCCCCCACAAAGCCGAAAACAAAACGGTATTGCAAAAGTCCAGCAAGACTGTCAAGTATCAGTAAAATTGATAGTTCAATATAGATTGATAGATTGATTGACTTCAAAGTAAGCACAGAATTACAAAGCAAGCACAGAGTTGCAAAGCAAAATGGTGGAGCTCCCTTTTTTTTACTAGTAGTCGCCTTCATGGACATCTTGGATTTTACCAGTTTAAGTCGCTTTAGACGTGCCACAGGGGGCATGCTTTGTGCATCGTCATTCTCCGGCACCAGAGGAAATGTGCTTGACATTGGTGTGTCAACAGTGCTTGTAACCCTTCCAATATTTTGCGAGACTCAGGGGTGGGAACTTCTGACGAGATATTGCAATGACCAAGAAGCACAACTCAATGAACGCCAAGGCTGCTCCCTAAGGTAAAGCCTGCTCGGCGGACAGAGAGAAAATGGATTGACGTGCTGCTGCACACTGTGCGAGTTCTACTCTCTCCGGTTGGTGAAAGAATGAGCAGTGCTGTGGCACATGGGTGCACTGTGCCGAAGCACAATTCAAACAGTAGTTAGTCGCATAGCATTATGTTCAATGTAACCACGGCTCTGAGTAACGAGCAAAGTAATTGCCACAAGGTTTTCCTGCTACTGGAGCTTCTTGATCCTGGAACGTGCAGTAAAGCCTCCATCTTAGGCACGTCCAGGTGTGTAGCCTTCAAATTAAAGCACAGCATTTCCATTTCGGAGTACATATCATTGCCAGAAGCACATGCTTAACAAAGAAGTTTAGTAAGGCAACCATGAATTACCAAGAGTCAACGGCAAAACAAAGCGTGCAGGTTTTTCGCGATAGAGTGTTAGAGTGCTTTTGAAAGCCAAGGTTAGCAAAAGTTCATTACCTATAGACAAAAAGCTTGCATTTATTTTAGGGTATCCTTACAGAATGTTTAAAGGAAAAAGAAAAAGGGGGCAAAGAGAGCATAAAATGACAAACTTTACATATTATGCACAATACTATGTGTCAAACTAGAGGCATAGGCATACTCACAGTGTGTATCTAAAAAGGTCAAGACACAACCACTCCACAATGCGAAAGCGAAGTTCCGGTCTGAGATCTGTCCTTGTTTTTACTTCTGACAGGTTGTGCTCGATGTCCTTTGGGATAGCTGGGAACATGTACTTTCTTGGGTCCAGTGTGGGGCTCAAACCCTCCTCAATTATTGCTGCGCGCAGACTTGCAGAAGGCTCTCGTTTATTCTTGCTGCGAACATAACTTCTATCGTTTATCCCTGCTTTTGTTGATCTAGAAAGTGCGTGTTCATTCTCGCCCCGAGCGCGCTACGCTCGAACCTTCCCCGCCGAATCATCGAGATAGTGACTCACTCTAGATAAGAGGCCGCCCGCGACCTTGTCGAGTCAGTCTCGCCCTAGCGCTCGAACCTGCTGTTACGCCGACTTCGACGCCCGCGACGCTCTGTTCTTCTTCTTTGTGTACCCTCTTATTTTTGGCACAAGTTCGCCACATTAAACGTTTATTCCTTCCTGTCTATTTATTGTTTTTTCGGCCACCACCCGTGACATTTTGGTGGAGGTACGGGGTAACTGCATGCCCGTGCAGCGCTCCCCTCCGAGTTCCCGCAGTGCAAGTCCGAACACAAACCCCCAAGAACCCAACGAAGACCAGACCGAGATCCGATTAAGTCGCCGGAACCTTGGCCTACCCCCGGAGTTAGGACCCTTGCCACCCAGGACCAGGCAAACAAGGAGGGCGACGATGGCCAACCAGTCGGAGACCCCGGCCGCTCCAGCCGTCGTTTACCTGCCCGTCGCTCCGCGGACGCCTACTCCCTTCCTCGGCGAGACCTACGAGGATGTCGAAGACTGGATCAACCAGTACGAGCGCGTGGCTCGCCACAACGGGTGGAGTGACGAACAGCGCCTGCAGAACCTCTATTTCTTGCTTGAAGGAACTGCAAGGAGCTGGTTCGAAAACCACGAAGCTTCCTTGACTTCGTGGGAGCTTTGCAAGAACGAGCTGACGCGCACGTTCACCAATCAACACCGAAGAGAGAGGGCCGAAGATTTGCCGCAATCCAGGACCCAGGGCCCCAAGGAGAGTGTCACTAGTTTCGTAGAAGACGTCCTGCGCCTGAGCTCTCGCGCCGACCCTCAGGCCATCGAGGAAAAGAAGCTGCGTATCCTGATGCGCGGCGTGAAGGACGACATTTTCGGTGGGCTCGTACGCAACCCACCGACGACCATTCAAGGATTTGTAACCGAGGCGACGAACATCGAGCGTGCTCTGCAAGCCCGAGCCAGCCACTACCAGAGGCTACCCGGCGTCAGCGCGGTTCCGCCGTCCGATTGCGACCTTGGCTCCAGCATCCCAGGCATTCGCGAGATCATTCGCGACGTCGTCCGGGAGGAGCTGCGAAAGCTGCTACCCGCCACTGACCGACCAGCTTCGCTCTCCATCGCTGAGGTCGTGCGGGAAGAGGTGCAGAGAGCCATTCAACCAGAGGCTCCCATCAGCGGGGCAGTCCCCGAAGAACCCGCGCTAACTTACGCCGCAGTGGCCGGACGGCCACCGCCTTCTCCTCGAGCTTATGTCGCGCCGCCCCGACTTCAGTCTCCTGAGCCGCAGCACGACCGACGCCGCGACGACCAGCTCCAGTACGCCAACCAGGAGCCCCGTGCACCCCGGAAGACCGATGTGTGGCGAACGCCCGACCGACGCCCTCTGTGCTTCCATTGCGGGGAAGCAGACCATACCTACCGCCGATGCCCATACCGCCGACTTGGGCTGCGCGGGTTCCACCCGAACGACCCGCGCCCCCGTTATGGTGAACGACCTCGGGAGATCGACGAGTACCTGCGACGACCTCAGTCCCCCGAGCCTGCGTCCCGCCGAGAGTACCCCCTGCCATGCATCGACAACACTGGACCGGCTGCACCATGCCCGATACTTTTCGTCGATGGACCTGAAGAGTGGGTACTGGCAGATCGAGGTCGACGAACGGGATCGTGAGAAGACTGCCTTCGTCACGCCGGACGGACTGTACAAATTTAAAGCGATGCCGTTCGGACTGTGCACAGCACCGGCGACGTTCCAGCGCGTAATGGACACCGTTCTTTCGGCTTGAAATGGCAAAGCTGCCTCGTCTATCTCGACGACGTCGTGGTATTCGCAAGTGAGTTTGACGAGCACCTGAGCCGTTTGCGAGCCGTGCTACAGGCTATCCAGAACGCTGGACTGACACTAAAGCCGTCAAAATGTCGGTTCGCTTACGGCGAGCTCAAATTCCTGGGCCATGTCGTGAGTGCTCAGGGTGAAAGCCCTGATCCTGCCAAGATATCCGCTGTTGCCGAATTTCCAAAGCCATCAGACAAGAAAGCCGTAAGAAGATTTCTTGGACTGTGCGCTTACTACAGACGTTTCGTCCGCGATTTTGCCAAGATTTCTGCACCGCTCACGCGTCTGACCAAGGACGACGTGAACTTCCATTGGGGGAGGAACAAGAACAAGCGTTCAACGAACTGAAGGAAAGACTCCAGTCACCCCCTATCCTCGGACACTTCGATCCATCAGCGGAAACGGAAGTTCACACGGACGCCAGCAACGCCGGGCACGGCGCGGTACTTGTCCAAAGACAAGACGGAGCAGAGAGGGTGATCGCTTACGCAAGTCGGGCACTGTCCAAGGCCGAGAAGAATTACTCGACGACCGACAAGGAATGTCTCGCAGTCATCT
This sequence comes from Ixodes scapularis, assembly GCF_016920785.2. Lineage (NCBI taxonomy): Eukaryota > Metazoa > Arthropoda > Arachnida > Ixodida > Ixodidae > Ixodes > Ixodes scapularis. The sequence goes on from NW_024609857.1 coordinate 139,035,203, forward strand.
GGGCGTTAACCAAGTTCCGCCCGTACCTGTACGGGATCCGGTTTCGCGTTGTCACCGACCACCACGCTCTCTGTTGGCTCGCCAACCTCAAGGACCCGTCAGGACGCCTCGCTCGCTGGAGTCTGCGACTGCAAGAATTCGACGTGACCATTGTGCATAAGTCTGGCCGCAAGCATAACGACTCCGACTGTTTGTCTAGGGCCCCAGTCGAATCTCCTCCCGAAAGCACTGACGACGACGACGACGCCCGTTTTCTCGGCGCAGTGACAGATGCCGACATGGGAGCACTTCAACGAGACGACCCGGAACTTCGCGCCGTGATCGAACACCTCGAAGGTCAAGGAAGTTCAGTTCCGCGAGTCTTGGCCCGAGACTTGTCAAGCTTCATTCTGCGGCGAGGCGTACTCTTCAAGAAGAACTTCGGAACGAGCAACCCTGCCTGGCTGCTGGTTGTTCCGGCCAGCCTGCGAGAAGAAATCTTTCAAGCATGCCACGACGACCCGACGGCTGGACACCTTGGCTACAGCAGGACGCTCGCCAGGATTCGTGACAAGTACTACTGGCCGAGACTCCCGAAAACCGTCCATCTTTACACACGGTCGTGCCATGAGTGCCACCGACGTAAGAAGCCTCCGACAAAGCCAGCAGGACTCCTGCATCCGATATCTGCCCCGACTACGCCCTTCCAGCAGGTCGGAATGGATTTGCTTGGGCCGTTTCCAACATCGACGCAAGGAAACCGGTGGATTATTGTCGCGACCGATTACCTTACACGATACGCCGAGACGAAAGCCCTTCCATCGGGAACAGCGGTGGAAGTCGCCAAGTTCTTCGTCGAGTCTATTCTCCTTCGACACGGCGCACCTGAAGTGCTGATCCCAGATCGAGGGTCATCTTTCCTGGCACAGCTGACTCAAGAGCTACTTCGGCTCAGTCACACCAGCCATCGACGAACCACCGCTTATCACCCGCAGACCAACGGGCTGACAGAGCGGCTGGCACAATACGTGGGACGAGGTGTTGCCGTACGTTACATTTGCGTACAACACAGCGGTACAAGAAACCACAGGAATGACGCTGTTCCAACTGGTACACGGCCGGACGGTTACCAGGATGCTGGACGCCATGCTGCCTCACGTGCCAACCGATGATGGCAACGACGACGCTCAACTGATCTCTTAACGCGCGGAGGAAGCTCGTCAACTGGCAAGAATCAAGATTCAAGAGCAGCAGCGAGTCGACGCACGCCGGTATAACGTTCGTCGCCGGGACGTCCACTTTCAACCCGGAGACCGGGTGTGGGTGTGGACACCGATCCGCCGCCGTGGTCTCAGCGAGAAACTACTGAAGCGCTACTTTGGACCCTACAAAGTGCTTCGCCGACTCGGGGATCTGAACTACGAGGTGATGCCCAATCGAACACGGACTTCATCACGCCGCCCTCCACGACCAGAAGTCATCCACGTCGTGCGCGTGAAGCCGTACTATACGCTCGATAGGACTGTGGACCTTATGTGTTCCAAATGACTCTTTAGTTCACCGTTATTTCTGTTTTCTTTGTTTTCGGTTTTTGCTGCATCGGGACGATGCACTTTTAAAGGGGGGATAATACCGCTCGCAACTTGCAGAAGGTTCTCGTTTATTCTTGCTGCGAACATAACTGCTATCGTTTATCCCTGCTTTTGTTTATCTAGAAAGTGCGTGTTCATTCTCGCCCCGAGCGCGCTACGCTCGAACCTTCCCCTCCGAATCTTCGAGATAGTGACTCACTCTAGATAAGAGGCCGCCCGCGACCTTGTCGAGTCAGTCTCGCCCTAGCGTTCGAACCTGCTGTTGCGCCGACTTCGACGCCCGCAGCGCTCTGTTCTTCTTCTTTGTGTACCCTCTTATTTTTGGCACAAGTTCGCCAGATTAAACGTGTATTCCTTCCTGTTTATTTATTGTTTTTTCGGCCACCACCCGTGACATTATGAGCACATCACTCAAGGCGGGGGGGGGGGGGGCTCTTTTTGGCAGCAAGGGCTAACCCTGGGTGGCGATAGACCTCTGTCTTGACCCACACTTGGGTTAGTTTCCCGGCAGCACTCTTAGCGTAACGTCTCCAGCCAAGCCCTTCTTGTTATGTTGCGTTACCTAACCCCTTGTTGGGCTCGGTGGTGGGCGGAGCACCGCGGATTCTGAACACACTTCGCCCTCCTATGGCGCCCCACCCTTCTAAGCCCCGTTCAGGGCATGCCCTTATATGGCGTTGCCTTGAACACAAAACCATTGACAAAGATCCCGAGATAGAAACCTTCACAAAGTTTTTTGTTGTTCACTCTCTTGAACACAAGACAGTTGCAAAGATGTCACCTTTCATTGTAGCCAAAGTTCTAGAGCACCTTGTAGGGATTTCCTACAAGGCAAAAAAAAACTACTCTGGAGACCTCCTTGTGGAGGTAAACACAAAAAAACAAAGCGAAGCACTCCTCAACCTGACCACCATTGTTGACGTAAAGGTGTCGGTGAGTCTTCATCGCACACTTAACACCAGTCGTGGAGTCCTCTCTGAGGATGATTTTTTGGACCAAAGTGAAGAACTCCTCGAGGGACTCAAAAGTTCCGGCGTTGTCGCTGTTAAACGCATCATGTTTCGGAAAAATTGTGAACAGGTTCCTTCTAAACATGTTATCCTTACTCTTGAAAAACACACACTCCCAGAGACCGTCAAGGCAGGATACCTGAACTGCCGCATTCGCCCTTACGTCCCCAACCCCCAGCGGTGCTTCCGTTGACAGCGTTTTGGTCACGGAGCACGCAGCTGTCGAGGGAAGGAGACATGTGCAAAGTGTGGCACTCAGGGTCATTTTTCTCACATTTCTGAGGACGCTGTGGCCCACTGTATTAATTGCGGTGGACCACACGCCGCTTATTATCGTACCTGTCCCTCGTGAAAAGAAGAAAAAGACACCCTCACCATTAAAGTGAAGGAGAACATTTCGTATTGGGAAGCTAAAAAACGATTCTCCTTCGTGTCAAAGGGGAGTTTTGCCGACGTGGTGCGCAGGGGCCATGCACCACGCTCGGAGTCGAGGGCCACCCAGGTCTCTCCCGAGATCTTGGCGGCCGACCTCAGGGCCCATGCGCACCAGGGACTGGGGAAAGCTGCGGCTCCCCGACAGAGGCAGCAGTAGCTTCCCCCAGTCCCTGGTCGTACCACGCGTGCTGCCCCTCCATCCAAGGACAGGACGGCAGCAGCCGCGTCTTCCCCCCCTCCTAGGTCCCCTACTAGGGAGGAACGAGCTTCTCGCTCCTGCTCGGGGGAGAGGGTCCCCCTAACGAAGGAGCAGCACGGTACCCATGCAGCTCCTGTGAAAGGAGGTGTCAAGACGAGCTTGGGTGACCCCTCGCCCAGTTCGTCCGCCACTCCTCCATCCGGTCGTGGCCGGGGTTTTCCCCCGCGCGTGCCTGGCCGGACCAGCTCCGTCATACTCCATCTATCAGACACTTCCCAGGACATGGAGATACCAACTGATGCTGACAGTCAGTCTACTCCTGGGTCCGACCAGGATGGTATGGAATGGGAGACAGCTCGTAAATCTAAAAAGAAGCAACCTGTAGTAGCGCCCAAGTGATGACCCCAATAGCTGCCGTATTGTGGTCACATCTTCCACCTAGCTCGAGTTGGCTCCCCATAGTTTTATTTATTTTGCTAGGGTTCATCTCATTATATTTACATATTTACACGCTTTTTAATAGATGACGAACTTACATTTTATGCAATGGAACTGTCGCGGTATTTTAAGGAATATTGAGGATGTCAATCATTCCATGGATGAGCTTCGACCCATCGCTCTTGCCTTGCAAGAAGCCCATCTTCACTCTAATTCTTTTAACATCTTAAGACGCCAACAGGTTTTCAGGAAAGACCGTCCCGCTCCCACTCCTTCTGGTGGCGTTGCAGTAGTTGTACAGAGTGGTGTCGCTTGATCTCAAGTTCTACTCCGCACACCTCTGGAGGCTGTTGCAGTGCGTCTCGTCGTGGACCGCCTTGTAACGCTTGTTTCTTTATACTTACCACCAAATATTCCTTTGAATATTCAAGAGCTGCAGGGACTTGTAGAACAGCTTCCTCAACCGTTTTTAATTTGGGTGATTTTAACGCTCATCATCCCATGTGGGGTAGTACCCGACAGGACTCCCGTGGTGGTGCGATTGAACGTCTTTTATTGTCTTCTGGGCTGTGCCTTCTTCATGGGAGAGAGCCAACTTTTTTTAGTGCGGCACACAACTCGTTCACATCCATTGACCTTTCAATTGCTTCACCTTCATTACTTCCTTGCTTCTCCTGGAAGGTTCTTCATAACCCTTTTAGAGGTGATCATTATCCAGTTGTTTTAGAAAGTACCGTTCCATTGCCTAATCTTTTAAAGCGGGTTTTTAGGTGGAAGTTAGACAAGGCAGACTGGGCACTTTTTAATCTTCACTCCACTTTAGATCCTTTGCTTCTTTCTTCTCTGTCCCCTGAGAACGCTACACTTTATGTTACTCAGCAGATACTGAAGGGTGCTCAGCAGTCCATTCCACAAACATCTGGTAATATACCCAGAAAATGTAAACCTTGGTGGAATAAGGAGTGTGCCACAACCCGGGCGGACCAAAATAGGGCGTGGGGCAGATTTCGCAGATACCCCACTTCAAGCAACCTTGTTGAGTTCAAGCGACGAAAAGTCAAGGCTCGTTGGACTAGGAAGCAGGCAAAGCGGAAGTCGTGGATGAAGTATCTCTCTTCGTTAACCAGCTTTGCCCCAGCCAAAGAGGCCTGGGACAGATACAGGAAAGTAAATGGGGATTACAGGTGCTTTGCCATTCCAACGTTTAATGCTCCTTCATCGTCACTAAAAGATATTCGTAACATACTCGGGGAACATTTTTATAATTCACCTAGTTCGGCCAACTATAGTGTTACCTTCGGACAGTTAAAATCTTGTGCGGAACGACAAAAGCTTGTCATGTCAGGAGGAAATTCAGCATCCTATAACCAACCATTTACGCGATGCGAGCTTGAGATGGCTCTTAATGTGACAAAGCTCTCTGCCCATGGTCCCGATGGAATTCATTATGAAATGCTGCCCCGCCTTTCTCCAGAGTCCCTTGAAAATCTTCTGTTTTTTAATCTTTTGTGGGAAAAGGCATGTTTCCCTCAGGGTTGGAAACACGCACATATCATCCCCCTCCTAAAGGCTAACAAAGACCCCTCACAACCATCAAGCTACCGCCCAATTACACTGGCAAGCTGCCTTGGGAAAACATATGGAAGGCTTATAAACAGGCGACTGGTATACATGTTAGAAAGCTAGAGGGCCTTTGATAACTATCAATGTGGATTCCGCCGATGTCGATCTACCCTTGACCACTTAGTTCGCCTGGAAACTGTGATACGTGAGGCATTTATAAACAGGCAGCACTGTGTTGCGGTTTTTTTTTTCGACTTAGAAAGGGCATATGACACAGCGTGGAGGTATGGGATTCTCCAATACCTTGTGGGTCGCTCTACTAAACTGCTGCCCAATCGGTCCCTGCCTGGTCCGCCCTCCCAAGAAGTCACACGAGCAAGGATTGATTCAAATCGTTTTACTGTTCGGCGTCTTGGTTCTGGGCCTGGCAGTCGCTGTCGTTGTTCTGACCGTGCGTTGTCCGAACTCCTCGTGCCACTGTCACGCGCACCGGGCCGCCGGCCACTGCTTCTGCCCCCTCGCGCGCCGTCGTCCTCCTCGGCTTCCTACAACCTGTATGCCTGAAATATCCGGGGCCGTATGCTGCGAAGCATAAAGGAATATCTGACAGACAGGACTTTCCAAGTTCGTCTCGCCTCAGCCCTATCTGATTCCTTCGTTCAAGAAAATGGAGTCCCTCAAAGGGGTGTTTTAAGTGTGACTTTGTTTTTGCTAACAATGAATTCACTCGCACGACTGCTGCCACCCTCTATTTCATATTCTCTTTATGCTGATGATATACAGATTTCATCATCGTCCTGTAATCTTTCTAGTTGTGAGCGCCAGTTGCAGTTAGCCATAAACAAACTGTCCAAGTAGGCCGACGAAAATGGGTTCAAGTTTTCTGCTTCAAAAACGGTCTGTGTTCCTTTTTCTTTTCGACGCGGGCTGTCTTTGGATCCATCCCTGGAATTAAATCGAACACCTATTCCAGTTAGAAAGGAGCACCGATTTCTTGGTGTCGTACTCTTCACTTACAAGGTCAAAGTTCTTTCGCCTTTTTGAAAATAAACCAAGCACTGTGACACGTTAAGCTTCCGTATTGAACATCTTCGCACTTCTATGCACCTTCCTCTGGACCAGGTCGGCCTCGTTAGGAAAGTCAACGGTATTCCACCTTGGAAAGCACAGCGAGTTGAATCCGACTGGTCTCTTGCGAAGTTCAACAAGCACAGCATTTCCCATGCTGTAATTAAGCAAGAGTTTGGTGAACTGCAATCTAAGTATGACGGTTTTCTTCATGTTTATACAGATGGTGCCAAGACCTCTTCTTTTGTCGGTTGCGTTGTGTATTCTGAACGCTTCTTTAAGGTTCAACGACTCGATTGTGTCGCCAGCATTTTTACTGCGGAGCTCTATGCGGTATCAATGGCGATCGAATGCATTATCAATAGGAAAATACTGAGGGCGGTCCTGTTTGTTGACTCTCAAAGTGTGATTCTTGCAGTTTGCTCTCTTAAAGATACTAAAAATATGCTTGTACAACAGATTCGATATAAACCTAACACTGCTTTGCATGGAGATCAAAATATAAAATTTTGTTGGGTACACAGTCACATTGGCATACAAGGCAATGAAGAAGCCGACAAGCTTGCAGGGACTGCCGGTAACCTTCCACAATCTCTGTCCTGTTTACCCTATCAAGATAGTAAGCCCTTCGATTCTTCATTCTTGGCAATTGGAATGGGACATGGAGTGTGGTAACAAGCTCCATGTTACCAAACCGGCTTTAGGAGTTCGGGAAAGCTCTTCACGCAAAAGCCGACTTCACGAAACGTTGTTGTGCCGTCTGAGAATCGGCACAACAACGTCTGCGATCAGTGTGGTGATAGGCTCACTGTTTTGCATATATTGTGGTTGTGCCCTCGCCTTGAGCCCCAAGCGCCGCATTCATTTCCCTGATTTTTTTCAATATCATATCCCATTTCATCCAGCTCTCCTTCTGGGAGAGAATCCTCAGGTCTCTTTTGAACGAGTAATCGAATTTCTTGGTAGTATTGGCCTTTTACACCGATTATGGCTTTTTGGTTATCCGTTTTGTAAAACCCGTTTTATAGTACAAACCTTCAATTATTTTGGCGCAGATGGCCTCGTAGCTATTGCGCCATAAACCCCCCAAAATCTCTCTCTCACTCAAGGGGGGAGGGGGGGGGGGGCTGGCCTGAAAATGTGAGCCAAGTTATGAAATCAATGACCCATGCTGATAAAAACACCACCAGCTGCATAAAATTTAGGCAGCGTAATTGAACCACATTTCTGCAATATCTTAAAGCACTTTAAAAATTTGGCTGAATCTTCGTTCAGTCTGCCAGATGCGCTAGCTTTATTGGGGAATATGCATGCGCGGCTTGAGAGCAGTGCATTCTGGAAACAGCGCCATCTTTGTGTCCGTGAGAGCAGAACGCCGCACTGCCCTGCCTGTGCTCGCGATACCACACATGCACGATGGATGCTCTAGGGTGGTTTCATTTGAAATCGAACATGCCTGTAGGGGCGGGTCTTTCGATTTCTTTTTTAAAAATATTTGTAATTGCCCCATGTCTGTAAAGAACAAACCCGCTTTTCAATTTTTTTTTCTTTCAATTCTTCGCTTTAGAAGAAAATCTGAAGTGGAGCAGGGTGCAAATCTGTTTTTTTCTCCATGATTTTTCTACCTAGTTCTGTACGCTGATGTGACTACGAAAAGCATACAAAACGGACAGTAATTTTCTGTATGCTCGTGCGCCATGCCGACTATTTTTTTGTTAAAGGGACCATGAAGACAACTTCGAAGTTTTATTCGACGATTGAGATGGATGTCAGGCACGTCTCAGATACTGTTGACCAAGTTCTAGCCCGAACAGAAGTTTGGGTGCCGCACCAATCGAGCAAACAGGCGCGGTAATAATAGCGCCGGGAACGATGCCTGAGACCCCACCGAGGAGGCGGCAGAAAGGTGAACTAAAGTGCGCCGTCGAAGCGTGACGACAACGGGCTCCTCGTCTGGTGATTGGTTCAAGCGATAGACGCGCTCTTGGTTTCGATTTCGGTGGTGAGATGTGATGAAAAAAGTTTATTTGAACGTTGGATAATATTTTGAAGTTGTAAATGGGAAATAATAGGTTTAATACCGTGTATAAAAGCATAATCTGAAGCGATCCCTCCGTTTGTCACTGGTTGAACGCATCCCGCACTGCCACCTCGGGCGTGTAACAAGCATCGAGCAACCATGGACAAAAGAAAGAAAAAGAGGTACGAGCGCCGGGGGCGGCGGAATTTTGGTTTTGGTTTCGTGCGTCGTCTCGTGTTCGCTTTGCGAACTGGTGTCTCACCAATCATGCCGTGTTTATGTGCAGTAGGAGGTTGCGCGAAAGGTCGGCTAAAGACGTGCGGTCGATCGGCCGACGTTAGTTTGCATAAACTGCCGACCGATGCAGCAATGCGCAGCATTTGGTTGCGCGCCGTCGTCTTGCGTAGAGCTGTGGACAGCGGTGTCAGGATTTGTTCGTTGCATTTCCGACCAGAAGACTTTGAGCAGCACCTTCTCGTCAGCCGGAGTCTGGGTAAAAGTGGGGCGGGGAGTCGCTCTGAGGCGGCGACCGAGGAGTTGGTGGTAGGTCTGGGGCGCCCTCGTAAAGCGCCAACCCAGAGTTCTGCGTCCTTAGCAGCATCTCCCGTTCAGGGCGTGAGGTCGCTGAACGGGAGCTCAAACTCGTCTGCGAGCGCGGCGTTGTCGTCCATTTCTTCCAGGTTTTCTTCACAGACCGCCATGCACTAGAGCGAACCACGGGAACCACACTGAGTGTGCACTAAATCCTACCGATGCCGACAGTGCACCCTGACGTCACTTCTCTTTCCAGAGGCGAAAAAGGGAAGAAATCTGAATGTTTCTTTCGGTTTCGCAAATTTATTTACAGGTACAGAAGTAAGAGTCGCAACGTTTTAAAAAAAATTGTGTGGCATGCCAGGACCCCAATGCTTCCGAAAATACCTTCTTTAAAAAAAAAAATTAAATTGCCTTCATGGTTCCTTTAACCCACCCATCCCGTCCAACCGCCCTGCAGAAGGCTCTGCGCCCTGCGAGCTGCCAGAATAGCTTTGATATTTATTCGTTCAAAAAGAGTATAGCGGGGAGTGTTGTGGCCCTCCGAGGCCATCGCGAAGGGGCCCTTTGTCCCATTCTTACCGGATTAGAAAGAAAATAAAACGCGGTTAGAGAACGCCTCAATTAGCTGCCTGATACTTTGGATTCATTTGGCTCGGTTCTTCACGTTCCGAGGTTTTTCGTACAATACAATTTCCATATAGCATGTAGACTGTTGATATCGTCATTACAAAAACGAAATAAGCCATATCGTGATTACAAAATGAAATATGCCATGTGTCGTGTCATAATGTTGCGAAATAATCTACCACAAATCAGAATGGTGTTGCGTCCTAAATAACGGCCCCTCATAGCCTACTTTTCGTTCCCGCGGAGCAGTGCATTAAGGGAAGCTACGGAGCTTCTTGGAAAAAATGAGTTAGAAGTGAATTATAGTGTATTTTTACCCCGTGAACCCGAATACCCAAACCATTTGCTGCGTAAGTACTGTTAAACGCGAGAAAAACGCGAAAAACAGTCGCTGTCCATGACGTCATCGACGGCTCTTTTGGCTGCCCAAGGCTAGGGGGGCGGGGCTTCAGCCCTATTTTGAAATTGCTCTTGTGGCTCTCCGGCGCGTCGCATTGAAATATAATTTTGATATCTGTTATTCTAAAGGCCAAATGAACGCAATTCAAGCGTTTTCTCTCAAATGTAGAAGTGCCCCATCTTCCCTTTAAAAAATAAAGCTACTTACTCTAAAAAGTGTCTAATCTCTTTGTGCGAAAAAAAAAAAAAAAAAAAAAAAAACGAAATGAACCAGTTCCCGATACCATAAGCAGCTATTAGAGTCCCAACTTATTTTTCTAGAGCACCGGATTTTAACGGTCACCCCGACTCCTAAATCGGTGTGCGTTTTCTAAATGGCACGAAATCAGAACTATCTGACGTACTGCCGAAATGCCAAAAAATTAAAAACTACAAGTTTAGATAGTGTTTCGCCTTATATACGTACTGATCAAAGCGTAGTTTTATTGTGACAAAGCTATGCTTTAAACAAGTTATTAAAACTATAACTTGCATAATTACGTGTTCCGATTAATCGCTTCTCAAAAACCGAATTGCCACTAAGGCTCTAGCTTATTTTACCGAGCACCGGATTTGTTGTTGTTTTGTTCGCCCGGACGAGACGCCACCGTCGCAAATCACTCAAAGAAGTAAACGCTGTCGCACATAGTAAAAGAGTAAAAGCGCGCTGGTTGGTTTGTGGGCCATGCGATTATATTTTTTACTAAATAACAGGTAGAGTTTTTTGTTTTTTTTTCGAAATGAGTTAATTATATTTTAAGCGAAACTAAGATAAAAGACAGTTTTCGTGGACCGTACACTGTTAGCGAAAATGTAATATTACGCCTGTTTACACCCCATTTTCACTCGTTAGCATATTCTTACACGCTCTGCTAGTGATAAATCTTTAAAAAATTACTTGGGGTAGTAAAAATTGGTGTTTCGGTTTCGGTTTACACGACTAGGCGTGTAAGCAACACTGAAAACACCCCAGCCCAACACTACAGTACCAACACCCCAAAACGTCGAGCGCCATGTTTCTGTCTCAAAGCGGTACGGCGGACGTAACAGTCGAAGGTGAGTGTTTGATTTTTTTTATCAAGTTTGTATAGAATGTAGCATGTCTCAGATTTTTATTACGTGCCGTTCAAGAACGTTAGACTTGCTTTGAGCAAGCCGGCTAAGGCGTTAAGCCCGATTCACAAAACCGGCGTTTAGCCACCCCGTCGATTGGAAACGACTCGACTGCTCGCCGGTTCTTTTGCGCGAGCTTTCGCTCGGGCTCGGGCGCTGTGAACCCTGTGAACTGTGGTGCTCAAAGCTAGCACAATTAGGCACGGCTAGCGTCCCGGTGGAAGCTGCAGAGAGCGGAAACCGAAGACACCGTCGCATAAGAGTGGCGAAGCCGCGATCCTGCACTGATCGTTGTCCCGCCGCTCTCTACGGCAATATGGACACTTCGCTGCTGGGTGTTTCGTATTTCGACGTTGTAGAGAAACTTGGCAAGCGCGAGGAGTCTCTATATCGTTTTCTCCGTCGCCTGCGTGGAGGAAACACGGTGGCGATAGAAACATATGCTCATGCAGTCAGTCAGTCAACTTGGACAATCCCCCTGTTGTCCCTCAATCCTATCGCATTCTTTGACCGCGTTTGTGACAACAACAACGTTTACCCAGTGCGAAAGCTTTCAGTCACGACGGGCTACAAACTGTGTTGTGCATTGCATGTAGCCCTGAGAGAATTCTTCGCCGGAGACACCAGCACATTAGTTTCATTGGTAAAGTGACCGGCCACTAACGTGTTTGGCAAATGAAGCGATCATGGGTAAGTAGAAATGCAAACAATGCTGAATGAATATTAAGGTGGTTGTAGCCAGAGCCTGCCAGTTGAAATTTCTAAACAGCAACCTTTAACAGTATAGTCTGCGGTAACTTCTTTTTGCACTTGGGATTGCAATTTTAAACACAAAGCCACTCCACATAGCTGTCGAAAATCGTGTAAACAACAGCAGTCATCGTCCCCGGTTCGGATGAGCGAAGCCTTAGCTTGATGAAAAGAATGGTGGTCTATACTTCTTGGTTGTTTCAATCAAAACCTCGCACAGCTGAACACACAAACAAATCAAGGAAATATATCCCGCGCTGGCTTGCAAATCACAGCACACAAGCAGGGTACATAGCAGAGCAGAAAGCACTGGCAATGAGCACACGGAGGGCGTCGGAGGCATGCAGCTTCCTTTCTTTTTCCCTCGGCGAATGATTGGTTTGCTGCAGCATTCCGTAAGCACGTTGACATTCAAAAGTTAAGCCTGATCTGTCTTGCAGTGCCTTGCGGAACGGCAAGTATCGCCCACCATTCCACAAGGCACTGCAGGACTCGCAAATGTGTGAACAGTGCTTTGCAATAAAGGCGATGATCGGGAAGCAGGTGCCCATCTAAAGACATTTAATATTGATTGGCATTGAACTAAGCTTTGGGCTTCATCACGTAGCAAGCATGGGTGAGTTGTAATTCAAGAACATTTAATGTTCGACGAGTTTAATACTTTGTGGTGCTTTCCCATCTGTTTCGGTGTCACGGAGTGGGGTTCAAATTAATAAAAATAATTCAATGATCCACTCTGAGGATAAACGAGAAATTACGGGAAAAGAACAAAAGAGCTAAGCTCGACCAGTGACTAGCGCTAGGTCCACGCCTGGTGTATAATCAGTAGAGAAAGACGATGACACAGGGAGGATAAGCAAACAGAAGATTAGATTTAATAAAGTGAAAAACTAAGCTGTACATGGCAATAGAGCACTCAACACAAATCACACTCCAGCTCAAAGCTATGGAGCCCTGCGAGCCAGAAACTAATACTAAAAAGACTCGACGCTCATAAAACCGGAATAAGCCAACAAAACAATGACGAATACTCGACACTAACAACGAGAGCAAACCAAGATGGAACTCGAACGTTGCCGTTACACACATGGTATAATCCCCCAAAACAGTCATGACAGAAATTAGCACTGCGTAAAAATCTTCCCTATGTTGAACAGTTTATACTTCAGAGCCAGAGGATGAAGTAGACAAGTCATAGAAAACCAGGCTTAGCTTTCCGGTAGGTGCTGAGTCCGTAGTAGTCCGTAGTCTGGAGTTGTCGGCTGAAGAACGACGTTTCGGTGTCCGGCGGTCCGGTTAGAAGCTTGATGAGGTCGACACCGCGCACCACACAGCCACGCGAGCTTCAGCACAACAAATTCGAACACTTGCCCGACAGACAGGGCAAAAGCCAAAAAATTACACATTCCAAGACTCATCTGCAGGGAGTAACCGCATCGAGCAGCGACCCGGCCAGCTCCGGGGTTCGACTACCTCCTTTGTTCCCGAACCCCCTTTTATAGGCTCGTCTACCGACCAACCTCCCGTTTCCCCGCCTTTCGGGTCAGTCAACTTCCCAGAAAAACAAAGCTGCCCGGCATCGACCCAAATGGCAAAACCTATTACATTTTTCAAACAACCAAACACACGTGCCCATCCATTCCCCCGTACGAGTCCGAAAACATCAATTATCGCCGATACGTAGAACACGACAACCACGACAGGTGACAGACTGAGCAAAGCCGCTGCCTCCAAAAAGCACGCTAGCCAGCGTAAACATCTTTAATTGTATCCCGGCGGCACCCCCGCATGTCAAATCGGCACCATATGCGAGCCAGCATACGCACCCCTCCGTCCGTGAGGTCAAAGCCACAAACTATGCGCCGGGATGATCCGCATTGCCCGTCAACAAAAACCCATCCCGCAAACGAGCAAACCTGTTAGGGACTTAGAAAGGAACTACGACGTGACGAACTGAGATTAAAAGTGGCAGCTGACCGTACCGACACTTAGAGTGGTCCAAAAAAAAATATCATAAAAATATTTAAAAAATAAAGAAAAGCCTGAATTTGTGACACCCCACCCCACTTCAAGACTTTTCACACGTGAAAATTTAAACACAGCACGAATTCAGACACATTGACGCCAAAGCAGCCGCTTCTAAATATAACGAGATAAAAAACGACCACATACGTCTCCAGGCGGTAAAGAGCACATATACAAATGAACAAGAGAGAGCGCTCCAACGCCCCTGAAGTCAAAACCCTACAAAGAGAAAATAGCAATAATAAAAAAATGATAAAAAGAAAAAGAAAACTCTTAAAGCCGACCTAAATAATCGGCTCCAACGTTTTCCCTGCCCTTTATGTACTAAACTTGCTGTTCGATGACGCCTCATACTGCATATAGTAGCGGGTACTGCTTCGTTCGCACTGGCAGATCAGTAGAGGTTTTTGGTTCATATCCAAGGAGATCTGTCCTTCTCGGAAAGTCAGAGAAGAAGATGTGAAACCCCTCTACTACGGCCTCGGCATCCGTCCTCTGTTGAGGGCTAAGGCCCGTGCCAAACACAACGTCTTTCGAGCTCTCGCTTGCTTCCATTAGTAAAGAGAAATCCCGTTCGCGTTCCTTTTCTTCGTAAGTTACTATGTTGCAGGCATTGGTCGCCCCCTCCGTCTGTCACTCTTCGCACTTCGTCAGCAGGTTGCCGTGAAACAAATTTGTCAAGGGCCCCAGATCCACCTCCTTGATAACGAGCTCGCAAGGATGTCTCTTCTTCTTGAAAGTCATTTCCTTGCCCTCGTTCAGGAAACAGCTCCAGAGGCCCTCATCCTTACGTTGTTCTGCCCACAGAGCTTCGGGACTGACGGTTTCATTTTGGATTTCCGGGACCTTTAGTTGCTTAGATCCAGCCGTCTGGCTGCTCTTCTTTTGTAGCCTGGTTTCCACGGCGGCACTCATGGCATACTCGACGTCGTCTTTCCTGTCGGCTTCGGTGGTGATCCCGTCATCAGCTGCCTTTACATCACACTGGGGATCGGGCCCTCCCGGGAATGTTGCCCAGAATTATGTCGAGTAATGGACTCTCCATGCAGAGTGCTGTTACCTCGCCGCTGAAGAAGGGAGTGCGCATCGACAGCCTGGCTTCGGGGGGTACCCTGGCCGTGCCATCCACCAGGTAAACTGCTTAAGACGTTCCCGTGAGGTCCTCATCTGCAATAAGGCTTTTTCAAACGACAACGGTGTTGCACCCGGTGTCGCGGAGGATCGTGACGACCCGTTTTCCCACTTTTCCAGTTCGTACTGGTACTCCATCCGTCAAGTGCTTCGTTTCGGCCGCGATGATCGAACTTACGATCGGGAGTTGCTCCCCTTTCTGAATGAGCCCGTTCTGAATGAGCCCGTTGGTCCTTTGGGCGTTTTTCAGCAGCCACGCAGCAGAAAGCTTGAGATCGCCCCGGGGTCCTTCTTGGGATCCTCCCTGGTAGGAACTTGCGGTGTGGCCCGTCCGACCACATCTTCAGCAGGAGGGAGTCTTCGGGCCTTTCTCCCAGCAGTCAGCAGCCCAGTGTCCCATGCGGTCGCAGAAAAAGCATCTCAAGAGAGGCCGTCCTTCTCCCGCAAGTTCCTTGCTGACGTCTCGTGGAGCATCAGGTTTCGATGTCTTCTCTTCCGCCTTGAATTCAAGAGACTGGGCCCCTTTTGCTTCCAAAAACCGATCGGCCAAGTCGGCCATGTCGTCCAGAGCTTTAGATTCTCTCTCCTTGATGAAGATGGCGAGCGTCGGCGAGCACCCCTTTATGAATTGTTCGGTGAGCACTAGGTTCCGGGGAGTGTCATACTCCTTGATCGTCTCGGCAAGTTCGACCCAACGGTCTAATAGGCTCGCCAGGCGTGCTGCAAACTGTGTTCTCGTCTCCCCGCTTTCCGGTTTGACGTTCCGAAACTTTCCCGGAATCCCTCTGGAGTCAGACGGAATTGTCTCATCAGTGCCACCTTCACGCCTTCATAGTCAACGGACTCCTCCGGTGCGAGTCGAGAAATTACCGACAGTGCCTCGCCCTTCAAACACAATGCGAGCATCGTAGACCATTGGTTGCGACGCCAGAGTTGTCTCAGGGCTAAACGCTCAAGCCGAAGGAGATATCCGTCTAAGTCGTCCTTGTTCTCATCAAAGGCCACCATCCAGCGTTGAAGGCTCGTTAGGACAGCGCTGTGAGTTGCCAGAGCCCCATTCGTAGGGCTCGCATTTTCGACTTCTTTAAGCCGAATCTTCAACTCTACCATTTCCTTTGCCTTGACTTGCCGCTCTTCCTCCCGATTCATCTCATCTCTCACCCAGTTTCGCAGTTCCACCCCCTCGTAGCCCAGCTCTTTCCCAAGCGTGGTTAATTCTACTCGCGACATGGTAGCACAATAACTCTCACACTCAAAGCAAGAAACAAACAATTACTCAAATCGCCCGCCTTCGTTCTTTCTCGTGGCCCTCCTCCGCAGTGGGGTCGTCTCCCTAACTTTACACCCAGAGCCGTATATTGGGAGAGTTTGGCCAGTGGGTGTGGCGACGAACGCGCTGGAGAGGAGAAAAGTAAATGAAAGGGAGGAGAGTGTCGAAGGAGCGAGAGAGGAAGAAAGGAGCAGAGAGGAGACGACTGCCATTTTTTCGCAACGCTGTCGGAGACTGGTCGGAGAAGAGCACTGCTGAGGCTACGCGTCGTCTGCTACGGGCTGACTTCTTTTTCGCCTGAATAAAAGTTTGTGGTCATACGTGGAGAAAACTTCATTTATTAGCTTTTTAACCCACCGAGGAATAACAGTATATCCTTCTCTTGCCAGAGCCAGCGATATAAAAGGAAATAATCGAGATTTAGATGCCGATCACATGCATTCCGCCGGGAGAATGAACGAAAATGGCGGCCCGCCCCACTCAGCTGCGAGCAGCCGGGAGTTCACGCGCATGCGCTCATGCCTCTCGCTCTGCGCAGCGTGCTGATTGGCTCGCTTGGGAGGAGAGCGTTAAGGCCCGTTCACACTCTTGCAACCGAGTACGATCGAGAGAGACGAGACCGGTTTTTAAGCCACTTGCGATTTCTTAGGACCACCTCCGCTGCATCGCGTCCGGTCTTAAGGAGTCGCAAAAGGCTTAAAAACCGGTCTGGTCTCTATCGGTCGTACTCGGTTGCAAGAGTGTGAACGGGCCTTTACGGCGGTGAGATCATAGACTGACCAAGCTCTCCCCATATACGGCTCTGCTTACACCATGCCACCGGTCCTGTGGCGGACGCCAGTTTGTCACGGAGTGGGGGTCAAATTAATAAAAATAAATGAATGATCCACTCTGAGGATAAACGAAAAATTACGGATAAACGAGAGAAAAAACAAAAGAGCTAAGTTCGACCAGTGACTAGCGCTAGGTCCACGCCTGGTGTATAATCAGTAGAGAAAGACAATGGCACAGGGAGGATAGGCAAACAGAAGATTAGATTTAATAAAGTGAAAAACTAAGCCGCGCACGGCAATTAATACAGTCAAACCCGCGTATAACGCACAGCATGAAACGCTCCAATCAGTTCGATATAGCAAAAACCATTTACAACGAACTTCCACGATGCGTTCGTTGTAAGGTGAGAGTTTCTTTTTCTCTCTCATCTCTTCTCTTCCACCTTGTAACAAAGAGCTGGAATCCTTTTTTTTTTTTTTTTTTTTAATTTTTTGCATGCTTGCAGAGTTGTTTTTTTTTTTTAGCTTATCTCCCCTTCCGAATCACTTCTCTTTATAGGCTTTGGGATGAGGTTTTTCTTGCTTTTTATTTGAGTACGTACAGTTTTTTCTTTTTAGTTTTCTCCCCTTCTTAATCGCTTCTCTTTGTCAACTTCGTTCGCGGCTTCAGCTTTTACAATTTGCTTTCTTTCCTAGATTTTTTGTGCATTGGAAGGGACAGGCTATACTTCGTTTCAGCTTCCGTCCGAGCGCAGCCAAAGCTACGTGCGGCCGGAGCCAATCACATGCCGGCAATAGGTCACGCGATCTCGCCTGCACTTTTGTATCACTCCGCTGCGCCGCCGGTCGGCCTCGCCGCCCGCGCTCGCCGAGTATTTCGTCTGCTACGGGTGTATCAACGATATCGTCTGCTACAGGTCTAAAAAGTGCCTTTTCGCGTTCTGAAACTTAGTCACAGGGGATGTAAGTACGTAGGCTGGCCGCTGGCATCTGTGTCCGAGCTTTCCACCTGTTCGGCGTAGTTTCGAGTTGTAAGTACACGTTGCAAGATCCCCGATGACCCGGCCGTCGATGTTTCCTTGTATTGTTCGGATATACCAGGGCTCGAGGCGCAGTCCTTTCCACCAGCTTCTCGGCGTTCAATGTGATCGGCAGGTAAAGGGGTTCCCTGATTTCGCCGCGTATCTGAATTGCAGTGGCCCGGACGTTTTGCTTGTTTACAACGCGTCGGTACGACGCGGCCGGAGTCTCCTGCCGAATTTGAAAGTAGACATTCATCACGACTTCTCGCGCCTGACGCCCAAAGGTGCCTTTGCGAAAGGACGTTTTGAAGCGACTCGGTGAGGAAATCAGCGAAGCGCACGTGATTCGGCGATTACGGGAACGAAATCACACAGAAAAACCGAGCGCTGCAGCCGTGTTACCAGCGGATATACATGTTTTCCCCACACCACATGCATTTACGTATATTAATAGAAATATAAACTTCAAAGATTTGATTCCTTTAGTTGCAAATCATTCTCAGCAGTACACATCTGGAACATTGTGCAGTTTTTACGCACAAGGGAGTTATTTTAAAATAAATTACTTTTGTGAACTACTTTGTGGTGCGTAGGAATGCTCTTCTCGAAGTTGCGAACCGTCCCTCAGCCTTTGGCTGCGCTCGGACGGAAGCTGAAACGAAGTATAGAAGGCGATTGTTTGCACGTTTTTGGAAGCCTTCCCGGGTGGAAAAAGTTCGATATAGCCAGTATGTTGTTCGTAATAAAAAGTACTTTTTACATGCATTTTTATTTATATTTTCCGTGAGTTTTATATCGACAGTAATTTGCTGTACCTGTGTTCATTCTAAACGGGTTTCACTGTAGAGCACTCAACACAAACCACACCCCAGCTCAACGCTATGGTGCCCTGCAAGCCAGAACTAATACTAAAAAGACTCAACGCTCATAAAACAGGAACAAGCCAACAAAACAGTGACGAAAACCCGACACTAACTAACAACGAGAGCAAACCGAGATGGAACTCAAACGTTACCGCTACACACATGGGATAATCCCCCAAAACAGTCGCGACAGAAAGTAGCACTGTGTGAAAATCTTCCCAACATTCCACAATTCATACTTCAGAGCCAGAGAATGAAGTAGACAAGTCCTAGAAAACCAGGCTTAGCTTTCCGGTAGGTGCTGAGTCCAGAGCAGTCCGTAGTCTGGAGTTGTCGGCCGAAGAACGGCGTCTCGGAGTCCGGCGGTCCGGTTTGAAGCTTGATGAGGTCGACACCGCGCACCACACAGCACCACACGCTTCAGCACAACAAACTCACACTTGCCCGACAGGGAGGGCAGAAGCCAAAAATTACACGTTCCAAGACTCATCTGCAGGGAGTAACCGCGTTGAGCAGCGACCCGGCCAGCTCTGGGGTTGGACTACCTTCTTTGTTCCCGAACCCCCTTTTATAGGCTCGTCTACCGAGCAACCTCTCGTTTCCCCGCCTTTTGGGTCAGTCAACTTTCAAGAAAAACAAAGCTACACAGCAACGACCCAAATGGCAAAACCTATTACATTTTTCAGACAACCAAACATATGTGCCCATCCATTCCCCCGTACGAGTCCAGAAACATCAATTATCGCCGATACATAGAGCACGACAGGCGGCAGACTCAGCAAAGCCGCCGCCTTCAAAAAGCGCGCTAGCCAGCGTAAACATCTTTGTATCCCGGTGGCGCCCCCGCATGTCAAATCGGCACCATACGCGAGCCAGCATACGCACCCCTCCGTCCATGAGGTCAAAGCCACAAACTGTGACCTGGGATGATCTACGTCGCCCGTTAACAAAAACCCATTCCGCAAACGAGCTAATTTGTTAGGGACTTAGAAAGGAACTACGACGTGACGAACTGAGATTAAAAGTGGAACCACACCCCTCCCCTTTTTTGATTGTACCGACACTTAAAGTGGTCCAAAAAAAAGATAATAAAAGTATTTAAAAAAAATAAAGAGAACCCTGAATTTGTGACACCCAGTTCCTCCATCCTGTGTTTCTTTTGTGCTTTTTCTATTACGAAGCAAGACATTATTCCAGCCGTAGGCACCAGATGTAATTCCCGTCTGCCATCATAAGATTATAGGATCCTAACTGCCGGCAGCTAAGTGTCATTTACATCCGGCTTGTGCATACAGTGCAACATCTTTTGCTATTCAACCGATCATCACTTGTGCACTGAGGGGCCCTGGATTGAAGAGCCGAGGCAGAAGTTTCAGCGGCGGTGTCACCGCCCTGGCGGCTTGTCGCTGAAGCAGAAACGGGGTTAGCTAGCTTTGCTCGTGGCTGGCTTTGTGTAGTGTGTGTAGGCCGGGAACGTAGGCTTATGAACTTTAGCAACAAGAATATTATGCGGCTTTGGTGTTTTGGTACGAGCAACAAACGTGACACTATCTGCTACGACTAGCTACGACCACCCACCGCAGCGGTGAAGGCGTCGAAGAAGCAGAACCTGTGTATTACGCCGTTGCCGTAACCCAACAGTGTTCATTTGTCATGAAGGGTTTTCCGCCCAGAGACTTTGCTCGTCACAGAGTGTTATTTCCCGTGTTTCTCTTTGTGTGCTCAGTGGCTGGACGGGCCTCATACAGCAGTTCTTCAGGCTCAAAGGTGACTAAAACTTGAGGGTGGATGGACTTGCAGCAATCCCCTCGGTTGGTGCGTGTGACAGAACCTTTGTACGGCATCATCGGGAGGACACTGTTGTAAGTTAGCAAGTTGTCCAATTGTATGTTCATTATGCTAATATTTGAGAAATCTTGTTTAAAAGGATGCTGGACCAAAATTTGGATTTCATAAAATAAGGCCGCGGGAGCTTTGAATGGGAGCTCTACAAACTCCGAAACATCACTCATACATTAATATCTCAAACGGATGGCCGTATTCTTGGAAAGGAAAGGGCGCAATCAAACAAGAAATGTGACATCATACTTCTCCTGGTACACTTTAGAATGAGGGAAAGCGGCCTCGCTTCTCTCATTCCCGCTTCGGTTCACCTGCTTAACGGGATGAAGCCTAGAGGAGAGGGAATGAGAATCGCGACATCACATGTCTCGTCGGCCTTGTTGAATCCCGCATGTTTCCAAAAATACGGCCATCCGTTAGAAATAATGCTCTATGTGTGATGTTTCGAGGGTTTTGCAGCGTCCCGCCTACCGCCCCAGTGTTGTTTTGCAAGCTTCGAATTTCAGTTAAGCATACCTTTTAATATGAATAATTGTGTCGTCAGAATGTCAGAACATGTCAGTTCTACACAGCTACTCTCAAACATTTTCGAGTGGTCTCGCCTGCCAGATTCAAAGGTATGCAACAGAAACTCCAGATGTGTTCAATCCCCGCAGGGGGCGCCTACACCTTCGGTGTTAGGTGCTTCGTGAGTAGCGCCACCACGGACCCCAGCCACGCGAGCCACCATACCCGCACGCAGGGGGCACCTGCCTTGGTAGGTGCTTGGTGAGTGGCGCCACCGCGAACCCCGAGCCATGTGGGTTTACCCACCCACGCCTGGCTGTGCGTGGCTTAACCCGTGTCCGGGGAAAAGGGGACCCTGGTGGTTGAGCTGAGCCCGGGGTATGTTTGGACCCTTCGGGGCCCCCCGGGCGAGGCAATACACCGCTTCGACCTCTGCTTCTCGTAGACGGGTGTCCTGGCTTCGCCCGACCAGGATGATTCAGTCAGTCGCCTCCTCTACCCTCTTCTTCCTTCTTTCACTTTTCCTCCCACCTCTTTCTCTTTTCTTCTACACTCTCTTCCTTCCTTTTTCACCTTCTTAGGCGGCAAGGGCCAACCTTGAGTGGAAACAGGTCCTGTCCCTGCAACCACACTAGGGTATAGTGCCCGGGCAGCACTGGTAGTGTAATTGTGTCAGCCAAGCCTTTCTTGCTATGGCACATTACCTACCCCCTTGTTGGGCTCCGTGGTAAGCGGTGCACCCGGGCACTGAACTTCCCTTCCCATCTTTATGGGTTCCAAACAAAAAAACACTGATCGGGCCCTGAAAAGGGTCCGCACCGAAGTAAAAGACCATCCTGCACAGCGTATTGAATTTATAAAATTCCCAAAGTTTCTAGTACTTCACTCAGAGGACGAAAAGCCACTTGCAAAATTATCCCCCTTTCTCGTATCAAAGGTGCTTGAAGGTATTATTGGAATAAATTTTAATGCCAAAAAGATGGCGTCAGGTGACCTTCTTGTCGAAACTAATACAAAACAACAAAGTGAAGCTCTCCTAGCTTTGAACTCCGTCGCAGATTACAAAGTCAGTGTAACACCTCATCGCAAGCTGAACACCGTACAGGGAGTCATCTCTGAGGATGACTTACTTGAAACATCTGAGGCAGAGATCGTTGAGGGCCTCTCTGGCCAAGGGGTGGTAGCTGCACGCCGCATCACCATCCGCCGAGACGGCGTTGAACGGAAAACCAAACACGTCATTCTGACCTTTGATTCGACTACACTACCAGAAACTCTGAAGGCTGGCTACCTACGGTGCCGTGTACGGCCCTATGTGCCGAACCCTCAGAGGTGCTTTAAGTGCCAACGGTTCGGCCATGGGTCACGGAGCTGTAGGGGAGCCGACACTTGCGCCAAGTGCTCCAGCAGAGAGCATGTTGCTGACACTTGTGAGAACAGTCCAAAATGCGCCAACTGTGACGGTCCGCACCCGGCATACTCCCGCTCCTGTCCATTGTGGAAGCAAGAGAAAGAAGTCCTTGCTCTAAAGGCAAAGGAAAATATTCGCTACCATGAAGCAAAAAAACGGTTTTCTTTCTTGGCGAAAGGCGGATATGCCGAGGTCGTGCGTAGGGGACCTGCACGGCCAGTAATGGCATCGCTGGGAACCCAGACGTCTCCAGAGGATATGCGGGTCCCGGCAGAGTCCCCACGCAAACCCGCAGGAATGGTGCCAGCGGCACTATGTCCCAAGCCCAGGGAGGGTGCTGACCCGCCAGCATCCACCCTCGGGCAGGGGATTGCCCCCCTGCCTTTGTGTTCACCCGGAGCCGGGGGCAGCCACCTCGAACCATTGCCCCGAGGAAGCCCGGTGAGACGTCGAAGCAGTTGGCCCCCAAGGGTCAACTGACGACACCACCGGAAGAGCCCATGGAAGAGTGTGGGCTCAGATCCGACGACGAGGCTATCCTCTCGGGATCGGAGTCGTCCCTCGCTACTCCCACTACCTCTAGTGGGAAACAGAA
The DNA here is from genome assembly GCF_016920785.2 of Ixodes scapularis. Taxonomy (NCBI): domain Eukaryota; kingdom Metazoa; phylum Arthropoda; class Arachnida; order Ixodida; family Ixodidae; genus Ixodes; species Ixodes scapularis. Next base: position 139,058,411 of record NW_024609857.1, read on the forward strand.
TGATTGCGCGAAAAAGAAAAATGCTCCTCGCATAAAAATTGATTTTAAACCTTAGTAACCCATTTTTACGCATTCTTGCAGTTTATAAGTTAAAGTTTATTTTAATTTTAGCACTGCTATGAGTAAACAATTGGGTATCATGCAGTGGAACTGCCGCGGCCTTCTTCGTAATATTGACGACGTTAATTTTTTTCTCGATGAGCTTCACCCTGTGGCACTCTGCTTACAGGAAACCTATCTGAATGACAAACACACACAGGTCTTACGCCGTCACCAGGTTTTAAGGAAGGACCGCCTTTCTCCTAACCCTTCTGGTGGTGTCGCAGTTGTGGTGCAGAGCGGGGTTGTGTGTGCTCAGGTTCCTCTACAAACACCACTCGAGGCAGTAGCAGTTTGCGTTCTCCTTGACCGACTCATCACCCTGGTCTCTCTCTACCTGCCACCCAACGTTCCACTGCAGCTCCACGAGCTACAAGGACTCATAGATCAGCTGCCTAAGCCTTTTTTTAATTTTAGGTGATTTTAACGCCCACCACCCTTTGTGGGGCAGTGTTCGTCAGGATTCCCGTGGTGGAGTTATTGAACGACTTTTATTATCCTCCGGGCTCTGTCTTCTGAATAAAAAGGAGCCAACGTTTTTTAGTGCTGCTCATAACACCTTTACATCAATAGACCTTTCCATATCATCACCAGCTTTACTTCCGTGCTTTTCATGGAAGGTTTTAGATAATCCATTTGGCAGCGATCATTTCCCCATAATTTTAGAAAGTTCAATACCCCTTTCTTCGCTTTCGACCCGCCTTCCAAAGTGGAAGTTAGAGGAGGCTGAATGGGCTCTTTTTGGTTTAAATGCCGTATTGGATCCATCGCTTTTTCGCAGTATGTCCCCCGAGGAGGCGACGGTGTTTGTCACTGAATGTCTAATTAATGCTGCTGCATCTTCTATTCCGCAAACATCCGGCGTCCTACCCCAGAGATGCAAACCCTGGTGGAATGAGGACTGCACAGTCACTCGCAGGAAACAAAACCAGGCATGGGGTATATTTCGCCGTTATCCCACTGCTTTTAACCTGATTGAATTTAAAAAGTATAGGGCCAAGGCACGTTGGACACGGAAACAGGCGAAGAGGACATCATGGAAAAAATATATATCTTCTCTAAATAGCTTTGTTCCAGCTAAAGAAGTGTGGGATCGCCTGCGGAAAGTTCGAGGAGATTACCAATCTTTCCGAACTCCTCTGTTTTCTTCCCCCTCTGTATCGCTGCAAGATCATGCAAATGTTCTTGGGGAGCATTTTGAGCTTATTAGTAGCTCCTCAAATGTTAGCGAAAAATTCAAGAAGTTTCAGTCGACTGTTGAAAAGCAGCCCATCTCGATGTCAGAGGGTGGTTCATATTTTTACAATAGACCATTCACAATGTGCGAACTCAAGGTTGTTCTTGGTGCAAAAAAGCAGTCTGCACCAGGGCCAGACAGACTCCACTATGAAATGTTAAGGAAACTGTCCCCTGAATCTATGAACGGTCTGTTAACTTTTTTTAATCATCTATGGCAAGCTGCTGCCTTTCCTCGTTGCTGGAAACATGCCCTTAATCCCTTTTTTGAAACCAGGGAAAGACCCTTCCACTCCTACAAGCTATCGCCCCATCGCACTCACAAGTTGCTTAGGGAAGACTTATGAGCGGCTTGTGAATCGTCGTCTTGTCCATTTCTTAGAGACTGAGAATTTTTTTGATGTAAACCAGTGCGGCTTTCGGGAGGGACGAGGGACCACAGATCATTTGGTTCGTCTAGAGACGGCTATACGTGAGGCATTTGTACACCGGCAGCATTGTGTCTCAGTGTTTTTTGATTTGGACAAAGCATATGATACCACATGGAGGTACGGAATACTTCGTGACTTGTACGACTGTGGTGTGCGGGGCCGCATGCTTCAGTGCATACAGAGTTTTCTCAGCGAAAGAACTTTTCAAGTCCGATTGGGCTCCACACTGTCAGATGTTTTCTCTCAAGAAAATGGTGTTCCTCAAGGAGGAGTGCTGAGCGTTACCCTCTTTGGTGTAAAGATTAACAGTCTAGCTAAGGTTATGCCATCATCAGTAAATTACTCTCTATATGTGGATGATGTGCAAATCTCTGTGTTTTCCTGTAACCTCTCCAGTTGTGAACGACAGTTGCAACTTACAATCAATAGAATGTGTAAGTGGGCAGACGAAAATGGCTTCAAATTTTCTCCTGAAAAAACAGTCTGCGTTCCTTTTTCATTACGCCGGGGATTGTCTCTTGATCCTTCCTTGCATCTTAACAGCATTAAAATATCAGTCCAGCAAGAACACAAATTTTTGGGTGTGATTTTTGACAAGAAACTTACCTTTGTGCCCCATCTGAAAACTTTAAAACGGAAATGCTTGATGTCATCAAGTATCCTAAAGGTGCTGTCGCATATGTCGTGGGGTTCTGATAGGCGCTGTCTCCTGCAACTGTATAACTCCTTAGTTCGATCCCGCTTCGACTATGGTGCAGTAGTATATGGGTCAGCGCGGCCATCTGCTCTTAAGATGCTTGACCCAATACACCACCTTGGACTACGACATTCTACAGGTGCATTTCGCACATCTCCTGTGAAGAGTTTGTATGTTGATACGCGTCAAATGTCCCTCGAGAAGCGGAGGCAGTACCTCAGCGTCTCTTATGCTTACAAAGTATTTTCAAATCCAAAACATCCCTCCTACAGTGCCCTTCATACTTGCAGAAGCTCACAGCTTTTCGAAAACAAGCCGAGCATTGTTAGACCACTAAGCCTCCGTTTGCAAAGTACTTGTCAATCCCTTAATATCCCCCTTCATGAGATTCCCTTGCTTAAAAACACTCGTAGGGTTGCCCCTTGGGATGCTCTGCCGATTTTCTGTGACTGGTCACTCGCAAAATACAGTAAGAGGGTCATTTCACCACAAATTCTCCGGCAGGAGTTCCTCTCCTTGCAACAAAAATATGCAGACTACCTGGAGTTTTATACAGATGGGTCCAAATCGTCGTCTTTTGTAGGGTATGCTCTGTATTCCGCCTCCTACAGCAAAGCCACACAAGTTGACTGTAAGGCAAGCATTTTCACCGCAGAGCTTTATGCTATTTTACTAGCGGTCGAACATATACTCGACAATAGTCTAATGAAAGCTGTAATTTTTGTCGACTCACAAAGTATCTTATTGGCTGTGTCCTCCCTGATGCCCACAAAGAACCGCCTTGCACAACATCTACATAATAAGATCATTAGCGCCGTGCGACGCGGTCGGGACATTAAGTTATGCTGGGTGCCAAGCCACGTTGGGATTTTGGGCAATGAAGAGGCGGATAAATTGGCCGTGTCTGCCCGAGCCTCGTCTATAACATTCAATTGCTTACCTTACCAAGATTTGAAACCACTTCTGAGGAAATCTATTTTTCTCAAATGGCAGCTGGAATGGGATACAGAGAGCAACAATAAACTTCACATTATCAAGCCCCTTCTGGATGTTTGGGAGAGCTCTTATAACAGGGAACGTCGTGTGGAGGTTCTTCTGTGCCGTCTAAGAATAGGTCACACCCGCGTGACACATCAGTATCTGCTTCGTGGTGAAGATGTTGCATTATGTGAACATTGTGGAGAGCTTCTGACCGTGTTGCACATTTTGTGGCATTGTTCGTCCCATCAACCACTCCGTCAATCATGTTTTCTCGAACTGTTTAGTGATCATCTCCCATTTCATCCTTCGTTTTTGCTTGGTGATAAACCTTTAGTTCCTTTTAGCCGTGTCTTAGACTATTTAAAACAAACAGGATATTTATACCATTTGTAAATATGTAGCCTCAAAGTAAACTTTTGTTATATTATGCTCTAATACGTTAAGTTTGGCGCATTATGGCCCTCGTTGCTGCTGCGCCAATAAACTCGTAATCATCATCAACCAGATGTGTTCAATAAAAGTAACATTTGCTAATATTGTGTTTTCTGTGTATCTGATGCACTATGTTGTATTTGTTTCGAACGCTTGCTACGTTTAGGCTATAAAAAATAGTCCAAATTTTATGAGCATTAAAAACCAGTTCAACTTAAATCCGACAGGCTTATTGAAAAAGAAGTGTTCGGTCTGAATAAAAGATTCCAGAAATTACACTAAAATAAATTGCTACTTGGGGTAGCAAAAATGGTGTTTTACAGTCGACTCTCATTATTTCAAACTCCAGGGCCCGTTTGCTCGAAGCGCTAACCGCGGCTGAAGTTAGCCGCAGTACCTAGGAGAGGGATTTTCAAATCACGTGACTGGCTCGGTAGGGATGCGGGGAAGCGTGGCGGTGCCCCGGTGAGTGAGCACCGCAAGCTTTGTAACTAATTTGTCGTTGTAGCTGCAGTACCGGGCGCGTTAGTCAGCAACGGATGGTGCAGGAGGCTTTCGCTTTGCCTTACCTCACCTCATCACAAAGCATGAGCAAGGCTCTCGCCACATTTGTTTAGATAGTCTTTCGACTCTGGCCATTCCTAAGCCTAAATGAATGCGGTAATTGTCGGCTTGGCAACATCTTTGGAAAGCGGATTGTCTTGACTCAATCGGTCGGGTATTGATTGCACACAAAAGCAGACAGCATCCCTATAGACCTTTTTCTAAATTACCCAAGCATCGAGAAGAACGCTGGAAGTATAATTCTGCGGTCCGCGCGCACTGGCCTTCCTCTTATGAAAAATTCGAAGTAGATAATCATAATAAAAATTTGACCAACGCACGTGCAAGACAAAATTTGTTTTAGACTTTTTGCTTTAGAACAGTTACTACTTCAGACGCCAGCACGTGTAACGCGTGTAACTACACTTGTAGCATGCACCTCGGTGCTTGGGAAATTTAGAGAAAAGTCTATTATGGTCTTTTGGGACGCTGTCTGCTTTTGCGTGCTATTAATACCCGGCCGATTGAGTCAAGGCAATCCACTTTCCAAAGAAATTGCCATGCCAACATTTATCGCGTTCATTTAGGCTTAGGAATGGCCAGAATCGTAAGACTATCTAAAAAATGCGGCGAGGTCATATGCTCATGCTTTGCGATTTAAATGAGGCAAGTCAAAGCGAAAGCCTCTGGCACCATTCATTGCTGTCTAACGCGCCCAATATTGCAGCTACAACGACATATTAGTTTCAAAGCGAGCGGCGCTCACTCACCGGGGCACTGCCATGTTTCCCTGCATCCTTGCCGAGCCAGTCACGTGATTTCAAAATCCCTCTCCTAGGTACTGCGGCTAACTTTAGCCGCGGTTAGCGCTTGAGCAAACGGGCCCTGGAAGCCACACACTTTAGTTTGAAATATCAGAAGATCGAATTATCAAAATTCATCTAAATACTGTCACGAATAAAAACATACTTATGTATTAAACTTAAAATCAGTGAAAAAATTGTAAGGGTGCAGGCGAGCTGGTGGAAGTTAACCATAGTTTTGTCTAACCCGAGATTGGGGTATTTCGGAAAAAGGACGAGAAGAAAAGAGGCCACAAGGAGGCGACGTCTCAAACACAGCTAAGGATTTTATCCCATCGTATGCACTTTTATACACACCACGTCCACACACCACCAACCAAGTCGACCAATGACAACATAACACCCGGAATACACTAAGCCAAACATAGGCCCAGAACATTACAAAAGAAAAATCTTTCAGCCAGACAAAAGGACAAGATAAGCCTCCGACCACACAAAGTCTACAAAGAACCGTTAAAAGGTTTTTTCAAACCCGCAAACACACGGAACCAAAGGGAAGAGGGCATACAAGACCTAATTACACAAAGCCAAGCAACAAACCATTAAACTAGCCGGTACTTAATCACCGTAAAGCAAAAAAAAAAAAAAAAAAAAAAACGGTAATTGGTTATTTTAACCCGCACTACACATTGAAGGAAAGCGGAAGAGGGTAACCATGAACCAAAATACACAAAGGGGAGAATGCAAAAGTTCCAACCTCAACTACACACTTGGAAGAAAAAAAAAAACAAAAAACAAAAAAAAAAAACGGGGGGTTTACATCTTGAGGAATTTTCTTGAGCTTTCTCCTAGATGCATTGATGGCTGGCTAATACAATTTCCCATCGACTTAATTCGGACTGTTTCCTTCACTACCCTTTTTATCTCATTTTCCTCTCGATGTATTACCTCCGTTTCCGACCAAAACACCTTACAATTGTTGCACTCAGACACGTGCTTGGCGATCTCCGAGTTCGGTGCCCCGTTTTTTACATTTCTTTTATGCTCGGTCAGTCTGTCATTCACGCACCGCGAAGTTTGCCCCACATATCTAAAACCACATGCTAAGGGTATCTCATAGACTACACCTCCTTTGCAAGCCACTGACCTGTCCTGATGTTGCCTTCTGCATTCCTTTGGAGGTGCAAAGAACGGAGTCATCCTGTTTAATTTGTAATCAGATGAAAACACTACGTCAACTCCAAATCTGTGAGCACTCGCTTTAAGGTTATGCGAAACACTGTGGTAGTACGGGACTACGGCAACCTTTTTACTTCTTTCTCTCGTTGTTCCATTTCTCTCGCCGAAACTTGGGGAGAGCTGCCTCGTGATGAAAACTTTATCATAACCCGCATCCTCTAACCTCACCCGCTGCCTTTTGAGGGCTTGGCCTACATAATGAAGACATGACTTCTTTAGAGCGTTTCCGATTATTGATTTGACCACCCCAGCCTTCACAGTCTTTGAATGGCAGCTTCTTCTACTTAAAACTGGCTTTGCCGATTCTTTTCCGTACTCCCAGCACACTACTTCTTGCACGTGAATACGTAAATCTAAAAACTGCAAAACTCCTCTGTCTGGCCCTTCAACAGTAAAGGTAAGTTCCGGTGCTGAGGCTCTCACAAGACTTTCTATTGCTCCCGTATCCTTCCCATGAAAGCTCATGACCACAATGTCATCAACATACCTTCTCACTAAAACTTCACCCGACCCCCAAACTGCCAGCCTTTCCGAGATCGCCTTATCCAAAGAGTTTAAATAAATTTCTGCCAAAATACGTGCCACCGCAGACCCAATACACACACCCTTCTTTTGAATCCACATGCGTTCCTTGAACTCCACTACCGTGGCTTTAAGATAAAGATCCAGGATCGCTAAAAAACTATCTACCGGAATCCCCGTACCTGATTGAAATTTTACCAAATTACGCTCCAAAGCCTCTCTAACCCTACTCATCAACAGCTGTTTTTCAAGAGAATAGTACAGATCTTTAATGTCCATCGAGATCAACGAGCATTGCCTCCCATGGTGAGCATCTAAAATCTGAACAAAATCGTCTGAGTTTCTTAACGAAAGACTGTTTTCCAATCTAGCGAAGTCCAAACCTTTTTGAAGAAACTTCGAAACCATGCTTTGCCACGTTCCGTTCTCATTAATAACCGTGCGGAACGGCATTTCCGGCTTGTGGTCCTTTAAGAAGAATTTTAAACTTAAAGTGCTTCTCGGCTGATTCAGGACTTTCCTGGCTAAGGTCTCTAAACCCTCGTCTTTAAGTGTAGCTGAGATGTCCTTCCTTAATTTTCCCAACTTGCCTTGCCATGCCATGAATACCGAGTCCAATGCCTCTGTTGACTTTTTTTCAAAAACCGCCAATGGAAGGACGGCAAACATACCGCTCTTATCGGTCTGTAACAATTCCAGTGATCTAGATTTAAAGTCCTTTCTTACTTCCGTAATAGCCTGAAAATTCCTCCTGTCTTTTTTATACGAATCATCCACAACTCTTTCCATTCTACTGACCGCGTAGTCCACAAAAGCAACCCTTTCGTCTAACCCTACTTTTCTAGCAATTGTCTGGATCGCGGAAAAAACATCTACTCTCGACGGTTTTACATTTACCCAAAACTTCGGTCCTCCTCTCAACAATTCCTCCGTCCTCTCTGTAAATGCGACTTTACAAGGATTCACAATACCGCACCTCCGAGCCCCAGCGGATTGGTCACCATTCACAAAACTACAACTATTTCCAAACCCAACATTCGACCTTTTTACAGCGTCCAACACTAATCTTTGTCGCACATACCAGTTTCGTTCAAAATGCTGTCTTCTTCCTGTGTCCCACAGTCGAAACCTCTGGTGGTTCCTGTAACCCCCTCCGAGTAGAATCGTCCAAAGCCGAACCGATGCCCTGTTCAGCTCAAGCACCCTGGCACTTGTGGCATCCCTGTACGCCTTGATGATCTTCTTTTTGCAGCTCCAGGGAATTCGGGTCGCCGAAAGATGCCCGAAGAGCCCAGGGTCCACGTGACGCTTTCTCAGAGAGATCCCGAAGAACGCCATGCCTGCCTGTAGGACGGCAAGGCGGCGTCCCAAAATGTCCAAAATCGTGTACGCTTGTACCAGTAGCGTAGTCGGTGGTGGGGAAAACGTGGCTCCATACGAAAAAGGGAATAAGCCTGCTTCTGGGATTGATAGTGAAAAAATTGTGAGGGTGCAGGCGAGCTGGTGGAAGTTAACCATAGTTTTGTCTAACCCGAGACTGGGGTATTTCGGAAAAGGGACGAGAAGAAAAGAGGCCACAAGGAGGCGACGTCTCAAACACAGCTAAGGATTTTATTCCATCGTATGCACTTTTATACACACCACGTCCACACACCACCAACCAAGTCGACCAATGACAACATAACACCCGGAATACACTAAGCCAAACATAGGCCCAAAACATTACAAAAGAAAAATCTTTCAGCCAGACAAAAGGACAAGATAAGCCTCCGACCACACAAAGTCAACAAAGAACCGTTAAAAGGTTTTTTCAAACCCGCAAACACACGGAACCAAAGGGAAAGAGGGCATACAAGACCTAATTACACAAAGCCAAGCAACAAACCATTAAACTAGCCGGTACTTAGTCACCGTAAAGCAAAAAAAAAAAAAAAAACCGGCAATTCCGGTCATTTTAACCCGCACTACACATTGAAGGAAAGCGGAAGAGGGTAACCAAAATACACAAAGGGGAGAATGCAAAAGTTCCAACCTCAACTACACACTTGGAAGAAGAAAAAAAACAACGGGGGCCTCCACTTTTACAATTTTTTCACTATCAATCCCAGAAGCAGGCTTATTCCCTTTTTCGTATGGACCCACGTTTTCCCCACCACCGACTACGCTACTGGTACAAGCGTACACGATTTTGGACATTTTGGGCCGCCGCCTTGCCGTCCTACAGGCAGGCATGGCGTTCTTCGGGATCTCTCTGAGAAAGCGTCGCGTGGACCCTGGGCTCTTCGGGCATCTTTCGGCGACCCGGATTCCCTGGAGCTGCAAAAAGAAGATCATCAAGGCGTACAGGGATGCCACAAGTGCCAGGGTGCTTGAGCTGAACAGGGCATCGGTTCGGCTTTGGACGATTCTACTCGGAGAGGGTTACAGGAACCACCAGAGGTTTCGACTGTGGGACACAGGAAGAAGACAGCATTTTGAACGAAACTGGTATGTGCGACGAAGATTAGTGTTGGACGCTGTAAAAAGGTCGAATGTTGGGTTTGGAAATAGTTGTAGTTTTGTGAATGGTGACCAATCCGCTGCGGCTCGGAGGTGCGGTATTGTGAATCCTTGTAAAGTCGCATTTACAGAGAGGACGGAGGAATTGTTGAGAGGAGGACCGAAGTTTTGTGTAAATGTAAAACCGTCGAGAGTAGATGTTTTTTCCGCGATCCAGGCAATTGCTAGAAAAGTAGGGTTAGACGAAATGGTTGCTTTTGTGGACTACGCGGTCAGTAGAATGGAAAGAGTTGTGGATGATTCGTATAAAAAAGACAGGAGGAATTTTCAGGCTATCACGGAAGTAAGAAAGGACTTTAAATCTAGATCACTGGAATTGTTACAGACCGATAAGAGCGGTATGTTTGCCGTCCTTCCATTGGCGGTTTTTTAAAAAAAAGTCAACAGAGGCATTGGACTCGGTATTCATGGCATGGCAAGGCAAGTTGGGAAAATTAAGGAAGGACATCTCAGCTACACTTAAAGACGAGGGTTTAGAGACCTTAGCCAGGAAAGTCCTGAATCAGCCGAGAAGCACTTTAAGTTTAAAATTCTTCTTAAAGGACCACAAGCCGGAAATGCCGTTCCGCACGGTTATTAATGAGAACGGAACGTGGCAAAGCATGGTTTCGAAGTTTCTTCAAAAAGGTTTGGACTTCGCTAGATTGGAAAACAGTCTTTCGTTAAGAAACTCAGACGATTTTGTTCAGATTTTAGATGCTCACCATGGGAGGCAATGCTCGTTAATTTCGATGGACATTAAAGATCTGTACTATTCTCTTGAAAAACAGCTGTTGATGAGTAGGGTTAGAGAGGCTTTGGAGCGTAATTTGGTAAAATTTCAATCAGGTACGGGGATTCCGGTAGATGGTTTTTTAGCGATCCCGGATCTTTATCTTAAAGCCACGGTAGTGGAGTTCAAGGAACGCATGTGGATTCAAAAGAAGGGTGTGTGTATTGGGTCTGCGGTGGCACCTATTTTGGCAGAAATTTATTTAAACTCTTTGGATAAGGCGATCTCGGAAAGGCTGGCAGTTTGGGGGTCGGGTGAAGTTTTAGTGAGAAGGTATGTTGATGACATTGTGGTCATGAGCTTTCATGGGAAGGATACGGGAGCAATAGAGAGTCTGGTCAGAGCCTCAGCACCGGAACTTACCTTTACTGTTGAAGGGCCAGACAGAGGAGGTTTGCAGTTTTTAGATTTACGTATTCACGTGCAAGAAGGAGTGTGCTGGGAGTACGGAAAAGAATCGGCAAAGCCAGTTTTAAGTAGAAGCTGCCATTCAAAGACTGTGAAGGCTGGGGTGGTCAAATCAATAATCGGAAACGCTCTAAAGAAGTCATGTCTTCATTATGTAGGCCAAGCCCTCAAAAGGCAGTGGGTGAGGTTAGAGGATGCGGGTTATCATAAAGTTTTCATCACAAGGCAGCTCTCCCCAAGTTTCGGCGAGAGAAATGGAACAACGAGAGAAAGAAGTAAAAAGGTTGCCGTAGTCCCGTACTACCACAGTGTTTCGCATAACATTAAAGCGAGTGCTCACAGATTTGGAGTTGACGTAGTGTTTTCATCTGATTACAAATTAAACAGGATGACTCCGTTCTTTGCACCTCCAAAGGAATGCAGAAGGCAACATCAGGACAGGTCAGTGGCTTGCAAAGGAGGTGTAGTCTATGAGATACCCTTAGCATGTGGTTTTAGATATGTGGGGCAAACTTCGCGGTGCGTGAATGACAGACTGACCGAGCATAAAAGAAATGTAAAAAACGGGGCACCGAACTCGGAGATCGCCAAGCACGTGTCTGAGTGCAACAATCGTAGGGTGTTTTGGTCGGAAACGGAGGTAATACATCGAGAGGAAAATGAGATAAAAAGGGTAGTGAAGGAAACAGTCCGAATTAAGTCGATGGGAAATTGTATTAGCCAGCCATCAATGCATCTAGGAGAAAGCTCAAGAAAATTCCTCAAGATGTAAACCCCCCGTTTTTTTTTTTGTTTTTGTTTTTTCTTCCAAGTGTGTAGTTGAGGTTGGAACTTTTGCGTTCTCCCCTTTGTGTATTTTGGTTCATGGTTACCCTCTTCCGCTTTCCTTCAATGTGTAGTGCGGGTTAGAATGACCGGTTGCCGTTTTTTTTTTTTTTTTTTTTTTTGCTTTACGGTGACTAAGTACCGGCTAGTTTAATGGTTTGTTGCTTGGCTTTGTGTAATTAGGTCTTGTATGCCCTCTTTCCCTTTGGTTCCGTGTGTTTGCGGGTTTGAAAAAACCTTTTAACGGTTCTTTGTTGACTTTGTGTGGTCGGAGGTTTATCTTGTCCTTTTGTCTGGCTGAAAGATTTTTCTTTTGTAATGTTTTGGGCCTATGTTTGGCTTAGTGTATTCCGGGTGTTATGTTGTCATTGGTCGACTTGGTTGGTGGTGTGTGGACGTGGTGTGTATAAAAGTGCATACGATGGAATAAAATCCTTAGCTGTGTTTGAGACGTCGCCTCCTTGTGGCCTCTTTTCTTCTCGTCCCTTTTCCGAAATACCCCAGTCTCGGGTTAGACAAAACTATGGTTAAAATCAGTGTGTAGTGCGCCGAACTTGTGCTGAGAAACGTAAATTAACAAAGACCTTTGATGGTGTCGGAAGGACAACTGCCTCAAGCAGCCATGCGAAGGTACTTTTGTAAGCGCGTGGGTATCTAGAAGTTTCTGAGCTCGAAAAAAAAAAAATTAGAGTCATCTCATCATTCCAGTCACGCAAACAAAAGAAAGAAGGACATGCGCTGGCGGGGTCAGCGGCATGAGAGTCGATCACGCTGCTGACTCAGCTATTTGCATGTGGCATTACTTCCCTCTTGTAAAAGACTCATCGTCTCTATGCAACACAAAATTAAATGAACAGCTTAAACAAGACTAGGTCAAAATACAGAGTCGCGTAAATAGCAGATTTTCACAGTCCTACCGAGCATACCTAGTTCAGTTGAGTCGGAAGACGTGAATCGCCTTCGGGTCGCAGAGGGCAGCGTGACAATGTTGATGTGCCATTGGCCAACGACTTACAACTTGGGTCTCATGTAGCGAATAACCTTGAGGTCGAAGCACCACTTTAACAGTTCCTTGCTGCGACGATGAATTGGTGTTTAGATTCACAGTGGGTAGCCAGGCTGAAACTGGGTCGTGGCGACAAAGATTGTAGCAGTCATCGTCAGGAAGTTGTGGCTTGCATCAAAATGCGACCAAGCTGGCAAACTTCCTCCGTTCGTTGAGTGACATACCAGGCGTCGTCGTCCAGTTCGTCTTCGTGGCAGATACCACACTTGCCCTAGGTATCGTCATCGGGTTCGTCATCAAGGTCGCCGTCAAGTTTGTAGTCGTGGTTATCGTTAAAGAGCAACTCCGGACCATACTTTCAATTTTGGGATTATGACTGTTTTTAGTGCAGTCAGCGTCCCTGAATTGCAAGGTGTAATTTTTTACTTGTTATTGTGCGTAGTTTTAAAGATATGGTCGCCTCAAAGTTTTGTTTGGGGCACGGCCAACAAAACCGAAACTATCCGCTCGAGGCCCTGGCAGCACTAGAAATCAGCCGCTATGTGAACGTGACGTCAGGATCGTTCTCGTTCAACGAGTATGCAGGCCGAGCAGCAGCTACTTCTGTTGCGCTAGCCGTCTAAAGGTAGGAGGTAAGCTGATTTTATTTTAATTCTGTATATGTGGTAGTTATCCAGCATATGTAGGAAGAGTTAGTGCGTAGACCCAAAAGCTAGCGACTGGAAAACCCATAAACTCATACAGTGCCGTACTCGGCGGCCGCTGCCACCGTGCGTGCGCCATGCCGTACTTGTCGCTAGTATACCCAAAAGGTAGCGACTGGAAAACGAGTGAACTCGTTCAGTACCGTACTCAGCGGCTGTCGCCTTGTGTGCGGTCTTCCGTACTCTGTCGCTAGGCCTAAATTGTCATCGGGGCTCCGTGGATGGAGCGGCGTTGCTCTACGACGTGCTGCCAGTGAAGTACAGTACTGGGGGCCCTCTCACTTTCGCGCTGCGGTCAGTAACAGACACGAAGCTTTGAGGCTTTCCGGCACGGGCTGCTGCGTTAGGGCTGTGCATGTCTGTGTTTGGCTTTTACGCTTCCAAGGAAAAAAGAACGCAAAGTCCACTCGTCGAACAGCGTTTACCCACACCTTCTTCAATTTCTGGTACGTTGGAAACTTGTGAAAAAGCAACTTCGGGTTGTGCAGCGGTTTGTTTGAGCAGCCCACAACACTACAAGTTGTACTCAGCATCCTTCTAGGAACAGTTGGGCAGTCTTGGGCGCTACGAGTTGCTCGCTAAAACCAGTCTTTGAGTCCTCACAACAAATAAACAAAAGGCTATACCGAAGCTACACGGGCTACAGATAAAAGAAACGGCTAAACATGACAATCACAAGTCCAAGTAGCGGTGGTAGCGGCTCAAAGAAGCGCACTCCGCGTAACGCTTGGAGGAAAAAAAGAACGACACTGACGTCACGGCCCAATGTTGCTTTAGTGATCGGCAACCCGCTAGCCGACCGCTAAGGTGCAGCGGCTCGCGGCGGGTCCCATTTTTATTATCGGCATTAGTTGAGAATGCGGCGTCCCACGGACGTAATATTTTGGCTGGGGTCGTATTTTGTGTCACTACAGCGATACCAGTAATTTCTTTAATTTCGAGTTTTGGCCGGAGTTGCCCTTTAAAGTCATCGTCCGGATTGTCCTTGGATAACTGTCAAAGCCGTAGTCGGGATCGTCTTCCATGAAATTGTTTGAGTCTTCGCCTGGGTCATCATCAGTGTCGTCATCAGTCTCGTCACCACGGTTGAAGACTGTTTGTCATCGAGGCCGTTGTCAGGTTGGTTGTTGACATTGTAGCCAGGTTTGGTCTTTGGAGTTGTCGTCCGTTTCATCATCAGCGTAGAAGTCGTCATGATGTTTTCGTCTAAGTGTGGTAGCCAGGGGCTTTGTCGAGTTTATTGTCCGGGTCGCTTCCGAGGCCATAGTTGAGGTCGTCGTTGATGTCACAGTTGGAGTCGTCCTCGGATGATTTCAAGGACGTCGCCTTCACATTCGTCGTCTTCAGAGTTATCGTGTTCACAGATGGTACGCTTTATGGGCATAGACTGCGTTACCCTGCACATCCACCAATATGTCATGAACAAAAACAAACTTGATTAATAAAACTTCAGATCAATGTTAAATGCAGCGAACTTGTGCCGAGAAACAAAAAGTAACAAAGACCGCACATACTTTGACAGCGACAAAAGGACGACTGACTCGAGCAGCCATGCGAAGCTCTTTTTGTAAGCCCGTAGGTTTCTAGAAGGTTCGGAGCTCGAACAAACAAGATTCTCGAGTCATCTCAAACATTCTAGGCATGCAAACAAACGAAAGATTCCCCATTCCACCCAACTCCATTCCAGAGAATTGGAATTTTCTAATACTAATTCCATTCCTTTGAACTCCTGGAAAGAAAAAACTGGGCCCATCCCAACTCCTGGAATGGCTGAACTGCTGCATCCCATTCCTCTCAATCCCTCCCAATTGTGAAAATGGCACTTGACAGCTAGTACTAAGTTACCGGAAAATAACGTCAGCGTAAAGCTGGCGTTGTCAAATGCGTAGACAACTGCAAAATTCAAAACCCTACCCGCAATCATTGATTTTACTAAGTTGAGCGTTGGTCGCACATAGCACTAGTGGCAATTGGTATGGGTGCACTGCAGATATCGATCGCACCACCAGGCGTAAAAGTCTCATAACAGAGAGGAAAACTAAGTCACCCATCTTTTCCACAAAAGAACCGTATATGTCCTCCACTTTTACGAGATACATAATAAGTGAGGAGTCACGCGTATTAATGAAATGCGGGCGGTGTGACATTGTCCCTGCCTGGTGGCCTGCAACTGGTGCTGTAATCACACATGGTCCCAACAGCCTTATGGTTGCATCTCGCAGCGCCAGGAACGACACTTTGGCTGTGTTCCAAATCTTACCCAAATGGATCCGAGTTACTCCGGTGGGTCGTGTCACGTGACAACACAGATTGAAAAGTGCTGGGCACGGGTAGGTTTTGGAACGCCGAGGTACAAAACCCTTACCCTGGAGTAAGATCGAGTAAATTGCCCTTGTCCGCCTACAACTCTACAGTTTGGGTTGCTTCACTGGGGTTGCCACTTTCATCCTCGAAGGAACATAAGCAGTCAGATAACCAAACCGTCACTTACCTAAGTGCAATAATGCCGTTTCGAAAGCCCCTTTGACGGCATCGACGCAGCTCGCATTAGAACAAAGCATATTCCATTCCTACTCTATTCTGGGCAAAATGTAACTACTAATTTCATTCCCAATCCATTCAAGTGCTGCCACCATTTTATTTGTAGTCGATTCCAGGGTTGTGGAAGTGCGGAATCGTTCCAACTCTGGAGTGGCAACTCCCCAACACTGGTGGTAGTCACCAAGGCACCCAGTTCAGTGTGAATGCTGTCCTCACAGCCCATCCAAAGCTGTTATTACTGCAACAGACTCCAGTACGACGAAGTAGTTGAATTCGGAAGCCTGTTGTGCAGATTTGTACCTTGCATTGTTTCCGGTATTTTTTATTTCTTTTGTATTTTATAATGGACAACTCTTCTTTGTTAAAAGGGTAACAAGCGTTGTAATTCCGGTATTGTTGCCAAGCCTGAAGGTTTTATCATCGGTGCACTTTTAAATAAATATATGCCACAGCCGCAGCTCAGCGATGAGCACTTACACTGCGACTTAGGTGTTTCGTTAGTATTCATTTTGATTGCTCGATAATGACGTTTGTCTTCTGTTAGAATTAAAAAAAAAACCAAAGCAATATTCAACATGATGGATAATTTTGGACACCCACGGCATGTGTGATCTGAGCATTTGTTCTTTTCATCTGAAGGGTGTCTCTTGTTTACTACCTATAGAGTATACGATATTGTGGACGGAAAAGATGCTGCGATCGACTCCGAGCAATAAAAACATTCTGTTTATTCTCGTGTCGTTGAGCTCGTGGCAACGAGTATGAGTAGCATTGTCATCTTTGGCGATGCCAAGGCTGAACCAATAGACTGCCGCAGAGCTATCGCCCTCAGCTCCGCACTGTGAGGAATGGCACGATTTTGTTGAAGTGATTGCGGCTCCAGAGAGGTGTCGTTGCTGTTGACATGTACCGCGAGCAGGATGACATACTACGTAGAGAGCAGGAAAGAGAGCGTTCGGAAGCCGTGCATGGTAGTCGACGCCGAGGTCAGGAAATGAGGCAGCAGACGGGGGAAATCGACCCTGTCGTGCTTTCAGTCCGGCTCGATCAGTTTGGAGTGTACAGCCTCAGACTGAAAGGGGGATGCCGGCCGACTGCGGGGCCGATGCAACATCCCCTAAGATGAGGAACTGAACTGGAGAGCGAATGCCTGTCGTGGCAACGATGAGGAGACCCTGGTCGGCTAGCAACATGCCTTGTGAACAGTGTGAAAATGTCGATGAATATTCACTTGCCGAGCCGGTGGGGCAAGCAAGGTGGTCGCAGCCCATTGCTGGGAGATGCCGGCGCTAGATGCGACAGAGCAGAGGCGGTTGCGGAGGCGCTGCAGATGTGGAGGCTGAGAAACTTGAATATGTGCCTACTGCATTTTCGTCCGAAAAAACAGAGCCGTTGCCGTGCCCTTGGCCACGAAGAACGTTCCCCTGGATAGCAGGTGCTCGGAGTCAATCATCATGTCCAGGTCACCAATTTGTAGCACTTTCGATCTTGAGGACGGAAGAGACGGTGCAACAGACGAGTTTAACTGTGAAAACATTCTCTTTATTCTCTTACCGTCAAGCTCGTTCCGACGAGTAGCTTGCTTTTATACACTGCAGTCATTAGCCTTATAGTTGATTTAAGTATTTTGCAACACTATTAATACGGCAGATTGGGCGTGTTGGTACGGCATAATTACGAACCAGCGCACAGGTAGACAGTTACTCAAAATTCAAATACACAAAAATATACACTCGCACAGCGCTGATGTGAGCTTTTTGTGTTTGGATTTTGGGTAGCTGTCTACCTGTTAGCTGGTTCGTAATATTGCAACACTGCCGTCTTTAGGCGGTGTGGAGTCTGAACCGATGGACCGCCAGAAGCCATTATCTGTATCTGTTTCATATACTAAATGCCTTTTTGCACGGCTCTGTGTTTACCTTTGTCTTCCAGATTTTTACTGCTCACTTGTTTTCTTAATTTTATTTAGAGGATACTACAGGCCATTGAAGGCCCAAGTAGGAGTGGGGTACAACATATGCACTCACACACCTACAACAACAAACAAATAACACGACATTAAGAGGTTTACAACAACTAACCAGCAAATATACAGGATATATATATTTAAAAGGGGGGGGGGGGCGGCACAGCATGCATCAATCAGCATGTAATTCAATCGTTTGAAATAATAGATGTGAAATTTAAAACTCATATTTAAGATTGAACATTATCAAACAAATGTGAATTTAATTAAGCTATAAATTTTATATAGACTTACTTTTTATACAATTTTGTCTAGATTTGTCAGGATACAATCTGCAAGTATGCATAAAGTAACTGGAAAGCTGAAAGAAGCAAATTAGAGATTGCAAAACCTACTTCTCAATAGATATGTTTTCCCAAAGTATTTACGTGATAGTGCAACTGAATTAAGGCTCCTTTTTCAGTTTTTTTTTTATTTGAAACACCCTAACAATACATTGTTTTCTAAAATTTTTTTTTATTATTATGCTTGGAAAATTAAGTTACCGATTGTGTTCAGTTTATTCTAAACTATTTATATGAAATTGCTTTTGAAATTGCTATGAAAAACTTTTGTGCATAACAGTGGCTAGATAAGGTTTTTATAATTTCTGATAAAACAAACTGACTAGTTTTTATTTAGTGACCGTTTCGCCAAGGTGACAGCAGAACAAGTAACGGATCCCGACGTCAAACTGCAGGAATTTGAGATATATGGTTTCTTAGCGAATGCACGCCACTGTTGTGACATATTTGAATATCCTTATCACTTGCTTGGGCTCAGCGGGTAATGCAGGTCGGCACTAGCGTGAGTATAAAGGCTGAACTGCATGAAGCGATTTAGCGAGCGACGGCGACAGTGACGAGTCAGCGACGTATTACGAAGATTTCTTACTATCACTCGTCGCGTCACTCGGTTTTTGGATTTCTAGAAAACATCGTTCCGCTTTCATGCGGCTGCGTCGTCGCGCGAGTGACCGAGCGTCAGCGAAGCGGGTCGCCGTCGCTTTTCTCGTCGCTCGCAAAATCGTTTACATTCGGCTTATACTTCACGCTGTCAATAATATCGACTCGAGCGCGCATAATTTCATTTCCACGGTAGCGCGTGTAAATCAAAGCCTAAACCAAGACGGCGGCTGCAGCCAGCAGCTTTGAAAGCGCCGTACAATGGACTATAGTTTGACAGAAGCAAGCGCACACTTCGCTAGCGCGTTCCAGCCTTGAGCGCTCAAACTTCCGAAAACGAAACCAGATTTTGCTACATTTTGGCTAGCTCGAAACATTTATTTTTTAACATAGGGTCTCTTTTAGCCATAATCTTGACTAAGAGAAATGTGTACCTTCCCAAACTATATTTTTGTCACCGTACTATATAAGTAATAATTGTGTAGTATCGTTACGTCCATGTAAAATACGGTGGGGGTCACCGGACCTTCGTCTGAAACAAAAAGTCTGCTATATATACCGAGCGGGTTACTATTGAAATTGAGTAGGAGTGTTGGGTTGTTAGTGCCTCTGTTCGTTGTTTGTGCATGTACATGCTTGTATGTTGATCTTGTGGTATGTGCTGTGATTGATGTGTTGGTAGGTCGCCGTCCGTGTTCGAGCGTGTCACTTGCCAAAATGTCTTTCATTTTTGTAGTTTTCCGCATACTCACTAAGTGGCGCAAGCAGCCGCCCAATTTTATTTTAGCTTTGTTCGTACATAGTCCATTTAGTGTGTAAGGAACCACTATAGCTTGTGGGCTCTGCGGCCCATCATGGGCCAAAAGAACGTGTGCTCCGCGCCCGGCGCGCAACGTGCGCGCGAGCCACGTTGGAGGCGCGGGGCTCGGCAGTCGGTTGGCTGCCACCAGAAAGTAAAGGTGTGTTTTTTCGGAGATCCGCCTCGTTGGTCCTTCTTGCGGGTGAGCAGTAGCACCGAACCCTACATTATTTGGCGCTCCACGCGAGGCCTACTGCTCGCCCGCAGGTTGGACCGCAGGCTTTTAGCCCGTTTTAGGCGTGTTAGCCTGGGTTTTCTTGCTTTTGCCATCCCCGATAGGCCTACGTGGTCGTTCGACTAGGCCTCGGCCACCGGACGCCATCTTTGCCATCGCGGCTTGGACATTGTGTATATTGTGCATACTGTAGTATATTAAGTGTTTTTCCGTTCTTTTGTGTTTTGTTTTGTTCTGTTTTGTCTGTTTGGCTGTTTTTCTGCGGTTGCTTCTCCTATGCAGACCCGCCATAGACCCGCCGCAGACCAAGGCGAGACCGGAGCGGTGCCTGACCCGACGTCCATGGACCTGATGGCTCGGGTGGCCAACCTGTGCGACACGGTCGCGCAACGCCTGGTCCTGGCTGACCACGGGACCCTAAGGCCAAGGTCCACGGCCCCAGGTGCCGGTTCCGTTGTACACGGGCTACGACCACCGGAAGTCCTTGGCCGACTTCCTGGCCGAGCTGGCGGCCTATAAGCTCGCCACGGGAGCCTCGGACGAGTACGTCCTTGCGCGGGTTCTCCCCTTGGCGTTCCAGGCGAGCGCCGCGCGCCGGTGGCGCATCGTGGCCCCTTTCCTCACCTGGGAAGACTTTCGGCAGAAGTTTCAAGAAGAATTTCTTCCACCTGGGTACCAGGCTCGAGTCCAGCGAGAACTGGAGCGCCGGACCCAGCACCCGGACGAGACCCTCGTCGAATATGTACGGATGATGCAGGAGCTCTATGACAGAGCCTGCCCAACGACGTCGGAGTCGGACAGGGTTGCTCGGGTGATGCAGCAGAGCCACCCAAGATTCCGGCCCTACCTGCATGGCCGCACGTATTCCACCCTGGAGCAACTGGCCCGGGACGCTCACGGCATACAAGAGACGCTCCTGGCCGAGCTGCAGTATCGGCCCCCGCCACCGCCTGAAGAAGCTCTTGAGCCGTCCTGTGCCTGGCGAGCTCCCGGGCCCAGAAGAGGTCCGACTCAGCGCCAAACCCTGGATGGCGCGGTCTGTCCCCCCCGTGCGCTGGACTCCTACGCCTTCGGGCAATGGGAGCGCGGGAGACCACTCGATGGTTCGGACCCCCGGCTACGTGCCCGGCCGGCTGGATCGAGGCTACGGCAGGGTGAAAGCCGTTTAAGGTCCTTCCCCCGCAATGCCAACCGGGGCGCCGATCGCTGGTCCAACGAGGGACACCAAGAAGGGCCGCAACAACAAGCGCAGGCAAGCCAGACGCACGGCCCTGACCGGCACCACTCGGTGCGGTGCTTCGGCTGCGATCGCCATGGCCACTTCCGGCGTGACTGCCCCGACCTACTGCGCAACAGCAATGCAGCCTCGGGAAACGAGTACGGCCGGTGGCGTTGACCCCTGAACGCCTGCCGGCCGCGATGACCATGGACAACTCGGCAAAACTTCCATCGGTATGCCGAATTCAGCCTGACCTTGAGCTAATTGAGCCTCGTATGACAGTTACAGTGCTCGGAGTAGCTGTGGCAGCGCTGATTGATACCGGTGCGAGTCTGTCGCTTATTGGGGACTACCTGATTGAACGCTGCAAAGGGCAGAAAGCTAACCTGCGCGAGACTAACGTGCGCTTACAGCTAGCGTCAGGACCAGAAATGCTTGCGAGTCAAGCCGTGAGGTTACAGATCGGGTTTAACGAGAAAAAACGCCGTCAGCGTTTCGTTTGCTTACCTGGTCTCACGGTACCGATTATTTTGGGGCGAGATTTCATTTTCGGGGAGAACCTGGTTCTGGACTTTCCGAACAAAGGCTACCGGTTGGGTAGTGACGCGCAACTGATTCCATTTACTAGACGAGAGGATTGTGTCGTCAGTGTCGATAACGTTGGCGTTAGAACGCCTGCTCTGCGGCTCCCATGTGCGGTAAGCGATTCTTTGCAGAAGTGTCCTGCTACGGACCAGCAAAAGCGGCGTCTCCAAAGACTCCTGGAAGAGTTTTCGCCGATGTTCACGGAGAACCCCGGCAGAACCGGTGTCCTAAAGCATTCAATTGACACCGGGAATACACAGCCTCTACGCTGCAACCCTCGACCTATCAGCGTACACAAGCGAGCCCTGCTGGACAAGGCGCTCCAAGAGATGATCGACACGGGTGCAGTACGTGAGTCACAGAGCCCTTGGGCCTTTCCGATCGTCCTTGGCCCCAAGAAGGATGGAGCGGCTCGGCTTTGCGTCGACTACCGGCGCCTGAATGCGGTAACCGTTCGTGACGCCTACCCGTATCCCTCGATTGAGTCGATCATGTACAACTTGGGGAAACGCGAGTTTTTTCACGACTCTTGACTGCAGTCGCGGTTTCCTCCAGATAGAGGTCGAGCCCGCTGACATTGATAAAACAGCATTCACATGCTACAGAGGGTTGTACGAGTTTGTGCGCATGCCTTTCGGCTTGAGCAACTCTCCTGCCACATTCCAGCGTCTTATGGACATTGTGCTTGGAGACGCACGGCACAACTACGCCATGGCATATATGGATGACGTAGTAGTCTTTTCACGCACGTTTGAAGAACATCTTGTGCACCTTCGGACTATTCTCGAACGCATGCAGAATGCTGGTTTGACAGTTCACCCGGGAAAAATGCAACTGGCAACATCTAAGATTAACCTGCTCGGTTTTGTAATCGACGATAGATCGCTTCGCCCTAATGAGGACAAGCTGAGGGCCATAACTGAGTTTCCTCCCCCACATGATGCAAAAAAGTTTGCAGAGATTTCTTGGCATGGTTGGATTTTACCGCCAGTTTATTCCCCACTGTGCAGAGATAACGCGGCCTCTGAACGAACTGCTGCGCAAAGGCGTCAAATGGCGTTGGACGGAGGCACAGCAAAATGCTTTCCTTCAACTGTCCAGAGCTATTGCTGAGACAGCATCTTTGAAGCTCCCAGACCTCAACCGTCCGTTTGTGCTGCAAACCGATGCGAGCGGCTACGGTTTAGGTGCTGTGCTGCTTCAAGACTTTGATGGTGTCTTACGACCCGTAGCGTTTGCTAGCCATACGTTGACAGCAGCTCAGCGGAATTACAACGTTTGCGAGCTTGAGTGCCTAGCCATCATAGTCGCCCTGCAGAAATTCAACATGTATCTTGATGGCGCGCGCTTTGTGATCCAGTCGGATAACGCCGCCTTGTCTTGGCTTCAGCGGCTGGAAAATCCGGCAGGACGATTAGCACGCTGGGCACTAACGCTTCAGAAATATGACTATACTATTGTGCACAAGCCAGGCTCACAAAACAAAGTTGCAGACGCTTTATCGCGCGCTCCGCTCGGCGAAGAGCACGTGCCCGAGGATGCCAATGTTGTGGCTGCGAGAGATGCTGGCTCGCGCTGGGGTACTTTGATTAGCCGAGATGAGCTTCGTGCTGCACAGCAGAACGATGGACTTTGTCGCAGGGTCTCTGAGTGGTTATCTTCACGAGACCGACGTGGCAACAGAGACGCTGACATGGGTCTTGTCTCGTACTTGCTGGCCGAAGATGGTCTGCTCCTCCGGTACATACCTCAGATCGACGACGAGGAGGGTGGCTCCACAGACACTCCATTTCGAGCCGTGATACCTCGCCGACTTCGCACGTCCTTCATTAGATACTACGATGACTCTGCTTTGGCTGGTCACAGTAGTGGCTGCAAGACTTTTGAAAAGTTAAGCCGTACTGCAACTTGGCCAGGAATTCGTCATGACGTGCTGAGGTACGCTCGTTCATGCCCGGTTTGTCAGAAAGCCAAACCGCGCGGTGGTCAGCCCCCTGGTCTCATGCAGCCAGTCGTGAGTCGATCCCCATGGGAATGCGTTGCTGTCGACGTCATGGGCCCTTTCCCACGCAGTCCGCGTGGCAAACAGTACTTGTTGGTTGTCACGGATCACTTTAGCAAGTGGGCGGAGCTATTTGCATTACGGTCGCTGACGTCCAAAAGAATCTGGTCGTGTCTGATGGAGACGTTCACACGCTTCGGATTTCCGGCGAAATTGATTAGCGACAACGCTACTTACTTTGCCAGCAAAGTGTTCCGAGACTCATGTGCCGCATTGGGCATACAACACAAGCGGACGTCTTCCTATCACCCACAGGCAAACATCACAGAGCGGGTGAACCGAAACCTGAAATCAATGTTAATAGCTCACACCGAACGTCACCCTGACTGGGACGCAAAGCTCTCAGAGCTCGCGTTCGCAACACGCACAACCGTTAACCGGTCTACAGGTTTTACGCCAGCTTGCCTTAATTTCGGAAGAGAGCTGACTTTCCCGCTGGAAAACACTTGCACGACCAACAACCGTGGCGCTGCTCGCTCATACGGTCAGTTTGCAGGAAGCCTACGACGCAGACTCAGGGACATCGTTCGTGATGCCCGGGAGAGCTTGGACGCCGCACGGCTTCAGCAGGCTGAGCAGTACAATCGTGGCCACCGTGACGTGCAATTAGAAGTTGGAGATCTTGTACTCTGGCGGACACACCCACCTAGTGACGCCTCCACAGGTTTCACAGCTTCCCTGGCGAACCGGTGGGATGGTCCGTATCCAGTGCGAAACAAGGCCTCACGCCTTACGTACACGCTTGTTCATTGTGAGTCTGGTCGACACGCCGGACCTGTTCATGTCACCAACCTCAAACGGTATTATGAATTGGATGACGAACTTCTCTCGCAGGTGGAGAGTGATGCCGATCCGGGTTATACTTAATTCTGCGAGGACTATACCTGATGTTGGTGACGAAGACGAAGATCTAAGAAGATGCGCGTTGCAATAGACTTGAGCGAGAACTAGTGCTCTCCCGACTGAATTTCCGCGGGGGTTTTGTGTGATGGACGCGCAGACGCGGATAGTATCCTCGCAAATTTAACTTGTCTATTGCCGCGCCCAACGTTATGAACGCTTTCTCGTAGAAGAAACCCCAGTAGAAGACCACTCACGGGCCTCCTTTTTTTTTTTGTTTCTTTCTGCTCTCCAAGATGCCTCGCTACCACCGACGGAGACGCTCAGCTTCCCCCCACCGCCACCACCACCACCACCACCACCACGGCCGTCACCCTCCGGCTCCGGGACAACATCGCCGCCGGCCCTTCTACCGACGCCGGGGCAACTCCGCAACCTGGACCGTGCTGGGCCCCAGGGCCTAGCCATCTCATGGACCTCGAACCTGCCCTGGGAGGTCCAGCCCCGGCCCCTGACCACGGACCCCCCAGCCGAAGTCCCGGAGCCGTTTCGGGGAAACACTCTTACCGACCGCCATCCCAACGACCCGGTGCAGTTCTACGATGAGGAGGAGCGCCGGCTCCTGTGCCCCCTCTGTGGGGTGCCCGAGATCCACAGGGGCACCCACCAGGCCGGCGCTCTCCACCGGGACCGGGAGTCGGCCGCCGCCGCCAGGGCAGCCGTCTTGCGCCTCGCGGCCATAGACGAACACAACCTCCAGCGGGCCCTGGCGGTCGTCCGGCGCCTAAGACCCGCCCTCCTCCGCCCCCCCTCGCCGGCCGACATCGCAATTAACATTGACGAAAACGAAGAACCCTTCTAACCACCCCGTCAACTCCAACGAACTCGGGGGGGGGGGGGGGGAGTTTGTGGGCTCTGCGGCCCATCATGGGCCAAAAGAACGTGTGCTCCGCGCCCGGCGCGCAACGTGCGCGCGAGCCACGTTGGAGGCGCGGGGCTCGGCAGTCGGTTGGCTGCCACCAGAAAGTAAAGGTGTGTTTTTTCGGAGATCCGCCTCGTTGGTCCTTCTTGCGGGTGAGCAGTAGCACCGAACCCTACAAGCTACAGTCTAGTAGAAAAGTAACCGCGTGTTTAAATGGCGCATAGCGCCGGCGTTCAGTTCGTCTTCGTTCGCTGGCCGTTTCGGTAGCCGATTCGTACCCGGAAAGCCGCAAAATTTGCGTACACACGAGATATGAGTGGATACGTCGAAACGTCGCGTACAACTTTGCTCGCGGTAAAGAGGTGAGCGGGACGTCGGTAACGCCGGTCGGGTACACACACAGCGAAAAAGTACACCCCTGGACGTGTAAACCGTTGTCCCAGGGCGGACTCCCCAAATGGTGTTCGTTTTACACGCGAGGCTCGGTGTATTTCGTTTGCACCCGAGCTCTCGTGTAAAATGAACATCTTTGAACGTGTACTTCGTTCTGCGATCACACGTCTAGGGGTGTTTTTTTACAATGGCGGCCGTTTGACGTAAGACGGTTTCTACGAGCGAGGCCCAGCGCTTTACACGGCTTTTCGCCGCAGCGAAAGCGTAGTTTGCACGTGTTCGTTCGTAATCGTCCATACGTGCTGAACTACCGCAAGCATTCACCCCCAAGCGCCGACGCCGTATCCATTACGGCGATTACGCGACAGTGGGAGCGACCATCGACTGCATCCAGCAGCGTGCTTCGCCATCGAGCAGGTCTCGTTCGCGTGGCGGTTCAGCCGATCGCCGAGGCCTCAAGCCGGTTGCATTGTCACCGACGCCGGGTAATTTCCACAGCAGTTATCTTATCGCGACCACAGACATGAACTTTATTGAAAAAGCCCGTTTGCCGCGAGCGACGACGAATAGCTCCGACACCGACCCGACCCGACCCTACCCGACCGGCGTTACCGACGTCCCGCTCACCTCTTTACCGCGAGCAAAGTTGTACGCGACGTTTCGACGTATCCACTCATATCTCGTGTGTACGCAAATTTTGCGGCTTTCCGGGTACTAATCGGCTACCGAAACGGCCAGCGAACGAAGACGAACTGAACGCCGGCGCCAACGTTACTGAAACACTCAGTTGGGAAACTCCCATAGAGACAGCCCTAAAAATTTGGCCCCAATCTGTCTCCGAGCACTGAGCTAATGACTAACACAACGCCACCATTTCTCCCGCAGCGGCCACTCGAGAAACTGCCCGTGACTTCTATTTTTGGCTTTGACAGGGGTGAACCCCCGTCGCCCCGGCAGACGCGCCGCGTGGAACTACCGAAGTTAATATGCACTTAGGTCGGGACGCGCTACCTGAAAGGCCCGCTGAGGCATGGTTTTATAAAAACAATATTAATTGTTCCGCAAAACCTTGCGAACTAAAGATAATAAAAACATCACGCACCCATCATTTGGTACTAAACTCCAATAAATTTCATACAAAAAGAGTCTTTTCCGTTTGTTTTTACGCAAAAACAAGCTTTCAAAAAGCTCAAGGTGATTACAGTACAGACAAACGAAAAAGAGTGGCGCTGTTGTCGCATTTAGCTCGGTCTCGGTGGACGCCAGCGGCCCAGGTTTCGACGGCGAGTTTCCCAACTGAGTGTTTTAGTAACGTTGGCCGGCGCTATGCGCCATTTAAACACGCGGTTACTTTTCTACTAGACTGTAGCTATGTGGTGTGGGTCCTTACACATAAATGGACTACGTACAAACAAAGCTAAAATAAAATTGGGCGGCTGCTTTCGCCACCTAGTGAGTATGCGGAAAACTACAAAAATGAAGGACATTTCGGCATTTGTGGAAGTGACACGCTCGAACACGGACGACAGCATACCAACACATACATCACAGCACATACCACAAGATCAACATACGACCCGACACTCCTACTCAATTATAACAGAAACCCGCTCGCTATATATATAGTAGACTTTTTGTTTCAGACGAAGGTCCGGTGACACCCCCCGTATTTTATATGAACGTAACGATATTACACAATTATTACTTATATAGTACGGCGACATAAATATAATTTGGGAAGGTACACATTTCTCTTAGTCTAGATTATAGCTAAAAGACACCCTATATTTAAAAAAAAAATGTTTCGAGCTAGCCAAAATGTAGCAAAATCTGGTTTCGTTTTCGGAAGTTCGAGCGCTCAAGGCTGGAATGCGCTAGCGAAGTGTGTGCTTGCTTCTGTCAAACTATAATCCATTGTATGACGCTCTCAAAGCTGCTGGCTGCAGCCCCCGTCTTGGTTTAGGGTTTGATTTACACGCGCTCCCGTGGAAATGAAATTATGCGCGCTCGAGTCGATATTATTGACAGCGTGAAGTATAAACCGAATGTAAACGATTTTGCGAGCGACGAGAACAGCGACGGCGACCCGCTTCGCTGACGCTCGATCACTCGCGCGACGACGCAAGCCGCATGAAAGCGGAACGATGTTTGCTAGAAATCCAAAAACCGAGTGACGCGACGAGCGATAGTAAGAAATCTTCGTAATACGTCGCTGACTCGTCGCTGTCGCCGTCGCTCGCTAAATCGTTTTATGCAGTTCAGCCTTTATACTCACGCTAGTGCCGACCTGCATTACCCGCTGAGCCCAAGCAAGCGATAAGGATATTCAAATATGTCACAACAGTGGCGTGCATTCGCTAAGAAAACATATATCTCAAATTCCTGCAGTTTGACGTCGGGATCCGTTACTTGTTCTGCTGTCACCTTGGCGAAACGGTCACTAAAGAGAAACTAGTCAGTTTGTTTTATCAGAAATTATAAAAACCTTATCTAGCCACTGTTATGCACAAAAGCACTCTGGAATTTCATATAAATAGTTTAGAATAAACTGAACACAATCGGTAACTTAATTTTCCAAGCATAATAATAAAAAAAAATCTTAGAAAACAATGTATATTTAAGGTGTTTCAAATAGAAAAAACTGGAAAAGGAGACTTATTTCAGCTGCACTATCACGTAAATACTTTTGGAAAAAAATATATATTGAGAAGTAGGTTTTGCAGTCTCTAATTTGCTTCTTTCAACTTTCCAGTTACTTTATGCGTACTTGCAGATTGTATCCTGACAAATCTAGACAAAATTGTATAAAAAGTAACAGTCTATATAAAATTTATAGCTTAATTAAATTCACATTTGTTTGATAATGTTCAATCTTAAATATGAGTTTTAAATTTCACATCTATTATTACAAATGATTGAATTACATGCTGCTTGATGCATGCTGTGCCGCCCCCCCCCCCTTTTAAATATATATATATCCTGTATATTTGCTGGTTAATTGTTGTAAACCTCTTAATGTCGTGTTATTTGTTTGTTGTTGTAGGTGTGTGAATGCATATGTTGTACCCCACTCCTACTTGGGCCTTCAATGGCCAGTAGTATCCTCTAAATCAAATTTAAAAAAACAAGTGAGCAGTAAAAATCTGGACATGTACAAAAAAACAGACATGTACAGCCCTAACGCAGCAGCCCGTGCCGGAAAGCCCGTGCCGGAAAGCCTCAAAGCTTCGTGTCTGTTACTGACCCGCAGCGCGAAAGCGAGAGGGCCCCCAGTACTGTACTTCACTGGCAGCGCGTCGTAGAGCAACGCCGCTCCATCCACGGAGCCCCGATGACAATTTAGGCCTAGCGACAGAGTACGGAAGACTGCACACACGGCGACAGCCGCTGAGTACGGTACTGAACGAGTTCACTCGTTTTCCAGTCGCTACCTTTTGGGTATACTAGCGACAAGTACGGCATGGCACACGCACGGCGGCAGCGGCTGCCGAGTACGGCACTGTACGAGTTTACGGGTTTTCCAGTCACTAGCTTTTGGGTATACGCACTAACTCTTCCTACATGTGCTGGATAACTACCACATATACAGAATTAAATAAAATCAACTTACCCAAAAGCTTACCACATATACAGAATTAAAATAAAATCACCTACCTTTAGACGGGTAGCGCAACAGAAGTAGCTGCTGATCAACCTGCGTACTCGTTGAACGAGAACGATCCTGACGTCACGTTCACATAGCGGCTGATTTCTAGTGCTGACAGGGCCTCGAGCGGCTAGTTTCGGTTTTGTTGGCCGTGCCCCAAACAAAACTTTGAGGCGTCCATATCTTTAAAACTACGCACAATAACGAGGAAAGAATTACACCTTGCAATTCAGAGACGCTGACTGCACTAAAAACAGTCATAATCCCAAAATTGAAAGTATGGTTCGGAGTTGCCCTTTAACGACAACCACGACTACAAACTTGACGGCGATTTTGATGATGAACCCGATGACAATACCTACGGCAAGTGTGGTATCTGTCACGAAGACGAACAGGACGACGACGCCTGGTATGTCACTCAACGAACGGAGGAAGTTTGCCAGCTTGGTCGCATTTTGATGCAAGCCACAACTTCCTGACGATGACTGCTACAATCTTTGTCACCATGACGCCCAGTTTCAGCCTGGCTACCCACTGTGAATCTAAACACCAATTCATCGTCGCAGCAAGGAACTGTTAAAGTGGTGCTTCGACCTCAAGGTTATTCGCTACATGAGACCTAAGTTGTAAGTCGTTGGCCAATGGCACATCAACATTGTCACGCTGCCCTCTGCGACCCGTAGGCGATTCACGTCTTCCGACTCAACTGAATTAGGTATGCTCGGTAGGACTGTGAAAGTCTGCTATTTACGAGACTGTATTTTGACCTAGTCTTGTTTAAGCTGTTAATTTAATTTTGTGTTGCATAAAGACGATGAGTCTTTCGCAAGAGGGGGAGTAATGCCACGTGAAAATTGCCGAGTCAGCAGCGTGATCGACTCACATGCCGCTGACCCCGCCAGCGCATGTCCTTCTCTCTATTGTTTGCGTGACTGGAATGATGAGACGACTCTAAATTTTTTTTGTTCGAGCTCAGAAACTTCTAGATACCCACGCGCTTACAAAAGTACCTTCGCTTGGCTGCGTGAGGCAGTTGTCCTTTCGACACCATCAAAAGTCTTTGTTAATTTATGTTTCTCAGCACAAGTTCGGTGCGTTACACACTGATTTTAAGTTTAATAAAGAAGTATGTTTTTATTCGTGACAATATTTAGATGAATTTTGATAATTCAATCTTCTGATATTTCAAACTAAAGTGTGTGGCTTCCAGGACCCGTTTGCTCAAGCGCTAACCGCGGCTAAAGTTAACCGTAGTACCTAGGAGACGGATTTTTAAATCACGTGACTGGCTCGGCAGGAATGCAGGGAAACATGGCGGTGCCCCGGTGAGTGAGCGCCGCTCGCTTTGAAACTAATATGTCGTTGTAGCTGCAATATTGGGCGCGTTAGTCAGCAATGAATGGTGCCAGAGGCTTTCGCTTTGCCTTACCTCATTTAAATCGCAAAGCATGAGCATATGACCTCGCCGCATTTTTTAGATAGTCTTTCGATTCTGGCCATTCCTAAGCCTAAATGAACGCGATAAATGTTAGCATGGCAATGTCTTTGGAAAGTGGATTGCCTTGACTCAATCGGCCGGGTATTAATAGCACACAAAAGCAGACAGCGTCCCAATAGACCATATTAGACCTTTCTCTAAATTTCCCAAGCACCGAGGTGCATGCTACAAGTGTAGTTACACGCGTTGCACGTGCTGGCGTCTGAAG
Organism: Ixodes scapularis; assembly: GCF_016920785.2. NCBI lineage: Eukaryota > Metazoa > Arthropoda > Arachnida > Ixodida > Ixodidae > Ixodes > Ixodes scapularis. The sequence continues at coordinate 139,089,526 of NW_024609857.1, forward strand.
TAGTAACTGTTCTAAAGTAAAAAGTCTAATACAAATTTTGTCTTGCACGTGCGTTGGTCAAATATTTATTATGATTATTTACTTCGAATCTTTTATAAGAGGAAGGCCAGTGCGCGCAGACCGCAGAATTATACTTCCAGCGTTCTTCTCGATGCTTGGGTAATTTAGAAAAAGGTCTACAGGGATGCTGTTTGCTTTTGTGTGCAATCAATACCCGACCGATAGAGTCAAGACAATTCGCTTTCCAAAGATGTTGCTAAGCCGACAATTACCACATTCATTTAGGCTTAGGAATGGCCAGAGTCGAAAGACTATCTAAAAATTGCGGCAAGAGCCTTGCTCATGCTTTGTGATGAAGTGAGGTAAGGCAAAGCGAAAGCCTCCTGCACCATTCGTTGCTGACTAACGCGCCCGGTATTGCAGCTACAACGACATATTAGTTCCAAAGCGTGCGGCGCTCACTCACCGGGGCACCGCCACGCTTCCCCGCATCCCTACCGAGCCAGTCACGTGATTTGAAAATCCCTCTCCTAGGTACTGCGGCTAACTTCAGCCGCGGTTAGCGCTTCGAGCAAACGGGCCCTGGTGTTTGAAATAATGAGAGTCGACTGTAAAACACCATTTTTGCTACCCCAAGTAGCAATTTATTTTAGTGTAATTTCTGGAATCTTTTATTCAGACCGAACACTTCTTTTTCAATAAGCTTGTCGGCATAAAATTTAGACTATTTTTTATAGCCTAAACGTAGCAAGCGTTCAAAACAAATACAACCTAGTGCATCAGATACACAGAAAACACAATATTAGCAAATGCTACTTTTATTGAACACATCTGGAGTTTCTGTTGGATACATACAGCGCTGTGAAGAAGTACACCATTCTTATATGAAAATAAGCTTCCTACCAGTGAAATTTCTCAAGTTGGACAGCCTTGTTGTAAGTCAGGCACGTTAAAGAGAACCCTGCCCAAGTTTTCATAGACACTCTTACAAAGTTGTTTCATCCGTACAATAGCGACTTCAAGGTATATGTGTAGAAACTTCCCAAAGTGCAAACATTATGTGAAGAAACTGCATTTCAAAGTTGACGTCCTCGCAACCCCCCCTATCGATAGCTGCTCTACCGGCAACAATGAAAAGAACTATAAAAAGACCGCTGAGGCCACATAACGTAAGACATGGTGTCCAAAATTCGCCATGGACAGCATTGTTGGTAGTTGGACTTGTTTGTGCTCACTCTTTTACCCAGTCTGTCGATTGACAGCTATTTAGAGTGCATGATAGGAACTATTTGTGCTGTAGACATAAAAACATGTATATGTTGCCCCCCCCCCCCCCCCCCCCCCCTTTGAATCTGGCAGGCGAGACCACTCGAAAATGTTTGAGAGTAGCTGTGTAGAACTGACATGTTCTAACATTCTGATGACACAATTATTCATAATAAAAGGTATGCTTAACCGAAATTCGAAGCTTGCAAAACAACACTGGGGCGGTAGGCGGGACGCTGCAAAACCCCCAAAACATCACACATAGAGCATTATTTCTAACGGATGGCCGTATTTTTGGAAACATGTGGGATTCAACAAGGCCGACGAGACATGTGATGTCGCGATTCTCATTCCCTCTCCTCTAGGCTTCATCCCCTTAAGCAGGTGAACCGAAGCGGGAATGAGAGAAGCGAGGCCGCTTCCCCTCATTCTAAAGTGCACCAGGAGAAGTATGATGTCACATTTCTTGTTTGATTGTGCCCTTTCCTTTCCAAGAATACGGCCATCCGTTTGAGATATTAATGTATGAGTGATGTTTCGGAGTTTGTAGAGCTCCCATTCAAAGCTTCCGCGGCCTTATTTTATGAAATCCAAATTTTGGTCCAGCACCCTTTTAAACAAGCTTTTTCAAATATTAGCATAATGAACATACAATTGGACAACTTGCTAACTCACAACAGCATCCTCCCGATGATGCCGTACAAAGGTTCTGTCACACGCACCAACCGAGAGGATTGCTGCAAGTCCATCCACCCTCAACTTTTAGTCACCTTTGAGACTGAAGAACTGCTGTATGAGGCCCGTCCAGCCACTGCGCACACAAAGAGAAACACGGGAAATAACACTCAGTGACGAGCAAAGTCTCTGGGCGGAAAGCCCTCCATGACAAATGAGCACTGTTGGGTTACGGCAACGGCGTAATACACAGGTTCTGCTTCTTGGATGCCTTCACCGCTGCGGTGGGTGGTCGTAGCTAGTCGTAGCAGATAGTGTCACGTTTGTTGCTCGTACCAAAACACCAAAGCCGTGTAGTATTCTTGTTGCCGAAGTTCATAAGCCTACGTTCCCGGTCTACACACACTACACAAAGCCAGCCACGAGCAAAGCTAGCTAACCCCGTTTCTGCTTCGGCGACAAGCCGCCAGGGCGGTGACACCGCCGCTGAAACTTCTGCCTCGGCTCTTCAAACCAGGGCCCTTCAGTGCACAAGCATGACACTTGCTAGGCTGCTCTGCCTGTACCAAGTGACACGCGCCCGCATGTTCCCTCTCATAATTCTTCTGACTGTACGTGCCCCGTATTGTACACGGCCATACTGTGCACATGGCGAAAGTTCCCTTTTGAAAGTGCTCCACGGTCGGCTTACAATGCTGCGAACACATAGCACATGACCACTATAGGTGACGACACTTGGGACACTTGCCATCCGTCGTTGTGGCGCAAAGTCGCTTTCTCAGTCGTCCTCACAAGGGGCAAGGAAAGGCAGGCACTGCATAAAAAATCAATACATATTATATCACTGGCTATGGCAAACTAGTTTCAAAGATGATACAGTCATGTCTTCTTAATATGGACACCTCCGTACTATAAAAATATTTTTTTTCTATAATGTAAGGTGTTTATATGAGAAAATTAAATTTAAAACAAAAATTGGATAACAAGCATAACCAAACAAACAGTTTATTCAGCTAAAAGATAATGAGATGTGAGTTTGCTCTATCGCTTTAGAGCCGTTTAACATGTAGCACTACTGTCGTTTACAAGAACAGATACCCAGGCTGTAAAGTGATGATCGGCTGAATAGCAAAAGATGTTGCACTGTATGCACAAGCCGGATGTAATTGACACTTAGCTGCCGGCAGTTAGGATCCTATAATCTTATGATCGCAGACGGGAATTACATCTGGTGCCTACGGCTGGAATAATGTCTCGCATCGTAATAGAAAAAGCACAAAAAAAACACAGGATGGAGAAACCGGGTGTCACAAATTTAGGCTTCTCTTCATTTTTTTAAATACTTTTATGATCTTTTTTTTGGACCACTTCAAGTGTTGGTACGGTCAAAAAGGGGGAGTGTGGTGCCAATTTTAATCTCAGTTCGTCCCGTCGTAGTTCCTTTCTAAGTCCCCAACGAATTTGCTCGTTTGCGGAATGGGTTTTTGTTAACGGGCGACGTAGATCATCCCAGGTCACAGTTTGTGGCTTTGACCTCGCGGACGGAGGGGTGCGTATGCTGGCTCGCGTATGGTGCCGATTTGACATGCGGGGACGCCGCCGGGATACAAAGATGTTTACGCTGGCTAGCACGCTTTTTGAAGGCGGCGGCTTTGCTCAGTCTGCCGCCTGTCGTGTTCTATGTATCGGCGATAATTGATGTTTTTGGACTCGTACGGGGGAATGGATGGGCACATATGTTTGGTTGTCTGAAAAATGTAATAGGTTTTGCCATTTGGGTCGTTGCTGTGTAGCTTTGTTTTTCTTGAAAGTTGACTGACCCGAAAGGCGGGGAAACGGGAGGTTGGTCGGTAGACGAGCCTATAAAAGGGGGTTCCGGAACAAAGAAGGTAGTCCAACCCCAGAGCTGGCCGGGTCGCTACTCACCGTGGTTACTCCCTGCAGATGAGTCTTGGAACGTGTAATTTTTGGCTTCTGCCCTGCCTGTCGGACAAGTGTTTGAGTTTGTTGTGCTGAAGCGTGTGTGGCTGTGTGGTGCGCGGTGTCGACCTCATCAAGCCTCTAATTGGACCGCTGGACTTCGAGACGCCATTCTTCGGCCGACAACTCCAGACTACGGACTGCTCTGGACTCGGCACCTACCGGAAAGCTAAGCCTGGTTTTCTAGGACTTGTCTACTGCATTCTCTGGCTCTGAAGTACGAATTGTTGAATGTTGGGAAGATTTTTACACAGTGCTACTTTCTGTCGCGACTGTTTTGGGGGATTATCCCATGTGTGTAGCGGTAACGTTCGAGCTCCATCTCGGTTTGCTCTCGTTGTTAGTGTCGGGTTTTCGTCACTGTTTTGTTGGCTTATTCCGGTTTTATGAGCGTCGAGTCTTTTTAGTATTAGTTTCTGGCTCGCAGGGCTCCATAGCTTTGAGCTGGAGTGTGGTTTGTGTTGAGTGCTCTATTGCCGTGTACAGCTTAGTTTTTCACTTTATTAAATCTAATCTTTTGTTTGCTTATCCTCCCTGTGTCATCATCTTTCTCTACTTATTATACACCAGGCGTGGACCTAGCGCTAGTCAATGGTCGAACTTAGCTCTCTTGTTCTTTTCCCGTAATTTCTCGTTTATTCTCAGAGTGGATCATTGAATTATTTTTATTAATTTGAACCCCACTCCGTGACACCGAAACAAATGGGAAAGCTCCACAACGTATTAAACTCGTCGAACATTAAATGTTCTTGAATTATACCTCACCCATGCTTGCTACGTGATGAAGCCCAAAGGTTAGTTCAATGCCAATCAATATTAAATGTCTTTAGATGGGCACCTGCTGCCCGATCATGGCCTTTATTGCAAAGCACTGTTCACACATTTGCGAGTCCTGCAGTGCCTTGTGGAATGGTGGGCGATACTTGCCGTTCCGCAAGGCACTGCAAGACAGATCAGGCTCAACTTTTGAATGTTGACGTGCTTACGGAATGCTGCAGCAAACCAATCATTCGCCGAGGGAAAAAGAAAGGAAGCTGCATGCCTCCGTGTGCTCATTGCCAGTGTTTTCTGCTCTGCTATGTACCCTGCTTGTGTGCTGTGATTTGCAAGCCAGCGCGGGATATGTCTGTTCAGCTGTGCGAGGTTGTGATTGAAACAACCAAGAAGTATAGACCGCCATTCTTTTCATCAAGCTAAGGCTTCGGTCATCCGAACCGGGGACGATGACTGCTGTTGTTTACACGATTTTCGACAGCTATGTGGAGTGGCTTTGTGTTTAAAATTGCAATCCTAAGTGCAAAAAGAAGTTACCGCAGACTATATTGTTAAAGGTTGATTTCAACTGGCAGGCTCTGGCTACAACCACCTTAATATTCATTCAACATTGTTTGCATTTCTACTTACCCGTGATCGCTTCATTTGCCAAACACGTTAGTGGCCGGTCACCTTACCAATGAAACTAATGTGCTGGTGTCTCCGGCGAAGAATTCCCTCAGGGCTACATGCAATGCACAACCCAGTTTGTAGCCCGTTGTGACTGGAATCTTTCACACTGGGGAAACGTTGTTGTCACAAACGCAGTCAAAGAATGCGATAGGATTGAGGGAACAGGGGGATTGTCCAAGTTGACTGACTGCATGAGCATATGTTTCTATCGCCACCGTGTTTCCTCCACGCAGGCGACGGAGAAAACGATATAGAGACTCCTCGCGCTTGCCAATGCCAAGTTTCTCTAAAACGTCGAAATACGAGACACCCAGCAGCGAAGTGTCGATATTGCCGGAGAGAGCGGCGGGACAACGATCAGCGCAGGATCACGGGTTCGCCACTCTTATGCGACGGTGTCTTCGGTTTCCGCTCTCTGCAGCTTCCACCGGGACGCTAGCCGTGCCTAATGGACCTTTTTCCAGTAAGGAGTGCCTCATGACGGTTTCGCCGCCTACTACAAATGGAGGGCAACCGGACTCGCCGTCTCCCATAGGAACATATTAGTGTCGCAAGAAAATAGTGCCCCCCAAGAATGGCGAAAGGGCGGCCAAGGGAAAAGGGTGTGCGCGTGCGCAGACACTTACGGGAAAAAGGTCCATTGTGCTAGCTTTGAGCACCACAGTTCATAGGGTTCACAGCGCCCGAGCGAAAGCTCGCGCAAAAGAACCGGCGAGCAGTCGAGTCGTTTCCAATCGACGGGGTGGCTAAACGCCGGTTGTGTGAATCGGGCTTAACGCCTGAGCCGGCTTGCTCAAAGCAAATCTAGCGTCCTTGAATGTCACGTAATAAAAATCTGTGGTCGCGAAAAGATAACTCCTGTGAAAATTACCCGGCGTCGGTGACGATGCAACCGGCTTGAGGCCTCGGCGATCGGCTGAACCGCCACGGGAACGGGACCTGCTCGATGGGGAAACACGCTGCTGGATGCAGTCGATGGTCGCTCCCACTGTCGCGTAATCGCCGTAATGGATACGGCGTCGGCGATTGGGGGTGAATGCCTGCGGTAGTTCAGCACGTATGGACGATTACGAACGAACACGTGCAAACTACGCTTTCGCTGCGGCGAAAAGCCGTGTAAAGCGCTGGGCCTCGCTCGTAGAAACCGTCTTACGTCAAACGGCCGCCATTGTAAAAAAACACCCCTAGACGTGTGATCGCAAAACGAAGTACACGTTCAAAGATGTTAATTTTACACGAGACCTCGGGTGCAAACGAAATACACCGAGCCTCGCGTGTAAAACGAACACCATTTGGGGAGTCCGCCCTGGGACAACGGTTTGCACGTCCAGGGGTGTACTTTTTCGCTGTATGTGTACGCTATAGCTTTGCGTACGCAAGGAAATTGCGGGTCGTGCGCAGAACGCAATAGAAGGGCTAGCGTATTGCGTACGCACGGAACGCTGGGGATTTTGAGTCGCGGGCTAGCGGGCTTTGCGGGACGCTCTCGAGAGATCTCGGACCCAACGAGAGCGCCGCAGTTTCAAGATGGCGGTTACCTCGACTGGCGCTGCAAGGGTAGCAAGGGCGACGCGGTGTTTGCGAAGTTCTGTGTTACGTGAAATTGCGTGGTGTTCAGCTCGGCAATTCTTTCTGGGACCTACCGCGGTCGAATCAGATCGCCGTGCAGCTGAAGGAGTGCACAGTGAAAATGTTCGCCGCTCGCTATGTGCGTCAACGCTGCGATCTGCTCAACGCTAAGCCTATTCGCACAATTCATCGCCGACGTACGAACGACTCTAAAAGAAATCGCCGAAGTTCTCGCTATGCACTGGACATCAGTAGGTCATGAACTTCATTCCGCGATAGCATTGATAAAAGGTGCCGTTTCCACGGGACGAGTGACGGAGGTTCCGTGGTCGAATTTGGCTACGCACTCGTACTCGTAGCCTCTGTACCCCGCAGAAAAGCGCGCTTGACGAGGCAGCTGTGGCTTGGTTTAATTTGAAATAAAATGATTCGACACGTACGTTTTCATTTTCAATATCTCTTTCCAGGAGCATGGTTGCGCTATAAGCACGCGGAATTCTACGGCTCTAACAAATTTAACCAAGATCATGCGCGGTGTTCACTGGAAAACGTAATGCACAACTAAATTCGGTCCAAGCAGGTCATTTTTAGCGTAGGCTATACTATTGCGTACGTAAGAGCCAGCAACGCTATACTAAAACTGTCTAAAGTCGAATGTTTGCGCATCAGTGAGCCATGTACTGCGGCCACCTCCGCGGTGGTCTTCGTCGCATACTATGACCGATTCAAGTTTAAAAACATTAGATCGGTGCACCGACGGGTATAGTCATTATTTCAGCAGAAAATACCTTATTTCAGTTTTTAGATTTATCTATTTAAAAAAAAAAAAGGAAAAAAGCTTTTTAGTAGAGTTTTAGAGCCGTCTCGGACACGATTTAGCTGATAATATATTCCATGATAATTTTTGCCTTATTCTTGCAAGGAAAGAATTCTCGTGCTTACACTGCTACAGGGTCTATATTTTTATTCGCGGGATCCTAATCTGGGGACAAAACCGCTGTTCTGCCAGTGACGCCACGGCGAGGACAGAGCAACCAATCATTACATTGAGTGCAAGCTCGCTCTCGCGGCTAATAGAGGCACCATATTGGCGCGGACGGCTTCCAACTTCGTTCTCAGTCGGAGTTGAAATTTCCACAAACCTCCACGATGTTACAAAGAAAGGTTGACGAAACGACGAACATTTTATGCTCCCTCTTTGCCCTGGGGATAGGCCCATAGCTCTCAAGTTTTGAGCAGCGCTCCAGGCGAGCAAAATAGAATATTTGTATCAAATTTCGAACATCCGTCAATACGCTTCCCCACTAGAGTTTTAGATGCGGAGCATCTCTTGCTCGGGTCTATGTCCCGCGGCGTCGTAGTCCGCACTCACACTACGCATGCGCAACTCTCCTCCTTCCCTCTTTCCAACAGCTGCGCGTTACTCTCTCCGCTCGCTCTCTCTCTACCAGCTGCGCGCACTTCGCGTGCGTTCGCTTCTACTCACACCGCGCGCGCATGCGCAACTCTCCTCCTCTAGTCTCCTCTCCTTCAAGTGTGAATATAAGCAGCGGTAGCGTGCTGCGCGCGTTCAAGGGGAGGAAGTGCCCGAGTGGGCTAACGCGTCTCAGCTCGGAGCGTGGAGCGAAAGCTTGCGCTGGGAACCTCCTGGGTTCGATCCCCGCCGCCCCCGCCTGTTTCGATCTGGATGCGTACCGGCACGCGTTCGTGTGATTACTACTGCGTTATGCACGTTAAAAATCCCAGGTTAGCGGTTGTACTGCACTGGCTAAATTTATCATCTACAGCTAAGAGACCGATTGCCCGTTGTGGCGCATCTCCATCAAGGCTGCATAAACATACAGAGCAAATCAATTTCTGCGCGCGTTCAGTTCACCCGCTGTTGACTCCACTTCACTCCGTTCTTCCGATGAAGTGTGATGGAAGCAACAGTCCCGTCAGTTAGTGGGTTGGCGCAAGCAAGCGTCAGCACCACTGACGGTACAAGCGCTAACTCACATCTGTCGCTTTAATAATCACACAGAAGACGAGAAAGAAGTAGCGTTTCTCTCTCGTCTTTCTTTTCGGTATGAAAATTCCCAAAATGAGGTAGGGGCTCATTTCTTGCACGTCCCAGATTATGCAAAGCCGCACACGCGGTGATGATGCTGCATGAGTGGCGAGTCTTGTGCTGGAGCCGCATATCCAAACAGGGAAATCGTCTCTTCCAGACCCCAAAGGCCCTCTCGACGGAGTTCCTCGTTCGGATCTGGGCCTTGTTGTACCTAAATCAAATTATAAGGCATGTGATCGATTTTTAGGCATCTGGGAACATACTTGCAATCACTGTATTTTCTTTTTCAGTATGGAAATAACAGGTTGACATTCTTTTGTCGAGGTTAGATATGTTTTATTGACAACTTTTCGTGCACGCACGGCTTCATGATACTGTTGACATCTCATGGAAACTTTTTCGTTCTTGCGACATTTCGTCGACAAACGTTTTCTTCTGCTAGGTGGATTGAATTTAGTGGTCGCGGTCGTCAAATCTTATGATTTTTTTTTCATTTGCCTAATGCTGAAAAAGAAAAATTAGACTGAATTTACTTTTTAGTGAATGAACCACCGACGGCGGGGCAAGCTATGTCTTAAACAGACCACACGATCACACCTCGCTTTGCTCCGCTCTGCTAGGGGAAATGGTTCATTAGCGATGTGCGCGACCAAAAGCGCCGCTGCGGTCAGCTTTCGACGATTGGCCAAACCGTGGGCATATGAGCATTGTCAGATTGTCAGCTTTGACGGTGTTACTTTCGGATTGCAATGACTCCTAGCTTCCACTGTGCTTTTTAAACACACCACCGAAGTCGTCGTCGCACCTGATGGTAAGTAGACAGGATAACAACTGGTGACGTCACGTCGAGGCAAATCCCACTCGTGACGTCACGGATGGAAACCATAACAGGGCGCCATTGAAACATCTCGGTGCTAAAATAATCTCAAGTTCGAGCTTGCACCAAGCCTTGTCGAAACCGCCAAGGGTTCGGCAAGGTAGGAAAGAACATTGGATATCGGCGAAGTGATCTGTCCATGAAACGCTTGAAGAACTGTTTGTCACCGGCAATGACTGCCTGCTATTACAGACATTAGTGATGTTGTCAGTGCAGTACCAAAACAAATCTTATACTTCTGCCGATGATTTGGCTTACCTCCCTCCGGGACTATTTGCCGCTCCAGGGTTTGCGAGCGGCGTCATCAGGAAAGGGAGACAGGCATAGCCCATATCCCCCAGCAGGACGCCGGGCACTCTGCTCTCCTCGTAAAGGGCACGCGCACGACTGCCATCAAAGATGCGGCTGTCGTGCACAGATCCTGGCCAACTTGCCACAACATCAAAGAACTGTAGCTGTGGGCCGGTGATGGCCTGCAGGTATATAACATTGCATTAATACGGCAATTTGGGCCAGTTGGCTCATGCTCGAAAACAAGTGAAACAACTGCCCCCCCCCCCCCCCCCCCCCCCCCCCGGGGCTGGCTACGTGCCTGTTGCCCGTAAATAACGTCGCATATGCAAGCTAGGTATAGGCTGTGCAATGGCTATTTCGAGCGGGCCCAGAGGTGTACAATAAGCAGCAACAACACAGCTGATGAAAGGGTTTCCCTATGTTTTACAATGATCGGGTTGAACAGCTGAAATCGTTTTGCATGAGCATTACCCATGCTTCCCAGCCTGGCAGTTTAGTAGGCAAGCTACGTCAATAAAGGGGGTATAAGAAATATGAGCTCACCTGGACGTTCAGGGAGAAGACTCCTTTCCTATTGCGATAAACTTCCGCATCATCTCCGCCGGGGCTTCTGATGCGCACGTGGGTGCAGTCGATGCAACCCGTGACGCCAGGAAACTGCCCCATTGCGTAGAAGTCGCGCATAACGCCGTGGTACTCCGACGCAGCCGGGAAGTGCACCAGCCTTCGGAAGAGCACCCTCGCGATGAGCGTCGTCACCGTCCTCACTGTGCGGCAGACAGTCGGCTGGGAGACATGCACCAGGTCTCCCGCTACCATCTGGAAGGTCCCGGCGCCGTAAAAGCGAAGGGTGACCAGCAACTGGAGCAGGGGGGTGAGCGGCAGTCCTCGGTTGTCGCCGGTTTGCTGGAGAGGCAGCAGCGTCAGGAGTTCCCTCACCGTCGTCTTCGTAAAGCGATATCTCGCGAGGAACTGGCGGTCACTGTACAGCTCCATCGGGTTCAGGCGGTCCGATAGATTACGCCGCGGCACCGACGGACCGAGCGGGTACATAACGCCGAACACAAGGTCGCACGCACGAGTAGCGAACTCAAAAGACGCGATCCTGCGAGCGGCATCACTCCGATAACCCGGGTAACCCGCCATCTTTTGCGATGAAGGGAGGCTCGAGTGTATTTGAAGGGCGGTGCCACCGCTCACTTGAATTTTTTCGAGAAAAGTCCGAGTGAAGTGCGAGGCGAGGGAGCGTTTCGAGTGAAGGGGGATTTATGAAACGTAATGACACCCACTCAAGGGCGTTGGAAGTTAAGTTCGAGTGAAGTGGGATCTATGAATTCGGCGATCTGTCTTGCCGTGTGGTCACATGACTTTTTTAGGGCTGCGCTAAGAGAGTTTCTGATTATAGCCATTTTAATGAGTTTTGAATGGGAGGACTCATATTGGAATAATTGTTTTCTTGAGCGTGGCATGTACATACATCCAGCAAGTGTGGTTTTTGTTGGAATATCATCTGTAGATCAAGAAATTGAAGGCTGTCGCCTGTCGGTAGCTCGTGTGTAAAGTTGAGTCCTTGTGCGTTTTCAGTGAAGATTGAACGTATATTGTTGATTTGTTGCTCGTTATTTACATCAGGTCTGTTTTTTAGCAGCACGAGATAATCGTCCACATATCTGTATATTCTTGTCACCTGGTTGTTGGATACCCGCTGGGCGATGGCCCGATCGCATTTGGATAAGATGTCGCATAACACTGGTGCCACACATGACCCAATACAAATTCCTTTCTTTTGCAGGTAAGTATTCCCGTTGAATGAGACGACTGTGGATGCTAGGTAGAATGTCAGTAACTCCAAGAATGACTCAAGATGTACGCCAGATTTGTTTTGGAAAGGCACTGTACCATTCTCTTCGATACATTCTTTTACAGCTACGAACAGTTGGTCATGAGGTATTGAATAAAACAAATCTTCCACGTCAAGGGAAAAACCATATTGTACTAGTACGTTGTCATTTTTTAGATCCTGTATAACTTGTTCTGAGTTTGAAATCAGGAACGGATCTTCCAGGCGGAGGTTTGATAACTGACTAAATAGGAACCTTGACATAGCTCCTTGCCAAGAACCTTTTTCAGTTACGACCACACGGAAGGGACATTCCACTTTGTGTGTTTTAGCCGTAAAGAACATATCCAAAACGTCTTTCTTGGATGCGGTAATCTGCTTTTTCAGATTTGTTAACTCAAGCTTGAAGCACAGTTTTTTTTTTTTTTTTTATTTATGACATACTGCGGACCTAAATGGTCCAAGCAGGAGTGAATACAGATCGTAAAATACACGACAAAAAACAGTCTTCAACAAAAGATATCAAAAAAGGCCACTAGGTTAAAATATACAGTAAATAACAAATGCAAAAATACAGGACAAGAAGCCTCCAAGAGCAAGATACACATTCCCAGTAAAAAACCTATACGGTCATGAGGTAGGAAGAAGGAAGTGACTCGATGGGCAGGGAATTCCAGTCATTGATTGTTCTTGGAAAAAAGGAAAATTTAAAAAGATTGGTGCGAGCAAAGTACGGAGTCAGTGAATGTGGTTGGTGATGTCTGGTCTGTCTCGTAGCAATGGGTTTTAGATATGCATGGCGATTAATAGATAGCTTATCATTTGCAAGAAGAAACAGAAACTTTAGCCTTGCTATTTGCCTTCGCTCCTGCAACAATTCAATTTTGTTTATCTGCATTAGAGAGGAGGGAGAATCTGATCGCTTGAACTTATCGTAAATGAATCTGACTGCCCGTCTTTGAACCCTTTCCAATTTATTTATGTCTTTTTTGGTAAAGGGATCCCATACAACGCTGGCGTATTCCAGTTTAGGTCTCACAAGCGTGTTGAACGCTAACAATTTTACGTTAGGGGGTGTATTTTTCAACTTGTGTCTAATGAGGCCTAGCTTTCTAAAAGCAGCAGATGTAATGTTGTCGATGTGTCTTGACCAGCCCAAATGACTATCAATTGTCAGCCCTAGATACTTGTAATGGTCTACCTCAGAGACGTTATAATCTTTTATTTTGTACTGAAAGGAGAGGTACTTCTTTTTGTTTGTGATTCTAAGAAAGACAGTTTTCTCGAGATTCAATTTCATTTTCCATTGGTAGCACCAGTCTTGTATAGAGTTTAAGCTTGAGTTAAGTGCGAGTTGGTCATTAGTACACAAAACATCTTTGAACAATACACAATCGTCCGCAAAGTTGAAGTGCTTTAGCTTTCACTTTTTTGGTCTTTTTATCTTGCAAATAGTTGAAGTTCTTTTGTATGGCTAAAGTCGCCTTTTGTAAATACATATTGGTGGGGCATACTACAAATCCCCCTTCCTGATCTGAAACTAGGAGATTCAAATTATGTGTTTTGAAATAATCGACCACTCTAGGTCTCATTATCTTGTTCTTAACATGTCCACATTTCGACAAAACCTCAACACATTCATCAATACATCTGGTCCTGTCATTTTCCGGAGCTTTCGCAGCAATGTCGCGTACAGTCGACAGCATCTGTACTCCCTGTATGTGCGGAGCCGTACAAAATTTGGGGCCTTTCTCCAGGACCTTTTCAATGTCTGCGGGAAGAGAGGACTCGCCCAAAAATCTGACCGGCTCGCCTTGGTGTTCCTTCTGTTTGGCTCGTAGATATCGTAGGTGTGGTATGTAGGTCCTCCAGAGAGATTCCGTCATCCTGGTTGAAGTGTGGAGAAAGGACTTGTATCTTGATTCATGGTTGAAACCGGAGGCATCCGTGTTTGCTAGCAGCCACAGGCACTCACGGTAAAACCTAACTTGTCTCCACAGTTCGGATTGGAGAATCCTGCAAATCCTTTTGCTGTGGCGCATTGATGGTTGTGCCAGACCGAACATACCTCCGATGTCATGGGGTATGACATTGCTTCTGATGGCGAAAGCATAAAATCTTGCTCTGCAGGTAGAAATGGAAATTAAATCAATATAATAAGAAACTGGGTCTGGATATGATACACACGGAAAGGGGCCCATTGCAGAAGAAAGATACTGTACTAAAATATTAAGGTGGGCTAGTTGGATATGCATTTTCGAAATAAATAGCGCGAAGGTCAAGAACAAACTGACGGTACAAGCGCTAACTCACAACTGTCGCTTTAATAATCACACAGAAGACGAGAAAGAGGTAGCGTTTCTCTCTCGTCTTTTATTTCGGTATGAAAATTCCCAAAATGAAACGGTCTTGATGGAAGAGGAAGTTACGTTGAAGGAACTGAGAAATAACAATAAAGGAAGAAGGCGTTACGTTAAAAAACTGAAAATCAGCAGAAAGAAAGGAAGAAGTTGTCCACAGTGAACCAAAGAAACCACCTTAAGAAGGAAAGTTAAGGTAGTTGAGTTGACTCAAGACCTCTGGTTATCCAAGTCCCACCTTGTACGATGTAGCAGAAAAAATGATCAACATCCACAGACAGAAAGACAAAGCCAAAAACAAAGGACAACGCCCGGCTGTAATACCCTACATTCACCGGGTATCACACAACATGAAAAAGGTGGCTGCCAGGTATGACATCCCTGTCGTCTTTTCAGCACCAGACAAGCTAAGGAAGCTGTGTCCTGTGATAAATTCCCCACTAGACCGCCGCAACGAATGCGGTCAGAGGCACAAGCAAACATATATACCTTTCCAAAGCCAGGTTATATATGAAATCCCTTTCACCTGTGGCAGAGTATATGTTGGTCAATCTGGCCGGTGTGTGAACACCAGGTTACGTGAACACGCTGCGTCACTCAAATCAACACCATTGGGGCATCTTGGAGTGCACGTAAGAGACAGTCACTGCAAGCCGAAACTTACAGAGACAAGGATCCTTCGAAGGTATCGTGAGAAGACATCAAGGGAAATATACGACGCACTGGCCATAAAAGAAAAGGAGAACTCGTGTGTCAGTGCACCATCAGTGGCATTGACTGAAAAAGAACTCAACTACCTTAACTTTCCTACTTAAGGTGGTTTTTTTGGTTCACTGTGGACAACTTCTTCCTTTCTTTCTGCTAATTTTCAGTTTTTTAACGTAACGCCTTCTTCCTTTATTGTTATCTCTCAGTTCCTTCAACGTAACTTCCTCTTCCATCAAGAGAGTTTCATTTTGGGAATTTTCATACCGAAAAGAAAGACGAGAGAGAAACGCTACCTCTTTCTCGTCTTCTGTGTGATTATTAAAGCGACAGTTGTGAGTTAGCGCTTGTACCGTCAGTTTGTTCTTGACTTTCGCGCTATTTATTTCGAAAATGCATATCCAACTAGCCCACCTTAATATTTTAGTCAGCACCACCCCACAAACTAACAGCAACGCTACGTCCACTGAAGACAAAGCTGCGCAGCGAAGGGCACGCGAGGCTGAGCTGCGCAGCGAAGGGCACGCGACGCTGAGCGCAAACGCTTGAAGCGAGCGGCAGACCCTGAACTACGGCAACGAGAAGCGGCGTCCATTCGTCAACGTCGAGCGGCGGATGCTGAACTACGACAACATGAAGCAGCGGCGGTTCGAGAACGTCGAGCAGCAGAACCTGAGGTCCGGGACCGTGAAGTTCAACGTAAACGTACGAAGCGAGCGGCGGAACCCGACCTTCGAGAACGGGAAGCCGCGTTGGTTCGTGAACGTCGAGCAGCAGAACCTGAGGTTCGGGACCGTGAAGTTCAACAACGTTACTAACACCGTTAATAACACCGTTAATAGGGAATTTTAGTAGACCGTTTTGCTCTTCCGCTACGGTATCCCCGAAGAAAACGCCGCAGCTGCGCATGCGCGCCGCCAGCCTGATCTGCATAGTTCCAGGTCGTGTGGCAGATTACGGAGCGCTATCCGGGTGCTTAGCGGGCTGCGGAAACGATCTACTGCAATTCGCCAATAACGATCCGCGATGCTCCGCATCACCCCATGGTTCCCCTCGGGAAGATGGTGCGATTTTTTTCTACTCCGTTCCATTCTAAGTACCAGCGTAGCAGGGGCTACAAGAGCAAGCTGCGAGCTTTCAGCGTCCCTGTCAAGCACGCGCGCTCGTGCAGTGCGAACATCTTTCAGGAGGACGTGCTTTTGCGAGTAGCTTCGGCTTCGCTATCACGTAAGGTGAAACATACGTGCTCGCGGAAGCTATGAAAGAAGGCAAAGATGAAAGGAATGTTTAATGGGACGCTGCGGCCGCAAGCTGCATAAATCTTTTTTTTTAATTTTTTTTTTTAAGTTTTGTTATTGCGTATCTTTAGATTCTTGCATTCGAACGTGGCGCGTGCAAAATAAAACGTTACAGAGCCACCTGGATGGGTCAGCCATCCAGCGGATGCGCTCTCGCCCCCTGCCCCAGAGCTATTGGCGACGTGAGCGATCAAAAGTGTCGCTGTGGTCGGCCCACCACAATTGGCCGAATGCTGACTATGACGTCAGCACAGGATGTCTCATCGACGGAAATAAGAGTAATGTAAGAACTTCAATTTTGACGGCGTTGGCAGTGTTGCTTTGAGAGCGCTATGATTTCAGGCTTCCACCATGCCCATTACAAACACCATCGAACTTGTTGTTCACAAAGTAATGACGTCGCGAAAGGTAACCGAACGAGGGCGCCACCGAAACATCTCGCCGCTAATAGGTCTATGAGAAAACAGACCTATCTCACCAGCCAGTTTGACTACGCCACCGTTGCCGCAATGCATCGAGAGAACTCAAGTATTTCAGCACGTGCCCGAACCTCGCTGGAACTTTGCGCGTGAAAAGCACGAGACGGCACGAGCCATCTCGGACACTGCCGCCTGCTTCTTGTGAACCACGGTGTAAGATAATACTCTTCAGGTGAGGACAGCGCGCCCCTCGCGCAGTGCAGATAAAGTTCGCTTATCCCTCTCTCTCTCACTATGGTTTCAAGCGGCACCGGCAGATGACTGGTCGACCCGTGGGCACGGCAAAGACGGCTCGTGCCGCCTCATGCTCCACACGCGCAGAGCTCCAGCGAGGTTGTCGCTCGCGCAGAAAGACCATGGTGTACCGGGGTGTCATGGTAACGAGATAATTTTTTTCGCTCTCACGCAGTTTCGCCGTTTGGCCGCCGGCGACACTGTCAGCCGCGGGCACGGTGACCGCGGAATGATGCAGCCTTTCGGATGCCCGTCGAACGAACAGTATCTGATTCCTCGCGCCGCGCGTTCAGCCCCGCCGTGTCCTCACCTAAAGAGTGTATCTTACACCGTGTTGTGAACTAAAGTTATGTCGGCTTCACGCATGTGCCGAACACTTGGTGAGATCGGTCTATTAGAGGGGGTCCACTGGCTTGTGGCTACGGTAGGTGTCGTTATATGGCATATCGAGGGGTCTGGGCCTCGCCCAGTCTACTCTTCTCACAGACCATGGCACAATCCCAGCAGAGCTCGGTGATATCAGAGCCAGATGTGACGACGCAGAAAACATGCTTCGACGCTCTAATCTCCTGTTTTTCGGTATACCTGACTCGCTATCTGAAAATTGGTCCCAATCAGAAAAAAAAAAGTGTTTGACTTCTGCTTACAGCATCTTGGCATTGAACTCGATTCCTCTAATATTCCCCGCAGGGGGCACCTGTGAAAGCAGGTGTTTGGAGAGTGGCGTCTCCACGGACCCCGAGCCATGCGGGTTCGCCCACCCACGTCTGGCTGTGCGTGGCTTTCCCGTGTCTGGGGAAAAGGGCATCCTGGTGGTTGAGCCGAGCCTGGGGTAGATTTGGACCCTTCGGGGCCCCCCGGGCGAGGCAATACACCACTTCGGCCCCTGCTTCTCATAGACGGGAGTCCTGGTAAGGCCCGGCCAGGATGATTCGGTCTAGTCGCCACTCCTTCTACTATCCCCTCCCTTCTTTCACCTTTGTCTTCTCCTTTTCACTCTTCTCATTTCTCTTCTTTCCTTTTCAACTCCTTTGGCGGCAAGGGCTAACCTTGGGTGGCAATAGATTCTCTTGTCTTGAACCACACTTGGTTATAGAGACTGGGCAGCACTAATAGAGTAACGTCTTCAGCCAAGCCCTTCTTGTTATGGAGCGTTACCTATTCCCTTGTTGGGCTCGGTGGTGGGCGGTGCACCACAGTTTTCGAAAACCCTTCCCCTTCATATGGGTTCCAAGCTTAAACCTTCTGATCGGGCCCCCAAAAGGGTCCGCACCGATGCATATCTACCACCTTTGGACAAGAACAACACTGACTACGTCACTAAGTTTTTCATTATACATTCCGAAGTTGAGACGAAACCGATGTCGAAACTCTCCCCTTTCCTTGTGGCTAAGGTCTTAAAAGACTTGGTAGGGGAAAAGTTTAATGCAAAAAAGACTTTTTCTGGAGACCTTTTGGTAGAAGTATTTGAGAAAAATCAGGCAGCAGCGTTGCTCTGCCTCAACCATATCCTTGACACGAAAGTAAGCGTCTCTGCACACCGTACGCTCAACACCATTCGTGGTGTTATATCTGAGGATGACCTGATGGAGAGTCAGGAGGAAGAGATTCTTGAAGGCATGCGCAGCCAGGGTGTTGTTGCTGTAAAGCGCATCACCATCCGTAGGGATGACAAAGAACTTCCTACGCGACACTTGGTCCTTACCTTTGAGCTCAACAGCCTGCCTTCTTCCGTGAAAGCGGGGTACTTGAATTGTAGGGTCCGGCCTTACATACCTAACCCTGTCCGTTGTTTCCATTGTCAGCGCTTTGGGCACGGCTCGCGGTCATGCCGTGGCCGTGAGACATGTGCCAGGTGTGGTAGCTCCGAGCACAACGCTGACGACTGTCATGAAGACATGAAATGTGTAAATTGTAAAGGCAAGCACCCTGCGTATTCTAGGTCATGTGAACATTTCAAAAGAGAAAAGGAAATTCTGACGCTGAAGGCGAAGGAAAACATCTCTTATCCCGAAGCAAAACGTCGCCTCTTCGGTTTTCAGAGAGGCTCTTTTGCCGAGGTGGTGCGCCGGGGACCTGCACCACCTATGATTTGTCCTTATCGTCACCATCGTTACTTCCATGTTTTTCATGGCAAGTTTTAAACAATCCTTTTGGCAGCGATCATTTTCCAATTGTTTTAGAAAGCGTTAAACCGATTCCATCGATTCCGACTCGCCTTCCGAGGTGGAAGTTGAAGAATGCCGACTGGTCTATTTTTGAATTAGAGGCTGTGATTGATCCATCTTTGCTTCGTACTATGAGCC
Organism: Ixodes scapularis; assembly: GCF_016920785.2. Taxonomy (NCBI): domain Eukaryota; kingdom Metazoa; phylum Arthropoda; class Arachnida; order Ixodida; family Ixodidae; genus Ixodes; species Ixodes scapularis. The sequence goes on from NW_024609857.1 coordinate 139,108,908, forward strand.
CCGACAATGCGACAGTTTATGTCACTGAATGTATAATTGGTGCGGCTTCGAATTCTATTCCTCAAACATCTGGACATCTTCCTAAGAGGTGCAAACCGTGGTGGACTAAGGAGTGCACAACCACTCGCAGGGACCAGAATAAAGCCTGGTGAGTTTTTCGTCGGTACCCTGCCAATCAAAACCTAATTGCATTCAAGAAAAGTAGGGCTAAGGCGAATTGGACACGAAAACAGGCTAAAAGGGTTTCATGGACCAAATATGCGTCTTCTATAAATAGCCATGTTCCAGCGAAGGAAATGTGGGAATGCCTGCGAAAAGTCCTGGGGAGACTACCAACCCTTCCGAATCCCTTTTTCCCTTGCCTGCCGTATCTCTCAAAGATCAGGCAAATGTTCTTGGTATGCACTTCCAACATATATCTAGTTCTTCCAGCTTTAGTGTAAAGTTTAAGAAGTTCCAGTCTATTGCTGAAAGGCAATCAATCTCGATGTCAGGATATGACCGGGCAGCTTACAATAGACCGTTCAGTATGTGCGAACTGGAAGTGGCGCTGGGTGTAAAAAAGCAGTCTGCACCAGGTCCAGACAGGATTCATTACGAAATGCTGAGGCACTTGTCCCCAGCATCATTAAGTTATTTGCTTATGTTTTTTAGTCATCTATGGGAAGTAGCTGCTTTCCCTCGATGCTGGAAAAGCGCCCACATTATTCCTCTTCTGAAGCCTGGTAAAGACCCCTCTCTTCCAGCGAGTTACCGTCCCATTGCGCTCACTAGTTGTCTTGGGAAGACTTATGAAAGGCTCATCAGCCGGCGTCTAGTCTATTTTCTGGAGGAAGAAAATATTTTAGACATTAATCAGTGTGGATTTCGGGAGGGACGATCAACCACAGACCATTTGGTTCGTTTGGAGACTTTTATCCGTGAGGCATTTGTACATCGGCAGCATTGCGTCTCGGTATTCTTCGATCTGAAAAAAGCCTATGATACCACATGGAGGTATGGAATTCTTCGGGATCTGCACAACTATGGGGTACGAGGCCGCATGCTCCAGTGTATACAGAATTTTTTAAGCGACCGGACTTTTCAGGTCCGCTTGGGTTCTACACTGTCCGATGTGTTCCCCCAGGAAAATGGAGTCCCTCAGGGAGGAGTTTTAAGTGTTACTTAGTTTGCTATAAAAATTAACAGTCTTGCGAGTGTGATACCACCGTCTGTGTTTTACTCATTGTATGTGGATGATGTGCAGATCTCCGTTTCTTCTTGCAACCTCTCCAGCTGTGAACGACAACTACAACTTACAGTCAATAGGATGAGCAAATGGGCAGATGAAAACGGTTTCACTTTTTCTCCCGAAAAAACTGTCTGCGTTCCCTTTTCGCTCCGCCGGGGATTGTCCCTTGATCCTTCTTTGCATTTAAACCACATTGACATACATGTTCGCCAGGAACACAAATTTCTGGGCATAATTCTTGACAAGAAGCTCACTTTTGTACCTCATTTGAAGGAATTGAAGCGCAAATGCTTAAAATCATCAAACATTCTCAAGGTGTTGTCCCACAACTCGTGGGGGTCCGACAGGCGCTGCCTCCTGCGACTCTACAATTCCTTAGTTCGGTCTCGCCTCGACTATGGTGCAATTGTGTATAGATCTGCACGTCCATCTACACTCAAGATGCTGGATCCGGTTCATCACCTGGGGCTCCGACTGGCTACAGGTGCTTTTCGCACATCACCTGTGTTGAGTTTGTATGCAGAAACCTTTCAGATGTCTCTCGAGAAGCGTAGACAGTACCTTAGCCTTTCTTATGCTTGCAGGGTCTATTCTGACCCGCAACATCCATCTTACACTACCATCCGTACCTGTCGATTCTCTCAACTTTTTGAAAACAAGCCACGTATCGTGCGTCCTATTAACTTCCGCATTCAAAGCCTTTGTGCCTCCCTCCAGTTTCCACTGAATGATGCTGTCATACTAAAGCACAAAGAAAAAGTTTCTCCGTGGAACGAATTGCCGATTTTCTGCGACTGGTCGCTCACAAAGTATGATAAACGGGCTATTTCCCCTCAAGCCCTGCAGCAGGAGTTTCAGTCGTTGCAGGAGACATATAGAGATTATACTGAATTCTATACTGATGGGTCGAAATCTTCATATTTTGTTGGTTGTGCCGTATATTCTGGTTCCTTTGAGAAAGCTTTGCGAATGGATGGTATGGCAAGCATTTTCTCTGCAGTGCTTTATGATGTCTCTCTAGCCATTGAACATATCATGAGTAACAAAATATTAAAGGCTATCCTTTTTGTTGATTCACAAAACGTGATACAGGCTGTCTCTTCTAGACTTCCCACAAAGAACCTTCTTGTACTACATATACGGTTCAAAATAAACCGGGCTCTCAAACTCGGACACACCATAATATTCTGCTGGGTGCCCAGTCATGTCGGAATTCCAGGGAATGAGCAAGCAGATAAACTGGCTGCAGGTGCAAAGGACTCGGCAACATCTCTTGGGTTACCCTATCAGGACCTTAGGCCCCTTTGGAAGAAATCACTTTTGAAGGCATGGCAGTCCGAGTGGGACGCGGAGTGTAACAATAAACTTCATGTCATTAAGCCCATCTTGGCTCTGTGGGAGAGCTCATTCCATAAGGAACGTCGACTGGAGGTTCTATTATGCCGCCTGAGGATTGGCCATTCACGTCTGACTCATCTACATCTTCTTTGTGGCGAAGACGAAAAGCTCTGTGCTCATTGTGGAGAAATACTCACAGTTTTGCACATTTTATGGCATTATAAATTTCATCACCAACATCGCCGACAAAGTTTTGCTGAACTTTTTAGAGATCACCTTCCATTTCATCCTATGTTTTTGCTTGGTGATCATCCTTTAGTACCCTTTAACCGTGTTTTTGACTATCTTAAAAAGACCGGATATATACATCAGCTGTAACTTTTACCATAAAAACTTTAATATCTCTTTCCTAGTATAGCCGTCTTAAGTAATTTTGTCTGGCGCAATATAGCCAAAGTCGCTCTTGCTCCATTAAACCCCAATCATCATAAACCCCAATCATCATCCTCGAATATTGAGCGGTCTCATAGGCTGGGGGCGCTTTTCCCAAAACAAGAATCGACCAATTATTGTGAAATTCCTACGTTTCAAGGATAAAAAGAGCATACTGGGCTCTGGTTCTAAGCTAAAGGGCAGTGACTTTGCTGTCCGGCAGGACCTGTCCGAAGCCGTCCGTTTGGCTCGCTCTAAGCTCTTTCTGCACGCCCAGCCCCAAAATGTGCCCTCTAAAATCCGTTTTAACAAATTGCATACGGCCGGCAAGTGTTTCATTTACGATGCCACGACTGATTCAGTTATGGAGGCTCGCGCCTGACTCCGTCCGAAATCAAGTCACCGCAGTTTGGCAACATCTTCAAAGTCAAACAAAATAAAATCCATTTCCGGTTCCTCGGTTGTATTTACGAATATACGCAGCCTCGTACAAAAGAGGGACGTATTAAGCGCTTACTGCGAAGATAGTTACTCGGATATAGTCGTTCTTACTGAAACTTGGCTATCGCCTGATGTTCGGGATGACGAGTTGTTCCCCCCTCACTTAGATTTTTCGGTCCTCAGATGCGACAGAACGCAACAACGCGCTGGTGGCGTCCTCATTGCAATTAAGAAGCACATTTCATCTTTTGTTGTACATGTGTCTCATGACCTTGAACTCGTTTGTGTTTGTATTTACTCGGCGTATAGCAAACTTGTACTTATAGCATGTTACAGACCACCCAGCAGTGATGGTAATTTCACTACTAAACTGCACTTTTCCTTGCTAGAGATAATAAATCGCTTTCCTCATATCCTGGATCTTGTTTTGTCATCGACACCCGATTTTGTTTGCTCTATTGACTATAGCAAAAGTTTCAGCGACCATAAGTTATTGCAAGTCACCCTAACACAGCCCAAAACTGTGAAAACCCAAGTTTCAAAAATGATTCATGATTTCAATAGGGCCTACTACGCGGAAATAAATCGAAAACTGATCGCATATTACGCACAATTTCTTGCCGAACACTCCACAAGGACGGTCGAATCCAACTGGTTGCTGTTTAGGAACAAATTGTATGGTCTCATTGAACGTTTTGTGCCATTGATTCGTATTCACAGTGAGGCTGTAATCCTTGGTTCAACAATGTTATTAGGTCTCTGAAGAACAAGAAAAAGCGTCTTTTCAGAAAAGCTAAACAGAACCAGTCTCCAATATCATGGGATTCCTACTATGATTGTCTTAAAGAGTATACCCACCAGATTAAAGCGGCAAAAAACAAATATTTCAATAGAGACCTACCCACCCTCATGCAAACAAACCCCCAAAAATTCTGGACCCTTATTTCTCCAAGCGACCACTTCCGGTCTATTTGTTTGATTAATCCCAACGGCTGTCCTGTCCCTGAAGCTCCCTGCCCTTCAGTGATGAATGAGCACTTTGCTTCTGTTTTTACTTGCGAGAACCCTTCGAACATCCCTACTGTCCCACCAGCTCCTTATAACACCATGGCACTTATTATCATCTCCCCTGACAGCGTAGCCGGACTTATAGATCGCCTCAAAGTTTCATCATCCCCCGGACCTGACAACATCTCTTCAAAAATCCTCATAAACACAAAAGACATATCAAGCGAGTACTTCACGCTCTTATATACCCAGTCATTGGCAGAGGGTCGTCTTCCTCCGGACTGGAAGGTAGGCAAAGTCATACCGGTCTTCAAGGACGGTGATCGATCATTACCCTCTAACTACAGACCTATATCGTTAACTTCTATCCCATCCAAACTTCTAGAGCATATAATTTTTTCTGATGTTGTGTCTCATCTTGATCAAAACCACTTCTTTTAGGACCACCAACATGGCTTTCGTAGGGGTTTTCCTTGCGAGACCCAATTGTCACTGTTTACCCATGAAATTCATGCCAACTTCGAATCTCAACATCAGACCTACGCAATTTTTCTAAACTTTTCGAAAGCATTTGATCGTGTTCCGCATCTTCGCTTACTAACAAAGCTCTCTGCACTCAAAATAAACGTTAGCGTCATTTCATGGATTCACAATTTTCTGTCTTCACGAGTACAGTTTTCAGTTGTGAATAGTCACGAATCTGGTTTATGCAACGTTACGTCATGTGTACCCCAGGGGTCGGTCCTCAAAAGTCAAATTTAGGGGTTTTACGTGCCAAACCAACGACGGGCATCTGGCACGCCCCAGCGGAGGGCTGAGGATTAATTTCGATCACCTGGGGATCTTTTGACGTGCAACCGACAGCTCGGTTACACGGCGTCTCCGCAATAAACCTCCGTCAGATTGCGGGCACCTCGGCCGGGATTCGAACCCGCCACATGGAGATCCGTAGGCCGACGCTCTCGCCTCGGAGCCACCGAGGCGGTCCTCGGCCCTCTCCTTTTTCTAATATTTATTAATGATCTCCCTCAATCCATTTCCTCCAAAGTGTACTCCTTACCTCCGATTTATCCTGGGCCGCTCACATCGAATCCATTTCCCTCGCCGCATCAAAAACTTTGGGATACATCCGACGCTGCCTCCACTCTGCTCCTACGAATCTTCGTCTTTTAGCCTACCAGACATTCGTCCGACCAAAACTTGAGTACGCCGCCGCTATCTGGAGCCCTCACCAAATCTACCTTACCACCCAACTTGAAGCCATCCAAAATCGTGCCACTCGCTACATACTCTCTGTATACGATCATACTGCTAGCGTTACGGCTCTAAAGTCCCAATTAAACCTAACTTCGTTAGCTACCCGCCGTAAATGCTCGCGTCTCTGCATATTTCACAAAATATTCCACCATCACCCGGACATTAGATCGATGCTTTTACAACCTCCACCCCGATCTTCTCGTAGATCAACGAACTCTAACTGTGTGCAGAGCATCTCTGGGTCCACTAACGTTTTTAATAACTCATTTTTTCCCCTAGCGCTTTCAGAATGGAATGTTCTACCTGAGTGCATCGCCTTAATAATATGCCCTGACGCTTTCCGTTCCTCATTAGTCTTGCATTTTAAGGGAAATACTGACTGCTTGTTTGCTTTCTATTTTTGGATCTCTGGTGGATTATTATTGAGTGCGTGTTTGTAGATGAAATAGCTGTTATTGTTTCATTGTGTTTGTTTGCTGTTTCATTGTTTCTTTCGTTGAGTGACATGTGATTGACCCTCCTTATGTAATGTCCCCGAAAGGGGACCTTTAAGGGTAAATAAATGAATGAATGGAAATGAATGAGTCAGAGCACACACACACGAAAAAAACACTTGTGTGACAATAATTTCCAGGCAGCAGTCGAAATGATAGCAGACGTTATGCGCTTAAGCCTGAAGCGTCTTCAGTTTCCGTTTTGCAGCTTTGGCTTCAGCAAGCATGTTGTTTTCTCGTTTACACAAGTTATTCAACAAAGTGTTGGCAGCCGCACTTAGTAAATAACCCATCATCACGTGAGGTAAATGGCCGTTTTCACAGACGTCCAGATCTCCGTTATACTCAACAAGGGGTGTTGTCAGGGACGCAAGCAAATCTTTATTGCTTTTCATAAGAATAAAATTTTAACGCGTACATTTCGCTGCTCAGTTTTTCCTCAATTTCAAGAGAGCGGTTGTCAACTACAAGGTTCTCTTTACAGAATGGGCACATCAGCTTTTTCAGCGCAGTATGCGCACAGTACCCTGCCACGTACGTAATAGCTGGGAGCATGTGTTCTTTTTTTTCAACGTCAACTGCTGTCACTTCAACATCGAACTTGTTCACGGCAGCATTCACCACATCAGTGCGGGCACACAGCGAGATGTCGTCGAACTTGGAAAGCTCAAGAACCTTCTGCAATCTGAGTTTGTGTTCCGACTCGTATATCTGGCGGATCGAGATGTGGTACTGTGCGGCGCTCAATTGTCGGTACCGTCCAAACCTATCTTCAAGGCAGTCAAACAGAAATTTACCAAGAAGGACATACTTGAAGCCGAGTTCTTCAATGCAGTAACGCGACACCTGAACTAAAGCAAGCGATGTGTGACGAAGTGCATTGAGTGTCTCATTTGTGAGGTGGCCTGCATCATGCTTTTCCAGTAGTCTAGCCACTTGACTACTTTGTTCAGGAAATCAATTTGGGGGCAAGACACTACCGTTATGGGTTCCTGAAGGTTGTCCGGAAGACGCCGACCCTTGTTTGGCGTTTTCACATTTAGCATGCACCACCACATAACGATCATGTTAATAAATTCAGCTGTGCCTTTGGCATGCTGCAGTGTTGCAGCCTTGGTGCTTCTAAGTGCTGCAACAGTAAGAATGTTAAAGATCTTCAGGACAAGCTTGACATTCTGTCGCTCCAAACTCGAAGGTTTGAGTGCTTTCAAGCATAAAGTTGGCGCAAGTCGTACCAGCTCATTTCTCTCTCTCTCATGAAGCTCTACCAAGGCATTAAACGAAGCTGTCAGCACATGTGGTTGATCACCAGCAGCATTAATATCGGGGAAAAACATGCACTTGCTGTTTTTTCGCTGGTTGAGCCAGTTAATCCGTACACACTTGAGCACGTGAACAGTATCCAAAATAATAAACAGGGACCTTGATTGGTCCGAAGGATGCTGGTACACAGTGTTAACCGTCGGAGGTTGGGAAAAAAAATGACATAGCCTTGCCATTGATGGAGTTATTGTCTGAAACTACTGCAATAATTCGAAGTTCAGTTTTCTCGAGCTCATTTATCAGTTGACGAAGAAATTCATGCAACTGTTTTGCATCTATCTGTGCTACTGGCAGAATATGCACAACATCTTTGTTCGCTGACAAAAGGCTTTGGATCATGAACACACATGCTGTCTTTGCAGCAATTGTGCTGTTGGTGGCCATTCCCACTACGGTTCCACCCTTATAGTCGAGGTATGGCTGCAGGTGAATTTCATCCATGACGAGCGTTACAGTCTTCTCCTGCTCGTTCATTGCAGCTGCAAGTCTTTTTGCATAGGGCAGAAATAGGATACTTTGCTGCTCTGTACAAGGGTTGACACTGTAAGACGCACAAACACGACTAATAGTGTCAGGATGGGGCAGTTTGAGCTTTGACGTGCTCCGGATGAACCTATAAGCGTTTGGGGATATTGTAAACACGAGGCTTGAAAACACAAGCAGGTCTGCAGGGTAATTCGGAGACTTGCTTAGAAACATGTGTACCTGCTGCATTAAGAAGTTCACAATTTCCATTTGCCACTCATGAGGGAAATATTCAGAAGATAGCTCCTCTAAGATTGCCACTGTCTTCTTTAAGACACTTTCTAGTCGCTGCTGATCGTTAGAGGAGTTCTTGGAAAAAACATGCACAGCCTCTAAAGCTTTCTCTAGCTCCTTAATATCAGACACACACATTGGAAAAATGAGAAGACCAACCTTGTCGAGCTGCAGGTCCCCAAAAGACGCTTTCAATGAAAGATCTGCAGAGACCGTCACTGAATAGCGCACAACTGGTGCATCTCGAGGAGCAAAGTTAAAAAAAGCACTTGCTTGTCAGTGACCAGCTTTGTCCAGAAATCGGCCACCTGGAATTCCTTGAGAGCAGCCACGAGTTCGTCAAAGCTGCTAATGGAATTCTTTCTCTGTTCGTCTTCATACGCGTCAGTGATTCCTGCAGGGCCTCCGCTTCAAGCCGAGTGCGCTTTTCTTCAGGACCTTCGCGGGCAGCAGGTGTGTTGCGGGACAGGTATGCAGGGCAGTTGGGGAAGATGCTAGGAGTAGCGCAGGGCTTCAGCCGCCTTAATTGAAGAGGAACTTCAAGCACTCGTCCAGTTTTTTCGTCCGTGTACGTTGTAGTAGTGGCGAAGTCACCCGGAGAAAAGTGCTTTTCACAGACATGTGGGAAGTGCAAAAATCTCAATATAGGACTGGCGATTCGCGCACGGTACCACGACAATAAAATGGGAAGCGGTAAGTTACACGTCGCAATAATTCTAATGCGCACATGTATAGACACAAAACTACTTTCTGTAAGTCCTCGTAATCCGTTCGAAACTTTGCGCGAGAGCTTGAAAACTATTCCCCGCGTCAAGGAAGAAAACAAAGACATCCCAGCTGGTAAGATCAAGAATCATTGCAATACCCCGAACAGCAAGGGAACACGCAACAACCACAAAAATTAAACAGCGGAAGAGGAATTACTCACCACGCTGTAGTTCGTTGGCGCGAAGTCTTCGCGAGGTATTGCTTTTGTCCAAGTCGTTCTTCGTTCCGCATCAGAAGGAAAGCGGTAAACCCGCACTTTCGGCCCACTCATATAGTTTGAGTTACAGTTCGGCGCACAAGAGCAGCCAGGCATGTCGCGTAGCCCGAGAAAAAACAAGAACAAAACAAAAAGCTGCACATCAACACGAGCGGCCAGAAACAAATGCGCCGTTACAACTGTTTATGGTTGCCAGATGTGGCAGTACGCGCCACCAAAATTCGTGCCTTCCACGATACTGCGCTCCACACATCAACGGCTTACGTAGCAAAAATGTCGGCGTGTAACATATTCCGTACTTAAAAGCGTCGAAAAGAATTTTTTGTTGTTACTAGTTCAATTATTCACGTTTTATAAGAATAGCTTTTTGAAACGTTTTCTAAGTTTGCGCCGGGCCACACATTTTACAAAAACCGTAAGCCGTTCCAAGCCAAGCCCGTTGTTCTCGGATTTGGACCGATCTCACAGTGATGACGTCATGTTGTGGAAAGGGAACGTTGCAGAGGCCTTGAAATAGTCTAGGAGGTGTTGGCTGGATTCGCGCTTCGTAAAGTAATGTACCGGATGCAAAGTGTACCCACATGTCACAGCATCGTATTAAACAGAAAAGTATCCGCGTCCCGAAAAGTTTTGTTTGGTTCCCGGGAGGTGAGTCAAGAAAGATCGCCAGAAGCATGAATCGCCAGCTGTGCGGAGAACAGGTTTAATTATTGTTTCTCTATCTTGTCGCGTGATTCAGTAATGCAGCTACGCTTGCTTGTCGCATTGCGTCTTTCGTCCCCGCCATAGGTTCCCGCCGCTCTTGGCGCCGCCGCTACCTGTTACCGGGAGTATCTATTTGTTCCTATTGTATCACGTTTGTGGTCCCATCTATTTTAAAACTTTGACTTCCTAAGATTCTAGTACCAACAACGCATTAAACGACAAAGAAAACATAAACGATAATTTTTATTTGGAATTTATGGGTCCGAGGCTACTCCCTGTAGCTCCAAACGGCGATCGGGGAGCTCCGTTTGCTCCAAAGTTACCTTTACCGAAAGGGACCTTTACGCCCCGTGTTACACCGATGTTCTACGATAAGTTTCTAATTTAATAACTACGATGGTTCCCCATGGCTGTCTACAAACGAAACTTGAATATCCAGTTACCATTTTTTTATAAAAAGACTTTAAATTTGATAACCAAGCTCACTTTGCTCACCCGCCCATTTTGTTCCCCGAAGTTAATAAGAAAGCGGGTAAGCGGCAACAAACTTGGGGAAATATTGGGCAGATAATCGTAGCCCCTATTGCATACTGACTTGAACGCTTAATTGAAAAGAAATTGACGGCTGTATTCTAGTTTTTCTATATATGTTATTAAAATGATGTAGTTAGCCCACAACAGGTATAATTACTTCCTAAGCGCCTCACAAAATTAGACACTAGAACATCCCTGGGTCGACAATTTGAGCGTGTTAGCAATGTTAGATATGTTCCTAATGCAATAGCTGGGATGGTTCCCCGTGGGTGTCGACAAAGTAAACTCAATTATGTAGTTACTATTTTTTGAACAAGTTTAAATTTGAGAACCCAGCTCACCTTGCTTACTTGCCAATTTTTCATTTTTATGAATTAGTGGAGACTGGGTCGAGAAAACTGGAAACATCAACCGTGGACAGAAAGGGGTGCCTCTCATACACGGTTGATATTTTTAGTTTTTTCGCCACAGTCTCCGGCAATTCATCCAAATTGTTAATATAGACACCAGCTCGCCTGCGCTCTCACAGTAATTTCTATCTATTTTGGTCCCTGTTGCTTTCAAGAGTAGGCGAGTAAGCAGCGAAAGACATGAGGGCAAACGAGGCAGATAATCATAGCCCGTATTGCACACTGACTTGAGTGCATAGTTGAAAAGAGATTTACACTGACGGCTGTACTCTAGTTCTTTTTTATATTATGAAAATGATGTAGTTAACCTACGACAGGCATAATTACTTTCCAAGGAACTCTAAAACATCAAACCCGGACATTCCTCGGTCAACCAATAAGAGTGTGTTGGCAGTGTTAGATGTATAAAATTGGAAGCACCATTAAGAGGGCGAGGACAGGGCACGTCACAAAGGCCAGTAACTAAACATTCATGACTGAAATTTAAAATTAAATAATATTTTCATGCAGAGAGAGAGTGAAGGAATATTGACGATTCTGTCCTGGCACACAGACTCCAGATATATCAAGTCTAATCGTACCTAAACAGCAAACAAAACAAATAGTGACGCAAACTTTTTTATTAGTTGTGAACCGGAACAGTGTTCAAAATTATCATTCTACGGTCACATAAAAATGAGTTTTAAAAAGGAGACGTTTTAAGGGGTGTCCAAACAGGACACTACAAAACTCACGACTCCGGCAAATTGTTCCGCGCTCTGCCGCGATCCGCTTCCGGCCGTCGGAGGGAAATTTCCCTCCGTCAATTCTTCCCGGGGGGAAACTTCCCTCCGTCAAATCTCCCCCTCGCTTCCTCCACGGCGGCCTTGCTCTGCTTATCACGTGGGTCCGGAGAGCCACTCACACGCTCTGTTGGTTGTCGGTCAATCGCTCAAGGCCTCCACTCACAATACGGAACCGCATCGGACGCCATCACGACGAAAGTGAATCTCGACAAAGAAAGCAGATCCGAGGCGGGCGAAACGCACCCTTCGACGCAGGAATGCCCCAAACCCACCCGAAGCCGGACCTCCTTGGCCTTCGAGCCGAGGCGACGGCGGTACGCGAGGGCGTTGGCGAGGTGAGCCAGACGCAGGTGGCGTGTGACGTCAATCTGAAGAGGAGAGCAGTCGTGATCGTACAAAGTTTCACGACTCCTGCAAACATTTTCACGACTCCGACAGACCGTAAAAATAGAAGCGCCCGCTTCAATTTTCACGATTTGCCGGAGTCGTGAGTTTTGTAGTGTCCTGTTTGGACACCCCTTTACAACGCAAATGCAAGTCGATTGGAGATCCCCCCCTTCACTAATAAAATTAAAAGTGGGTTATTGACGCACGTACATAAATTACAATTCTACCGCTTTGACGACCGCGACAGATGCGCGCAAACACAGCAAGTTTTTTGTTTTTATTATTTTGTTGTTGGGCCCGCTCAAAATAAAAGCGGCGGCCTTATTGACGTACCGTTTCCGTTTTTAATTATAACTTGACCCAGTGTTGCAATCAGGCTGTACGTGCCTTGTCATTAACTTCATTCGGATGAATTAGAACAGGCGTGGCATGCTTCCAGCAGCCGGTAACCTGAGTTCAAGGAGTGTATGCGACAACGCAGCTGTGCGCGAAAAGACGATTTCAAAAATATTGCATCCTCATCTTTGTCTGAATAACCCTGACTTTGAAGAGCTAGCGAAACCATAAAGAAAAGGAGTATTTATCTCGAGGCGGATGTTACAGTCGACGCTGTCTTGCACTTGCGATCGGCACACTTCACAACCGACAAATATTCCCACGCTCACTATCGCGATAACACGCAAAATATCTTCGCCCACCAAAAAAAAAAAAATCTGTTTCGAGAGGCACTTTTCCTCAAAATCCCGACTGTCAGCCCGACGACCTTGAAGATGCAAGTAGTCCGGGGCGCAATAACACATTGCGTAATTTCAAGAGCAAGTATTGCGGACACACTCATGGATGGTGCCACCTGACAGCTGGATTTTTTACGTTTTGATAGGCTACAAACTTAGTTAAATTTTATTACAATGAGAATCTCTGGAAAAAAAGATATTGTAAGAGATATATTCAAAAAGTCCTGGTCTTGAATATTGTCGAGCCTAAATCTGTATTTAGGCCCCGGTTTATTTTTAAATGTTTATGAAGCACAGAACCAGAAAAAAAAGGCTTTTTTAATCATCTTTAAGTTCCCGTAAAACATTTTAAGCTTAAAAATCGAAAAATGTAGTGCCGCAATATTACTCAGTTTTTTATTGCCTTTCTAATAAAACCAATCCCAAGTCATTCCGCTCGGTGGTTCTTGAGAAAAAATGCTAAAACGTTGCCATTGGAATTGCATAGGGCTCGGGAGGTGCGATATCCTCTTAAATCTAAGGAATTGTGAAAATGATATTTACAAATATTTTAAACCCGCTGTATTAAAAAAAAAATATTTCGCTGGATTTTTTTATTTTTTCTGCCTGTCATATTAACTTTCAATTGGATTTTCCCATTTTTTTGTTGTATCTTTTCTAAGAGTGATCGAAATTGCACCCACGTCTCGTAACGGCCAGAAGTAGTTTCTGCAGGTCACCTTCAATGCAAAAAAACATGCGGCTTGTTATTTGCGCTAAAAGGCAGAGGGTAAATTTAATTTGGCCGGGAACACTCGTGCTTGGACACATATTGTGTTTTTTTTTAGTTTTGTAATGATAGTAACTGACGTACCTTAGTCCGGTGGTTAGCAGTGCAACGGATGTTTCATTATCCGGTGTGTAATGCCAGGACACAAAGAGCGGAGAAGACCGAATGTCGATAGGTCTGCGCTCAAGAGTCCCGATCTGCTTCGGAAGTCCCCCTTTTCTTATGTCGCCTCTCAAGTGTCCCCACGACTTGCCACTGAGCCGAGCGCCACCGGCCTTGGTGTGACCGAGTTGGCCGCCAAGCTCGCTGCACATGTCCTGCCCTGGAGCCCCGCGTTGTAGAAAGTGGTCCTTTCAAGTCCGCCGCTCGAAGATATGTTGTTCACGTGTCTGGCATGACAACGCAAGGGCCGGCCAATTCACATGGAGGTTCCGAGTCCAGCTGACGTGGTCTTCTCTGTTGTCGCCACTGGAACAAACGTACTGACAACCCGTAGACCGAAGGTGCCGTGTGTAAACCGCGGATATCGACGCAAGGTCGGGCAAGGAGCGACGGCAGTCGGGGACATTTATCCATGGTTCAGGGCACACACCTCAAAACGTAGAGTTACGTGCACACGCCAAGGGTTTTTGCCGCTTCCGTCGCATCAACTCCTAAGGGTCCCCAGAGCTTTGGCGTTGTGGCTGAAGATCATGACACGCCACATGCTCTGCTGGCAATCCGATTGATTAAAGACTGGTTAGAAGACCATGTTCCTCTTTATTCAAGCACCACATACCTGTCTAACGGAGCTGCACCCTACTTCAAGCCAGAACAGCTACCAGCTCTTCGAATTTGTGCAAGGCGGCTCTGTCAAAACAAGATGGCTATTCTCGGCATTCGGCCACGGCAAGAACTCATGTGACAGAGCTAGCGGCTTACCTCGCCACAGTACACAATATTCGTTTTGACCTGCGGAACCTACGTCTGGCCGTTCCGAGAGCATGGATGCGATTTTGATCACTCGTAGAGAAGATACAACGAAAAAAGGGGGGAAATCCAATTGAGTCAATTGAAAGTTAATATGATAGGCAGCAATAATAAAAAAATTAAGCGAAATAAAAAATTTCTTTTTTTAATAAAGTGGGTTGAAAATATCGGTTTCTCAGATTTAATATGAAATATTCCGTATTTGGTGAGTGACAAATATAATAGCTCATGAGATAAAAGGCTCTGCATATGTCACCGGATTGTCAAAGAGACGATGTTTGGCAATTTTTATCTCCGTCAAACAAAATGCTGGAGTATTTTTCTTCTAACTAAAAAAACGTCGGCATGGTGTACAGGCAAACAAAAAATTACTGTCCGTTTTGTATGCTTTTTGTATTCATACCAGCGTACAGAACTAGGTAGAAAAATCGCGGAGGAAAAAACAGATTTTAACCCTGCTCCACTTAATATTTTTTGTAAAGCAAAGAAGTAAAAAAAAAAAATTGAAACGCGGGTTTTTTCTTTGCAGACATGGGGCAATTACATACATTTTTAAAAAAGAAATTGAAAGAGAGGCGTGTTCAATTTCAAATGAAACCACCCTCCAATCAGCTGTGATGTTACGGTGCAGTGTATAGTGTAAAGTACAGTGGAAGAACCCACTCAAAAATTTTGAAATAATTGCGAATGGTGGGGGATGGGTATACTTGCTAGGTCATCAATTTTACAGATATTTGTACTGTGCATATATATTTTTAGATGTTACAAAATTTGGAGGTAGGCGCTTAGTGTGGAATGGGGGTGCTTGGTATTTTACGGCAGTTGTGGCAACGATGTTGTCTTCGGCAGGTGGCTGTCTATCACTGGGTCCTTATGACAGGCAGCGGAAGAGAATGCGTACACGAGAAGAAGGTGGACATTTGTGGCACGGATCAGTTTGGTCTACCGCCAAAGGGTCTCGTCCAACACAGCAACCTGCAGCCGCCGGTGGAAATGACGAGCAAGCAGATATTTTAAATGACCATAACTACAAGCAGATGGGTACAGGAGCCATCAATGAAAGTGGTGAGTGCTGGGAGCACGATCCTCGTCTTGCGATTGAGGTAGACTTGCGATGATATGCCCTTAGAAGGCCAGTCAATCTCTCACCTGGCAAGACAGAGTGTGCTCACAGGACTTGTTTAGAGTCTGCGCCGGCATAGCCCGCTTCTGACAGACATTATTTTATTCGATATATAGGACCAAGTTCAGTCGCAGTAGAGGATTCCCAAAAACCCGAATGTGAGTTTCTTATCAGAGAAGAGGCGTCCAATCAGCCATGAAAGAAATTATTCCGTTCATGAGCATGTTTTGCACTCTTGAGTCACAGCAATTTCCCAGCTTTTTTGCACCGTCGGTGAAAAACAACAACAGCCTTCCGTACGCTAGCTCGTGCTGCCCACATATGGCCCCATTAATTCACGGTATCACTCTATTCTGGGCTGCACCGTTCTTAAGGAGACCGATTACACAGCTTAATTCTACCTACCTCCAAGCTATCACACTCTGTGCAATGACCCCTGCCATTGACGGCTCCTGGACCCATCCGCTTGTAGTTACGAGCGTTAGAAAAACTTGCTTGCGCATGACAAAGCTTGTTAAGGCTAATCCGCATGACTCCTGCGATCTGCGCTTAGATTTTTGGGCGGCAGGGAGTGAAAAAGGCAAACGCTTTTTCATTCACGGATGTTGGCGGGGGATCTGGAACAGAGCAACTTGAAAAGCATTTCGTATGGCAACAGCAGAAGTTTAGAAAATAAAACATGGCTGCTGATCGCTATGCTCGCCGCCTTTCGCCCAGCTGAATTGGTCGGTGCACCACAGTGTTTTGTCGCGTGATTCGTGTGCCACGCGTGCAAGAGACTCCAGGAAACGTTCCTGGCTGACGCACACCACTGCCTTGTGCTTCCTCGGCATACGTCAAGAAGCTCCTCGGATTTGCACGCCACGATCCTTCCTTCACGCCGTCTGTCATCCATCCACTGAGACCGTTTTGAGGCACACAACGAGCCGTTTTTGTCATAATGAGCTAATGCTGAAGCCAAACAGCCAAGGGTTCAACAATTTCTCCACTTTATATTGCTACTCTGCTCTATGGTTATCCGCTTGTTAGTCTGTGCTCACCCTCTTGTGTGTTCCAAATCACAGGTCAGCGTCGGTTTTCTAGGACATGTGAAATAAAGATTTGTTATATGTAGCTCTGAGCCACCTCGGTGGCTCTCGCCAACAGATCCCCAGTCGGCGGGTTCGAATCCTGGCCAAGGTGCCCGCAGTATGACAGAGGCATATTGTAGAAAAGGTGCAGCGTAATTGAGATTTGGGTTGCATGTCAAAAGATCCCCAGGTGGTCTAAATTAATGCTCGGTCTTCCGCTGGGGCATGCCAGATGCCCTTCATTGGTTTGGCATGTAAACCCCCCAAATTTACTTACTTATTATAGGGGGTGGGGCCAGGCCCCACCCCCTGACAACGTGCCTGAAGACAACATTGTCACGTTGCCGCAACTATACACTGCACTGTAACTGTATAGAGCCCCCGTCGCTCGTGCATGGTGTCGCCGCAAGAATTGCTGGGCAGTGTAGCTGTCTGCATTTGCAGACACAAAGATGGCGTTTTTCCCAGAATGCGCTGCTCCCAAGCTGTGCGTTAGTACACGCCGTCAAAACTTCTTCAACAGGAGTCCATCTCAAATGTTCTGTGCCACGTTGCAGAAAAACCGGGCGTGTGGCCTCATCAGGCAGCGCTTCCCTTCTGCGTAACTTTGCGCAAGTCGAGCAGCCTCTCCTCCCTTTTCAGCTTTCCTCCTCAGTCCACGCGACATACACGCTTTTTGCAGGCACAGCTGCTGAGGTTGGTTCACCCTATAAAGCTACCACTTCAAAAACTAAGAGCACTCAATCTTACACTTCTGGTGCGTCAGCTACAGAAGCAGGAGGTGGGGTCGGCTGTCGCGGCGCAAGCAGCGGAGCCCTGATTTTCGATCCCGCACTGAGGGTCGCGTCTATGTCCCAGTCCAGGTACTCACCCAGATCTGTATCAAGGACCTGCAAAGTTTACGTACAAGAAACTTGAATTCTTAATGGAAACCAAAGACAAAAGGGCATTTCCTGAAAATAATGCTTAGGTTGTGGGAACAATCACATTAAATCAGAAACCCTACCGAGGTGGCCGACAGAAGTAATTTTTAATGGTATGATGAGTGTGTTGGGCGTTATTACATAATTGAGCACTGCACGGGCTTGGGCTTACCCCTGAGAAAAGCGGCACGTGCATTGCTCTAATACGTAATACGAAGAAAGCAAAACACAAACAGAGGTACATGCCTGTCTCTGTCCCTCCCCTGTTTTTGTTTTGCGTTCTTTGTATTATATAATTTCTGCTCGTGAAATAGCCATCTTAAACACTTGAGTATGAAGGCGGGTGTTGGAGCACAAATCTATGTTTTGGACACATTTGATCTTCCAGTAAATGTTCAACAGCTTAGCAATTACCAATTGTGAATACTACCTACAACGTGTGTGCAAAAAATAAGAAAAGCCTTCACAGTCGAGCACTAAATAAAAGCCTAAATTCTACTTCCCTGCGTTCCCCCAGAGAAAGTTGCCGGGCGACACACTTAAAGTCGATCGGAAAAATCGGCGCCTGCTTATAACAAGCTCTTATTTTCAAGGTGTACAAGGTCTGTTACAAAAGTATCCGATATTTTTTTTTTTTTTTTTTTGCGAAGAGCGCTTGCATTTGCCGACCTTGAACCTTCATACGCATGCGTGAATTCGATAGCGTCAGTCACTCGTACGCAGCGTTTGAGTGAGTAGCGCGCAGTGCTCTCGTCGGTTTTTTTTTATTGCAAGGAAAATGGCGGAGCGGCTGGAGCAGCGCTACTGCATCAAATTTTGCCAGAAACTGGGAGACAGCCAAGTGGAGACAATTTGGAAGATTCAGACGGCTTTTGGTGACGATGCTATGAGCAGCACACAGATTAAGGAGTGGTACAACCAGTTTCAAGACGGCCGCACATCGGTGGAGAGCGAGCCACGCTCCGGTCGGCCATCAACATGACGAAATGACCAGCTCATTGCCGAAGTGAACGCTGTGGTGATGCGGGACCGTCGTGTGACTATCCGAGAAATCACCAGAGAGTACTACAGGGATGCCCTCCGTCGCCTACGTGATGCTGTGCGGCACAGTTGTGGTCAACAAGAAATTGGCGCATCCATCACGACAGTGCTCCTGCACATTCCTCGCACTTGATGCAGACTTGTTTTGGCGAAAAACAAGACTGCTGTAGTTCAACACGCTCCTTGCTCTCCTGACATGGCGCCCTGCGATTTCTGGCTGTTTCCCAAAATCAAGAGGCCATTAAAAGGAGCACGATTTCAGACAAGAGAGGACATTATGGTCGCAACGACAGCTGAGCTAAACTCCATTCCGAAAGAGGCCTTCTCGGAATGCTTCCAACAATGGCAGCACCGCTGGGAGAAATGTTTTGAGTCCCAAGGAGACTACGTTAAGGGTGATTAGGCTCCCAACGCTCCAGTTATGCCAGTTGTTTTTCTTCGGCCAAAGGTTGAATACTTTTCCAACAGACCTCGTATTTTATAGGTGCACTTAACCTGGTGAAATTTCAAGGCCCAGCTTTGTTCCTGTACAAAGTTAGAGCAACATTCGTCGCGATTTCAGAAATGCGCTCGCCTATATAGAGTAGTCATTGCAGGGGGTTTAAACTCCGCCAGAACGAACCCCTAGCGGTTCGAGTAAGCTGCAGCTTAGAGCCTCCCTCGGCTCTAAGCTGCAGCATAACGCCCGCTAATTTCGGCAGAGAGAGGGAGGGGAAGCGTCCTCCGAGAGAGCACACGGGAACCTACACGGCACCTCTAATTACGTCACTAGGAGTGCGACCAGGTGTAAACCTAGAAGACTGGAAGCGAGTTAAAGGGTGCCAGAAATGCCTTTTTTTTTTTTTTACACAACAACTAGGGCACGCAGGCGAAATCGGTTTTCTGTTCTTTACCTTAGAAGTGTCAGAGGGCAACTTCCACAACTTTTTGACCGAAGTCCGGGAATCGTTGCACCCTCCCTTTAACACATGCAGTGAGGTGATTGGCCAAAGCCGTTTTGGAGCACCTTTTGGAGCAGCCAAAACAGTGTTTTGGTGCAGCAAAAGTGGCCTTTGGAGCAGCCAGAACAGTGTTTTGGAGCAGAATAAGTGGCTTTCGGAGCAGCAAAAGTGGCTTCTGGAGAAACTATTTTTAGAAAAACAAAAAGGTATTTGTTTCAAGTGCACGACGAACGAAGGACACTTTGCTTGCCGCAATAAACAAATTATAGTGAAGTTAGACCACCTGGGAGCCTTTCAACGTGTAACTGAAATGCCAATGACATAACACCTTTTGCAATGCTTGAGTTAAATGATACCTATATATGTTCCCGCTATAGGTAATTAAGAACCAAAGCGCACGTATTAAAATTTATTTGAAAATGACCAGCTTAGTAGTAAATAGCACAGCAGTAGGTTGACTAGTGATAAAATAAATTAAAGCAGTCTCCAACTGATTAAACACATAACTACTGCATTGCAATGCGAAATTCTAGCGCGAGGGGAGATGGCTGTTCGATCGAAACCGTGGCACTTTGCTCTGTCGCCAACTGGTTCCCAAAATTGTATGCGAAACGTAACTGCTCCAGCATACGACTGAAAACAGTCCAGCGGCACGTGCTTGCCAAGCGGGCAGGCGAGGTACAAGCTAAACACACAGAAAAAAAAAAAAAAAGAATCTGTGTACATCGATGCAAGACATCGCGAGCCAGGATCAAAAAGTTCTTGGAACGCTTTGTGCAACGACTGAACTTGAGACAAGTAAGCGCGCTGTGCGGGTTCAGCGTCCAGAAATCGCCTTCTTTGCTTTAGCCCACTTCTCTTCGCCAACTTTCTTTCGCGGCAGATGTGTCTTTCGCGGCAGATGAAAGAAAGCCTACCAGAGAAACCTAGGTAATTAATACTTTGACACAGCAGTCTTTGAGCTAGAGGAATTTTTGGAGTAGCGTATTAAAGAAGAACAGGAATGTTGATGAACATGCGGCGGTCCTTACGTTTCAATTTAGAAAGCGCCATATATTTTTTTTTTCTAGCGCAACAAGCATAGCTTGATTGTTTAGATTCGGTGCGCTGTTTGTGCATCCCGTATAAAACCCAAAAGGTCTCCGGCATGCGCGTTCACTCTGGTCCATGTGTAGCAGTCCTCAGGGGAGGCCAGGTTGAGGCCTCGTGCCCGAGTCAGGGGAAGGAGGCGATGCTGAAGATTTGGGCAATTCCAGAGAATGTGTCGGAGGCAAACTGCGGACGCCCTGGCAGAGCAGTAGGGGCAAGCCAGGGTGGCATCATCGGGGCCCCGGCCCCAAGAGGCCAAGACTGCTGGGGTAACTGCGAAGCGCAGCGACGTGGGGACGGCAACACCCGACGTCGCGCGACCGCGGTGATTGGCAGGCAGGGACCAAATATAGTTTTCCCAAGGCCGTGGCTTAAAGGAGCGAGTGCTTCAGCGCACAAAGACCCGTGCCACACGGGCAACTCGAATGCCATTTACAACGAATGACATTTCATGTGATCGGCGAATCAGCTCGCAATCTGTCGCGCGTGGAATGCGTTACGCCCGGTGTGTTGCGCGCGCTGCAAAACATCATAAATGGGGGAAGGGGAAAGGGGGTCCCAACAAAAGTGAGGACAAATACTTTACGAGGGGGAATACAGGACACTCCCCACGAATACAATGGCCTCGGAGACGACAGGTTTTGCGCGCTTTGAATGGGTGGATGTGTCATGGCTTTGCGGATTTCCCCTTTAGGATCGGAGGGTGAGTAGCGCCGTCTCTCGGTGCGGGATATTTTACTACCGGTCGAACACGGCCTCCGGAGTCCGAGATCCCGAAGCGCGCCTTCGCGCGCGCGCTTCGGGATCTCGGAGGCCGAACTTCTTTCAGTGTGTGCACGCTCTTCGGTCGCAGCGGCGTAGGTTGTCTGTTGAATTTAAAACCCACCGGACATTTCATTAGTCACTCATTTAAAGGTCGCTTATACGTAAAATGAGCTCCATGTCTACGTTGTGTTATATAAACCGCATGCATGTAGCTCCATCAGCGAGTACCGAAATTTGTACGGGTGGTATTGAAAGGTGTTCTAATAAATGTGGTTAGTCATAATCGCACTTCAAAGCTGTACAGAGCAACTTATACTAAGGAACTATGTCGAGACGAGGCGCAGGTTTAGCAGTCACAGCAATGTATTGTCATATACTTCCCAGCAAAATATTTGCTACTATGATTATCGCTAAGGCGCCCGAGGTGGCACTTTGAGTAAACGACCCTATTTTCGCGAGCTCGGTATGTCGGGAATTTTCCAAAGTGCTGATTTCGGTAATGTCTGGCTGGCGCAAAATTCTGATATCAGGAGCGGGGTTCTGTGTATTTGATATGAGACGATTTAATCGAGTGATCAATTTCTCGCTATCTTCAAAGTGCGAATAGATGGTGCTTTGCAGCAGCCCAAGGCAACAAAAAAAAATATTCAGAAAGTTGGGAATATTTTTTTATTACTTCGTGGATAGTCATCATTATTCGTAATAGACCATGCTGGCCTTGAACAAAGTTGGTTTGGATTATTTTAGTATTTCTACAATGATAATTGAAGGCGCGAACTCAGATTCCACTCATAAATTTCATTCGACAATTTTTTTGTTGAGAGACAATATTTATTGCACATTGAACAAATATGTACAGCTTTGCATTCAACAAACACAGATCTCTGTTTACACAGACTACAAGGCTTTGTACAAATATATACATCTCAGCATTCAACAAACACGGACCATATATATGTTTTACACACACAATTTGAATGAGGTAGGTCAGCATGAGTAACGCGAAGCTGAAGTTGTTTACTTACGTGATTTGATCTGGAGGGAACCGAAAGAATGACAGGTTTATGCCCTGCAAGGTCCGGTTTTCGAAGTGCAGAACGGAGCACACTGTCCCTCCTGCCATTTACACGGATAGTTTACAGCGGCGAACGCGTCATACTTGGTGCACTACAAAAGGACACTGTAGCGTGTCATCCGTAGAGAAGGACGCTGGCATCAACATGCGGTGACAGGTCGCGCAACGGTAGCCACTGATAGTCGTTGCGCCCGGCTTATCAACACGCCTAGCCCGGCGACCGCGTGTTCGCCCGCCCGTGTTTGGCATCGTCGGTGACGCATATCGGTCATGTGTTCTGGCGGGAGGAAAAAATGGGAGAGGAGGGGAGAGAAAATAGGGAGAGGGACGCACCCAAATTATCCCGCGCCACCAGGGGAGGAATCGGCGCGGCCATCGCTCCGTCTAATGCAAATGAGCGGAGTGTCCTGTATTCCCCCTAGCATAGGTCGGCATTTTAAGCTGTCCTCACTCAAACTCACGATCACCATTTTTTCCTCAATCAGAACTCACGCCCACTCACGATCACGATTTATTCAAAATAGGGTCATCACCCGGACTCACCCTCACGGTTCAACGCAAAACCAAAACTCAGTCGCCGTCATCATCACGGTCGTCACGCTCACAGATCATCACGGTCATCACGCTCACAGGTCATCACGAATTATCAGACTCACAGGTCATCACACTCACAGATCCTTACGGTCCTCACACTCACAGGTCATCACACTCACAGATCCTCACGGTCCTCATACTCACAGGTCATCACGGTCCTCACGGCACTCACACTCACAGCTCCTCACACTCACAGGTCATCATGCTCATCACACTCACAGGTCCTCATGATCCTCACACTCGCAGGTCCTCGCGGTCCTCACACTCACACAGATCCTCACGGTCCTCACACAGGTCTTCACGCTCCTCACACTCACAGGTCCTCACACTCACAGGTCATCACGCTTGCCGGTTGCTTTCTTTGTGCTTTTCTTCTGTTTCTCTCAAGCCGTTGGTTTGTCTTCGCGTGAGTCGTTCGGCGGAGAAACCACCCCAAAACAGTGAACTTCTGAGCCACTAATTCTATTTGAAAGAAATGTACTATGTTAATGTTTATGCTCCGCACATTTCTACCAAATTTCGTAAACCTGGATGAATTACGAAAGAAACTAAATGCAAGCTGACGAAAGTGGGTGTGTTTAGCTTTCGCCTGCTGACAAGGGCGGCGGAAAAACACAAACGCGCCTTCCGACAGGTTACACAGACAACGTCGCAGTGATTAGAGCATTGCCTCGCTGTGCATTCCTCGCTCATTTATACACAGATAAGCAATTACTACATATATCACCCTCGTTTCTTTTTTTGTGCCACCCACACGTACTTCTACGGAAGTTTATGCAGAATGTATACATAGTAAACATATGCAGCGACCATCTTTTTTTTCTTGGGGGGGGGGGGGGGGGGGGGGAAGCGGTCATATTAGGTAGGGTGGTTTCACGTGACGACGGTTTGAAATGTCACCATAATCCCTGTTGACAGTGGTGTCTGTCGGTCGCATGCTATTCTATGAAAAGAGGCCGCGGTGGCCGAGTTTTCTTCTCACTTGAGTTGCTTGTGCTTTTATTGATCGACCGTGCTTGCCGGAATAGGCTGCGATTTAGGGAATCACCGGCCGGCATTGTTTTTCAGTCATCTCGGCCTTTATAAAATACTGTCAGCATTTATTATCTTGATTCGTGCAGCCGTCCTTGAATTGATTTTGTTTGGATTGGTTTGACTTTGGCATGACTTTGCTTGGTTTGGTTTGGGGGTTCGGGGCCGTCCCCGTGTGGCTCTTTGTCGCGCTCTCGATGATGTAGGGAGCGCCACTTTCCATGTGGCAAGCCGCGTGATTCTTAACGCGCAGTTTTATAATGGGCAATCAGTTCGTCCAACAAGGTTTCATAGACAGATTGTTTCAGCGACACTGCGATGTTTCATCGGAAGATCGTTTCTTCGACATTTGTTTCATCGATGTGTCATCCGAAGATCGTTTCTTTGAGATTCGATGCTCGACAGAGCTTACTACTCAGCCATCATATTACTACATTTCGTCGACACTTTTTGTGTTTTGGTTTACTCGTACGTCTAGACGACATTTTTCTTTCTCTCTCTTTCATCGACGCGGCGTTGGCGGCGTTGGCTCCTTGACGTCATGCGTTCTTCGCGTCTTCGCAGCGCACTATACGGTGTCCGCTTCGGACAGGGCGCAGGTGGCGGAAGCGCAAATGCTCCTCACTCTTTGTACGCATGCAGTGCAGTGTGCTGTGCGTGGTGTTGGCTGTGCGCTTACGTCGCTTACGTTGCTGGAGTGGTGCGTGCGGTGCGGCGGCCTTTTGCACACGTATGGCCGTTTGGGCGCGCGCTCGGCCTGTCTAGCAGACATTTGTTCACGTAAAGGAGCGTGCCCTATATGGGAAGCTGAGGCTCGGCGCTCGGCAGCCAGACGGCCGGACGTAATTGTTGCTTTCTGTCGTGCTTTTGGCCGCGTGCACTCAAAGCTCGCGAGATGCTAAATCATTCTAAACTTTTTCTAAAAGGAGTGTTTCTCGACGCAGTGGTGGCTTAGTATACCGCTCATTTTTTGTAGAATCATGTGAGGCTTATTTTGTGCCCAGTAATGCACGCGAAATACCAAAACTGACGTTTTGCATTCTCGTCTTGCAAGTGTTCCCAAATAGGTAGGGACGTAGAGATTAATCTGTCGGTTTCGGTAGTCTTTCATAGAGCACTATATAGCTCCTACGGAGCAGAGTAAAGGCCGGTTCACACATGCAGCGAAGCGCTAAGTTAGCGCTACGTGAGCGCTCCAAGGAGCGCTCATGTGGCGCTTCCTAGCTCGTGATGTAGCGCTCTGTTAGCCCTTCAGTAACGCTCTGTTAGCGCTTCAGAAGCGCTTTGTTAGCGCTCTGTTAGCGCTACAGAAGCGCTTTGTTAGCGCTCTCACGCTCCTTGTGCCGTGCCTGCTGCTGCGGAACAGCGCGTGCACGGCGATTCCTTTGTTGTTGTTTTTCCTTTGGCATTGAAAGAAGAGGAAGTAATACAGCCGCTCTCCAATCAAGGGGTCGGGCAGGCGATCCAGAATCATGGACTCTGAGCGACTAATTGATTAGGTACGACCTCATCGCTTTCTATTCGAGATGCGTGACCATGGTTTCAAGGACACGCAGGTAAAAATAATCGCCTTCACAACAGCTCTGTGTCTCGGTCCCTCAGCCTATGAACAAGGTTTGCCGGGTACCCGTCGGTATCTCGGTGGCGAAAGATTTCGCGCATTCAGAAGGCTCTTCTGGGCGTTAAGCCGTCCACACACATACGCACTAATCGCTTATCTAAGAGCACTTGTCGCATTTCTATTTCAGCATCCCACATGTCCGCCATGGTGCTGCTGATGCACACCCAACCACAAGAACTAAAACCGCAGTGCATGCGCTAATCCGCAGCACCGCGGTACAAGAAGCGCTAACACGGTGCTACTGAAGCGCTAACAAGGCGCTACAGGAGCGCTAACAAGGCGCTACAGGAGCGCTAACAAGGCGCTACTGGAGCGCTAACAAGGCGCTACAGAAGCGCTAACAAGGCGCTACAGAAGCGCTAATCGTGCGCTATGTTAGAACTAAGTCACGCGCGAGGAAGCCCCACATGAGCGCTCATTGGAGCGCTCACGTAGCGCTAACTTAGCGCTCCGCTGTATGTGTGAACAGGCCTTTACGCAATCCTTTGATCCGCGTGTTTCGCTGACAACATGGCTCACGGAGCAGCGCGGCGCGAGCCACGTGGTACTCGGGGTTCCAGGAGGCGACCCGCCCTATGGAGATCGACTCCACACGGCTGATTAAAAACAAACGCCAACTTCACACTTTTCGAAACTAGTCTGTCGTGAAGTTGGTAAAGCACTAAACATTTTATCAAAGTTTTCATAATATCGGATACGTGTGAAATTTTGAGAAGGCAATTTTCAAAGCAATGGCGTTTGAAGCAGACGATTTTCGTACGCAGCGGAGATGGACTTTCTGGGTTGGCCGTAGCGGGTCACGTGGACGGTGCGACGTCACCGCGTCGTCTGTTGCATGATGCCGCTCAGGCAATTTCTTTTTTTTTTTAATTATGTCCTTACATGGCACGCAACTTAGCGCAAATTATTCTAAACTGCTCTTTTATTATGACAAAACTATTGACGTTCCGCACATCTCCACAATATTGAGTAAACAATGATTTTTTCACGTTCCCCTTGCATTTCTGACCGGAGTTGGAGCCCCCGGGCGTTCGCCGCTAGTCGCCGAGAGGCGGCGTTCTAGATTGCGCTACTCTGCGCCGAAGGAGCTATATAGTGCTCTAGTCTTTAGAAGTCCAATGAACGAGGTGTTTGCATTGTTGTAGAGTCGGAGCATGAGGAGTTTCAGCGAATATAGGGGCCGCTCCGATCGATAACATGGCGGAAAAGATGGGGGATAGATTTGCGACGTCCGTAGACCGGTAGCGTATAGATTAAACAAAGCGTGTCGTTCTCTGTTTGCTTACGTGTGCAAGACGATCATCGCTTCAACCAAGACCTACCGTGATGCTACAAATGAAGTGTTCAAGCCAGTCGAAGGCAAGAAATCTTGCCATAGTCAAGATATGTGTGCAAGTGTTCGACGTGAGCTCTCACGCTGGTGCAGCTGTCATCAAGTTGAACCGAATGTACGCGGGTCCAAAGAAAGGTGCATATCAACAATGTTGGCGCGTTGAAACTATGACGCGTACTTTATCTAAAGCTAAACTTATCGGTCTGCGGCTACAAACATTTTCGTTGACGTTGCTTAGATGAAGTAACCATTCAGGCCTTGCATTAAACGGTGTTGCGAACTCTTCGGTTCTAGTTACTTGTGCTAAAAAGTGGTTGGAAGGAAAGTATGACAGCTACAGCATACAAGGGACGATTGAGGTTTTTATCCTGCGTTTTATGTATGAAAACATCGGTGTACTTGGTGTTATATTGCGATCAGCTGGTCGCCGATCGTCCTGTTTTTATGCATAATGTAAACAAGCCCCGGAAGCGCCAGTCTCATTTCGATGTGCTTGTGCACCCCTACAAGCCTCCTTATGGCTTTTGTGGAAAGCTTTATTGTAATAGCAATAGTCTCATCGGCCGTTCGAGTTGTATGTACCACGGTGATATCTGCTGTGTGTGATGTGCAAAATAAACAAGTCTGTATTAAATGCCAGAAGGAGAACAGACTTTTTTTAACTTTTTTTTCTTTTTACAAAACAGGGCAAAGCTTCTAAAACAAGAGCAACCTAAGCTGATATTTGAGTGTGCTCAAGAATTAATGGCAAAAGGTGCTTATGCTAAGTGGTAGATGTATACAGTTGATTTTCTTTTTGCCTCTGCATTGCAAATTGGAAGATATGTATCCGCAGAAGGCACGTGGCCTTTGAAATTGTATTTTATTAGGGCAAAAATAGGTTTTCATACACAACCGAAGAGTTCGCAACACCATTTAATGCGAGGCCTGAATGGTTACATCATCTATGCAACGTCAACGAAAATGTTTGTAGCCGCAGACCGATAAATTTAGGTTTAGATAAAGTATGCGTCATTGTTTCAGCCTCAAACGCCAAACATTATTGATGTGTACCTTTCTTGATGACAACTGCACCAACGTGAGAGAGCCCACGTCGCCGAAAACTTGCACACATATCATGACTATGGTATGGCAAGATTTCTTGCTTGAAGTGAAGATCATCTTGCTACGACTAGCTACGACCACCCACCGCAGCGATGCAGGCGTCGAAGGAATGCAACGCAGTCAGTCGTCGTCACCCGACTCTGCTCGTTTGACATTCACGGCTTTCCGCCCAGGTGCTTTGTTTGTACTTGGCTCCAAGTGTTATTTTCTGTACTTGCGTCTCTGCTCAGTGACTGGATATGGGCCTCAAGAGCAGTTCTCCAGGCTCAATAGCATCCGCTGAAGAACTTGTGAAGAAAATGCCACCCAGGAAAAAAAGCACGAAGACACAACGCACCAGCTTGGCGGACTATGCACTGGGCGCGGAAACCAGGTCCTGCGGATTATACGCCAAATGCAAACTATCTAAAAAAAAAAAAAAACATTTTTCGACTTAAATTGGTTTCTGCGGACTATACGCCTGGACACTGCCTGTTATTATGCATTGTATAATCACTACTGTTTGTTGCGGCTTGAGACTGCCTTCCTGTAATGATGCAGAGGGGTCAACTGTGAACCTTGAAATAAACATATTTAAGCACATATAGACGCGATGTTCCATGAAGCCAGATGGTCAGAGAAAAGGTGTGCCATTACCTAATTTGCCAACAGCGCACCAGTTGTCACAATCAAAACTCACCGAGTCAATGGGCAGTTTTCCACCGCAATATTGATCGCCGTGTAATCACCCATTTGGACCATTAAAAACACGAGCACACCCATTCTGGATCTGCAAAGCTTATGCTGTAGACATGCATCATCACATGGGCATGTTTCTTATCAATCTTGAACGTAAAACACTAGTTATGCAACGAAATTCCCATATCATCACATTTTTAGCAAACTGAATGGTCCCACCTGTTACACTTTTAGCTTTGGAAGTAAACCAGTTCACAATACCACCAGTGGCATACATCGTGCCAAGCATTAGTGCCGCGTATGGCAGCAAAATGTCTTAACTAGGGAAGCAAACCTAATCGATCACGTTGATTAAAGCACCTAGATACGGGAGAAATTATCGATCAATAAAAGAAGGTCACTCGAAAGGGAAGTTTTCTCGCCGAACGAACATTACTTCTTATTGGGCGTTCCGCAATGTAAGGCCGAAGTCATTCACTCCGTGATCGGTACAGAAGCATTTGCTTAGTAGTCGGTCGTGCGTGATAAAAACAACAACAAAAACAAAGGTAGATTAGAAACGCGATAGATTCGCCTTTGCACGGAGTACTTAAAAAGTACAAACGAAGAATCCGGGGCGGACAGCCCTGAATGCCAAACGATCTGCGTCGGGCGACGGCGACTGACCGCGTAGTACACAGGTTGCGCTCCTTCGACGTCTGCATCGCTTCGGCGGGTGGTCGTAGCTAGTCGTAGTAGATCGTGTCAGCTCTGTTACTCGTACCGGAACACTAGAGCCACGTAATATTCTTGCTGCCGAAGTTTATAAGCCTACGTTCGCGGCCAAAGCATACACACAAAGCCAACGCCCAGCGAACCAATCCCCCTCTTCCTCTTTCGGCGACCGGCCGCCAGGGCGGTGACACCATCGCTGAAACTCCTCAATCGTCTACGTCGTCTTCTTTGCCATAGGGCAGCTGACCGATTCTACGTGCGCGAGCTCTCGCTGGAAGCGTAGTCCTATTTATATAGTGCTCATCCGTGTGTACTGCAGTGAATATTTCAGGCCCAACATATCAATAGTTTATTGTTATCAGCCAGGAAAACGCAATATCTGTAAACACCCCCCCCGTCAAAGAAAGAAAACGAGAGCGCGCCGTTCGCTTTGACCAATAGACCGATCTCACCAACTGCCTGGAGCGTGCCTGACGCAGCCATAGTTGTACTTCACAGGAGGCAGCGGTAGTGCACGAAACGGCTCGTGATCGACACGCGCAAAGTGGCGTTTACCCTCGTGCGGAAAGACCACCATTGCGACAGAGAAGGCGTTGCGAAACTGGCGGTGAGGTTGGTCTATTATCCCAAACCCGGTTCACACATCTGTGTCTCGAGCGACAGAAACGACAAAAACAACACGAACGACATGACACCGGGACGATTATGTTCTTATTACGGAGCGTGACAGATAATGAAATGAACAGCTCTATCAAGCAATCATGGGTCACGATTGTCTTGGTGTCATGTCGTTCGTGTCGTTTCTGTCGTTCCTGTAGCTCGGAACGCAGATGTGTGAACCGGCCTCTACGAGTCTATTCTGATGGTACGCTTGAACGTCACGGAAAATCGGTCTTCTCGCCTTTTCGAGGTGTCGCCACGGGTAGGAATACTAGCGGGTTATTAAGGGATTTGTTCGGCACACAAGCGTCAGTACAGGTCATGACTTTGTCAACATTGCCTGAATCCTATTCTCATTGTAAAATAACATATCGAATGTGTCTTCCCGGGCACAATGTCCGCCCCTTTCAAAACCGAACTTGGTGGTGCTTTTAAATAGAATATTTAGCATTGTTTCGCGCATTTAGTTCCCGAAAATTAGCAGCACATTCGGGAAGTTGAAGTTGACTGGTATTTTTTTTTTCGTAACTCGCGGAAATGATGAGAAACAGTTTCTCTAGTCATTTAGTTGCACATTCACAAGAGATATTATAATTTATGTTGCATAATTATCAAACCCGCGGCCTTTCTGTAACCATCGGTTCGAGACAGATTCTCTGTCACTCGGTTAACAAGTGTTCATTCAACGCAGTAGCGCACTTCAACGACCCGCTGATCAATCTTGCCCTTTGCTACAACATTGTAAAAATTCATTACGGGCTCGAATCATCGTGATATGTGTCATATGCCTTCCAACGATAAGAAGTGTTTCAGAATTGAATTGTAAAAAGTTGGTTATCAGATTTTTGTTTTACAAGAAATTCTTGCCTCACTCAGAGTACCCATGCATTCGGCCATAATAACGTAAAAAAGAAACATGAATAAACAACGACCAAGGGGAGCCCAGCGTCATGCACGAAGCCCGAGAAGCCCGGGCAATTGGCGCCTCGGAGTCGCGTCCAGCCGGCGCGCCGGCCACCCGGCCGTGGCCGTGGGGCAGGCGCCGCGACGTTGCGGCCACCGCGCGCCTCCGTCATCGAAGGCAAACGGCACACGGCGAACTCTACGAATCCCGATGAGCCAGTAGACTTATTGGAGTGGAACACGTGACAGCGTTTCACAGGCGTCCATTCTAGATGCTCTATCTCACAGGCGTCCATTCTAGACGCTCTAATTCGCCCACTGAGTCGTAGCTTTTACAGTTTGCTAAGTGTGCCCATAGGCAACCCGCAATGGAGCTTGGCACTACACGTCGCCATCTAGCGACTGAAAAATAAAACAAATTGGGTAGTCCAGGACGGCCCGGGCCGCGAGGACTGCGGCAACTGCGGGCTGGCGCATTTAGAAACCACGTCTGAACGTGGCAGTTTGGATCGGCGTGAGCCTTTTTGGAACTGTTTTTTTTTTTTTTTTTTCATTAAAATGAGTCTCAACTTCACGTCCCTATGACCTTGCCGGGTTCCTGTGACATTTCCCCTAAGCCTAGAGTTTCCCCCAAAAATAAACGCCGCTACTGCTGCGTGAAAGACTGCCACAGTCGCGAAGGTTACCCAAGCGTCAGACTTTACCGCTTCCCTTTAAGATCTTAGGAAGCGACACGGCGACAAAGTGGATTACTGGAGTGCGATGCATCAAGTAAGTGAATTTTACATTAATTGTTGAATTGAACGAAAATATATGTGCGGGCTTGGAAAGTGGTCTAACAGACTCCTTTTGCAAAATAACGTATTTATACAAGTTGTTTTACGAGTCTCTGAGACAGCCATTTAGAGAAATACAGTAGAAAAAATCGGGCCGATTGTTGCTTCGCTTTGACGTCGAGAATCAGGCGATCAGGTCTTCAAGCGAGATGCCCTTCGACCTGCTCCGGCAGTCGTAGTTGTAGGCGTGCATTTAATTGCGACCGCGCGTGCCGAACGGCGCGCGCGGTCGCAACCAAAACCTTTTAAGCATGCAAGTTTTCAGATAGTGGATTTTTTTTTAGAGGATGCACATTTTTTTTTCTAGGAAAAGCTTGTGCGAAGCGTAAATATCCTTCTCACGCGCACACTTGTTTGCCTGTCGCCTTTTTACACCAGGCTTGTGCACTGTTCTCTAGCATGCAGAGTTTGGTTCTAATTGCCCACATTTGATTCTAGTGTCGTGGGGGCGTCGGGAGAAGAGGACGGTCGAGCGAGGCGAGAGCGGGGGCCAGCCGGCGAGGAAAGAGGAAGAGCCTGCTGCGCGAAGCTGGAGCCGGGCAGGAACGATAGAGCCGTTCTGGTTGGTCCGGCTCATGTCGGTCCCCGGAGCATTCCACCAGCGAACTTCGGATCAGGACCGGCGGAAACGGCGAGCCTGGCCTTGTCGGCCTCGGCCATGACGGTCCTGGAGTGGTTCCGCAGCGAAACTCTGGCTGTGATAGCCCGGAACAGCCAGTGTACGCAGTGCGTGGGAAGGACGATCTGCAGGCGTGAACACGGACTGCGACTGCGAGCTATGAACGACAGGTGACAACTAGGGTCGGCGGGTCCGGACTGCCGGCTCTCGAAGACGGGCAACCGGGAAGTACAGTAAACCCATTCGCTGCCTTCTCGTTGTGTTGTGTCACTTCCTGGGAGACAAGCGAAGCACAGACCGATCGGGCGGCGATTATGATAGAGCGACCTCGCAAGTGCACGGAGACAGTTCAAACTGGTGTCCAAATGACAACTCCAGATTATGCTCTAAACACTTCGACCTATCAAGGCTCTCGATGGTCTTAAAAAACCGCATAAAATAAACAGGGACATGGCGCGCACGTGCACACGGGAACTGCTGAAATCGGGGTTGCCGCCGCTCTCCACGGGCAGACTGGCCGACCCATTAACACAAACACCTCCGCTTGTGGCGCTGAATGCAGCACTCTCGTGGCGCCGCCTGGCCATTGCCGGCTGGCTATCATGCACTTGCGCCATCTTGCCCCAAACGACACTTAAAAGCATGATATCGCACAATTGGTAAGACCTCACTCGAAGCTTCGATCGATCATGACACCGCCTTTGTTGCACTTCCTGAGTGATGACTCATTTGCGAAAGGTACGATGAGGTGCGCGGAAAAATAAAATTCCGGGGGCTGATGAGGATCATGTGAGTCATTTAATTTTATTGCAGCCGTGCGAACGTTATAGTTGACGCAATCATAAAATTCTGCGCCCACTGACACCAACTTGACAACAGGAGCCGAAATCCACATGAGACTTTCTATGCCACAGAGAGAGGAGCGCTAACCGTTTGGAGCGCTTCACAACTCCTACGTTACCGCGCTGCCTCGAGGCGCCATCAGTCCGTTGGAGTCTCGCCGTCTGCCGGCAAGCGAAGAGCGAGCGCCGAGGAGAGACGAAAGCGACCCCCCCCCCCCCCCCCCCCCCGCCCCACCCCACCCCATACCCCCTCTGCCCTTTACAGCTGGTTGCGAGATTGCGGAGGGCGCTGGCAAGGAGGAGCCTGCAAGAACAAGCACCTCCCCCCCTCCTCCGCCCTCCACAGGAACCGGCGCGCTTACATGGCGAAGGAGCAGGCGAGCGACACCCAAACCAACCCTGAAGGCCTGAACCCCACGCAGTAGTTGCGAAGCGAGAGTCTCCTCGCTCACTAAGACGGCCCGGGAGCTCATGTGACCAACCCAGCTAAGATAATACCAGCGCACACCGCGACTCATCATGGCCATGGTCCTCAGGCTCACGTCATCACGCAGACTAATGCGATCACCGGACTCATATCCACCCTAAGACTCACATCTTGATTCAGGCTCATGCTCATGAGCCTCGAAACTCACAATCACACTCATGAGTACTTCACTTAGCGCTCAAGCTCACACTCACACTCAAGTGTTTTGAGAACTCGCAATCACACTCACGATCAAACTCACGCTCATGAGTTCGCAGGGCTCACACTCGCACTCACACTCATTAGTTCCCAGAACTCGCGATCACACTCAGGGTCAGACTCACGCTCGTCAGTTCTCAGGACTCACACTCACACTCGCACTCATGAGTTCAGGTAACTCACGATCACACTCACACTCACACTCACAATTTTTCGAGACTCGCGGCCTCACTCACGATCACCTCAAATCTGACGGTGAGCGTGAGTGATCGTGAGTGATCGCACTCATGAGTGAGAATGCCGAGGTATGCCCCCTAGTAAAGTATTTGGTGAGGATATCAGGTTTGGGGGGGGGGGGGGGGTTGCTCCCGGGCTATGTGCTGCCCCCTCCCACATCCTTAGGCTTACCGCTTCCCGGTTCCGTAACCGAGCGAAGAGCAATCTTGTAATGTAGCGGCGGTAAATATCTCGTATGCTGATTGTGCCGTTCAGAGCCACGCGTGAGCGAGGTTCGGTAATAATCCTCGCACCGGCGATCACACAAACACTTCGCCGTTTTGTTGCTACATCCCGCACAGCACCAATGCTTGCTCCCGAACACAAGTATCACGGGGACGGGGGAAATTTCCTACCTTTTCCAATTCCCGATAGAGGGCGCGTCATGCAAAATGAGCCAAAGGGGGGACCAGCCCCAATTTCCTCCCTTTTGCTCCTTTTTTTTAGAGTGTGACTAGCTCTTATGCTCGTAAAATGCGCCATACACGGAACGTTGACATTCCAGGTTTCGAGTAAGTCCGACCACAGCCAACCGTGAGGTTAACTCGGGCCGAGTAGACCCGGAAGGAATTCAACCTCTACAATTGGCCACAAGTGCCCGCACAAAACCACAGAGCGGCGCCACCGAGTTATTGAGACTATAGAGTAACTGTATAGGCTCTGCTTGCAGAGCCTATGCAGCAAGCGGAGCATATACAGTTACTCTAATTGAGACTTGCGGCCGTATTCATAAACGGGCCTCGACTCGACACTCCACCTCGACTCACTGGAGTGGAGGAAACCAGATCGCCTCCACTCGAGGAGCCATCGGACTTCACAGACGCGCCTCGGCGTTTCCTCGGCTGAGGAGCTCCTCGAAAACACTTCCTCAACTCGAGGAGACGTGAAAGGCGTCTGGTTACGAGGTTGTAGTAAAAAACGAAGTTGAAAACAATATTGTGGTGTGAATTCTAAACATATTAGTTCATTTTATTTGAAGGGACACATTTTACTAACATTGAATTGGGAGTCTGCAAGATTTCTGCTTCGCAGCGCGCATGTTTTATGCGTTGCGGCCGGTTTTCGGACTAACAGCCACAAGCGTTCTCCAGTCTGGCAACGGTGGCGGCCGCTCCCCAGCTTTTGCGTCGTAGAGGCACTCGCCACCGTCGTTCGTCTCTGCGTCTCGCCCGTTCTTCTTCGTCTCACCGCTTATCTGCTTCGCTGTCACCGCCTAGAACGAGCATTTTCACCCTTCCTCTTTCTTCAGAGTCCTACTAGAGTGCCTTGCCCTACAACGATGTCGTTCAACGAAGGTGACAAGAAGGGGCGAGTGGTTCCACGAAGGAGGGGAGCTTCTTCGTCGTTCTACAAACAACTCCCCGAAAGAAGCTAAAATTGACGCGTAGAAGAGTCTGCACCAAGTATAAGCGCCAGCCGCATGTCCGCCCACGAGTGTTGGGACAACGGTAAACCCAAGTGGAAGAAAACAGACTCCGAGAAGAATCAGGGCATCCACGCAACAGGTGTGTAAGCAATTTCTATATTCGGGCAGAATAACGCAACGGGTTCGCAAAATCACATGACAGGACGTGTGTACTAAATAACTCTGCAAAGGACTTTGCTGTGGCCACCTGCAGCTAGTCAAGCACGTTACTGTCGAGGCCGTAGGTGGGCAGTGACGGTGAATTGTCGCTATCTTTGGTGATTCTTGTGCCGACATCGACAACTTACTTTGCGTGTTCTGCTATATCCAAGCGAAAATTACGCTGCGAACATTCTGGTTGCGCCACACTACCTTAGCCTCCGGCCCCTTTTTTGAGATTAGAGAGGCAACCTGGACGTATAAAGAAAAACGCGACGCACGAAACTGACACTAGTGCACGTAGAAGTTACGCTAAGTAGGAGTTTCGACTATATCAATTAGACCTAGCACCTCATCTCCTTGTGTGCTAATCTTTTGAAGAAAAAAAAATCTTGTGCCGGTTTAATTGACTACCAGCTCTCATTTCTTAATTGTAACCTCCTCAGAAATGCCATTATGTGAATATGATACGTGCTGGAGTGCAGTTGTTGACAGATGCCTTTTTTCAGGTGTCCATGTTAGCGTGCAACCATTGTCATTTATTTGCGAGGTTAACCAGCGCATTGTACTGGCATGATTAAGCTGGCACAAATTTAATATGGGTAGAAGTATACATTATTGATTTGAAAAGTTGTGTGTCTACAATATGACTGTTGTCGATGATCACATTAAGCTACTCCAGTATTTTCCATGCATATCAAGAAGCAGCACAGGTATGACATCACCTGTTTCGCATTTATTTCTTCCAGTTAAGTGTCGAACAACAAATTGTACCGCATAAGTTGTAGTATGATTTGGTTTTCTTTCTGCGTTGTGCCCTTTACATCTCAACTCGTGGATGCTGTCACACAATATTCTTCGGCCTTTCATTGCAGGAGGGGGCACTGGTGTCGCACCCGCTGAACAATGAGCCCGTCCCTCCATCTTGTGGGGGCACTGGTGTCCCACATGGCAATGCGGCTGCCAAGCCCGTACAACAGTGGCAGCGCCCGCGCTGGTTGGCCGGTGCTCTCAATGCTGCCAGCCGCCATTCCCGAAGCCACAGTGAACGAGCATGATGCCTGGTAAAAGTTTTCAATTGCATTTGCTACGTACCCATGAAGGTTGGTTGCTACTTGATCACACAGCTTCCAATGTTTATTTATAAAAAAATCTATCTATGCTCTTCCGTTTATTATTTCGATCTGGCATACTGTCTCGTAGGAACGCTAAAAACTGAGACAATAAGCCACATTTTCATGAATGCGACTTGTTAGGGGTGCCTCATAGGAACACAGTAAATCCCTTGGGTCTGGATAATGACATGTTTATTGACGAATACACCACACGTGTGCCCGAAGGCCAACAAGGTCCGAGATAACAGCGCTGTTTCTTTTGACGGTATCACCATTTGGAGTCTGCCCTGCCGCTACTGACAGTATCACGGAAAGGAAAGGGTCAGAAGGAAGGAAGGAAATCTTTCATGTTTACCAACAGTTGGCATTTAACATTTCTGTAATGAGGTCGTTGTGACAGTTTCTACCAGTTCTCCGGTGTCTTCACCGTGCCTGTAACACTCGGGGTCAATGTGTTGTGCTTGCTTAGATTCACCTGCCTCACCGCTGCTGGACTGGGGTGGCATCATAAAGGTTGCGGTTGCTGCGCCACCAACCAAGCCCCCATCTCCTCTGCCTCCTCAGCCGCCACGTGTGGTTGTCCGAGTGAAGACAACTAAAGGCCGCACCAACTGGAGGAGCTGCACCTGCTGCAGGTGGAGCTACGTCAGTGTCAGGTTGCCTATTAACAGACGCAGGCCCAGGTTTTCCATCAGCAGCAGCGTAACAAGCTGGTTCGAGCTTGAGCTGCTTCAGCTCAACAAACTAATCACGCTGCAACAACTGCTTGTTCTCGGGGCCCAGCCACAACAGTAGGCTGATTTTTTTAAATTTGTTTCATCTTCCTCTTTAGTAATTACAATGTTTTACATTCTCTTTTGTGTTTAAGAATGCTTTATTAAAGTCTGTAACTTGCTTCATTTTATCCCTGACCTGAAGTTGTTACAAGTATTGACCGTATCTCGTTCGTTAAAGCCTAGCTTTTTTTTTTACTTGTTTCTCGATTTGCTATTTGTAGTGGACATTTTATGCAAAGGGGCAGTTACGTCAGCTTTAAATCTATTCTTTTAAAACTTAA
Source organism: Ixodes scapularis (assembly GCF_016920785.2). Classification (NCBI taxonomy): domain Eukaryota; kingdom Metazoa; phylum Arthropoda; class Arachnida; order Ixodida; family Ixodidae; genus Ixodes; species Ixodes scapularis. Next base: position 139,147,129 of record NW_024609857.1, read on the forward strand.
AAAGTAAAAGAGTATTTTTTTTCTTACTAATTACATTGTTTGTATCTTTAGACAATGGGAAGTTAGTCAGCCCCAGTGAGCAACTTATCTCCACTGTAGACGAGATATTCAGCCAGTGTCGTACCACAGCTATCCTGGGGTCTTTAACTTAAATCACAGTAGTGATACAAAACCGCATGCTGTTACAATGTTCATCCACATCGATACAGGCAGAGGCAGAGATTGAACTCAAGATTCCTATGTTCAGCTGTGCGAGCTTTCACTCCACGTGCTCCAAGCTGTGATCCGTTAATGCAGTCGACCACCGATCCCCTTGATGGAAATTAGGAATCTGTTTGAATGTACAGCCAGGTGTTCCCTAAACATTGCCACTGTTATTTATGTAATGTCTCTTTTATTATTGTGTAGTCCATGTGCAGCCTCGCTCATTAAATGCTGTTGTCACAGAGTTTTGCCATAGTTTTCATTGAGTTAAGGCGTCTCATTTCCTGTCCAGGGGTTTGTGTCTTGCAATCCTCTATGAACTTGCACCGCCTACCAGAGTAAAGTCTACACCACATTGACGAGGCTTGCCCACTGCCTTTTCATTGCAGAGGTGGCGCCGTGTCAGAGCTTTTGGTTGCTTGTCCAAAGATCCCCAGGTGGTCAAAATTAATCCTCAGTTCTCTGCTGGGGCGTGCCAAATGCCTGTCGTTGGTTTGGCACGTAAAACCCCCAAATTTGACTTCACTGCACACTACTACAGTGCCGACGTAGCAATTGGGCCCAAGTTTGCAGCTGACCACACAGTGATATAGTAATTGAGCAGCGGTTCCAGCTAAACCCTGGTACGGTGCTCACCTCATTCAGTAATACGTAGTGTGATGCCATCAGTTTGAGTGCATGGGCCCTGCATGCTTGTGTAAGTAACTGTTAGGTAGGACACCCTTGACTGCCTAACATCCGAAGGTGTCCTCACAAGGAATTGCTGCGCTATTGTAATATTTATTCTAACCGAAAACTCTTCATGTGGGGTCACAGCTGCAAGACATCATTTCAGACATTCTCATGTATAAGTTTATTTCGAACAAATGTGCACTGAACAACTCGCTGAAAAGTCTTCAGTCTGAACACGGCAAAATTTTGAGTTATTTTAATGTAATTACCTGAAGCTTCTCACTTTCTTTCTATCCTGCTACCCCCCTGCTTTGTGCGATGACAAATATTGAATTGTTCTCGAGCAAAATGTTTCCACAACAAAGAGGGCAAGTTGGTCTTGCTTCTTTTGGAAGATTGATAAAACAGCAACCACCAGCATAGTTTCAAACACTGTTGTCCAGCGGGAACCTGGGTAGAACAAAGACATTGCAACAATCTGTGGTGACCAACTAGCTGAGAAACTGGCGGATTTGTTTCGGTTCAAATTAGAAAGTGTGTGGCCATAGTATAAGGTTGATTTGTTTCTGGCCCGATTGCATTTTGAGCTTTAGCATGGCCAGTGACTTGATTCTTCGGTGACCTAAGCTAAAAAGGACATGCTCTGCATTCAGTTCCTACTGGAAACACCACACAACGAGTTGAGCCCGCACCCATGCCCCGTTGAATGTGTCCACGGGGTCTGGAGTCGATGGTAGATGAGACTGCCTTCAGCATCGTCAGTGGGGGGTGGGACTGGTAGAGCGGGAAGTGGCTCGTTCTGCAGGTGGGCCAAGTTTTGCAGTGCAAGTCCACCAGTGATCATCACAGCTGACCATTCAGGCTTGTGCTGCTAGCACATGTCGAGGCACGGAAAGTGCCTTGGCCCGCTGCACTGAGTTCCAAGTCCAGAAGTGGGCCTTTTGGTACCTACATAAGACAAAAATGGAGAACAATACAGCACAATTATTGTTTGAATAGAAAATGTGGGACTAGTTTGTGGAGTAGTGCATTTCCGATTAATGCTCAGACTACTGTTTTCGATAGAAAGTGCTGTGTATGATAACACTCTTCTTCAGATGTACACACACAGCTTTTTGTTGTGAGTGGACAATGTCCCTTCGTGCACATCTTAAGCTTCAGAAAGTCTCTTTTAGATGGCTGCAGGCATCAGTCCGGTTCGGGTGGTATGCTGTACGATATGGACTTTGGTACTAGTTGTATTTTCAGTACACTCTGCTGCTTGCTGAAGGATGTCAACCAGCGAATGGTGTGATATCGGCGTATGTTTCCTACATTATTGTATATTTCTGTAGACTCGTAAGCCGCGGTCTCATTTAAGCAACAAATGCCAAGAACCAACAAACAACCAACCTCAATGAACAACAAATGTTATTGAGCAGCGGGTGTTCGACGTGCAGTTTGGTTTACACGACACAAGCACATGCAGACACACAAACTGTTTACATATGGGACTGTTGTAGTTAACAATTGCACAGACAACTTAGTGAATGCCACCAAATGAATGCTTTCATGTGTATGTACAAAGTAAACATTTGCTCATCATTTTCAATTTTAATTTATTTTATGTTTTCATGTCTGAGAATCTGACGATCAAAAAGGTTCATCTGGGATGAGACTGTGTTGCAACACACATCGTCTCATCCCACATTCACTGGAAATGTGCTTTGGTCATGATCATTCTTGCAAGGAGGGTGCGCTCGGGCCGCTACTATCATTGTGCTCGGTAACCCGATCGGGAGTTCGTTGATCGGCAATCATTTAATGATACGTTCACGCTCGGTCGTGCAAACTGTCGCCGGATACAGATTTAAAGTTTTGATATCGTTACGTCCGAGTTTAGACCTACGATATCGCATCTCAGCGTACAGTTTGATTAATTAAGTTTGGCACTCCTAACGCAAGCAACTGGGGTGAACTTACCTGCACGTTGATGGAAAAGTATCCATTTCTGTTTCGAGAACACTTCTACATCGGGACCGCCGGGTCCTCTTATCAATGCACCCAGTCGCCCCTGGAAACTTCATTTCGCAGCAGCCCCGCACCAACGCATTAAAGTTCGCTGCGCCCTGCGGGAGCTTCACCAAGCGGGTGAAAATGGTCCGTGCGAGGAACCGCGAAACTCGCTCCGCAATCCGGCACACAGTCGGCTGCGGCATGTTCACATGGTTCCCGTAACAACTTGGAACGTCCTGGCACCATAAAAGCTCAAAACAACGAGGAGCTGCAGCATCGTTGAGGGCGGCAGGCCCTGAGTACTCGCGCTCCTGGCAGAGACAGCAGAGTGCTCGCCGGTCGCCTTCGTGAAGCCGCCCCGCACAGGAAATCCGCGGTCACTGAAGTGTTCCAGCGGGTTCAGGCGTTCTCTGAAACTTCGTCTCGTCACACGTCTCGATTCGCTGTCGCCTGCGTCGTCGTAGAGGATCTCTTCTGCGCTTAAAACGAAGTGCGCGAACTCCGCGAACGACCTGCCGGCCGCCATGACACCCCAAACTCGAGTCGAGGAGCGGCTCGAGGAAGCGCCGGACCTACCTTGAGATTCTCGAGGAAAGAGTCGAGTATTTCCTCGAGTCGAGGAGCGTTTGGAGTGGAGGTCGGTTTATGAAGCGCAAAACCGGCCTCGAGTGGAGTTTCGAGTCGAGGTTGAGTCGAGTTTGAGTCGAGGCCCGTTTATAAATTCGGCTGTTGGTCTCGCCGCCCTCGCCTTGTGGCGTTTCCTGCCGAACGACCGCAGCTTATCGGGACTCTGGAGAGAACGCAGGGGAAGAAGGAAAGCTAAACAACGAGGCCTTATCTTTCCGGGGATGTAAGAGAAAAGATATAGGTACAGTCGAGTACCGAAGAAGATGCGGATGTGTCGAATACGCGAAACCCCCGAAAAGAATAACGGCAGTCAAGAAACACGGAGAGGAGATCGGCTGGGGACACCTGCGAGTCAGCAACCAACGACGGGAACGCTTATCGCCTGCCCATCCTTCGAGGGCTCGACTGCAATTGTGAGCAAGCACACCGACGAACATTATGAATATAATATAATGTTCAAAAAAGTAGCCTGGTCTGTGTGCTCCGAATTCCTAAGCTCATGGTGAACCCACAGTATCGGTCTTCTGTTACAGAACGCCACGATCCCACGGAGCCAATCTAGTAGAACCAAACGAGCATCGTCATGTCACTCGTCGTCTTCGGTCGTTTGCTGTTTCCGGCTAGACCAATCAAGCACAGAAAATATTACTGTGCTTGATTGGTGTAGCCGGCAATTGCAAACGCACAGATACGACGAGCGCCATGAAGGTGTAAATATGTGTTTTAAGGTGTAAATATGGTGTTTTAGTCGTGTCAGACACCCTTCTAACACCCTTCATGTTAGAAATGGGGGTGTTAGAAGGGTGTTTTGAGTCCCATTACACCTTTAAGGGTGTAAAATGTTTAGTGTGTGCGAGACGGAACCAGGGAATCTCTGACAAATTTGAGGGTTTCCTGCGTCGACGAGCTGGTTCAAGAATGTTTGTCTTTAATTTAAATCGGAGCAGCATGCATGGTCAATAAATAGATCGGCCAAAGTAACCTTCCACGTATGTGCACGAAGCGAGTCATCAAACCTTTCAGGAATATTAAAACATTCGTAAACTTCATAACGTCGCCCTTTCTTTTGCTTAAGACTCTGCCGCTAGACACGGGCCTAATTATTTATCTTCGAAATATTTTCGGCTTCTGCCACCCGTATCCACGGTCGGAAGGAGCTCGTGTGGCCTGTCGATAGTTTCTGGCCGTGTTCCAAAACTTACTCGATCGAACTCTGGGTGAAGGTGGTTATCAAAAACGTAGCCGCGTCCAGCGTTTCTCTATTTCTGTTCTCACGTGACATCATCCGCCAGGGTAACTCAGATCCATCGAGTAGGTTTGGAAGGCGGCCTCGGTGTGCCGCGCTCCTGTACGCTATGCGTCCTTGCGCTCGGAGTATGAAGCTCGGAGCGTCGGAGTAGGAGTAAACGAGCGCCGACTTAACGCGCCCAATGATTCATTCAGTCTTTCATGGTTTTCCCCGCCGTCTCTCGTTTCGCGCTCTCGTCGTCTCGTGAGTCTGTTCTCGCTTGGGCCTCGCGTCTTTTTAAAACTTTTTTTAGCGATAGACGCGGGCATGTGTGGATGCTCCGACGGTAGCGTACCGGGTACGAGGCCAGCCATGCCGTCATACTGTGAAACGAAACCGCGTTTTTGCGCGGCGGGAGTTACTTTGTGAGCTGAAGCACTCGCTCCTGGAAACAACGGCCACGGGAAAACTATATTTGGTCTCTGCCTGCCAGTCACCGTGGTCGCGCAACGTCGGGCGTTCCCGTCTCCACGTCGCTGCGGATGTGAGGACGGCAACTGCAGCCACTGAAATGCAAGGACTGCCTCATGTTCATCAACATTCCTGTTCTTTTTTAAATCGTACGCTACTACAAGAATCCCTCTTTAACTCAGTTTGCTGTGTCGAAGTATTGATTAGCTAGGTTTCTCGGTAGTTTTTTTTTTTTTTTGACAGGGACCCCGGTACATGAAAAATATCCCGGTGAAGTAAGTGGGTGAAGAGAAGTGAGCTAAAACAAAGAAGGCAATTTATGCACGCTGAACCCGCACAGCGCGCTTGTTTGTTTCGAGTTCAGTCATTGCAGAAAGCGCCCCACGAACATTTTGACCCCGGCTCGCGATGTCTTGGCAGGCACGTGCTGCTGGACTTTTTTGTCGTGTGCTAAACAGTTATATTTTGCATGCAGTTTTGGGAACCAGTTGGCAACAGAGCGGAGTGGCATGGTTTCGGTCGAACAGCCATCTCCGCTCACGCGACGAAGCACGTGCAACTGCAAGCCTGCCGAAGTTGCCCTCACGTGCATGCGAATATGACTGCACGACAGAGGCAGCAGCCGGGACGATTGCAATCCATTGCTTTACGTTTGCTTACTTTTGACGAAAATCTGGCACGTCGGGAACCAGTGAAACGGCGGCAAGCGGTTTTTCAGAATCGCTCGGCAACGGCTACAGCACTGTACACTTATGGAATGTCTCAATGTCTCTTGGGAGACTTTGAAAGCTGACATTCATTATATACTAGCCGAAACGAAGGCAAAGCGAGGCTTGGAGCAGCCTTTCAGAAGGTTTCGAAAAGCGAAAAGAAAAGCACCCGCTAAGCCTCGTAATGCGCTTTTGTCTTGTGTACAATGTCGCATTTTCTCTGCAGTAGTTACGCGTTTCATCAGTCGGAGACTACTTCCATTTATTATATTGCCGCGAGCGCAGCTGGCCGAGAAGACAGCACGCTCGTGGTCTAACGGTTATCGCGCGTGCTTTCCACGCTGAAAGCCACGGTTCCGGCGGCTTAATCGGATCTCGGTCTGGTCCTCGTTGGGTTCTTGGGGGCTTGTGTTCGGACTTGCACTGCGGGAACTCGGAGGGGAGCGCTGCACGGGCATGCGGTTACCCCGCACCTCCACCAAAATGTCACGGGTGGTAACCAAAATAACAATAAATAAACAGAAAGAAATAAACGTTCAATGTGGCGAACTTGTGCCAAAACTAAAAGGGTACAAAGATAATAACAGAGCGTCGCGGGCGTCGAAGTCGGCGTAGCAGCACAGTCGAACGCTGGAGCGAAACTGACTCCGCTCGCCTTGCGGAATCCCTTATGTACCCTCGTGGGTTTCTGGATCGTTCGGCGTAGAAGGTTCGGCGCGTAGAACATTCTGGCCTCGAGCAAGCAACATGGTTCTCGAATTTACCAGAACATTACTTTACAGAGTCAGCAAAAAATGCGCCTCCGCGGCCAGGAATCGAACCCTGGCTTTCAGCGTGGAAAGCACGCGCGATAATCGTTAGACCACGAGCGTGCTGTCTTCTCGACCAGCTGCGCTCGCGGCAATATTACATAACTAGTCCACCTACTACTGTAATATTTTTCACTACGCTGCTCATTTTCAAATAAATTTTAATACGTGCAGCTTGGTTCTTATTTATCTATAGCGGGTACATATACAGGTTGTTTCACGAAAGGTGGACAAATTCAATATTGCAAAAACTAAGCGTCGCAACAAAAAATGGTTTGTGTCTGTCGTTTTGGTCCTGGGCCGGGGGCCTGTTTAGGAAAATTATTAAAGTTTGGGATAATTAGGTTGTAAATTATTTCTTGCGTAATTTACTTTTTTAATCTTGTGTTTAAGGGCGTGGTTTTAATTAGGAAATTGCTCAGCATCATCAAAAACACAAAATGAACAAATTTCAGAACGGTAGAAGGCACGCGAAGCATTTTACGGCTTTCTGAAAAACTGCACAAATTCGACGGGTTTTTAAGTTTCAATTCACTATCGGAGCGCATCTCGGCCCCGGCGGCACCGCGCCCCGTGAAAAGCTGTATGTAAAAAAAGAAGACATTTTATATATGATTTTCAAGCAAAATAAAAAATACGACTGCCCATCGTTGCCTCAATCCAAATGGAAACGCCTATTTGTATAATTTAACTGAAGCATTGCAAAATGTGTCATGTCATTGGCATTTCATTTTCACGTTGAAAGACTCCCTGGTGGTCTAGCTTGACCATAATTTGAAAGTCACATATTTGAGATTACACTGTATAGTAATGAGATTTGAGCTCTAATAACCAGAACTTCCCAAAAATATTGCATTCAGTTAATGATCACGTAAATAAACCTGTCTTGCAATGTGTGCATTTCATATTGAAATGCACTACCGTAAAATGCTGCAAAGGCACCCACTATTAACATTTCCCAAACTTGGGAATTCTGCAAGTTGTACGTTAAGCGCCCCATTTGAGCGTGGGGTGGGCGCTCCCTCGGCATTTTCTGGTGCTTGATCTGCCTCCAAGTTGAGGAGGTATACACTGTTTGCTTTTCTGAAGCATATTCTAAGAGAAACAATATTGTATACATTGGAACCCTCGTTATATAACTTTCAGGGGACTGCTCAAAAACGTTATATAATCCAAGAGTCAAACAATAAAATATAAGAATGACAACTTTGGGCCTCGAATCCAGATGACAAAATGTGTGCAACTTCTATAATTACTTGTAAGCTAATAACCTGCCAGGTGAAAAAAAAAAGCCCTGAAATAAATGAAAAGTAAATGAAAATGTGGTGCATGTAGTAGAGGTGCTGATAAAATATATTTCCACTTTACCTTATTTTCATGAAAGTGATCAGTTATTTCCTGTTAATACCGCAGATTGGGTGAGTTGATAAGGCATAATTGCAAACCAGCGCACAGGTAGACAGTTACTCAGAAATCCAAACACACAAAAATACACTCACACAGCACTGTGCGAGTGCATTTTTTTGTGTGCTTGGATTTTTGAGCAACTGCCTACCTGTGCGCTGGTTCGCAATTAAATATATTTTCCTTTCGGAGGCATCACTCTCTAGAAGTGAGCAACGCTGTCTTGGCGTACACAAACTGCTGAAGGCCATCGAACATGGTGCTTCTGCACATGTCAAAACATGCATCCTTGTGCCTGTGACACTGTCGTCTTCGTCCAAACTATTGACTTTGTGTCGTTCCCTTTTTGATGACTTCATTGTGCGACACTGCATCGTGGATGGCGATATTGTCGTTGGCATTTGATGTGGTCTACAAGCCACGATGAGTCCATGCGGGTGCGGCACACCGTTATTCAAGAGAATGCGAATTGCCCAGCAACCGGAAATCATAAGTACAGTTCCAGCCTGTCGCGCATGCGCATAGCAGTCGAACCTGAATCGAACCTTTGTCAAACTTTTCACAAGAAGTTAGAAAAATTCGAATCTGGTCGAACTGAAAACTCAACCAATTACACTAATACCCGACGACTTTATCGCTTTCTAAGAGCACGGCACAGCCCATCACCTACCGTATTTACTCGCAGAATGAACACACTTTTTTTTCCGAAAAATCCATGCGAAGCGGGGGGGGGGGGGGGGGGAAGGGGGGGGGGGCGTTCATTGCGCGAAGTAAAATTTTTGCGTCCGTATTTCTCCCACACTGAACGTACCTTTTATCCCGAAAAATCGACGTAACTTATCTCTTTGCGCGCGGCGCGCGACTAAAAAACGAAACTGCGATGCGCAAAAAAAAATGCTCCTTTCCCTGTTTTTTTTTTTTTTTTTTTTGCTTCCGTGTTTTTTATGTTATTTTTCCCGCCTTTCACAAGTTCTTTTGTTTGCCCACGCTGCCCATGCATTCGCGACCTCCCTGCACCAGGACAGAAAAGTGCGTTCATCTCGAGGGCTTCTCGCTTCTCTTTCCAAAGTGCGAGGAGGAGGCAAGGGAAGGATGCCTTCATTATGCGCGCTTTGCTTAGGCGAGGGCTTCTCCGCTTCTCTTTCTTATCTCCTTGCGCGCCGCGCGACCCAAAGTCTAGATTGCACTGTGAAAAAAAAGCTCCTCTCCATTTTTTTTCTTGCTTCCGTGGGATCTTTTTTTTTTATTTTTTAACGCCTGTTGCAAGGCGTTTTGTTTGCCCAGAGGGCGTCTCCGCTTCTCTTTCTTATCTCCTTGCGCGCCGCGCGACCCAAAGTCTAGATTGCACTGTGAAAAAAAAGCTCCTCTCCATTTTTTTTCTTGCTTCCGTGGGATCTTTTTTTTTTATTTTTTAACGCCTTTTGCAAGGCGTATTGTTTGCCAGAGGGCTTCTCCGCTTCTCTTTCTTATCTCCTTGCGCGCCGCGCGACCCAAAGTCTAGATTGCACTGTGAAAAAAAGCTCCTCTCCATTTTTTTTCTTGCTTCCGTGGGATCTTTTTTTTTTATTTTTTAACGCCTTTTGCAAGGCGTATTGTTTGCCAGAGGGCTTCTCCGCTTCTCTTTCTTATCTCCTTGCGCGCCGCGCGACCCAAAGTCTAGATTGCACTGTGAAAAAAAAGCTCCTCTCCATTTTTTTTCTTGCTTCCGTGGGATCTTTTTTTTTTATTTTTTAACGCCTTTTGCAAGGCGTATTGTTTGCCAGAGGGCTTCTCCGCTTCTCTTTCTTATCTCCTTGCGCGCCGCGCGACCCAAAGTCTAGATTGCACTGTGAAAAAAAAGCTCCTCTCCATTTTTTTTCTTGCTTCCGTGGGATCTTTTTTTTTATTTTTTAACGCCTGTTGCAAGGCGTTTTGTTTGCCCAGAGGGCGTCTCCGCTTCTCTTTCTTATCTCCTTGCGCGCCGCGCGACCCAAAGTCTAGATTGCACTGTGAAAAAAAAGCTCCTCTCCATTTTTTTTCTTGCTTCCGTGGGATCTTTTTTTTTTATTTTTTAACGCCTTTTGCAAGGCGTATTGTTTGCCAGAGGGCTTCTCCGCTTCTCTTTCTTATCTCCTTGCGCGCCGCGCGACCCAAAGTCTAGATTGCACTGTGAAAAAAAAGCTCCTCTCCATTTTTTTTCTTGCTTCCGTGGGATCTTTTTTTTTATTTTTTAACGCCTGTTGCAAGGCGTTTTGTTTGCCCAGAGGGCGTCTCCGCTTCTCTTTCTTATCTCCTTGCGCGCCGCGCGACCCAAAGTCTAGATTGCACTGTGAAAAAAAAGCTCCTCTCCATTTTTTTTCTTGCTTCCGTGGGATCTTTTTTTTTTATTTTTTAACGCCTTTTGCAAGGCGTATTGTTTGCCAGAGGGCTTCTCCGCTTCTCTTTCTTATCTCCTTGCGCGCCGCGCGACCCAAAGTCTAGATTGCACTGTGAAAAAAAAGCTCCTCTCCATTTTTTTTCTTGCTTCCGTGGGATCTTTTTTTTTATTTTTTAACGCCTGTTGCAAGGCGTTTTGTTTGCCCAGAGGGCGTCTCCGCTTCTCTTTCTTATCTCCTTGCGCGCCGCGCGACCCAAAGTCTAGATTGCACTGTGAAAAAAAAGCTCCTCTCCATTTTTTTTCTTGCTTCCGTGGGATCTTTTTTTTTTATTTTTTAACGCCTGTTGCAAGGCGTTTTGTTTGCCAGAGGGCTTCTCCGCTTCTCTTTCTTATCTCCTTGCGCGCCGCGCGACCCAAAGTCTAGATTGCACTGTGAAAAAAAAGCTCCTCTCCATTTTTTTTCTTGCTTCCGTGGGATCTTTTTTTTTTATTTTTTAACGCCTGTTGCAAGGCGTTTTGTTTGCCCAGAGGGCGTCTCCGCTCCTCTTCCTTATCTCCGTGGGCGCGGCGCGCGAACCAATATCCAGACTGCGCTGTGCAAAAAAAAGAAAAACTCCATGTTTTTTTTTCTTGCTTCCGTGTGATCTTTTTTTTATTTTTTAACGCCTTTTGCAAGGCGTATTGTTTGCCAGAGGGCTTCTCCGCTTCTCTTTCTTATCTCCTTGCGCGCGGCGCGCGACCCAAAATATAGATTGCGCTGTGCAAAAAAAAAAAAAAAAAAAAAAAAAAGCTCCTCCATGTTTTTTTTTTTTGCTTCCGTTGGATATTTTTTATCTTTTTAACGCCTTTTGCGAGGCATTTTGTTCGGCCACGGTGCCCATGCATTCGCGACCTCGCTGGACCAGGATAGAAAAATGTGTCCATTTCGCGTGCGTGGGGAAGGGGGGGGGTTCAAAATTTTGACTTCTGAGTTGGGGGTGCGTTTAATACGCGAGTGAAAAAAAAGTTGAAATCTTGGTTGCCTGCCTTTGATGTCGCAGATTGGTTTAAATACCGCAAAGCCATATCTCACTATTAACGACAGATATCACCATAAAGGTCTTAGTCATGTCTCATTAAAGTGGGCTCTTCCATTGGCGCAATAAATTGTTCATAATGAGCTGATCGAAGCCGCAAACATCAGCTCGTAAAAAAATTCACAATAATGAAAAAAACATCATTTCATTGCTTTCCTGAAACTGAAACATTAAATTGTAGTTGTAATAGAAGCACATCCCTATTGAAAATCGCTCTGATGGGACTTCAGGATTTTTTTAAAGGGTGTGAAGGGGACTTCAGGAATTTCTATGATGTTTGACGGGGGCACCGATATTTCCTGGTGGGTTCACTGGCCCCGTCAGAGGCTCTCCTGAAATGTCTAAAGTGCCCTTTACAATGCCTTGAAATGTCTGAAAGCCTGTCAAGAACTCTTCTAATGGGGTCGGGGAAACCTTCAGGCTTCTTGAGATGTCTGTGGGCAACGGCCTCGGTGGAGAAAACACATTTCCCAGAATTAATGAAGATAGCTGCTTATTGTACGCTCCGGGGAAAAAATAAGTATTTGGAGATTGCCGATCGTGTGTGTGTACGGTCAGATTTTCATGACTGCTCTTCTATCAAATACGAGTGGGCTCCTGGACCCGCCTGTCACTGCCCGAGTGTTCGGTCGCCAAAGAGGCCACTGAGAGCGACCGCCCCATGTGGAGAATTGACGAGCCGCGGGCCGAGTGGTGTTGGCCGAGCGGCGTTTTGAGGCGAACGCAATCCTGTCCGCTCGAGGCGAAACCCGTGCAACCATGTATATATAAAAAAAAGAAAAAAAAAAAGAAGCCGAGAGCAGTGCGCGCTTTCCAGGAACAGGGACGCACGCGGGAGCGACTCGTTCCGGGAACCGGTCGCCTCCACGGGGGACTGTCCCCAAAAAGCAATCGCCTCTCTCCGCCCGGCGATGGGGAGAGGGTGCAGGGCTGCTAGGCCAGCGGTGGGAGGAGGAGGGTGGTGTGTGCAAGCGGGGGAGGCCATAGCCATTTTCTCTCTGCTCGTGAGCGGTTCCGGTTATAACTTATCCCACGAGCCGCGATGTTTGGAGCGGACCGATTTCCTCCAGGAAGGTGAGCATGCATGGCTTCGAGGGCTCGCCCCATGGTCTGTTTTGATCCGTGCAGTTTCTTTCTTGGTACCGCAGGTGAACCATAGTTCGGCGCAGGCCGCCTTCAGCACCGCTCGAGCGCCATTGTGTTCAGCGCATTCAAGGAGATGGTGGCCGGTGTAGGCTTACTCGCTGCAAAGCCTGGCAGTCGAGGTCAGCGTCCCACCGCATGTTGTGCCTGCGCACCGGGATTATGGCACTGTGGGTGTTGAGACGGTGGGTGACGACCGCTGTCCGGACTTGTTCCTTGCGCCTCTTCGTCCGTCCGACTTCAGACCAGCGAGCAAAAAATACGCCGAAGACGCCGGCGCGATGTCATCATGGGCGAAACCGTGACTGTTCTCGGGATTTCTCAACGGCGGCGGGTGCTGCTTACGAGTTCGTGGTTTTCGCTAAACGTGCTTACTGAGACTGTGTATGTGTCCGTGAGGTGGACCTGCTCGGTTTTATTAGCTGAACTACCGTGCATCAGGAATATACCCAGCGGCATTGTGAGTACTTTGAAAGGTATTTTTCTTTGTGATAAGGATGTCAGTTGTCCCTGTTTGATGTGATCTCTTTCGTCTATAGCTCCTTGCGCCGGGTTTGAACAAGCGTTGTTTTTATCACCTTTTTGAGTTCTAATATGCATGTAAAACTGAGTGTCGGCAATAAAGTTTTAATGTTTTGACCTGCATTTTTGTCTATGGTTCACAGTCATTTGGGCGTCTAAAGGGTTGATGGGCTAAAGGGTCTGACGGGTTGAATGGCTGTGGGGCTAAAGGGTTTTTCTATGGGGTATCCTTGAAGGGTTTTTCTGTAGGGTATTTTTGAAGGGTTTTGAAGGCCTGTGAGGTCCCATAATCCTTCAAGGCTGACGGGACCTTTAGAAATATTTTCAATAGGGATTTTAGCCACTGTGATTCCAAAATATAAATTACAGTGGGCACAACAAATTGTTTTTCCCCCCACTGAGGCTTTTTTCTACGAATTCACCGACAGATAAAAACATGCAGAAAATCTGGCTCATTGCCCTTCTGTCAGTCAAACCATGGGGTTTCATCAAAAACACATGCTGTCATTCACAGCACACAGGGCAAATATATGCGTGATAAAGTTAAGTTGCCAGGATGGCGAAGAACCATGAAAATGATGCAAATATGATTTACGCATTGAATATGGCAACTATACACCGACATTGTCATAAAATCTCACCAGAACATCCAGATTGTCCTGGGAGGCAGCATACGTGTTAAGCTCCTTCAGGCCATCAAACGTGGTTGCTGGTAGAACGGGGGCGTCCGCAGGCAGGGCAACTGGCATTTTCGTGGTTGAAGTAGCTACAACACACTTCCTCAGCTCGGTAAGTTCAGTGACGAGGTTTGCCTGGTTTTCGAGAGCCAGTACCTGAAAAGCTGGTAAAAGAACATATAGACCAACGTGCGGCCCTAAAGTCACGCTGCTGCAATGGCGCTGTCGATAGCACTGCACATGCGCAGATGTTTCACTTCATGCGAATTTGGTTTCTGCGCACGCGCAGTGCCCACACCTGGTGTGGGCAAACGCGGGCTTATTTGTAAACAGCGTGTCGGTCTATATTTACCACTTTACTATTTAGCACCCACTCTTCTACTAGGCATAAAATTCAAAGTTTAATTTTGCTGTAATCCCAATTTTGGAAAAATGAAAATAAATGCCATTTGGGCATAAATGTCTGCTAAATTCAAAAGAGTGTGCCTGTATCGAATGATATTTATTTGGCTGGGTTTGGCATTGGCCTCTTTGCCACTGTCAATGTCACTACTCTCCCATGACAAAAGTTACAGAGAAATGTTGCTGGAAGAGGCATTGATACTCTAAAATCACTAGAGGGTGCTGTTTTCGTCAACTTATTGTCCTTGATGATTAGCTACCATGATTAGCTACCACCAGCTCGCCTGAGCACTCGCAGCCTTTTCATATTGTCCTTGTGTTACTTTGGCACTTTGAACGTGGTAATGAACCAACTAGCCTCGCATGTCTTTTCTTAAAGGTATGCCTACTATTTGCAGGTTGAAATGTTTTATTTTTTTTTTCGCCGCCCATACCGGATATGCATACTTCGCGGCTGGGGGCGAGAGTAAGCGAAAAAGGTCTATACCAGCGGCATATCCAGGGGATAGGCTTATAGGGCTACAGCCCCCCTCCCCCTCCCCTGATATACACATGCACTTTGAGACCCCCCCCCCCCACCTCAGCGAGCCTGCCATGCCCCCCCCCCTCCCGAAAAAAATTCCTGGCTAAGCCACGTAAGGGTTTTTACACTTTTACAGAATTAAAAACGTTTGAACGTTTACAGAATTAAAAAAAGAAGGACATACATCCTATCATTGCCTTGAAACAAATGGACAAAAGCAAGAACCACCCAAGAAATGTCATGTGAATTTGATTTGTCAAAATATGTTTTTATAATATCAGAAGTTATATGTATGCAAAACTCCGTTCGTATTTAAGATTTCTCAAACATTTCACATTTCTGACACAATGAAAGATAAATTTACATTGTTTAAAATAATAGGAGTCTCCGAATTACATTCCTGAAAGTTTCCAATGTTGAAACCTACAAACCAGCCTTTAATTGAGCATTGTGCCGTGAATTATACGAAACCATTGATGTTTTTGGTGCCCATTTTCTATGCATTTTGGCATATTTGGATGGCGTGTGTACAGTGCAGTTATGTTCTAGTCTGCAGTGAACCTGCACCTTACCTCTAAAGGTCCTATTTTTTCTGTTTTTCCTTTGCCACTACTGCTTACTTTACACTAGACATAGGCTATGTCACTGAACTCTCAAGTTGCACTGTTGTGGCTCTTTTTGCTACCCCCCTTGTAAATAAAGATCTGTTGATTTCAACATTCCAGCTCTTGGACGTTTGCACCAACCCAATTTGCTGCATGAGCACCACCTCCAAATTCATGACAGTCATGAATGGTGCACATACTCTATAGGCAATTATTAATTTTAGAGGATGCATAAATATTTCATAAGAATATTAAAATAAAATGCACGTTGTCTCACCCATGTGTGATGAGCTTGCCACAGCTTGGCTGAAGTATGCCTGGTCATACCCTTCAGTTTGGTGAACTGTTAAAAAGGGGCAAATGTACGTTTCTGACAGAGTTTCACAGAAAAGCTGTTATACGCTAGGGTCTGAGAAAAAATGCATCCTGACATGTCGAGAGGAAACTTCCTATTGGTCGTGGCAAGTATGAATAAATAAAAACAAAAAGAGGGGGCAACCAGCGTGAGTCAGCCTTCCTAAAAAAATTGGGTTGCGAGTATGTTCATACAGCCTAGAACTTGGTCTGCCGCAACGGGCGACGAGTCTTCCAGCTGTAGGTGAGCAATTTAGCCAGTACAGCACAACCGCTAGCCTGGAGTCTTTAACGTGCATCACGCAGTAGTGATACACGATCGCACGTCAGTACGATGCTCATCCAAAACAAAACGAGCAGGGGTGGGGATTGAACCGAGGATCCCTGGGTTCCGCAGTGCGAGCTTTCGCTCCACGCGCTCCGAGCAGGTGTGCGCTAGCCCACTCGGCCACCGATCCCCCTCAGCCTTCCTGGGTATTATTCGATAGTGAAGTTTTGATTCCTTGTTATCATCTTTAGGCATCATCCTAAAAGTTGTCCTAAAAGTCGTCCTTGAGGTCGTCCTCTAGGCATCATCCTAGACGTCGTAAAGATAACAGCTTCGGTGGTCCTCCATTTTAACTTGAAGTGGAAGGGCTCTACAATTTTTTTATTAATAAAACTATCACTGACCTGGTACCGGGATTGTTGGCGGCACAGGGAGTGGTGGAATTAATGGACCTGAAAATAACCATATATTATGAAAAACAAAAAAAGGTTCACATAAACCTTAGACTGCACGTAGTTCTCTAGGTTAATGCAGTCTACAATGTATAGTAACATTTTTGTTTCACTGCTTTGAGGGTGTGATTTGACCAGTGCAGTGCATGGCCTGCATGTGACAATATAGACTTTTAGCAAACCGTAACCGCATCCCGCGTTACGCACTACCAGGGCCTTTGAAGCATGCTTTTAAAAGAGACTGACACTCCTCAAAATTTATTTTTTGGCCAGGCGATTTATTGTGGTGTCAGAAGACTACCCAATTAATATTTTGCTACAGTGTCACGTATATTTTTAATAAAGTAAAAAAATGCAACTGCCCGAAACCGAAACTGACTGGGGAGGAAGAAGAAACATTGAGGAGGAGAGAGTTGGCGGAAGCCAAGGGGCTGTGCAACTTTTTTTTCTCCAATCAACATATTTGCAGCTTTTTAGAAGTCACAAAAATTGAGTATCATATTTCTTTACTATTTTTAATACTGTGTGTGTGCCTTCGATGACCTACGACGTTTATTATATTTGGTGGTTGTGTCTAAATCATTGAAAACGGCTCACAATGGCCGGTTCTAGATCGTCGGTTTTCGGTCGGAAAGAAGACGGATTTCGAGCCGCGAATTGTGTTCTGGGTAGTGGGGCTTTCATATGTCAAGTACAAATTAAAACCTCGACGAGCATAAATACCCTGTCAGTGTCCCTTTAAGCGCGTGCCCGAATGATATTAAATCCAAGAAACATATCCTACCCTCCCCATGATGATAGCTCTCGCTATCGTCCGAGTCAGACTCGACCCTCCTCTGGGCCCTCCTTCGCACTCGCGGTGGTGCGTCTGACTCCAGGTTCGATGTGTCCTCTGCTTCACCCAGCCTCGCCATAGCCTGCTCTAGGGTGTCTAAATGACGAGGAATCGCATGAATATCAGGGACGTATTAAATTACAGTTATGTGCTTACAGTACGAATGGATAATTTTGACTCGAAGACTTTTCCAATCTGTGGTTCGGGCCTCGTTGCGCCTAGTTGCGTTGATGATTTCAACTTTGGTATTGTAGGGGGGCCAGTGGCACCAGAGCAGGTTGTCAGGGGATTTTTGCAGCCACCGATCCGGAACAGCATATGTGCTCTTGTCGGAAAGAAACTCAACGATATGGTACCTGTAAGTAAAAAAAACATATAAAATATGTGTAAAAGTACTTAAAAACGTATAAGCTTTTTTAGCAGAGTAAATTAAATGACAGCACTGAGTCTAGTTTTACTTTAAAGTTGTACACATGGATCACTTGAGAACAATGGCACAATTTAAAAAAAAAAAAGTTCAAAAAGTAACCGTTCCAGAAAACAATTCAGTGTAAATTAAGATTTTTTTTTATACAGCAGGCAGACAAGATGTATTATGTAGAACGAGATTATTCCCCTCACACTATTTCCATCATACGTTCCCCATTAACTATTTTCAAATCACTCATTGTGCAATCCAGGCATTGAATTTGGACACTGCATATGCTAGTAATCTCAGTGTGAAATTTTCAAGACAAGGAAAAACTGCTTTTTGCATGGGCTTTGTTCATTTTAATCTATACACATTTAGTTTAGTAATATGTGCAAAGCAGATCATATGCACAAATTTAATATAGAACCATACACAAAGTGCCATTGAAACATAGGAGCTGGTTATAGGTAGAAATGCATGCTTAGCACATCAAAAACATTTATTGAGGTTTTATAATGTAGGCCTCCATTAACCATAGATTAGAGCTGCTCCTTTCTGCCAAAGGTTTTCAGATTTCGTGTTCTTTCTAAATTTATTTTGAAATTTTTTTCAAAAAATAAAAATGCACGCTCTTTGAGGATTAAGGAAGGAGGGCTTAGGCATCAGGTGTTTTTTCTCCCGGCTGCAAACTGCGCTTTTTGGGTTTCCGGTTGTAGTACCGAGCTCCCAGCCTCATGAGTTCTTCGTGGGCGACCTTGCACGTCGCCTCGAGGTGGTTTCTGGGGTTGAACACGTGCTCATAGGTCGTCCGGAGCTGTGCGGCGAGCTCAGCGTTGGTCCACACCTCACTCAGATTGGCTAGCGGGCCCCGGACATGGCGACCGTAAAACAACTCAAAAGGCAAAAAGCCGAGGCTCTTCTGCGGCACTTCCCGATAGGCACACAGCAATGCGGCCCTATACCGGTCCCAATCCTTGGGCCTTTCGGAGCACATTCGCTTAAAGGGGCACTGACAACCCGAAAGTCGTATTTTTTTATTGTCTAAAAAGATGCAAGTTGCACTCATAGACACGCAAGAAAACCGCACCGCGAAAAAAAAAATTTCCCGCGCGCGCGGGCGCCTTTTTATTTTTGGCGTTTGATTCTCCCGCCTCTAGCCTCCTCGCTTCTTTTGATTCGTGACGTCAAGAATCATGAAATTCAGAAGCTTTGTAGGCGACATCCCTATAACATTTAATAACGGCAATTTTAAAATATGTTTCTAACGCAATTGCGAATGCACTACGGCCCTTTTTGAAATACCAAAAATCGGGAGTTCGTTGTGGTGCCGTCTCCTGGATTTGTATCCTTCCACGGAAAACAGGCGACCCCGCTCAAAACCTGTCCGCCGGCGCCCGCTGCGCTCGCTCCTTTCCTCCTCGCTTTGGGTCGCCATGGCAACAGCAGGGAGTCGGGAATGAAAGTGGACTCTCAGGACTCCGCAATATTTGACGTCAACGCGCCGGCGCGGATCGCGCGGGAATTTCGAATTCGGCATTTGGAAATTGTTTTTTTTGCTTCACAAATACTGAATTCCCAAATTTCAAATTTTAAGGGTAATGTCCCGGCATCGTTTTCAATCGTTTCGGATAATAAAAAAAATATGATTTTGATGTGTCAGTGTCCCTTTAAGCATCAGTTTTAAGTGTTCCGGTGAACTTCTCCACCGGTCCATTTTCTATGGGGTGGTAGGGGGAGGTGTGCAACTGCCTTATCGACGGAAGCCGGCTGATCTTTTTCATTAGCTCCGAAGTAAAATTTGAGCCCTGGTCGCTTAAAATTTATCGTGGCATTCTGACCCACGCAAACATCTCGACTAGGGCCTCTGCCACTGTCTCAATGCTGGGCAAAGCCACGGCGTCTGGATAGCGAGTTGCGTAATCTGCCATTGGCAGTATGTGCCGGTTCCCTCGGCCCGAAGCCAGGGCAATCTGCCCCATGATGTCGATCGCAACCCTCTGGAATAGGATATCTAATAAGGGGCTCCCACTCAGTGGGGCCCGAGGGACATTTCACTTCGTTGTTGTTCCCTGGCATACGTTACACGATAGCACGAACCGCCATACATCCGAGCTCAGTCCCGGCCTAAACTATTCGTTTTCGCCTGCCCCAGGTGCCCCGCCATAATGCTTTCATAGGCAACTTGGATCACAGTTTTTCGGTGGGCCTGAGGCACCACGAGCTGCCACACCTTTCTCCCCAACAGTTCCCGGTAAACTCGATAAGGAAGCCCCTGCCCCTCTCCTGCTGTATAAGTGATTGTGATTGTCTTTCCCCTGGCGTTCTCCCCAATCCGCTTGGGCACAGGGTGTCATCCTCATTTTGCTGCTTTGCAAACCCCAGCGTGTCGATGGCCAGCCCTTAGATTTGAGGCACGTGTAGCTTTTTCAATCCAGTTTGCTGTTTCTTTCTCTGGGTCCTGGTATTCACGGCACACGCCGGAATTTGGGGATCATCCACTTCCACTCGGGTTTCGTGTCCCGGCTCGTCTTGGCTTTCCTCTGTGTCACGCTCCGCCGCGTCCTCCCGCACTCGCTGTGTCGGTATCGGGTCGTCCCTTGCCTCCACGTCAGTCACAGGGTCGTCTGGCTCTCTAGCGCCGGGTAAATTCCCGAGTATAAGGAAAGGGGCCCGTCCGTTCAAAGGGCTTCGAGTCCTCCGTCGAATTAGGGCATTTTAACATGGACATGGGCCTCGGGAAGCATTTACACAGTTCCATCGACGAGATACACCGGTTTCTTTGTTCCCGTGAGTCGGCCGTCGTCAACCAATCTTCTTCTAGCAATGACCGTGTTACTCCCCGTGTCGCGCAGAACCGTGATCTTTTTCTGTCCGATTTTGCCCTCAACGACTGGCATTCCCTCAACCAGAAACTTAAGGTGTGGTGTCATCACCGCGTTGACGACCGAAATCTTCGTCCCATCCTTCAGCTCCACGAAACCATCTGTGATGTTTCCGTCCTTTCCGTTTTGTCGGGACAAATAGACGCCTGATGCCCGAGGTTTTGTCTGGCCCCGGCAGACGTCAGTCTTATGTCCCTTCCTGCCACACCTTTGACATGTGGGCACCTGTCCGGTGTTGTACAGACTGCGACATTGCGCAGCTTTGTGTCCCATCTTGTTACAGAAGTAGCACCTCATTGCACGCCGTAGAGGCTCGCCTCCCTTGCTGCTTTTCTTTGCTGAGAATTTGGCTGTTTTTTCCGGCTTTCCCTAGGTTACCATGACTTTGCACGTCCAAAAATTGGTCCGCCATCTCAAACAGACCATCCAGATGTGGCCGTTTCCTTTCCTTCAAGTAGATGGCCAGTGCTGGATGACAGCCCTTTAAGAATGGCTCTGTGATGACTATAGCCTGTTTCATACTTAGCGTGCAACGCTGTCAAAGCTACTAATGCGAGCGTGGGGCTTGATCTCGTTGATCATTTGCACGCGTTCTCGCGCAAACAAAACCATAGATGAAGCCACGCGCTCGCGCCAGTAGCTTTGACAGCGTTGCACGCTAAGTATGAAACAGGGTATAGCTCCCGAAGACCTTCAAAATCTGGTCACCTTGGTGGCGTCTTGAGTGGCCGTCTCTCTATCGACTGGCTTCCCATCCCGGAATTTATCGCGAAAGCCCTCAACGGTAAACCAGAACCTCTTAAGTAGTGAGGCTTTCACTTTGCCGTAATCGGCAGCGCCTGCGGGCGGAAATCGCCGGAGGGCCTACCCCGTGAGGCACGAGCTAAGGGCGGTGGCCCATTGGCTTTCTGGTCATTTCTGGCTTAATGCGATTCTCTCGAACCTTCTATATGAGAGTAGTTTTGAAAGCGCTCATACTTCGCCTATTCCTTTCTTCTCATCTCTAGTGTAACGATTTGCGAGATGCACTTTCTGAATTATGCTGTGCGATAGACTTGGAGCAGCATGCGGAGTGCGGGAAAGCGGCTCGGGCATGATTACCGTAACACACACTTAATAACCCCAGCCTAACTTAGATTAAATGCTCACAGAAGTATCCAAGATAGTAACTTATTTTTGTTTTTATGTACACGACTAGGCAAAACTCAGTGCGCGTGCCACCTCCCCTTTGTGGCTTCATTGCAACACACATTTGCAGGAAGAAGCTAATCTCCCAGGCAAACAAGCTCCCTCGCACACGGGAACATGTTTTTATCAATGTGAAATTCATAGCACAAACAAATTAATCAAACTTTAAAAATAAAACTGAGCTCAATGTATACGCACATGCAATATATGTTCAGCGGGTGCAGAGATGAAGAGTTGTCTGACTATTCTAAACATAACATATATATTCCGGGCCAGTATGCAGATCAGCATTATGTTCTAAAATGGGTTGTTAAGAAATCATACAAATGCATATTACACTAGCTAGGAGGCCAATGAGGTACAACCTCGTGAACTACTAATAGTAAAAAATGAATGTGTCTGGTACGTAGTGCCACAAATTAAGCCAGGCGAGCCGGCAGTCTAGCAGCCAGCTCGATCGACTATGGTTGGGGGCTCAACGGCTTGCCTGCCCGCCCAAGCAGCAAATCGACATTTGATGAAAGCTTGGCAAATCATCGCAGGCCAGGGACGCTAATGATTGGTTTAGGATGCCAATGACTGGCCAATGCATCAAAACTTGCTTAAGCAGTCGCCATGAGTTGAGGAATGGGCCTTGGTCGGCTGGCCAAGCCGGAGAGGGTTCGGCCCGAGCTTGGCAGTAGTATGGTAGCCAAGCATGTTCAAGCTGGTTTCGAACACGCCGTCCAAACGTCGCTTGTCCGAGGTCTTTCCAACCTCTTTATATTTCTACAGGGTGTTTCAGCTAACTCATGCTAAGATCTTAAAAAAACCTGGTGGACGCTACGTATGCAAAACTCACGCAGTATTATTCACAGCCCTCCGAACAAGCAAGATATGTTTTGCAATGTATCAAACTGGCTAAATCATGCAGATTGAATAGCTACCTTTTTCAATATTAATTTGCGTGCCAACGCTTCAATACAAGGGTTGTAGAATATGTTGAGGAACATTCGATCATGTTGTTTCCGCCAAGGTAACCTTTGTGAGTCTACATTTTAGATCATTTAAAAAAAATGTATCTAAAAAATTTGTGACTAAGGGAAATAACGTATAGTTTGGTAATGAGTAGTCGCATGATTATCTTTTTATATCACATGCATTTTCTTGAAAGCTTGAAAAAATCTGATGCACGAAGGCTACCTTGATGGAAACAACATAATGGGATGTTCCTCGACATGTTTTACAACCTTTGCATTGCAGGGTTCACACACAAATCAATATTTAAAAAGAAAGCTAATGAATCCGTGTTAAGTACCCAGCGGCACGACAAAATACCTTGACTTGCTCAACAGGACTGTGAAGAAAACAGTATTGTTTAACACATGTGGGCGTGTATCTGCTTTTTCTGACTCTTGGCACAAGTTTACTGAAACACCCTGTATGCTAGTTTCTAGCATAGCTTTGCAAACTTAAGGGGGGATGGTAGGGTAGACCGACCAAGAAATCGATTTCTCGATTTGAGTGCCAAAAAGATTATACACAGCCTGAGGAGCAAAACCGTGCAGCGGCGAGCGCGAACGGGTGCTCCAAGCCATTTAAATATGGCACCAAAAGCGACGCCCCGTTTATCTAAAAATGGCAGGCACGCTTATTTGTTTATATATCGTTTTACCTATTTTTGACGGTGTATTTTTTATTATAATGAATAATATGACTTGAAATTTGCCCCATATCAATTACTCGTCACTGCAAATTTGCCCAGTAGGGGTGCTTC
This sequence comes from Ixodes scapularis, assembly GCF_016920785.2. NCBI lineage: Eukaryota > Metazoa > Arthropoda > Arachnida > Ixodida > Ixodidae > Ixodes > Ixodes scapularis. The sequence goes on from NW_024609857.1 coordinate 139,170,700, forward strand.
TGTACCGTATTGCAGCGTAGCTTTTTTTTTTTCGTTGTTTCTTTGTTGTGCGCACAGTTTTGCCTGCATATTGTCCATTTTCAAAGTTATTTCTCTGCGTCATTGTGCCCTAACATGACACGAATGGCTACGAAGTGGACGAGGAAGAGAAAGTTCCGAGGTAACCAATTTGTGAAGACGGGTACGAGTGAGGAGCCGGGACGTCGTAGTGGGAGCTTTTCGAAAATTGGTGCAAGTGACTCATGTGACAGTTTCAACGTGGACGGAGCTAGCACATCGGGATTTCGTTTCATTGATATTCAGATCCTTCGTGACTTCATTCAAGAGTCTGCCTTGCGAACATGTGGCAAAGGACTGCAGGTTAGCCGCGTGATGTGCGCAGTTTTGAACATGCCACCACCTCCAACAAAATTTGCGTCCTACACTACACGACTACTGGACGCAGCAGCAACTGTTGTCTCTGAAAGCATGGCTCAGGCTTGTGAAGAGATTAAGGATGAAAAGCATGGAAGTGATGAACCACAAGAAATAGCCGTCACTGTGGATGGAACATGGATGAAGAGAGGACATTCATCTCTGCATGGTGTTGTCACACTCATATCAGCAGACACAGGCAAAGTGCTCGACTGTGAAGTGGAGACTAAGTTCTGCCATGTCTGTGCCCGGAAACAGCACACAGATAGCAACCAGCAAGAGAGCAAGCTTACACATAGTGGATCATCCGGCGGTATGGAAGCTGCAGGGGCTGTGAAGATCTATGCACGATCTATTGAAAAGCATGGCCTGAGAGCAAGGTTACACATAGTGGATCATCCGGAGGTATGGAAGCTGCAGGGGCTGTGAAGATCTATGCACGATCTATTGAAAAGCATGGCCTGATGTATACCACGTATATTGGCGACGGGGACAGGAAGGCGTTCCTCGCTGTGAAGGAATCTAAGCCGTACAACAAAGACATGGAGAAACACGAGTGTGTGGGGCATGTGCAAAAGCGTATGGGCACCAGACTCAGAAACATGAAGACAAGCTTGAAGGGGAGGAGGCTCTCAGATGGACTAACATTGTGTGGAAGAGGTCGTCTGACAGAGGACATTGACTCCCTACAGTTCTACCATGGCAAGGCTATACATGACAATACTGATAGCTTGCAAAACATGCGAAGCTCTGTGTGGGCGATATACTTTCACAAGTTATCCACGGACGAAAAGCCAAACCATGGACCGTGCCCTAATTTACCGTCATCGTGGTGTGGGTACAACCGTAGCCTCAGTGAGGGCAATCCCGAGACATATTCAGACAGAAACAGTCTCCCAACCGCTGTCTTAGAAGCAATCAAGCCAGTGTTTCAGGCTTTGTCTTCACCAGGCCTTCTCAGCAAGTACCGCCATGGCAGGACCCAGAACACCAATGAATCACTCAATCAGCTCATCTGGTACCGCTGCCCCAAGACGACATTTGTTGGTGCGGACACAGTGAAGATTGCCACGTATGATGCTGTGGCTCACTGCAATGATGGAAATGCAGCACGAAATGCTGTTTTGAACGCACTTGGCATCACACCAGGTGTATTCTGTGAGATCGCTCCTAGCCGGCTTGACAAGGAGCGTGTTGAGAAGGCAGAGTTTTGCAGCTCCACGGAAAGTAAGGAACGACACAGAAGGAAGAGGAACCTGAAGAAAGGCTTTGGGGGCGATGCGAAGAAGCAGGAAAAGACATGTATTCTGCTGGGGCCTTTTGAACATTCGCGATAAATGGGGAACCATTAAATTGTGTTTTTCTTCAAATGCCATTTTTCCCATTTTTTGAACTTTGATGTACCGCTACAAAAAACTACTCTTCCGATTGCACTAAAACATTTACAGCTTACAGTAAAGTGTCTTGCCAACAGACCGAACCTAAAACCTCTTAGAACTCTCCATATTATAAAGTTGCAAAAAATAAAAATTTAAAAGTTCTCTTATGGGTCATGACAGGCAAGAGCAATATTTTTTTCTTGCGTCCTGCATGTACAAACCCTTTTTTCTTATGTTCGGTTTAAAGCTAATGACATATCGAATATATGTGCCAAATTAATCTGGCATCCTATATTTTGTTGCTGAGAAAAGGTACATTGAAAACTAGAACTCTGTCCAAAATTTTACAATAAATTGCTAGAAGTGTAAAAGACTTTGCAGCAAAAAAACTACAGGAAGTTAAGCCCAGTAAAACTATTCAGCTCATAAAATTTCAAGTGAAAATATGCAATAGCATTTGAGATACAAAGCTGGAACCAAGATGACCCGTTTACCCTACAGCCCCAGTGCTCCAGTTCTATACCTTGGAGGCAAAAAAATTCAGTGATGTGACTGGTCGGAATCATTTCGGAGCAGCCAAAAGTCCATTTTGGCGCAGAAAAAAATTTTGGAGCCTAAGCATGCTTTTCGTTTTTCTTCATACCAGTGTGAATATTAAGTTAAAATTCATGCGTGGCCCCTCCAAGTGAAAGAGTGTGTCTATGTTGTTTTTCCACTTCTGTGCAACGTTTTCTTAACATCAATTGCACGGCAGGTTTGATTCCCTCGAACACGGAACAAGCTGCTTAGTTGTGCCAAGAAGCACCCAACATGGCAAGAAGATGCTGATTGATGAAGGACAGTATGAACTGCAGTGCATAGTTATTTCTGCTTAAGAACCAAACAGCACATTGCACTGAAATAGAGATAAAACAGAAAACTTTATAGCACCCCAAATGGATATTTTGTAACGAAGTTTCTGTATTTGATTATGAGCATCAATAACACAAATCAGCACGCGAACGATAAATATGTCTTCTTAAAAGCAATCCCCACGAACTTGTTAAAGGAATTGTCCAGTAATTCCCAGAAGTTACTACGTTTCTGTGCATGTCACGTTGAAAGGTCGTAACTATAGTTAGATGCGATATTTATGGGATTAAAAGACGCCCCAATATTCTTTAAAAAGACACTGACAACCCCCCCCCCCTTCTCAATATTTTTTCTTCATATCTTGCCAGGAATTTTAATATGGTGTCAAAAGACTATCCAATTAAGATTTTGCTACAGAGTCACGCATATATTTATTTGAAGGGATGGTGAACTGAACATTTCAGAGTATAATAAGTGGCGCACTATCATTCCATGAGTCAGCAGCCGCTGGTGTGCGGCTGCTGACTCATGGACACGCAACGAAATTGACGTAATCACACCCCCCATTCAAGCTTATTAAGCGTGAATGGGGGATATGATGACGTCAATTTCGTTGCATGTGCTCACGCACAACAGAGGCTGCTGACCCATAAAAAGATAGTGCGCCACTTATTACACACTTCAATGTTCGGTTCACCATCCCTTTAGGCCAAGAAACGCAACTGCTCGAATCGGAAACTGAAACCCCGAGACTGCGGGTAAACGACACAACACTAAAAAGTCTCTCACACAGCTGAAATTTTAATTTTCTAAACCTGGTTATATAGGCACTTCGATACAAAAGAAAAAAAATGGGGAGAGGGTGAGAACCCCAAAGAATGCCACTTTCCACCAACGTAACCTCTGACTAAACAACAAGGACAACAGACTCTGCGTCATGCACTTCTCTTGATAAGAGAAGTGCATGACGCAGAGTATAAGAGAAGTGCATGACGCAGAGTCTGTTGTCCTCTTTGTTTAGTCAGAGGTTACGTTGGTGGAAAGTGGCATTCTTTGGGGTTCTCACCCTCTCCCCATTTTTTCTTTTGTATCGAAGTGCCTATATAACCAGGTTTGGAAAATAAAAATTTCAGCTGTGTTAGAGACTTTTTAGTGTTGTGTCGTTTACACGCAGTCTCGCGGTTTTTTCAACCATGTGCAATGTACACCAGCTCGTTTGCGCCCTTACTTTTTGTTCATAGGACTATAGGTGGTATTCACTGAGCCTGCAGGTTCGATTTTGCCAGGGAGCGCCACCGTCGATCCGCCATCTTCGAGGTCGCGGTTTTTAACTGGCTTGGGTACGCGATCGTACGTTGGTAGTGTGTGCTAATTTCATATAGTTGAAGAAGCTTCGTTAAACAAAAGAGAGAAAAAGGTTTATCTCGGGGGCGGGCCGTTTTAGTTTCCTTGTTGCCGCCGAGTACCGTGTGTAAAGGCTGAACCGCATGTAAGCAATGTAGCGAGCGACGGGACGAGACGAGCGACGGCGACAGCGACGAGACAAGCGACGACGACCCGCTTGGCTGTCACTCGGTCACTCGCGCGACGAGGCAAACCGCATAAAAACGACGGGAGCAAGCGACCAAGGCGATTAGCGACGTTTTCTAGAAATCCAAAAACCGTGCGACGCGACTACCGACCGTGAAAAATCTCCGTCGCCGTCGCTCGCTAAATCGCTTACATACGGTTCGCCCATCACTGTCGCTCGTCGCGTAGCTCGGTTTTGGGATTTCTAGGAAACTTGGCGCTCGTCGCATTGGTCGTGCGCTCCCGTCGCTTTCATGCGGTTTGCCTCCTCGCGCGAGTGACCGAGTGGCAGCAAAGCGGTAGCGAAGCGGGTCGCCGTCGCTTGTCTCGCCGCTCGCCAAATTGCTTACATGCGGTTTTTAAATCGCTTGGGCTAATGAAAAGTGCGCCGCATTTTTCATAAGCTGCGCACTCTGTGAGCCGCACGGTATGTTTCTGCACAGGAACGAACACCGAAGGCATGACGTTTGTACGACACAGAGACGATGGAGCAACACGGTTACACGGCAGTAGTGCAGAAAATCCGATAGAGAAAAACAATAAAGAACTAACAAAACGAAGTAATCACACCGTGCTACAAAAGCACCAAAGTAGAAAAATCAGTTCTTGCAAGAGCTACCGCCATGGGCACGGCGCGCGACACGGAGCGCTTCATGGAGCCGAGGGAGCAATGCGGCCGCGGTGAACGAGTCCGATAGCGACAAAAACGAACTAAAACACACAAAAGATACTCCTACGGCGCTTCAAAAGCACCAAAGTATAGGAATAACCCCTAGTTTCGGTCAAAAAGACCCTTTAAAGTTGTAAAATCCTGCTAAACCACGCTCAAAAGGTCCGACCAGATGACACCCGCGATAGAAAGAGACCTCGAAGATGGCGACCGTGGTGGGCGATGCCAGCGAACCTAGCGAGTGACGTCAGTTACAGGTTAAGAAAAGTTTTCGAGGCAAAGGAGGGCTGGGGAGGAGGGAGCATCTTAATTAAAATAGCGCAAAGGACAAGGACAGGACAAAGAATGAACAGGACAAGCGCTTGTCCTGTTCATTCTTTGTCCTGTCCTTGTCCTTTGCGCTTTTATAATTAAGATGTTTAATCAACTAGCCCAACAGTTAATTTTAAAGGAGGGAGCAAATGCAATGCTGGAGGGGAGAGGAGGAAGCCTCCTCCTCCTCTCACAAGCGTTCCGTCTGGTTCCTCCTCTCCAGTTTTGCCTTCCCTCCAAAACGTTTCTTAACCTGTAAGTGACTATAGCACAATTGGCACATATTGCAAAATTGAAATTCCAAATGTATATACCTGAAACTGGGCATGGAAGCAATTTTCGCAATAACTTTTAAGACAATTTTTTTTAGAACTCAACTTGAGCTCGTGAAATTTTAAAAAATAGAGCAAAAACAGTGGCCATGAATTTCCTTTGTCCTTTACCGGTCCGCTCTTCGTCTGCATACTGCTTTGCAAGCTTGCTTCCAGGTGGCGTGGTGAATGCAAACACCCTCAGATAGTCATAGGAGAGACTGGTGACGAGAATGATGACTGTGATAAATAATGGTTTAATCTACATATATTTTCACAGATAGAAATGGGTAAAGAAATGCAGAACTGAAAATGAATACTTATTGAGGCCCAACTTTTGCCTACAAACTTAAAGTCAAAGGTACCAGCATCTTATGTTTTCAGGGCAACCGTCTCAAAACAGCGCATTACTACCGCTTTTGTAGAAGTGGTAGGTTCAGAAATTTTCCGAACTAGAACACTTCATGGCAGCTAAAAATAAGCTGCAAAATTCCAGAAGACCACAGAATTATAAAAGGAAGATCTGGGGCCTAAACGATTTCCAACCCTGTTCCTTCAGGTATCCCTCTCCGCCATATCGCATTTCCCTCCCTGCCGACTCCGCCTTACACGCGGCAATGTAAACATTGATGATGCAGCTTCAATTCGCATTTAAAAAAAAAAAAAAACTTTTTCCTTTAATAAAAAAAGAAATTATTTCTAAAGCAAAGCAATGTTTGTTTTATTTTGTTACGTGCGTTTGTCGTCCGACACTCACGCATCCCTGCTGGATGCAAAAGGTGCATAGGAGGAGCACACAAATAAAAAAATAACGTTACTTTTGCTCCATTTTCTAAAGTTACCAGCTCAAAGTTGCACTGTAAAGAAAAATGGACATAAACTGCTTGCAAAACGACATTCACATGTCCAGCGGCGTAGACTTTCCATTTTCCCGGGGGAGGGCAGGCTGAGTTCTCCCGGCGGGGGAGGGGGGGGGGGGGAGGGGGTCCTGCGCGTTATTTTTTCGCCAGAACTGTAGATTGAAGCTAACGAAAACACGCTGGAATTCCATTTCCCATGTATTTTGTCAATAAAGGCAACGTGGGCGTTTTTTTGTTTACACGCCGCTACTAGAAGCTCGTTACCTGGCACGTAAACAGCGTCTCGGTAAGGATCATGGCCCGGGCCCGGGACCGGGGGGGGGGGGGGGGGGGATCAGATTTTATTAGGGGGCACGAGCCCCGTTACCCCCCATAGTCTGCGCTCATGCACATGTCCAGTTTTAGGTATGTTTGAAATTCAAATTTTACAATGCGCGCCAAATCTGGTGGTCCTTACGGCCACATCCTGCACATAAAATGTGCCCTCAGTAATTTGGGAACAACCCAAAACCTATTCCATCAAAAGTCAATATGGCTGCCACGAGCATCACAAGGAAAGGGTAGCTATTCCGGGGCCACACATGGCCAAACAAACCCGTAAGATTAATCCTGGTAGCTTTTTTAGAAGATGGGCAATTTACGAAGTGTATGGTGAGTTGTTTCCACATTCAATACTCTACTCAAGTAACAGTGCACTAACCAAATGCACCCCTGCCCCCCCCCCCCCCCCCCAAATGTTATAAGATAATATAATCCCTCAAAATAGACTGACTTTGTGCTGCACAAATTCAAGAAGTCTGATTTATTATGGATTCGCAACATGTGTCACTTGGTTATTTTAGGTTTAATTGCTTACATATTTGTAAGGCCATAGAGTTGTACATAAAAAAACAAGTTTTTGGATCCAACACCAACAATGAAGAGGAAAGTTAAAAAATAATTATACTCTAATGCAGTGGTTCTCAACCACTGCTGTTTCGCAGACTCCTTGTAGATCAGCAGAGATGATTGAGTACCCCGTTTGTGATGAGGGGAGGGGAGTGGTATAGGCTAATTATGATAATGATCTTATAAACATATATAACAAAGGGCTAGTGTGAAGTAGATTTTGCTCATTGACATACACACGAGAAAACTCACCCGAAAATTAGACTGTTTCTTTTCAATCTTAGAAAAAGACAAACTTTTATTGCCGGGCTAGACTGATGAGGCAGAACTTTGCGGACCCCTAGAGTGCCTTCGCGGAACCCCAAAGGGTCTGCAAATCCCCATTTGAAAATCACGGCTCTAATAGATAAACCTCCATTTCATGAGGGCAGAAGCATGGTCACATGACAATGTTACTGGCCTGCTGGCTTAGCAAGCCTAGGGGCAACTGGAACACAGCTGAAGCGTGATTCAGGTGACAATAACTCCTTAAATTTGCATACTTTGCAGGTGTCGAAATCAAGACAACGAAGGGAGCAGATGGTGCTGGCTAGGCTGTGCCCATAGTCGCGCCTCTGATGGAGCGGGTCCAGGAGAACCCAGCGGCGAGAGACATAATCTTCATCGACTCCACATCCTCCGTAGATGATAGCCAGAGCACTACCATCGTCCTCCTCGTGGCAACAAAGGCCGGCGCCATACCCTTGGCAGTTGTCATTCACAGCTCCCAGACCACGCAAGGCTACATGTCTGCATTTGGCCTTGTGAAACAGAATTACCCACTCTGCTTTGGGGGTGCCGCTGTGAGTAAGCTACGTGCATTTATAAGGCTTCAAGGACCTCAGAGTGAAGCTAAATAGTTTTGTTTAGTAGACATTTTGCTAAATTACCCAAGCACCAAGGGGCATAGTGCATGTGCACGTGCTGGCATCTACAGAAGGAACTGTTCTAAACTTAAAGTCTAAAGCAAATGAAACTTTGCATGTGCATTGGCAATTCCTTTTTATAAAAGCTATTAGAGCTAAGGCGAGTGCATGTACCTACGTCCCCAACATTCTCCTTGATGCTTGGACAATTTGATAAAGGGTCTATCGAAGTCAGCCGGTCAAACTGTTTGTTGCCTCATTCAAATCATGCAAGAATCAATCATAAAAATGCAAAAGGTGGATGAGCGTAATGAGGATTATGTTTGTCGGGTCTACAGCGCAACAGAAACAGAGAACTTACTGCGACATACTACAGTGCCTGGAACGTGTCTCCGACTGGTGTGTTTAGCGTCCTACCACGCTCATACATCGAAAGCAAATCGCGGCCAGCAACAGCATAACTCTTCTATGACGTGAGGCAGAAACTAAAGGACCACTTATTTGGACGTGGTAAACACACCAGTTGGAGACACGTTGTAGGCACCATAGGCATACTAAAAGGGCAATGTACTCTGACAAACATTTTTAAAGGGAGCAGGCTCAAACCCTGATGAGGTCAGCACTAGCAACAAATTGTAAGATTTGATCAAATGGGACAAGGGGATAGCCTTCTAGTAAGATAACGGGCTTAAAAATTGCACGACGATCACATGACTTGATGTGTTTAGGCAGCAACAGCAAGGTTGACATGTGCTTGCCCGCCAAATTTAGTGTGGAATACATCGGTGACGTGAACTCTCCCGCTGAATTTAGCGGGCAACCTGCATTTGTCCATAGGGCCAAGGACGTCAGGTCACGTGAATTGAATTATTACGCCAAATTTAGGGGGGAACTGCAAAGCTCACGCGACGTCAATTTTTCTGCTACAATTTAGCGGGGAAATTGAATTTGTTTACGCTCACGCCATCGCGAAACCGGGGGGACAGGCCATAACAGCTGTCGCTCTAGAAAAACTACCGTAGTGCTGGAAAATTTCAGAATTATTATTGCAACATTTGGGCTCGAAGAATGAGCTGAATCATAAAACATACAACACTAAGAGCATCACCAGATTGACTGCATAGTGTAGCTCCCCCTCACAACAGATACTTATTAGTGATGCAAATGGTCAATTGCCATCTGACGAAAACATACTACACAGAACTGCTTTTTAAATAAAAAAGCTTTCAAGGATTTAAAAACAGATTTAGTACCATCATTCTTGTTATTGCATAACACTTATCTTCCTCCAACTGCCAAAAAGTATATTGATAATTTCACTGGAGCCTTTACTTAGTGTGTGAGAAACATGCAGATGAGTGTAAATAAGTGCCTTAGGATGCCAAAAGCCTCCCAGTTGCATTACTGTCCACTATTCCTATTTGTCCAGGCATGTAGAAAAATCTCATGTCATAAATTTCACACAGGGATGGGCAAAATACATGCAAATATGTATCGAAATACAAATACAAAATACTTCGTCAAAAATGTATTTAATTACAAATCTAATTACATTTCCAGAAAAGCATTTAAATACAAGATACAAATACAACCAAATGTATTTGGTCTCCTCCAAATACTTTTCCAAATACATTCCTCAAAATATGCGTCAGCGACTTCAGGGCACTTGCAACGGATTTCTAGGTATCTCATTTTAATTTTCCATCGCACACTCGGGAGTTGGTGTGCTAGGCTCTAGTAAAGTAATAGAAATATAATCACAAAAAATGTAATCAGCTTGGACGTAATAGGTGAAAAAAGTACAGAGCTTCAAGCAGCTTTTTTTGTCGATTACATTTTGGTATAGACCAGGGGTGGCCAAGCTGCGGCTCGCGAGCCGCATGCGGCTCTTCGCGTGTTAAAGTGCGGCTCGCCGCTCCTTCCCTTATCCCTCCCCTCCCCCCCCCCCCTTCCTCCCTTCCGGAGCACTTCCCCTAAAAGAGAAATGAAACGCATTTTAAATCGAAATACAGGTTGCGGTTTGGTAGTGTTGTGCTACTGTTGCCTTACGCACAACTGGACTGCTTTTGACTCAGATAGACCAAATTAGTTTGAGTTTCGTTTATTGCTCTAAACAAAAATCGGCGCCCCGTCCCCTTGTCCCCCCGCCTTCGCGGCTCTTGAAAAGTTTGTGATTTTGTTTGCGGCTCTTAGGCCGGTTCAGCCTGGCCAACAAAGAACCGAGACGATGAAGACGCGCATCACTAGCTAGAGAATTTTTTTATTGTTGGAACTCGCACCAGTTACGAAAATCTGGACGACCCGCGCATTTAGAATGTTCCAGGCAAACATGTGGATGGAAATCAGGCTGGAAAGCATCACAAGTTGTCACTGGCACTTATTCAGCCAGTCTGCCTGTGAACGTCGATTTCGTCACTATTCTTGCCCTGGACTAGCACCGTAATCACAAAGTCACTAAACGCTTGGGCTTGATTGAGAGATACTGCATTCGGCGCAGAACGTAGTTTCCTTCCTGCTCTGGACAGTTCCTTTAAAATAAAGCCGGAGGAGAAAAAGAAAAAAGCCCCATGGCCGAATAAAGGATGGAGACTATATCTTACAACCACATGCATAAAAACAAGAATTGTAACTTTGGCAATAACATTTATTTAACGTAATAGAGGCAAGTTCCGCGGCCGCCCGGCGTGCCCGGGCGCCCGGTGAGCGAGACGCGAACTGCCGCAAGACTGGTGTATGAAGAGATGAGGAGTTTCTTGGTTTGTTGTTGCCGTTGGCGTTGAGATGAAGAAAAAGCAGCTTTGGACACGTCTTAGGATGAGCAAAGTGAAGCGTGGCAATAAATTTGAGGGATGTATTTTTGCCCACAAAATTTTATTTAACTACAATTGTACTTGAAATACCCACGTTTTAGTATTTAAATACACACATCAAATACATTACCCAACTTGTAATTAAATACGAATGCAAAATAACAAAGTATTTGAAATATATATTTCAAATACTTGTATTTGAAATACTGCCCATCCCTGCTTTCACAAAGTGCAGCCCCACTGAAGTTGTGTTTGCTGTACATATATTTTTAGCATCTCAACATGTAAGCAGATATCACAACAGTGACTTTGCAAACCCAGTAACAAAATTATCACTGATATTTTACCCTTTTTTGCTAACGCTTGGCAATCACTGCATAACATTGAGCAGTCAAAGCTGGCAACATAGGGTGTTCAATACATAAGTTTAGTTATATATTTTACAAATAACCAAACCTTCTAAATATGTTGGCCATTGGAATAAGCCAGAATGATGGAACAACATATATTAAAGTGAGATAGTGGCACCTTTTGTCAGATGGCATCTCGTTTCATTGATGAGTACAAGATAGACGAAAAAATGTTATTTTGATCATCTGTATATAGCATATACAACATTGTTGAAAATATCCGGATTGAATTGTACTGATCTAATGAAGCAAAAGGTTACCAAGCAGTCAAAAGATTGAATCTTCGGCAGCACCGGGATTCAAGCTTTGGGTCAATAATATGTGCAGAGTCACAGTGCAAAAGTCACATTATTCCTATTTGTCAGGATCCAGAGGCCTTCATGACGGATCATTCGTCAGCCGACAATGCTGCCCTCCAAGCAACGTAGCCAGAGGGGACCCAGCTACTGTGCCAATTCCATGTCGCTCAGGCAGAGTGGCGTTGGATAATGAGCAACGTGGAACAAGAGAAGAAGCGGATCTTATTGGTGGCGTTCCAAGAGGTTGGGAGTTAAAATGCTTTATTTACATGCTCATTCCATGGGTTGTGGCCAGAATCTTTCCATTTTATTTGCCGAATTAAAAAAAAAATAAATAAACCCTGAAAACACAGAAACCTAGTTTTAAATTTACAAGAGTTAGGGCAACATAAAAATGTTGCCCTAGCGAGTAGAAACTTAAAAATGTTGTAGTAATTGAATGAATTAATGATTTCTTTATTTAAGATGGAAAGAGTCTGAACATCTGAGCAGCTGAAGACGAAATTGTCTTCTGACTGGGCCCTAGGACTTGGTTACAGTACTTAGCAAAAAAAAAAAAAGGAACAAAACAACAAAGAAAAAGAACGACGTTTATCATCCTCCGTAATGCCGAATTAGAGCGCAGCTCTTGAGGAGGAGGAGAGGATGGTATGCCCCTGTGACGTCAGAGGGTGACATCACACGTGACGTCACCCTCGTGACGTCGCACATGACGTCACTAATGTGTGACGTCACTATGGGAAAAATCCCATAACGCAACGCGCAGTTACGCCGACGGCATTGTTCATACACTGCGTGAAGTAGTTCTCACGAGATTAGGTTGTCATAGAAAGAACCTGGCATACGTCTTGATAAAATAACTAGGGTTGTGCAAATATTCAAAATTTTGAATAGTAGTTTCAAATATAAATACTATTTCATATTCGCTTCAAGAAGAACTGCGCTATTCGCATTTTTCAAAGTGTTGATTGCAGCGGGTTAGCCCCGTTGAGCGCACTTCTTACCAAGCACCGGTGCACTCTGGAGAAGCAGTATTCGCGGAAGCGAGCTCCACGGGCGTTGCTTCTCTGCATTACAGCGGTGCGCGGTAAGAAGTGCACTGAACGGTGTAAAGTGCTGCAATAAACACTAAGAAAAGTATGAATATCGAAATTGCCTGCTTGGAAGAAAAGCATACATTCAAAGCGGGATGGTGCACGCGTGCCGGTTGTATTTGAAAATAAATAGAAACTTTGTGAATGTGCAAATCTACATTGTAGTAAATGTTTCAAGATTAAAGTGATTTTTATGCAAGGGTATATGTTAGACAGAGGTGCCCTTACAACCTGCGTTCATCATGCGCGATTCTTTCGCTTTTAACTCGAGATTAAAGAAAGAATATTTATATAGCAAGATTTGTATATACACTCTATTGGGTATAGATGGCGATCTCTATAGGATTCATTTTATGTCAAATGCGTCGTTTACTTGCCATCCCAAGACATGAGAAAGCAAAGATGGCTGCATTTCCCAGTGAGCAATGTTCGCTTACATGCCGCCATAGCTAACTAGCCACATTTACGCCGACGTCATCGTTAATCCAAACACTATGATTACTGGAAACAGGCTATCCTTCAGCGTTAAAAAGAAAAAAAAATCAAGCGAAAAATTAGGGTGGGTTATCTTTTGGTATCTCGGGACATTACGGTGTTTAAACTGATGTGGTCATTTCTCTGTTTTTCAGATCATGAATGCAGACTCACCACCAAAGCTCGAAGCTGCAACCGAAGAGCTCCAAGAGTGCCCCCAGAAACACTACGTGGCCCGGGTGAACAAATTCCTGGAGAAGCAAGAGGAATGGGCTCTCCTTTTCCGCGCTGGAGTTATGACCCGTGGTCATAGTAAAATAACTTCGCGGAAGCCTCCATTCGAGTCCTGAAGGATGCTATCCTTGGGAGGCAGAGAGTGTACAACGCAGTGGCCCTTGTGGACATGGTCACAACTGTGTGGGAGCAGTACCTTGAGGGCGGCTGTTGAAACATGCCAACAATCGTGTAGCTGCCCACTGGCTCCTGTACGACAAGCTGCGCGAAATAATTCCCCCTGAAGCTGACGACGCCATCAAACAACTCGACGAGCACACCTTCCAAGTGCCCAATGCAAAGCGGCAGAACATCGCCTACCATGTGTGAAAGGACGTGGGCCTCTGCACGTGTCGAGTGGGCCAGTCAGGGGGATTTTGTAAGCACCAAGCGTTGGTCCTTGAGAGATTTGGAGGAACCTTCCCAAATGCACCCCCGCTCACACCAGAAGATCGGCTGGAGCTGAGAAGACGGGCACTAGGAGACCGATGCCCTGAGCCAGAGTATTTTGTAAACTTCAGAGACCTAGAGCAGCCATCCACCAGTCGGCCCAAAAATCAAGAAGGCCCACCAGACTGTCCACAGGCAGCCACAACAAGCGAAGCACACAGCATGGTGCACCCAGACTCTAACCTTCAGCAAGAAAATGAAGAGGTTTGGATTTTTTAATCACTACACTTCTAGGATATACAATTGGAGTAAAACACACCAGCTGAATGATGGAACTGCTGATATATGACGCAGACAGTACTCAAGAATGCATGTCAAAATAAACTTAGATAACTTAGATGCACTTTACACGGCTTCACAGCTTTAAATCTAAGAACACAAAAACTTATATATATATAACTTTAAATTGACTATCCCAAAAATGCCTATGAACCATAGTTTCCATCAATAGCAGGCTAAGATCGGGCAAAGGCAATGCTTGAAATATGTCAATATCCTTTCCAAGGCACAAGTCATAGGAAATATTCTTTAACAAAGGACGCAAAATGGAATTAAAAAATTGTTAAAATTATTAGCAATACTTCAAGCAGAGAATTGCGGGAGGAAGTAATCATTTCTAGCACCCTTCTTTGTACCATGAAGATTGTTGATAAGTGAGCAAAGTGTTTTTTTCTTTTTTTTTCAGAAATACACTTTTTTTGCAGTGAAAGATCTAAATGTTTTGCTTTTACCAACATGACAAACAATGCTGTTTTTAAATCAACCAAGCAAAACAAAGCTTTCTGGTGTGTGTGTTTCATCCAAATGTATATCATAGCAGATGAAAGGTATCATTACCACTGGTTTTTAACATGATACCTTCCATTTAAACTAGAATTTCCTGTTAAACTTTGCTGCAATCACAAAGCTCAACCCTTATTCGTTTGAACTCTCCTCAGTCATGGGACGTTCTTGGGACTAGTGCGTCTGACATGCAAGTGTTTGTCAGACGTGGCCAAGCCAATGAAGGTTCAGTTGTGCAAATATCTGTTGCATGCATGAGGCCTAAAGGGGTTAGGACACGCCAAGGAAAATATGAGATTACTATACTGCTAGCACCCATTGTATGTTCCTATATTTTTGCTAAATATGCTTGAAAATGGCACAATAGGTTTATGGATAAATCGATTTTTATGTGTTGGTGGGTCGCGGTGACTTTGTTCACCTTTTAAAGAGCGGCATCTCCTTGCACACAATCACAGACTTTGCTCCCTTGGCGTCTCCTGCTTCAGTTCCCTCGTTTACTTACCGAGTTAAGAGCACGCGGTTTCGAGACGATGAGGCCCACGACATCGCGCGCTTCGCCGGAGTTTTTGACACTGATTGCAGCAGCAATGAAAGTGACTGTTATCAAGAGATGTTGGAAGCTGGTAATGTTGATTTCGACCTGCTGGCAATAAGCTGCAGCGACGATGAGATCATCAAGGACAAACCGGCCGTTGTCCGTGAAGATCTTGCATGACGCATGCAGGGGGGAACATCAAAGGGAAAGAGGGTGAGCGCGAGAGTGTGCGATCATACTGTGGCAAGGAGAGCTTTATTGAGCATGGGGGCATCTAGAATGGCCGAGCAGGCAACTAAAGATGATCACATGGTTTATGGGTGCCATGGCGTGACTAAATTGGACAGTGTTGTTTGGTCGCCAGACGAAAATGATCAACATTCATAAGTTCATTATTGCAAAAACCAGAGTTCCAAAAATTACAAATCTTCATGTGTATACATGTGGCCTATGAGAATCACATTTCAAGAATAATCCACCCATTCATTATTGTTTTAACCCCCTTAAAGGAATACTGAATCGAAAATCAAAATATCCTTCTCACATTCAGAAATAAGTTATGGCCAACTCTATCTGCTAATGACAATTGCACGCTTGCATTTTTAATGGATAGTTATATTTTTCCTTCCAAAAACCTGTTCCAGCAAGCGCTTGAAGATCAGCCACTTAAAAAGATACTTCAACGAAATTTGAAATATACCTGTCGTGTTCAGAAATAGGCTGAATATGATCCACAATATCTGTAAATGACAATCGCACGTTTGTATTTTGAGCCTGATGGCTGTATTTTTTGTTATAAACGGCCCACTCTGGCAAGCGCTCGGAGAGCAGCCAGCGGAGAGCATGTGGCATTCGACGTATTCGTGACGTAGATTGTCTCGGAATGAGCAAAACTGCGGTGAGGCTGGCGTCGAGAAGATGTCCGAGCCGTTCCAGCCACCGAAGTGGCCGAAGCACGCCAGCGATTGGGCCACCCACCGCAACTAACCTCGAAGCTGCTTTTGTATAAATTTTGAGTAACGGGTTAACCTTCTATAATCCTGTAGAGGGACAATAGCCATGTCTGGGACACACAAAAAAGTGTCTCGGGGAGAGGGGAGTTCCTCCTTTCCTCCCCTCTCTCGTGGTGGCCGGAAATGAGACAGTCATCGTCACTACCTGTCAAGGTTCCTAGATGGGCATTGCAAACGAGGAGTTAGCGACATTCACCAGGTGCTCTTTGCTAATCGTTTAATTCGTTTTAAAATTCCTTTTCGTGTCTTTTTCAACAAGAGATTGTTGTGTCTGATGTGATACTGCTCCCTTGAACACGAATAGACCAAAAAATAAGCGCCGAAATTTCGTTGTAGTATCCCTTCAAGAGCGCAATGCATTATGAGAGACGTGACATTCACTGGCCCAGCACGGGCAAAGCTGCTTGGGGGCTTACGTGGTTAGGAGCTCAGCCATTTGGTGCCGTTAACGTGTTACAACCTGGCTGTTTTAGTTGCCCCTCGCCACTCCCCGCAGGAGTTGAATAGGCCAAAAGAGAAGGGAAATGTGGTTCAGCAGTGCTCGCGTGCACGCAGCTTGCCACCGTACTTCTACGGAGCAGTGCTGCTTTTAAGTTCAGAGTGATGTAACGACTTTCGGTTCGTTCCTAAACAGGGATGGGCAGTATTTCAAATACAAGTATTTGAAATACGTATTTCAAACACTTTGTGTATTTAAATACTAAAACTTGGGTATTTCAAATACAATTGTAATTAAATACAATTTTGTGGGCGAAAATACATCCTTCAAATTTATTGTCACTGTCCAGAGCAGGAAGCAAACTACGTTCTGCACCGAATGCAGTGTCTCTCAATCAAGCACAAGCGTTTAGTGACTTTGTGATTACGGTGCTAGTCCAGGGCAAGAATAGTGACGATATCGACGTTCACAGGCAGACTGGCTAAATAAGTGCCTGTGACAACTTGTGAAGCTTTCCAGCCTGATTTCCATCCATATTTTTGCCTGGAACATTCTAAATGCGCGGGTCGTCCAGATTTTCGTAACTGGTGCGTGTTGCAACAATAAAAAATTCTCTAGCTAGTGCTGCGCGTCTTGGTCGTCTCGGTTCTTTGTTGGTCTATACCAAAATGTAATCGACAAAAAAAGCTGCTTGAAGCTCTGTACTTTTTTCACCTATTACGTCCAAGCTGATTACATTTTTTTTTTTGTGATTATATTTCTATTACGTTACTAGAGCCTCGCACAATAACTCCCGAGTGTGCGATGCAAAATTAAAATGAGATGCCCAGGAACCCGTTGCAGGTGCCCTGAAGTCGCTGATGCAAATTTTGAGGAATGTATTTGGAAAAGTATTTGGAGCAGACCAAATGCATTTGGTTGTATTTGTATCTTGTACTTAAATGCTTTTTTGGAAATGTAATTAGATTTGTAATTAAATACTTTTTAACGAAGTATTTTGTATTTGTATTTCGATACATATTTGCATGTATTTTGCCCATCCCTGTTCCTAAATAATGTTTTAATGTCTTTTCAAGCAAAATAAAGGTGTCTCCGTGGTGTGGCCAGAATGTGGTTGACATTTAGAGAGCAAAATAGGCACTAGAATTTTGTTGCAGTATTCTTTTAACGTATGACAAACTGCTGCAAGGTACTAACAATCCTAAAGATTCATAAAAGTTGCTTCATACTGACAAAAACTACCTTATGTCATGACAGTTGCAACAGAACCGATTTAACATATGAACTAGTAAGCGTTTAGCTGCATGCGAGAATACCTTCATACATAAGGTTACTTCATAGATGCAACTGAACAGAGTTTCAGCACGTCATTTCAATTTTCTCCTCGGGCCTTTGCACATGCACAGTATTGCAATCAAGTATCCTTATCAGAGTGAAAAAGGAATCTGTTGGAACTCCTCTACATAAATTAATTTTTCATTATTCCCATCTCATCGGTATACTTCATTAATCTGGATATTTCTGATACTTCCTCTTTAGAAGCCATTAAAAAAGAATGAAAATCGTTTGTGATAACTTAGTTCTATAACTATCACAAAATGATATTCCATTTCCAGGAATATCTCTAGCTCCTTCATCAGATCCATGAAGAGATGTTGACCCTTTCCCGCCTGACGGGGGACACATATGTCCCAAAAGTTTGCGATTTTTTATTATCTCCTGCATGCTCCATATCCCGGCCAAAACCTGTCGGGACACTGGTGGCATTGGCTGCATTTCCAAATCGTACCGTTTTGGCGCTGCGATCGCGCGAACACAATTTTCAAGATTGTGTCCGTCAGTACTACAAGACAAAAATGGAACGCGCTGCAGCGTTTTTCGCGCCCTGAAAAAGCTTGTTTTGTTTGCTTAGCTTAGGCTTCAAATTAGGCTAATGTTACTTTGTTTGACGTTTGACGGATATTTGAATAAATATTGCTGTTACTAAATACTACTACTCGTTATTTTTTCACCATGGCAGCAGGTGGAAGTTCACTTAGCCGTGATGAAATCGACAAGCTCCTATTTGAAGACCTACCTTGCGATTATTCAGCTGATACGGATATTGAGTCTGATTTTGATGACCCGGATAGGGAACTAGGAAAGACTAACTGCCCACGTGATCTGCAAGAGTTTCTTGACCAAGTAGGTCTGGTCGATGCCTCAGAGCCAGGGACGGACTACAACCAAGCAGAATCGCACAGCACAGGCGGAGTCAATAACAACCCAGCCTCTGAAGACTCGTGTGTAAGTCCAGAAGAAGTAGCCGCAGTCTCTGCGTTTTCCTTTCGCCAGAAACGCTACGAGTGGCGTCGAAGGCAGCACGTGACTGAGAGACCGGAGTTCAAGGAACAGGAAGGGGCTTCCGAAGACGTGTTCTGTGGTTGCCCAACACCAGTGGAATTTCTTCTAGCTCTGCTTCACGTGCCACTCCAAGAGGAAATATATTTTCAAAGCAACCTATATGCCACGCAAAAGGGCATTGACCTCCAGCTGTCAACCACAGAGCTGCTTGGCTTCCTGGGCATCAATTTCTTGATGGGATATCATCAACTTCCCTCTTGGAGGGACTACTGGTCAGGTTCCCCAGACCTTGGGTTGCCATTGGTTTCAAGAACTATGTCGAGAGACAGGCTCTCCAGGCTACTTTCAAACTTGCACCTAAATGATAATTCATTGTTATCCAGTCAGTGCAACGACAAGCTCTACAAGTTGAGGCCACTGATAGATGGGCTGAATAGGCAGTTTAAACTAGCTTATGGTCTGAGACGAGAGGCCTGCGTCGACGAATCCATCATACTCTTCAAAGGAAGGTCATCAATGAAGCAGTATAACCCCATGAAACCGATCAAACACGGCTACAAGATTTGGTGCTTGGGAGACATGTCGGGCTTCATCCAGACCTTCCAGGTGTATCAAGGAAAGCAAGTAGAAACATCTGAACTTCAGTCTGAATTTGGGTTGGGGGGACGTGTGGTTCTTGACCTTTCTTCATTGATCCTAGGAAAGGGCTACACGCTTTTTTTTCGACAACTACTTCTCCTCCGTGTCACTGATGGCGAAATTGAAAATGGAAAAAACATGTGCCTGTGCCACAATACGGAGCAACCGAAGGCAGCTTCCAGAACTTCGCTTTGACAAGAGCTTGACACGGGGAGAGCACGACTTCAAAACTACCGAGGAAGGAATAACTCTCTTCAAATGGAAAGACAACAAGGTAGTCTACATTATTTCGAACTACCATGGCTGTGAAGTGGGAACTGTGGAAAGAATGGAGCGAGACGGCACAAAAATAACGGTCTCGTGCCCGAATGCGCTCTCGGACTAAAACATGTTCATGGGAGGTATTGACAAGGCGGACATGCTACGGAGTATATATGGAACCAACAGAAAATCGAAGAAATGGTGGCGCCGTTTGTTTTTTGGTTTCCTGGACATATGTCTTGTAAACAGCTATGTCGCCTACTGTGAGTTCAACGAAAAGATCCCCTACCTGGACCACAAGCGCTCCGTTGTGATGGGACTCCTCACCATGGGACAGTCGTCTAGTCGAAAAAGGGATTCAGATAGCAAAGGGGGTGGACAGTGTCTCAAGCGGGGCAAATCCTCCTACTCAGTGTGTGCAGATGTGCGAAGGAGTAGTCTCGGCTCACATTGGCCTGTTTTTGGAGAAAAACGTGGAAGGTGCGAGGTCTGTGCACAGTGCAAGCAAGAATCACGGCCTTTCAGCAAATGCACCTGTTGCGGAGTGTTTCTCTGCATATCTAAAGAAGGGAATTGCTTTGCAGCTTTTCACGAGATTTCCTAACAACCTCGTGTTTCTTATAGGCCAGTAGTACTGACGGGACACACATGTCCCGACTCACAAAAACTGTTCTGCTCAATAAATATTTGTTTTTGCTCCTGGGTTTCTTTAAATAGAGCCCTTCCTATTGTTTATTGAAAGTTTTACTACTCTGGGCAAATGTTAAGTAGGGTCAGGCAGCAAAGGGTTAAGCCATCGCACCCTGGCTCTGGAGTGTCCTAGCTACACAGCACAGCTGCAGCGCATGCTGACGCACATGAAGAAGCAGTGCAACGAGGGGCAGGTAAAGCTTGCACTTGTTGCAACCAATATGGCATGTACGAGAGCCAAAAGATGTGGAGCTCGTATCAAAGTACAGCCAACAGCTATTGCTTGGCACAGGCAGGGCATCACAAGAAGGCCCAAACGAGTGCCTGCAGGCCGTCCACCCAAAGGGCCCAGTGCCAAAAAGGTCAAGCAGCTGGAAGCACAGCATCCACCTAAGTATCGAGAGCGAGAGGGCACACGCAAAATCTCATGAAAAAGGACACTAATGCAAGGGGTGACTAAAGCTACTCGTGACATTTTCGTGCATATCCTACAGTGTGCAGATAGCTTCAACCTCTGAGAGCCTTTTAATCTTTATGCTGGGATTTACTCCGCTTGAACGTCTTTTGTCATACCTCTTTATTTTTATTACTACCAAACTTTGTAAGCATGCTAGGAGTGTACAATCTGCTCATGTCCCAAGTGTTGTGTGTGGACCTCCATATTCAGTTACCAAGCACGCAACTGCCTGCACTCAAGCTTTGTAGGCGTGCTAGGAGTGTGCAATCTGTTTGTGTCCCGTGTGCGGGCCTTTCTCTTTTGTTACCAAACATGTAAATGCCTCCGCTTGAACTTTGCAACCGTGCTAGGAGCGTACAATCTGCTCGTGTCCCGAGTGTTGTGTCTGGGCCTCTATCTTTTGTTACCAAGCATATAAATGCCTGCACTCATACTTTGTAAGCGTGCTAGGAGTGTGCATCCTACTCGTGTCCCGTGTGTTTTGTGCAGGCCTCTACGTTCTGTTACTAAGCATGTAAATGCCTGCACTTGAATTTTGTAGGCGTGCTAGGGGCGTGCAATCTGCTCGTGTCCCGAGTGTTGTGTGGCAGCCTCTATCTTGTTACCAAGCACGTAAATGCCTGCACTTTCTTGTAGGTATGCTGGGACTGTGCAATTTGCTCCGAGACCCAGAGCACAAGGACTTGTTGTAAATCTGCTGTTAAAGAAATACAGAATTTAGTAGTTGATTTTTCTGTTATCGTCATATATTCATCAATACCTAAACAGGAAATGCAATGAAAATCAAGTTTCAGTGCAGGGGAACAGTGGTCGAGTGTGTTAATGCAGTTGTACGCCTCAAGCATGGCAGCAACGGAGGATGTTTTGGCTGAGTGCACCGAGTGGCAACCTTTGCCACTAGCCACATTTACACAAATGCAACTTAGTTGCATTGAATCTAGTTGTCGCAATGCGGTCAAGTAAACGGCATAATGTGCTAGGGAAGTGCATTACATTCAAGTCTAAAGACAGTGTTGGATTGAGACGGCAAATTCGCATCCATTCAGATCACGTAAATAAAGGTCACATCGCATTTCGAAACAGGGAGGACTATCAGAAGGCACTCGCTGCGGAAGCGAGTGAACTGAGAACATGGCGGCAGCCAACCTTGGCGACAGAGAGCAGTCCTGCGTGGTCGCCCGCAGTTTTCTTTCGAGAAGAAACGCTAGCTTTTTATAGCCATTATAAGTGAGCGGAATATAGCTGAGCTGCTTGCTGAGGACAGCACTCATCCAAGCCTTGTGAATCACAACTTTTGCATCCGAGGGAGTCCCTAGAGGCTTTGGCTCAAGAACAAACGACGCCGAGAGCTCCAAGCACTGCATAATACCACATAATGAGTGGCTCCTACTTCTGTAAGGTTTCTGCCTGCGCTGGAGCCTCTCGGCCTTGGGATCCGGTCGTGGTTGGCAATGTTTGGCAAGGTGAGGCACAGCGGCGTCCCCAGAGCACTCGCAAACAATCCCGCTCACCAGGACGTGCGCACTTACATCGCCTCTGTTGCAGAGTTTTCCGGCAGCTTGACGCGGAGCTCAAAGCGCTTCCGTTTTGATATTACTTGCCTCTTGTAACTTCTTGCACAGCACTGAGGACAGTGGGCACAATCTCTAAGCTTGTAAAAGCATCGAAAGGGCCTCCACGTGTGAAGCAGCGGAAAACATGGTCATGTGGTGCAGCTTGTGCCGTAAACGCAGCTTAACTTTGAGATCTGCCACAGCGTGGCACCCCTTTCGTGTAGAACTTGATGCCCATCCACGTAAACATTGACGTGTCTGCTTCATTAGAAGGACGACTGGAGACAATGCGCTTAAGTCGGATTATGGAAACACGGCTAGTGAGTACACTGGCTAAGCACTCCTGTATCTTAAACGTATCAGTGTAAGCTTGCATCTCTTACATATGTCTGAATGAAGTCATCTGCATGGACTCGTCCAGGGTAGAATGCTTCCCCATGCTTGTAGGTACCTTGATTGATTCAAGCTTCAGGTAAGACAGTACTGTTTCGACATATACAAATAGAATGTGCAAAGCACAGCACAGTTAGCACAAACAAGCAAGTCAATTTTTAAAATTTTTCCCTTAGAATTGGTAAGCTGTAATCACAAGTACTAATGTGATGAAAAACACTCACTCAGGACAGCAATGTTGAGAAAACGCTGATGCATTTGGGACAGCAACCTTAGGTTGCTGTCCCGAGTGCATTAACTTTTTTCTCTATGCAATGCAAGTTGCAGAAAAAATTAAAGAAAAAGAAACATCATTTACCCCCCCCCCCTCCCCCCCCCCCCCCCCCCAATTTGCAGCCTGAACAAGCGTCCCCAAGATCTGGAGCCGATGAAATGCTGCCAATGTTTAACAAAGCCACATGCTGGGGTTGGCAAAGCACAGAGCACATAGTGAGTCCCACGTACTGCAAAGGTTTGGCTATTCCTGTCATTGCAGAGATTGGGCACAATTTGTTGTTTGCGAGTTTCATGGCGCAAGAGCTACGATGGCCATACTGCGCCAAACTAGGTAAACTGAAATTATTTAGAAACAATGTACGAAGAAAGTATTTCGGCTATAGTTTGTGTAAAATCGCTATATTTTCTAGAAAATCTAAAAGACGGTCAATTGATATTAGAGGCTTCTCTCCTAGGAACAGAGTAGGATGGAAAGGAATACAGTACTTGAAAAGCTCAGGAAAAAAGAACTTGTGTTGTTGTAGAAGACCAGGGCAAAGGAAAACATGTAGAACGGACAAGGTGTCTCCACACTGGTCGCACACTGGTGGTTCCTCACCAACAAGTAGGTAACGATGGGTAAGGAAGGTGTGGCCGATCCTGAACCGGCACAGAAGAACCTCACGGAAACGGCTCCGGTTATAGGAGCTTTCCCAGGTACCGATGCTTGGTTTGATGATATGAAGTTAGTTGTTATCGGCCAAATCCCACTCGGACTGCCACAGTTTTAAAAGTGAAAGCCGTATGGGCCTTGTTAGGTCTTGGTATGGTATGCATGCGCGTGATGGTAAGAGGTTACGCGACGAGGCGGCCAGCCTATCTGCAGCCTCGTTGCCTGCAATGCCCACATGGCTCGGAATCACACAAAACCTAATATCCTTCCCATCTCCGAGGCCCAGTTGAACTTCAGCACGTACAAGTTGAGTTAGCTTGTTGTTGGTTGGATTAAGTGAACATGCTGCAGTAACAACGCTCCGGGAGTCTACAAAAAGAACTGCTTTCATCACTTTGCTCCGGATAATATAGTCGTGCTGAGAGCACGCCATATAGCTCGGCAGTAAAGATGATAGCGACATTATTTAGCCGTGTCACATGTGTAAACGAATCAGAATGAACAGCTGAGCCTACATACGTTAAGGACTTGGCTCCGTCAGTGTAAAATTGATGATAATTCTTGTACTTTTCTTGCAGTGCAAAAAATTCCTGTTGTAAAATGAGTGGAGAGACATTATGTTTATTAAATTTTGTGAAGTACCAATCACAAGCTATAGGTTTGATATCCCATGGGGCAATTTGACATGCACTTTCTATGGGGTAGATATTTCCACGAGGCAGGCCGAGAGACAGACGAAGGTTGTCAAAACGAAGACTCAGGGGTCGAACGACAGTTGGCTTGTGGTCAAAGGTACGCCAAAATCTCGACTCTCGGATATAAGTGTGAGCTGGATGACTAGAATCCGATAAAACTTTGTAAACATAGACTAGACTAAGGAGCTGCCGCCTTTTCTCGAGTGACATTTCATTAGAGTCAACATACAAGCTTGGGATAGGGGATGTTCAAAAAGCACCACTTGCTATACGTAACCCAGGATGGTGTACTGGATCAAGCATCTTCAATGCAGATGGTCGAGCAGATGCATACACAATTGCACCATAATCAAGACGTGATCGTACGAGAGAGGAATAGAGACGAAGCAGACACCTTTTATCGGAGCCCCAAGACTTGTGAGAAAGAACTTTTAGGATATTTATAGTCTGCATACACTTTTGCTTCAGCCACTTGAGGTGAGGTACAAAGCTAAGTTTACGATCGAAAATAACTCCTAGGAACTTATGCTCTGGTCTTACTGCAATGCTATTTCCATTTAAATTGAGAATCGGATCTAACCGAAGCCCACGCCGCAGAGAAAAGGGGACACAGATTGTTTTTTCTGAAGAGAACTTAAAACCATTTTCATTTGCCCATTTAGTCATTTTATTTATGGCTAGCTGCAGCTGCCTTTCACAGCTAGACATATTACAAGATGCCACAGAAATCTGAATATCATCCATATACAGGGAATATGACACGGAAGAAGGCATGACCTGACAGAGAGAATTAATTTTTACGGCGAACAGAGTTACACTCAGGACTCCGCCCTGAGGAACACCGTTTTCTTGAACATACGAATCAGATAATGTAGTGCCTAGCCGGACACGGAAAGTGCGTCCACACAGGAAGCTCTTTATGCAATGAAGCAATCGGGCACGTACTCCATCCATACATAAATAGGTCCCGCAGGATGCCATGTTCCCAAGTTGTATCATAAGCCTTTTCCAAGTCAATAAAGACAGAAACACAATGCTGCTCATTCACGAATGCCTCACGTACAACTGTCTCCAGCCGGGCTAAATGGTCGGTCGTGGAGCGTCCAGGTCGACAGCCGCACTGGTTTATGTCCAAAATGTTGTGTTGTTCGAGGAAATAAACAAGCCGTTTATTAACTAACCTTTCAAAAGTTTTCCCCAAGCAACTCGTCAGTGCTATTGGCTAGCTGTAACTGGCAGGAAAGGAAGGGTCTTTTCCAGGCTTCAGCAGTGGAATAACCTCTGCCCGCTTCCATTCGGAAGGGAAATGTGAGTCTTTCCACAGACCGTTGAAGTAAACGAGAAGGGCAGCGAGTGATTCCTTCGACAAGTGTCGGATCATCTCATAATGTACTCGGTCAGGACCAGGAGACGAGTTTTTCCGGACATTAAGTGCCATTTGGAGCTCGACCATCGTAAACGGTTGATTGTAGGATGCAGATGCTCCTCCTGCCAAGCTGACTTTCGTTTTTTCTGCATCTGTCTTAAACTTCATAAACGCCGAAGAGTAATGGGAGGAGTTGGAAATGGCAGCAAAATGTTCGCCCAACACATTAGCCTGGTCGTGCAACGAATCCACTGAAGGAAAAAGAGGAACTGTAAAGCAACGGTACTTGCCTTCGACCTTCTGAAGTCGTTCCCACGCTTCCTTCGCTGGGACGTAGCTGCTGATAGAGGTCAGATAACCTTTCCAAGACTTCCTCTTTGCCTGTTTCCTGATTGAACGAGCCTTAGCTCTATTTCTCTGAAACTCCAACAAATTCACAGATGTTGGATATCTCCGAAATATACCCCAAGCCTTATCCTGTTTTTTCTTAGTGGCGGAACATTCTTTACTCCACCATGGCTTACATTTTTCTGCATTGTTACATGAAGTCTGAGGGATGGAGCGAAAGGCAGCATTAATGATCTGATCTGTAAGGTATGTGGTGGCTTCATCATGTGTTAATGGTAAGGACATACAAGGTTTGAGCTCCGAGTTTAGGCTAAAAAGACCTTAGTCTGCTTTTTCCAGTTTCCAACGTGGACTGCATTTCATGAGGCTTGGAATAGATACCTGACTCTCCGAAAGGATTGGAAAGTGGTCCCTCCCAAAGGGGTTATTTAAAACTTTCCAAGTAAATGTAGAAAAAAGTGAGGGGGATGAGATTGAAAGGTCAATAGATGTAAATGAGTTATGAGCAACGCTAAAAAAGGTTGGATCTCTCGTATTCATAAGGCACAGCCCAGAAGATAATAAAAATCGCTCAATAACCCCACCACGCGAGTCCTGACGGGCGCTACCCCACGGGGGGTGGTGAGCATTAAAATCTCCTAACAGTAAAAATGGATGAGGAAGCTGTGTAACCAGCCGTTGAAGATCATGAAGATGCAGTGAAGTGTTTGGTGGAATATAAATAAAAACGACAGTAATAAGGCGGTCCAAAAGAAGTCTTACAGCCACAGCTTCAACAGGCGTGGCCAGAGGAACTTGAGAGCAGGCGACTCCATTCTGGACAACCACAGCTACTCCACCAGATGAATTAGATGCAGGGCGATCTTTTCTAAAAACTTGATGGCGGCGCAATATTGACTTATGATGATCATTGAGGTGTGTCTCTTGTAAAGAGAAAGCAATACGACGTAAATTGTCCATAAAAAAATTAACATCGTCAATGTTACGTAAAAGACCGCGGCAGTTCCACTGCATAAAATGAAATTTAGTCATGCCTCTAAAACAAAATAAAAAAAAAATTAAATTAAATTAAAACGTTGATCTTGTAACACTAGAAGGGAATACATAAAAACTTACAAATCTGCCGCTCATAGCAACAATAGACTGACATCATTACTTTGGTGGGATGACAGGTTTTTTGTTCTAAGTTATAATCGAGAAAATAACCCCGAAGAAAAAAAAGTGGCAAACGCGTAGGTTCCAGGACTTTTCATTGAAAGCCGTTTCATCGAAAAAGTGCTCGTTTCGTACCGAAACGTTCAGTTGCAACAATTGGCCAGTATTTTTAAACAAAGAATCCTAATAGCCGGCCAAAAAACGCTGCTAACAAAACAAAACAAAAAAAATTAGGACTAGTGGAGGGGGACGTGGTGGAACCCGAATCTATCCGCTTGGGTACACCCCATGCAGGTGTGTCCTCCGTCCTGCCATCCAGGCGTCTGTCGTACGAGAGGACAATGGAAATTTTTCAAATTTTATTGCAGAAACCTATGACGCATTCAATGAAACGGCGTTCGATAAAATGTCCGGTGTAGGGGCGAGTGACCTTGTAGTGCACTACAGAACCTTAGGTGCCTCACTTTGTGAAAATGTGATGGGAAACCTGCATCGGCTTTCAGGGCCGTGAGATCATCTGCGGTTCCGATATAAAAAAAAGGTTCAGATCGATGCCGAAGTCACGAATCTCGGAAAAAAGCTAATACAAGAAAATCCTACCGCAAAACCGACCGACGCGGAGAAAAGCCCACCGGCCTCTTGATGAATGCGGTGGAAACTCACCTAGGATTTTCGTTTTCAAAAATGGCATTCTTTTGGTATATTGATAAAAGAAACATTATTTTCCATATGTTTTTTTTTTTTTATCTGTAGAAACTTAACATTTCTGGTGCGATGGGTCCTGACACAATTTGCGGGCTCCCTGTGGTCGTCGGGTGCGATGACGAGGTCACTTCGTCACTGTTCATAGAACTCAACGTTGAGGCAATGTCTTTATAGAAAAAGACGTGTCTATCCCTTTGTTAATTGTTCCCATCCTGCAAAACTGTGAACTTCTGCTTCTTCATTCATTTTGGTGTCTGCAATATACGAATATTGCATAAATCTCCGTTTGTGTTCTCCACAGGGCCCCCAGAGTAGAGCCGCAACTACTAAATTTAAAAGCTTGATCGTATAATTCTTGAGTGGGTTTATCTCAGCATCTGTCAGTTTTTCGGTAAACTTTTCTCCCGTGAGCCTCTCGGTGTTGCGCTGTTTTCCGGCGGAAAAAAAGCTCACCGGAAATCCGGCGGATGCGGAGGAGAGCTCACCAGACTTTGGATAGATGCGGAGAAAACCTCACCTTTACAAACCGTTTTAACATTATTTCTTCGCAACTCTCGATATTTTATCGGACTGTGTTATAGACGCTTTCAGCGCGCGCCAAATTGAGCCCCCATAGCCGACCTTCTCTTGTCTTACCGAGATGCCGAGCCACTGAAGCGGGCGTTGACGAGCCTCCACAGAGGCCAATGCTGGGGAGAAGGACACAGTAACACTTAAAATGGCAATAACCTGTCCCGCTGTGGTAATGATGCAGTGGAGCGAACGGAATAGGAGGGAACAAAAACTGAAGGTCGGTTATGGCGGCGCCCATGCACAGCTGCCTGAAAGCGTCTATATCAAAGTCATTTAAATGAACGCCATGTAATTGAACACAAGAGACCATTTGCTATATTACCCAAGCATCAAGGAGAATGCAGGGATTGGTGTTCCACGCGCCACACGCGCACGCCTTCCCTGTATAAAAGGTTCGAAGTAACCAAAATAAAGCATTGATGAATTCGCGCGTGCAAGATGCAATTTGTTTTAGAAACGTTACTACTGCTGAGGCCAGCACGTGTGGCGCGTGCAACACCAATCCCTGCATTATCCTTGATGCTAGGGTAATACAGCAATAGGTCTATTTTATCGAAGTTGTTTGTAGAACACCGTTTTATCGAACATCATGGTTTCTGGCCAGGTCGTTTCTCGTTTTGGTAAATAGTGTTTTTTATTTGCATTCAAAGGATAAAGATAATGCCACGAATGACAAATGACGAGGCGGTGAATAGCTAAAAAAAAAAATACTAAACGTTTAATGGCGCGAACAAAATAGAAGGTTGGCGTCGCAAGCGTCGATGTCGGCGAAACAGCGGGATCGGCTGTCCACTCGGAGCTCGTTACGTACACGCGTGGGCTTCTGGAACAACCAGCGTAGAAGGTTCGGCGCGTAGAACATTCTAACCTCGAATAAGCAACAGGGTTCTGGAATTCACCAGAACGCGACATTACAGAAACAATAAAAAATGGTGTATCCGCGGCCAGGCATCGAACCTCGGCTACTTGCGTGGAAGATAAGCACGTTAACCGTTAGGCCACGAGCGCACTGCCTAGTTGGCTAGCTGCGCACGCGGTAATATTATGTTCCATTTTTCTTTTGCTTTGTAGTAAACAATGACTTCCTTCGGTTATGTGGCCTAAGACGAACTTGATACTTTTTGGGGGCCAGGAGTCGTC
Organism: Ixodes scapularis; assembly: GCF_016920785.2. NCBI lineage: Eukaryota > Metazoa > Arthropoda > Arachnida > Ixodida > Ixodidae > Ixodes > Ixodes scapularis. The sequence continues at coordinate 139,200,689 of NW_024609857.1, forward strand.
GGGTGCCGAGACGGAGGTCTCATTGTGGCTTTTCGTAGTATACTTAACTTTGAGGCAATGTCCTGACTCCATGTAAAAGTTGTGGGCAACCTGGCGATTCCAAGCGGTTGGCCCAGGCTGCCCCTCCGACAATCATAAGTGGTCATCTTGACCACGAGGAGGCTAAGGGCAACTGGCCAAGCGAGCGGCGCTCCGCCGCTGATAAAAGGCCGTCGCAGTGGATGCGCGGGGGCTGTTGGGATCGCGGCGCAGGCGATAGCGCTCATTAAATGTTTACGTGTTGTTGAACCGGTGTGCTGTGTCATTCTCCGAGACGGGTAGCAGCAAGGGAAATCCCACAAAGTTAACAAAAAAAAAAGTGTTCCCTACTTTTTTATATGTTCGCATTTTGCAAAACTAGATTCGTCTGCCTCTTCCCCATTTTTTTAGAAAGTAAGCTGTTCGTCTGGAGCTGAACGAGAACACTTGGTTTTACAAATATACGAACACGCAAAAAGCACTCGAGCGCTCAGCAAAGTGCGGACGTGAGTTTTAAATATAAACACTGCAGTACGCACAATAATAAAATATTTTGTAAATGAGCTTTTCTCTGCATTTGTCGATTTTTCAGTGAGCATTTCACTGGTGATCTTCTCTCCGGTGAACTCTTCTCCGCCGCCCATTCTCCGGCGAGATATTTTGTTCGCCGCTCAACAGTAACAGCCGACCAAGGGCTCATCGCAGCCAAGACAGTACAATCGACGAACACCATAATAAAAGGCGTGCGGGTTCTTGTCTAATACATTTGCCTCTATTTCATAAGATACTGAATCAAGAGTGTGTTGGTTCGGGCCAAACAAAGAATCTTCAGCGCGACTTTCACGACTTCCAAATAGCAACGTGTCACGCCTCCTTCCAAAAAGCTTGTTCTGTTTTTAGCTTCACTGGATTTTTTTCGCAATGTTTGTTTTATTTGGGTAGAAATCCGCCTCCACAAGCTGATATGCAAAGCGAATGTCGAAATTAAAACAAAATCGACGAACTCACGTATGTTTCTTCCACATTTAAAATAAGTAAACATTTTAAATGCATCTCTGCAGAATATTTGAAATCGCCAGATCAAATTACCTATCCTATTTCGAACAGAAAGAAGTGGTAAGACAGTATCTACTCTTTGACCCTTCGGTAGCTTTTGTCTGCCTGCATTTCCTAACTTCAGGCCTCACGAAAGGACCGCTTGAAGCGTGAAATCTTTCACTCCCAATTTCTTGACCTGAAATGCCAACAAAGAATGGGACATCCTCCCAATACGCGCTCCGGCGATTGAAAACTAATGACTCTCACCCACGCGCTAAATATCTCCGCCGCCAAACAAAAAAAGAAAAACAAGAAACTTTTTATTTGCATTTGTGGGACCCCAAAACACCAACAAAGAACGGAACATCCTCCCAAGGACGCGCTCGGGCGATGCCGTCCATACGCAGCGCCACTCCTCCCCCTGGCGAGGCGCGCCGATACTTGTTACAAGTACGAGGAGCAGACGACGCGGGAGGCTGGTGCGCTTGTCGGGCTGGATTCGCGCTTCGTAATGTACCGGATGCAAAGGGTACCCACATCTAACAACATCGTATTAAACAGAAAGGTATCCGCGTCCCGAAAAGTTTTGTTTGGTTCCTGGGAAGTGATTCAAGAAAGATCGCCAGAAGCATGAATCGCCAGCAGTGCGGAGAACAGGTTTAATTATTGTTTCTCTATCTTGTCGCGTGATTCAGTAATGCAGCTACGCTTGCTTGCCGCATTTAGGAACTTTTCGTAGGTCACACGCGACAGCATGCAGGAGTTTTGCGTTGATTGGGGGCGGTATAGTTGGCGCTCGTGGGGCCCGCAATCCGACACTGACGTTCTACGATAAGTCCCTAATGTAATAACTACGATGGTTCCCCATGACTGTCTACAAACGAAACTCGAATATGCAGTTACTATTTTTTTTATAAAAGACTTTAAATTTGATAACCAAGCTCACTTTGCTCACCCGCCCATTTTGTTCCCCGAAGTTAATAAGAAAGCGGGTAAGCGGTAACAAACTTGGCAAAAAATTAGTATGCAATAGGGGCTACGATTATCTACCTGACTTGAACGCATAATTGAAAAGAAATTGACGGCTGTATTCTAGTTTTTCTATATATTATTAAAATGATGTAGTTAGCCCACAACAGGTATAATTACTTCCTAAGCGCCTCACAAAATTAGACACTATAGAACATCCCTGGGTCGACCAATTTGAGCATGTTAGCAATGTTAGATATGTTCCTAATGCAATGCAGAGAGAGTGAAGGAATATTCCTAATGCAGATCGAGATTGGTTGGATTGGGGTTTTATGGCGCAAGGGCTGCTGAGGCCAAAGACCGCCAAAGAAGGGAACTATTGCGTTGAGGGTAAGCGAGAAGAAAGGACTCTAGTGGTCAGGGTTAAAAGTAAAAGAATGAGACAAAACCGGATTATGTCACAAACAGCAATGGGCATGAGTGAAAAACTTTGAAATTCACAATTGATGTAGAAGACCAATAGCATCTAAAAACTTAAAAACATGGTTGTAAGCCACGAATGGCTCATCACCCAACAACAACATTGGGTGTAAGGGAGTGTGATTTCTGTACAACTGTGCAAAGTGAGATTGGCGTTCCCGTTCATAAAAAGGGCACTCAATTAGAAAATGGAGAACACTTAAAGGTTTATAGCATTGTTCACACAAAGGGGCATCTTCCCCACGGAGCAGGTAGCCATGGGTCAGATGCGTGTGGCCAATGCGCAAACGACACAGTATTACTTCATAAAACCGTTCTCGGTGTCGGGCGCTCGCCCATTCACCCAGGTTTGGCTTAATGAGATGCAACTTGTTGTAGATCTCTTCATTCCACTCGGCTTGCCTTTGGGCTCGTATGCGAGACTTTACAGAAGGGCGATAGTCCATGTAAGGGATCCCTTTTATGTCTACCTCCCTGCTGACGCATGTGCGAGCAGCACGGTCGGCCGCCTCATTGCCTGGGATACCAACATGGCTGGGAATCCAGCAAAAGACAATGGTGCAATGATTTCTAGCGGCCACAATAACTACAAGGGAGTTTCTTGTAGGCAGCAGTGAAGAGATGGCTCGCAAGGCACCAAGAGAGTCCGTAAAAACTACTGCCAGCGGTATCCTGTGGCGATCGAGCTATGCGTTCCGTAGCCAGCAGGAGGCCATACAGCTCCGCTGTCAAAATGGTAGCGGCGGTGCAGGTTTAGCGACGGATCATGCTAGGTTTTGCAAGAAAGAGTCGTTCCGAGCGTGTTTCTTGAACAACTTCTCGAGTAGGGTGCTGGAGGACAGATCGCATGCGAAGAGAGTACATCATGCCCAACGCGAATCTACGTCTCTCGAGGCAGCATTCATTAGCCTCTGCATATAAACTGGGCAAAGGGGATGTACGAAATGCACCCGTAGCCAAACGAAGCCCAAGATGATGAATGGGATCCAACATCTTGAGCACAGACTGCCTGGCAGACCCATAAACAAAGCAGCCATAGTCTAATCGGGAGCGTACCAAAGAGCGATAGATCCGCAGGAGGCTCAATCGATCCGAGCCCCAAGACCGGTGAGAGAGAACTTTAAGGATAGTGAGAGACTTGTGAGCTTTCAGTTTCAGGCTTTTTACATGAGCATTAAAATTCAGTTTACTATCAAACGTAAGAGCCAAAAATTTGCTGAGTTTGGACACTAACATTATTATTGTATATAGATTGTTAGGGATGTTTCAAGAATGATTCCACGTTTGCGGGTGAAGCAAACACATGCAGTCTTTTCAGGAGAGAACTTAAACCCATTACTGTCAGCCCACTCAGTAAGCTTGTTGATGCCTAGCTGAACCCTGCGTTCACAGACTGAGAGGTTACAGGAGGAAACTGAAATTTGTAAATCGTCGACGTAAAGTGAATACTGAACCGACGGAGGGATTACAAAAGCAATGGAGTTCATTTTAACTATAAACTAGGTGACACTTAGTACTCCCCCCTGCGGCACTCCATTTTCCTGCAGAAATTCACGGGAAAGTGTGTTTCCCAGCTGGACTCGAAAAGTGCGCCTGTCTAAATAGCTCTGAATTGCACGAAGCATGCGACCACGTAGTCCGAGGTCCAACAGGTCCCTCAAGATGCCAAAGCGCCAAGCCGTGTCCAATGCTTTCTCGAGATCAAAGAACACGGAGAGGCAGTGCTGCCCGTGTGCAAAGGCCTCACGCACAACAGTTTCGAGACGGACCAAGTGGTCGACTGTAGACCTTGATGAACGATAGCCGCACTGAAATTTGTTGAGCACCTTACCATGTTCGAGATAGTACATTAGTCTACGATTGATCATTCGCTCCAGTGTCTTACAGAGACAGCTGGTAAGAGCAATGGGCCTATAACTGGAAACACAAGAAGCATCCCTACCTGCCTTCAAAAGTGGGAGGACATATGCTACCTTCCAAGATGGAGGGAAGTAGCCCTCCTGCCATATGCAGTTAGAAAGATATAAAATGACGTCGAGTATAGAAGGATGAAGATGCTGTAGCATTGAATAATGTAAACCATCTGGTTCAAGAGCAGAGGGCTTTGTGTTATGAAGAACTGCGAGGAGCTCGTGCAAGCTGAATGTAGCATTATATTCCTCCTGTTCACCTCCTGAGGTTTTTAAGGGATTGCTCTCAGCCTTCAATTTGTGTCGAAGGAAAGTAGATGAATAATGATGTGAACTGGATATACATTCAAAATGTTCTCCAAAAATATCAGCTTGTTCCTCGAGTGTGTCTGGGCATGTTCCATTCCTAAAAAGCAGGGGGATTTTAAATGCATGATAGGAACCATTGATCTTGTGTATTCGATCCCAGACCTCCTTAGGTGAGGTACTGCTATTTATAGTGGAAGCATAGCCGTGCCAACTTTCCCGTTTGGCTTTTCTTCGGACGTAGCGTGCACGGGCCTTCATTTTCTGAAAGGATATGAGGTTATCTCTAGTGGGGTATCGTCTCAGAATACCCCAAGGCCGATTTTGTTTCTTGCGCGTCTCTTCACATTCCGGATTCCACCAAGGCTTTGGCCTCCTAGGAAGAAATTGAGATGTCTGCGGGATGGACAACTTGGCTGCTGTGATAATGCGCTCGGTTGAAAGATGATTGAGTTCGTCAATTGTGAGACTATCAAGACGAGAATACGCTAAAAGCGATGCCTGCTTGAAAAGGCACCAATCAGCCTTGTCAAGCTTCCAACGAGGCGGGAGTGTATGAATTAAAAGAGGGGCTACGCTACAAGTTAAAAGAGTAGGAAAATGGTCGCTTCCACGTGGATTGGAATCCACACTCCAATAAAGATCTGGAAGTAAACTAGCAGAACCAATTGAAAGGTCGATGGAAGTTGATGACAAAGATGATGGACTAAAATAGGTTGGCTGGCCCGTATTAAAAAGACAAAGACTTCGTGTGGTTAAAACTGACTCAACAATTTTTCCTCTGACATCCTGACGTGTGCTCCCCCATAAAGGGTTGTGACAATTAAAATCGCCCATTAAAAGGAAAGGCTCAGGAAGCTGGTCTAACAGCGAGTTAAAATCTGAACATTTCAAAGTAAAGGAAGGTGGTAGATATAAAGAGCATACTGTAAGAGCCTTATGGTGCAAGAACCGAACAGCCACTGCTTCAAGTGGTGTGGACAGTGGAACCTCTGTGCAGGGAACTTCTCTCGGGAGAACCACCGCAACTCCCCCAGAGGAACTAGAAAAGCTCGGACGATCCCTCCGGAAAACCTGGTAACGTCTGAGGAAATTGGAATGGCTGGGACTCAAATGAGTCTCTTCAAGCACAACGCTCGTGGCTTGTACTCCTCCAGAAGATGCTCTACATCATCCAGGTTTCTTAGAAGGCCACGACAGTTCCACTGTATGAGTACTGAAGCCATTTTAGGCACAAAAACCGGATTACATGGAAAGTGAGTCAGTTGCCTCACTTCGGAGGAGTTACGAGTTTTTTCGATTTTTGTTTGTTCGTAGTCTGTCACTCCATCTCATCCTGGTCAGAACCCGGAGTCGATGCGGGGGCAGACAAGGCAGCGCCAGTGTTCTCCTGAGCCTCGCAGGCAGACTTGCCTGCTAGCCCGGGAGGGTCTGTGCCGCGGGGCCCCAATCCGTGGCCACGACCAGAACTAGGTGGAAAGGTGGTCGATGTACTGGGGAGGGGTTCTACCTCATCCATCTGTTCCACCTCTTTTCCCGCCAAGGAACCTGCGTGCGAGCCACGCAGCTCCTTGATTGCTGGCCGCCTCTCCAGGGACTGAGGCCGAAGGCCTCGCTTCTTCTCCTCCTTAGGAGAGCGGCCAGTGTTGACAGGTGCAGACGGTGCTGGCCTGTCCTGAGCAGAGGAAGCAGCCAAAGCGCCCCCTCCGCGAGAACAGGAAGCCTGCTGACCCTGCGCCACAGTCTTGAAGGGTAGGGCGGGCACGGCTATTGCCGGCCCACCCTTACCCAGGGGAGCAGCATGCTGCTCCTGTCGAAGGGATGGGGCCCTCAGGTCAGCCGCCAAGATCTCAGGAGAGACTTGGGTGGCCCTAGTCTCCAAGTGTGGTGCAGGGCCACTTAATTCGCACCACCTCGGCGTAACCTCCCTTTGAGAGGAAAGACAGCTTCTTCTTAGCCTCCAAGTAGGTGATGTTCTCCTTCGCCTTTAGGGAAAGAATTTCTTTTTCTTGACGCCAAAGGGGACAGGTGCGGGAGTAAGCTAGGTGGGGCCCACTGCAGTTACTACAGCGGGCCGCCGCCTCGCAGATGTCAGCAACATGTTCCTGGCTTCCACATTTCGCACAAGTTTCTTTCCCTCGGCAACTGAGTGACCCATGCCCCAAGCGTTGGCAGCGGAAGCACCCTTGCGGGTTGGGGACATAGGGACGAATACGACACTGGAGATAGCCTGCCTTACAGTTTCAGGGAGGGTGTGTCTCTCAAAGGTCATGGTCACGTGCTTTGACGGGGTTTCCTTGCCATCCTTCCGGAACATAATACGTTTAACGGCGACAACACCGGCATCTTTCAGTCCTTCCAGGATTTCTTCCTCGCTAGCGTCGGGGAAGTCGTCTTCAGAAAGGACTCCACGGATCGTGTTGAGCGTCCGGTGAGGACTCGCGGACACTTCGACGTCGACTATGCTGGTCATCTTGGAGAGTGCCTCACTTTGGACTTTCGTATTTCCTTCAACGAGAAGGTCGCCGGAGTGAAGTTTTTTTGCTTTGTATGAGAACCCGATGAGGTTTTCTAGCACCTTGGCTACCACAAAGGGGGACAATTTCGACACTGGTTTATCTTCGAGGTTCGAGTGAATGACAAAAAACTTTGCGAATGTTCCCATTTCAGGGGCTTTTTCAGTTACTCAGGGCGAGGCCTCTTAGAAGCCTGCCTTGAACCAGGTTTAGAGAGGAGGGGCGCCATATGAAGGGCAAGAACTTCGGCATCTGTAGCGCACCACCCACCACGCAGTCCAACGAGGGGATAGGTAACATCTCATAACAGGTCTGGCTTGTCTGAGTATGTTACTCTACCAGTGCTACTAGGATGCTATAACCAATGTCACATTCGCCTGGGCCGTACCACACCGCACCGCGCTGCACCGACGGACGCGTCACGTTCAACTGGTCGTGTCGGTGCGGCTGCACTATGCTGCACTACGTTCGCCTGGGACTCCATGCGGCGCGCGGCACCGGTGCGTTGCTGCACCAGCTGCACCGTCGGAAGGAGACCATGCAGGTCCTGGCACTGCGACCTTGAGTTAACGCTCTCCGCTTCCTTCGGCACATCCTCTCTCTCTCTCGCCTCGTTGGAGGTCTTCCGTCTGTTGCTTCCGTCCTCGCCTCGCGAAACATGGCGGCCCGCAATTCGAGAGAACGTGATGTCGGCGCTGCTATCTTCTTTCCCTCAAGCCCTCTGCTCTGGCTACGATTCCAGCATTGACGACGGGCTTCGGTTTTTCCCTTTTCGGGAAGTGTATGTGTGTGCAGTGCTGCCTTGCGTCAGCCGCCGGGCAATCAGTCCACCACGCCGGGCACGTGAAGCTTTCGCGTTCGTTGGATTCAAGACGTCGGTGAGTCTTCGGACTTCGTTTGAAGTTTTCCCTAGACTTTGGGTCCCGCAGGGGGGACTTTCCTTTTCGGAACTTTCGTCTTCTTTGCACCGGCGAACTTGTTTCCCGGCTGCAGTTTGTGTCGCGAGCGGTGAGTAGTTTCGCGTTGTGTCGGGAATTGAGTGCTGCCCGAAGGTTCGTCAGTGTGTTTGGAGTAACGCGTGTTCGCATTTCGTTCTGGTCGTTTTGTCGTGTTGTCGCCGTGCGCGGCTTTTTATCGCCTAATTAAATTTCTTATTTTTCTTTTAACGGCTGCGGGCCCTCGCCTCTGTTGATTTTCACACCGGACGTGTACCTATCGCTTGTCACCAGTCCGACAATAAAATCGCATATGTGTAAACTCTCTGTTTCATGGTCCATGTGTTTGTTTTTACGTTGGCGGGCGAATTTTCGGTATAACAAGTACATACTTGAACCATCCACTTGAAAGACAATTTGTTATTTTCATTCCTCGCTAGATGGCGCGAGCCGCCGCCCCACTCTTGCGGATATTCTTTCCCGTCCACCCGTTCATGTTTTGCCCTTGCAGTGACCGCACCGAGCGCGTCGCACGGCGGGATGCTTCGCGTTCGCCTGGTAGTGCGTCATGTGGTGCACCTACACGGTGGCGTGGCCTTGGGGGCGACATTTTCTCGGTGCCGTGCGCGCCCCAGACGAATGTGACACAAGTGTGGGTAAAGAGAGAGTTCTGTCGCCACCCAAGGTTAGCCCTTGCCGCCAAAGGAGTTGAAAAAGGAAAAAAAGAGAAATGAGAAGAGTGAAAAGAAGGAGAAGACAAGGGTGAAAGAAGGGAGGGGATAGTAGAAGTGGCGACTGACTGAATCATCCTGGTCGGGCCAAGCCAGGACACCCGTCTACGGGAAGCGGAGGCCGAAGTGGTGTATTGCCTCGCCCGGGGGGCCCCGAAGGGTCCAAACCTACCCCGGGCTCGCCTCAACCACCAGGATGCCCTTTTCCCCTGACACGGGAAAGCCACGCACAGACAGACGTGGGCGGGCGAACCCGAATGGGTCGGGGTCCGTGGAGACGCCACTTTCCAAACACCTGCTTACACAGGTGCCCCTGCGGGGTAATGCAGAGAGAGAGTGAAGGAATATTGACGATTCTGTCCTGCCGCACAGACTCCACATATATCAAGTTTAATTGTACCTAAACAGCAAACAAAACAAATAGTGACGCAGAATTTTTTATTAGTTGTGAACCGGAACAGTGTTCAAAATTATCATTCTACGGTCACATAAAAATAAGTTTTAAAAAGGGGACGCTCTACAACGCAAATGCAAGTCGATTGGAGATCCCTCCCTTCACTAATAAAATTAAATGTGGGTTATTGACGCACGTACATGAATTACGATTCTACCGCTTTGACCACAGCGACAGATGCGCGCAAACACAGCAAGGATTTTTTATTATTGTTTTGTTGTTGAACCCGTTCAAAATAAAAGCGACGGCCTTATTGACGTACCGTTTCCGTTTTCAATTAGAACTTGACCCAGTGTTGCAATCAGGCTGTACGTGCATTGTCCTTAACTTCATTCGGATGAATTAGAACAGGCGCGGCATGCTTCCAGCAGCCGGTAACCTGAGTTCAAGGAGTGTATGCGACAGCGCAGCTGTGCGCGAAAAGACGATTTGAACAATATTGCATCCTCATCTTTGTCTGAATAACCCTGACTTTGAAGAGCTAGCGAAACCACAAAGAAAAAGAGTATTTATCTCGAGGCGGATGTTACAGATCAGATCAGAATACGTTTATTGAAATCAAGAATTACGGAGAGTTGCCTTTCACTTGAAAGGGAAATCTTCGCGTTGCGGTGGTTCATGAACTTGGCAACTTCATTCTTGTATGATTATGAGGTGAGAGGTGATGGTGTGATGGAACATATGGAGGAAGCTTAATGAGAGGACGCCAACTCTCCCTTGGACACATAGTCCAGGAGAGACCGGAGAACCTCCGTCCGTCGTTGGGAATCGCCCACGGGATACGTCCAGTCCGTTAATCTTTGTGGCCGATGGTCTGCTGGGAGCTTCTCGATGGCTTCTGTCCTGGGCGAATCGAGGGCCTTGCATTCCCATAGGATGTGTTCTAGGTTGGGAAGGGCCTCGGGATCTTTGCATCTTTGGCACCTCGGGTCCGGAGGAACCGCATAAGGCTGTGTCTTACGTAACTGGGAGAGGGTAATGTGGTATTGAAGTCTTGGCGTGACCGCACCAGTGCGAATACGCCGAAGCAGCACCATCTCCCTTCTCTTAAAAACCTTGTCTGGGATGGGGTACACCTCCGGTTCCCAGGTTTCTTGTAATGCTTTCTTGCGCGCCCTCCGGGCTCTCCGGAGCTCCTCCGCGGGATCGTAGGGCTCCTCTTCGTGTGGTATCATCGCAGTCAGGAGCTAGCCGGGACGGCAGTGATGAAATTCTCATCTCGTGCTGTGCCGGTGCGTGAGCCACCATGTTGCCGAGCATTTCTTCATGTCCCGGGATCCAGCGAATGCTGATTCTCGTACCGTGATTCCGGAGGAGTCTCAGCGCCGTTTGAAAGATGAGATCGATAGTGGGGCTAGACGTTGCCTTGTGTTTAGTCAAGTTTTTGACCGCATCTTGCGAGTCTGTGTAAACTATGAGGTTTCTTCTCTTGTTGGGGATACCCTCATAGTTGATTAGTGCCATTAGGATGGCCCTTTCTTCTACCAAGTCTGGCGTGTACATGGCGTCGCGGCCCGAACCCGCTATGACGTCGAAGAACTGTTCACCGCTGCCTTGGAGCCTCCAGAGCAGGGGCGCCATGACGATGTTAAAAACTGTTGGCGACAGCACAGCTCCCTGTGGGACTCCAATGTTGTTCTTGGTGGCACCTTCGCGCGCTTCCTTTCCGTACCCAACCTTGACTCGGTACTTGCGGTCGGTGAGGAAGGCTTTTACGAAGTCCAACTGTTTGCCAGTGAGCCCCTGCTCCTCCATCTTATTGATGACAGATGCGTGGGGGACACTGTCAAAAGCCTTCTTAATGTCAATTGACACGATGACTCGGAGGTTCCGCTTAGTCCTCGGCAGATCGACAACGTCGTGATAGATCATTGCGAGGCTTTCATGCGTGCTGAGATTGGCGCGGAACCCAGTCTGCGTGGGGTGAAAGATCCCCTTGCTGCTGGCGTTGTACTGGATTCTTGCCAGCACCATTCTTTCCATGAGTTTTCCTATAACGGACGTCAAAGAGATCGGTCGTACGTTCTTGGGATCCGTAGCAGGCTTCCCAGGCTTTGGGATTGGTGTGACCACTGAGGTTTTTCACTCGTCCGGGAGCACGCCAGAGTCCCAAATCCGGTTGAACCATGCGAGCATGGCCTTCCGGGTAGGGTCCGGCGCATTACGGAGCATGGGGACGGTGACACCGTCCGGGCCTGGGGCGCTCTTGGTCCTGCATTGTTTTATCGCCGCATCCAGCTCCCATTCCGTGAAGGGCAGGTATCCTGGGTTCTGTGAGGGGCCGGTATGCTGTCTTTCGTAGATGCCTGAGTCCGGTTTCTTCTGTGGTTGGGGAAAAAGACTTCACCAAGTTTGTTGAGTATGTCTTGGATCTTCTCGTTCGACACCAGCGCAATCACGGGGACCGGACTTATCCCTTTATTCTTCCCATACACGGAATTAAATGTGCGCCATACGTCGCCCATGTTCGTATGCCTATCGAAGGTCTCACAAGACTCGAGCCACCTCTCAAGTCCGAGCTGCTTGGCGTACTTGCTAGCTTCATTCGTCAGCCAATTCACCTTGGTGAGATGTTTTCTTTTCCTCTTTTTTCTGTACAACGTTAGGGCTTTCGTTCTCCTATCCCACAGGGAGAGGAGATGACTATCCGGAGTCGGTGTATCCTCGTCGACCTGTCTCTTATCTACTGCTACTTTGGCAGCAGTTGTTAGCAGAGACGTAACATGGTGCGGCTTGAAGTCATCTCCTTGATCCAGAAGGTTCTTTAGAAACTTGTCCCAGATGATTGTCTTAGTCTGTTTTTTGGGGTGTTTGCTTTTGGCTCCTATGTTCAATTCGATGATAATGGGGAAATGGTCACTCCCCCATGCATCGTCCAGAACGGTCCAATGCAGCATGCGTGCGATGTTTGCCGGGGTGAGAGTGATATCGATGATGCATTCCCTCTGGTTAGCTATTGTTGGGTACCTCGTAGGTTTGGTGGGATCCTTTGCCATTGTTACGTCGTCTTGCTCCATTATTTCATAGAGTGCCTTGGCGTTCGGGTTCTTGTTGGGTTGACCCCAACTCTCTTCGTGCACGTTGAGGTCATCGCCAAGAACCATAAAATCGTCGGGGTAGTCTTTACGGAGATGCATGATCCAGGAGTAATCCCGTTTCTTCTGGGGCCTGAGATATGCCGAAGCAATGGTTAGTCTTCCTTTCATGGACTCCAGGGCTACGCGGATCGCCACCACCTCCTGCAGTTCCGTGCACCACCTTGACGTATCGATGATTATATGATGCATCTTTTCTTGGATGAAGATGGCAGCTTGTGCTTGAATCTTCTCCTCCTTGTAGGTATGTTTAATGAATGGCATGTAGTATTGCTTGTATCCTGGTATGGTTATCTGGTCAGTCTTTGTCTCTTGCAGCCGCAGGATATCGAATGTCTGATTCTTTAATCTGTGGTTGAGCTCTGTTCTCCGTTGACTGAGGCCGCGGCAGTTCCACTGGAGGATCCTCAGCGGCTTGTTACCCATGGCGTTGGGGAGCATCTTGAGGCAGAGGGTAGCTGGTCGAGGGTGCTTGCTGAAGCATCATGAACTGCTGCATTTGCTGCAACAGGTGCTGCTGTATTTGCTGCGTCTGTTGTTGTTGCGTCTGAAGCTGCTGCTGTAATTGCTGTTGCATTTGCTGTTGCAGTTGTTGAAGGGCTTGTTGCCAGTCGGCCGGCTGGTGCTGAGCGTGGTCTTCCGTGGTGGAAGATTCTACCACCTGGGTCGAGGGGACAGACTCCTTTACCTCCGGAGTCGGGTTTCCCACGTGCTGCTCTTTCTGCTGGCGCTGCTGCTCCCGTCCTGCCCTGCGGGCTTCCATCGCTGCCTTGATGTGACCCAGTATGGTATTCCTTCGCGCATCCCTGCGCCTGTCTGATTCTTCCATCTTGCGCTTGAGTTGCATTAGTTCATTCTCCAGGCGCTTGCACCTGTCGTTGTCGGCTTGCTTCTCGGTGTCGATGGCGCGTAGCTCTTCCTGCCATGCCCTGACCTCGTGCTCGTCGTCTGCGTAGTACCCCTGCGGCCTCCTAACAGCCTGAGCATAGTCTCTGGAGTTGGCCCGGCGTGCCGACGTAGATCTGCCACGAGACCTGTTTCTTCTATGTCCGTTGCGCGATGCGCTTCTCGACGCTTTCCTGCCGGTATGGAGGCCGGCAGATGTCGTACTCCTGCTTCTGCTTCTTCCGGTGGCTGGGGTTTTCCTATGAGAGCTGCTGTTCCTGTCGAGCAGTGGAAAATCTTCAATTCACTTGGGGTGGCTTTTCCTTCGTACTCACCGCTGCCGAGGTACACCTTCTCTTGTTTGATGGCTTCCCACGTTTGCTCTTCTGCTGAAGCATCTGGTCCGCCCGTTTCTTCGCCGGGTACTTAGGGTCGGTCGCCAGGTGCTCGAGCGCGTGGCAATTGACGCAGTACGTGCGCTCGCACATGTGGCCCTCTTGTGTGATGCAGCCGCAGTCAGGACACCTGGGCTTCTTGGTACAGACCTTCTCTTTGTGTCCCAATCCTTAACACCTGCGGCACACCACCGTGATCGGCCTGTAGAGGGGTTACCTTGGTGATGAAGTCATGGTATAGGACTGTTCTCGGTGGACGCTTCCCTTGGAATGTTACTAGCGCAAGCCCCCTGTTGCCTAAGGGCCTGGCATAAAGGATCTCACGGTACCTGCATCGCAGGGCATCCAGCATTTCCGCAGGACTCTCGTTGGGATCAATTTCGTGCGCTACTCCCCTGCATGTGTCCTCAGGAGGAATTTCGTGGGCAACTACCTCGACGACTTTATCTAGAGCTTGGATGTGCTTCATCTTGAGTAAGACTTGCGCTTGGCTACGATCCTGCACGATGGCTGAGACGGTGTTGGTGACTTTCGAGGACCTGAAGGTTGGCAACTCCTCTTTCCTGCATCGCGCTGGATCGACGTTTAGCGCAGTGTAGAAGTTCCTCTGCAGAGTACGAACGGGAATGCTTGTGATGTCGTAGCGTTCCTGCGCGCGAAAGGCTATCACGTAGCGATCTTCCTGACTCGTTGGCTTCGTTGCGTTTGCCAGAGCTAGCCCGGTCGTCTCCATCATGTTCCCTTCTTGCGTCTCCGGTAATACGCCTCTTGCCAGGGCTCGCCCTTATCCTCAGAGTCCTCGCGAGGCTCGGATTCTGCTCTCAGCTCGCTTGATGTCTCGTTGACGTCCATTGAGACCTCTGTGTAGATTTCCGAAATTTCCGACCGGTTAGTGCCGGTGCTGCCGGCGCTTGGTCTTCTAACTCTCTTGTTAATACCCCCTCCACTTCGGGTGTCGACGTGGTGTGCGTGATACGGCGCCGTTCTGGTTTGGCGTTCGGTGGCTTCGCTCCTTGGGTCGTGGCATGGTGGCGGGTCCCTGCCAGCGCCTTGGAGTCTTCGTTTGTAAAAGCTTCTTGCGAGCGCGAAATGAGGTCTGCCTCATGCTTGCGTAGAACCGCGGGCGTCACCGCGGCTGGTGGTGGCTGCATCGGCGAGCCCGCTTCTGCCATACTGGAGCAAGGCCTAACGCCGGTTAGGCCCAGCCGGTCGGCGTGGCTGCTGATAACTTCTGCGATGAATCGCAAACTAATGGAATTTGTGGCATAAAGACTACTTGCCCAGACTCCTGAGACCTTCCCAAAGGATGTGTGACCAATCCGTGTCGAAACTGACCACTAATCTGCAATAAAAGAGCCTAATCTGCAGAGACCGAGATCGATACGTCTGCTCTACTTGCCGCCGTTGGCCTCGTCGCGGATGTTACAGTCGACGCTGTCTTGCACTTGCGAGACAGAAAGCTTCAACGCGGTGCCCGCCATTGCAACTGGCAGCGCGATGGGACCAGTGTTGCCAGATGGTCCCATCAAAAAACCGCCAAACGACTGGGAGGTATAGCCCAAATATAGCCAAAGCTGTAAAAAAAATATAGCCCAAAATAGCCAAGACTAAAAACAATGGTTTTTAAGCCTTATATTGATGATTTCTCGCACTCATACAATACACGTTACAATCTTTGTTTCAACCCTCAGATGCACCTCCTTTTGTGTACATTATGTTACTTGTGAATTTGTCAAGAAAAGCTTCGATAGAATGCAAATCCGTACAAAACTGGACCTTCCTTCGTTGGTTTTCAGGAGTACAAAACACACAGACAGCTTTATTGTGAAGCCCGGGAGGTATGATCATGCAGTAAAAGAACAAAATACAGACGCAGAACTGTCAGAGCACTATGTATTTCAAACCAGAACCCCAATATCTGAGGTCCTTACGATATCCCACCCGTCGTTTTTTCTTTGTGAAGGATATTCGTGTCACCCATTCATGTTCACGCTATTTTTAATTGTGTGTCCTTTCTTGGGGTGGACAACGACTGGAAGGTAGTCAATAGTTTCGCGGTAAAACTGCGGACATCTCATTTTTACAAACTTGGGTGCCTAAAAATTCTCACAATGGGCGCCAAAGCAGCATTTGGAGAGTTCAGTCTACGTCCGGGCAGAGCCATATGCGCCCGGGTTGAAGGCGCGCTACCGGGCCTGTGGTTATAGTGCAATCTGTTTGGCTTGCTCCACTGCACTGTAGGGAGACCGCATGAAGTCTGCAAGCATTGCTTCACTGCGCATTGTGAAAACCCCGAAGTTTGTAGAAGTTTGAAGCCTTTCTCCTTCCTCTCTCTCCTCTCGACCAGCCAAAAGAGAAACAAATTTGTTTCGAAACTGATTAAAAGTTCGAAAATTAACTAGCCGAACCTCAAAGTTCGGCGTCGAACTCGAGGTTCGACAAAAGTTCGCCGCATTCTTAGAAATAGCCCAAAATAGCCACATAGCCAAACACAAAAATTTTGACGCCAACTAGAAAAAAATGTAGCCCAATTTGGCTATATATAGCCCAATTTGGCAACTTCGCCCTACTTAGAAGTTCGCTCGTCCCGAGCGAACTTCTAAGTAGGGCGAAGTTGGGCCACGGCGCGGCGCCACTGGTATCGCTCCAGCGCGCCCCCTGGCCCAGCCGAACGGTCCCATTACTCACTATCGCGATAACCCGCCAAATATCTTCGCCCACCAAACAAAAAAAAAACCAAAAAAAATCTGTTTCGAGAGGCACTCTTCCTCAAAATCCCGACTGTCGGCCCGACAACCTTGAAGATGCAAGAAGTCCGGGGCGCAATAACACATTGCGTAATTTCAAGAGCAAGTATTGCGGACACACTCAAAGATGGTGCCACCTGAGAGCTGGATTTTCTGACGTTTTGATAGGCTACAAACTTAGTTAAATTTTATTACAATGAGAATCTGAAAAAAAGATCTTGTAAGAGATATATTCAAAAAGTCCTGGTCTTGCATATTGTCGAGCCTAAATTTGTATTTAGGTCCCGGTTTATTCTTAAATGTTTATGAAGCACGGAACCAGAAAAAAGGCTTTTTCAATCACCTTTAAGTTCCCGTAAAACATTTTGAGCTTAAAAATCGAAAAATGTATCGCCGCAATATTACTCAGTTTTTTATTATCTTTCTAATAAAACCAATCCCAAGTCAATCCATTCGGTGGTTCTTAAGAAAAAATACTAAAACGTTGCCATTGGAGTTGCATAGGGCTCGGGAGGTGCGATATCCTCTTAAATCTAAGGAATCGTGAAAAATGATATTTACCAATATTTTGAACCCGCTGTATTAAAAAAAAATATTTCGCTCGATTTTTTTATTATTTCTGTTTGTCATATTAAAGGGCAACTCCGGTCCATACTTTCGATTTTGGGATTATGACTGTTTTTAGTGCAGTCAGCGTCCCTGAATTGCAAGGTGTAATTTTTTTCTCGTTATTGTGCGTAGTTTTAAAGATATCGACGCCTCAAAGTTTTGTTCGGGGCGCGGCCAACAAAACCGAAACGAGCCGCTCGAGGCCCCGGCAACACTGGAAATCAGCCGCTATGTGAACGTGACGTCAAGATCGTTCTCGTTCAACGAGTACGCAGGCCGAGCGGCACCTATACCTCTGTTGCGCTAGCCGTCTAAAGATAGGAGCTAAGCTGATTTTGTTTTAATTCTGTATACGTGGTAGTTATCCAGCATATGTAGCAAGAGTTAGTGCGTATACCCAAAAGCTAGCGACTGGAAAACCCGTGAACTCGTTCGATTCCGTACTCGGCGGCCGACGCCGTGCGTGCGCTATGCCGTACTCGTCGCTTGTATACCCAAAAGCTATGGCGGGTGGTAAACGAGTGAACTCGTTCGGTGCCGTACTCGGCGACTGTAGCCGTGCCTGCGGTCTTCCGTACTCGTCGCTAGGCCTAAATTGTCATCTGGGCTCTGAGGATGGAGCGGCGTTGCTTTACGCCGCGCTGCCAGTGACGTACAGTACTGGTGCCCTCTCGCTTTCGCGCTGCGGGTCAATCCCAGACACGTAGGTTTCAGGCTCTCCGGCGCGGGCCGCGGCGCCCGAACACACGTGTGCTGGGTTGTACACGTCTGTTTTTTCGTTCTTTTTTGCTCGGGCGCGTAAAAGCCGAAGTCCAAAGTCCACACGTCGAACAGCGTTCACCCACAACTTCTCCAATTTTCGGTCCGTCGGAAACTTCTGAAAAAGCACCTCCATGTTGCACAGCGGGTTGTTTCAGTAACCCACAGCGCTACAAGTTGCACTCGGCATCTTTCGAGAAACAGCTGGGCAGTCTTGGGCGCACCGAGTTGCTCGCTAAAACGAGTCTTAAAGTCCTCACAAGCAAATAAACAAAAGGCTATACCGAAGCTACACGGGCTACAGGTAAAAGCAACGGCTAAACACGCCAGTCACAAGCCGAAGTAGCGGTGGTAGCGGCTCAAAGAAGCGCACTCCGCGCAACGCCCGGACCGGAGGAAAAAAAGAGAACGACACGGACGTCACGGCCCAACGTTGCTTTAGCGATCGGCAACCCGCTGGCCGCCCGCTAAGGAGCAGCGGCTCGCGGCGGGTCGCATATTTGTTATCGGCATTAGTTGAGAATGCGGCGTCCTACGGACATGATATTTTGGCTGGGGTCGTATTTTGTGTCACTACAGCGATAGCAGTAATTTATTTCATTTCGAGTTTTGGCCGGAGTTGCCCTTTAACTTTCAATTGGATTTCCCAATTTTTTTGTTGTATCTTTTCTAAGAGTGATCGAAATCGCACCCACGCTCTCGTAACGGCCAGAAATAGTTTCTGTGCAGTGAAGGTGACCTTCACTGCAAAAAAACCATCCGGCTTGTTATTTGCGCTAAAAGGCAGAGGGTAAATTTAATTTGGCCGGGAACACTCGTGCTTGGCCACATATTGTGTTTTTTTTTTTTTGTAATGATAGTAATTGACATTTTTTAGTCCGGTAGTTAGCAGTGCAGCGGATATTACAATATCCAGTGTGTAATGCCAGGACACAAAGAGCGGAGAAGACCGAATGTCGATAGGTCTGCACTCAAGAGTCCCGATCTGCTTCGGAAGTCCCCCTTTTCTTATGTCGCCTCTCAAGTGTCCCCACGACTTGCCACTGAGCCGAGCGCCACCGGCCTTGGTGTGACCGAGTTGGCCGCCAAGCTCGCTGCACATGTCCTGCCCTGGAGCCCCGCGTTGTAGAAAGTGGTCCTTTCAAGTCCGCCGCTCGAAGATGTTGTTCACGTGTCTGTCATGAGAAGGCAAGGGCCGGCCAATTCACATGGGGATTCTGAGTCCAGCTGACGTGGTCTTCTCTGTTGTCGCCACTGGAACAAACGTACTGACAACCCGTAGACCGAAGGCGCCGTGTGTAATCCGCGGATATCGACGCAAGGTCGGGCAAGGAGCGACGGCAGTGGGGGACATTTATCCATGGTTCAGGGCACACACCTCAAAACGTAGAGTTACGTGCACACGCCAAGGGTTTTTGCCGCTTCCGTCGCATCAACTCCTAAGGGTCCCCAGAGCTTCGGCGTTGTGGCTGAAGATCATGACACGCCACATGCTCTTCTGGCAATCCGATTGATTAAAGACTGGTTAGAAGACCATGTTCCTCTTTATTCAAGCACCACATACGTGTCTAACGGAGCTGCACCCCACTTCAAGCCAGCACAGCTACCAGCTCTTCGAATTTGTGCAAGGCGGCTCTGTCAAAACAAGATGGCTATTCTCGGCATTCGGCCACGGCAAGAACTCATGTGACAGAGCTAGCGGCTTACCTCGCCATAGTACACAATATTAGTTTTGACCTGCGGAACCTACGTCTGGCCGTTCCGAGAGCATGGATGCGATTTTGATCACTCGTAGAGAAGGTACAACGAAAAAAGGGGGAAATCCAATTGAGTCAATTGAAAGTTAATATGGTAGGCAGCAATAATAAAAAAATTAAGCGAAATAAAAAATTTCTTTTTTTAATAAAGTGGGTTGAAAATATCGGTTTTTCAGATTTAATATGAAATATTCCGTGAAAATAAAGTGAACTTCTGCCCATCGATAATCGGCACAGTATTTGGTAAGTGACAAATATAATAACTCATGAGATAAAAGGCTCTGCATATGTCACCGGATTGTCAAAGAGACGATGTTTGGCAATTTTTATCTCCGTCAAACAAAATGCTGGAGTATTTTTCTTCTAACTAAAAAAACGTCGGCATGGTGTACAGGCAAACAAAAAATTACTGTCCGTTTTGTATGATTTTTGTATTCATACCAGCGTACAGAACTAGGTAGAAAAATCGCGGAGGAAAAAACAGATTTTAACCCTGCTCCACTTAATATTTTTTGTAAAGCAAAGAAGTAAAAAAAAAATTGAAACGCGGGTTTTTTTCTTTGCAGACATGGGGCAATTACATACATTTTTAAAAAAGAAATTGAAAGAGAAACGTGTTCAATTTCAAATGAAACCACCCTCCAATCAGCTGTGATGTTACGATGCAGTGTATAGTGTAAAGTACAGTGGAAGAACCCACTCCAAAATTTTTAAATAATTGCGAATGGTGGGGGATGGGTATACTTGCTAGGTCATCAATTTTACACATATTTGTACTGTGCATATATATTTTTAGATGTTACAAAATTTGGAGGTAGGCGCTTAGTGTGGAATGGGGGTGCTTGGTATTTCACGGCAGTTGTGGCAACGATGTTGTCTTCGGCAGGTGGCTCTCTATCACTGGGTCCTTATGACAGGCAGCGGAAGAGAATGCGTACACGAGAAGAAAATGGACACTTGTGGCACGGATCAGTTTGGTCTACCGCCAAAGGATCTCGTCCAAGACAGCAACCTGCAGCCGCCGGTGGAAATGACGGACATGCAGGACTACCTGATCTTAAACGCAAGTTTTTTTCACGAGCAAGCGGATATTTTAAATGACCGTAACTACAAGCAGATGGGTACAGGAGCCATCAATGAAAGTGGTGAGTGCAGGGAGCACGATCCTCGTCTTGCGATTGAGGTAGACTTGCGATGATTTGCCCTTAGAAGGTCAGTCAATCTCTGACCTGGCCAAGACAGAGTGTGCTCACAGGACTTGTTTAGAGTCTGCACCGGCATAGCCCGCTTCTGACAGACATTATTTTATTCGATATATAGGACCAAGTTCAGTCGCAGTAGAGGATTCCCAAGAACCCGAATGTGAGTTTCTTATCAGAGAAGAGGCGTCCAATCAGCCATAAAAGAAATTATTCCGTTCATGAGCATGTTTTGCACTCTTGAGTCACAGCAACTTCCCAGCTTTTTTGCACTGTCGGTGAAAAACAACAACAGCCTTCCGTACGCTAGCTCGTGCTGCCCACATATGGCCCCATTAATTCACGGTATCACTCTACTCTGTGCTGCACCGTTCTTAAAGAGACCGATTACACAGCTTAATTCTACCTACCTCCAAGCTATCACACTCTCTGCAATGACCCCTGCCATTGACGGCTCCTGGACCCATACGCTTGTAGTTACGAGTGTTAGAAAAACTTGCTTGCGCATGACAAAGCTTGTTAAGGCTAATCCGCATGACTCCTGCGATCTGCGCTTAGATTTTTGGGCGGCAGGGAGTGAAAAAGGCCAACGCTTTTTCATTCACGGATGTTGGCGGGGGATCTGAAACAGAGCAACTTGAAAAGCATTTCGTATGGAAACAGCAGAAGTTTAGAAAATAAAACATGGCTGCTGATCGCTATGCTCGCCGCCTTTCGCCCAGCTGAATTGGTCGGTGCACCACAGTGTTTTGTCGCGTGATTCGTGTGCCACGCGTCCAAGAGACTCCAGGAAACGTTCCTGGCTGACGCACACCAGTGCCTTGTGCTTCCTCGGCATACGTCAAGAAGCTCCTCGGATTTGCACGCCACGATCCTTCCTTCACGCCGTCTGTCATCCATCGACTGAGACCGTTTTGAGGCACACAACGAGCCGTTTTTGTCATAATGAGCTAATGCTGAAGCCAAACAGCCAAGAGTTCAACAATTTCTCCACTTTATATTGCTACTCTGCTCTATGGTTATCCGCTTGTTAGTCTGTGCTCACCCTCTTGTGTGTTCCAAATCACAGGTCAGCGTCGGTTTTCTAGGACATGTGAAATAAAGATTTCTTATAGGTAGCTCTGAGCCACCTCGGTGGCTCTCGCCAACAGATCCCCAGTCGGCGGGTTCGAATCCTGGCCAAGGTGCCCGCAGTATGACAGAGGCATATTGTAGAAAAGGTGCAGTGTAATTGAGATTTGGGTTGCATGTCAAAAGATCCCCAGGTGGTCTAAATTAATGCTCGGTCTTCCGCTGGGGCATGCCAGATACCCTTCATTGGTTTGGCATGTAAACCCCCCAAATTTACTTACTTATTATAGGGGGTGGGGCCAGGCCCCACCCCCTGACAACGTGCCTGAAGACAACATTGTCACGTTGCCGCAACTATACACTGCACTGTAACTGTATAGAGCCCCCGTCGCTCGTGCATGGTGTCGCCGCAAGAATTGCTGGGCAGTGTAGCTGTCTGCATTTGCAGACACAAAGATGGCGTTTTTCCCAGAATGCGCTGCTCCCAAGCTGTGCGTTAGTACACGCCGTCAAAACTTCTTCAACAGGAGTCCATCTCAAATGTTCTGTGCCACGTTGCAGAAAAACCGGGCGTGTGGCCTCATCAGGCAGCGCTTCCCTTCTGCGTACCTTTGCGCAAGCCGAGCAGCCTCTCCTCCCTTTTCAGCTTTCCTCCTCAGTCCACACGACATACACGCTTTTTGCAGGCACTGCTGCTGAGGTTGGTTCACCCTATAAAGCTACCACTTCAAAAACTAAGAGCACTCAATCTTACACTTCTGGTGCGTCAGCTACAGAAGCAGGAGGTGGGGTCGGCTGTCGCGGCGCAAGCAGCGGAGCCCTGATTTTCGATCCCGCACTGAGGGTCGCGTCTATGTCCCAGTCCAGGTACTCACCCAGGTCTGTATCAAGGACCTGCAAAGTTTACGTACAAAAAACTTGAATTCTTAATGGAAACCAAAGACAAAAGGGCATTTCCTGAAAATAATGCTTAGGTTGTGGGAACAATCGCATTAAATCAGAAACCCTACCGAGAAGGCCGACAGAAGTAATTTTAATGGTATGATGAGTGTGTTGGCGTTAATACATAATTGAGCACTGCACGGGCTTGGGCTTACTCCTGAGAAAAGCGGCACGTGCATTGCTCTAATACGTAAAGCAAAACACAGAGGTACATGCCTGTCTCTGTCCCTCCCCTGTTTGTATTTTGCGTTCTTTGTAATATATAATTTTTGCTTGTGAAATAGCCATCTTAAACACTCGTGTATGAAGGCGTGTGTTGGAGCACAAATCTGTGGTTTGGACACATTTGATCTTCCAGTAAATGTTCAACAGCTTACCAGTTACCAATTGTGAATTCTACCTATAACGTGTGTGCAAAAAATAAAAAAAAAACCTTCACAGTCGAGCACTTAATAAAAGCCTAAATTCTACATCCCTGCGTTCCCCCAGAGAAAGTTGCCGGACGACGCACTTAAAGTCAATCGGAAAAATCGGCGCCTGCTTATAACAAGCTCTTATTTTCAAGGTGTACAAGGTCTGTTAGAAAAATATCCGACCTTATTTTTTTTAGTTTTTTTTTGTTGCGAATTTTGCTAAGAGCGATTGCATCAGCCGACCTTGAACCTTCATACGCATGCGTGAATTCGATAGCGTCAGTCGCTCGTACGCAGCGTTTGAGTGAGGTAGTGCGCAGTGCTCTCGTCGGTTTTTTTATTGCAAGGAAAATGGCGGAGTGGCTGGAGCAGCGCTACTGCATAAAATATTGCCAGAAACTGGGAGACAGCCAAGTGGAGACAATTTGGAAGATTCAGGCGGCTTTTGGTGACGATGCTATGAGCAGCACACAGATTAAGGAGTGGTACAACCAGTTTAAAGATGGCCGCACATCGGTGGAGAGCGAGTCACGCTCCGGTCGGCCATCAACATGACAAAATGACCAGCTCATTGCCGAAGTGAACGCTGTGGTGATGCGGGACCGTCGTGTGACTATCCGAGAAATCACCAGAGAGTACTACAGGGATGCCCTCCGTCGCCTACGTGATGCTGTCCGGCACAGTTGTGGTCAACAAGAAATTGGCGCATCCATCACGACAGTGCTCCTACACATTCCTCGCACTTGATGCAGACTTTTTTGGCGAAAAACAAGACTGCTGTAGTTCAACACGCTCCTTACTCTCCTGACATGGCCCCCTGCGACTTCTGGCTGTTTCCCAAAATCAAGAGGCCATTAAAAGGAGCACGATTTCAGACAAGAGAGGACATTATGGTCGCAACGACAGCTGAGCTAAACTCCATTCCGAAAGAGGCCTTCTCGGAATGCTTCCAACAATGGCAGCACCGCTGGGAGAAATGTTTTGAGTCCCAAGGAGACTACGTTAAGGGTGATTAGGCTCCCAACGCTCCAGTTATGCCAGTTGTTTTTCTTCGGCCAAAAGTTGAATACTTTTCCAACAGACCTCGTATTTTATAGGTGCACTTAACCTGGTGAAATTTCAAGGCCCAGCTTTGTTCCTGTACAAAGTTAGAGCAACATTCGTCGCGATTTCAGAAATGCGCTCGCCTATATAGAGTAGTCATTGCAGGGGGTTTAAACACCGCCAGAACGAACCCCTAGCGGTTCGAGTAAGCTGCAGCTTAGAGCCTCCCTCGGCTCTAAGCTGCAGCATAACGCCCGCTAATCTCGGCAGAGAGAGGGAGGGGAAGCGTCCTCCGAGAGAGCACACGGGAACCTACACGGCACCTCTAATTACGTCACTAGGAGTGCGACCAGGTGTGAACCTAGGAGACTGGAAGCGAGTTGAGGGGTGCCAGAAATGCCAATATCTTTTTCTTTTTTTTTTTACACAACAACTAGGGCACGCAGGCGAAATCGGTTTTCTGTTCTTTACCTTAGAAGTGTCAGAGGGCAACTTCCACAACTCTTTGACCGAAGTCCGGGAATCGTTGCACCCTCCCTTTAACACATGCAGTGACGTGATTGGCCAAAGCCGTTTTGGAGCACCTTTTGGAGCAGCCAAAACAGCGTTTTGGAGCAGCAAAAGTGGCCTTTGGAGCAGCCAGAACAGTGTTTCGGAGCAGAATAAGTGGCTTTCGGAGCAGCAAAAGTGGCTTCTGGAGAAACTATTTTTAGAAAAACAAAAAGATATTTGTTTCAAGTGCACGACGAACGAAGGACACTTTGCTTGCCGCAATAAACAAATTATAGTGAAGTTAGACCACCTGGGAGCCTTTCAACGTGTAACTGAAATGCCAATGACATAACAGCTTTTGCAATGCTTGAGTTAAATGATACCTATATATGTACCCGCTATAGGTAATTAACAACCAAAGTGCACGTATTAAAATTTATTTGAAAATGACCAGCTTAGTAGTAAATAGCACAGCAGTAGGTTGACTAGTGATAAAATAAATTAAAGCAGTCTCCAACTGATGAAACACATAACTACTGCAGTGCAATGCGAAATTCTAGCGCTAGGGGAGATGGCTGTTCGATCGAAACCGTGGCACTTTGCTCTGTCGCCAACTGGTTCCCAAAATTGTATGCGAAACGTAACTGTCCAGCATACGACTGAAAACAGTCCAGCGGCACGTGCTTGCCAAGCGGGCAGGCGAGGTACAAGCTAAACACACAGAGAAAAAAAAAGAATCTGTGTACATCGATGCAAGACATCGCGAGCCAGGATAAAAAAGTTCTTGGAACGCTTTGTGCAACGACTGAACTTGAGACAAGTAAGCGCGCTGTGCGGGTTCAGCGTCCAGAAATTGCCTTCTTTGCTTTAGCCCACTTCTCTTCGCCAACTTTCTTTCGCGGCAGATGAAAGAAAGCCTACCAGAGAAACCTAGGTAATCAATACTTTGACACAGCAGTCTTTGAGCTAGAGGAATTTTTGGAGTAGCGTATTAAAGAAGAACAGGAATGTTGATGAACATGCGGCGGTCCTTACGTTTCAATTTAGAAAGCGCCATATATTTTTTTTTCTAGCGCAACAAGCATAGCTTGATTGTTTAGATTCGGTGCGCTATTTGTGCATCCCGTATAAAACCGAAAAGGTCTCCGGCATGAGCGTTCACTCTGGTCCATTTGTAGTAGTCCTCAGGGGAGGCCAGGTTGAGGCCTCGTGCCCGAGTCAGGGGAAGGAGGCGATGCTGAAGATTTGGGCAATTCCAGAGAATGTGTCGGAGGCAAACTGCGGACGCCCTGGCAGAGCAGCAGGGGCAAGCCAGGGTGGCATCATCGGGGCCCCGGCCCCAAGAGGCCAAGACTGCTGGGGTGACTGCGAAGCGCAGCGACGTGAGGACGGCAACACCCGACGTCGCCCGACCACGGTGATTGGCAGGCAGGGACCAAATATAGTTTTCCCAAGGCCGTTGCTTAAAGGAGCGAGTGCTTCAGCTCACAAAGTAATACCCGTGCCACACGGGCAACTCGAATGCCATTTACAACGAATGACATTTGTGTGATCGGCGAATCAGCTCGCAATTTGTCGCGCGTGGAATGCGCTACGCCCGGAGTGTTGCGCGCTGATTGGCCGTCCGCTCAAATGTCATTCGTTGTAAATGGCATCTGAGTTGCCCGTGTGGCACGGGCATAACTCCCGTCGCACAAAAACGTGGTTTTGTTTCATAGCAAGACGGCATTTCTGGTACCCCATCACGTTAGCTTCGGACCGTCCGCACGCGCCTGCGTCTATAGCTGAAAATATATTAAAAAAAAAAAAAACGCGAGATAACGAGGGCGCGGAACGAAACATGGTGGGAAAAATTATGCAAGACCGGATGAACAATTGATGTAGTGTACCTTGTGTCGGGCGGCCGCTTGCGCCACCTAACTCACGCGTGCTCAATTACGGTTCATTACGAAAAAGACTAATCCGAGCTGTCGATGCAACTGCCCAGTGTTGCTCGCTTGCGGCGGCACGTTATGGGGACGTTTCGTCGTGCGTGTATCACTGGGCGCGTGTTAATCCATGCGGACCACCCGTCCACGCCGCTTCGCGGTGGCACATTACAAAAAAAAAAAAAAAAGCTAATCCGAGCTGTCAATGTAACTGACCGATTAGCTTATATGAACGCCGCCATTTGCTGAAGTGTCATTCGGTGAAACTAGGTGCCTTCATGTGCGCTTCGCATAGAGTGATGCCAACTGCCTGTTTCGCTTTCCCCCGCCGCCGTTTTGTTCCTCATTGTTTCCCCGTGCGGTTCCCGTGCGCCGGAAAGTGGCCTTTGTGTGCATCGGTCCCCCCATCCGAGGGGGGAACTGCTAATCCTCCCTCCGTGGGTTCCGCAACGCTGCTCCGAACTTATGAGATAAGGGGCTTGTTTCCGGGACGGTTATAAGCCCCACGGATTATCGCCGAGACCAAAATGGCTGCTGGTTTGTCGGCGAGTGGTATTACAAAGGGTGGCACCACCCTAGCAAAGCGCACATGAAGGCTCCCTAGGTGAAACGTAGTAGTTTCGTTTTCATTCGCTAAAACGTCGTTCGCTCAGCTGAATGCCTCCCGTTGTGGTTGTCCCCCTTTTTTTCCCCCTTCTCTCGGGATTTGTAAGTATGACAAGTATGCTGCGCGACTGGACATCACGTTTCGTTGATGGGAAAATGGATCTCATTATATGTTTTCTAAACTAGCCGCATCGTGACCACGTAAAACTCATTGATATGAGTTCTGCATTCATGTCGTAGTAAGCCAAAAGAAGCAAAAGGGAGACATAAATGATTTTGACGTCATGATGGCGCTTAAGACCAGGACAAAAGGGA
This sequence comes from Ixodes scapularis, assembly GCF_016920785.2. Lineage (NCBI taxonomy): Eukaryota > Metazoa > Arthropoda > Arachnida > Ixodida > Ixodidae > Ixodes > Ixodes scapularis. Next base: position 139,228,303 of record NW_024609857.1, read on the forward strand.
GACTAGACAACACGGAGCGCTACTTCAACTGTTTATTTTGAAAAAAAGGGGGGACATATATTCACTCAAACCGCTTCACCTCACCGAATCCCAGGCCTTACCGTAGCTCGCAAAAATGCTATCTCTTTGTCTGTTGCCGTATAAGTCATCCCATTCTAAACTCGTCAAAAGAGGGATAGTAGAGTTGTGCTTTCTGAACGCCCTTCGCAGATCGTGTAACCATGTGACACATTCGAGTCTGGGGAAGCAGTCAGAGCGCCTGTTATTAGCAGGTTATCCCAAGAGTGTGCTGGCGCCTGTTGCGGAAGGCGTTCTCAGGGAAGATAACCCTTGTCCGGGTTTAGTCAAAGAGAAACAAGTTAAACACAAGATAGCGGTTGTCCCCTATATGCACAAAACTGCGCACAACCTTAAGAAAATAGCTAACCGAGCGAATACGAAGGTTGTTTTCTCGGCTCCTGAGAAGCTAGCCAGGTTGTGCAGACTAACGAACCCCTTTCGCGGAGGCCCCCTGTGCTGTGGCAAGAAGCATAGAAACTAGGGCTGGGCGTCGATTAAAAATTTTAACTCGATTAATCGCCACCCTTTAATCGATTAATTAATCGATTAATCGGTCTCGTTCATTGCCATGCATAATAATACTGCTTAAAAATAAAAATTGGATTTTTTTTTGTGTGCTGAATATATGGTAAACGACGCAATAATTTTAATTATGAATCAACTTCGATGTACAGTTGAGAACAGTTCAAAAACACTCCCACTCACAGATTACTACCTCAGCTCCATGAGACAAAAATGTGCGTTGATATTCTTCGGGATGGGCGGACTCCTTTGATTGCTCCCAGTAGTCTCTGCTGCGCTAAACGGACACTCGCACGTCGCTGCATTTGCTGGGACATGTGAAACCTTCTGCACTTGTATGAAGTTACAAATCTCCCCCTTCCAGTTTCCCTTAAGTTAATATTTAACCTAAAGTTTTCACTTCATATATGTGTGCTCGTCAAAGTATTTAATTTTATTTAATTTTGGTTCGTCAAATTTTTACCGATTAACCGGTTAAACAAATTGATCGCGATTAAAGCATTCATCGATTAATCGGTAGGTTAATCGATCAATTGCCCAGCTCTAATAGAAACCCGTTTGTCGATTGCGCAGAGAGAGTCGAGTACGTGATTCCGTAGTCATGTGGTAAAAAGTATATCGGGCAAACAGGCAGATGCCTAAATGATAGGTTACGAGAGCACAATTTGAATGTTAATAACCACCGTGACGGTCATCTTTCAGTTCTGATGAACAGAACAGCGCACACAAAGACAAGGACAGAGAAAAGGAACATGCACGACACACAAGCGCTGTTTTGTTCATCTTGTCTTTGTGTCCTTCTCTTTGTGTGCGCTGTTCTGTTCATCATGTCACCATACCCAACTCGCCCTACTTACAACACTTCTGCAATCTTTCAGTTCATTGTCGTGCAGGCCCTTGTTCAACACGTGCGCGATTCTAGCCTGACACAAGGATAAGACGGTCAGGGAAATAATAGCAGCAGACTTGAGAAAACAGTCTGGAGCACAATGTGTCAGCGTTGCTTCCATTGACCTGTTAGACAAAGAGATGGCGTTTTTGCGAGCGACGGTGAGGCCCAGGATTGGGCGAGGTGAAGCGGTTTGGTGTAGATTGCCGCGCGCGCAGCTGGCTAAGTAGGCAGCGCGCGCGTGGCCTAACGGTTATCGTACCTGGCTCCCTCGCAAAAAGCCAGGGTTCGATTCCTGGGAGCGCCAGACCTTTTGTTATTCCTGCAATTTAGTTTTCTGATAGATTCGAGAATCATGTTGGCGTGTTCGAAATCCGAATGTTCTACGCGTCGAACATTCTACGCCGATTATTCCAGAAGCTCACGCAAGGGGCGCCGCGTGGCGAACCGGACTCAGTCTCGCTCCAGCGCTCGACCCTGCGGTTTCGCCGACATCGACGCCCGCGACGCTCTCCTGCTTTCTTCTGTTTCCTTTTCCTTTTATTAATTTGGGCACAAGTTCGCCCCCATTAAACGTTTAGTTTACTTCAGTTTTCGTCGCCTCATCACTTGTCATCCCTGACAATATATGTCCCCCCCCTCTTTTTTTTTTTTTTCAAAATAAACAGTTGAAGTAGCGCTCCGTGTTGTCTAGTCTCCCTTTTGTCCTCGTCTTAAGCACCATCATGACGTCAAATTCCCTGTACCAACTAGCCCAACAATCTGCATTGACATAAATGATAGCAGTTTCCGACATACCTAATCAGCACCCTGCCGAGTTCTTTCAGTTCTGGAAACTTCACAAGCAATGCTTGTTTCACCGTCTTCAACGTGTAGTCGGGCGAAATTAGAAACGAACGACAAAATTTTTCAAAGAACTCGACGCACCTCAACAGTTTGATTAGGTGCACGGCAGGCGCTAGGCGAACAATGGCGGCAAACTTCAAAGTTGCTGTAAAAAAGAAATCAAGCGAGCTCAGTGTTGCCGGACGGCACGGCTTGAAATAGCTCAAAATGGCAGACATTGTAGCTCAAAATAAACAATCGACGGAATAATGTTAATATTATTGTGGATATGTTTTTTTATATGTCATTGCACACGACCAATTGTTTTCGTTAATCACCTCACCCTACGTATACGAATCCACTACCTCGGTCACTATTCACAAGCCAGGACCATAGAGTTATTACAATAAACGCTAGAGGCTCAGCTGGCGCTAGTGTGCTGTTGCAAATTGAAGCAGACAGCAAGCAGTCAGAAATTGACTTCCGGTAATGCATTTCTATGGGAAAAAGCGAGTTCATTTTCTCTCTGCGCTCGATTATAAGAGCAAATATCACGAATAATTTGTACGTACTAGGCCCATTGGACATTTCTCAGTCACGCAGACGAAATAACTGGTCAGTTACAGCGTTTTTATTTGAAATTCGTGGCATTAAAAACGGTGTTAAAACCGCTTCGTACGTGTATTTATGTGCACTGTCGGACACTGTTAGCGCGAACACGGCGTCGACGCTTCCAGCATGGGGGATATACGTGCCAAACGAACGAACGACATGTGGATAACCAAGAGAGACGGCAAGAACTACGCAGTAACACTGGGTAAGTAACTCCTTGTGCTTGCAGACGATCAAAATAAGTTGAAAGTCACGTAATATAGTCCGATTTGCAATAAATAAGTACTGCTTTATTCTTTCTGCTCATGAATATGTGCGAATATGCTTGTTCTGTGTTGAAATCATCACCCACACCCTCTAAAATCTTTGCAAATAGGGGGAAGCCAGAGGACGGGTGCGCGATAAAAACTGCCCTACATAGGAAATAATAAGAAAACACACCTTTCGTAGCCCACGTAATTTATTCTATACGTTTCGAACGTTTTTTTTAACCGCGTAAAGATGCACGACGGGGTCATTCTCATATAGTAAGAGACAGGCATATTAGCAATATATAAGCACCAACGGAATGCTGGCGAAGTTTGAACACACTCTACATTCCTTTCGATCGTCATTTTGCTTAGAATCGTCGCTCGTTTCTACATACCTGCCATGGAACCGAGGTTTGGGCCTGAAATATAGCGAAGTTTAGCATCGTTCAGTGGTAAAGGAAAAATGCTGTAACTAAAGTAATTACGCTTTCACAATGTTAAAAAAAGTACATACTACCCGGTACAACCGAAATAACAAAAGTTATTAATGTTATTTTCCGGCGACGAGACAAAATTCACGCGCGTTTTCCCATAGGAATACACAGGAAGTCTGGAAAAGTAGACTGCATGCTGTCTGCTTCTATTTGCAACCGGAAGTCCCATAGACACTAGCGCCAGCTGAGCCTCTAGCGTTTATTGTAATAACTCTATGGCCAGGACAACCCAATCCAATCGGGTAGCTTAGTAGCTTTGCTTTGCCGTCATTAGCTTGGGCGTGCAGCCAATGCCTGTGCGGCTGTATTTTTCACAGTAGCGGGCGAATTAAGCCTACGAACACTTCTTACTGAAGGGCCAATCATGGCACAGCCAACAAATGACTCAGTTTTTGTGTCGTCTGTGTAGTAGTGGGAATGAGAATCGTGTTCCTTGTGGAGTTCGAAAAATTCTTGTCGCGTGACCTCAGTTGGGGTATCCTTCTTATTGAACTTTGTTAATGAAAAATCGCAACGTATGCAGTTAAAATCCCATGGTGCCACCGACCTTGCAACTGTAGCAACTGGGAGCTTACTGTCTATCCCAACTGACTCTGCCAAATTCCGGTTTCTCATCGCGAATGAAGGGATAATGCTAGGCTTGTTTTTGAATGTCTTCTGGTATTTAGTGCTCTCCACAGCCTCCCGGGCTGGATGCTGAGCGACTGAACGTATCCTTAATGAATACATAAACCCTAGGGAGAAACGCCGTCTGTCAAGGGGCATCTCATTTCCCAATTGCTAGCTCCAATTGCTAAACGAAGTCCCTGATGATGAATGGGGTCCAGTGCCTTAAGAGCTGATTGCCTAGCTGATCCGTATACAAAGCTGCCGTAGTCCAGACGTGAGCGAATCACAGAGCGATACATTTGTATAAGACATAGACGATCAGAGCACCATGTCTTGTGGGACATAACTTTAAGGAGGTTTAGTGATTTCTGACATTTTATATTCAGATTCTTTATGTGAGATATGAAGGACAGTTGACGGTCGAAAATAAGACCCAGAAACTTATGCTCCTTCTTTACCGGGATGGGCGTCTGGTGCATTCGTAAAGAAGGCTCTACGGAGATTCCCCTTCTCCGAGAGTAGCAGACACACACAGTCTTATCAGGAGAAAACCTAAAACCATTTTCGTCTGCCCACTTCAAGAGGTTGTTGATTGCAACTTGGAGTCTACGTTCACAAATGGAAAGATTGCATGATGAAACGGATATTTGGAGATCGTTAACATAAAGAGAATATTGCACAGATGGAGGTATAGACCGGGCTATTGAGTTCATCTTGACTATAAAAAAAGTAACACTCAAGACACCGCCTTGCTGAACTCCAGTCTCCTGAACAAATTCTCTGGAGAGAGCAGTGCCCAACTTCACAAAAAAGGTTCGCTCAGATAGATAGCTCTTTATAATAGCAAGCAACCTCCCACGTACCCCTACTTCATAAAAGCCACGAAGAATTCCATAGCGCCATGCTGTGTCGTATGCCTTCTCCAAGTAAAAAAACACTGATAAGCAGTGTTGTTTATTAACAAAAGCTTCACAGATTGTATTTTCAAGGCGCACCAAATGGTCAACTGTGGAATGGTAGGAACGGAGCCCACATTGATTTTAGAGCGCAGCTCTTAGGGGCCCGTTTCCGGCTTGAGCGGCGTCGCCGTCGGCGTCGGCGTCGCCGTCGCCGTCGGCGTCGGCGTAACCGCGCGGTGCATCATGGGAAATGTCCCATAATGCACCGCGCGAGCCCTCCACCAAGGTCACGTGACCTCGTGGGCGGTCACGTGACCCCCCGAAGTCACGTGACTCCCCTGAGGTCACGTGGCCCCCTCCTCGAGGTCACGTGACCCCCGCCGATGTCGCGTGACCCCCCGATGACGTCATCGTCACTGATGACGTCACCGGCATCCACATCGTCATCGTCATCATCACTGATGACGTCACCGGCATCCACATCGTCATCGTCATCACTGATGACGTCACCGGCATCCGCATCGTCACCGTCATCATCACTGATGACGTCACCGGCATCCACATCGTCATCGTCATCATCACTGATGACGTCACCGGCATCCACATCGTCATCGTCATCATCACTGATGACGTCACCGGCATCCGCATCGTCATCGTCATCATCACTGATGACGTCACCGGCATCCACATCGTCATCGTCATCATCACTGATGACGTCACCGGCATCCACATCGTCATCATCACTGATGACGTCACCGGCATCCACATCGTCATCGTCATCATCACTGATGACGTCACCGACATCCGCATTGTCATCGTCATCATCACTGATGACGTCATCAGTGACGTCACTGATGTCGTCACCGGCATCCGCATCGTCATCATCACTGATGACGTCATCAGCGACGTCACTGATGACGTCACCGACATTCGCATCGTCATCATCACTGGTGAAGTCATCAGTGACGTCACTAATGACGTCATCGGTACCCGCATCGTCATCGTCACTGATGACGTCATCAGTGACGTCAGTGATGACATCATCGGCATTGGGGGTCACGTGACCCCCAAGGTAACGTGACCCCCCCTGGTTAGTTTAACCCCCCCCCCCCAGTGCCCTTCCCTCCTCCTCCTCAAGAGCTGCGCTCTAATTCGGCGTTACAGGGAGTTGTAAGCGGCTTTCATTTTTATCTAAAATGTTTTGTTTTTCTAGAAAGTACATGAGCCTTTTGTTAATGATGCGTTCAAATGTCTTGCTTAGGCAACTGGTGAGGGCAATTGGGCGGTAGTTAGATGCGGAGGAAACGTCCTTCCCGGGTTTCAGAAGTGCTATGACTATGGCTACCTTCCATGCTAGCGCGAAATGGTCCTTCGCTCATCTATCTACCTTCTTGCCAGACGCAATTGAAGAGGTACAGAATAAGGATTAATGTAGAAGGATGAAGGTGAGTAAGCATCCGGTAATGGATACCATCAGGTCTAGGAGCTGGAGGTTTAGTTGAGCGAAGGACCGTTTCGAGTTCGTGCTGCGTGAGGGGTTGATTGTAAGCCTCACGGACTCCACCTGAGGTCTTCACGGCATGCGCTTCCGCTCGCTCTCTGTATCTAAGAAATGCGGTGGAAGAGTTTTCGGAACTTGATACACGAGCAAAATGCTGACCAAGAAGATTGGCCTGACCCTCTAGGCTCTCTGGGCAGACCCCATTGTGGGAAAGAAGCGGGACAGCGGAAGCTTGGTATCGCCCCTCGATCCGATGAACTTTATCCCAGACCTCTTTTAGTGTTGCAGTACTATTAATGGAGGAGGCGTACCCCTGGAAATTGTCTCGCTTAGAATGGCGGCGAATGTTTCTTGCCCGAGCTTTCATTTGTTTAAACGCGAGGAGATTACTCTGTGCGGGGTAACGTCGAAAAATACCCCATGCTCTGTTTTTTTTTTCTCGATTCAGTACACTCTTCATTCCACCACGGCTTGGGTCTCCGAGAGAGATGCGTAGAAGTCATAGGAATAGCAAGGGATGCTGCATGAAGAATTGACTCACTTAACAGTTCTGTACCTTGGTCCACCGAGATTTTATCAAATGATGTACATGCAAGCTGCGTCGCCTCGGTAAAAACAGACCAATCTGCTTTATCAAACTTCCAACGGGCAGTCCGCATCGGCACGCACTTCGGAGGAAGGTTGTTTTTAAAAAAAATCGGAAAGTGGTCGCTTCCATGTGGGTTAGTATCTGCGGCCCATGTAAAGGAAGTAAAAATGGAAGCACTACCGATGGAAAGATCAATACACGAGATGATAATGAGGATGGGCTAAAATTGGTTGGTCCTCCCGTGTTAAAAAGCAAAGGGAGTGAGACGTTACAATTGATTCGATCATTTGACCACGGGTGCCAACATGGTCGCTACCCCATAGACAGTTGTGGGCATTAAAATCTCCGAGCAAAAGAAAGGGTTCTGGGAGTTGGAGTAAAAGATCATTAAAATCACTTATGGTAAGAGCAAAAGAAGGAGGTATGTACAGGGAGCACACAGTGACCACTTTGTGAAAGAGGAGACGCACCGCCACTGCCTCCAGTCCAGTGGCTAAATTGACCGCACAGCAGGGAATGTGCTTAGGCACAATCACTGCAACCCCCCCCCCCCCACCCCTTGCAGAAACAGATGCGTCAGCTCTATCTTTTCTAAAAATGCAATACCGCCTAAGAAAATTTGTATGACGTACATTAAGATGAGTTTCCTGCAGACATAGAGCTTGTGGCCAATGTTCCTCCAAGAGGAACTCCACATCGTCGAAGTTCCTCATAAGACCACGACAGTTCCATTGAATGATCGCAGTCATTCTTTATGGAAATGCCCCTATTAAAGAAAAAATTAAAAAAAAGTGTAGGAATGGAATGAACACTTTGGAGGAACTACTGGTTTTTTCCCCTTCTGTTTTCTGTTAGTTGTCTGCCACTCCATGTCCCCTATGTCAGTTTCTGGAGCAGAAACGGTGCCGGCATCCGCTGTCATCTCTGAGTCCAGAGCCTTGTTGGCAAGCCTGCCAGGAGCCTGGGAGCCATCAGACGACCGGGGAGGCAACCCCCGGCCTCTGCCTGGCTCTGCTGGAGAGGCGGTCGACGTACTGGGCTGACCCATTGCCCCATTTGCATTCTCCACTGCACGTGAAACGCGCTGCTTCCTCGGTGAAGTCCCTCCAAGAGAGGACGAGCGAGGGGCTTGCTCCCTCTTCCGGGGGAACGACGCAGAAGGAAGGGACGATGGAGTCATCACCATCGCCTCAGTGGCGCCCGAGTCTTTTGTAACACGAGGTGTGTCAGCTGCTTTTGCAGCTGAGAGTGAGTGCCGAGGCAGAGCAATTTTCTGCCTGGGCGTGGGGGACTGCAGCGGCTTCCCACAATCAGGAAAAGAGACCTGGGTTGCCACTGATGCCTTGGACGGTGCAGGTCCCCTGCTGGACACCGCCTCGTCAAAAGAGCCTCTCTGAAAAGCGGAGAGACGACGCTTCGCATACTGATAGGCAGAGGTCGGCATTTTAGGTCGCCCTCACTCACCCTCACCCTCACAGCCACACTCACCTAAGCCCCTTACTCACCCTCACAGCTACACTCACCTTCAGCCCCTCACTCACCTTCAGCCCTTCACCCATTCTCACTGAACCTCACGGCCCTCACGCACTCACCGCCCTCACACCCCTCACCGCCCCTCACTCACTCATGGCCCTCACGCCACTCACCGCCCTCACCGCCTTCACGCCACTCACCGCCCTCACGCCACCCAGTTAAAAATGTCCATTGGGTCCAATTGGTTTCTGACAATTGGAACCAATGGGGAAAACTGTTTGTGATTTCGGACTCCTCATTGAAAAAATCCCAATTGGTTCCAATTGAGCATTGCCAATTGGAACCAATTGGGCACGACCAATTGGGAAAACCGTGTGTGATTTCGGACTCCTCATTGAAAAAATCCCAGTTGGTTCCAATTGTTGATACCCAATTGAGTATTGCCAATTGGAACCGATTGGGAAACCGTTTGTGATAACTGGACAATGAAACTCTAGTAGGTGATGTTTGCCATTTTTATTGTAATTAAGAGATTCATTCATTCGGCCTCCCCTTGCTTGGCCGTCGTCCTGTTGTTCAGGCGTTGCCCTCTGGTTCGGTAGTTTCCTCCTGGTCCAGTTTTTCCTCTGCACCTTTCCTACGAGCACAAATATAGGTTAAATTATTACATGACCTATATAAGTCTTCATATTTAGCTTGCGATAAGGAACAATGACGTTTCCCCTTAATAAAACATGAGTTTCTTTATTTATAAATCAAGTCTTCGATGTGCAGCAAAAGGCGGCCAAAGCCACCCGAGAAGGCTTTGCAGGCGGCATTTCGGACTGGTCGGAAATATGGATCAACTAAAATTCTATTTTGCTCGAAGGAGAGCATTCGGCAATATATGCAGTACATCCATAATCGATGGGCAAATTCTGGTAGAAGATAATTAGGGGCATGTATTTTTACGTTGCAAAGAAAAAAGGAACTGTGACCATATTGACTAAGTCCGATTCCATTGAGTTTGAGTGGCATTGAGTTTTACAAAAACATGTTTCCAAAGTACTGCGTCTTTCCGAGAAAAGAGAATAGTGTTTTTCTCACCGCAAAAGTGAACTACAGATCGTGGCGCGCTCAAACTTCGCCAGATACGTAACTCTAGCCTTTGGTGCAACATGCCAAATTTTTGACATATTGCAACTCTAAATCTATGGCAAGTCAGTGCTTTCAGGAATCTATAGTATATTTAAAAAATGCTTAAACGCTTTTTTTTTCACAGTAGCACTTGATTACATTGCGTCAACGTTCGTGCCCTTTCACGACTTTCGAACTGACAGCTCGAAAAATTCTCTTCTGTAAAGTTTCATTCGTGCAGGCTCCTACCCTGTACTGACCATAAAGGTAAAGGTGTCTCGGCATATTTATTACTACGAATTCGCCGATTTGCAATGCAGCAAGCACCAAGAAAAGAAACAAAGAAGTGTCCTTACCTTGACTTGATAACCGTTTGCTATCCATCCTTCACGCTCCAACGAAGTGGCAGGCCCAATGAACCAATGATCACCGCACTATTCAGCACTCGCAGCAGTAAAACAACATAACTTTCTTGAATATCTGCTGTAACCATGCCACAGATGCCGTGCCTGCCAACGTGCCATGTGCGTTCGCGCTCCTTCCCGGACACCATCTTTGTTGCCCAGTGTGTACAGACGTTTCCGAGGATTCCCGCCAATTTTAGCAAAACTAAAAAAAAAACAAAAAAAACTGAATATTGATAACATAAAAAAAAATTCTGACATATTCAATTTCCATGAGCAAGTTTTTCTCATTTTGATATTTAAAAAAAAAGTACTTCGTGCAAGTGCTATGATTCCGATTGTACCAATATTTTAATTGTAACTGGGCTGCAAAAAACAAAATATGTACAATTTTTCCTAGCTCCATACGACTTTCATCGAAAAATCACACAATTTAAAGTAATGGCGCGTTTTACAAGCCTATTTACACATGTTCAGTGAAAAAAAAAGATGAAAAAAAGGTGTAGCCACTTGAAATTACAAGTGGGACATCTGAACCTAACTGGGATAATTTTGACTAAACCAGTTGAAAGTGGGACCAGTTGAATTGGTAAAGTGGGACCACTTGTGAAACCACTTTAAATTTTCATTTGGGTCAAAATAACCAATGAAAGACAACTGAAGATAGAATTGTGTATCAGGTGTCAATTGAAAAGTATGGTTGTGATAATCAACTGGACCTTTTCGTCCCAATTGGCTTAACAATTGTACATCATAATGCCAGTTGGATTCAACTAGTTAATTTGGTGCCAGCTGAGCTTGCAATTGCCACCAATTGGCACAACCAGTTGTTTACTTAATGCCAAGTGGATCCAACTAGTTACAATTGGCATCAATTGAACTTCCATTTGGAACCAACTGGCACAACCAATTGTTTACCTACTGCCAATTGGATCCAACTAGTTACAATTGGCATATCAATTGAACTTCCAATTGAAACCAACTGACAGAACCAATTGTTTACTTTTTGACAATTGGATCCAACTAGTTACAATTGGCATCAATTGAATTTCCAATTGGAGCCAGTTGGAAACAACTGGTACCAATTGAAATTTCAATGGTTCTCAATGGTTATTTTTATCTGGGCATGCATTCACCGCCCTCACGCCACTCACCGCCCTCACGCCACTCACCGCCCTCACGCCACTCACCGCCCTCACGCGCCTCACCGCCCTTGCGGCCCTCACACCCCTCACGCCCCTCACGCACTGATGGCCCTCACGCCACTCAGGCCAGCTTCAGATGGGGCAAATTCGCCCAGAAACTTTACGTCGCAACAGCAGCGCGCGATCACACGCGGCAACCATTTGCTGCAATTTGCCATCGTCATCATAAAATTTTATTTTTCTTCCACTATTTAGACACAATTACGCGTTATAAACGTGTTTTTATGCATTTAAATCTCGTTAAGAATACTAATGCAGCTTTCTGAAACCAGTTTATTTTCAAAAAAACCATCGATTTCAAACCAGAACCAAGTCTTTCGATGTCATCATCACCGGCACGAGGTATCACGTGAAAATTTTGCGTCCCTGATTGGATGCAGCCGCTTCAAACGCATTCAAATTGCTTCGAGTTGCTTGCTTATTTCGAGCCGGACCCGATCTCAGCAATTCGTGTCGATCTAGGGAAAACTAGAGAACAACCCGCCATTAACACCAAAATTGCTGAGAAAGATGCTCGATCTGAAGGGGGCCTCACGCACTCACCGCACTCACGCACTCATGGCCCTCACACAACTCATGCGCTCACCGCCCTCACGGCTCTCATGGCCCTCACGCCTCTCATGCCACTCACCGCCCTCACGCACTCATGGCCCTCACACCCCTCACGCACTCACCGCCCTCACACCACTCACGCTACTCACCGCCCTCATACCCCTTACCGCCCTCACCGCCGTCATGGCCCTCACGGCCCTCACCGCCCTCACGGCCCTCATGGCCCTCACCGCCCTCACGGCCCTCACCGCCCTCACAGCCCTCACAGCCCTCACGGCCCTCACAGCCCTCACAGCCCTCACGGCCCTCATGGCCCTCACGGCCCTCACCGCCCTCACGGCCCTCACCGCCCTCACCGCCCTCACGGCCCTCACGGCCTTCACCGCCCTCACAGCCCTCACGGCCCTCACCGCCCTCACAGCCCTCACGACCCTCGCTCACCCTCACACTCATGAATTGTCCTGGTTCAGAAACTCACTCACCCTCACCTCACCTGTGAAGATGAGGGTGAGTGAGGGCCCTCATGAGTGAGGTTTGCCGAGGTATGCTGATAGGTAATGTTCTTCATTTTGAGTGCAAGAATTTCCTTTTCTTTCTTGAAGTGGCCACAAGCTCTTGAGTATGCCGGGTAGTCACCATCACAGTTGGCACACGTGTAGTCTGCTCGGCAATCGTCAGCAGGGTGGTCTTTGCCACTGCACTTGGCCCAGATCTCACGACCACGACAAGCGCGCGAACCGTGACCATAGCGCTGGCAAAGGAAGCAGCGGAGAGGATTAGGAATGTACGGCCGCACTTTGCAATTGATGTAGCCAGCTTTCACTGAAGGTGGCAGCGTACTCTTCTCGAAGGTTAGAATTATGTGTCTAGTAGGTCGTTCCTCGCCATCCCATCGGATCTTGATTCGTTTCGCAGCGACAACACTTTGAGCCCGCAGGCCCTCCACAATTTCTTCTTCGGAGCTGTCCGCCAGATCATCCTCCGATATCACACCGCGGATGGTGTTGAGTGTGTGGTGAGGAGAAAGTCACTTGAGGTCATGAATAGTTTGAATATTCAGCAAAGCTGTGGCCTGGAATTTTCAGAATACCTCCACAAGAAGGTCACCTGAAAATAGCTTCTTAGCTTCATATTTCGATCCTAGTATGCTTTGGAGAACCTTAGCAACAATGAAGGGAGACACCTTGGACAGCGGTTTAGCAGTGTCCTCGGAGTGCAGTACAAAAAACTTGGTAAAGTAGTCATTGGAGTTTGAGTTGTCTTTGTTCAAGAACGTTGAAAGTGCTTCGGTCCGGACTCTTTTAGGAGGCCAATCAGGTTGTTTTAGCTTAGAACCCATGCAGATGGGAAGGAAATTCAGTGCCCGGGTGCACCGCCCACCACGGAGCCCAACAAGGGGGTAGGTAATGTGCAAGAAAGACTTGGCTGACACAATTACTTCACCAGTGCTGCCCGGGCACTATACCCCAGTGTGGTTGCAGGGACAGGACCTGTTTCCACTCAAGGTTGGCCCTTGCCGCCTAAGAAGGTGAAAACGGAAGGAAGAGAGTGTAAAGAAAAGAGAAAGAGGTGAAAGAAAGAAGAAGAGGGTAGAAAAGGCGACTGACTGAATCATCCTGGTCGGGCCAAGCCAGGACACCCGTCTACAAGAAGCAGGGGCCGAAGCAGTGTGTCGCCTCGCCCGGGGGGGCCCCGAAGGGTCCAAACATACCCCGGGCTCAGCTCAACTACCAGGGTCCCCTTTCCCCTGACACGGGTACACCACTCACAGCCAGACGTGGGTACGCGAACCCACATGGCTCGGGGTTTGTAGTGACGCCACTCACCAAGCACCTACTAAAGTAGGTGCTCCCTGCGTGCGGGTATGGTGGCCCACGTGGCTAGGGTCCGTAGTGACGCTACTCACCAAGCACCTAGCACACAAGGTGCAGGCGCCCCCTGCGGAGCTCGGGGTCCGTGGAGACGCCACTCTCCAAACACCTGTTTTCACAGGTGCCCCCTGCGGGGACTTTTTCAGTGGGAGGTAGACTAATGTGGATCTCTGTGGCCCCCGTAGATATTCCCAACTTTCACGACCCATAGGGGGCACACTGGCGCCTATCAAAATGACGGTCATCTGGATGCTTGTTGTAGAACAGCGGTACTAGGCTGGGGCTGCGATGCGTAAGTAATCCTAGTTTTGCTATATACGAGCAGTATCAGAGCCTTACATTATTTTTTCACGTCAGAAAGGTGTAAGCAAGCCCTTTTATTGTGAGGCCAATCATCCAGGAGCTAGGGAGCACGCTTCTCACACCACGGTACCACCATCGCTGAAAGTTGCGAATACCCCCTGCAGACCGGGTGGCTTCTCTGTGGACCCTGACGGTACTCCGTGCAGACCCCACAAGGACACTGTGTAGACCCTGTATGGCTTCCCTGCGGACCCCGTACGTACTCCTATAGACATTGTATGGCTTCTTTGCAGACCCTCAAGGACCCTACACTCTTAAAAATAAGTTTTGCAAAGCACGTTTTTGCATTAAAACAAATAGAAAAAAGCTCTTTTTGTAGAAACCTCTCTTGGAGATTAGTACAAAATGACAGGAGCGTGATGTTTGCATAAACTTTTAGCTTATAGGGTTTTGCAGCACAATTAATATTGTTTTTATACAGCCATGTCTCACCGGTGACTTCAGGTAGCGCGTCCCGACCCGGGTGCGTCCTAACTTCGTTGGCAATTCGCGGCGCGTCCGCCTGGAAGACGGGGGTTGACATCCCTGAAACCCCTTCTACCGTATATGTTTCGGTGCCAAAACGACCGATTGAAGCCAAAATAGAACAGTCGCACGCTGTTGAAAATCGATACTCCCAAACCAAACAGGCTGTCGTGCAGCCCTCCGAGTGGCCGTTGCGGTGAAAATGGCGGCGTTGCGATTGCAATTAGTTCAGTTCTCGAGTATGGATCAGTGCCGCTTTATCAGAGCGAGCTCTTTGGCAGTTTCCCAACTGACTTGTTCTAGTAACGTTGGTCGGTGCGGACCCGGTAGCTACACCCCTGCAGACCGAGTGGCTTCTCTACGGACTGTAGGGACTCCCTGTAGACCCTGTACGGCTTTTCTGCAGACCCCATAAGGACCCTATGTAGACCCTGTATGGTTTCCCTGTGAACCCCGTAGGGACTCCCTGTAGAACTCATATGGGTTCTGATACCCTCTAGAGTCCAACTGGACTATATATGCATGGTGTCTTACTATAGAGTGTATAGGATGACCTTACATCGTCAATACAATGGACGTCCATAGAACGTCCGTTGGCCAATATTCTATAGGGCAGCCATAGGACGACTTCACGAAGGCAACAGCAGTCGTGGTGTGCCAATACCAATACAAGGTCTCCGCCTTATGTTCTGCCTATAGACCTTTTCCGCTTACTCTCGGCCCCGACCGCCAAGTAGGCATATTCCGTATGGGCGACGGAAAAATATTAAAACGTTTCAACCTGCAAGTAGTAAAAAAAAAGAGGGGAGACAAAACGAGAATGAGTGACGGTTACGCTTTTCTCCTAAATGCGTTCTATTGGCGTGGCGACGGCAAAACAATGTTTTCGCCCATACTGGAAGCGACGACAATTCAAGATGGCGGCGCCCTTGAAGAAAGGATCTATAGAACGTCCTAGGAGTGTCCATACATATTTTTGTAAGGGTAATGGCAGGCATTGGTCCAACCATTTTCGCCGGACATCTGCCAATGCCAACGCCAAATCAGCAGCCAACCAGTGCCACCGTCAGCCACAGCATGGCGCTCTGCCGGTGGCACAATACCAGCCCGACGACCGACATGGTGCCACACTCGGCAACTGGTGCTCCGCCGGTGCCACGACTTCAGCCCGGTGGCCGACCCAAAGCCGCCCTCGGTCACTGGTGCACTGCCGGTGCCACAATCTCAGGTAGCTGGCCGACCCAAAGCTGCCCTCAGCCACTGGCGTCCTGGTGGTGCCACGATCTTAGGTCGGTGGCCGACCCAAAGCCGCCCTCGGCCACTGGTGTTCTGCCGGTGCCACGATATCTCGGTGGCCAACCCAAACCCGCCCTTGGCCACTGGTGTTCTGCCGGTGCCACTGTATCCTCTCGGTGGCCGACCCAAAGCCGCCCTCGGCCACTCGTGTTTTGCCGGTGCCACCATGCCAGCTCGGTGGCCGACTCAATACCAACCTCGGCCCTTAGTTTTCTGCTGGTGCCCGGCCATTGGTGCTCAGCCAATGCCTAAGCCGGGAAATTGTGGCCAGTACTCGGACATAGGGCCTGGCCTTCCCAAAGCCCGGGCAGGTGGGCCTTTCCTATGCCGAGGGACCATAACGAGGTCAGCACCAACCTTTTTGACCGGGCAATGGCCGATGAACAATGGCTCGGCCATGGGGATATGGTCATGCCTTCGGCCAGGCTCCCCGTGCTACTTGGGTGGTATTCTTCCTGGCAAAAGACCTTGAAAGTGTGGTGAGAAAGCTGGTGACAAAATTTGTGACATTCTCGGTTCTCTGCTCGGCAACAGGCATCACCAGTATGCTCCAGATTGACATGGGCAATCCAAACAAACAATGGGCAATCCATCGGCCGTGCGGCCCAACAGATTCTGAAAAGCTCCAAAGTGCAAAAGATACATTTACATTTAGGATGCAGTGTAAGCAATTCCTTGTCGATATAACAAAGAAGATACTACAGAAGAGCTCCATACGATTGCCCATAGTAAGAGGCCTTACTTCACTGGACCCCCCAGGCAAATATGTGCTCGAAGCAAACTTGTGCCTAACTCAAATACTCTACTCAAGATACTGTATCTTATATACATTTTGAAGTATCTTGGTATCTTGCAAATACTTTTGATCAAGAGTATTTGATACTCTATCTTAATTACAATTCTGAGTATCTTGTACTCATTATCTCAAATACATTTTTTGACATTTCGCTATTTTTCGAGTTTTTCAGTATGAAAAGGCGTGGGGCGTGGCACGAGGAATCGTGAACATTCTTTTGAGCAATCAAATCCTGTTGCTAGCTCTAATAAGCTAAGGCGACTTAGATGACGTCATGGTCACGTGGGAGGATGATACAGGATGGAACAAAGGCGCGTGCCGCGTACGTGGTCTGAATTTGTTTACATCCGTGTACGTGACCAGAATTTGTTTACTTCCTGTTCCATCGTGTATCATAATACACTACTGAAGTGACACAAAAGGTTTTCTCCTTTTATATATGTATAAGTTAATCAATTATAATAAATATTGGAACACTACTATACTCCAAGCACTAAAAAAATAAAAATAATATTTCCTAGATGTAGAATTCCTACTGCTCAAGCAGGCGGTGTTCGATGAAACGACGTTCGATGAAACTGCGTTCGATGAAACGGCTTCAATGAAATGACCGGACCCAGTTTAATGTTATCTCAAAACATTTTCATTCGAGACAACCCATCTGTGTATTTGTTTTGTTCTAACTGCAATGAAGATAAAAAAAAAGACTAATGAGTTTAGTATTGCATTTGGCGATTGTACTGCCATTTGTCAGGGTAAACCGAAATTATGTGGCAGCTTCGAACTAAAAACTGGAAAGGGATTTATTGAGACATTGTATTTCTGGAGCGAGGGAAAGAAAAGGGACGGATAGACAGGAAGCTTCTAACATAGCAACATTTGAAGCTGTTAGAGGAACTGGACGAGAAAGCGAGCCTTGACAAACTCCAATGAAGACATTTAGAGGTATGTCCCAAATGTTTATATGACGTTCATGTTGCAGGCCGTGCACCCCAGTTATATGTCTGTACTCGAAAGTATGACACAAAGAGGGAAACGTTCAAGACCGAGCGACCCAAATCCAGTCAGCTCGTTAAAACAGCAACGACTTGACGAGTGCTCAAACAGGCAAGCACGACTGCCCCAGAACAAGTACGAAGAGCTGGTGGAAAACTTCGGGATCGGATCGATGCAACCGTTTTCAGTTGTGGAAAATGAAGATTTTGTTTGCTTGGTTCGGAACCTAGCGCCAAACAACGCACATCTGACCAGGAAAATGCTTGTCGCTCGCATCGACCGTCGCTTCTCGAAAATGAAAGAGCGACTGATCAAGGAACTGGAGAAGGCCAAATACGTCGCCATTTCTGCTGACTGCTAGAAGACATTCAACAGGTACGTTCGTTTAGCAAACCTGTCTTTTCTAATTCTTTAATACTGTGATTTATTTCCTATAGAAGCTTCTTTGGCGTCACATGTCTGTGGCTGGATGCCGAATCACTGGAGCGAAAGTCTGCAGCGCTTTGTTGTCACCGCATCAAGGGGAGCGTGACCTATGAAAAGATCGCCGAAGAACTCGAAAATGTCTTCCTAGAGTAGCGTATTCAAAACAAAGTTGCCAGGGTTGTCACCGACAGTGGGTCGAATTTTCTCAAGGCCTTCAGTTTCGTAGAATCTCCAACTCTTAAATACTTCACTTAAATGTTAATGCAAGCGCCACAGAAACGAACAATTGTCAATTCTTCATGTGTAGTTTGCTAACATGACAGTTTGCATTTCTCGAGTGTGTTTTTTATCCTAGATGTCGGGGTTGCTAACTACGACGTTGTTTCATTTAGAGTTTTCGGTTCTCACGATGACGACGAGGAAAAAGAGCCGATTCAGCTGACGTCAGTTCTCGACAATGGGGAGCCGTATCGACTACCTCCACATCAAAAATGTGCGTCGCATGCACTACTGAACTTGGTTGCTGGTGCCGATGCCCAGAAAGCAGAAAATGACCATTCCTACTGCGCTATCTCCAAGGCGGTTTTTACTAAGTGCCAGAGCTTATGGGCAAAACAAAACCAGTCACTGCTGGCTGCCGATGAACTCCATGACCTCTGTGGACGGTAAGTTCTCAATTTTTACGTAATACTGAAATTGTATTGCCTCTAAACGGTTCCGGGGTGTGTGAAACATGGCTGACAAGGACATTGAGGAGACGTGGGAGGAAGACGTCTCAAAGGCAGACTTTCAGCTCCAAAAGAATGAGCCGAAAGCTGCCAAGTCGGCCAAAATCATCTTGCGAAGCAACTACAATGCCCATCTCAAGTCCGGGGGTGTGGCAATCCCGATGCTCAAGGCCTGGCTAGACCAGGACCACAAAGACTGGGAGCTCGCAGTGGCGACGAGGGGCCCCCTCACAGACAAGGATGAGTGGAGCCTGCAGGAGCCAGCCCTGAGAGACAGGGAGGCGGCATTGGCGGCAGTGGCAGCCGCTGGAAAGCAGAGCCCACCCCCTCCAAAAGAGACGGGGTCAAAGACTGGGGCAGCAGTGGCGGCCAAGGACAAGCAGAGCCCTCCTCCTCCTAAGGAGACGGGGTCAAAGACAGGGGGAAAGGAAAAGCCCCCTCGGAAAGGGAGTGACGCCGGCACCAGCGGTGCAAAAGGGGAGGGTCCCCAGGAGGACGCGGAGTATGCCAGGCGCCTCAGGCTCAAGGAGGCGAGGTCTGATGCCATCCGCCAGGGTGTGGAGAAGACCTGCAGGGTCATGGGCATCGCTGCCACGGAGGAGCAGGAGAGCTCGGGGGAGCTCAACTGGGGCCAGGTGCTGGCGGAGATGGGCGAGTGCGCCATCTCGGCCGCCATCGTCGAGAAGCTGAAGCTAGCGTACGAATACCAAGGTTTCGACGCTAAGCTAATCGCCCAGTCGATGGCTGGTAAGGGGGTGAGCTCGCTCCACAAGAAGGAGGGGGCAAAGGCCGGAGCCTACATGGACCGGCTGACGCTCGTAGTGATTGGCCTGATGAGGGGCGCAAACCTGGACAAGGTCCGGAAAGGAATGAAGGAGGTGAACCGGGCCAGGTTTGACGTCCTCGTCAAACACTACGGGCTGCAGTCGAAGCCAGTCGACTCCCAGGCCATCACTCTGCCGAGGGTCATTGCAACCTTCCCAGGCTTGGCCATGGACGTGCTCAAGGTCATGGAGCTTGGACCTGTGCGGCACGCCACCATGACCGGCCTGGTCAAGAACTACCCTCGGCAGATGATGTTTTCGGCCTTCCCCTCCCTCATCCCCCGAGACCTCCCCGAAGTGACGGAGGTTCTCCTGGCCGCCTACCTCCTGTACCAACACCAGGTCAGCCTGGTGATCAACGATCACCAGGTGCCTGGTGATCAGTGAGGGCTGGTGTGTTACTACTTTCCGCACGAACTATGGACTAACTTCTTTAAAACATACATTACCGTCACTTTTAAATAAGCTCGAAGGTGAAAATATTGACATTACAAAAAAATCAAAGGGTATGCTACGCGAAATGCTATTGGAAAACAGTGTTAAAGACTTTTTTTTGTAGATAATCGATGCAATAAGGTATAGTACTTTGTTTTTTGCGTGTCCTGTTTTGAAATGTCCCTGCTGCTTTGCTACACGGAGTAGGGCCTCGTCAAGCTGCAAGCCACGCAGCTTTTTGCCCTATCTCCCTCCTTTGTAAAAAAAAAGGAAAATAAATTATTATTATTATTATTATTCTGCAATTGAGTTGCCAGATTCTATTGAGATGGCAACTCAATTTTTTAGTTGCCATCTCAATTTTTGAAACCATGAGACGTTGAGTCATTTTATTTAGGCGTTCATATTTACTTGCATCGACCTGTAACAATGGTTCGGACTTTCATACTAAAACAAAAGCACATCACGTTGTTTGCGGTTATTCGCACGACGAGTTCTTTTTTTTTTTAGGTTATGATAATATGGCTTCTTTTTCGTGCTTTTCAATGTACCTTGTTATGCCAAACGTGACATGTTGGAATTCGCGCTACAACACCATGAAATGCATCAGAGATCCCTTAAACGACCGTCCGGAGCGCCTGGAAGAATTCTGTACGCAGCAGAAAGTGCAAGCTTTGCGCCGCCCCGTTGACGTAGACTTTGTCGGAGAGTACTGCCAGGTGAGTGGAAATTCAAGTGTGAGTCTATGTACAGTCACGCTAATTGCCTGTTCTAGGTTATGAAACCACTTGCAGACGCACTGGATATTTTATAAGGGGACAAAAACATGTATCTAGGAAACCTACTCCCCATAATTGCAGCACTGAAACGCAAGCTGACATCACTACGTGGACTAGAGTACTGCGAGCCGCTGAAAACAATTGAATCGCAAATCTCGAAAAACGGTAAGATTACTTATTTATATTTTATTTGACTAAAGCGTTAAAACTGCAAACCATATTTGTGCAAACCATATTTTTCCTATTTACACAAAAAAACACATTTATTGAGTAACTACCCAAAATATATACAGGCCTAGGGCGATGTGTAACAATGGAAGCATATTGTTTTTAAAAACTACTAACTGAATGCTGTCTTCGCTAGGTGTTTCTCAAGTTCAGCAGACATTAGCTGAGCATAATCGTCATGAGTTGGCTCCTAAACTAAAATCTATCAATTATTTCTTAATTATTGGTTTTACGGATCATGTTCCCATTGAAGAATCGACGGTAATCGCTATGAGGCCCGACCGTCTAAAAAGTATTTGCAAAAGTATTAGTGTTTGAGGTAATAATTAATCAATGTTCATGTCGTTCAGCCCGATTTGAAAAGTGCGCGCATAAAGCATGCCGCGATCTTTGCCCACAATAACGCTTCTCAGGCTGAGGCAGTCAATGGGGACCTTTACAAAACCGTTGCCGTGCTCCGCGTACCGCGCTACCGGAGCCTTTGAAGCATGCTTTTAAGCGCACGCCCGGGTGGTACCGTGACCGCGGGGTGCGCTCTTAAAAGCATGCTTCAAAGGCTCCGGTAGTGCGGTACGCGGAGCACGGAAACAGTTTGCTAAAGGTCCCTATTCTTCTGAGCGTCGTTTTGGGCCCTTTGTGTACACTTCGAATTTTATGTGTATGAGACGATTCTAATTTCTATTTCAGTATCACTGGAAAGATTGGGTGTATGTCGTTATTGACTAGAATGGAGACATACAACGCCAGCTGAATTGTCTCCAACAACAATACAATGCCTTGTCATTTACACATATCATGTAAAGTTAACCGCAAATATTAAAAAAAAAATACTTTTTTTCCATGTTTGGTGACAGAATGAGGGACACCCCACTCGTAGTCAACGCTGTGCTGTTGCTGCAGTTCAAGATGCAATGGATCGCAGAAGCTCAGCGGGGGTTGATCAATCAGCTAATGAAAGATGAAGTGGCGCGCCTGCCCCAAAATGTCGAGCCCTCTACCCAGGCGTCGCCCGGAAGTGCTGAAACATCTGCTGAAGCTTTTTTCGGCTTCAAGGAATTTGGGTCTGGGGAACAAGGGGAATGATGTGGTGCATCACAAGAGCTGGCAAGATATCTGTCGGACACTGCCGGAAAAGGTCACGGACATCCTCAACTACCCTTCTCTGCATCAGCTCTTCTTGCGGTACAGCGTGGCAGTGCCGTCTAGTGCCGCGGTTGAGCGACTTTTTAGCATAGGCGGTGATGTCTTCCAGCGCAAACGAGGACGGCTGTCTGACGAGAAGTTTGAGGAGCAGGTTCTTTTGCGTGCGAATAAACCATTCTGGTAAACCGGATTTGCGCAACTGTATAATTGTGTTTGTCACTGACATCGATACAAATTATGCAATGCAGAAGTATCTTCAAAAGTAATTGAGTTACATCTCTCAGTATTCATACTCTACTCAAGATACTTTACAGTGAAAGTAACTTGAGTAGTATTTTAAATACTTTATGAAGCAGGTATTTAGTAACTTAACTTAAATACTTTTATCGAGTATTTTGTCCAACACTGGCTCAAAGCCAGACGAGTGTCTGGAACGCATCAAAAAAGTTTTGAACTCTCTCACTGCGGCAAAAAGGATCAGTGATCATCAAAAATACACTGTGCTCGCGGAATACGCCGAGCTATTGCAATATCAAAGGCACGACTTGCAACAGTTTGAAAGAACTTCGGACACCTTGGACAGTAGGTTTTTTTCTGGCCTCCTGAAGATCAATTCGTCAGACAGTGAACTGTAGGAAGCCGTTAAGCTTCTGCTTGTCCTCAGTCACGGACAAGCGAGTGTTGAGAGAGGATTCAGTGTCAATCGGCAGGTCGCTGCGGAAAATATGAAAGACATGTCCTACATCTCGCAGCGAATTGTATGTGACGCGCTGTAAACAAGGCAGGTGGCATCTTGAGTGTGCAAATCACGAAGGAACTCAGCACGTCCGTAACTTCTGCATAGCACCATTACCATGCTTTTTTGGAAGCCAAGAAGAAGTGGGAGCTTGAAGATGCAAGGCAGGTGAAAAGGCCCTGCATTGACAAAAGGTGGAAAGATTGAGAAAGAAGAAACTGGATATAGCTGTTGCTGAATTGACGGCTTCAGCAGATAATTATGCAGAGAAGGCGGAAGCCACGAGTGACCTCACATGGATCATGAAATCCAACAGCCTCAGGAAGACTGCCAAAAACAAGGCACAGGAAGTTCTGAACATTGACGAACTACCATGAACATTGGATGAGTGTGTTGGAACATTCGCGAGAACAGCATCAGATTTTCTCTGCGGAGAGGATGCACGCGAGGGGCGAGCTGAACCTTACACCACGGCTGCCTCGGCGGAGACGATCGCGCGGGGGGGGGGCCGAGCTGTGAACTTCGTACCCGCAGCGGCCGCAGCCGCGAAGATGAACAGCTGGGAATGTGGAGGCGGACAGAACGAAAGCTGGAACGCAAGCAAGCGGAGAACGAAAAAACGGCTAGTCTGTTTGGAACGTGTGTGTAGTTTAAAATAGAAGTGGTGGGGTTTGTTGAGAATGATCGATATCTCGGAACGACAAGAAGCAACAATTCCCTCAACAAAATAATTGGTGCCGAAACCCGGGAAAGAAACTACTGCACTACAAATGAAGCCGACGAGCAACGTGTGATCGAATCGCCAGCAGACAGAGAAGGGAACGTTACGACTGAACGAGCGAAGCCTGTTAATCAACAGCAACATCTACCATAGACTGACACAAGCAAGCAGCACTACAAGCCAGGACTGAACGGTAATGGATGTTCTCAAGAAAAAACGAAAAACGCATTGAACGCAAGTAACGAGGCTCCTCAGCGAGGCACAGGATTTATTGCAAATAGCTACGACGACCGTCGATGATCTCAATATTTTGATAGAGCGTCTAAGCCTCGCTTGGGACCAACTCAGTGACGTAGATGCCGCGATCGAGTTGTTGATTTCCGAAAAAGACACAGAAGCAGAATTCACACAAGTGATTGATTATTATGACAAGATTGTCTTGTGCATAGCGAGGCTCAAAAGGAAAGTGAAGAGCCCAGAGGACAGCCAATGAACACGCGGGCAACCGAACGAAAAGCGGGAAGCAAGAAAGGTGACATCAAAAATCAAGCTCCTCAAATTAGAGCTCATCAAGTTTAACGGACACCGAAGATATTGGCAGCCCTTCTGGGAGCAATTTCAGACCGCCATCCATGAAAACCCGGACCTATCGTCGTCAGAGAAATTTAACTACTTGAGGTCAGCCCTGACTGGGGATAGAGCAGCCGCCATCGCACGACTGCACCCAACCGCTGAATGCTACGCCTAAGCCACCGACCTCCTGCAGCAGCCGTTTGAGAACCAGGCGGAGCTGATCCAGGACCACATGACGGGGCTCATGGACATCAATTAGGTGCCGTCATCGCACAGTGTCAGAGCTCTGCGGCGGGCCTACGACAGCGCCCGGGCTCACATCCAGGGCCTTCGGGCGTTGGGTGTGACGGATCAGTCATACTGTGCCATGGACTACCTGGTCCTGCTTCGGGCGATTCCAGACAACATGAGGCAGGAGTTCAACTGCAAGATGCCTTCGGGGAACGCCGAAAACGCCACCACCGGGAGAACATCAGCAACCGACATCGGCTCCGACTCAGCAACGGAGCAAGGGCCCGTAAAGGAAGTGCGTGCGCTGCTGAACTTTCTCAAAATTGAGGTGGAGAGCCGGGAGAAAACATCAAGGAACAATCCGAAGACGCTGGCGGTAAGCCTACACGTTGTTTCCCCACGCATGACCTTCCGAAGAGGCGCCTAAACTACGCCCAGACTCGGAACGCTACCGCTACAGCATTGCATGGCAGGATGGACAGCATGGAATGCTTTCTTTGCAAATCAAAGGCGCACAGCACACGAGACTGTAACACAAAGATCGAACTCAAGGAAAAGAAGCGCAGGCTGCAGGCCAATCGGAGGTGCTTCCGGTGCACAAAGCCGAACCACACGGCAAGAATGTGTCGCGGCTCGCTCTGTTGTGATGGATGTCGAGGAAGGCATGTATCCACTATGTGTCATCCAGACTACTTGCCAGGACGAGCTGCCAGCGGACTGGATGAAACGCGGCCAGACCAGACGCGTCTCAACTTGCATGTGAGCGAGAA
This sequence comes from Ixodes scapularis, assembly GCF_016920785.2. Taxonomy (NCBI): domain Eukaryota; kingdom Metazoa; phylum Arthropoda; class Arachnida; order Ixodida; family Ixodidae; genus Ixodes; species Ixodes scapularis. Next base: position 139,253,685 of record NW_024609857.1, read on the forward strand.
GGGCAACAAACCGGCTATCCTTTTGCAAACGCTTACAGCAAGGGTAAAAAGCAAGAACAGAAGGAAGTTTGCCCGCATTCTTTTCAACAGCGGTAGTCAGCGCTCCTTTATTACAGAGGCATTGTCGAGGGGTCTTGGTTGCAAGCGTCTCGGAACGTAGGTTCTGACCGTAGGAGTGTTCGGTGGCAAGATTACCCAACAAACATACCGTAGAATACAAGTAGTTTTGAGTAATCGTCTAACCGGCCAGACATACAAGATTGAAGCCCTCGAGATCCTTTCTATCTGGGAACAAGAAGTTCCAGGTCCGGATGAAGACATCCTTGTGAATATGGAGGAGCTCGGACTAATGGTTGGTGACGACCTGAACGGACTCGAGTGCAGCGGAGTAGGGATCCTGTTGGGTTCGGACCACTACTGGGGATGCGTTACGGGAAGAGTCCGTCGACTGAGCGAGAACCTGACGGCAGTGGAGACCGCCATTGGTTGGGCAGTACATGGACGCTCCCATGCGAGTTCATCTGTTGTCAACTGTTCCCAAGTGATCGTCCTCAGAGCTGCCGTAAGCAACCAGGAGAACGCGGCGGTCCTGAGAGGCTTTTGGGAGCTTGAGAGTATGGGAGTTGTGGACCCAGAGGTCCAGGATCACTCCGATAGCGACATCATGCAGCGCTCTGAGGGAAGCATCACCAAATCTGATCGAAGATACAAAGTGAGCCTCCCTTGGAAACCTGATGTAAAGCTTGACTGTAACCGAGAGATGGCTTGGAAGAGACTCGAAAGCCAGCGAAAAAGGCTGAGCAAGAATCCTCAGCTCATGCGGAGATATGATCAGGCAGTCCGGCTTTACGTCGAGAAGGGAATGGCTGAGAGGGCCAAGAAGCAACAATTCCTTCAACAGAGTGTTGGTGTATGTTTTCTGTTCAACATGTGGGACACAGCAACATGTGTTGTTAATGTGCTTCTTTGAATCTAGCATACAAAAAGGGAAGCCCCTGAATATCTTGTCTCGTGCAATAAATATTTATTTTTAACGCACTTAGAATTGTGTTTTGTCTAAGGCTCTCAACATGGTCCTTAAAAATATCCTGGCTGGGCCTTGGAAGTCCTTCAAAACCCTTGAATTTTTGTCCTTGAGGCCAGCATGAACGCTGATCCTGGCAACATAGAGCTCAGTTCTCCGATCTGCAGGTGTTCAAAGACCATGGTGGCGGAGGTCCTTCTCATGATCTTAACATTGTTTTGCAAACATGTTGAGTTCCTGCAACTTTTGAACACAACATTTGGCTGTGAAGTGCTACATGGTTCAAAGTACCTGTTTAATGGCCTGTTTTTCTAATCATCTGACATGATGTCGATCCATGTCCATTCCAACCACTGCTCCGCCTATATGGTTACAAAAGACACTTTTAAGCAAACATGTGAGTTGTGCTCAGTGCCAAACTTCTGCACTTGTAGAAAAATTGTCTTATTTCATCACTTTGCCTTTGGCTCCCCAGCTGAAACGCAAGCTAGAAAGCAATCCTGGCATTCAAAACAACCTGGATTATCGATTCCGAAGGAAGAAGAAACACCAATCTAACATTGAGGACATATACGATGGTGTCTTGTACAAACAGCTTTCAGATCAAATTCTTGTGAGTGAAGACAATCTTTCGTACACATTTAATTATGATGGTGCATCTGTCTTCAAGCCATCAAATATGCCCATCTGGCCAATTCGTATAAATGAGCTCCCTCGGAATTTGCAAAAAAGAATTTATTACTGGCCGGTTTGTGGTGTGGTGGAAAAGAAACAAACATGGACATGTTTTTATCAAAATCTGATGATGATGTGGTCAGTTTAAAGGGGTAGGGAAACGAAATTTCAGCGCTCATTTTCTGGCTTTAATGTGTTGCATGTTTCACCCTAACCTAAAAAACCCGTTTTTCGTTGAAAAGCACAAGAAAACTAATTTTAAAGCTAAATAAACAATCTTCAATGTGCACCTGGTGGATGCATGCGGAGCCCATTTGGGAGGTAGTCTAGCAACGTTGTTGAATCTGCTACGTAGTCGTGACGTAGCAGATTCCTTTGGAGCAGTGCCGCTCTTTGGAAGTACACTCAACTAGTATTTAAAGTCACCTCGGCCTGAACGTGTTCGCCCCTTTTCGAATGAACGCGAAAGCGCGCAACTCAAGCAGACGCCATGGTGGACTCGTCGGCGAACGTCGCCGAGTTGCTCGTGTGACTTTGCTGTACACTACGAAGCCGCTCTGCGCGGCTGAGAACTGTGGTAATGACTTGGCGAACAGTGATATGCCGAACCACAAGTTTCCGGACGACGAGAAACTTCGTGCCTTGTGGATGCAGCTCGCACGTCCGTCGTTTCCGACTTGTGGTCTTACGCCTAGCGATCGCTTGTGCGCCGATCACTTTCGTGATGGAGACTACGAGCGCAGTCCCAAGGTAATGAAGAGCTTGGGTCTGTCGGCCAAAAAAAAAATACGACTAAATCGGGGAGTTCTGCCTTGTTTTTTCTCCAAGAAGAGAAACGCCGACCCAATCAGCGGCCACCTCGAAAAGCGCCGCAAAATGGTAAGGACCTAGTGTTTTGTCCTAAGATCTCGCGCACTAAAGTAAAGCATGAGATATTTAGTGCGACTTGGCATTTTTAGGTGGTCAGTAGAGATATGCTCTTTTCTCCTGGGCGTTAGACGACTCTGCGTGATGCCATTAACCTCCTCGACGAGGGTGCGGACGCTGGTTGGGAGGCGGAATACGAAGCGGCAGGATCATCTGTTTGTACAGGTAAGTTAATTGTCGTTTAGCGTCGACACGTGTGCGTGCGTGTGTGTGGTAGTGGCTGCCAGGTGACACGCTTTTGGTCCCGTTTGCTTGGATAAACAATATATAAAAAATACAAACTGCCAATTCTTTCAACATTAAAATCGTTGCACTACTCCTTTAAGTTTGATCGCTGATGTATATTAGCGATCAAATTTAATGAACCTTCAGTATTGTTTTCTTGTGTATAATTTTCTGAAGACAGCTGACTTTTTATCCAATCTTTAGGCTGCTAAATATTTCGAAACCATCAGCTCGTTTAGTTGTTTTTAAATTAACTGTCTGGTACAGTATGGCCTCACTTGGTTTTGCATCAGTAAACCCTGAATAATCGTATTAAATAGATGGCAGACTGAAGATTAAAAAAATGTGGTCAGCTGTGTGCTCAAAATTATTGTCTAGAGCCTATGCTATCTCTGACTTTCCAGCCAAATATCCTGAAGCACGGGTTCTCAAACGGGGTTCCTAGTAGAGTATCCCTAGGGCTCTCTCAGCACCTGAGCTCCCTCAATTGTTCCTACACCAGGGCCAAACACTCCACAGTTTGCAAATTATTGTTTACAAAATTTCTAGGCTTCTGCACTGCTCAATTGCAACAACGCCAAGAGTGGAAGGGGCTCCTTGGCTATCAATAACAAAAAATTTGCGTTCGCTGATATCAGAAAGTACAAAAAATGTATGTTTGCAGGCTCTCATAGGGGTCATGGAATCTTCACACTTCGGCCAAATAAGTGCGGTATTGGCTCTCTGTCACATGTACAGTGAAGACCAGAAAACAATTTTTGCCAAGGTGCACTAGTTACTATTTAGAAAACTAAAATCGACTCAAGTTCGGGGGCCCCTCAACCTTTAAAGGGCAACTCCGCTCAATTCCGAAAAATTTAGGCTTCCATGTGATTCACATTCACAAAGCACTACTAAACAACTCTACGTCTTCGGATCCGCGAAATGTGGAATATTATTTGTGTAATCCTAATTTAAACATCAGCAGATACCGAAACCGAAACTTCGGTTGCGTCAGGCAACATCGGTCTCGGGTCGTCAGAGTCATGGCCACGCCCCGTCGAACCACGTGGTCTTGTGACGTTCGGGAGGGAGCGAAAAACAGGACACGCGACGCGGGCAAATTTTTTTTTTTTTTTATTGGACGCGGGCAGGTCGCTTTGCGTGGCGTGGACGGTGATGGCCCTGGGGAGAGGGGGAAGGGGAGAAGACGAAAGAGAAGGGGAGCGGAGAAACAGACCGATAAGCGCGCAGGGCAGCGCAAACTAGCGCATCCGTGTTACGGTGATCACGTGGACGCCCGGTCAGCCAACATCGGGAGGAGAAACCCATGACGTCATCGTTCAATTTCGCTCTGAGAAGTAAAAACAAGCAAACGTGAGAATGACGTACACATGCCCCTGACGTAGTGGTTCAACGTTGGCCGCTCCAACTCCGTGGCATTGACTGCGCTGATGATTGCGCCTCGCGCCGCACGCTAGAGTTGGCAGATTTCGGCGACTTGGCTCGCTTGAAGGTTTGCTGGCCAGTTTATTAAATATATAAACTGAATTAGATCGTTATACTTGACGTGGGGTCTTCCTATATGATACTGAAGAGGGCTACATAGTTTTCTAAATATCAAAAATGAAGCGGAGTTGCCCTTTAAAGTCCTTTCCAGGTCACATGCATGTGACATCAATGGGAGGCCAGATGGGGGAGCTGGAGACATCCGGTTTTGTGCTGAATGTCACGCTTGGCTGGCGGAAGTGGGGAGGGAATGAATGCCCTTGTTGACTTCAGGTAGATTGCACCACTAAAACTCAGTGTACAAAAAGAAAATACCTCAAAAGCCAACAAGGCTTTTGATGTATTTTACCCTACATCAAAAACCAATAATCTAAATACCCTACATCAAAAGCCAATAAGGCTTTTGATGTAGGGTATTTATTTTTGTGAGAATGACTACATTTATGAAAAAAGTAGCTTCCGATTGGGCAGGTACCTGCTCAACTCACAAACTCAACCACAATTGGCATCATGCCAGTAGTTCATCTGGCCACCATAAGCTGCATGATGGGAAATTGACCTTTTTTCCTTTCTGATTATGCAGCACGCTCGCAACATTTCCCGGAATTGTGGTGTTTTCTCATACTTGTGATAAGGTAAAAGAAATAAAAGTAACGAGCTCCAGACTGTTTCAACAGTAAAATTGTTTCATGATCCCTTTAATTAATACATTGCAAATTGGCGAAATGCCTTGTTCTGGATTATTTCACGGCAGAAATATTTCACAGTTGCCAATAAACGTGGTCATTGGTCCCGTGCTCAATATATTTAGATGATTAGCTTTTTATTTGTTGGTTCCTCTTTGTGAAATTTGCTAAAATTATGTGTACATTAAGTATAATTATGTAGTATTAACCAGATATGGAGGGCAAGTTTCTTAATTGTCTGTTGTCTTCTTTTTCCAGCTTTTGTTATTGCCAAGTTCCCTGGGAAAACTCGGAAGTCGGTCAAGGAATATTTGCGAAGGGAATGTAGCAACACTTCCTACACTCAAAAGAAAGCCTCGAACATAGTGAAGAAAACTGCAGAATGAAAAAAAATTAGCTCTCGTTTTCATTCATCTTGTGCATTGGCTTTTTCCACCCTTCAATCTGGTGGATTGTTAATATTTTAGATTTTATTTTAACAAGTGCAATATTTTTTTTTTCATTTATTTTACTTCAGTCATGTACATGTTATTCTAGTCATGGTAGGTGGTAAGTATTGTAGGGTTTTATTTTAACAGGTGCAATACCTTTTTTCCATTTATTTTACTTCAGTCACGAAGGGAATGTTACTTTAGTCATGGTAGATGGTAATTATTGTAGGTTTTATTTTAACAGGTGCAATACTTTTTTACTTGTTTTTCTTCAGCATATTAGTTTGTAATTATTTTATTTTTTTCTAAAGAGCATGTTTAAAGCTTTAAAGGGAAACTGAAGCGGTTCTGTATTTGAGAAAAACGCTTACATCATTTTTATTTATCCTCCAGAAGCACAAATATTGAGATTATGTTTCAATTTGGTGCACGGAGGCTGCAGAAAATAGTTCTTAAAGTACCGTTGAAGCCCCTGCTTTCCGGAGTGTGACATCACATACAGTTTTCGGAATCTCCGCTCTCGCACGTCTTTAGTGCCTATCAAAGCTACGTACGCAAACTCTTCCTATTTTCCAAAAGGCCAGAAAAAAATGTTGCGACTGGTGTCGGTGCGAGGGAATATATCTGGCAAGCTTGCAATTGCACACGCTGTCTACATGAAGGCGCCTGGCGCTCGTGAAAGGCCTGTGTATGACGTAATGACTGGTCGGAGAGTTTTCGTGTTTTCTCACGTTTAGTTACATCTTTGGAAAAAAGAAACGTGATATTCAGATTCACGGGATAAAACTACCCTAGAATTCACCTCTAACTCGTTTTTGTTTTTCCAAGAACCTCTTTAGCTTCCCTTGAAGTGCATCTGTGATACTTGAAAGTCAGTACAAGTATTATGTTTTTGTTCCATTGTAAGTGTATTTGTTGTAGGCAATATGTGTTCATTCTATTGAAAAATGTTTGTTAAATAAAAAGTTCTTTAATCTGTCATCACTTTGAACTCTTTGTCTACATTGAAGCCAGTAATGTAATGCATTTTAGTTGCAATAAGTGCAAACCACTGCAATTGCTAAATCAATATAATATTATAGATATCCTCATCTGGAATTTGTTAGGAATAGGTGAAATACTTAAGCTCCACTAAGTGTATCCCAGATTATATTTGGAAGCCTGCTTCCAAGTTTTATCTGGGGTACACATTATAATACTAAAGGCCTGCTTAAAAGCATACTAAAATGCTGATATGAAGTGTCCTGAAAGGATTCCTAAAAGCGTACTAAATCGCCTCTTACAAGTATGATAGAAGAATCCTAAAAGGATGGGGAAATGTTACTTCTGGAGTACGTCAGAAGGATACTAAAAGGATGGCGAAATGTTACTTTTGAAGTGCAACAGAAGTATACTAAAACGCCGCCTACAAGTATGCCAGAAGAATCCCAAAAGGACGGCGAAATGTTACTTTTGAAGTGAGTCAGAAGTATACTAAAAATCGGCCAATTTAGAGCATCAAACATACTTTTGGAAGTGCAAATAAAGTATACTTTAAGAACCCCAATTTTTCGCTAAGGGTCGTGTCACTGGAAAGTGATCTTGCGGAAAAAGAACAAGTCGTAGTCACAAAGCGCGTCCATTTCTTTTTCACATGGTTTTCGGCGTTATGTCTTTTCGGCATTTTGATTATTCGGTATTTTGATTTTCCGACATTTCAATTTTTCGGCATTTCAATTTTTCGGCGTATTGACGTTCGGCCTTTTCATAATTCGGCCTGTTAATTTTCGGCGCTTTGATAGAAACCCGTTCTTCGTTGCGGAGGGCTTAGCGGAAGGGGAAACGCGGTCTACGAAAACTGCGTAATCAATGAAGATACTCTTATCATAGGTATAGGGTTGACTCTCGTTTCTATGCGACTTTCCGAACAATAAAATTTAAAGCCTGAGTACACCTCATGGGATGTTTTTGTATAACTGTGTGACAGATCTAATGTATTTTTCTATATACATCTTCATCGCGATAAAACACAATTTTATTAAAATATCTGCATTGTGGCACTTTCATTCGTGTAATAATTATAAGGGATATCTCACCTGAAATTGGACACCATTACCGGGTGCAATTTCTCTTTCTGTTTACAACTAGAAACTTTGCGAGAACTACGAATTTGACAGGAACACGGCATTATTCAACGGAGCGGCAATCGCTCCTGAGCGAGCAGACAGTGCTCGCTCAGGAGCTTTATTTTTGGCTGTTGCTCCGGCTGATCGAAAGTTCACGCAGCCGAGATGCACCCTTCAACGAATAGCTCGCGCTTGCGGCCTGGTAGCGCAACAGTTGTACATTACAAAAAAGCTGGGAAGCAAAAAACAAAGCGAAACATAGGGCAAATAAACACAGATAAGTATAAACTATGTGAATGCGTTAAACAAGCAGAGCTACTTTTCGGGCGAGAACGAATCTGCGAGAAGAGATCACGAAGCCGCATGCTTTTTCTAGCGCTCGAGACTTGGGAAACGGGACTCGTAGCCGGTTGCCTGCGGGCCGCATCCCAGCTAATCACGGGCCACATGTGGCCCGCGGGCCGCATGTTTGAGATCCCTGCTCTAGGCTGTTGATGCTCCAGCCTTTCATCCGCGGCTTGCCGCCAGCTGGACGGTGAGGAAGCGGCGAAAGTGACCTCTGAAGTAAATGTAAATCTTTGTTCATCCAGTTATCCGGTGTCAAAGTGTGGAAGGTGTCCAACATGTACTGAGGGCGGGAACTACGAGCGTTTTGCCTTGCTTTTGTAACCGAAACCAGAGCAGCGAGATGACTGCCTTGCGCACTCCAAAATGATGAAAGCACTAAGTCGTCAAAAACCCGTTTTTAGGGTTTCAAACCGACTAAACAAGACAAATAAAATTAAACTTGGTTGTCTGTATGCAGGAGGACTTATGTAACACAACAATGCATTCTCTTTCCAAAACGAAAAAGGAAGTAAAACTCAGTCCGCCGTATATGGCAGCAACTTTTTCGCTGCAAAACCTATGCTGGCAACGTAAGCGGTTTTAATGTGGCCGCCCCCGCTTTGCACTGCGTTCCCTTTCCCTCCTTCCCCCCTCCCTTCCTTCCTTACCTCCCTCCCTCCCTCTCCCCCCCCCCCCCCCCCCCTGAGTAGGAAGGACACCGGCACCAGCTTAGTCAGCGAATGAAAAGGCAGACAAACTTCACGCTAGGCAGACAGAGCAGGGGTAGTTACAAGGATGAGAGGCATGCGCAGACGAAGGTAAGCAATGCACAATAAATACGGGAAAACTTCGCAGCAACTGAAGAACCACGCAGCAAACACGTACGCGCACACGCTCCAAAAGCATGTGCGTCGCGCTGCGCATCGACGCGGAACTGGCGATTTTTGCATTTCGGTGATTTGAAACTTCGATGTCGATTGCATGAACGATTGTATTCAGCAGACTGTGAACCGGTGGAGCCTGGCATAAAAAAAATCCTTTGACGATATAAAAACCGACTGAAAATCTTCTTAAAAGCTATATTAGCTGAAAGTACCGTATTATAAAGGACCACACGAGTTTTGACCAAGTTTTCTAGCACATTATTTTGCAAGAAACGCAAGAAACCAAGTGTACAACCAGTCTCCGAAGCTGGCAACCACAGCTGGAATCAGCGCTATTCTTGGCAGTTTCCTGAACCTCGTGTAGTCACATTTCAGCCGCCACCACATAGAGGGCGCAACCAGACATCTAATCTTTATTTTTTTTTTGTATTTTTATGATTTCTTGAATAATTAGGCACAATTAGCGAAAATGTGGGCTAATAATCAGGACCTGGGACAGTAAACACTATTTCATACAAAAAATATCGGCCTAAATGTCTGCCAAAAGGGGTCAAAATACTCGTTTTTGACTATCAACAAATTCGTGATTTCGCTTATATTCAAACTTTTCTTATGGAAAATCAGAGGTGAAATTTAGAAAAAGGGCCTCGGCTGACAAAGCAGATAATGTTTTTCTTTGTGGGCCTAAAATTTTATTCAACTGTGTCAATGCCTAAGCACGCTGTACCACTGTACTACCAAATGAAGTTTGCCAAAATTAACTGTTTTTGTTGATTTTCACGTAAGCATTCTGAAAATAGTTTAGGTCATATTACAATGAAATTTAGCTTAGCTGTTTCGACTGTAATCGCAAACACCTGTAAAAAGTTTCCAATAAAATGACACAGTAGGCGCCGAAAAATTTGCAACTGGATGTGCTTCCGCGAAATCAGTTTTCTGACAAAATAAAATAAAAAAACGAAAAAAGGACCTTGGTTGACAGTGAACGCACTCTTCTTTTATAACATTCTAAAATTGGAAAGAAATTTCTCCAATAGTGCACCCTGCACCACTGTACTACGAAATTATGTTTTGCCGAAAAGGCCAATATTCACGGGTGCCCACTGAATGAGCTTTTTGCATTAGGAAAACAAATCCTACATCAGAGGAAAGATAATGTTGTACACTACAAGATGATACATACCATAATTTTAGCAAGCTTGAACACGCCACAATCGCATTTAGAAAATGCGCGGAAAGCGACATATGTCATGGCCACCATGGGACCGCAGCTTAAAGAACTGTTTTATAGAAGTCTTCGCTGAATATACATTACAAAAATTGCAAAAGATATGTCGTACGTGCATAATTTCTCGCTACTACAACTGTAAACAGCATCGTAGACGCACAGCACCGGCAGTGGCTTGTCCCCTACCTAGCAGCGGTGGCGCCGCTCCGGTCCCAATAGCAAACTTTGGACGGAGTTTCGTGACCAGAAGTCGGTTAAAGGACTCTGGCAATACTAAAACTCACTAATACAAAGCTCACATGTGCTGCGATCCCCAAGAGCCCCCACGCATACGCTGCGACGGCCCTTCATCAGCGGTGGAGCGCCGCTCGCGTGGCCAGTTGCCCTTGGCCCCCTCGCGGTGCATATGGCCACTGACGATTGTCGGAGGGGCAACCTCAAACGCTTTGAATTCCTAGGTTGCCCAGTGTCAACGTCGGGGACACCGTAAAAAGTGAGGGCAGATGCTCCAAAAGCGGTGGCGCTGGAAATCTACAGGACAGACGTCCAGAGTACAACCACCAAGCTTTCTCTTGACATATTTATCAAGCATGCAGGTTTTAGTATTTTGTATTTTTCATGAATTCGGCCTAGTTTGTTCCTAAAGATGAGTTTCATGCTTATTTAGTCGATATAAATTAACAGGAGTTTACCAGCATATTTTTGTTAATACGAGAGTGACATCCAAGGGTGGCGAGGCCCGTCAAGCAGTGGATGACACTGCTTTTTTCTTGCCACCCTCAGTTTGTATTTCAAGCTGAAATAAACGCTGATTGATTGACTTAGCCCAAGATCTCACAAAATTAGTATATTGCTGTTATTTAGTGCTATAAAAACAAACTTACTTCAAACATACCTACTTGTGGGATTTAGAGTGAGTGAATGAGAATGGATCGCGTATCCCCGCTTGGTCGTTGCAGAACGGCCATCTGGCATGTCAAAAAATTGTGTTTTCGGAGCGTTGCGGAGGCTGGCGGCAGCGTGCTGAAGACGCATTTTCTACTCGTCTGTCGTCATTCGCCGAAGTTTTTTAAAACCCTGTGTAAGCCGTGAAACTTGCCGTTGTGAACACATGGAAATTTTTACGGAAGCACAGTGACGCAGGAAAAAGGCACAACTCGTCGAAAGTAAGTTTCACCGGTCTCGCGGCGTGATCAAAGCTTCCTTGGCAAACCGAAGTGCTGCGTCTCTGTCTTTGCATGTTGTATAGGAGACAAATGAGGAGGAACTCTCTACATATACGGCTCTGATTGTAGTAGGCTGGATCGTGGATCGACCGAGGCCTGTTTTGGTGCGCACTAGCTCATAACATTAAAACCATACTTTGCAAAAAATTACCTTGAAAAAATTGTTCCTCCATTGCTGTTAGATATGTGCACTTCAAACAAGTAAAAGAAAAACTGCTTTCTCAAGTCAATTTTAGTCATTGTCTCAAACTTTTTGTCTTGGATACTCAGATCAAGGGAGAGGAAATATAGAAGAGCATGGACAGTGGTTGCTTACACGATTGATCCAATTGTGTAAAAGATTAATATGTGTAAACCAAGCTAAATTTTCATTCCATAGCCATGTTTGATCCCATTCTATTTAACAAAACTGAAATAATTAAGCCTTTCTTAACTGGTGTAAGGATGACGCGGCGTTAATATTAAGCTAAATATAATTTTAGGTGCCATAGTTTAGCATATTGAAGACATGTCCAACAAACGGTAATTTGTAAGCTGTAACCATCATATAGTTTCTAAGTGAAAAAATTAAAGACAATTACTATTCCCTGTAATGCTGAATTAGAGTGCAGCTCTTGAGGAGGAAGGGAGGTTACAGAGGAGGAGGCATACCTTAGTTGTGACCTTCACTAGTGACGGTGACATCACGCATGACGTCATTATGGGAAGCGTCCCATGATGCAATGCACAGGTCACGAGTGACCCGTGCGTTGCATTAGGGGACGTTTCCCATAATACAATGCGCGGGACCCTCGTGACATCACTCGTGACCCTTGTGATGCAACACGTGACATCACGTGTGACGTCATTATGGGACATTTCTCATAATGCAACGCGCAATTACGCCAACGCGGTCGGCGTTGCCCACCCACACGTTGCATCAAGGGATGTTTCCCATAATGCACGCACGGGATCCTTGTGACGTCATACGTCACGTCATTATGGGAAACATCCCATTATGCAATGCGCGAGTTACGAGTGAGACCCGCGCGTTGCATTAAGGGACGTTTCCCATAATGCAACGCACAGTCACGCCGACGCCGCTCAAGCCGGAAACGGGTGCCTAAAAGCTGCACTCTAAAAGATTAATAGATGTAAACCAAACTAAATTTTCATTCCACAGCCGTGTTTGATCCCGTCCTATTTAACAAAACTGAAATAAGCCTTACTTAACTGGTGTAAGGATGACGCGTCATTAATATTAGGCTAAGTACAATATTAGGTGTCTCCTTTAACATTTTGAAGACATGTCCAACATAACAGTCATGTGTAACCATCCACCATATAGTTTCTATATAAGTGAAAACGCTGTCGGTTACTTATCAAAACTTGCATGGCCGGAATGGCCAGTGAAAGCAGCGAGAAAACGAAGTTGGCCAGTGTCCGGGAATTATGCGGCTGAACTGGCCTGCGATTACAGCAAGAAAACGATGTCGGCCAGTCACCGGGAACTCTATGGCTGAACCGGCCGGTGATTACAGAAAGAAAACAATGTCGGCCAGTGAGTGAAAACTTTATGGCCAGAGTGGCCGGTGACTACAGCAAGAAAATTATGTCGGCCAGTCACCGGAAACTCCATGGCTAGACTGGCCAGTGACTACAGCAAGAAAACGATATCGGCCAGTCACCGGAAACTCCATGGCCAGACTGGCTGGTGACTACAGCAAGAAAACAATGTCGGCCGGTATCGGAAACTTACCGACTGGTACTGGCCAGTTTAGACAGTGAGTACCCATATCGGCCAGGGCCGGTTTCTTAACTGCGTCCCTGGCTGGGATCCGCCGTACAGCTCCCGGTACTGGCCGACGTAACCCCAGTATCGGCCGACATAGTGTGCTACCTGGGTTGTTCCCCTTTTCCAGGGTTTATTATCGTTAAAACTTCAGTACTTTATTTTATATAATAGTATAGTGAATACTGTCAACAAAATTACTGCAATGTCACATTACCTTTTCACTTAGGTGAGATGGAACCATACCACAGTCAGTTTTCATCTTACTCATATTAAATTACCTTTGATTCTTAAAGTGCAATATTTTTCTTTTTTTCGTGTAGAAAGAGCAACTCTCCGGCCTGTGTGGCACAACCATTGTAGAAGTTGTGCGTCGCATCTTAGAGCGGCTCCTGTGGAAGCAGGTGCAGGTGAACTTCCGAATCTGTGGCCACAGGGGCAACAAGCGGCCGTTCAGGGGCACACAGCTCTGCACTGTGGGTGTTGGTAAGGTATTTTCACTCCACACCTTCATTGGTAATTATAAATGATGACAACTTCCTTTTTTTAATTTGTCAGCTGCCAAGAATCTGAAGAATTACTGGATCAGTTTTAAGCAAAATGTAAACATGCATGTGAAGTGGCCATAATAATTTGTATAAATATTTTCGTAGTCATCTTCCTTGATTTTCCAATCAAGTCGAGGCTGTTCTATTCTGGCTAGTGATCTTAGGTAGTGAGCTGATGTTTTAAGCAATGCACCATGTTTGTGGTATTGCTATGGATTCTGGATTATGAAAAACTTAATATTTCAGGAAATCTAAGGCTATTGCAGCATAAGTATCTGTTAGTTTGTACCGTAGGAAAATAGTTCTCAACTTTTGTTTGTATTTATACAAATAAACAGGGTAGAACTCATTGATACATTCTGAGTTATGTTTTTTTCGACTGTCACAAGTCGGGAATGACAGTCCTGTTGAACTCTCATGGGGGTATTTGTTTTAATTCTGTTTATCTTTGCCTTTTCAGCTATTATACCTCTTTTTTATTTTGACTCTTCATCTGTTTGTCCGGCACACATGCTCTCTTCCGTCGTTCACAGAGGCTTATGCCCCCTGGTTGCATTAATTTCATTTCAAACAGAGCTCACAGTTCATAATCATGCACTGCTAATGGTGTGTGTGCATGAGACTTCATCGCATAGCAGTGGCTGTTAAGAACAGCGTCTGGGTTCTCTCAAGTGGTGCACATATTTGCTTATTCTTAGAATTTATTTCAGTGGCGAGATAACAGTCAGCACTCCTGTTAGTGATCATAGTTAACTGTGAATTGTGTGTGAGGAGAAAAAAGTGGGGTCATGATCAGTGGCACCCAGGGCAATAGCCTGCCGGAGTACAGGAATTGTTGGTGCACGGAGAAACACTCAAGGGATCTGTGTTGCTTCTGGACGGGAGATAATCTGTCTTGTCATTGTATTGGGGGCTCTAAATGCAGCTTTAGTCGGGGACGCATCTGTAGGTATTGTCTTGCCTCGCGACATGAAATCTTCGTTAAACACTCGGCTACTGATTTTATTGGATGCACTCCCGAGGGCCACATCACCTCAGAATGAAGATTAATAGTGTGTCCATAATTTAGTTGTATGGGTTGAAAGAGGCATGTCCTCTGACATTTACTGGCTTTCTGCCAACTGAGCACTTGCCACCTGACGTCATGCATGACATTTATGAAGGAGTTCTTCAATTTGTTTTAAGAAATACGCTTTGTTGTCTAATCACATCGGGCATGTTTTCATTGAGTGATCTGAATGATGCTGTTTTAGAGCATTCCTGTAACAGAAAAAACTCACCCAAGATCATTTAGATGGATTACATCTGGTTATTAATAGTGTGTCCATAATTTCATTGTATGGGTTGAAAGAGGCATGTCCTCTGACATTTACTGGCTTTCGGCCAACTGAGCACTTGCCACCTGACGTCATGCATGACATTTATGAAGGAGTCCTTCCATTTGTTTTAAGGCAAACGCTTTGTTGTCTAATCACATCGGGCATGTTTTCATTGAGTGATCAAAATGATGCTGTTTTAGAGCATTCCTGTAACAGAAAAACCTCACTCGAGCTCATTTCGATGGCTTACATCTGGTTATTAATAGTGTGTCTATAATTTAATTGTATGGGTTGAAAGAGGCATGTCCTCTGACATTTACTGGCTTTCGGCCAACTGAGCACTTGCCACCTGACGTCATGCATGACATTTATGAAGGAGTTCTTCCATTTGTTTTAAGACATACGCTTAGTTGTCTAATCCCATCGGGCATGTTTTCATTGAGTGATCTGAATGATGCTGTTTTAAAGCATTCCTGTAACAGAAAGAACTCACCCGAGATCATTTAGATGGATTACATCTGGAAGAAAAAAAACATTAAAGGCAATGCATCTCAGATCTGTTTTTTCAGACACCTTGCCCTATATGTGGGAGGGTGTGTTCCATGGGGACACGAGGTGTGAAGACTGTATCTTTCATCACGAGAAGTTGCTGTCATGAGCAAAAGATTGCCATTAGACTATGTGTGCATTGTTTGTAAAAAAATCGAGTCTCTCTGTTGAGCGTTTCAAACACTTTTTCCCACACAAGCGGTGCCGTGAAAGATGCACTATCTTGTTCATTATCCAGATTATATATTGAAGTATGGTATCCTTGTTAGCATATGGGCCATGCAATACGAGGCAAAGCATCAATATTTTAAGAACATAACAAAGAAACTTGGCAGCTTCAAGAAGACCACCAGCAGTCTACCTGGACGCCACCAGTTACTACACATGTTTTTCCATATAAAAATGCTGGCCTGCAGCTGGATGCAACTAGCTGTAAACGTGTTCTGTAGGACTATTTGCCAGCTAAAGTTCAGGACCACGTAGCCACTCAAAACCTTGGCAGAGAGGAACTGTTTAAGCTGAAAACAGTTACTCTGAACAATGCTGTTTATGCAAAATCTTGTGTCCTGATAATTGCTGTTCCATGGGATGAACTCCCATAGTTCACTGAAATTGTTGAAATTTTTTCTGTCAACAGGATGATTGTCCTGCTTAGCCAAAGACTTGAAACTGTAGTTTGATTCACACTTTCAAGTGTATGTGGTCGAGTACACTTCTGAAGTTTCCACTATGACTGAGTTGTCTTTAATCAGTCCAGATCTGCTGACTGTAGAGAAGAACGGAGGCAGACGTGTAATTAACTTTCGGCATGGTTTACTATATTTATAAGGTGCTTCGACTTTCCACGGGGAGTATACCATATTGATTTATGCTTTGGTTCTTGCTGCAGATACTGGCCACTTAAAGGTTAGTAGATACGAGCACCTTCTCATCATACTTCCCTTGGATCCAACTCCACCTGTGCCACCGGTTTTCATACCCTGCTGGAACCACATCTTGAAGTGTGTTGCACTCATGCCTGAACAGCTGCTTCCAGCTCATAATGTTTTCACAATGACATGTTTGCAGGGTGGCCCTGAACAGGTGATAACCACTGGGTCCAAACCCGGTAGCACACATGCACGACCAAACGTCCGACAAGTTGCACGACGCGTTGAAAAGATGGCTCAACCCATTCGGGCGCTGATCTGGCATGTCCTTATGCGAGTGCATGCGACACCATAATTGGCGGGTGCCTGCTTGAATTTGATTGTCTCTCTGATGCATCGTACAACCCGCCTGACATTTGGTAGCCTAATGTTGAACCTATTTAGACCTCAGTGATGCTCACCTGTTTGGGGCAACAAAAAACCCTGCAACGATGCCATTTTGCAGTCATTGATGAGATGGAAGCAGCTGCCCAGCTGCAACACACTTTCACTAAGTCGTTCCGCAGTGTATGAAAAGGCTTCTACACCAGTGGCACAAGTGCATGCGTTTTTGTTTGCAGGAAAATTATATTTCCAGAAGGTGTATATACCTGTCAATCCATAAGTGGTTGGTATCTGCAGTAAGAAAAAAGGAACTCTAAACAGTACAGTGGTTTTGGTGCATGTATATTTGTTTTTATCAAGTGGTGCATAATATGTGTTCAAATATTCCCCATGCTTATTGGCCAAATATATACACTGAAAGCACTTGTGTATATATCAGTATACTTTTCAGCAGATGCTGCCGTTAACATTTGCTTTTCCATTTTGGAGGTGTTTGTTTCCCGACTTAATATGAATATACTCAGTGCCTGTGCTATACTATGTCCAGATTTCACTCATGCTATAAATGTTTGATGCCATGCTGTGCTGTTGTGTGTGCAATGGGTGATGCTTTCAGCTGAAACTGATTGTGCTGTTCGATGATGTGGCCTTTTTTTATTTGTGCAATACAATATTTTAGTTTTTTTGTGTTTATTGTAAAATAGTGAGCATGCACCTTCACTTGAGCATGCGCCCCCCCCCCCCCCCCCCCACATCTTCCGGGATTTTCCTATTTCTGTACACGACCGAGCAAGCGCCCCCCTCCCGCTGCCGCCCGTCCCGAAGGCATTTTTTTTTTTAGCTTTGCTTCGGGCTTTTCGGCTGTCGCAACGTACAAAGCCAACATTGAATCCAATCCAACCTAAGAGGTTGCTAGAACGCACCACCAGCCATTGCCACCATTTCCTTAGTGTCTGCGTTGGGAGCGGTTGTCTTCGTTCGCCAAGCATCCGTTTACGGTGCAAGGGAAACTCGAAGTTGTGGGTTGACCTCGAAAGAATGGCAAAAACGTCTACCTGGCCTCTCGCCATTTCAAGTTGGACTGTAAGAGGGTGCGCAAAAGGAACACAAAGTACGAAGTTTTGCTGCAACACAACTTCGGGAAGTTAAAGGTATGACGCAAATTGAGCAACGGTGCCCATATCTTTAGCGAAGTGGACGACACCTTGTACGAGTTCTCAAAGCGCGAAAGGAACTCCGGACGTGCGTCGAGGAGGGCGATCTTCATGAACGGCTGTCGGACATCGGTGCCGTTTTCCCCGAGAACCCTGACGAGCTCCAGACCGAGGGCCTAGACCTCATTTTTAGATCTGATTCTGAGGAATCGTTCTGTGGCTTTGATAGCGACTGGGGTGAGTACCATAATTTCCGTTTAACAAATTGAATATTGATTGGAGTGTCCGTAAATAAATGTTCGAAAAAATACAGGCCATAATGCTTTCTTTCTTTCACTTTTACTGGCCGCCATCTTAAATTTTGGGCCCGATCCGAGTAAAAGCCCCTTCTATATCTAGGCGAATTATCTCCAAAATTTTTCTTTTGAGGGGGGGGGGGCACTTGCTTGGCAGTTTACGGTTTTTCAAGGTGTTCTCATAGGTAGAGACAAACACTGTACTCCATCCCTGCCATCCCCCCCCCCCCCAAAAAAAAAAACACACACACACACACCGAAATGCCAAATCCTGAACACGCATTTTTATTTTGTCTCGTACAACCCGATTCTGGATTGTATACTGTGCAGTTTTGGGTTATATATAAAAATATTTTGCAGCCTTTTTGAGATGAGCATTGTGCGATCAGAGAGCTCTGGCCCCAAGACAATTTATTTTTATCGGCTGGACATTTTTTTATTTATTAAAAAATACATTAAAATGTGCACTCCATAGTAGCTTTGCTGCTATATTTTCTGTATTCTTGGTGATTCTAGAACAAACTAATGTGGTCATAAATCAGCGAGTTGGCTGAACAGTTGGAGGCAGTCGACAGCAGGCTGATGTGGCTCCGGTATGCAAGACCTGTGGAGAAGGCGAACTTCCAGCATCTCATTCCAGATGGGGAAGGTCTTGGGAGTATAGAATCTAAGGCCATCTACTACCGCCACCTCGAGTCCATGAGGCCGTTGAGCACCGAAGAGAAAGAAGGCACTCGAGTCAACACCATTGGCCAAGTGACCAACGACACCTGTTTCAGAGAAAGGGTGGGCAAGCTGACAGCCTAAACGTTTAAGAAGGGTGCGCATTGTTGGAAGCCGGAGTACATTGTAAGAGATTCTGTACCCCGAGCACAGCAGAGATCTGCGAGCCATTGGCCCTCGGGAATATGGGAGGCACATGAAACCTTGTATCATAAAGAAGTATGTATTGCTATGTAGGTACTACAAGTATGACACCATGGTCATCTCCCCTTGACTTGGCGTGCACAGTGATTACCCGTTTCTGGCAGCGTCACCTGCTAGCATCAACCATGAAGGGGGTGAGCAAAGCCTGCCTGAGGTCAAGTGTCCTCAATCCAAAGAGAACTTAACGCCTGAGGAAGCCTGTGCAGACGACAAGTTTTGTTCAGGCATGGTAGGCAATGTTGCCACATTGAAGAGAGGCCATGCTTACTATTATCATGTACACGGACAGCTTGGTGTGACAGGGCACAGCTGGTATGATTTTGTGATTTTCACTAATGCAGACTCCCTTGCGAAGAGCATTTCTGTTAAAAGGATTTACTGACTAAACGAGCTGAGCGAAAATATCCTCATAATTTATGCGTCTGAACATAAAAAAAACGTTAGTTCTGCAACTTGCTTTATGTTACAATAATCTTGTGGTTATTTAGGACAGTTTGGTATCGAACATGTTCGTTCAGCCCTGGGCAAAATTCGAAGTCAGTTTGTCAACACTGGCAGTACTCAACTGCTTTCAACTGCGTAGCCGACACGACAGCCGAAACAATCCACCGTTTTCTGTGTCGTCCAGGGTGCCTGCTTTGTTCGAGTCTGTGACTGTGCCCGCATTTGTCTCGCTGTTCCGTCTTTTTGTCAGACTCGCGTTTCTATGTGCTGTCTGCTCTATCATCAGCGAGCTGTGTACTGTGAAGGTTTGCGTCTGCACATTGTAACGTGAAATGGCTCTGAGCACTTTAAGGAATCCTGTGCTTGAGGATGAGGACGAGCGCAACTTTTGGGTCATGTTCGCCACTCATCAAGAAGTGCTTCAACGGCGACGTATGCAGGAGCAGAGTGTACTCGCCGAGATCGACGAACTGGAGGTAGAGCAGAAACACTCTCAGAGATGACGCAACCGGCTCGTGCTAGCGGCTGCGCGACCACGCTCCCGCAAGCGGCACGTCTGGGCATATCCCCGTGCAAAGTCTTGGTACGAGACTACGCTTCCATACTTTCGGGAGAGTACATTTCGAGAAAACTTTCGAGTAGATCGCAGCACTTTCCGATACATCGTAAGCGTATGCGAGTGCATGAGGCGGAGCGACACCAACATGCATCAGGCCATCCCTCTGGAGAAGCGCGTGGCAATCGGCTTGTATCGCCTCGCCACCTCTGTGGAAGACAGAACCGTCGCAAATCTTTTCGGCATCAGCCGGTCGTCTGTGAACATCATTTTCCGAGAGTTTTGCACAGTTCTTTTGAAACATATTGAGCCACAGTTTGTGAAGTTCCCTCGAGCCCATGACTTGGCTGAACACCTGCGCCAGTTTGCGGCGATTGCAGGCTTACCTCAAGGCGTGGGCACCTTGGACGGCTGCCACCTCGAGGTGTGCCTGCCGAAAGAGTATGCCTCAGATTAACATAATTACAAGGGGTGGTAAAGCACCATTCTTTTGGCTGTAGCTGACCACTCATACAGGTTCCTGTATACAAATGTTGGGTCACCTGGAAGGAACCACGACGCAGCAGTATTCCGGCCCTGTCCTGCTTGCGGATCAAGCTTTCCCCCTGCAGTGCCACATCATGAAGCCCTTTCTGCAGTCTGGTACTGCTGGATCCCCCACACGGGCTTTTACTTATCATCTCTCCAGCACTAGGAGAGTAGTGGAAAATGCATTCGGTCGGCTCAAAGCGCATTTTCGGATTCTTCACAAGAGGCTCGAGTCCGACATCGACAGCGTAAACAACATTGTTCGTGCATGTTGTTGCTGCCGAGCCCCTTGCCGCTTCCGCCCGCCGAGGACACAGTGATGGCAGAGCTGGAGGAGTTTCTTGCGGGAGACCGTCTGCCCTTCGCAGACTCTAGCTCCAGGAGCCTGAGCCTTAAGGGAGGGGAGGCGTAGGAACCCTTCCCGCGTCTGCTCCTCCTGGCCCCATTTCCCTGCTTCCCCCTCGCCCATTCTTCCTGCCCCCCCCCCCTTCCCGCTCTCCCAGATCCCCAACGAGTGAGCGTTATCCCCGTTGGAGGATCGCGGGGGTGGCACCTGGACAGATCGTGGGAGCGCACGTGATCGGCCAGGGGCAAAACTATAAAAAGGGGAGGCGGGACACTGGGGGGCTCTCTCTTAACTCCAGACTGGTCAGTGGTGGACAGACGGCCGGACGGACAACAGCGACGGAGGACGGGGACTCTAACTTTGTGAGTTAGTAAACTGTTTGGACCACGCACTGTGTCGGCTGACTTCTTGGGGAGCGAGCGAAGCACGACTCGATCGGGCGTCGATTAGGTGACGACCCACAAAGTATAGGCTTCATCGGAGATCAACCTTGAAGGGATTCGTCGACATCGGAACCATCTCCACAGCCTCCGTCGTGCCATTCCTGTCCTTGTGGCCCCGCCCCTGCTGCCGTTCCTGTCCCGACGGTTCAAGATGCCGTCCATCTCTACGGCTCCTGGTGCCTGGTGCTGCCAATGTTACTGTGGCCCCCTGTCCTGGTCATGTTCTTGTGGTGCTTGGCGCCAATCATTATCCTGCTGCCACTAGCGCCGCCGCCCATATTCCTGTGGTGCCTGGCGCCGTTCATCGCCCTGCAGTCCCTGGTGCCGCCCATGTTCTTGTGGTGCCTGGTGCTGTCCATGCCCTGGCAGTACTTGGTGCCATTCTTGTTCCTGCGGTAACCTGCACCATTCAGGATACTGGGGTACTTGGTGGCATCCCCACCACTGCAGTTCCCAGTGCTGTTTCAGCTTCAGCTTCCCAAGCTGTCACCCGCAATGTGACGGGTCAATTTCCAGTGACATTCCCGCCACTGTAGTCCCCAGCGCCGTTCCTGCTTCCGATTCCAAAGTGGGTTTCCGCACCGCTGCAGCTCCCGTCCTGCCAGCCGTTACGGATCCAGTTCTTAAAGAGGCCTCCACAGCCGCTGTCAATGAGGGTCCAGAACCGCCAGTTCCTGCTGGCATAGGCGTGCGCACAGGGGGGGCAGGGGGGTGGGCGGCCGCCCCCTCTAATCATCTAGGGGGGTGGCGCAAAGTTGGCCCGAATCGAGGCGCGGCTGCGCCGGCGGTATGATTTCTTTTTCGACGGCATAAAACACCGACGCCAAAGTTCCCTCCCTCTAGTGCGCGCAACGAAAAAAACAACCATAAAAAGACACCGCGACGGAGCGCCAGGCGCCAACCCGTCTATGGGCGGCTTCGGTGGCTGCTTTTACCATTCGTTGAGCAACAGATTGCATTGTCAACAAGTTGTGAGTCAGTCATCGAACAGTTCGCGACAAAATCGCATAGAATTTTGCTTTAGACTTTTCACGATTGGTGAAAAGTACTATATCTCCCGCGTTCTACACATTTTTAGTAATCTAGTCATAAAATATGTTTACCACCAGATAACATATCCATTAGTTTGTATAACGTTTGTTGAGCATAACATAATGCGTGCGTGTTATCTTGTGCAAAAAAAAGTAATTATAGCCCTTGTTTCTATTACATGTTTCTATCAAGCGCCACAAATTAAGATTATCAACTGTACGTTTGGATGCTCAGAAGAAGAAAAATGGCATGTCATAGCGTTTATCTTCAATAATTACTAAATATTGTAACTTGCCGTTTCTCGTATTTTAATCTGCGGTAAATTCTCGTGCTTTTAAGCGTTGCCATTACGTTGTGTATTGGGTGGCGTTTTTCGTCCTCTGCATGAACGTTGCAGACGCCATATGACAGCTTTCGCCATGTGTAGGTGCACTCATGCGTTTGCCCTGTATGTATACTACAGTTTCCATGCTAGCAGAGTCACGTTGAGGCAATATTTTTAAATATTCTGTACTGTTAACGATTGCATATGTGTCGTATCTTTTTCTGAGTGGTTTACAAAGAATAAAAATTCTTTGTACGCGCGTTGTATCACTGACGCCTCAGCTGCGCAGGGGATGCCTTTCTTTGCGGACGTTTCACAAGAAAGTGAAACCAACTGCTTAATAATATTTTGTATATGTTACAATTCAACATTGTTGAAATAAACGTTTCATAACCATATCTCGTCTCAGCACTACAATGTGAACGGAAGGACATCAGTGAGAGTGCGGTGATAGAAAGGGGGGGGGGGCGCTCTGGGGGAAACCTCGCCCCCCTAATGAAAAATCCTGCGCACGCCTATGCCTGCTGGTCCTGGCTTTCCAGGACCAAGCGGTTCTCTGCTAAGCACCACCTCAAGTACTTCTCCGTGTGGGCTCGACTATTGTAGCAAGCTCAAATCATCCAGGTCAGCAACGGTCTGGGCGGAGCCCCTGAACTTCGTAGATCCAGAGGTTGCTGCACTGCACGAATCCCCAGTGGCTCGTACTTCAACAAAGGGCTACGGAGAGAGTTCTGCTGTAACGATGGAATCGCCTCCAACAGCACGTGACCACAATGGTGCATCGACACCACCTACATCATAACGCACTCCAGAGATATGCCCATTGGATGCTACCCAACGCCCATGGCAGCGGGGGCAACTTCCTGACAAATTTCATAACTTTGTGGTGGACATGTATTCAAAGGATTCTTCCTAACCCTGTTGGAAAATTTCGAAGACGGAAAGATGACGGAAAAGGCTCATACAAGCGTAACCGTAATATGGGACATCCTATACAAGCGAAAAAGGCGGCTCCAGTATACTGGATTAAGGCGGAACGATACAGGTAGGCGGAACCATAGAAGCATATCGTATTATGGGACATTCTATACCAGCGTAGTGGATTATGGCAGAACCATGTAGGCGGACAGAACCATACATGCATAACGTAATATGGGACATCCTATACCAGCGAAAAGGCGATACCAGCGTGGTGGAGCCATATGGCTCCAGGATGTTGGTTTCGCCTTTTCACTGTTGTACAGGGCGATTTAGTTTTAAGCTTTACATATAAGTTGTGGGCAACCTGGCGATTCCAAGCGGTTGGCCCAGGCCGCCCCTCCGACAATCATAAGTGGTCATCTTGACCACGAGGGGGCCAAGGGCAACTGGCCACGCGAGCGGCGCTCCGCCGCTGATAAAAGGCCGTCGCAGCGGATGCGCGGGGGGCTGTTGGGATCGCGGCGCAGGCGATAGCGGTCATTAAATGTTTACGTGTTGTTGAACTGGTGTGCTGTGTCATTCTCCGAGACGGGTAGCAGCAAGGGAAATCCCACACTGGCGCCCAGACGTGATATGCTGCTCGTCTGGGAGGATGACAGCAAACTGGGTTCGTTCTTACGTTTTACATAGTCAATTTTGCGTTCCTGAGTTTGCCCAAAGTTGAGGGGGCGTTTCTTCGCAAGCCCACGTTCATCGACCTGCGCAAGTCTCCACTACAACACGATGCCGTCTACAGAGGACGCCGACAGAAACGTGAGTGAGGACGACCTTTTGACGCTGGGTGCACTCGCGGATAACGCCACCAGTGACATAAAACCAGACGCTAAGCCTGCAGTCTCAGTCCCGGTAGACGCATCATTAGAGGGTGGTCTAGCAGAACTAAGAGTGGCCATGACCATGCTTCTTAACATACAACGAGAGCAGATGATGCGCTCAAGACCCACTCCTGCTGGAAGTACGCCCCCCAGGGACTTCCTAAGGCTCTCGCTTAGCGTTCCGGTTTTTTCGGGGTACGCAGATAGAAAGTCAGTTGCGATGTTCGTCTCGGAACTGCGGGACTACCAAGCTGCGTCGGGAATTGACGACGAAACCGTCTTCACCCGCCTTTTGCCGGTTGCACTGACAGACAGTGCAGCACTGTGGAGGCAAAGACAAACTAAATTCACAAGTATGTCAGATTTTGAAGCACGATTTAGGACGGAGTTCCTGCCTCCGGATTACAGCGTGCGGATTAAGGACGAGCTGCGCGCGCGCACACAGCACCCGGAAGAGTCACTTATTGAGTTTGTAAGGGCTCTCCAGGGCCTGTACGATATCGCCGACGCCGCGGCACCGGACGCGGAGAAAGTACAACGCGCCATCCGCCAAAGCCACCCGCGTTTCCATCCCCATCTCAGGGGACGTACCTTTACGAATTTAGACGAGATGGCACGGGGGGCGATCACCATCCAGGCCGACATCCTCGCGGAACTAAGATACCGACCCCCTCCACCGCAGAACATGACTCTGGAACCATCATTTGCGTGGTCTGGAAACGCACGTACACATAGAGTCGAGAGAGAACAAGACGATTCCAATCAGGCGCCCGTCCCCCGAACCCCAGATTCTTGTGTATACGAATCACGAACCCTAGATCCTCGTGCATACGAATCACGGAGGTGCAGCGGTTACGAAGGCACGCAATCACAACGCTACAGCCCCTCCATTGGTCAAGATGAGTTCTTGTCCTCTGGACCGGTAACGCGGAGCTTGGGAGAGGCAAAAGAGAGCGGGACACCGCACGAAGCCGACGGGCGGGTCACGCCCCGTTGTTTTCGATGCGACCAGCCAGGACACATACACCGGGACTGCAGCGAACGGCAGCGGCCGCCTCAGACACAGGGAAACGGCTACGGCCGGCGGTGGTAAGAAATTTCTACTCTCCGCCGGCCGCGTCAAAAACACAATCCACGAGATCGAGTCGCCGCAGCCGCCTCCGGGCCTCCCGGAGGCTCACACGGGCTCTGGGGACTGACGCTTTTCTATCGACCCTCGGTGGCCCTCCATCACTTTTTCTTCCTCATAACACTCCTCGTTGTGAGACTCCCGGCGTGTCCGATTTTCCATGGACACCCGGGCGCCCAGCTCACACCGTTCGCGGTGTTGAGACTCCCGGCGTGTCTGCTCGTGCATCGACAACCGGGCGGCCAGCTCACAACACTTTCCGTCATGAGACTCCCGGCGTGTCCGCGTTCGCGTCGACAACCGGGCGCCCAGCTCACACCGTTCGCGGTCTTGAGACTCCCGGCGTGTCTGCTCGTGCATCGACAACCGGGCGGCCAGCTCATAACACTTCCACTCTTTGTCGTGAGACTCCCGGCGTGTCGGCTTTCACACCGACACCCGGGCGCCCAGCTCACACCGTTCGCGGTCTTGAGACTCCCGGCGTGCCTGCTGTTGCAGTGACACCCGGGCGGCCAGCTCACAACACTCTCCGTCATGAGACTCCCGGCGTGTCGGCTTTCACACCGACACCCGGGCGCCGAGCTCACACCGTTCGCGGTCTTGAGACTCCCGGCGTGTCTCCTTTTGCACAGACACCCGGGCGGCTAGCTCATAACACTCTTCGCCGTGAGACTCCCGGCGTGTCGGCTTTCACACCGACACCCGGGCGCCCAGCTCACACCGTTCGCGGTCTTGAGACTCCCGGCGTGCCTGCTGTTGCAGTGACACCCGGGCGGCCAGCTCACAACACTCTCCGTCATGAGACTCCCGGCGTGTCGGCTTTCACACCGACACCCGGGCGCCCAGCTCACACCGTTCGCGGTCTTGAGACTCCCGGCGTGTCTCCTTTTGCACAGACACCCGGGCGGCTAGCTCATAACACTCTTCGCCGTGAGACTCCCGGCGTGTCGGCTTTCACACCGACACCCGGGCGCCCAGCTCACACCGTTCGCGGTCTTGAGACTCCCGGCGTGCCTGCTGTTGCAGTGACACCCGGGCGGCCAGCTCACAATACTCCCCGTCATGAGACTCCCGGCGTGTCGGCTTTTACACCGACACCCGAGCGCCCAGCTCACACCGTTCGCGGTCTTGAGACTCCCGGCGTGCCTGCTGTTGCAGTGACACCCGGGCGGCCAGCTAACAACATTCTCGGTCATGAGACTCCCGGCGCGTCTGCCTTTGCACTGATCCCCGGGCGAACAGCTTCCACTGATCCCGGTCCTACGCTACCCGAAGCAAGTGCATTTGAGTTGGACCCTAATGCGATTCCCTTTCAGCCAAAGGCCGGCCCGATCCCCAGCGTCAGAGCCGCTTTGAAGTTCTCAACACCAAGGATGGTCGCTCTGGATGGCCGGCCGCTAATGGACTCGCACCAGCCGACGGGGGTAGGAACAACCTCACTAAACGAGGAACCGATGTGCTCATCCCAGCTGTGAGTAGAATCGAATCTACACCCAAGTCTCTTGAACCTCGTATGACTGTGAATGTACTAGGTATACCAGTAGCCGCTCTTTTAGATACTGGAGCAAACATATCGCTTATTGGGGATGCTGTATTTGCGGAATGTAACAAGAGAAAGATACATCTTCGGTCAGCAAACGTGAAATTGCAAGTAGCATCGGGGTCCGTACTGCCTGCTGCCGGCGCAGTCAGGTTACGAATTTCTTTTCATGGTAGAAAACGAAGACAACGGTTCGTATACCTCCCAGAACTGCCGGTGCCCATGATCCTGGGTAGAGATTTTATTGCAGCAGAGCGGGTTTTGCTCGACTTTGCCCAGGCTGGATATTGGTTGGGTGGCGAAATGAACTTAACGCCGTTTACCAGACGGCAAGATTGTATTCGCGGCCAAGCGTTCCCGTTAAACTTTGCCGGGCAGATGCCTTTACTTCCAGACAGCGTGCTCAAAGCCGTGCAAAAGTGTTCCGGTGAAGACAAACAGAAGCAGCTCCAGCAACTGCTCGAACCCTTCTCGCCGATGTTCACGGAAAGACCTGGGAAAACCGATCTCCTACAGCACCGCATCGAAACCAAGGATGCACCTCCCCGGAGGTGCAATCCGAGACCCATAAGTGCTCACAAGCGCGAACTTCTTGATGCGGCGCTATTGGAAATGATCGACACAGGCGCAGTACGTCAGTCAAAAAGCCCGTGGGCTTCCCCGGTGGTCCTTGCTCCAAAGAAGGACGGCACAGCAAGGCTTTGTGTTGATTACAGGCGCCTAAATGAAGTGTCGGTCAGAGACAGTTACCCGTTTCCTAGTATTTCCTCAGTAATGTATGCCCTTGGAAACGCGACTGTTTTCACAACCCTCGATTGCAGCCGCGGATTTCTTCAAATCGAAGTTCATCCGGCTGATGTAAAGAAGACCGCATTCATTTGCCACAGGGGGTTGTTCGAATTCACTCGCCTTCCCTTTGGTTTGTCCAACTCTCCAGCCAGCTTTCAACGCCTAATGGACGTTGTCCTCGGTGACGCGAAGTACGAGTTTGCGATGGCGTACATGGATGACGTAGTGGTCTTTTCACGAACATTCGAGGAGCATCTCGTGCACCTTCAGATCATACTCGAACGAATGCGTCAAGCCGGCCTTACGATTCATCCAGATAAAGTCCAGTTGGCATCGCCTGTAATCAACCTTCTCGGATTTGTTGTGGATAACGGAACGCTGCGGCCGAATGAAGATAAGCTGCGCGCAATAACTGAGTACCCACCCCCTTATGACGTCAAAAGCCTACAGAGATATCTCGGGATGATTGCGTTTTATAGAGATTTTATTCCGCAATGCGCTGAGATAACTGAACCTCTGAACCGATTGCTCCGCAAAAAAACGAAATGGTGCTGGGGGCAAGAGCAGAAAACCGCATTCGCGTGTCTTTCAAGGGCTGTGACTGAAAACGCGTGTTTAAACCTGCCCGACTTGAATCATCCGTTCGTCTTGCAGACCGACGCAAGCGATTACGGATTAGGAGCAGTCCTTCTGCAGGAACATGACAGCGTTCTTCGTCCCGTAGCTTTCGCCAGTCATACGTTAACCGGAGCGGAGCGAAACTACTCAACAACCGAAAAAGAGTGCCTGGCAATTATTTTTGCGCTTAAGAAGTTTGACATGTACCTTGACGGCGCTTCGTTTAGCATTCAAACTGACCACATGGCTCTCTCGTGGCTCAAAGGGCTTCAAAACCCTGCAGGACGACTCGCTCGATGGGCCCTTTCGCTCCAGCGCTACAAATACACGATCGAGTACAAGCGTGGAGTGGCTAACCACGTTGCAGATGCGTTGTCCCGTGCTCCACTTCTCGGGCAGGAAATGCAGGTGGATCCCGACTTGGTGGCACTGGCCAATGCGGCGCCCATCACACCAGAGTCGCGGTGGGGAACCCTGGTGAGCAGAGAGGAGCTCCGAGCGGCCCAGCTGTCCGATGGACTTTGTCAGAAGGTGATGCACCAGCTGGCAGAAGAAAACTCAGCCGACGCTGGGAATCCCAGAGACTTGGACTCATACCTGCTCAGCAGCGACGGCATCCTGCTGCGATACATCCCCCAGGCGGACGATGGGTCCAGCGGCCCGCCATTCCGGTCTGTAATACCACGTAAACTGCGTAAGTCATTTATAAGATATATGCATGATCCCGCCTTGGCAGGCCACAGCAGTGGGAGCAAAACTTACGAAAAGTTGTCCCAAATTGCAACGTGGCCAGGTATGAGGCAGGATGTGATGAGGTACGCACGTAGCTGCCCGGTTTGTCAGAAGGCAAAACCCCGAGGTGGCCAACCACCAGGTTTAATGCAGTCGGTCGAAAGCAAGTACCCCTGGGAGTGTGTTGCCTGCGACGTTGTCGGTCCCTTTCCCCGTAGTCCACGCGGCAATCAGTATTTGCTAGTAGTGACCGACCATTTCACAAAATGGGTCGAAATGTTTCCTTTGCGCAAACTAGACTCTAAGAAAATCTGGGACTGTCTTCTCGAGACGTTCGCGCGCTTTGGCTTTGCCGCAACGCTTATTACAGACAACGCTTCTTATTTTGTTAGCAAGGTGTTCGTGGATGCGTGTAAGGCGCTAGGCAGACGGCACAAACGGACTTCGCCATACCATCCACAGGCGAATATCACGGAAAGAGTGAACCGTAACCTGAAGCAGATGCTTGTATCGCATACAGAACGACACAAAGACTGGGACGCGAAATTAGCAGAAATGGCATTCGCTACCCGCACAACAATCAACCGGTCCACGGGTTTTACTCCGGCCCAACTTAACTTTGGAAAAGAGCTCGTGTTTCCCCTGGGAAACGGCCTCCTTTGCACAGATCCTGCAAGCATGCGGCGCACAACCACGCAGTTCGCAGAAGATCTCCGGAAGCGTTTCACGGAGAACCTGCGTGAAGCTCGAGAGAGCCTCGACGTCTCGAGACTGCAACAGGCAAACCAGTACAACAAGGGGAGGCGAAATCTGCAGTTCAAGGTAGGAGATCTGGTACTGAGGCGAACTCATCCGCTGAGTGATCCTGCTAGAGGCTTCACGGCCTCTTTAGCAAAGAGGTGGGATGGCCCCTACCGTGTTAGTAGCAAGCTCTCCAACCTGTCTTATGAGCTGGTGCATTGTGAATCTGGTGAAGTGTGCGGGTCTATTCATGTCGCCGACCTAAAACCTTTCTATGAACCCGAGGAGGTAGATGTGTCGCAGGTTCCAGATGACGACTATCCGGACCACCTCTCGGAAGATACCACACCGTCTCTACCGCGGTACAACTTGAGACGGCGGTGAAGACGACCGGGAGTAGCACGAGTTCTAAGTGTATTATCTTCATGCCCTCTTCGGTGTTTTGGGGGGGAGAAGAGAAATGGTCCGCGCTCCCGCATGCACAGTGGGACAGGCATCTTTCGTGTGCGCGGCTACTTTTTCCTACCGCGCCATGGCCTCATGTTGTTTTTAATTTCTAGTTCCTCGTGCAGACAGCGGCGACGCAGCTCCCATCATCAGACCACCCCCCATGGCTGCATCGGTACTGTCCGGAAGTACTGACGTCGGACCCGTGCTCGCTCATCTGAGAAAACCCTTGCTGACCCAGAAGGAAGGCCCCCCCGAAGACCATCAAAGACCTCCTCTGTTTTCGTTTTTGGAAGGGGGGAGATGTGTGGGCAACCTGGCGATTCCAAGCGGTTGGCCCAGGCCGCCCCTCCGACAATCATAAGTGGTCATCTTGACCACGAGGGGGCCAAGGGCAACTGGCCACGCGAGCGGCGCTCCGCCGCTGATAAAAGGCCGTCGCAGCGGATGCGCGGGGGGCTGTTGGGATCGCGGCGCAGGCGATAGTGGTCATTAAATGTTTACGTGTTGTTGAACTGGTGTGCTGTGTCATTCTCCGAGACGGGTAGCAGCAAGGGAAATCCCACAAAGTTTAGAAAGGTCGTGAAAGCTAAATTAATGCGGTTTGTGCAGGCGAGTTATACGGCCAGGCGTACGTAGTATAGGTACCTAGTCGTAACGATCAGTCAGATAATTAAATACAATTTGTTAATTAACTTTTTAATTAGTGAAAATGAAAATATGGTTTCAATTAGAAACTTGCTGAGTCATTGAAAACCACAAAATCAACTCTTTTTAGGATATAATGCAGGGGTAGCATTTTACGCGTTCTGCAAAAACGCTTTATTTGGACGAGTTTCTAGGTTTCAGTTTCTTATCAGAGCTCATATCTGCACCCACGGTCCTGTTCCCCAGGGGCTTAGACATGCGCCTTGCTTCCCTCCATCCTACGAGGGAGGCGAGGGGGCGGCTTCGCACTGCGGCCACCGGGCAGCAGGACCGCAGGTGCAAAGATGCGCTCTGGTAAGAAACCGAAGTCTGGAAACGCGTCCAAATTGACCACTTTTTAAGAACGCCATAAAATGCTTCTCTTGTCTTATATCTTCACAAAGAAAGTTGATTTAGTGTGTTTTGATGACGCTTAGCAAGTTTCTAATTGGAACCATGGGTCTATTTTCACTGATTAAAAATTTCAGGAACATACTATACTTAAAGAGAGGCTGAAGCAATTTTGTATTTGAGAAAACACTTTTAAACCTTCATTTGACATCCAGAATCTCAAATATCAAAATTATTTGGTAATTTGATGAATCGAGGCTGCATAGAGTCATTTTTAAAACGCTGTGAAAGCACTTCCCTGGAGAGCGACGTCACAAAAGCAGCTTTCGAAATCTTTGCTCACGCATCTTCAGCGCCTATCAAAGCTATGCACGCGCATGCTATTTTTTAAAAGGGCAGAAAAATGTGTCACGACTGGTGCCAATGCGGGAGAATATACCTAGAAAACTTGCGATTGGACACGCGGCCCTTAAGCGACATACGCTAGGCGGCCGAAGGGTCTTCTTACAATGTCACTATTGGTAGGATGTTTTTTTGTGTTTTCTCACGTTTAGTTATATCTTTGTGGAAAACGAACGGGATATTCAGATTCGCGGGATAAAACTACGCTAGAATGAACCTCCATCTAGTTTTTTGAAAGAAGTCTGGCACATCTCTGTAATAAGCCGACTGATCATTACAAATTAGCCTTTTATACTATGCCGCCCTGGCCATATAACTCACGTGCACAGACTGCGTAAATGTAGCTTTTACGGCTTTTTAAAAAAAAAGTTTGTAAAACATACAAAAAAACACTCTGTAGAATGTCCCCCAATACGATACGATTGTATGGTTCCTTTCCCGCTTGCATTGTTCAAGATAGACTTGTGGACATCCAGCGTTTCATTGGAATGCTGGATGTCAGCGAGTCTACATCAGTGAGTGGTTTCAAAGCATGATGTTTGCACACCAGTAAGCTCTTATCCGAGGCTCACCAGGAGCACTAAGAGCAGAGGCAAAATGTCGTGACCTGGTAAATTTGGTTGCAGGTATTTATTTTTAGAAGAACTGCAAGCAGCAAAGCTTAACTTTGCTCAAAAGAAGATAATTAAAAATTTAATACTGAACAATGGTGTCCCTTGAGCTGTCAGACCAAACTCCCACTCTTGCCACTCAGGAGTTCCTAACTTGTGCGTAGAGGATCAGCACAACCCAGATTTGTGCTGCAAGCGCACCTGCAATATAAAAGTTGAATAAACATGAGATGAAATATGAGACGTTTACAATTCTCTGTAATGTGAAATTAGAGCACAGATACACAGATCTTGAAGAGGAGGATGGGAGGGTATGCCCCTCCTCCCCCTCCCCTCCTCCTCTTCTGCTCCCTCCCATTTGGCGGGAAATTTCCCCACTAAATTTAGCGGGTTACGTTTCCCACTAAATTTAGCGTGGAAATTCATGTCACATGACCTGAACACAAACGCAGTTTTCTCGCTAAAATTAGCGGGGAAAATGACGTCGCATGACCGTGTCACGTCATCCATAAAAGAATTCAGTTTCTCAGCTAGACTTAGCGGAAATATTAACGTCACATGACCGCAACATTAATTCAATTTCCTACCAAGTTTAGTTGGGCGGTTAGGCCGACAGCGACGCAGCGAAACGTGAAAACGGGTGCTAAGAGCTGCGCTAAAAACTAAATGCATCAGGTGAAATAAAGTGAACATACTGTAAGAAAAAGAAAAGAGAATCTAACATACTGTTCTCAGATCCTTCCTTTTGTCTGTTCTCAAATGTTTTGATTTCAAGAAATTTATATCTTTTTATTCATACCCAGAGAACCCCTCCCAGTTTCAGCATGAATGCAATAAATCAATGCAGACTAGACCTTGTAAACTATAATGCACATGAAAATGAATGTTTGCCACATAGTCATGTATAAGTCAGTGGCTCAGATCTCTAAATACATTTGTATTGAGGAACATTCTTGAATAAAACTTCTGGGCTTCGAATTCAACAGTTTGTACTTCCATAAGGAACACTGTATGGCACTGATTTTTTTTGTGACACATCAGAAAGAGCACAGCACTGTCATCCTTGCATACCTAACAAGAATTTGTATCTTTTTTAGCATGGCATGTGCTATTCTAATGACCATACAGCCTCCTTTAACAAAATTTCCTTTGTAAAGCTTTTTATTGGTTCTTATTTAACTCACAAGACAGATTCGGTACCTTGAATTCTCACTTGGCATCAACAGTTTTATATATTAAAGGGATACTACAACGAAATTTTGGCGCTCATTTTTTGGTCTATATGTGTTCAAAAGAGCAGCATCACATGAAACATACCAATATCTTGTTAAAAAAGTCTCGAAAAGGAATATTAAAATGAATTAAACGATTAGCAAAGAGCACCTGGTGGATGTCGCTAACGCCTCGTTTGTAATGCTCGTCTAGGAACCTTGACAGCTAGTGACGGAAGTTGTCTCGTCTCTGGCCACGACGAGAGAAGGGGGGAAGGAGGAACTCCCCTCTTCCCGAGAATCCCTTTTGTGTGTCGCAGAAGTCGCTATTGTCCCCCTAGAAGATTACAGAAGATTAACGCGTCACTCCAAATTCGTACAAAAGCAGCCGCTTCGGTGGCTGGAACGACTAGGCCATCCTCTCGACGTCAGCCTCGCCGTAGCTTTGCCCTTCTTGAGACGACCTACGTCACGATTGCGTTGGATGTCACGTGCTCTAAGCTGGGCCTTCTTTGAGCGCTTGCCAGAGTGGGCCGTTTATAACGAAAAATAGAGCCACCAGGATCAAAATACAAACGTGCGATTGTCATTTACGGATATTGTGGATCATATTCAACCTATTTTTGAACACGACGGGAATATTTCAAATTTCGTTGAAGTATCCCTTTAATGTAACAGCGAAAGACAAGATGTATGGACTTGAGTACGGCTCAACAAGCACAGATGTTGGGAAAAGTACTGAAGAAAACTCAAATGTCAAAATAAAAATAAGCTGGAATGTGGATACAATTATGGACATGGTCATGAATACAGTTAGCAGATTCAATATGAAGAATACGTGTTAGACGCACACTCAAAGAAACCTGTTGCATCTATATTCATGCAAATTACTTCGCAGAACCCAGCGCTGCAGTCTCGGGTGCGAGTTTGCTGAGTGAGTCCACTGAAAATGAGTGTAGACGGAAAAAGCAGTTTGATCTGCGACAATGAGCATTACATAGGCAAGTGACATGTCATTATTACAGTTACAGTGCTGAATGTTTCAAACTGCCAGTCGCATCATTCTGTGAGTTCCATCCGTATATTACAGGGTTTGGCTCTCTCGAATGCTTTGCGAGAAAAATTATGAACTGGAAATGTCTAGCGTAGTTCTAGAAAAACTACTTCCAGAATCCTATCTCAGCATCGTAAAGAATATAAAAAGTTTCTAGAGATAAGGTTAGTGCAGGAGTTGAATAAACTAAATACTTAGTTTTGCGAAACCATCTTGCTGTAGTAAACGTATAAAGTTCCCCTAGGTAGAGCTAGTCATTACAGATGATTGTGCCCATCGCATACCATAAAAATATATTTTTGCGACCTACAATATTTACAGACTCAACCAACTCTGAATAAGTGGAACACTTGGCACTAAAGATTGGTCTCACCATGACTGTCTGCAAACATCCACATGATAATTTCCATAAACCTACGTAGTTCAAGAAAATATTCGGAACGAGCTGTTTAAAACGCCATAACATTTTTAACACTAATAGAAAGCCTGTAGTGGGCCACAACTTAAGCAGTTTTTACTTCATTATGAAGGGCAATAACACATATGTGAACCTTAAAACTAGGCCTGCACTGAATTGCTTTCTTAAGTTGAACGTGCTATGCTCGGTTCAATATATTGTCTTTGCAGAGCTGACAATGTGCAAGTTCATTTTTTTTATATTTCACATCTCCCGACTGCTGGGTAGGGTAGGTACATAAGATTGATGACACCAACGTAACACAATGATTATTTTAAGAATTTGTTTGGGTATAGCACTAGCGAAGCCATCTGCGGGAAATTATTTCTGTGACTCCGTCGAACCTACATCCGCGGGCTTTAAGTTCACATGTGAATCATGTCTGCAGACTCCTTTTTGTAATTGGAACTCCATCCAACCCAAGATTTGAATATGTTTTTTGCATTTTAGGCTTAGTAGTGCTTTTGCTGTTTCACTTAAAGAATAGGTAAGAATGCTTATTTTGAGTAGCATACCTAACACCTGGTGGCACGAAGATTCCCTTGTCATGATGCTAATCGAAAGTGACAGGCAGGGAGATACTGTGATGCTCTTGTTGCTGTGATTACCTCCCCCATGGTCCTGGCCGGACCACAGAAGAAGATTGAGTTCAAGCTTGTGGCCACTAGGATCTCCAGATCTTTAGGCCACGCAAGTAGCTAAAAATAAAAACAAATCACAATCAAGTACTTGGCAGAGCTACATTAGAATGGCTAG
Source organism: Ixodes scapularis (assembly GCF_016920785.2). Lineage (NCBI taxonomy): Eukaryota > Metazoa > Arthropoda > Arachnida > Ixodida > Ixodidae > Ixodes > Ixodes scapularis. Next base: position 139,289,723 of record NW_024609857.1, read on the forward strand.
CATATTCTTTCGTGATCAGCACATAGATCTTTTTGTTTTTATACTTTGTACTTGTACCTATTAAAAAACTGCTCCTTCACAGCCACAGTCATAGTCACACCCCAGGACAAGTCCACACAGGCCTTGAAATGATGGGTGCCGAATTAAGGCGAATGATCAAATGCATTAATTTAACCCTCTTTCACCACAATCTGAGAGATTTCCGTCAAATATTCACATTTAACTCTAAAGACTATAAAAAAAAAACTACTACTGCAATGCAGAGCCGTATAGTGGGAGAGTTTTGCCAGTGGGTGTGGTGACGAAGGTGCCGGAGAGGAGGAAAGGAAGGAGAGCGCCGAAGGAGGGAGAGAGAAGGCAGCAAAGAGGAGACGACCGCCATTTTGACGCAACGCTGTTGGCGCGGAGCACTGTTGAGGCTACGCGTCGTCTGCTACTGGCTTATTTCATTTTTGCCTGAATAAAAGTTTGCATTTAAACATGCAGAAACATCGTTCTTTAGGTTTTTAAGCCACCGAGGAATAACACTATATTATTTTATTGCCAGAGCCTGCCAAATAAAAGGAAAGGGCAGGTGTCTGGATAGAAAGAGTTTAGTTGGCGCACCAAGAGGCTAACCAATAAAAATGGGTACTACTCTGCGCAAAAAGCCTAAAAAGCGTGGATCTCTACTTGACACTAACAGCGGCACACAGTATTTAGTTTACTGACTAAAGGGTACTAGATCATTATTTTCAGCTAACTAGTCAAACTAAATATTCTTCCCGACTTGCTTTTTAGGAAAATTTTTAAATTTACAAGAACTATTAAGACAACGGCTAAGAAAAAAGCAATGGCAAAACAAACAATCGAATTCGCCCGCTCTCCAGTAGCACGACATTTATAGAAGGCAGACCTGCAGAATGAGCAAGCAGTCTAAAAAAGAGTATGTCCTATGTACAATTTGTTTTCATGCTGCAAAGGAAGTGCTGGAAAGAGGTTTCACAACATTAACAAGATTTCTTGCAATCAGTTGAGAACAAGTTAGAGCAGTGAACTTGTCCTTGCCCCTGGCATAACGTTTTAGTGTTGCCCATGGAAACTCAAATAAATTTGTAAATAAAAACAGAAAAGACTAACCTTCATAAAAAATCTAACTTTCGCAAAGAAAAGTTATCTTGAACAAAATATGTGGGATACAGTTGTACAGCGTCAATGTCTGTGCTGAACCAATTTTGAGGCAAATCTGGGACAATAAAAAAAAAACGCCCGAGTACAATTAAGGGAAAGACAGAAAGGATGCATACCTACAACAAAAAAATTTAGAACGACCACGGGCAGGAACCTCTGGTGAGGCTCTCGGAGTGACTTCCTGCAATGAGCCTGCGCAGACCAGAGAACAAGATCGGTCAGAGCTTGCAGCCATAAGGTGCTTCATACCATGAAGTTCCAGAAGTAGCCGCAATTGGAAGCAAAGTGCATTTCATTTCTCTGCAGAATGGAGAGTTTAATAGCTAGTATGCATTCATAAGGTGATACAGTCACGAATGCAGATTTTTCAATGCAGCAGTATATCACAATTGTTAACCGTGCCGGGAAACACTAAAAATTGAGAGCATTATTCCAGACTATCTCAGTTTAAAGTTAACCACGGCAGAAGCTGCAAGCCATGTGACCTTCAATTTGGACGCCATGGTACCTCGAGCTTATAATCAAGTGTCACACTGTTTTTGCTGCAATGGCTTGTAGTGTCAAAAGTGGTCCAGCTTAAAGAGATGCAAAGTATAGACGTTTGTGAGTGGGGCCCTGACCTAGTCTGCAGCTACATTGCGAGGTAGGACGTTCCAACCGGGATGTTTGCTGCCTGTAACCACACGACCAGCTTGTGCACAGCGATTGTTCGAGCCGAGTACATGTCCTCGACAGTGCCGTTATTTGACAAGTAGTTTTATGAATGTTAATTATGAGTGACTTACAGAGAGACTGCATCTCAACGACTAATGACTTGGGATACCTAACTGAATACTGATATATTAACTAAATGCAAAACAATTACCTGGCAGGCATTAAATTTTTCAACAGGGTGGGTCGACTCCGCATTAAGTTGAAGGAGTCCATGCGTCAGACACGTAGCCAGGATTTTGTTTCAGGGGGGGCCCACTCATGACAAAATGCTGTATGAGGGGGAGGGGGAAGAGGAGGACACATGCAAAATGGAAGATTTCGGAGAGGGAGGGGAAAGGGGGGGCCCGGGCCCCATGGGCCTCCCCCTGGCTACGTGCCTGCGATGCGTAATAGGACAATACAAACAAAAATATGCCTTACAATTCCTTTTGCACCCCCAAAATGATGTGTTTTTGAAGGTAAGATACACAATGTTCTTGATTCAGAAAGTGCCTCAGCTGTACAAGTGCATATGCAGTAAGGGCACTCGCCAAGCCTATTCTCCTCAGCTCTGTGCAGGTTAAGCTAAGTTAGAGTATAGAAGTACACGCTCACCGACAACATGAGAAAGGCAGGGAGAAGTCTCCGTTGTTCCACCACCAGCCCGTCTGCTACCTTCGATGACGTTTCAGCGCCTCATGAGCCTGGAGCGAGCACATCTGTCCCAAGTGGGGTGAAAAGCACAAGCACGTGCTGGAGGACGCCCAGCCATTCTCTTTTTGTCATCGGCTATTCTACATATTTTTAGTATGACATATTTTTAAGTGAGAAAAACTATTGCAAATATGCAGTTCAACTTTGACCATAATACAGAATTCTGGTAAAGATAACAGTTGCCATTCACCATTATCCAAATAAGTGCTCCCACCTATCGGAACATCTACACATGTGGTGCGTGAGTGGGTTCAGGACTGAGAGGCTAGAAAACAAAGCGCTCACAAGGCTTGTCTGGCCCTTCCAACCACGTGGGTACATTCGTCGCAAATCCCCAATTTTTAGACAAAATGATTTAGATTGAGCAAATCTTGTCTACGCCCGAGGTAGAACATTGAATTGTGATTCCCGCATATTGTGCCAACCATCCTTCAACCTGCGGTACCACCTGCAAATGAACTATGTTGTGCTGCGGCATGGCATCCATGCTGCCTGCTTCAGAGGAAAACCACTGCTCGTGTTGAAGACGACATCCCACAATGTACAGGCAACAATGTTTAACGAACAAAAACAAAATTGATATCATTCAATAGACACAGATAGGCTCACAAAGTGTCGACACCATGATTGTTGTTGCTGGTTTTACTCTTGCATACAAACAAAAGTGACTTCCTCTTTCCTCAGATGTACAGTAAAACCCCCTTATCTTTGTGGCCCCTATTTCTTCTCGAATCGGTCACAGAGGACATAATCGCAGCCACTGAATTCCGCAAAATTAAGGGCCGCAAAAATTAAAGGTTCGCCAACATTAAGGGGTTTACTGTTCTTCCGTGTGTCACATGATGTTAACATTTCAAGGAGGCTGAAGGTATTGGTTTAAGAAAAAATTGACCTATGAAAAAAATGCCCTTCTCCAGGTTAGGCACGCAAGGTTCTTTTGCACTACGTATAAGGCGGCAAGTTTGTTTCGGCAGAGCTTTTGGTTAAACGGAGTCACAAAAGTAGCTATAATTGGCGTCATTTATTTTGTGCTGCATTATAAAGCTAGAGTAAATTCCACAGCGCTTCGGCACAGCACTGTTTGTTGCGAGAGCATGTGTGGTTTAGTGTTGCATCCCATTTGCATGATCTAGAGAAACTAGCGCTGACAGAGTTGGAGCACTCCAAATAATAACAGCCGACTGTAGAAGCATTGAGAGATGCACACATGCGAACTGTGCATTTCTTTAAAGTAGGTTCGAGCAAAGGTAAAAACAATATGTATACTTACAGCGGCCATACTTGCCTTTCCCAAGCATGACCACTTTTCCCTCGGTAGCACCATCCAGTAAGAAGCACCAGCAACACGCCCATGAGACGCCGTCGACTCCTGGATTGAATGACGACCCGCCTGATGTCTTGGAAGGAGATTCGGAACACTGCTTTAGGCCAGATGTTTTATCAGGTGGGGCAGGGACTAAAAGTAAAAATAAACAAATTTATCTGAAGTGCTACATTCCTATAGCATAAACTCTAGAATAACAGTATTTTTTTGAGGTCAGTGATGCGTTTTAATTAAACACAAATGGTTGGTTTATTTGATGAACCAGCAGCCCCTATTTTGCTTAAGTGTAACGCAGTGTGTAACGTTACGTCCGACGGAACCCGAAATAAAAATTAAAGTTACGCCCAACGTAATTGTCAAGCATTCGAGTTGCGTCCGACGTAACCCAAAATAAAAATTAAAGTTACCGTATTTACTCGAAAATAGGTCGAACCCTATTTATTGGACTAACCGAGAATAAAAAAAAATTCAAATATAGGTCGACCTTTTTTTTATTTTTAAGAACAGGGGAAATTTTGGGCAAAAGAAACAAACCTTTATTTACATCACTCTCAGCTAAATCACGGGGCGATGCCAAAAACTTAATCACCGTCAGAACTTCTGGACATGTCATCGTCGTCCGAAGCTTCGTCAGCTGGGTAGACATTTTCGCAAATTCGCAACAATACTTCACTGACACCGTTGTAAAATGACGATAAGAAGAAGGTGCGAAGCGACAAAAGACAAACTACAAAGACGGAAGCAAAGCCGCCATGTCGCCATGAGCAACACGCGAGCCGAGCCGCCTCAAGCAACTAACAAAAGTAACTTTTTTTTTCTTTTCTTCTGCGCGTTTGCGAGGATGGAGGGCAAAGTGCATTGCGCATCGCGTTCCTCTCCTTCCCCGTTGCCCAGCAAGGGGAACGCTAGAGGCGCGATGGCGAAATCCGACGCCCGAGGGGTGCACGCGATAGCGGCACCGGCCACCGCGGGCGGCGGTTCATTTCGGTTGTTTACCAAACGCTTTTTGAAACAAGAAGCGGCGCGGCTCTACGGCAACGCCGGCTCGGTGACTCGATAGCTTCATGCCTCCGGTAGGGTCGCAAAATTTGGTCGCGAATGTAGGTCGAACTTCTTTAATCACGATTTCAAAAAAAAAAGGTTGACTAATATTTGAATAAACACGGCAGCCAGCCGCGCGACGAGACATATTATGAAAGCGATTGGTGCGAGCGACCAAGGCGATGAGCGACGTTTTCTAGAAGCCCAAGAGCCGAGCGGCGCAAGCAGCGAGTGAGAAATCTTCGTCGCTCAGCGCCGGCACTCGTAGCTTCTCGCCGTCGCTCGTCTCTTTGATCGCTACATAGCTTACATGCCGTTCAGAAAGGCGCTCTAAGTGCTTACCATTGCATTGGGGCCAGCCTTGCATCCAACCGTAACCAGTCTTGACTTTTTTTAAAGCAGCACAGGTAGAAGTTAACATCGTACATACATCGTTTTCAAGCATGGCTCCTCGTTCATTGCTCGATTTACATTTTCGGTAAATGACAAACCGCAATGAAGCACAATTATTCTAGTTCAAATTGTCACGAAAACTTGGCACGCATGCTTACACTGTAGCGCACCTAAAGTAATTTAAAAGTAGAACGAAAACGGGACGAGATTCGCTTACCGCTTCACGGATCCTAGGCCTTCGGATCCTAGGCCTGACGGCCGAAATCGGAAGTCGCCTGCGGTCCGGCGATCGGACGAATCGAGCCGGCCTGACCCACGCTGACCACGCCTGGTTGAACTATGAGAGGCGCCGTCGAGTTGAGAGCCAGAGACGCAGTAGAAACGGACCGTAAAACATCTGTCCCGTAAAACGCAGAAGGAGCCAGCGACGCCAAAACCGCTACGTCGCCATCTCCGCGACGACCGGAAGCGTGGAAGCCGGGAAGTTAGAAAAGGCGCGGCAGCGGAAGCCACTGGGCGGAAGCTTTACGTTTCGGTTTCGCTTTTCTCCGACGCCGGCTACGGCTGCGGGCTGGTGGCTTTGCGGCTGGTTGCGACGACGCGAGGGGCCAAGAAAAGACGCCGAGTTGGCCAAGTACGAGTCACGGCCCACGATACGAGCAACGGGCCGTTTGCCGCTGTCAACCGGCGATGCGGTATCCGCGGCTTGGTGTCACGATCGGTTTGTTGCCGTGCACGTTGAATCAAAGCTCGAAGTTATGCAGTTCCGTTCCGGCACCAGCCGCACCACGTTTTCCGGTGCATCGCACGTGGACGCCTTTCGAAGCATTCAGTGAACGTAAAGATCGTGCCCGCTGTCTTCGGTGCTGTGGAAGAAGTTGGGAGACGGAAGAAGCATCAAAACCAAGGCGTTTAGGACTCCGGGCCGGGCCGCCGGTTCACTCTGAACGAGAGGCGACGTGTGTGTGCACGCTTTGAGGAAGCCTCCGCGTTTCGCCGCGCTAGACCTCGCCGATCGCGACCGGACCAACCGTACCCCGAGTCCGAGAGGCTCTTGCGCAGCCAGGAACGGCACCGAGGTAGGAGCTGCTCGTTCTGCGCTACCATGCAGTGCTCGCTCGGAGCTCTCGGTGTCATTCGTGCTTGCACTGAAGCCTTTGTGACCCCTTAGGACGCGCAAGTCGTACTTCGCAAAGGTTTGGACGGGGCCGCCCTCACCGAGCAGCTCCGCTATATTCCGCTTACTTATGATCGCAATAAAAGCTTGCGTTTGTTCTCGGAAAAAAAAATTGCGGGACCGCTCTCCCCGCCGCCGACGAGGTTGGCCGTTGCCATGTTCTCAGCTGTTCACTCGCTCCCGCAGCGAGCTCCTTCCGATAATCCTCCCCGTTCCAAAATGCGATGCGTTTGCGCATTATGTCGTTTACATGGCCGCATATTGAATGCGGCCACTGGATTCAATGCGACTAAGTCGCATTTATGTAAACGCGGCTCATGTTCTTTTTCGGCATGTATGGTGTATGTAACGATACCGGTGGTGAACGCTGGACGTTTTGTTGGAAGATGGCGGTCGTCTTTCTGCATGTATGATCCGGTTATACCGGTGGTCCTGTGATATAAGCGTTTTGTGGGAAAGATGGCGGTCGCCTACGACATCGGACGCAAAATCATACCAGCCACACCGAATCATATCGGCAAGCAAACTGGCTGCCAGTATAGACAGACCCGGAGCCATAGCGGTGCCGGTATCTCCAGTTATGCAGAACGCCAAACCAAACTAGCTACATGCATAACACGAAGAAATTAATGTGGTGTCATACCAGAACTGTACAAGCAGCAGGTTTGTTTCTTGTACGTTTTTCCAATAGGGAAGGAACTTTTGGGACTACGTAATAATGGTTTTCAACTTCCAGGAGCGTGTAATCTATTTTTCTATATTATAAATGTGACCAGTTTTTTATCCAGCATTGCCCACGGATGTTTGAAGTTGCAACAAGTTTCCATGTCACGCACATGGAGTGCTAGGTCAAGTTGCTAAACTGCATTTTCACATATGTAGTGGGACTACTATACAGTGAATCGTCATGACATAATTTTGCTGTTACATCCAGCATCGTTAATAATAGAACGACATGAAAGTTTAGGACTACCCTCCATCCATTTGGCTGCCAGTTTCCCATCCACCAAGCACTCTCCAGTTGGGCAACCAACAGAATCAATGGAGCGTAATGGACACTTATTCTTCATGTTTTTGCGAGCTGCTAGCTCGAGGTTCACGACCATGCCTGTGAACATTGCACGCTAACGTACCACAATACATGCGATAATCCATATGCTTACAAACAAATTCTCAAGCTATAATCTCAAAATATAAAAGACCATACATAAGTATATTTATTTTACTTCTTATCTGTTACGGTACGCATTGCATCGTCGCTCCCCTTGTTGATTATTTTCTGCCTCAGGTTTAAGCAAAGTACCTTTTTGGTACAGAGTTGGCTTTACTGAGCAGCATTTATTTCTACAGCATTCGTTCATCACCCTTGTCAGCCTCAGTGACGAGGATGACCACAGACTTGACAGAACATGCAGGGGATTCTTGACCTTTTGTTTCGCTTATGGCCTTTGTGCCGTCGTCCTTATCAGTGTCAATGACAAAAGTGGCGGTCGACCTGACGGTCATACGATGCCACATTTCTCTTATACACCGTACAATTGTCATTGGAAGTCTTCATATAATGTCCAGTCTATAACCAGTCAATATGAAACATCAACTGCTTTTCCAATATCTGCCTTTCCCGGCAGTACATTCAAGGTGCAAACACTTGAATGTCTTAGAAATCGAGGCAAGCCTGATTAACTATATACATAGTGTTATTTTCATTAGAACGTTACTCGTGCGCAATATGAGTCTATAGTATTGATGAGGTGTATTTTTTACATCCACAAGGAAAGCACTACAAAGCGAGCAACATTGTGAATTTCAGTGTTGAACTTGATCGGTAAACTGACATCTGCCGTCAGGTAGATGACTGTCAGGCCGATAATTTCTGTCCAGTATAAAGCTCATCGTATGTTTCCAAGGGCTAGTCAAATAACCAGTGGTACTTTTTTTTTTGTTGTTGCATGGAACGACATAGACATTTCAGTTGAACTGAGTTCTTCTCGACATTATGCAGAGTGTCTCAACACACGTCTGCACTCTTAGTTCATTTCTTGTCTTTATATTTCCTCCAGTCACTGCATGGGGTTATTTGTAGTGATTGGAAGGATTCCCTTATGTGTGAGTTTCTGTATCTTCTTTGAAAAGAGTGAGTGAACTGTATCTTCTGCCTCATACTTGTATATGAAACATTCATTTTCTATTAAGGGAAGTGCATAGATACTTTTATGGGACACTGCCTTCTGTAGCTGCCGTGCTGAAAAGTAGTGTACTGGCCAACCAGGGAGGGGGACAGGAATATCCCCAGCTGCTTTAAGGAATACGCTGAGGTGCAAGTAGCACTCTAGTGCATCAACCTAGAAATTGAGAGGTCTCGCTATATGGCGTGCTGGCTGTTTACATACTCATAATACAAAGGATGCTACACTGCTCAATTTTTGATTGGAGTGTCTCCAGCTGGTCTAATCACCTTTATCAGTAAGGGTTTTGGGGGAAGAGCTTCTGACAAAGCCTGTGTGGAAAAGTCACCCGTCCTAAGTAAGTTAGAGAAGTTCACGCGACTATGTAATGGTGGCCAAAGGCTTTCACGTTGATACAGAATGTAACAAGCTAGGGTTAGGTGTCGTGCAGCCACCATTCCTTTGCCAAAGTTTTGGCTGCTGATGCCAAATGGACTGCAAGTGTCGCCCGAGCAAGGGTTCACAAAGAGAGGGTTATTCAGCGTCTGAAGGTTTTCAAGGTCTTTAAGGGGCCGATTCCCTGGGAAATGTTGCAAGCTGTGGACAACTCAATGACCGTGGTTGCAGGAATCATTAATCTTTCTTCACCAATTCTGTCACAGGATAGGTGGTTGCAGGAATCATTAATCTTTCTTCACCAATTCTGTCACAGGATAGGTTTGCATAGATGCTGAATAAACCTGCAGTCCAAAAATTGTTTAACTGTTCATCCTCAGTCTGTCTATGAGGAGAGGATGGGCCTCTGAGGCGTGATTATGGGCCGCCTCAACGCAGAAGGGCCTGCCTTCAAGGAAAGGGTGGAATGGAAAACTTTCTGGAACGCCCGCGTCAATAGACCGATCTCACCACGAGTTGTGCGACGCCACCGCTGCCGCAGTGCATCCTGGTACCTGTAGTTCTCCCCAGTTTTCCGGCCTCGTCGATGCGCATTGTACGCCCGGCGTTTGGAAGTTTTCGGGTTAGCACGAGACTTTTAGCCAGGTGTGTTTACTCATGGTTTTCAATCGGTGGCTTTACATGGTTGTATGCCACGGAGTTATAATAACACCACCAGGCAAAAAGGCCTCGGACATTATGTCTTCCCGCAAGAAAGAAGCATGGCAGAGAAAGGTCAACAGAGCCGGACAGAGCGGCAGGAAAAATAGCGTTTTACGATTTGTTTCGCGATTTGCTTCATAATTTATATCCAACCTGTTGCACGTCAGCTAAAATGTGTAAGATTACAGGGCACGAGACATAGAGCGTGCCGAAGTGTTCCGTATGCTGGAATCTCTCTGACCATTTGCTCCGTAGCGGTCTATTCGTTGGTCTATCTCAAATAGGACCTCCGCACTGCTTTGTGGAGGCCGTTTTTAATACACTTCTTGCTCAGTGTACTTTGGTGGTTATAACTGTTATTGCGACGACATGTTTCAAGCACAACCGTGCTTCAAAAGATTAGGACAATCACTAAAAAAGAGCAGCGATTCCCGATATGCACCACTCAAAATAAAACAACCTTTCCGGAAGCAGCCTTCATTTTTTTTCTCATACACACGTGAAAAGATTACATAATGCAATTTAGAGGTGCAACACGTACTTACCGCCAAAAATGTAACAAACAAACCTCATTCATTTTGTGGTGGTCTATTAGGCTGGTATTACTGATCCATTCTGCATTAGCACCAGTCGAGACCGCAGAAAAAAGCTTCCCCCGTCGGGCGACTGTTAGCGTTCGGATCTTGCGCAAAAAAAAAAAAATAAAACTAAATAGAAACTGTGCACGAAAAATCATCTCCACCCCAAGCTTTCAGGTATCTGGCATGGTTGCTTCTTTTTGATAGATGCCAATTATTACGGCGCGTCAGGCCTGGCCTTTCTGTAGATCAGTTCTTTGTGTGAAGGCTTCTCCCGCCGTTCATCTGTACTCTGTCGCACAGGCTGTCAACCAGAATGAAACAACTTTTAGAAAACTATCGCTCACCGAGAAAGTCTTTTTAACTCTTCTTACTTGATGGCTGATTAAACGTTAAGCACAAGACTGAGCACCACCAAGCTCAGTTTTTTTTATCACATTTGATGCTGTTCCGTGGTGCTACACCGAGCCAATGGTCCCTCATATTTTGTTGTTCTTTGCTATTGCACTAGATGTTCACTTGTTTGCAAGGTAATTGAGACGTCCGAGGAGTCGGAATGCTCAAGTAGTAACGCCGTTTTTTTTTTTTTATTTTTTTTTCCGCGGCCGCAGTGGGATTACCGCGTGAACGGCAGTGGGCTCACGCGTTCACGAAGACGAAGAAGCAGACGACGACGAAGCAGACGACAAGGCGATTCTAAAGCGATAAGACGACTGAAACTGCTTTTCTGCACTTGCTGAGGAAAGTAAAGCATTACAAACAACACAATTTTATGAAGTAAAAACATGCAAGATAATCAAGGTGATACCGGGGCGTGCCAAATGATAATCTATGATGATGTACGTATGCGCAGCCGTATGTAGCCGGGAACGGATGACTACAAGTAGCATGGCGGCGGCACCACTTCCGGAATGCGCGCGCCTGCGCAGTTCGCTTGGTGGCATCGGTCTATTAGGCGCGAAAGCACAATGGCCTGCTGGCGGTGGCGCAGACGGGCGGTGGTCCCAACTCGGTGGGTCCCCTCAACGAGGTTGAGAGCCAGATTCTGGCCATCGTCAGGAGGAAGTTGTCAAGGGGCTGCTGTGTCTGCGTCCCAGGCAGTCCCTTCGGCCGTCCTCCGAGTCCTCAACGAGAAGCCCACTTTGCGTCGTTGTGAAATCGCCGTAATAGCGCAATAAATGAAGGCACATAGAAAAGACAAGAACACTGTGCAGTACTGTTAACGCAAACGAGCGATCGCAGGTTTTCTTTCTGGTTTTCTCTTAGAATTTAAAGGCTCTTATGAAAACTAGTGTGATAGAAAGTGCTCATTTGGTGCACTAATAATCCAATGTCGTGTACCGTGTCGCACGTTGTACATAAATCTCGGCAGCTTTGGAGCCTCTGAACACCGACCCTTTGTGTGATAGGACTCCAGTCTGCTGCAAACTACAATGTGCACAAATTCTTTGTTCAACCGGAAATATATGCGTTTTATATTGAAACATTTCTGCCTAACCTGCAAGAAAGAATGAATGCTGTTTCATGTTGAGGAAGAACTACCTGTTTTGTTGCAATGCAGTAGAGGGGCAGCAGTGATCACAGTGAATCTGCTTTGCAGCCCCCACTGCCAGCAGAGCTGCTCTACCTAGAGGAGTCTGGGGGTGCCTCCAGAGAAGCCTCTTCAGCCGGCCAGCCAGCCAGCTGCTTCAGGAGGTGGACCGCCGGCTGTTGATTGTGGTGAATAGACTCACTCCCGTGTTCACAGGAAACATACGAGTTCGGTAATTTTTGCATGCATCGAGAAAAGCTACCCAATGGCTTTTACGTCTCACTCCAATGAAATGAATGCAAATGAATCTGCCAGCTGAATCGAGTTGACAGAAGTGGTGCTGCCACACGTTAGAGCGGTTTGGGACGTGCATGAAGGTAATGTTTGGTTCATGTTAAATTTATAGAGGGTTAACTGTTTGTTTCCACACTGATATTGTGTGTTGCTAATGGCCCGTTCACACTGGGAGCTGACCCGCAAAGCAGTCCAGAGTGTGAGGTTAAAGAGGTAGTGAATCAAAAGTTAAAATATACCTTTCACGTTCAGAAATAAGTTAACCATGATCAACTCTATCTGCTAATGACAATCGCACGCTTGTATTTCAAATGGATGGCTGTATAACTCATTCTAAACGTTCGATTGTGGCGAGTGCTTCAAAATCAGCCATCGAAAAACGCGATATACACCGCAAAACTTTGCGTGAATGGTTTGACGTGCGAAGACCCATCTGCATAAACACGGCAGAACAGGCGTAAAATGCACATGGTGCAATTCTGATCATGATTTTTCACTTTGCATGCACATGTTTCAAACTTTAAGAAAAGTGTGGATGAAAGCCACAATGCTTGACAGCTGTCTCCTTGCTGCCCTGGATCCCCCCAGGACACAGCCACAGAGCTGCCTCCCAAGACAACAGAGGGACGAGCCTACTATAAGGGACATCCTTGACGTACAGAGGGCAGTCCTGACTGCACAGCAGGAAAATGCGGCAGCCATCCATCAACTGCTTGGCCATTGCAAGTATTGTACTCGCTGTTTATACTGTCGTGTGGTGGCCCATTATGACAAGAAGCAAACTTTGTCCCCATTATTATATGCAAGTTCACAATGTTTCATTTGCATCATTCAGTGGCAGCAAAGGGCACTCTATAGATTGCCAATGGTCTATACAGCATTCTACTTACGGATCTCTAAATAGCACCATTTTGTTTGTCTGTAGCAGAAATTACACAAATCCGGGTGTATTGCCATGCGCGTGGCCAAATGGTTACCGTGCTCGGCTTTCACACTGAGGGCCCAGGTTCGATTCTTGGGAGCAACGCAGCTTTTTGTTATTTCTGTAAATGTCGCATTCTGGTAAATTCAAGAACCCTGTTGCTTGTTCGAGGTCCGAATGTCTTATGTGCCGAACCTTCTATGGCGATTGTTCCAGAAGGCCACGCATGTATATAAGGGGCTCCGTGTGGCAAGCCAGAGTCTGTTTTTCACCAGCGCTCAGTCCTGCTGTTATGCCGTGACATTTTGGTGAGGCGACGAAAACTGGAACTAAAAGTTTAATGGGGCGAACTTGTGCTCAAAACACAGAAGAAAAGGCTACCATCGCAGGCGTCAATGGAGGCGTTATAGCAGGATTGAGCGGCAGCGTAACAGCAGGATCGCGCACTGGGGCAAGACCGACTCCGGCTCGCCATGCGGAGCCTCTTATGTGGACGCATGGGCTTCTGGAACAATTGGTATAGAAGGTTCAGCACACAGAACATTCTGACCTTGAACAAGCGACAAGGTTCTCAAATTTACCAGAATGCGACATTTACAGAAATAGCAAAAAGCTGCGTTGCTCCCAGGAATCAAACCTGGATCATCCGCGTATGAAAGTGGAGCATGGTAACCATTCGGCCACGCACGTGCTCACACCGTCATGCACTTGGCAATATTACTTGATTCAGCAGGGCGAAGATACGAGCTTGAGCGGGTGGTCTGTACACCTTCTTGACGGAGTTGTTGTCAGCGTTCTTTTTATTTGTGCTGCAGGCGAAAGCACAATTTTATCCAGCTGATTTAATTCCTTATAGTGCAACATTGCATGCTTACTCGCACAATTAAATCTAAGTATTGCCCGAAATCATTGAAATTATGTGAGTTTGAACTGTGTATGATGGCCGAGTGTTTCATAATGCTCGCTTGCCAGAGCAGACGGCGCACAAAGGGAAATTTCGACATAGCACACCTGTCCAAGGATGTTTCTCCTTACACTTTGACTCATGTGGCCTATCCTGCTTGTACAAGCTACATTGAGATAGTTTTTACGAAGTAGCAAATGAGCACATCAATGCAGGTTGACAACTTTATATTCTTTAATCAACTCTCTACTAGATTGTTTGTGCTGGAATTGATTGAAAAATCACACTTTATTAACCTGTTATAAAATTGTATTTGTGGATTGGCACAAAAAAAAGGAAGTATTTCTATGTTGTGCTGCTGACAAAAGAAACAAAATAATGGACCATGGTGTGCCATTAACAACAAGCAGACAGGTCTTCACAATTCTTATATTTACATAAATTGTCATATTTAAACACAATGACTACGCACAAACGATTCATTGAGCAAGTATGAACCAAACATTAGAAAATACACAGAAACTACAGGATTAGATCAATACACAGATTATACCAGTAGCCACAAGCAATGCCAACATAGCTAAAAACAATACACAGGAACTACATGACATCACAATAACTCTATGCACTTGTCTGCTTAGAACACTAGGAGTGTTTATTGAGAAAAAAAGCATAATGTACATTGCACAATAGTGCCTCTTTGTACAAAGGATGCACTGAATCTTACAAAGCCCACGTAGCTATAAAGTTACAAAACAGTATATCATTAGGGCAAATTGGCAGAATACATTGGTTTCACAGAGTTCAATTGATTTTTTGCATTGTACATCTCTTTTCAGGCCGCAGGGGTGCAGGCCTCAGCCCTAAGCAGACTTGCGGATTGTTTTGTCGGTCACACTGATGACTGGCTTACTGGAGTCGCAACTTTAGCCGGCACTTTGCCCAGTATTTACAGCGCCAAAAAACGACAGGACAAAGACGAGAGTAAACAGGACGAGGCGCACTCGCAACTAAAGTTTATTTAGGAAAAAACACATAATATATAGGCCGTTAAAAATGCCTATTCATCCCATCAATCCAGAAGACCTCTTGATAAAATCAAGCTCTTTCCTTGAGAGGGCAAGGGAAGGCTCGCTAACGCATTCATCTCCCTTTGCTCTATTCTCAAACGCCTCGTGCACTTCTCGGCATATTTTATCTTTGTATTTCGCCAGAACCTTCACATCATGCAGAACTGGTGAGCACGGGCAGCGACTGCAATGAACAGCTAGGTTACCAGACGGGCTTGCTCTCATAGCTGACGCATGTTCCCGTGCACGATCATTGACACATCTGCCAGTCTGGCCGATGTACACGGAGCCGCAAGTCAGCGGAATTTCGTAAACCACTCCGACGGCACACTCAGCATATTTGGTTTTGTGTTTTGTGCCGCACTGCCCCATGTCTGTCTGGGGATTATTGATTCTACGGCACAAGCGTGCCATCTTTTCCGGAGCTGAAAATACTACGGGTACTCTAAACCGCTGTGCAACTTTCTTTAAATTATGGGACATGGCATGCAAGTACGGAATAATTACCGGTCTCGTTTTTGGCTTCTCTCTTGCCCGATTAGTTGCCCCTTTGAATTTTAGAGCGCAGCTCTTAGGGGCCCGTTCCCGGCTTGAGCGGCGTCGGCGTCGCCGTCGGCGTAACCAAGGTCATCCCAAGGTCACGTGGCCCCAAAGGTCATCCCAAGGTCACCCCAAGGTCACGTGACCCCCCCCCCCCCCGGTCACGTGACACCCCCAGGTCTCGTGACCACCCCCAGGGTCACGTGACCCCCGCCGAGGTCACGTGACCTCGCCGATGACGTCAGTCAGTGATGACGTCACCGGCATCCGCATCGTCATCAGTGATGATGACGATGACGATGCGGATGGCGGTGAGGTCATCAGTGACGTCACTGATGACGTCATCAGTGATGATGACGATGACGATGCGGGTGCCGGTGACGTCATCAGTGACGTCACTGGTGACGTCAGCACTGATGATGACGATGACGATACGGATGCCGGTGAGGTCATCAGTGATGATGACGATGACGATGCAGATGCCGGTGACGTCATCAGTGACGTCACTGGTGACGTCAGCAGTGATGATGACGATGACGATGCGCATGCTGGTGAGGTCATCAGTGACGTCACTGATGACCTCATCAGTGATGATGACGATGCGGATGCCGGTGACGTCATCAGTGACGATGACGTCATTGGGGAGGTCACGTGACCTCGGCGGGGGTCACGTGACCCTGGGGTTGGTCACGTGACCTGGGGGTGTCACGTGACCTGGGGGTGTCACGTGACTTCGGGGGGCATCCGCATCGTCATCATCACAAATGACGTCATCAGTGACGTCACTGATGACGTCATCGACAACCGCATCGTCATCGTCATCATCGCTGATGACGTCATCGGAGTCCACATCGTCATCGTCACTGATGACGTCATCAGTGACGTCACTGATGACATCATCGGCATCGTCACGTGACCCCCCCCAGGTCACTTCACCCCCCCAGTACTCTTCCCTCCTCCTCCTCAAGAGCTGCGCTCTAATTCGGTGTTACAGGGAGTTGTAAACGGCTTTCACTTTTTTTTTCAACAATCCTTCTGCAACCTCCGTCAGGCATCCTTGTGGGAAACCTGCTTTCTGCAGGCGTGAAATCTGTAGATTAAAGCTGTCTTGCACAGAATGTTCACAAGATCGTTTTAGGGCCATCTCCAAACACGTGCTAGCAATGCCCCTTTTTACCAATTTTGAATGGGCAGACTCGTACGGCAGGATGCATTTCTTAGATCTTGGCTCGTACGCCCAACATATGTGACTCTCCAGAAAGCGTAGTTTTAAGTCAAGGAACTGCAGTGTCCCTTCTACCGGCTTCTCGTGCGTAAACCTCAGACCTCCAGAACACGAGGAAAACACATCGAGCATCTGGGTTACAACGCCATCCAGCGATCGCTCTGCCAAGTCGCTGAACACAAGGTAATCATCACCGTACCTATAAATCTTTATGCTGTTGTCGTGCCCCAGCTTCTCGGCAATGGTGTTGTCACATTGGCTTAAAAAAATATCGGATAGCACCGGCGCGACACACGACCCGATACAGATGCCCTTCTTTTGGAGGTACATATCACCTTGAAAGGAAACATACGTGTGCGACAGATAAAACGACAACAGTTCCAAAAAACTCTCCGCACTGATGCCACTTGAATTGGCAAATGACACCTCACCGTTCCGTTCTATGCATTTTCTAACCCCCGAAAAGAGATGGTCGTGCGGGATAGAATAAAAAAGGTCTTCCACATCCAAAGAAAAAGCACTACGCATCTCATTAGCGTCTCCCTTCAAAAAATCAATAATCGTTTCCGAATTTCTAACCAAGAAAGGGTCGTGTAGTTCCAAGCACGACAGGTGTTTGGCGAGAAAGCTGGACAGCTGGGATTGCCAAGATCCCCTCTCTGTAACAATCGCTCTAAAAGGAATACCTATCTTATGCGTCTTGGCAGAAAAGAAAATGTCTAAATGGAGTCCCTTGCTAGATTGCACTCTTTTCAGAAGTCCAGGAAGGTTCATTTCACCGCAAAGTTCCTTAGCGCGCGTCTTGAGTTTGGTCAAAGGTCCCGGACTCACTTTCTTGAAGTTCTTGAGAAGAGCCTGCTGAGCCTTCTCATGGTACAAGTCCCGCGGCGCCACTACAAAGCCACCCTCCTTATCTGACGTAAGCAGTTTTAAGTCCTGGTCTTTAAAGTAGTCTACGATGTGCGACGTTTTCTTGCACCTCACAGCTTGTCCCGAAGTACGCAAGAGCAGATCAACACCGTCCGCCACGCACCTTTCCTTGTCTTCAGGGCTTGTTTTCTCCGGTATGCCTCTCAAGAGAGCCAGTTTGGCAACAGGTCGCAGCTTGGGCTCCTGGCTGAACTTGGGTCCCTTGTCCAGTGCTGACTTGATGTTGGGGGGAAGTACCTACAGGGATCACCTAAGGACTGCCGCTCAATATACGGAATTCTTCTGGCAGCAGACGAGGCTGACGCTTCCCAAGAAGCAGAAACGAGGGGAACCACGGCAACAACAAGTTGCTACACTCGGGGATGTTGTACTTCCCCCCAACATCAAGTCAGCACTGGACAAGGGACCCAAGTTCAGCCAGGAGCCCAAGCTGCGACCTGTTGCCAAACTGGCTCTCTTGAGAGGCATAGCGGAGAAAACAAGCCCTGAAGACAAGGAAAGGTGCGTGGCGGACGGTGTTGATGTGCTCTTGCGTACTTCGGGACAAGCTGTGAGGTGCAAGAAAACGTCGCACATCGTAGACTACTTTAAAGACCAGGACTTAAAACTGCTTACGTCAGATAAGGAGGGTGGCTTTGTAGTGGCGCCGCGGGACTTGTACCATGAGAAGGCTCAGCAGGCTGTTCTCAAGAACTTCAAGAAAGTGAGTCCGGGACCTTTGACCAAACTCAAGACGCGCGCTAAGGAACTTTGCAGTGAAATGAACCTTCCTGGACTTCTGAAAAGAGTGCAATCTAGCAAGGGACTCCATTTAGACATTTTCTTTTCTGCCAAGACGCATAAGATAGGTATTCCTTTTAGAGCGATTGTTACAGAGAGGGGATCTTGGCAATCCCAGCTGTCCAGCTTTCTCGCCAAACACCTGTCGTGCTTGGAACTACACGACCCTTTCTTGGTTAGAAATTCGGAAACGATTATTGATTTTTTGAAGGGAGACGCTAATGGGATGCGTAGTGCTTTTTCTTTGGATGTGGAAGACCTTTTTTATTCTATCCCGCACGACCATCTCTTTTCGGGGGTTAGAAAATGCATAGAACGGAACGGTGAGGTGTCATTTGCCAATTCAAGTGGCATCAGTGCGGAGAGTTTTTTGGAACTGTTGTCGTTTTATCTGTCGCACACGTATGTTTCCTTTCAAGGTGATATGTACGTCCAAAAGAAGGGCATCTGTATCGGGTCGTGTGTCGCGCCGGTGCTATCCGATATTTTTTTAAGCCAATGTGACAACACCATTGCCGAGAACCTGGGGCACGACAACAGCATAAAGATTTATAGGTACGTTGATGATTACCTTGTGTTCAGCGACTTGGCAGAGCGATCGCTGGATGGCGTTGTAACCCAGATGCTCGATGTGTTTTCCTCGTGTTCTGGAGGTCTGAGGTTTACGCACGAGAAGCCGGTAGAAGGGACACTGCAGTTCCTTGACTTAAAACTACGCTTTCTGGAGAGTCACATATGTTGGGCGTACGAGCCAAGATCTAAGAAATGCATCCTGCCGTACGAGTCTGCCCATTCAAAATTGGTAAAAAGGGGCATTGCTAGCACGTGTTTGGAGATGGCCCTAAAACGATATTGTGAACATTCTGTGCAAGACAGCTTTAATCTACAGATTTCACGCCTGCAGAAAGCAGGTTTCCCACAAGGATGCCTGACGGAGGTTGCAGAAGGATTGTTAAAAAAATTCAAAGGGGCAACTAATCGGGCAAGAGAGAAGCCAAAAACGAGACCGGTAATTATTCCGTACTTGCATGCCATGTCCCATAATTTAAAGAAAGTTGCACAGCGGTTTAGAGTACCCGTAGTATTTTCAGCTCCGGAAAAGATGGCACGCTTGTGCCGTAGAATCAATAATCCCCAGACAGACATGGGGCAGTGCGGCACAAAACACAAAACCAAATATGCTGAGTGAGCCGTCGGAGTGGTTTACGAAATTCCGCTGACTTGCGGCTCCGTGTACATCGGCCAGACTGGCAGATGTGTCAATGATCGTGCACGGGAACATGCGTCAGCTATGAGAGCAAGCCCGTCTGGTAACCTAGCTGTTCATTGCAGTCGCTGCCCGTGCTCACCAGTTCTGCATGATGTGAAGGTTCTGGCGAAATACAAGGATAAAATATGCCGAGAAGTGCACGAGGCGTTTGAGATTAGAGCAAAGGGAGATGAATGCGTTAGCGAGCCTTCCCTTGCCCTCTCAGGGAAAGAGCTTGATCTTATCAAGAGGTCTTCTGGATTGATGGGACGAATAGGCATTTTTAACGGCCTATATATTATGTGTTTTTTCCTAAATAAACTTTAGTTGCGAGTGCGCCTCGTCCTGTTTACTCTCGTCTTTGTCCTGTCGTTTTTTGGCGCTGTAAATACTGATCATGAACCAACTAGCCAAAATTTCTACTTTGCGGCACTTTGCCTCCGACCCACCAAAGCGGCCACGTTCACTACAGTGGCAGACAAGAAAATTTTCTTGGGAAGGCAAAGAATGTGAGAGCAATGATCACTAGACTTAGCGCTAAACGCTTTCCTCATATTAATAAATGTACCTTTTTTCTCCTTTCATAACATTGGCTGTGTTGCTCTTCTGCGTTGGGCATGCACTAAGACAACTCCTTCACAAGGCACACATATCTTTATTCAGCCTTAACACTGCAAGGGGACGACCTAGTAATCCAGGCCACAGAAGGACACTGCAACTTAAACAGTGCCGGCAGAGGGCACCCAGTCCCCCTATAGCTCTGGATTTGCCTGTACTTCATTTCTCAAGGCAGTCTTTAAAGCACAGAGATGGGCAGCATACGTCAAAAGCCAGATGCCACATTAAGAAAGAATGTCTTGTTAAAACAATTTTGCTAAGAAGTTGTGAGTTATGCACGTCGTAAGAAGTCACAAAATCTGTATTCACGGATGCATTCTCGGGAGCAAGAAAATGACATTCTCTTGGTCAAAAACGAAATTGTTGTGTGTCCCGCAAGCTCCCAAACACCGCACAAGTGGCCTGTTGCTATGGCGAAAGTGTTTTCGGCCACCCAAACAACCAACTAAAGCTAGTAAAAACAGACACTGGAGTGGAGACACCCATGACAAGCTATTTCTTTTCTAATCCCAGCATTTGGATGCTTATAAATTTCTTGCAAAAAATTGGCAGCTTTCTTCTGGTGAAAAATTTAACAGCTAGCTAGCACTCCTAGAGCTTTTGCTACATAATGCATATGAAGTAAATAAGTTAAAAATGCAACCAATTCCTTACAGGAGGGTCACTCACCCCACTTCACTACCCGTACAGGATAAGAATCAGCACTGTTAGAAAAAAACAATCAATGCGTGTGTGCTGCACTCTACTAAACCAAGGTGAATATCAGCCAGATTTATAAATGCGCCTTGACTCGGTGCTTTACCTCAACTCCATGGAGGGGAGGAAAGAAGCGCGCCTTCACTCGAGGAGCCATTGGGCTTCAAAACTGAGCCTCGGCGATTTCTACGATGAGGAGCTCCTCGAGAAACCCTCTTCCACTCGAGGAAGCTCGGAGACATGACAGGCGTCTAGTTATGAGGTTGTTGTGAGAGGTAAATTTAAAACATTATTGTGGTGTAAAATAGGAACCTATTCATTCATTTTATTTAAGACATTTTAGTGACATTGAATTGGAAGGCTGCAAGTTTGCTGCTTTGTAACAAGAATTGTTTAATGTGTCTTAGCAGGTGAACAGCTCGCATCCTTTCTGCATCGCACGCCTAAACAGAGGTTTGTATCTGCATCATCGTCTCACTGTCCTTTTTCATGTCTAAAATGATTATCTTCCACCTTTCCTTTTCCTTCAGGGCTACCACAGTGTCTTTTCTAGCAACCTCCAACAATGTCCAAGGAAGCTGCCACGGAGGGACGAGGAATCTACATGAAGGAGGAGCAGGATATCCTCGGAACGTCATCCAAAAAGTATGGAATAGTTATAAAAAACAAAACTGCTAACAACTTCTCGATAGAAGCTAAAATTGAAGCATGGAACATACTCTGCATTGAGTATAACTGCCAGACGCATGTCCTTTCACGGGACGTTGAACAACTAAAAAACTGTTGGGGTAACGCTAAATCCAGATGGAAAAGGTGACTCGGAGGAGAAGCGGGGCATTCACACAACAGGTCTGTAACCCATTTTTACTCTGCAGAGGAGTAGGATTTGTAGTATAATACCATTTCATTATTGGAAGCGGCGCCGCAGTCCTTCAAGGTATGGGCGATTTGCCTTTCTGCGGTGCCGCGGCTCTCCTGAGCTAAATTAAATTTATCATGTAATTATATCACATCAGAGGAATTTGCTGTAGCCATCTGCGGCATCCACAAGAGCTCGTGAAGCAGGTTGCTACCGATGTGGTGGTTAGGTGTAGTGGACGGAGCTTAGGACTGGCCGCAAGCACACCGTTTCTCCAACTACGAGCCTAAAGCGCGAGCAGGGTAGACCAGAACTTACAGTGCGGACGCATTGCCCAGCCTCGAACCGCCAAAGGACAGCCAGAAGACACCAGCTGAGGACAACAATGATGAATACCTCCTGGACATTACCAATCAGGCTGCTATAAGCGATCATACCAAAGTCCCACGCAGTGGTCTGGCGGATGATAGCGAGCAACATATGTGCCAGATCCTTGAGATCATGAGACAGGACAGAACAGCCATCCAGGAGACACTTGCCACACCCTTAAAGGGCTACTCCACCGATTTTTTCATTGTCTCCGATTTGCTTGAAATTTTGCTAAACTAACGAACAAACATCGCGAAAATAGTATCCCAAATATTAGGTCAAAATATTGTTTTTTCGCGAAGTTATTGAATTTACAGCTTTGGTCCTCACCGTGTTTTACAAGCTCGAAGTCTCCACTGGCAACAATGAAAAAGTGACGTCAGTGGAAGGCAGGGGTTCACTCTTTGGGCTGTAGATTTTGTTTTAAACTGATTCGAAGCACTTTCATAGTGTCAAATGAATGCTTGGGAAGCTCGCTGCAGTACCCGCGCTCCAGCACGGAACAAATGATTGGCATATTCTATTTTTTGGCTGCTTGCTCGACTGGCAAGCCTGCCTGCCACTGACGTCACGGCCCTGAAAAGCGCGCGTATATTTGAATGTTGGTTTTTGCATCATTTTCATTTGCCGATTTCGCAATAACTATTATGAATTTCGCGATTCTAAATAGCATACTGGAGAGAGTAAAGGCCGGGGAGTCAGAAAATATAGTTAGTTGAGGTAGCTCAAAAAATCGGTGGAGTACCCCTTTAAGGTGGTAGGCCACCTTCAAAAGTCTTTTTTTTTTCGCGAGATCAATTTTCAGGTTTTTGTTTTTTTTGCACGCCCAAACATTCACATATATGTTGCAACAAAAATTATCCTTCTATCGTCATTAGTTTGCGAGTTACAGCAAGTTTCTATACCCTATGCTCCTATAGCGAAACCGAAACCACATTTCCAACTGTGGTTTCGGTTTCGAAAAATCGCTTCCAAAAGTGTTGTTTCATCTATATTAATGCTATTCAAAATACTTTATGCATTTTATTGTGACTGTTATATAAGAACATGTCATTAAATACAACTTTGTGTTTAAAAGTGTTCGTTTATCTCTAAAA
Organism: Ixodes scapularis; assembly: GCF_016920785.2. Classification (NCBI taxonomy): domain Eukaryota; kingdom Metazoa; phylum Arthropoda; class Arachnida; order Ixodida; family Ixodidae; genus Ixodes; species Ixodes scapularis. The sequence continues at coordinate 139,313,160 of NW_024609857.1, forward strand.
ACAGCCACAAGGGGGACGCACAATGCTCGTCGGAATTTTTGTTGTTTGCCTTGGTCAGGGTACGTCAGGCTTCGTTCTGCATTTGTTCCACGTGTCAACGCTACTAGGGCTGTATCCTTAGGTCACCTGGACCATATTACGACCAGCATGGGTAAGTGCAGAACACAGAAGACGAGGAAGCGCAAGTTTGCTGGAAATCGCTACACGACGACGAGGCTGCCTACTGACACAGACGCCGGTATTTCGGCGACCGCGAAGAAGCTTGGGGACATAACCAAGGCGTACAAGGCTCCGCTAGAGAATTCTACGCTCCAAGGGAACAGGATAATGGACATTGGTATTCTTTCTTCAGTGTTTTCATCGCTGGCATGTTCCGAATGCATGAACACAACACTGAAGCTCGGGGAACGCTCTCACCAAGGGATATGCTCGGCTTGTGCGGTCGTGTGTACCAACTGTGGGTTCGAGCGCCCATTTCATACGTCGAGAAAGGTGGGTCGTGCCAATGAGAACAATTTACGTCTGGTTTACGCGATGCGCCAGTTAGGAAAAGGGCACGCTGGTGCGAAAACTTTTTCCAAAGTGATGAACATGCCTGCTCCTCCACGTCACTCCGCCTACGACAAATTGTCATCTCGGCTTTCTGCAGCGGCAAGAGAAGTGGCGTCGAAGTCGATGACTGATGCTGCTGTGGAAGTTCGTCGTGTTGTGGGGAGTGCCGAGTGTGGTGTTTCAGGTGATGGCACGTGGCAGAAGCGTGGCCATTCATCTTTGAACGGTTGTGTGTCTGTGATTTCTGTTGACACGGGAAAAGTTATTGATGTTGAGGCCCTTTCTAGCTCGTGTAAGTCTTGTAAAACCAAAAGCAAGTTGAGGCAAGATAGTGCTTCGTACCAGGAATGGAAGGCAAACCACACTTCCTGTCAAGCAAACCATGAAGGAAGTGCTGGCAGTATGGAGACGGTTGGTCTATACCGAATATTTGAAAGGTCGAAAGGCAAAAGGGATTTGAAGTACCTGCAGTACTACGGCGATGGTGATTCCAAGAGCTATGCCGCTGTGAAAGACATGTATGGGAAGGACAGTGTGCAGAAACTGGAATGCATTGGGCATGTCCAGAAGCGTGTTGGCTGCCGCCTCAGAAAACTGAAGAAGACAGTGCGTGGACTCGGTGGTAAGGGAAAGCTCACTGATGCCCTCATTGACCGCCTGCAAAACTACTATGGCTTCGCCATAAGGGCTAATGTGGGGAACCTTTCTGCAATGAAAAAAGCTACCCTTGCCAGTCTTTTTCATTGCAGCTCTACCGACAAGCAGCCGAGACATGGCCTGTGTCCACTTGGACCGAAAAGCTGGTGCGGATACCAAAGGGTCGAAGCACTCGGCCAAGGGAAATATGTACACAAAGGAGGACTTCCAGATGATGTGCTCAACAAAGTTAAAACTGTCTACAGTGATCTGTGCTCTGATGAACTTCTAATGAAGTGCCTGCATGGAAAGACGCAAAATGCTAATGAGTGTTTCAATGGTCTAATATGGAAGCAGGCACCCAAAGAGGTCTACGTAAGCTTGCCTACAGTAATGTTTGCCTTGCATGATGCTGTGGCACACTTTAATAATGGCAGTGTAAGCACCCTAGATATCCTGAGGCAAGCTGGCATAGAACCAGGGTACTACACGACGAAAGCTTGCATCGCGGGGGATCACCAGCGCATGCAGAATGCTAAACGCAAGTCAGCGGATGGGACAAAACAGGCCAGGAAGAAAAGACGAGCGGCCACCCGAAGAAAAGGAGACTATAATGCTTCCGCAGAAGGGCCCAGCTATGAATCTGGTGCATTTTAGGACTGCATGCGAAGATTGTGACACTTTTTACAAGCTCGGAAATCTTTGTTTACGTTTTTCTGAAAATAACAATTTGCTCCAAATGTTGCGACGCAAACTTTCATAACTTATTTATCAGCGTATACTTTGAACTGAAATTTTGCACAATGATTTACAACATATATATCTGTGCAGTCAACTAGAATAAAAGAAATCCATGGAATATTTTTCAATTCACAGCTGAATTCTCAAACAGGTTCAGTCTAAATTGGCTCTTTTTCCCCGTTTTCTTGTTTTTTTAACATTACTTCCTTGATATTTACTGCATAATATTTATTCTAGTTCACTGCATAGCTCCAGCCATTAGTTACACAAATGTCAAAGCTTTACTGAATAAAGCCACCCATTATTCACTTATCACAGCTGGCGTGGCTAGCACTTTTAATGCAATTTTTGACAAAGATTACCTCCCAATAAATAAATATTCAATATTTTGCACTGTAAATGGCTGGGTAAGTTAAATAAGACATGCTTGTTTTGAGGAAATAGTTATTTCAACGCTGGCTGCTCTTAAAAAAATATTTTGTTTTTGAGTGGCCTACTACCTTAAGCGACTCGCCACCCGCCTCCGGGCCCGAGACCAGGACACCAGAGAAAGCCAGCCAGGAAGGATATCAGCAAGTTCTGCACACGCCGCTCCGCAACACGCCACCTCTGCAAGACCAGTGATGTGATTGCCCTAAGCCATTTTGGAGCACCTTTTGGAGCAGCCAAAACAGTGTTTTGGAGCAGCAAATGTGGTCTTTGGAGCAGCAAAAAAGGGGTACTCCACCGGTTTTTTCATTGTCTCCTATTTGCTTGAAATTTTGCTAAGCTAACCAACAAACATTCCTAAAATAGTATCCCAAATGTTAGGTCAAAATATTGTTTTTTCGCGAAGGTATTGAATTTACAGTTTTGGTCTTCACCATGTTTTTCAAACTGAAAGTCTCTACTGGCAACAACAACAACGTGACGTCAGTGGAAGACAGGGGTTAACTTTTTGGACTACAGAAGTTGTTCCCAACGGATTTGAAGCAGTTTCTTGTTGTCAAATGAGTGCTTTGGAAGCTCGCTCCCGTATCCGCGCTCCAGCACGGAACAAATGATTGGCATATTCTATTTTGAGACTACTTGCTCGACTGGCGAGCCTGCCTGCCTGCCACTGACGTCACGGCACTGAAAAGTGCGCGAATATTTGAATATTGGTTTTTGCACCATTTTCATTTGCCGATTTCACAATACCTATTATTAATTTCGCGATGCTGAATAGCATACCGGAAAAGCTAAAGGCCGGGGAGTCAGAAAATATAAATAGTTGAGGTAGCTCAAAAAATCGGTGGAGTACCCCCCAAAACAGTGTTTCAGTGCAGAAAAGGTGGCTTTTAGGGCGATTCTTAGAAAAATAAATATTTGTTTTGAGTGCTGGACAAACGAAGGGCAGTTTGTGTTGTGTTTTTACGTAACTCGCTGCTTGTGTTTTTACTGCTGAGACATCCCACAAGTATACAGTGATGTAAGCGTTGCCGAGCAATTCCGAAAAAAACACTTGCCACCGTTTTACTGGCTCTCGACGTGCAAGATTTTTATAAAAAGTAAGCGAATGTAAAACAATGGATTGCAAGCATCCCGGAAAGGGGCCTCTTTCGTGCAATCATGTTCACATGCATGTGAGGGCAACTTCGACAGGCTTGCGATTGCACGTGCTTCGTCGCGCGCCCGGAGGCAACGGCTGCTCAATCGAAACCGAAGCCATGCAACTCCGCTCCGTCGCCAACTGGTTCCCAAAATAGTATGCAAAATGTAACTGTCCAGCACACAAACAGTCCAGCGGCGCGTGCTTGCCAGACCGGCAGGCGGGGTACAAGCTAAATTAACACAGAAAAAAAAAGAACCTGGGCGGATCGGTGTATGACATCGCGAGCCAGGGTCAAAAAGTTCTTGGAACGCTTTGTGCAACGACTGAACTCGTAGCAAACAAGCGCGCTGTGCGGGTTCAGCGTGCAGACATTGTCTTCTTTGCTGTAGCTCACTTCACCAACTTTCTGTCACGGCAGATTTTTCAAGTACCGGGGTCCCTCTCGAAGGAAAGCCCACCGAGAGAAACCTAAATATTCAATACTGAGCCAAGCATTCGTTGAGTTAAATAGGGATTTTTGTAGCAGCGGTCGATTCTAATAAGAAAAGGAATGTCGATGCGTTTCAGTTATGAAAGCGCCATATCTGCAGCGATGTGGAGACACACTATCGGCACGACACTCCCGGAACACTAACGTCGGAGCGTTCGCATACGCCCACGTCTATCCTTGAGTTTTTTTTTTGTTTTTTTTTTTAAGACGCGAAACGAGATTTCCGAGACGACGAGAGCGCGGAACGCGAGACGGCGGGAAAAGCCATGCGATACCGGATAGACGATGTGTCGGGCAGCCGCTTGCGCTACCTAGCTCACGCATGCTCAATTACGGTTCTCAGTTCAGTTTCAGTTTTGATAGACGACCAAAATGGTCCTTTGGCGCAAGCTTGGCGCGGATTACCCATATTTTGGCAAAATGTAGCAGGATGTAGCAGGGTTAGCTCCTTGGCGCAGTTTGGCGCAATTGGCGCAGCAGTCACATCACTGCAAGACCGTCCACCAGCAAGGCCGCATACACCTGGCAGCCGACTCTCGGAGGATATGAGGTGCACCCAGTCGCCCACAACGCGGCCTTCGGGCTACAGTTCGGCGCCCACCCGAAACCCTACCAGCCCCTCCAGCACCCTTAGTAAGTTCCAACACCTCGGGAGTATGCAGCCCACCCCGGGGCAGTGTTTCGACAGTGGGTCTTTACAGTACAAGATCCGCCCATACGCCGAGAACCCTGCGAAGCATTTGTCCATGTTAAAATGCAAACCGCTCCTCCCACTGCTTGGAAAACGAGATATCATTGACTTACAGCTCTTTAAGCCCTACATCGAGGTATGGGACTCCTTCCCCCCCTCTCCGCTCCAAATAAGCTCAAGGTATTCAACAGAGTACGGCTGCTTTACCATGCTGCGATGTCCAGATGGACCGCCACCCTCGAGGGCTACGCCAACCCTTCAGCGAGCTACCTCCTCGGGTTCACCATGCTCGCACACCAGCATCACGAAACTCCGACAGCGTCGTTCCGTACTCCGGCTCCAACAGTCCTGCTGCATGTGGAAACTGCAGCACATCAACATGTGACTCGTCTCGCTGCCCCGCACGTGGTTGTACTTGCTTCGGGTGCGAACGCCGCAGCCATTTCCATTACGTCTTTCGACACTCCAATCACAACCGAAGGGGAAGTTCAACTCGAGTTCCTTAAGTGTTCCCAGACTAGGATTGAGCGAACATCTTCAGCATTCTTTCCATCCATACTGACAAGCATACAGGCGTCAATGTTGACATCCGAGTGGTGCCACTTGCCTCGACGTCGCCACCGCCTGTCATCATGTTCCTCATTGACACCGGTTCCGCTGTCTCCTTCATCGGGAAAGAACAATTCCAAGCCTGTTCCAGAAGAAGGTACAGCTGAGCAGCCCTCGAGTTACCCTACTGGACGTTTCACAGCAGAAGATTCCTTTTGTGGTTTCTTTTACACACGTTTCACACACAAAAAAGGAGAGGCCCTGCTGACCTTCTAATGTCACGCTTAGTGAAACATTGCTTCTAGGCCTCGATGCCGTAAAAGTTCTGGGTCTTCAGATTTTGGGTGCTGAGCTTCGTTGTTTGTACACCGCAGCAGAACCAACCACTGCCATGCTTGCCTCCTCCCCTTCCACTTGTCCTTCAAGCACCTTGAAGCCGACCCTGGTTGCTCCGAGCCTTGGTCTACTAGCGCCGCTCATGACAGAGTTTGGTCACCTTTTCTCACCAGGTTTGGGACTTGCCAAGGGGTGCAGCGAAAGGTCAACATAAAGCAGTCTGTTGTTCCAGTCACGCTGAAACTGAAATTGAGGCGTCTACCGCTTGCCTTGCGGCAGCAAGTTACCAACGAGCTGAAGCGTCTTAAAGCTGCCAACACCATTGAAAGAACTAGTGCATTCGAATGGGTTTCCCCAGTTGTTGTCCGCAAGAAAGACGGCAGCATCTGCTTTTGGGTCGACCTCAGAGAATCCAACAAGGCAGTAGTCGTCGAGAACTCTCCGTTGCCGCATACGGAAGAACTGATGCATGCCCTCAGCGGTGCCCGCCACTTCTCCAAACTGGACCTGGTGGCTGCATATCACGAAGTCCTGTTCACCCAAACAGTAGGGACCTAAGACAAGATATTGTCTTCTTCTGCCTGGACTAGACATTTTTAAGGTCTTATCAAATCGAATCAAAGTTTATTCAGACAACCATGTGGAATACAGTTGTCTGGGGGGCCGCCACGAAAGGCATCGGCATGCTTGACAAAGCGAAAGCCCCTCCCCTTCCCTTGACGACCAGACCATCCAACATGCCAGACAAAATGAAAGTCTCACAGAGGACGAAAACTTCTTGATCATGAAAGATCAAACATAAAACCCTTTAAGCAGCAAAAAAATACACTGTATATAAAGACAAAAACCAAGGAACTAAAACCAGATTGTCCCCCAAACTGGACAAAAAACAACGCACATCAATTTTTATGTTTGCACAAACGCAGTAAACTAAAGGGCCACACACAACAACATAGTACAGCCAGCCAGCCATCTCTACAAAAAAAAAATTCTTTAAACCTGAAAAAATCGTTGCACCAAAAAAAAAGAAAAAATCTTGTTACTTTGGAAGGGAGAATAAATAAACATTTATGTTTTCTTTAAAGCTTGTATAGACATAGCTCCCTGAATAATGGCCATGAGATCAGGGTGGTCATTTAAAGGTACAGGTATTTGATAATCTAATTTTTGCATGCCATAGTTTTTGTGAGCATTTTTTTGCTTTCTGTAGCTCGTGTGCCGAAAATTGTATGGATGAGCTTTCCAAAGACATGTACTGAAAAAAGGCAGTTGGATCTAATTTCATCTGATTATAGATCAATAAAAATAACTTCTTATTTATAACATTTTGAATAGTTAATATTCAATGCTTTCTAAAGAGTGAAGCAGAGTGATTCCGGTACGGGGCACTTTCGACCAAGCGCAGGGCCTTTTTATGGAATATGTGTGGGGTTTCTATATTTGCTTTTACTGTGACGCCCCATACAAGACAGTAGTGAAGACGTGAATGAACTAAGGTATAATATAGCTGTTTTTTTACCCACTGAGGCAGCATATTTTTAAGTCTATAGATAATCCTGATAGATCGTGAGATTTCCGTTCTTACTCTCTGCAAATGGAAAGACCAATTTAGACTTTCATGAAACAGAACACCTAGGAACCTATGTGATATAACACGTTCAATGATTTCGTATTAAAATTGAATTTGGATTTTCTGCTGAATACATTTATTCTGTGGTCAAAATATAATATACTTTTTTTTTCGTGTTTTCATCAAGCTTGGCCAATGCTATCAGGTCAAACGAACACGAGCAACTCGGGAGTCCTGTCTCATCCAGTGTTGTGAAATCAAGAAAATCGGACTGTATAACGGGGAATTTGTTTGTATCAACACAACTAACAAGTACCAACACATCTTTTCACACTCACTTCCCCCCCCCCCCGCTGTGCTTCAGGACAACGGTAAAGTTAAGGTCCACCTACAACAAGCTAGAACTGGCCATGTTCAACATGAAGAAAGGACAGTAGAGTTTAAACTGCATCCAAGCTCTACCTCTGATCCAGAGCACCCAAATCGCCAGTCCCACTCAATGGGCCATTCTGACCCCAAAATTTGCAGGAAATGGGATGGCGTAGAGTATTCACAACCAGAAGATAGAACAGGCACACGTTAAGTACATTCCATAAAGTAATATCGACGCCTCCGGAAAATCAGAAATCACCGAGGAGTCGGCCACCAGGAAACCAATTACCTAGATCGTTTGGGTGTCTTCAAAGTACACAACTGGCTCATCTAGTGGAAAAACGGTGCCACCAGATTACCTTTCAGGATTATACTTATTCCTTATCTGGAATTCACCTTGAAATTGAAATGCATGATATCTAGGAGTCTGGAGTTTCAGTGCTCACCGTAGGTAACATTTTCTGCACCATGCTTGCACACAATGGCAGATCCTAAAACATGTTAATGTGTGGCTCTTAAGATAAACAATCTTCAGGAATATTCCGCAGTCCTTCGAGAAGAATGGTTTTGTAGACCCTACTTGTTTTTTTATTGCACTGGAGCGTTCTTGCAGTGACTGAAAAAACTGCTCACTCGAGAAATTTTTGTTGGGAAAACTGTCTTGCTGTGGCCAGTACAAAGGCCACGACATGGTGTAGTTTTTCGTAGCTATTGCACCTCAGAAATCAGTAATGTTTATGTCCAAGGTGTATGGTGGACGAGCATCTGACGCACATATTGTGAGATTCTGGCATTATTTCCCTCTTCAACACGGTGATCAGGTGACGGCTGACAGGGGCGTTTCTCTCGATCCTGAGATGGAAGTAAAGGATGTAGTCCTCAATGTGGCCAGCCTATACTCGAGGGAAGGTTCAGTTATCTGAACGAGAGGTGACAGAGGCAAGAAGGAGTGTGTCTGTTTGCACTCATGTAGGAGTGAGCAATAAATAGGATTAAATTCCACAGGATTCTGAAGCAGGCACTCCCCATGCAGCATTGGAAGGTTGCAAGTGATATAGTTTCTGTATGTGCAGGGCTGTGCAACCTGAAGGAACCATTGATTAAGACGTAAGGTGATTTTCTTCTCTCTTTTTTTAGAATTGTGAAGTAGAAAGAGGTGTGCATGGCACACAATTGTTTGTGTTATAACTTCTGTATCCCAGAAGCAACTGAAACTTGTACAAAACTGTATGCAGAGTACATTTTTTGCATTGCTTTTGTCAATTCTAGAGTTCCTTTAGATTTATCGACACTGTGCGGGTGTTCATTCAGTGAGAGCCTCAGATGCATAGGTTTGAAACATAGTTTAACAATACATACCACAATTTCCAGCGTAAATATCACTTTTTTCTTCTAAATTTTTTTTGTGTGTGCGCTTTATACAACAATGCAACTTAAAGAGGGACAAGGGTCTTAGAAAAATAAAAAATGAGAAAAAATTCATTTTTAGAAAATTTGATTCTTGAAGTACATACTTCAAGCTAAATCTGTACAAAATATTTATGCTCAAGTTAATTGCAAAGTATAAAAAAAGAGAGTATTTTGAGACCGGAAGGGCTCTGGAGTGAAGCGCAAACTTAAAAATAATGCCCCATTTTGCACTATCCCGATTCCAAAACCACTCCTCTGACCACTGCCATTTTGGTATTGTTTAAAAGCTAATTTATCTTTTTTTCTTTTTTTTTGCGCGCGCTTTTGAAATGGCGTTAGCGCAGCATAGCCTACGCTGCCGTTGTTCTCCCGCAGCCTGATTTCAAACCACTCATTGGCCGAAGTGCGCGCTTGCGGGAACGTGTTGTTGCCACTGGCTCCTTCCTCTCACCCTTCATCTTGGATTTCCTTCTCTTGGCACATCTTCCTCCTCCCCATTCGCTTCTTCGGGTTTCTCCGACTCTCCGCCGCACGCTGCGTCGTCTACTTCTGCTTTCCAGCTTACTGTCGTTATGCGATCGAATTACTGCCAGAACTTTTTTTAGCGTTGTTTTTCTTGATGTTTGTGGCTGTGGCTGGGGTCCCTGGTGACGCTACTCACCAAGCACCTAAGGTGCAGGCGCCCCGTGCGGGGCTCGGAGTACGTGGAGACCGCCACTCTCTAAACACCTGCTTTCACAGGTGCCCCCTGCGGGGTCTGCTTGTGGAGGAAAATCTGGCACCATCCACCGTGGAAAACCTGGGATCACATCTGAGTGCATCCGACATTGTTGAACGACTTTTCTCAGGCTTGGGGAGCACTCATCTAAGGAAAAAGTAAATTGCCAAACATTTTCCATTCACAGAAGTGACAGGTGGCTCTTCAAGAAGTGACTGAGGAGGCTCTTCAAGAATAAGAGACTGAGCTGGCTCTTCAAGAAGTAGGCAGCTCCGACACTGTCAGCTACATTCCAGTTCAGAAGCTCCTGACAAGTTTCCTGCAATCTGATGACCTGCTCGAATGCTTCATGCAGCCTCTGTCAAGGTCACCGGACGTGCTTTCAGATTTCGCCGATGGCGATTTTTTTGGTCAACGTCACCAGTTGGCCCAAGATATCAGCCACAACACAATATTCCTGCTCTTGTACACTGATGAGATGGAGATCACTAAGCCCCTTGGCAGTGCTGCTGGACAGCACAAAATTCTAGGAATGTACTTCACAATTTTGAACCTGCATCCTCGCTACCGCTCCAAGCTTAATGCTATTCACCTTTTACTCCTTGTGGTGTATCCGGTTGTTGTGCGGCACGGCCTTGAGAAAGTACTGGCCCCCCTGGTGAAAGACTTCAACACTCTGCATGAACCACGCATTGATGCCAGGAACTTGCACTTCAACATAGTAACGGTGGCATTCACTGGTGACAACCTCTCCATGCACCATCTAGCAGGGCTCCAGTGTTGTTTCAGTAGAGGCCGGATCTCTCGGTACTGCCTAGCCCTTACGACCAACTGGGAGAGCTACATGGAACAGATGACTGCATTGAAGGGAAAGGCCAAGCACACAAGAGCCACCTTGAAGCTTTTGCCTTGGACCCATCAGCAAATGGGCCTTTGACATTATTGAGCAGCTGCCACCTGATGTCATGCATGACGTTTTCGAGGGTGGTATTTCGCGCGTCCTTCGGCATGGTCCTGTGTGGCTTGGTCCGCGATGGAGTGCTGTCCAAGAAGGACCTTGACAGAGTGATAGATTTCAAGTATGGATTCCATGATAAAGGATCTGCACCTGTCAAAATCAGGGATGCCTTCCTCACTGGTAAGGCCAACCTGAAAGGAACGGCTAGCCAGAAGTGGTGCCTCTTCCGGCTACTGCCACAGATCCTTGGAGGCTCTGTCCCTGAAGGCAATGTTCGTTGGAAGGTGTACCTGGCATATCGACATGTCGTCGTTATCATCCTTGTCGAGAGGATTCCTAAGAACTATTCCTTACCTGCAAGTGAAAGTTGAAGAGTTCTTGGAGATGTACACCACACAGTATCCAGATGCAGTAGTGACACCCCAACTTCATTACCTGCTACATTACCCTAAGTTTATACAGAAGTTTGGGCCCCCTCCCCGCCTTTGGTGCATGCGCTTTGAAGCCAAACATTCCTATTTCAAAGCTCTCGCCTCCAAAGTGAAGAACTTTCGTAACATTTGTTTGACACTGGCAACTCGACATCAGCTTCTCCAAGTGCAAGTATCTTTACCACGTGGTTTAGCCTATTTCGTGATGCATGTATTTATGTTTTGTGTTAGGTTCTGAGGCTGGTCACACCCATTTTGGTGAACTTCTGTTTTTGTTGCTGGGGCTTTGCTCCAGGTTTCTACCTGAGTGGTTAAAAGGTATTATTTTGTCATATCACTTGGGCCCTTCTGTAATTGTGTGTATATTTTTGTCCCTTTGCTTGAAGTTAAAGAATCGCTGTTCCGTGTATCAAGTTTTCTTTTCTAATGCAACATCATTGTCAGCCATTGCAACATTAAACTCTACCCGCTCACCTGTACTTTAGCTTTATAGTTCAGGCTTTGTTGTTTATTGACAAGCAGAACAGCAGAACTTCATGACCTTAATTTTGGTAATAAAAATTTTGTTTATCATTGACTGGTGGACTGCACTTAATTGAATTATTTCAACTACACTGTTTATGAAGAGGGTTCCGTGTTTTTTATGCTTTCTTTTATTCAGATTTGGGGTTGTTTTATCGTTAATTATTTTGGTCTCACAAATTGGGTGTATTTCGGTCTCTATTTTTGGTGTTGACCATATCGGGGCTTATGCCATAAGAGCGAGTGCATATCTGCTGCGTTTGTCGAAAACACAATAATATATACATAATTTTTTGCTAAATGGCTCATATAAAAATAATTCCCGAAGAACAAAAAGCAGCCTCGAGGACACTTCTGTGCGGTCACTGATTTATTTGGGCCAACCCAAATATTATGATGATATTTTCTTGCGTGAAACGGGGCTTTTTCTTATTTAGTGACAGCCTTCAAGTCTGTGTATTTCGGTTTTAATGATCTTGAGAGAAGTCCCTTGGGGGTTAGTTTTCTGTGTGGAAAAGGAATGTACCATTATGTTCAGTGAAGTTTGGTGACAAGACTCGGGACTCGAGCAGGAATGCAGTTATCCTTGATGTGACCCCATGAGACTGTCTTGCTGCCTTTGCTGGGGTTTATCTAACTGAAGTACCTGTACGAAAAATAGAACACATGTGCATAACACTCATTATTCACAAGAAAATTTGTCAATGTCCAAAATGACCCATGAAGAAAATTATGCGAGGAATTTTCAGGCTGCGTTGGCCGAGTCACCTCTCGTGGCCAATGTTTCATAGCAACTTTAATTGTAGTGAACAGTTATAGGGTATATTACGAACAAAGTGCAATTTGGTTTTGTAGGAAACTATAACACACAAAACGACACTTGAATGCAGTATGTTGAGGTACCTCTAAACAAATTCCAGGGTTTCATGGCGCCTCCTTCAGATACCTGATGTTGAACATGAAATATGTGCACCAAGGAGTGAGCAAACAGCGACTTCAGATTTGTCTCTAACACCAGCGACATGTCGACAAGGAGTGCAACGTGTAGAAGGTCATCTAGAAGTGTGCCAAGATGAAAAAGCAAGATGTAACGATATCAGAATAAGATCACACCAACGAGGCCCCATTGTGGTGAGACAATCTACGATGAAGAGACAGTAATCGGGAGTCAACCGACGTACGGCCGCGATTTACTTTGCGGCGACTGAAATAAAACATGGCAAAAAAAAAATTTGAAAATTATAAAACGCGTTTTTTTTTTACCTTATTCTTTGAGCGCAGCCGGTAGCAGAGCAGTTGGGCGGCGTCACGAAAATCTGACAGACTCGCTAGCTTTTCTCAACTTCGTACGGCGCCAGTCGGCACCACAGATGAATGGTCGGCACTCTTAAAAAGTACGAGCCCAGAGCCCAGCGTCGATTGCGACTTTCGTAAAGAGAAGCTCCGGTAACACTTCGGCGACTCGCGAGCGTTAAACAACGCCTCTTCGAACGAGCCCACGAATCCAACACGTCGAACGGTTTGCGCCGGTAAGCACGCTGGGAGCCAGGGGGCTGGAGGTTCAATATCCGAAAGAGACGAGGCGCTGGTTTCTACGTCTATTTCGCACATGAGATAACAAGCCGAGTGATAGCTAGCCGAGTGTAAACACTGACTGAAGTTACATCAGAGCACACGCAGTCGAAATGACGTCTGTAACAGAGCACAGCCAGACGCTTTCAGCAGGGGACGCATGCGTTCAAATAAGCTGCGATTTCAAGACATCATGTATCCCTTCTGTCCTTTAGTGTTCACTTTGATTTGTGTATACCAAAGCACTCAATGCTGCAAGTAATAAAGTCGTCTATACGTACCTTTCGAAGCGATTGAAAGTGCGTTGGTTTCACTTGGAACCCACAAGCAAAGTGCGCGACGAACTTGACGAGCCGTTATCCGTCGGTCCCGCCATCGCCGCTGTCTCGCAGGGTTGGCGCGATCGCGGCGGTCGCGGTCGCTGCGCAATGGCGCAATCGCGTAATCTCGGCGGCTTGGCTAGGCTTGGCTGGATCGGCGGATTCGGCCACTCGGCGGCTCGCGGCGTGCTCGGCTCGCCTCCCTTCGGAATTCGAACTGCCTCCGAAGCTCGAGCGCTCGAGCTTTCGCGCGCGCGGGTTGACGATGGAAACTTTTCTCATAAAACGAGTCTGTAACGTATTGATTGATGGCGCAAATGCACGTATATTTCCCGTCGTTTTTTACAGTGTGTGAATCTTGCGAAACAGGCGACGAAGAGTGGTGGGTGAAATGTGCTCGTGTGTGGTTGTGGATTTTGTGTACGACGTAGGATTACCCAGAAAGGTGGGTCAATATAGATAAATGTGCGGGTAAGAAGCACGTGACCTGTCAAGCCCATTAATCCTCATTATTTTATCGTGCGAACTGACATTGTCACGTATCGCGTTCGATTTGGGTTCCAACATCGGTAACCTAACTTTTGTTGCATTAAAACTGCAACAAACATTTGTTTGAAAACGATCACTCCAATGAGCACGTCGTTATTGGGCTTTCTCATTGAAAGGTAGGTCGCGGGTGTCCCAGCTAGTTATTTTGAATGGTTTGGTGGTTGTCTAGCATTTCAAGCGCTCGAGGCTGTCTGTACTGTCTGCCGTACGTACACTTGCGCTTTCGATCGATGTGAATGTGTTTGCAACGCGGAACGTTTGTGTTCTGTGTGTATCCACCTCCAATATCGTTCTCTCTCGTATTGCCGTATGGTAACTCCTGCTGTTCTACGATATCATTCACGCGATGTCGTATATGTGGGCGTACCGATATCCACATGTTGCTTCACGGGCGATCAATACTGTGTTACGTATCCTCTTAGTCCGCGGTATATGCCGACGTAACTCATGTTGGTAACTTGGAATTCGTTCTGAGATTTATCCACGCGATATTGTATTCTCCTTTGGGCCCGTGATCGACGACCGATATTTATATATCGTGTGGCCGCGCAGTATGTCCATGTCGGTCACCAATATGCACGCGGTGTCGTATTCTATTCCAATAACCGTAAGTTCTGTCGGGATATTGTGCTTCGATATCGTGTTGTATACCAGTAACCGCAAGTTATATCGGGATATTGTACTCCAATATCCTGTTGTATACCAATAACCACATACTATATCGGGATATTGTGCTCCGATATGAATTCCCATCGTGCGTATTGGGTTAATCGGATAACAATAAGTTTTTATTGGTTTCCATCTACTTCATTGGAATACAATATTTCCAATAAGCCGAGTTCATATTGGCCTTTTTCAATAGGGCATCCTTCGAGGCAACGACTCCCCTCGAGGCAAAGACTCCCATCCTTCGAGGCAACGACTGCCCATCCTTGGAGGCACACCGACGAACATTATGAATATAATGATATAATGTTCAAAAAAGCAGCCTGGTCTGTGTGCTCCGAATTCCTAAACTCATGGTGAACCCACAGTATCGCTCGTCTGTAACACAACGCCACGATCCCACGGAGCCAATCTAGTAGAACCAAACGAGCATCGTCATGTCACTCGTCCTCTTCGGTCGTTTGCTGTTTCCGGCTAGACCAATCAAGCACAGAAAATATTACTGTGCTTGATTGGTGTAGCCGGTAATTGCAAACGCACAGATACGACGAGCGCCATGAAAGTACTGCGGCAGATTAATGCCGCAGTCGGCATTAATCTGAACCTGCTCTCCTCCGTTTTCAACAGCCAAACTCCAAACACCCTTACACCCCTGGCGGCATTATGGTGTGTATCCTCATTACTTAACCCCTTTCTTGCACCCTCCTAACACCCTCCTTACACCCTTTCATATCTTAAAGGTGTAAATATGGAGTTTTAGTCGTGTCGGACACCCTTCTAACACCCTTCATGTTAAAAATGAGGGTGTTGGAAGGGTGTTTTGAGTGCCATTACACCTTTAAGGGTGTAAAAAGTTTAGTGTGTGCGAGACGGAGCCAGGGAATCTCTGACAAATTTCAGGGTTTCCTGCGTCGACGAGCTGGTTCCAGAATGTTTGTCTTTAATTTAAATCGGAACAGCATGCATGGTCAATAAATAGATCGGCCAAAGTAACCTTCCGCATATGTGCACGAAGCGAGTTATCAAACCTTTCAGGAATATTAAAACGTCCGTAAACTTCATAACGTCGCCCTCTCTTTTGCTTAAGACTCTGCCGCTAGACACGGGCCTAATTATTTATCTTCGAAATATTTTCGGCTTCTGCCACCCGTATCCACGGTCGGAAGGAGCTCGTGTGGCCTGTCGATAGTTTCTGGCCGTGTTCCAAAACTTACTCGATCCAACTCTAGGGTAAATGTGGTTATCAAAAACGTAGCCGCATCCAGCGTTTCTCTATTTTTGTTGTCACGTGACATAATCCGCCAGGGTAACTCAGATCCGTTCGAGTAGGTTCGGAAGGCGGCCTCGGAGTAGGTTCGGAAAGCGGCCTCGCCGACTTAACGCGCCCAATGATTCATTGTCTCTCGTGGTTTTTACCGCCGTCTCTCGTTTCGCGCTCTCGTCGTCTCGTAAGTCTGTTCTCGCTTGGGCCTCGCGTCTTTTTAAAACTTTTTTTAGCGATAGACGTGGGCATGTCTGGATCCTCCGACGGCGTACCGGGTACGAGGCGAGCCATGCCGTCATACTGTGAAACGCAACCGCGTTTTTTCGCGACGGGAGTTACTTTGTGAGCTGAAGCACTCGCTCCTGGAAACAACGGCCATGGGAGAACTATATTTGGTCTCTGCTTCCAGTCACCGTGGTCGCGCAACGTCGGGCGTTCCCGTCTCCACGTCGCTGCGGATGTGAGGACGGCAACTGCAGCCACTGAAATGTAAGGACTGCCTCATGTTCATCAACATTCCTGTTCATTTTTAAATCGTACGCTACTACAATAATCCCTCTTTAACTCAGTTTGCTGTGTCGAAGTATTGATTACCTAGGTTTCTCGGTAGTTTTTTTTTCGACAGGGACCCCGGTACATGAGAAATATCCCGGTGAAGTAAGTGGGTGAAGAGAAGTGAGCTAAAACAAAGAAGGCAATGTATGCACGCTGAACCCGCACAGCGCGCTTGTTTGTTTCGAGTTCAGTCATTGCAGAAAGCGCCCCACGAACATTTTGACCCCGGCTCGCGATGTCTTGGCAGGCACGTGCTGCTGGACTTTTTTGTCGTGTGCTAAACAGTTATATTTTGCATACAGTTTTGGGAACCAGTTGGCAACAGAGCGGAGTGGCATGGTTTCGGTCGAACAGCCATCTCCGCTCACGCGACGAAGCACGTGCAACTGCAAGCCTGCCGAAGTTGCCCTCACGTGCATGCGAATATGACTGCACGACAGAGGCAGCAGCCGGGACGATTGCAATCCATTGCTTTACGTTAGCTTACTTTTGACGAAAATCTGGCACGTCGGGAACCAGTGAAACGGCGGCAAGCGGTTTTTCAGAATCGCTCGGCAACGGCTACAGCACTGTACACTTATGGAATGTCTCAATGTCTCTTGGGAGACTTTGAAAGCTGACATTCATTACTAGCCGAAACGAAGGCAGCCTTGGAGCAGCCTTTCAGAAGGTTTCGAAAAGCGAAAAGAAAAGCACCCGCTAAGCCTCGTAATGCGCTTTTGTCTTGTGTACAATGTCGCATTTTCTCTGCAGTAGTTACGCGTTTCATCAGTCGGAGACTACTTCCATTTATTATATTGCCGCGAGCGCAGCTGGCCGAGAAGACAGCACGCTCGTGGTCTAACGGTTATCGCGCGTGCTTTCCACGCTGAAAGCCAAGCTTCCGGCGACTTAATCGGATCTCTGTCTGGTCCTCTTTGGGTTCTTAGGGGCTTGTGTTCGGACTTGCACTGCGGGAACTCGGAGGGGAGCGCTGCACGGCCATGCGGTTACCCCGCACCTCCACCAAAATGTCACGGGTGGTAACCAAAATAACAATAAATAAACAGAAAGAAATAAACGTTTAATGTGGCGAACTTGTGCCAAAACTAAAAGGGTACAAAGATAATAACAAAGCGTCGCGGGCGTCGAAGTCTGCGTAGCAGCACAGTCGAACGCTGGAGCGAAACTGACTCCGCTCGCCTTGCGGAATCCCTTATGTACCCTCGTGGGTTTCTGGATCGTTCGGCGTAGAAGGTTCGGCGCGTAGAACATTCTGGCCTCGAACAAGCAACATGGTTCTCGAATTTACCAGAACATTACTTTACAGAGTCAACAAAAAATGCGCCTCTGCGGCCAGGAATCGAACCCTGGCTTTCAGCGTGCAAAGCACGCGCGATAATCGTTAGACCACGAGCGTGCTGTCCTCTCGGCCAGCTGCGCTCGCGGCAATATTATATAACTAGTCCACCTACTACTGTAATATTTTTCACTACGCTGCTCATTTTCAGATAAATTTTAATACGTGCAGCTTGGTTCTTATTTATCTATAGCGGGTACATATACAGGGTGTTTCACGAAAGGTGGACAAATTCAATATTGCAAAAACTAAGCGTCGCAACAAAAAATGGTTTGTGTCTGTCGTTTTGGTCCTGGGCCGGGGGCCTGTTTAGGAAAATTATTAAAGTTTGGGATAATTAGGTTGTAAATTATTTCTTGCGTAATTAACTTTTTTAATCTTGTGTTTAAGGGCGTGGTTTTAATTAGGAAATTGCTCAACATCATCAAAAACACAAAATGAACAAATTTCAGAACGATAGAAGGCACGCGAAGCATTTTACGGCTTTCTGAAAAACTGCACAAATTCGACGGGTTTTTAAATTTCAATTCACTATCGGAGCGCATCTTGGCCCCGGCGGCACCACGCCCCGTGAAAAGCTGTATATAAAAAAAGAAGACATTTTATATATGATTTTCAAGCAAAACAAAAAATACGACTGCCCATCGTTGCCTGAATCCAAATGGAAACGCCCATTTGTATAATTTACCTGAAGCATTGCAAAATGTGTCATGTCATTGGCATTTCATTTTCACGTTGAAAGACTCCCTGGTGGTCTAGCTTGACCATAATTTGAAAGTCACATATTTGAGATTACACTGTATAGTAATGAGATTTGAGCTCTAATTACCAGAACTTCCCAAAAATATTGCATTCAGTTAATGATCACGTAAATAAACTTGTCTTGCAATGTGTGCATTTCATATTGAAATGCACTACCGTAAAATGCTGCAAAGGCACCCACTATTAACATTTCCCAAACTTGAGCGGACAAGCGTCCATGCCTAGATTAACTCCGTTTTCAGTGAAAGTGGGGTGGGCGCTCCCTCGGCATTTTCTGGTGCTTGATCTGCCTCCAAGTTGAGGAGGTATACACTGTTTGCTTTTCTGAAGCATATTCTCAGAGAAACATTATTGTATACATTGGAACCCTCGTTATATAACTTTCAGGGGACTGCTCAAAAACGTTATATAATCCAAGAGTCATATAATAAAATATAAGAATGACAACTTTGGGCCTCGAATCCAGATGACAAAAATGTGTGCAACTTCTATAATTACTTGTAAGCTAATAACCTGCCAGGTGAAAAAAAAAGCCCTGAAATAAATTAAAAGTAAATGAAAATGTGGTGCATGTAGTAGAGGTGCTGATAAAATTTATTTCCACTTTACCTTATTTTCATGAAAGTGATCAGTTATTTCCTGTTAATACCGCAGATTGGGTGAGTTGATAAGGCATAATTGCAAACCAGCGCACAGGTAGACAGTAACTCAGAAATCCAAACACACAAAAATACACTCACACAGCACTGTGTGAGTGCATTTTTTTTGTGTGCTTGGATTTTTGAGCAACTGCCTACCTGTGCGCTGGTTCGTAATTAAATATAATTTCCTTTCGGAGGCATCATTCTCTAGAGGTGAGCAACGCTGTCTTGGCGTACACAAACTGCTGAAGGCCATCGAACATGATGCTTCTGCACATGTCAAAACATGCATCCTTGTGCCTGTGACACTGTCGTCTTCGTCCAAACTATTGACTTTGTGTCGTTCCCTTTTTGATGACTTCATTGTGCGACACTGCATCGTGGATGGCGATATTGTCGTTGGCATTTGATGTGGTCTACAAGCCACGATGAGTCCATGCGGGTGCGGCACACCGTTATTCAAGAGAATGCGAATTGCCCAGCAACCGGAAATCATAAGTACAGTTCCAGCCTGTCGCGCATGCGCATAGCAGTCGAACCTGAATCGAACCTTTGTCAAACTTTTCACAAGAAGTCAGAAAAATTCGAATCTGGTCGAACTGAAAACTCAACCAATTACACTAATACCCGACGACTTTATCGCTTTCTAAGAGCACGGCACAGCCCATCACCTACCGTATTTACTCGCAGAATGAACACACTTTTTTTTCCGAAAAATCGATGCGAAGCTGGGGGGGGGGGGGGGGGGGGGGGGCGTTCATTGCGCGAAGTAAAATTTTTGCGTCCGTATTTCTCCCACACTGAACGTACCTTTTATCCCGAAAAATCGTCTCTTTGCGCGCGGCGCGCGACTAAAAAACGAAACTGCGATGCGCAAAAAAAAAATGCTCCTTTCCCTGTTTTTTTTTTTTTTTTTTTTGCTTCCGTGTTTTTTTATGTTATTTTTCCCGCCTTTCACAAGTTCTTTTGTTTGCCCACGCTGCCCATGCATTCGCGACCTCCCTGCACCAGGACAGAAAAGTGCGTTCATCTCGAGGGCTTCTCGCTTCTCTTTCCAAAGTGCGAGGAGGAGGCAAGGGAAGGATGCCTTCATTATGCGCGCTTTGCTTAGGCGAGGGCTTCTCCGCTTCTCTTTCTTATCTCCTTGCGCGCCGCGCGACCCAAAGTCTAGATTGCGCTGTGAAAAAAAAAGCTCCTCTCCATTTTTTTTCTTGCTTCCGTTGGATCTTTTTTTTTTTATTTTTTAACGCCTGTTGCAAGGCGTCTTGTTTGCCCAGAGGGCGTCTCCGCTCCTCTTCCTTTTCTCCGTGAACCAAAGTCCAGACTGCGCTGTGCAAACAAAAAAAGAAAAACTCCATGTTTTTTTTTCTTGCTTCCGTTGGATATTTTTTTTTATCTTTTTAACGCCTTTTGCGATGCATTTTGTTCGGCCACGGTGCCCATGCATTCGCGACCTCGCTGCAGTAGGATAGAAAAATGTGTTCAAAGTTGAAATCTTGGTTGCCTGCCTTTTATGTCGCAGATTGGTTTAAATACCACAAAGCCATATCTCACTATAAACGACAGATATCACCATAAAGGTCTTAGTCATGTCTCGTTAAAGTGGGCTCTTCCATTGGCGCAATAAATTGTTCATAATGAGCTGATCGAAGCCGCAAACATCAGCTCGTAAAAAAATTCACAATAATGAAAAAAAAAACATTATTTCATTGCTTTCCTGAAACATCAGTTATTGCGGTTAACTTCTGAATAAAAATTAAATTGTAGTTGTAATAGAAGCACATTTTAGCCACTGTGATTCCAAAATATAAATTACAGTGGGCACAACAAATTGTTTTTCCCCCCACTGAGGCTTTTTTTTACGAATTCACTGACAGATAAAAACATGCAGAAAATCTGGCTCATTGCAATTCTGTCACTCAAACCATGGGGTTTCATCAAAAACACACATGCTGTCGTTCACAGCACACAGGGCAAATATGTGCCTGATAAAGTTAAGTTGCCAGGATGGCGAGGAACCATGAAAATGATGCAAATATGATTTATGCATTGAATATGGCAACTATACACCGACATTGTCATAAAATCTCACCAGAACATCCAGATTGTCCTGGGAGGCAGCATACGTGTTCAGCTCCTTCAGGCCATCAAACGTGGTTGCTGGTAGAACGGGGGCGTCCGCAGGCAGGGCAACTGGTATCTTCGTGGTTGAAGTAGCTACAACACACTTCCTCAGCTCGGTAAGTTGAGTGACGAGGTTTGCCTGGTTTTCGAGAGCCAGTACCTGAAAAGCTGGTAAAAGAACATATAGACCAACGGGCGGCCCTAAAGTCACGCTGCTGCAATGGCGCTGTCGACAGCACTGCACATGCGCAGATGTTTCACATCATGCGAATTTGGTTTCCGCGCACGCGCAGTGCCTACACCTGGTGTGGGCAAATGCGGGCTTATTTGTAAAAAGCGTGTCGGTCTATATTTACCACTTTACTATTTAGCAACCACTCTTCTACTAGGCATGAAATTCAAAGTTTAATTTTGCTGTAATCCCAATTTTGGAAAAATGAAAATGAAAATAAATGCCATTTGGGCATAAATGTCTGCTAGATTCAAAAGAATGTGCCTGTATCGAATGATATTTATTTGGCTGTAGGTTTGGCATTGACCTCTTTGCCACTGTCAATGTCACTACTCTCCCATGACAAAAGTTACAGAGAAGTGTTGCTGGAAGAGGCATTGATACTCTAAAATCACTAGAGGGTACTGTTTTCGTCACCTTATTGTCCTTGATGAATAGGTACCATGATTAGCTACCACCAGCTCGACTGAGCACTCGCAGCCTTTTCATATTGTCCTTGTGTAACTTTGGCACTTTGAACGTGGTAATGAACCAACTAGCCTCGCATGTCTTTTCTTAAAGGTATGCCTACTATTAGCAGGTTGAAATGTTTTATTTTTTTTTTCGCCGCCCACACCGGATATGCATACTTCGCGGCTGGGGGCGAGAGTAAGCGAAAAAGGTCTATGCCAGTGGCATATCCAGGGGATAGGCTTATAGGGCTACAGCCCCCCTCCCCCTCCCCTGATATACACATGCACTTTGAGAGCCCCCCCCCCCCCCCCCCGAACCTGAATTCACTGACATCGTAGCCACCTCAGCGAGCCTGCCATGCCCCCCCCCCCCCCCCCTTCCCGAAAAAAATTCCTGGCTATGCCACGTAAGGGTTTTTACACTTTTACAGAATTAAAAACGTTTGAACGTTTACAGAATTAAAAAAAGAAGGACATATACATCCTATCATTGCCTTGAAACAAATGGACAAAAGCAAGAACCATCCAAGAAATGTCATGTGAATTTGATTTGTCAAAATATGTTTTTATAATATCAGAAGTTATATGTATGCAAAACTCCGTTCGTATTTAAGATTTCTCAAACATTTCACATTTCTGACACAATGAAAGATAAATTTACATTGTTTAAAATAATAGGAGTCTCCGAATTACATTCCTGAAAGTTTCCAATGCTGAAACCTACAAACCAGCCTTTAATTGAGCATTGTGCCGTGAATTATACGAAACCATTGATGTTTTTGGTGCCCATTTTCTATGCATTTTGGCATATTTGGATGGCGCGTGTACAGTGCAGGTATGTTCTAATCTGCAGTGAACCTCCACCTTTCTTCTAAAGGTCCTATTTTTTCTGTTTTTCCTTTGCCACTACTGCTTACTTTACACTAGACATAAGCTATGTCACTGAACTCTGTCAAGTTGCACTGTTGTGGCTCTTTTTGCTACCCCCCTTGTAAATAAAGATCTGTTGATGTCAACATTCCAGCTCTTGGACGTTTGCACCATCCCAATTTGCTGCATGAGCACCACCTCCAAATTCATGACAGTCATGAATGGTGCACATACTATATAGGCAATTATTAATTTTAGAGGATGCATAAATATTTCATCAGAATATTAAAATAAAATGCACGTTGTCTCACCCATGTGTGATGAGCTTGCCACAGCTTGGCTGAAGTATGCCTGGTCATACCCTTCAGTTTGGTGAACTGTTAAAAAGGGGACAATGTACGTTTCTGACAGAGTTTCACAGGGAAGCTGTTATACGCTAGGGTCTGAGAAAAAATGCATCCTGACATGTCGACAGGAAACTCCCTATTGGTCGCGGCAAGTATGAATAAATAAAAACAAAAAGAGGGGGCAACCAGCGTGAGTCAGCCTTCCTAAAAAAATTGGGTTGCGAGTATGTTCATACAGCCTAGAACTTGGTCTGCCGCAACGGGCGACGAGTCTTCCAGCTGTAGGTGAACAATTTAGCCAGTACAGTACAACCGCTAGCCTGGAGTCTTTAACGTGCATCACGCAGTAGTGATACACGATCGCACGTCAGTACGATGCTCATCCAAAACAAAGCGGGCAGGGGTAGGGATTGAACCCAGGATCCCTGCGTTCCGCAGTGCGAGCTTTCGCTCCACGTGCTCCGAGCAGGTGTGCGCTAGCCCACTCGGCCACCGATCCCCTCAGCCTTCCTGGGTATTATTCGATAGTGAAGTTTTGATTCCTTGTTATCATCTTTAGGCATCATTTTAGAAGTTGTCCTAGAAGTCGCCCTTGAGGTCGTTCTAGAGGTCGTCCTCTAGGCATCATCCTACACGTCGTAAAGATAACAGCTTCGGTGGTCCTCCATTTTCACTTGAAGTGGAAGGGCTCTACAATTTTTTTATTAATAAAACTATCACTGACCTGGTACCGGGATTGTTGGCGGCACAGGGAGTGGTGGAATTAATGGACCTGAAAATAACCATATATTATGGAAAACAAAAAAAGGTTCACATAAACCTTAGACTGCACGTAGTTCTCTAGGTTAATGCAGTGTACAATGTATAGTAACAGTTTTGTTTCACTGCTTTGAGGGTGTGATTTGACCAGTTCAGTGCATGGCCTGCATGTGACAATAGAGACTTTTAGCAAACCGTAACCGCATCCCGCGTTACGCACTACCAGGGCCTTTGAAGCATGCTTTTAAAAGAGACACTGACACTCCTCAAAATTTATTTTTTGGCCAGGCGATTTATTGTGGTGTCAGAAGACTACCCAATCAATGGTTTGCTACAGTGTCACGTATATTTTTAATAAAGTAAAAAAATGCAACTACCCGAAACCGAAACTGACTGGGGAGGAAGAAGAAACATTGAGGAGGAGAGAGTTGGCGGAAGCCACGCGGCTGTGCAACTTTTTTTCTCCAATCAACATATTTGCAGCTTTTTATAAATCACAAAAATTGAGTATCATATTTCTTTACTATTTTTAATACTGTGTGTGTGCCTTCGATGACCTACGACTTTGATTATATTTGGTGGTTGTGTCTAAATCATAGAAAACGGCTCACAATGGCCGGTTCTAGATCGTCGGTTTTCGGTCGGAAAGAAGACGGATTTCGAGCCGCGAATTGTGTTCTGGGTAGTGGGGCTTTCATATGTCAAGTACAAATTAAAACCTCGACGAGCATAAATGCCCTGTCAGTGTCCCTTTAAGCGCGTGCCCGAATGATATTGTGAGCGCAGGACACGCGCTTAAAAGCATGCTTCAAAGGCTCCAGTAGTGAGGTACGCAGAACATGGTAACGGTTTGCTAAAAGTCCCCATTAACACACCCTTCTAGCGACCATTTCTACATTTTCTTGCAATAAAAATCAAATGTGGGGGCGCTAAATGTATGCTGCAGATGGTATACACTCCCCAAGAAGACCACCACAATGGAAGCTGGTGTGACGTCAATGCTTGAAATGTTTGATTGCTAAACCCAACGTTACTATAGTTGGGAACAGGTTAAGGACCCAGGACAAGCTCCTTCCACAAAGCCCTACACTCTTTTCACTTTAGCTGAGCAAACACTGCAGGGGGGAACGAATCCCTCCTTGCCTCATCTGCAGCGTCCGCTCTGCTAAAATGGAAAGAACGGAGGGCTTTATGGCAGAAGCTGTTTCGGGGTTCTTAACCCTTCACTGACTGTCAGTGTTGCGTAAAGTACATCTACAAAGTACTTGAAGTAAAGTAAATTAGAGGTTATGTACTTCAAGTAAAGTAGTGAGTACACCGAGTGCAATGTGCTTGTAGTACTATAAATACAGAAAAGTTAAGTGCAAGTACATTTTATTGCCATCTTTTATTGTGTCCTTTCATTTCCTCACACAGTGTCTTTTTAAACTGGTACGCGTTGCCCCAGGAGTGATTGCGGTGCATCAGTGTCTCTCGGAAATGGCGGCGAATATTGGATAACGTTGAGAGGCTACAGAGTAATTATTTATCGAAATGCGACAAATTCAGAAGCCACTTCTGATTTTGGTGGCACTTGCACTGGCTTGCACCCAAGGGGGTGGACAAGGAGAGATCATGACGTCAACCCCGTAACTTCCGCAAGCAATCCTCTCGTGGAGGAGTGTCCTCTCCTAATTTTTTTAACATCCTCGCTTGCGCTGACCGAGCGAGGAGCGAGACCTCAATGCTGGGAAAGCCGCCCCCAGTACAAACGGAGGGATGCGTCGTTTCCTCGCGTTTCTGGCTAGTAGAATATCCATCTCAAAACTTCATCAGAGTTGACAAAGCATCATTTTGCGATACAAATTTAACAAGACCGAATTGGGGAGTGTAGTTTAAAGTCAAGAATTGTACATTCCTCGGAAAACAAGAAAAAAGAATTCAAGTATAGTACAAGTACATACTAAGTAAGACAATATACTTCAACTAAAGTACAAGTTTTCTTAACCTAGTTGAAGTAGTATTTAAGTACAATGTACTCAGGGATGGGCAAAATACATGCAAATATGTATCGAAATACAAATACAAAATACTTCGTGAAAAATGTCTTTAATTACAAATCTAATTACATTTCCAAAAAAAGCATTTATGTACAAGATACAAATACAACCAAATGTATTTGGTCTCCACCAAATACTTTTCCAAATACATTCCTCAAAATTTGCGTCAGCAGCTTCAGGGCACCTGCAACGGGTTTCTGGGTATCTCATTTCAATTTTCTATCGCACACTCGGGAGTTAGTGTGCGAGGCTCTAGTAACGTAATAGAAATATAATCACAAAAAGATGTAATCAGCTTGGACGTAATAGGTGAAAAAAGTACAAAGCTTCAAGCAGCTTTTTTTGTCGATTACATTTTGGTATAAACCAACAAAGAACCGAGACGACCAAGACGCGCAACACTAGCTAGATAATTTTTATTGTTGGAACTCGCGCCAGTTACGAAAATTTGAACGACCCGCGCATTTAGAATGTTTCAGGCAAAAATATGGATGGAAATCAGGCTGAAAAGCATCACAAGTTGTCACAGGCACTTATTTAGCCAGTATGCCTGTGAACGTCGATTTCGTTACTATTCTTGCCCTGGACTAGCACCATAATCACAGAGTCACTAAACGCTGGTGCTTGATTGAGAGATACTGCATTCGGTACAGAACGTAGTTTTCTTCCTGCTCTGGACAGTGACAATAAATTTGAGGGATGTATTTTCGCCCACAAAATTGTATTTAATTACAATTGTACTTGAAATACCCACGTTTTAGTATTTAAATACACACGTCCACTACATTACCCAATATGTAATTAAATACAAATGCAAAATACACAAAGTATTTGAAATACGTATTTCAAATACTTGTATTTGAAATACTGCCCATCCCTGAATGTACTTAAAGTACTTCCAAACACTGCTGACTATAGATCAACACTGCAACTATAGATCAATGTTGTTGCGTGAACCTGACATTCTGAGGGTGTGCTTCATGAGATAAAACTACAATTTGGAGATATATGTCTGGCTGCAAGCAATATAAAAAGAATTACGGAAAATTAAAAATTAAAATAGCACCAAAGGGACATGAGACAAGTATATAGACAGCACCTGTCCTTTCTACCTCTTGTCCCGTGTCTCTCTTGTGCGATTTTAATTTTGCATAATGATAAAATAACTGGCCCAGCAAAATGCTCTACTAAAGTATAAAAGAAATCCAAGAAACATATCCTACCCTCCCCATGATGATAGCTCTCGCTATCGTCCGATTCAGACTCGACCCTCCTCTGGGCCCTCCTTCGCACTCGCGGTGGTGCGTCTGACTCCAGGTTCGATGTGTCCTCTGCTTCACCCAGCCTCGCCATAGCCTGCTCTAAGGTGTCTAAATGACGAGAAATCGCATGAATATCAGGGTCATATTAAATTACAGTTATGTACTTACAGTACAAATGGATAATTTTGACTCGAAGAGTTTCCCAATCTGTGGTTCGGGCCTCGTTGCACCTAATTCCGTTGATAATTTCAGGTTTGGTATTGTAGGGGGGCCAGTGGCACCAGAGCAGGTTGTCAGGGGATTTTTGCAGCCACCGATCCGGAACAGCACATGTGCTCTCGTTGGAAAGAAACTCAACGATATGGTACCTGTAAGTAAAAAAAACATATAAAATATGTGTAAAAGTACTTAAAAACATATAAGCTATTTTTAGCAGAGTAAATTAAATGACAGCACTGAGTCTAGTTTTACTTTAAAGTTGTACACATGGATCACTTGAGGACAATGGCACAATTTAAAAAAAAAGTTAAAAAAGTAACCGTTCCAGAAAACAATTCAGTGTAAATTAATATACAGCAGGCAAACAAGATGTATTATGTACAACGAGATTATTCCCCTCACACTGTTTCCATCATACGTTCCCCATTAACTATTTTCAAATCACTCATTGTGCAATCCAGGCATTGAATTTGGACACTGCATATGCTAGTAATCTCAGTGTGAAATTTTCAAGACAAGGAAAAACTGCTTTTTGCATGGGCTTTGTTCATTTTAATCTATACACATTTAGTTTGAGTAATATGTGCAAAGCAGATCATATGCACACATTTAATATAGAACCATACACAAAGTGCCATTGAAACATAGGAGCTGGTTATAGCTAGAAATGCATGCTTAGCACATCAAAAACATTTATTGAGCTTTTATAATGTAGGCCTCCATTAACCATAGATTAGAGCTGCTCCTTTCTGCCAAAGGTTTTCAGATCTTGTGTTTTTTCTAAATTTATTTTGAAATTTTGTACAAAAAATAAAAATGCACGCTCTTTGAGGATTAAGGAAGGAGGGCTTAGGCATCAGGTGTTTTTTCTCCCGGCTGGAAACTGCGCTTTTTGGGTTTCCGGTTGTAGTACCGAGCTCCCAGCCTCATGAGTTCTTCGTGGGCGACCTTGCACGTCGCCTCGAGGTGGTTTCTGGGGTTGAACACGTGCTCATAGGTGGTCCGGAGCTGTGCGTCGAGCTCAGCGTTGGTCCACACCTCACTCAGATTGGCTAGCGGGCCCCGGACATGGCGACCGTAAAGCAACTCAAAAGGCAAAAAGCAGAGGCTCTTCTGCGGCACTTCCCGGTAGGCATACAGCAGTGCTCCGAGAGGCCCAATCCTTGGGCCTCTCGGAGCACATTCGCTTAAAGGGGCACTGACAACCCGAAAGTCGTATTTTTTTATTGTCTAAAAAGATGCAAGTTGCACTCATAGACACGCAAAAAAACCGCATCGCAAAAAAAAAAAAATTTCCCGCGCGCGCGCGCTCCTTTTTATTTTTGGCGTTTGATTCTCCTGCCTCTAGCCTCCTCGCTTCTTTTGATTCGTGACGTCAAGAATCATGAAATTCAGAAGCTTTGTAGGCGACATCCCTGTAACATTTAATAACGGCAATTTTAAAATATGTTTCTAACGCAATTGCGAATGCACCACGGCCCTTCTTTTTGAAATACCAAAAATCGGGAGTTCGTTGTGGTGCCGTCTCCTGGATTTGTATCCTCCCACGGAAAACAGGCGACTCCGCTCAAAACCGGTCCGCCGGCGTCCGCTGCGCTCGCTCCTTTCCTCCTCGCTTTGGGTCGCCATGGCAACAGCAGGGAGTCGGGAAAGAAAGTGGACTCTCAGGACTCCGCAATATTTGACGTCAACGCGCCGGCGCGGATCGCGCGGGAATTTCGAATTCGGCATTTGGAAATTGTTTTTAGAGCGCAGCTCTTAGGGGCCCGTTTCCGGCTTGAGCGGCGTCGGCGTCGCCGTCGGCGTCGGCGTAACCGCGCGGTGCATCATGGGAAATGTCCCATAATGCACCGCGCGAGCCCCCCACCGGGGTCACGTGACCTCGTGGGGGGTCACGTGACCCCCCGAAGTCACGTGACTCCCCTGAGGTCACGTGGCCCCCTCCTCGAAGTCACGTGACCCCCGCCGATGTCGCGTGACCCCCCGATGACGTCATCGTCACTGATGACGTCACCGGCATCCACATCGTCATAGTCATCATCACTGATGACGTCACCGGCATCCACATCGCCATCGTCACTGATGACGTCACCGGCATCCACATCGTCATCATTGATGACGTCACCGGCATCCGCATCGTCATCATCACTGATGACGTCACCGGCATCCACATCGTCATCATCACTGATGACGTCACCGGCATCCACATCGTCATCATCACTGATGACGTCACCGGCATCCGCATCGTCATCATCACTGATGACGTCACCGGCATCCACATCGTCATCATCACTGATGACGTCACCGGCATCCACATCGTCATCATCACTGATGACGTCACCGGCATCCACATCGTCATCGTCATCATCACTGATGACGTCACCGGCATCCACATCGTCATCGTCATCATCACTGATGACGTCACCGACATCCGCATTGTCATCGTCATCATCACTGATGACGTCATCAGTGACGTCACTGATGTCGTCACCGGCATCCGCATCGTCATCGTCATCATCACTGATGACGTCATCAGCGACGTCACTGATGACGTCACCGACATTCGCATCGTCATCATCACTGGTGAAGTCATCAGTGACGTCACTAATGACGTCATCGGTACCCGCATCGTCATCGTCACTGATGACGTCATCAGTGACGTCAGTGATGACATCATCGGCATTGGGGGTCACGTGACCCCCAAGGTCACGTGACCCCCCTGGTTAGTTTAACCCCCCCCCCCAGTGCCCTTCCCTCCTCCTCCTCAAGAGCTGCGCTCTAATTCGGCGTTACAGGGAGTTGTAAGCGGCTTTCATTTTTTTGCTTCACAAATACTGAATTCCCAAATTTCAAATTTTAAGGGTAATGTCCCGGCATCGTTTTTAATCGTTTCGGATAATTAAAAAAATATGATTTTGATGTGTCAGTGCCCCTTTAAGCATCAGTTTTAAGTGTTCCGTTGAACTTCTCCATCGGTCCATTTTCTATGGGGTGGTAGGGGGAGGTGTGCAACTGCCTTATCGACGGAAGCCGGCTGATCTTTTTCATTAGCTCCGAAGTAAAATTTGAGCCCTGGTCGCTTAAAATTTATCGTGGCATTCTGACCCACGCAAACATCTCGACTAGGGCCTCCGCCACTGTCTCAATGCTGGGCAAAGCCACGGCGTCTGGATAGCGAGTTGCGTAATCTACCATTGGCAGTATGTGCCGGTTCCCTCGGCCCAAAGCCAGGGAAATCTGCCCCATGATGTCGATCGCAACCTTCTGGAATAGGATATCTAATAAGGGGCTCCCACTCAGTGGGACGCGAGGGACCTTTCACTTCGGTGTCGTTCGCTGGCACACGTCACACGATAGCACGAACCGCCATACATCCGAGCCCAGTCCCGCCCTAAACTCTTCGTTTTCGCCTGCCCCAGGTGCCCCGCCATAATGCTTTCATAGGCAACTTAGATCACAGTTTTTCGGTGGGCCTGAGGCACCACGAGCTGCCACACCTTTCTCCCCAACCGTTCCCGGTAAACTCGATAAGGAAGCCCCTGCCCCTCTCCTGCTGTATAAGTGATTGTGGTTGTCTTTCCCCTGGCCTTCTCCCCAATCCGCTTGGGCACAGGGTGTCATCCTCATTTTGCTGCTTTGCAAACCCCAGCGTGTCGATGGCCAGCCCTTAGATTTGAGGCACGTGTAGCTTTTTCAATCCAGTTTGCTGTTTCTTTCTCTGGGTCCTGGTATTCACGGCACACGCTGGAATTTGGGGATCATCCACTTCCCCACGGGTTTCGTGTCCTGGCTCGTCTTGGCTCTCCTCTGTGTCACGCTCCGCCGCGTCCTCCCGCACTCGCTGTGTCGGTATCGGGTCGTCCCTTGCCTCCACGTCGGTCACAGGGTCGTCTGGCTCTCTAGCGCCGGGTAAATTCCCGAGTATGAGGAAAGGGGCCCGTCCGTGCAAAGGGCTTCGAGTCCTCCGTCGAATTAGGGCATTTTAACATGGACATGGGCCTCGGGAAGCATTTACACAGTTCCATCGACGAGATACACCGGCTTCTTTGTTCCCGTGAGTCGGCCGTCGTCAACCAATCTCTTTCTAACAATGACCGTGTTACTCCCCGTGTTGCGCAGAACCGTGATCTTTTTCTGTCCGATTTTGCCCTCAACGACTGGCATTCCCTCAACCAGAAACTTAAGGTGTGGTGTCATCACCGCGTTGACCACCGAAATCTTCGTCCCATCCTTCAGCTCCACAAAACCATCTGTGGCGTTCGTCCTTTCCGTTTTGTCGGGACAAATAGACGCCTGATGCCTGAGGTTTTGTCTGGCCCCGGCAGACGTCAGTCTTATGTCCCTTCCTGCCAAAACTTTGACATGTGGGCACCTGTCCGGTGTTGTACAGGCTGCGACATTGCGCAGCTTTGTGTCCCATCTTGTTACAGAAGTAGCACCTCATTGCACGCCGTAGAGGCTCGCCTCCCCTGCTGCTTTTCTTTGCTGAGAATTTGGCTGTTTTTTCCGGCTTTCCCTAGGTTACCATGACTTTGCACGTCCAAAAATTGGTCCGCCATCTCGAACAGACCATCCAGATGTGGCCGTTTCCTTTCCTTCAAGTAGATGGCCAGTGCTGGATGACAGCCCTTTAAGAATGGCTCTGTGATGACTAGCTCCCGAAGACCTTCAAAATCTGGTCACCTTGGTGGCGTCTTGAGTGGCCGTCTCTCCATCGACTGGCTTCCCATCCCGGAATTTATCGCGAAAGCCCTCAACGGTAAACCAGAACCTCGTAAGTAGTGAGGCTTTCACTTTGCCGTAATTGGCAGCGCCTGCGGGCGGAAATCGCCGGAGGGCTTACCCCGTGAGGCACGAGCTAAGGGCGGTGGCCCATTGGCTTTCTGGTCATTTTTGGCTTAATGCGATTCTCTCGAACCTTCTATATGAAAGTAGTTTTGAAAGCGCTCATACTTCGCCTATTCCTTTCTTCTCATCTCTAGTGTAAGGATTTGCGAGATGCACTTTCTGAATTATGCTGTGCGATAGACTTGGAGCAGCATGCGCAGTGCGGGAAAGCGGCTCGGGCATGATTACCGTAACACACACTTAATAACCCCAGCCTAACTTAGATTAAATGCTCACAGAAGTATCCAAGATAGTAACTTATTTTTGTTTTTATGGACACGACTAGGCAAAACTCAGTGTGCGTGCCACCTCCCCTTTGTGGCTTCATTGCAACACATATTTGCAAGAAGAAGCTAATCTCCCAGGTGAACAAGCTCCCTCGCACACGGGAACATGTTTTTATCAATGTGAAATTCATAGCACAAATAAATTAATCAAAATTTAAAAATAAAACTGAGGTCAATGTATACGCGCATGCAATATATGTTCAGCGGGTGTAGAGATGAAGAGTTGTCTGACTATTCTAAACATAACATATATATTCCAGGCCAGTATGCAGATCAGCCCAGTTAAAAATACCCATTGAGTCCAATTGTAATTTCTATTGGTACCAATTGGTATCAGTGGGAACCAATTGGTATGAAGACAACCAATTGGCCATTCCAATTGGAATGCATTTTCCCAATTGGTCACACCATTTGGAAATATATATACCAGTTGGTATTAATCATCCAATTGGCCATTCCAATTGGAACACATTCTCCCAATTGGTCACTCCAATTGGAAATATATATTCCAGTTGGTATTAATCAACCATTTGGCCATTTCAATTGATTCTTCCAATTGGTCCCTTCAATTGGCAATATATATTCCAATTGGTATTAAACAACCAATTGGCCATTCCAATCGGAATGCATTTTTCCAATTGGTCACTCCAATTGGAAATATATATTCCAATTGGTATTAAATGACCAATTGGCCATTTCAATTGGAATGCATTTTTCCAATCGGTATTAAACAACCAATTGGCCATTCCAATTGGAAATTTCTTTTCCAATTGGTATTAAAGGGACACTGACAGGGTATTTATGCTCGCCGAGGTTTTTAGTTTCACGTGACATATGAGAGCTCAACTACCCAGAACAGAATTTGCGGCTCGAAATTCGGTTTCTTTCCACCCGAAAACCGCCGATCAAGAACCGGCCGGTTCGAGTCTCGCTCACTCTCTTTCTCGCGGTCACGGGCCGTTTTCTAAGGTATCGATGCGACCACCAAATTTAATCAAAGTCGTGGGTCACTGAAGGCACACACTCAATATTAAAAATAGAAAAAAAATATGAACCCCATTTTTTGTGGCTTCTAAAAAGCTGTAAATAAGTTGATTGAAAAAAAAAGTTCCACAGACAACCGGAAGCATTCTGTGCGTTCGTCGTTTCGCCTATCGTGGGACTCGCGGAGACGGTGATGGCAGCGGACGACGGGCGTGGGACCTCTATTTCAGAACTGTCGTTCGCGGTACCGGCGAATTCTGTCGACCGTTAAAAGAGAAATTTGGGACTGATCAAAAGAATTGGTATTCATCCCGTACGACACGGTCGGCCACCAAGCCGATTTGCATGAAGACGTCGCCGAGCCGTCGCTCCCTTCTCGTGGCTGAAGACATCGCTCGCGCAAACGTCAAGCACGACGTGTCTACTTCGAGTTGAATATGCACGCGTACGATTTCTTCACTAGGTGCGAATGTCCCCAATGCCTGGTGCTTCCCGACTTCGACCCGGGAGTGCTTTTTCTAGAGAACAATCGACAGCAAGCTTTCCAACTTACAGTTACCGGCTGAATTATTATTAAGGAAAGAGATCCACCATTGAAGAAATGCTGCAGTAGCTCAGTGGGAAAGGCGTCTGGTTCACACGCGGTAGGACCGGGTTCGATCCCCCGTGGAACTTTTTTTTTTTTTTTTCCAACATTTTTCGATGCTTACATATCTTTTTCTTTTTTTTTTTACAATCATCACTGAAGAAACAAAAAAAAAAAATAACAAACAAATGTTCCGGGCGATACTTCGCTGAAATAAATGGTATGGGATTTCCGTTTTGACACCTCCGCACTCCATGTAATCACTTTCCACAAAATGCAAGGAGCCTATAAATCAGGTAGCGTCCGCTTTCCGAGGTGCCCGTAACTGTTTTGCAGGAATTGCAGCCAGCCATTGGTCTCGATCCCGTTGATCTTTCGGAAACTCTGTCGCACAATGCCACTTTTTTTCGGATGCAGGACATGTGAGCCAGCTCTTCACGCAACATCTTGGGCGTATTCTTTTCGGAGCCGATCATGGAAATTCACCAAGGGCACTCACTACTCATCTCCAACTCCTCAATGTACAAAACAACTCATCTTGGAGTACAGAACAACGAGCGGAACAAACATAACTGCAAGTAATCGCACGGCGAGCAGTTCCCGCACGCCGCATCGCACGCCGCATGTCGTGTCGTCTGCTACGGAAAGGAGAAAGAAAAAAAAAAAAAACGCACGGTCGGGTGTAGCCACGTGACTTCCGCCACTCGCTCTCTTCTCTCCACTTCTCCAACCTCTGTCGGGTTTCGGTTTCGGTTTCGAGCAGTTGCGTCTTTTGGCTTTATTAAAAAAATACGCTACTCCGTTGCAAAATATTAATTGGGCAGTCCTCCGACACCATAATGAAGCGCCTGGCAAAAAAATAAAAAAAATTCTTTGGGGGGTGTCAGTGTCCCTTTAAGCAACCAATTGGGACACTTATTCCAATTGGATGCTTGGAGATTGGAGCTCTAGAATAATTTTGCACTGAAGGATTATGAGCTTACTCTTCTGAATCAAAAATAAACTGATAAAATGTGGAATTTTTTTCAAGGGTGTGGGGAACGCCAACAAAAAAATAGGGTCACTGGCCACCTCATTATTCGTTTTTTTTTGTCCTTTCTTTGCGTTTATATATATATATATATATATAATAATTTATTATTACTCTGATAGCTTTTTGTTTTAACAATTCTTTTTTTTTTTTTACTTATAGTTTCGGTTTGAAAGTTGGAACTTGGAACGCCCCATCGCTAGTGACACCAGTAGGTGTTTGTTTTTCTGGGAGCGCATGTGTGGGATGCGAGTAGGAGGATATGAAAATGTGATATTTTCATCAAGTTTACCAACATTTGACATTTCTTGTTTTAATCAATGTGCCCAAGAAAAGCCTGGGGGAACCGCAACAAGCTGGGGTTAACCATCAACTCCGTCCCATGGCAGCTGTGGTGAGCGCGATTTTTCTCTTTGTCCTGACTCCTGAAGCAAGTTTTGAATATTTTCACGGTCAACCTTCTTTGCTAAAGTGTTCTTATAGCCAACTTTGCTTGTTCTACCTGCTTTTATGTTTGGAACTGTTGCCGCACGTCCGCGTTAGGGAAAAACTTCGCCATGCGGTGCACACATTGCATTGTAAAACGCTTTCCATTGTAGCAAACAGTTTCTTGTGTCTCACTATTTCCTCATTCAGTATTTGAGCCTTCAATATATTTGCTGTTTTTCTTTAGGTTGCTCTTAACACCCTTTTTATTGCCACGTGTTGCTTGCAATATTTGTAAATTAGTAAATGCTTCCATTGTGCAGAATGCAGCTAGCATGCTATCATAAATATTCCTTTGAATTTGGACAGCTGTTAGAATAAAGCTAGCTCTGCTCTCATTGTAATCAAAGGCATGTGTAGCCTCACAGATTCAAATAATGACAATTGTATCCTTTCCGAGATCCGTGCACACAACGAATAGTTCTTTGCAGTCAAAATTGTTGAAAAGAATGGTCTCAGTGCAAAGCCTTAAGCAGCCTCGGTGGCTCCAAGGCAAAGCGCCGGCCTACGGACGCCCAGGTGGCGGGTTCAAATCCCGGCCGAGGTACCCGCAATTTTATGGATGGTTATTGCGGAGAAGGCTCCTTGGTGACCGAGCTTTTGGTTGCACTTCAAAAGATACTAAGGTGGTCCAAATTAATCCTCAGACCTCCTGGGGCATGCCAAATGCCCATCATTGGTTGGCTTGTGAAACCCCCACATTTGACTGACTGCAAAGCTTTGGATCCCCTCTAAGCTGATAACGACATAGTAAATTTCTCTCACTAGGTATGGAAAAAGGGACTAATTTTGATGTAGAATCTCAAGATGGCAGAAAGCTAACGAATTGAACGGACAACACACAACTCTCTGCTGCCAGGCGTGTTAGACTTGTGGGCCGTTTATCCTGTTAAAATTTTCGACAAGCCTTGGATCACTATCATGATTGAGAAGGCCATACTAACTGAAGCCTTATTATCTAGCTTTCATTGATTTCTATGCTTTCATGCTTGACCCATGTCATCATACTGATTGACATTCCTGCTAATGTACTCCTTGTTCTTCTGCTTATTTCAGAATTTCAAGCAAGAAGAATGCAGCTCAGATGTTAATAGATGTTTGTGACTATTTACAGTGTCTGCAGACCATCCGGAGAACAAATGTTTTCCAAGAGCATATTTGCATAATAAAATGTGAAAACATACAGATGGGAATTGATGGATACTTTCCGAAAAGAAGTCTCGGAACATAACAGGTAGTGGTTCCAATTGGAAAAATACCAATTGGTATTTTACCAATTGGGAGTCCCAAAACCCAAATGGTTTTCATTCCAATTGGGAACAATTGGTATTCTTCCAATTGGAACCAATTGGTATTCTTCCAACTGGAACCAATTCGTATTCTTCCAATTGGGAGTCCCAAAACCCAAATGGTTTTCATTCCAATTGGTATTCTTCCAAATGGAACCAATTGGTATTCTTCCAATCGGGAGTCCCAAAACCCAAATGGTTTTCGTTCCAATTGGTACCAATTGGTATTCTTCCAATTGGGAGTCCCAAAACCTAACTGGTTTTGGCAATTGGTACCAACTGGAAAAGCCAATTGGAACCAATGGGTATTTTTAGCTGGGAGCATTATGTTCTAAAATGGGTTGTTAAGAAATCATACAAATGCATATTACACTACCTAGGAGGCCAATGAGGTACAACCAACGGAGCTAGCACATCGGGATTTCGTTTCATTGATATAGAGATCCTTCGTGACTTCATTCAAAAGTCTGCCTTATGCAAGAAGTGCAAAAAAGGTGAGCTCCACCTAGAGGTCGTTGATAGGAGAAGTGGATTGGCATCTACCATAAATGTCTCGCACTGAATGTGGTGAGTCGAACATGTTCCAGACGTCTAAGAGATCTCAAAGAGGCATGTTTGAGATCAATGAAAGGTTTGTTTATGCCCTGCGAACATCTGGCAAAGGACTGCAGGCTGGCCACGTGATGTGCGCAGTTTTGAACATGCCACCACCTCCAACAAAATTTGCGTCCTACACTACACGACTACTTGACGCAGCAGCAACTGTTGTCTTTGAAAGCATGGCTCAGGCTTGTGAGGAGATTAAGGATGAAAAGCATGGAAGTGATGAACCACAAGAAATAGCCGTCACTGCGGATGGAACATGGATGAAGAGAGGACATTCATCTCTGCATGGTGTTGTCACACTCATATCAGCAGACACAGGCAAAGTGCTCGACTGTGAAGTGGAGACTGAGTTCTGCCATGTCTGTGCCCGGAAACAGCACACAGATAGCAACCAACAAGAGAGCAAGGTTACACATAGTGGATCATCCGGAGGTATGGAAGCTGCAGGGGCTGTGAAGATCTATGCACGATCTATTGAAAAGCATTGCCTGGTGTGTACCACGTATATTGGCGACGGGGACAGCAAGGCGTTCCTCGCTGTGAAGGAATCTAAGCCGTACAACAAAGACATGGAGAAACACGAGTGTGTGGGGCATGTGCAAAAGCGTATGGGCACCAGACTCAGAAACATGAAGACAAGCTTGAAGGGGAGGGGGCTCTCAGATGGACTAACATTGTGTGGAAGAGGTCGTCTGACAGAGAAGGACATTGACTCCCTACAGTTCTACCATGGCAAGGCTATACATGACAATAGTGATAGCTTGCAAAACATGCGAAGGGCTGTGTGGGCGATAGACTTTCACAAGTTATCCACGGGCGAAAAGCCAAACCATGGACTGTGCCCTAATTTACCGTCATCGTGGTGTGGGTACAACCGTAGCCTCAGTGAGGGCAATCCCGAGACATATTCACACAGAAACAACCTCCCAACCGCTGTGTTAGAAGCAATCAAGCCAGTGTTTCAGGCTTTGTCTTCACCAGGCCTTCTCAGCAAGTGCCGCCATGGCAGGACCCAGAACACCAATGAATCACTCAATCAGCTCATCTGGTGCCGCTGCCCCAAGACGACATTTGTTGGTGCGGACACAGTGAAGATTGCCACGTATGATGCTGTCCCGAAGGAAAAATCCATCAATGTAACCCTGCTTGGCAGTCAATGTTTTCTAGTGGACCGCT
The DNA here is from genome assembly GCF_016920785.2 of Ixodes scapularis. NCBI lineage: Eukaryota > Metazoa > Arthropoda > Arachnida > Ixodida > Ixodidae > Ixodes > Ixodes scapularis. The sequence goes on from NW_024609857.1 coordinate 139,352,012, forward strand.
GACTGTGCCTGACTGTACGTCAAGCATGTCTGATTGGCCAACAAGTTACTCTGACCGACAGTCAAACTCCAGTCAGACCCCGCTTGTCGGCTTTCTGATGGTTTCCTGGTGGCAGTCGGCCGCCGCGAAATGCGATCAGGATATCCTGGTGGTGATTCTGACTGTACATCGATTGTCTCTGACTGTACGTCAGAAAGCTTTGACGTGCAGACAGACGTACGGTCAAAGGACGTAAAGTTCGTTCGGATACCACTATTTCGTCAAATCTATGCATACGAAAAGTAATCTATGCACGAGAAAACGATTTTGGGACGTGAGCCCATAAAACCGCTGACGTTAGAGATATGACACGCAACCGACCGACAACCTTAATCAGAAGCCCGCCGAAGCCACCGAAGCGCCGAACACGACACTTCGCACTTCGCTTCGCCCATAGAGGCTTCGCCGAGCTTTCATGAACGATCGCTCTCGACTCGTTTTGTTTGCCCGCTTGCTCCAACCTGTCGATCCTGCTCGGGCTTTACAATGTCTTATGTTTTAGTAGAATTTCTACTCGACAAGACCCAGCCTATTGTGAGTTCCGACGATGTAAGGGACTTAAGCGGTGTAGTTGAAGACAACAGGGTGTACTAGGTCTACTGGGCCGGTGATGCGCGAACAAAAGGATCGTTCTACGACGCGAAAGTACTCTACATGGCAGGTGAGTAGAACTGAAGTACGGCGAGTGATGTACGAGTGCTTTGCATAACATGCTGACGGCTTAACTGCATTTGCAGCCAAAGCTTTTTGTATAAAACGAATAGTCAAATCGAGTTTCTCTAACGGTGGCGCGTAGCATCAGTTCCGACGTGGGCGCGCGTGGGAGCGGACGTCTTTTTTTCCGCTCTCCCGTTCCCCCCACGCGACCGTCTGAATGGCCAACGGAGCGGCTGCCCCCGTTGAGGGCGCGTATCAGGATACGAGCGACGCCGGAGATTCGGGCTACAAGATGCTGCTGCCGCTACTACCAAGTGGCAGCAGGCTTGAGAAGACCGTTTTCCTGCATGGGGACCCCAGAGGACGCCCCTACCGCACTCAGGACTTTGCCGATATGTTGCAGTCGACTGTTGGAATGAAGCACGTGGTTGGGCTGGGCGCCTTCCAGTTCAACCACGTGTTTGTGTGCACCCTGAACTCAACAGACGCTAAGGGCAAGCTGACCGCGCTGAAGGATGTCAAGGTGAAAGGCCGGAAGTGCGTCGTGGTCGACCCGAACTTCACGGAGGTAGTGCTGCGGGTTCACTGGCTCCCCACCTACGTGACAGATAGGAAGGTCAGCGCCGCCTTCGCGGAGTTTGGGGTCGTCAAAGAGATCGCCAGGGAGATGTGGAAGTCGCCGACCGACGACTACGAAGTCGAAACATCTACGCGGGCCGTAAGGATCATCCTGAAGAAAGGGGGCCGAAGGGATGAGCTGCCGCACCAGGGACACGTGGCCGACAATCCCGTGCTCATCTCCGTGCCCGGCCGGCCTCCCATGTGCCTCCGGTGCAACCAGCTGGGGCATATGCGAAGGCAATGCAGGGCGCCGTGGTGTCGCGGCTGCAGGGGCTACGGACACGTCGAGGCCGACTGTGTCCCAACGTACGCCTCCAAGACGAGGCACGAGCCACTGCGAGAGCGGCACCAGGAGCTGCTGGACGACGGCGACACGGAGGGGGCCGCAGTAGTCGAGGTAAACGAAGCACATCCGACTCCGGAGCTGCAGACTCTACGCGAAATCGTGGACCCTTCGGCAGCCGTCCCCTCGGCTGACATTCGCGGGGGAGCACCGAACGAAGACGACACCGACTCGGGCCCTTCGGTCGGGGAGCCCGACCCGGTGTCGGCGGAGAAGGCTGCCGCGGCGGCTTCCATCACCGAGCCCACGATGCCCACGGCTTCGCGGGAAGAAGCGAAGGAGGAGGCCACACCGCCAGCGCCGACAGCCGCTCCAGGGAAAGCTCCCCCGCCGGAGCCCAACGCAGGTGCGCCTCTCAAGGACACGGGCAAGGCAACACGACAGAGTGCGCGTAAAAAGTACAAAGACCTTCCCGAAATCCCAGCCTCGCGTCCCGTCGAAACGGATCGGTCTTCGCTGAAGAATGTGTGAGGAAACCCGGCACTTTCCATAATTTGGGTGAGAGTTACCTTTCCTCAACTCTGTCTTTTCGATTTTTACTCGGTAGTTGTGCTTCGTTGGTTTTCTTTTCGTTCTCTTTTCTTAGTTGTGTTTGTACCTTTCATCTCGTCTTATCACTTCTACATTTGTACTGTTGGTCTTGGCTGCTTCTTTGTGTTCTGTTTATATACAATAATTTTAAATGAAGTGTTTAAAAATAGCAACCTTTAATTGTATAAGTGTCACCGCCACGAAGCGTAAAAGTTTTTTATTAGATCTAATTAATGAGGAGAGCGCGGACGTCATTTTCATACAAGAGACAAAGATCTGCTCCGCTGAGAAAGCAAAAAGTTTTGTTCGTTTTTTTTAAAACGTTTTTTGGTGCTTTCACACGCTCACGGCTAGCCCCTCCGGGGGAACCGCCATCCTAGTCAGAAAAAATACTGGCATCCGAATGCTGGACCCCAGACTGTGCGCGAGTGGGCACTTTGCACTTGCCGATTGCCTCCTTGGAGACCAGCTGGTGCGCCTTATATCGGTCTAGGCCCCTAGCCGGCCGGGAGAACGCAAGGACTTTTTCGTCGGACTGCGCGCACTTCTTGACACGCCCGCCACGCTCGTGGTTGGCGGAGACTTCAACTGCGTGACTAACAGTCGCGATAGAGTGAGCGGGTCGGCAGTCCCAAGAGCCGACGTGGGTGCGGCTGCGCTTCGCGACGCCGTGCGCGATTTCGACCTTGTGGACGTGACGGAGACGCTTAACAAGTTTTCGCCGCAGTTCACGAGGTGGAGGGGCGCGTCGCAGGCGCGGCTGGACCGCGTTTACGTCTCTGGCGAGTGGTCCGGGAGCGTCGTGTCCTACGATGCGAAGATTGTTCCGTTCTCAGACCACGGTTTCGTCGCGGCTGAGATTCTTGCTGGGGTCCCCGGAAGTGTGCGGGCAAGGCGCGACACGCCTTGGAAGATGAACTCCAGCATCCTCGAAAGCGAAGATTTTATTGAGGAGACGAGGCGTGCTCTCCAGAACCTGCAGGAGGGCGGCGCGGACGCGGTCTCGTGGGAGGAGTTCAAGATCAAGCTCCGGGATGCCGCGTGCGCGCTCGGCCGCCGCAGGGGCGCAGAGGAACGTCAAGCTCGGATTCACCTCACGAACACCCTCAAGGCACTGCTGGAGGAGTAGGAGAGCAGTCCAGGATCCTTCAGTGACGACATCAAGCTCTGCAAAGAGCACCTGCTGGCCATGCTGGAGGAGCGCTACAAGGGAGCCCAGGTGAGGAGCAGAGTCGAGACACTCGAGGGAGAGACGCAGCCCTCGAAGATCTTCCGCACAGACGAGCGGAAAAGGGCAACAGAGAACACTGTCAAGGAGCTGCGGCAAGGAGCTCGTGTTTTCACCTCAAGAGAAGACATCGCGCGTCTTCGAGACGTCCTTCGGGGAGCTCTTCCGGGAGGAGAGGCTTGACGATGTCGCCTTCGAGCCCTTTCTCCGGGGATCTCCTTCGGTTCCTGAGGGGGCGGTTGACATTTTGAACTGCCCAATCCGGGAGGCCGAGGTCCAACATGCAATCAAGCACCTGTCCCGTAACAAAGCTCCCGGCCCGGACGGCATCGGGTCAGAGTTTTACAAAATCTTTTCTGACGCTCTGTGCCCCATCTTGGCTCGAGTCTTCAATGACATCCGCAGACGAAGGCTACTTCCTCCGACCATGCGGCAAAGCTTCACGGTACTGATCCCGAAGAAATCTAAAAAGGGCCCTATTTCCGAGGTCGGGGACTTTTGGCCCATCAGTCTTCTTTGCTCTGATTTTAAAATCCTGGCCAAGATCCTCGCAAGGCGACTTGACACAGGGCTCAAGTCCATCATAGGGCCCCATCAGACCTACGGCCTTCGCGGGAGGAAAATATCCAGGAACCTCCACATCATGCGGGCGATCGGCGAGGCGACGGCGGAGGGTCACCAGCCCCTGGCGGTCCTGCAGCTGGACCTGCGGCAGGCCTTCGACCGGGTGTCCCACAGGTTCCTCCTGGCGGCGCTGGATCGATTCGGCGTGGGGGAGGAGCTGCTGGAGTGGATCGCGCTCTGCTACCGAGACATCTCCACGCGCCTTCTCATCAACGGCCAGTGGGGAGGTCCCATCTCCATCGGGAGGTCGGTTCGGCAGGGCTGCCCCCTCTCGCCCATCCTCTTCGCGCTGCAGTTGGAGCCACTCTGCCGGGCAGTCAATGCGGACCCATCCATCTCAGGTTTACGGCTTGGGGACGAAGACGTCCGCGTTCTGGCCTTCGCAGACGACGTCTCGTTTATCTGCTCGTCCAAGGTACAGGTGCAGACCATCCTGCGACACGTGGACCGGTTCTGCGCTGCCTCAGGGGCCATGATCAACCGACAGAAGTCGGCGGGGGCGTGGCTCGGTGAATGGGCGACTACGCCAAGAACTTTCGGAGGTATAGGATGGAGCACTTCGCTCGACGGCTACCTGGGTGTGCCGGTGGACCCGCAGCGATCAATGGCCGCAGTGTGGAGACCGACCGCCAACTCCGCTGCCGCCAAGCTGGCGCCCTGGCGGTGCAGAAACTTGCCTTTCTTCAGCCGGGCTCACGTGTGCAACACAGTCAGCTACCCAGCCGTGCTGTACAGGGCTCAGGCCGTCTGCTGCCCGGGCAGCCAGGCCGGAAAAGTACACCGGAACTGGGCCATGTTTGTGTGGAAGTCCGCCATGGAAAGCGCATGAAGGAACAACCTCTTTCTGCACCAAGAGAGTGGAGGTCTGGGCCTCGTTAACATCGTGCTCAAGCTGCACGTGCAGCGTTTTCTGCTTTTCCGGGATGCAAGGGATCCGACCTTCATCGCCGTGCTGCACCACCTTGGATTCCCACATCTCGGGAATTGGATGGTGAGCACGAGTGGCCGCACGACCAAGGGAGCCGCCCTGAGGTTCTACAAGGAAATCGCCAGCTCCATCGAGTTTCTGCAGGCCCAATTTTCCTGGGAATACCTGGCGACCGTCGGAAAGAGGCGGCTGTACTGGGATGCCGTTTCCGCATCCTTCCCGCCACCGCTCTACAGACAACCACCGACGCCCGACGACGCGATGCGACTTTACAAACTCGTGCGAATCCTTCCCATCCCTGTGGCGACAAGGGACTTCTTCGTCCAGATGCACATGGAGGTCCTTCCAGTTAAAACCTGGCTCCATCACAAGGGGTTCTTCGTGCCGTGGTCCCTAAACTGCGACCTTTGCGGGGCGCCCGAGACCATCCAGCACGTCCTAGTCGAGTGTAGCAATGCCTACCTCTTCTGGGACGAGATGAGGACGACGTTTGAGCTCAGGGACTCCTTCGAAGTGGAGTGGAGAGTCTTCAAGTATCTGCAACTTGAGGAGAGGGATAAGACGGATGTGGCGCACGTGATGATGCTGCTGGGCCTGCACGCCATCTGGCAGTCGCGTACCGCAATGGTGCAATGCCATCTCGACGCGCGTCCAACCTGGAGCTACTTCGTGTCCACGTTGGGGTGGGTGCTATCAGTGACGTCACGGCAGCCGAACGCGGGTGATTGGGAGTGCATCGAGCGACAACTCGAGGAAGGTCGTCGCCGCTGCGTGCAACGACGTACGTCAGGCGTGGGAAACTGGCGAGTTCCTGTGAACTGTAGGCGCGTTGGCGTTGGCTGAGGTGCGCAGTGCGCGAAAGTGGACCGTGGCTCTTCCCCCCTTGGAACTTCGCGTCCTTTTTTGTTCGATTTATTGATTTTTTTTTTCGTACAGATTGCATAACCGCTCACGCGGTCTCATACTGTATCGTTTGCGTTTCCTCTCAATCGTTTCCGCCAAGTCTGGTCAGGTTTGTGTGACAGCTATTTACTGCACGGCGATAGTGTATCTTTCTTTTTTTTTCTCTCTCTTTTCAGAGTCTTTGTTTTTCTCACTCGTCTCTACAGTTTGTATAACGTTTCTATACGAGCTATCCACCTGTCGTTTTTTTAATTACTTTTCAATTTGGCCTTGTATAATGTTTGCGGAACCTACTGCAAGGATGTCTGTAAATAACTTGCAAATAAACTTGTTTCGTTTGGGGAAAAAAAAAAAAAAGGTGGCGCGTAGCATAGCGGTTAAGGTGTCCGATTTGTACGCATGTGGTCGCGGGTTCGATGCGCGGTGGTGCTGCTTTCTTTTTCTTTTTTTTTCTCGAACTTTTTGTTTTATTGAGGCATTTGGCGATATTTATGAGTGTGTATAGCTTTACTCTTATATAAATGCTGCCCTTGTTGATGAAATTCCCTTGGCAGTGGCAGTCAGACGTCATCTGATGGACCATCAGATGACGTCTGATGGTCCATCACGTTCCACCAAGGCTGCTGACTGGCAGTCAGTGTCCCCAATTACGTAGCTTGATGGAATTTTCAATAGGGGTGGCTCACTGCAATCATGGAAATGCAGCACGAAATGCTGTTTTGAACGCACTTGGCATCACACCAGGTGTATTCTGTGAGATCGCTCCTAGCCGGCTTGACAAGGAGCGTGTTGAGAAGGCAGTTTTGCAGCTCCACGGAAAGTAAGGAACGACGCAGAAGGAAGAGGAACCTGAAGAAAGGCTTTGGGGGCGATGCCAAGAAAGCAGGAAAAGACATGTATTCTGCTGGGGCCTTTTGAACATTCGCGATAAATGGGGAACCATAAAATTGTGTTTTTCTTCAAATGCCATTTTGCCCATTTTCTGAACTTTGATGTACCGTTACAAAGAAACTACTCTTCCGATTGCACTAAAACATTTACAGCTTACAGTAAAGTGCCTTGCCAACAGACAGAACCTAAAACCTCTTAGAACTCTCCATATTATAAAGTTGAAAAAAAATAAAAATTTAAAAGTTCTCTTATGGGTCATGACAGGCAAGAGCAATATTTTTTTCTTGCGTCCTGTATGTACAAACCCTTTTTTCTTATGTTCGGTTTAAAGCTAATGACATATCGAATATATGTGCCAAATTAATCTGGCATCCTATATTTTGTTGCTGAGAAAAGGTACATTGAAAACTAGAACTCTGTCCAAAATTTTACAATAAATTGCTAGAAGTGTAAAAGACTTTGCAGCAAAAAACTACAGGAAGTTAAGCCCAGTAAAACTATTCAGCTCATAAAATTTCAAGTGAAAATATGCAACAGCTTTTGAGATACAAAGCTGGAACCAAGATGACCCGTTTACCCTACAGCCCCAGTGCTCCAGTTCTATACCTTGGAGGCAAACAAATTCAGTGATGCGACTGGTCGGAATCACTTCGGAGCAGCCAACAAAAGTCCATTTTGGCGCAGAAAAAAATTTTGGAGCCTAAGCATGCTTTTCGTTTTTCTCAGGGTTGGGCAGAAATACTCAAAAATGTATTTGGAAATACAGATACTGGGATACCTTAAAATAGTACCTAAAATACTGATACTGAAATATATCTGTAAAAGTGTATCGCGATAGGTATCGGAAATACATTTTAAATAGAGGCAAAAAGTATTTGGAAATACAAATACAGGAATACATTTTAGGGAGGGCAGAAATACAAGTACAGAAATAATGATACTGCAATGCACTTTTTCAAATTTATTTGAGACCAAATTAGAAGAAGCTTGCAGTTGGAAGTGGAAGTTTTTGATCCTGAAATTACTTTCCCGTAGGCTTGGCACTTTTCCTTGTAGGTAGTGATTTCGGACGACGAGGAGTTTTCAATGGGCTCAGAAAAACATTCCATCAAGGACTGACCGTTGTCCCTTCCCTGACATACTGTCTGTCTGACGAGGGATGCGAAAAGACTTCGACCTCTAAATAAATTCTCTGTCATCATAAAGCCCATCAAAACGTCACCATGCCCCTGTCAAATAAGGACGCCCCTGTCAACATTTATCACATCACGTCAAGGTGGAATTAACTGGTATTTTTTATCTGCAGGTGTGGCTTTGAACATGAAACTTTAACATGCTGCTGTATGAAAGGACAATACGCACTTTCGTTGTAGGTTACCTCGTTGAAGATCGTGCAGGATTTTCGAGAATGGTGGACCACCTGAAACTTCCTGGAACACATGTCTTATCTTCTGTTACGGTTGAAAAAACGATATGGTGGCATCCCTGTTGTGAAGGTGCTTCCTGCTGACCCTGCGCCACCGACGCAGGGATTGCAGTCACCGAGTTTCGCCTTGCATACTCCAAATAGAGACCTTGTGGATTGCGACCTGATATTGCCGGCAGAGGTGCGAGCTCTCCGTGAAACAGCGCGCTCGAGACGAGTAGCAGGTGTACGAAGTCTGGGTCGGCACAGCGAGGTCATGTCTGACCTCCTTCCTAGGTTTCGGATAACCAAAGCAGCGGGTCACTTTCACTTCGGCTGATGACGTACCCTTGAGCCGTGCAATACGGGCGCAGCCGCAGACGCATTCTAATATCTGTTGAACTTCACAGCGTGAGTCTTTCTAGTATTTCAAGTCAACCACCGCCAGGCTCGTGCTGCAACGGACTGTGACTCAGCTTTGCCGGATGGGTGTACTGTGTACGTTAAGGCAAGAGAGACGGTTAGCAGCGGGAGTTGGATGCCCGCAAACAATGACTCAAGAAACCCCTACCTAAGGACCTGCGGCACAAGATGCGCTGACTCCACTCCTGGCACGCCACCTAGTTCGAGTCCCCGACTGCGTAACAGTTCTCAGAAGAGAGAAGAGGACGCATCGAAAAATAGTTTGGAGATTCGGAAGGAACCTTGGTCAGCATGGTAACAATGCCCCAGCATCTCCTTAACCCTTGTGCCCTCAAAAAAAAAAAAAAAAAAAAAGCGTTACGATTTTTTTTTTTTTAGGGGTGGGGGGGGGGTGTATTTCTCAAGAAATGTAACGAAATACATTTCACCCTGATTGTATCGCGATACAAAGGAACATTAAAAATGTATTTCGTTACAGGAATACAGATACTGGCGAAAAAAATATATCGCGATACAGAAATAGACACGAAATGTATTCCTGAAATACTATCGCGATACATTTGTATCACGATACTGCCTAACCCTGGTTTTTCTTCATACCAGTGTGAATATTAAGTTAAAATTCATGCGTGGCCCCTCCAAGTGAAAGAGTGTGTCTATGTTGTTTTCCCACTTCTGTGCAACGTTTTCTTAGCATCAATTGCACGGCAGGTTTGATTCCCTCGAACACGGAACAAGCTACTTAGTTGTGCCAAGAAGCACCCAACATGGCAAGAAGATGCTGATTGATGAAGGACAATATGAACTGCAGTGCATAGTTATTTCTGGTTAAGAATCAAACAGTACATTGCACTGAAATAGAAATAAAACACAAAACTTTATAGCACCCCAAATGGACATTTTGTAAAGAAGTTTCTGTATTTGATTATGAGCATCAATAACAAAAATCGGCATGTGAATTATAAATATGTCTTCTTAAAAGCAATCCCCACGAACTTGTTAAAGGAATTGTCCAGTAATTCCCGGAAGTTACTACGTTTCTGTGCGTGTCACGTTGAAAGGTCGTTACTATAGTTAGATGCGATGTTTATTGGATTAAAAGACGCCCCAATATTCTTTAAAAAGACACTGACACCCCCCCCCCCCCCCCCGCTCCTCAATATTTTTTCTTCATATCTTGCCAGGAATTTTAATATGGTGTCAAAAGACTATCCAATTAAGATTTTGCTACAGAGTCACGCATATATTTATTTAAAGGGATGGTGAACCGAACATTTCAGAGTCTATAATAAGTGGCGCACTATCTTTCCATGAGTCAGCAGCTGCTGTTGTGCGGCTGCTGACTCATGGACACGCAACGAAATTGACCTAATCACACCCCCCATTTAAGCTTATTAAGCGTGAATGGGGGATATGATGACGTCAATTTCGTTGCATGTGCTCACGCACAACAAAGGCTGCTGACCCATAAAAAGATAGTGCGCCACTTATTACACACTTCAATGTTCGGTTCACCATCCCTTTAGGCCAAGAAACGCAACTGCTCGAATCGGAAACTGAAACCCCGAGACTGCGGGTAAACGACACAACACTAAAAAGTCTCTCACACAGCTGAAATTTTTATTTTCCGATACAAAAGAAAAAAAGGGGGAGAAGGTGAGAACCCCAAAGAATGCCACTTTCCACCAACGGAACCTCTGACTAAACAGCAAGGACAACAGACTCTGCGTCATGCACTTCTCTTATCAAAAGAAGTGCATGACGCAGTCTGTTGTCCTCTTTGTTTTGTCAGAGGTTACGTTGGTGGAAAGTGGCATTCTTTGGGGTTCTCACCCTCTCCCCATTTTTTTTTTTTTCTTTTGTATCGAAGTGCCTATATAACCAGGTTTGGAAAATAAAAATTTCAGCTGTGTTAGAGACTTTTTAGTGTTGTGTCGTTTACCTGCAGTCTCGGGGTTTTTTCAACCATGTGCAATGTACACCAGCTCGTTTGCGCCCTTACTTTTTGTTCATAGGACTATAGGTGGTATTCACTGAGCCTGCAGGTTCGATTTTGCCAGGGAGCGCCACCGTCGATCCGCCATCTTCGAGGTCGCGGTTTTTAACTGGCTTGGGTACGCGATCGTACGTTGGTAGTGTGTGCTAATTTCATATAGTTGAAGAAGCTTCGTTAAACAAAAGAGAGAAAAAGGTTTATCTCGGGGGCGGGCCGTTTTAGTTTCCTTGTTGCCGCCGAGTACCGTGTGTAAAGGCTGAACCGCATGTAAGCAATGTAGCGAGCGACGGGACTAGACGAGCGACGGCGACAGCGACGAGACAAGCGACGACGACCCGCTTGGCTGTCACTCGGTCACTCGCGCGACGAGGCAAACCGCATGAAAACGACGGGAGCAAGCGACCAAGGCGATTAGCGACGTTTTCTAGAAATCCAAAAACCGTGCGACGCGACTACCGACCGTGAAAAATCTCCGTCGCCATCGCTCGCTAAATCGCTTACATACGGTTCGCCCATCACTGTCGCTCGTCGCGTAGCTCGGTTTTGGGATTTCTATAGAAACTTCGCGCTCATCGCATTGGTCGTGCGCTCCCGTCGCTTTCATGCGGTTTGCCTCCTCGCGCGAGTGACCGAGTGGCAGCAAAGCGGGTCGCCGTCGCTTGTCTCGCCGCTCGCCAAATTGCTTACATGCGGTTTTTAAATCGTTTGGGCTAATGAAAAATGCGCCGCATTTTTCATAAGCTGCGCACTCTGTGAGCCGCACGGTATGTTTCTGCACAAGAACGAACACCGAAGGCATGACGTTTGTACGACACAGAGACGATGGAGCAACACGGTTACACGGCCGTAGTGCAGAAAATCCGCTAGAGAAAAACAATAAAGAACTAACAAAACGAAGTAATCACACCGTGCTACAAAAGCACCAAAGTAGAAAAATCAGTTCTTGCAAAAGCTACCGCCATGGGCACGGCGCGCGACACGGAGCGCTTCATGGAGCCGAGGGAGCAATGCGGCCGCGGTGAACGAGTCCGATAGCGACAAAAACGAACTAAAACACACAAAAGATACTCCTACGGCGCTTCAAAAGCACCAAAGTATAGAAATAACCCCTAGTTTCGGTCAAAAAGACCCTTTAAAGTTGTAAAATCCTGCTAAACCACGCTCAAAAGGTCCGACCAGATGACACCCGCGATAGAAAGAGACCTCGAAGATGGCGACCGTGGTGGGCGATGCCAGCGAACCTGGCGAGTGACGTCAGTTACAGGTTAAGAAAAGTTTTCGAGGCAAAGGAGGGCTGGGGAGGAGGGAGCAAATGCAATGCTGGAGGGGAGAGGAGGAAGCCTCCTCCTCCTCTTACCAGCGTTCCGTCTCGTTCCTCCTCTCCAGTTTTGCCTTCCCTCCAAAACGTTTCTTAACCTGTAAGTGACTATTATTGCAAAATTGAAATTCCAAATGATATACCTGAAACTGGGCATGCAAGCAATTTTTGCAATAACTTTTAAGACTATTTTTTTTAGAACTCAACTTGAGCTCGTGAAATTTTAAAAAATAGAGCAAAAACAGTGGCCATGAATTTCCTTTGTCCTTTACCGGTCCGCTCTTCGTCTGCATACTGCTTTGCAAGCTTGCTTCCAGGTGGCGTGGTGAATGCAAAAACCCTGAGATAGTCATAGGAGAGACTGGTGACGAGAAGGATGAAGAGTATCATCCTTCTCGGTGAAGCGGAGAAGGATGACTGTGATAAATAATGGTTTAATCTACATATATTTTCACAAATAGAAATGGGTAAAGAAACGCAGAACTGAAAATGAATACTTATTGAGGCCAACTTTTGCCTACAAACTTAAAGTCAAAGGTACCAGCATCTTATGCTTTCAGGGCAACTGTCTCAAAACAGCGCATTACTACCGCTTTTGTAAAAGTGGTAGGTTCAGAAATGTTCCGAACTAGAACACTTCATGGCAGCTGAAAATAAGCTGCAAAATTCCAGAAGACCACAGAATTATAAAAGATCTGGAGCCTAAACGATTTCCAACCCTGTTCCTTCATGTATCCCTCTCCGCCATATCGCATTTCCCTCCCTGCCGACTCCGCCTTACACGCGGCAATGTGAACATTGATGACGCAGCTTCAGTTCGCATTAAAAAAAAAAAAAACTTTTCCCTTTTATAAAAAAAAAATTTAATTCTAAAGCAAAGCAATGCTTGTTTTATTTTGTTACGTGCGTTTGTCGTCCGACACTCACGCATCCCTGCTGGATGCAAAAGGTGCATAGGAGGAGCACACAAATAAAAAAATAGCGTCACTTTTGCTCCATTTTCTAAAGTTACCAGCTCAAAGTTGCACTGTAAAGAAAAATGGACATAAACTGCTTGCAAAACGACATTCACATGTCCAGCGGCGTAGACTTTCCATTTTCCCGGGGGAGGGCAGGCTGAGTTCTCCCGGGGGTAGGGGGGGGGGGGGGGGGGGGTCCTGCGCGTTATTTTTTCGCCAGAACTGGAGATTGAAGCTAACGAAAACACGCTGGAATTCCATTTCCCATATATTTTGTCAATAAAGGCAACGTGGGCGTTTTTTTTGTTTACATGCCGCTACTAGAAGCTCGTTACCTTGCACGTAAACAGCGTCTCGGTAAGGATCATGGCCCGGGCCCGGAGGAAGAGGGGGGGGGGGGGGGGGGGCTCTGCCCCCCCCCCCCTTCCTTGGATTTTACCAGGGGGCACGAGCCCCGTTACCCCCCATAGTCTACGCCTATGCACATGTCCAATTTTAGGTATGTTTGAAATTCAAATTTTACAATGCGCGCCAAATCTGGTGGTCCTTACGGCCACATCCTGCTTATAAAATGTGCCCTCAGTAATTTGGGAACAACCCAAAACCTATTCCATCAAAAGTCAATATGGCTGCCACGAGCATCACAAGGAAAGGGTAGCTATTCCGGGGCCACACATGGCCAAACAAACCCGTAAGATTAATCCTGGTAGTTTTTTTAGAAGATGGGCAATTTACGAAGTGTATGATGAGTTGTTTCCACATTCAATACTCTGCTCAAGTAACAGTGCACTAACCAAATGCACCCCTGCCCCCCCCCCCCCCCCCAAATGTTATAAGATAATATAATCCCTCAAAATAGACTGGCTTTGTGCTGCACAAATTCAAGAAGTCTGATTTATTATGGATTCGCAACATGTGTCACTTGGTTGTTTTAGGTTTAATTGCTTACATATTTCTAAGGCCATAGAGTTGTACATAAAAAACAAGTTTTTGGATCCAACACCAACAATGAAGAGGAAAGTTAAAAAATAATTATACTCTAATGCAGTGGTTCTCAACCACTGCTGTTTTGCAGACTCCTTGTAGATCAGCAGAGATGATTGAGTACCCCGTTTGTGATGAGGGGAGGGGAATGGTATAGGCTAATTATGATAATGATCTTATAAACACATATAACAAAGGGCTAGTGTGAAGTAGATTTCGCTCATTGACATACACACGAGAAAACTCACCCGAAAATTAGACTGTTTCTTTTCAATCTTAGAAAAAGACAAACTTTTATTGCCGGGCTAGACTGATGAGGCAGAACTTTGCGGACCCCTAGAATGCCTTCGCGGAACCCCGAAGGGTCTGCAAACCCCCATTTGAAAATCACGGCTCTAATAGATAAACCTCCATTTCATGAGGGCAGAAGCATGGTCACATGACAATGTTACTGGCCTGCTGGCTCAGCAAGCCTAGGGGCAACTGGAACACAGCTGAGGCGTGATTCAGGTGACAATAACTCCTTAAATTTGCATACTTTGCAGGTGTCGACATCAAGACAACGAAGGGAGCAGATGGTGCTGGCTGGGCTGTGCTCATAGTCGCGCCTCTGATGGAGCGGGTCCAGGAGAACCCAGCGGCGAGAGACATAATCTTCATCGACTCCACATCCTCCGTAGATGATAGCCAGAGCACTACCACCGTTCTCCTCGTGGCAACAAAGGCCGGCGCCATACCCTTGGCAGTTGTCATTCACAGCTCCCAGACCACGCAAGGCTACATGTCTGCATTTGGCCTTGTGAAACAGAATTACCCACTCTGCTTTGGGGGTGCCGCTGTGAGTAAGCTACGTGCATTTATAAGGCTTCAAGGACCTCAGAGTGAAGCTAAATAGTTTTGTTTAGTAGACATTTTGCTAAATTACCCAAGCACCAAGGGGCATAGTGCATGTGCACGTGCTGGCATCTACAGAAGGAACTGTTCTAAACTTAAAGTCTAAAGCAAATGAAACTTTGCATGTGCATTGGCAATTCCTTTTTATAAAAGCTATTAGAGCTAAGGCGAGTGCATGTACCTACGTCCCCAACATTCTCCTTGATGCTTGGACAATTTGATAAAGGGTCTATCGAAGTCAGCCGGTCAAACCGTTTGTTGCCTCATTCAAAGCATGCAAGAATCAATCATAAAAATGCAAAAGGTGGATGAGTGTAATGAGGATTATGTTTGTCGGGTCTACAGTGCAAGAGAAACAGAGAACTTACTGCGACATACTACAGTGCCTGGAATGTGTCTCCGACTGGTGTGTTTAGCGTCCTACCACGCTCATACATCGAAAGCAAATCGCGGCCAGCAACAGCATAACTCTTCTATGACGTGAGGCAGAAACTAAGGGACCACTTATTTGGACGTGGTAAACACACCAGTTGGAGACACGTTGTAGGCACCATAGGCATACTAAAAGGGCAATGTACTCTGACAAACATTTTTAAAGGGAGCAGCCTCAAACTCTGATGAGGTCAGCACTAGCAACAAATTGTAAGATTTGATCAAATGGGACTAGGGGATAGCCTTCTAGTAAGATAACGGGCTTAAAAATTGCACGACGATCACATGACTTGATGTGTTTAGGCAGCAACAGCAAGGTTGACATGTGCTTGCCCGCCAAATTTAGTGTGGAATACATAGGTGACGTGAACTCTCCCGCTGAATTTAGCGGGCAACCTGCATTTGTCTATAGGGCCAAGGACGTCAGGTCACGTGAATTGAAGTTTTACGCCAAATTTAGGGGGGAACTGCAAAGCTCAAGCGACGTCAATTTTTCTGCTACAACTTAGCGGGGAAATCGAATTTGTTTACGCTCACGCCATCGCGAAACCGGGGGGACAGGCCATAACAGCTGTCGCTCTAGAAAAACTACCGTAGTGCTGGAAAATTTCAGAATTATTATTGCAACATTTGGGCTCGAAGAATGAGCTGAATCATAAAACATACAACACTAAGAGCATCACCAGATTGACTGCATAGTGTAGCTCCCCCTCACAACAGATACTTATTAGTGATGCAAATGGTCAATTGCCATCTGACGAAAACATACTACACAGAACTGCTTTTTAAATAAAAAAGCTTTCAAGGATTTAAAAACAGATTTAGTACCATCATTCTTGTTATTGCATAACACTTATCTTCCTCCAACTGCCAAAAAGTATATTGATAATTTCACTGGAGCCTTTACTTAGTGTGTGAGAAACAGGCAGATGAGTGTAAATAAGTGCCTTAGGATGCCAAAAGCCTCCCAGTTGCATTACTGTCCACTATTCCTATTTGTCCAGGCATGTAGAAAAACCTCATGTCAACTTTTACACAGGGATGGGCAAAATACATGCAAATATGTATCGAAATACAAATACAAAATACTTCGTCAAAAATGTATTTAATTACAAATTTAATTACATTTCCAGAAAAGCATTTAAATACAAAATACAAATACAACCAAATGTATTTGGTCTCCTTCAAATACTTTTCCAAATACATTCCTCAAAATTTCCGTCAGCGACTTCAGGGCACTTGCAACGGATTTCTGGGTATCTCATTTTAATTTCCCATCGCACACTCGGGAGTTGGTGTGCTAGGCTCTAGTAAAGTAATAGAAATATAATCACAAAAAATGTAATCAGCTTGGACGTAATAGGTGAAAAAAGTACAGAGCTTCAAGCAGCTTTTTTTGTCGATTACATTTTGGTATAGACCAGGGGTGGCCAAGCTGCGGCTCGCGAGCCGCATGCGGCTCTCCGCGTGTTAAAGTGCGGCTCGCCGCTCCTTCCCTTATCCCTCCCCTCCCCCCCCCCCCCCCTTCCTCCCTTCCGGAGCACTTCCCCTAAAAGAGAAATGAAACGCGTTTTAAATCGAAAGACAGGTTGCGGTTTGGTAGTGTTGTGCTACTGTTGCCTTACGCACAATTGGACTGCTTTTGACTCAGATAGACCGAAATTAGTTTGAGTTTCGTTTATTGCTCTAAACAAAAATCGGCCCCCCGTCCCCTTGTCCCCCCGCCTTCGCGGCTCTTGAAAAGTTTGTGATTTTGTTTGCGGCTCTTAGGCCGGTTCAGCCTGGCCAACAAAGAACCGAGACGACGAAGACGCGCATCACTAGCTAGAGAATTTTTTTATTGTTGGAACTCGCACCAGTTACGAAAATCTGGACGACCCGCGCATTTAGAATGTTCCAGGCAAAAATGTGGATGGAAATCAGGCTGGAAAGCATCACAAGTTGTCACTGGCACTTATTCAGCCAGTCTGCCTGTGAACGTCGATTTCGTCACTATTTTTGCCCTGGACTAGCACCGTAATCACAAAGTCACTAATCGCTTGGGCTTGATTGAGAGATACTGCATTCGGCGCAGAACGTAGTTTCCTTCCTGCTCTGGACAGTTCCTTTAAAATAAAGCCGGAGGAGAAAAAGAAAAAAGCCCCATGGCCGAATAAAGGATGGAGACTATATCTTACAACAACATGCATAAAAACAAGAATTGTAACTTTGGCAATAACATTTATTTAACGTTATAGAGGCAAGTTTCGCGGCCGCCCGGCGTGCCCGGGCGCCCGGTGAGCGAGACGCGAACTGGCGCAAGACTGGTGTATGAAGAGATGAGGAGTTTCTTGGTTTGTTGTTGCCGTTGGCGTTGAGATGAAGAAAAAGCAGCTTTGGACACGTCTTAGGATGAGCAAAGTGAAGCGTGACAATAAATTTGAGGGATGTATTTTTGCCCACAAAATTTTATTTAATTACAATTGTACTTGAAATACCCACGTTTTAGTATTTAAATACACACATCAAATACATTACCCAACTTGTAATTAAATACGAATGCAAAATAACAAAGTATTTGAAATATATATTTCAAATACTTGTATTTGAAATACTGCCTATCCCTGCTTTCACAAAGTGCAGCCCCACTGAAGTTGTGTTTGCTGTACATATATTTTTAGCATCTCAACATGTAAGCAGATATCACAACAGTGACTTTGCAAACCCAGTAACAAAATTATCACTGATATTTTACCCTTTTTTTTGCTAACGCTTGGCAATCACTGCACAACATTGAGCAGTCAAAGCTGGCAACATAGGGTGTTCAATACATAAGTTTAGTTATATATTTTACAAATAACCAAACCTTCTAAATATGTTGGCCATTGGAATAAGCCAGAATGATGGAACAACATATATTAAAGTGAGATAGTGGCACCTTTTGTCAGATGGCATCTCGTTTCATTGATGAGTACAAGATAGACGAAAAAATATTATTTTGATCATCTGTATATAGCATATACAACATTGTTGAAAATATCCGGATTGAACTGTACTGATCTAATGAAGCAAAAGGTTACCAAGCAGTCAAAAGATTGAATCTTCGGCAGCACCGGGATTCAAGCTCTGGGTCAATAATATGTGCAGAGTCACAGTGCAAAAGCCACATTATTCCTATTTGTCAGGATCCAGAGGCCTTCATGACGGATCATTCGTCAGCCGAAAATGCTGCCCTCCAAGCAACGTAGCCAGAGAGGACCCAGCTACTGTGCCAATTCCATGTCGCTCAGGCAGAGTGGCGTTGGATAATGAGCAACGTGGAACAAGAGAAGAGGCGAACCTTATTGGTGGCGTTCCAAGAGGTTGGGAGTTAAAATGGTTTATTTACATGCTCATTCCATGGGTTGTAGCCAGAATCTTTCCATTTTATTTGCCGAATTAAAAAAAAAAAAAATAAACCTTGAAAACACAGAAACCTAGTTTTAAATTTACAAGAGTTAGGGCAACATAAAAATGTTGCCCTAGCGAGTAGAAACTTAAAAATGTTGTAGTAATTGAATGAATTAATGATTTCTTTATTTAAGATGGAAAGAGTCTGAACATCTGAGCAGCTGAAGACGAAATTGTCTTCTGACTGGGCCCTAGGACTTGGTTACAGTACTTAGCAAAAAAAAAAAGGAACAAAACAAAAAAAAATGAACGACGTTTATCATCCTCCGTAATGCCGAATTAGAGCGCAGCTCTTGAGGAGGAGGAGAGGATGGTATGCCCCTGTGACGTCATGAGGGTGACATCACACGTGACGTCAACCTAGTGACGTCGCACATGACGTCACTAATGTGCGACGTCACTATGGAAAAAATCCCATAACGCAACGCGCAGTTACGCCGACGGCATTGTTCATACACTGCGTGAAGTAGTTCTCACGAGATTAGGTTGTCATAGAAAGAACCTGGCATATGTCTTGATAAAATAACTAGGGTTGCGCAAATATTCAAAATTTTGAATAGTAGTTTCAAATATAAATGCTATTTCATATTCGCTTCAAGAAGAACTGCACTATTCGCATTTTTCAAAGTGTTGATTGCAGCGGGTTAGCCCCGTTGAGCGCACTTCTTACCAAGCACCGGTGCACTCTGGAGAAGCAGTATTCGCGGAAGCGAGCTCCACGGGTGTGCTTCTCTGCATTACAGCGGTGCGCGGTAAGAAGTGCACTGAACGGTGTAAAGTGCTGCAATAAACACCAAGAAAAGTATGAATATCGCAATTGCCTGCTTGGAAGAAAAGCATACATTCAAAGCGGGATGGTGCACGCGTGCCGGTTGTATTTGAAAATAAATAGAAACTTTGTGAATGTGCGTATCTACATTGTAGTAAATGTTTCAAGATTAAACTGATTTTTATGCAAGAGTATATGTTAGACAGAGGTGCCCTTACAACCTGCGTTCACCATGCGCGATTCTTTCGTTTTTAACTCGAGATTAAAGAAATAATATTTATATAGCAAGATTTGTATATACACTCTATTGGGTATAGTTGGCGATCTCTATAGGATTCATTTTATGTCAAATGCGTCGTTTACTTGCCATCCCAAGACATGAGAAAGCAAAGATGGCTGCATTTCCCAGTGAGCAATGTTCGCTTACATGCCGCCATAGCTAACTAGCCGCATTTACGCCGACGTCATCGTTAATCCGAACACTATGATTACTGGAAACAGGCTATCCTTCAGCGTTAAAAAAAAAAAATCAAGCGAAAAATTAGGGTGGGTTATCTTTTGGTATCTCGGGACATTACGGTGTTTAAACTGATGTGGTCATTTCTCTGTTTTTCAGATCATGAATGCAGACTCACCAGCAAAGCTCGAAGCTGCAACCAAAGAGCTCCAAGGGTGCCCCCGGAAACACTACGTGGCCCGGGTGAACAACTTCCTGGAGAAGCAAGAGGAATGGGCTCTCCTTTTCCGCGCTGGAGTTATGACCCGTGGTCATAGTAAAATAACTTCGCGGAAGCCTCCATTCGAATCCTGAAGGATGCTATCCTTGGGAGGCAGAGAGTGTACAACGCAGTGGCCCTTGTGGACATGGTCACAACTGTGTGGGAGCAGTACCTTGAGGGCGGCTGTTGAAACATGCCAACAATCGTGTAGCTGCCCACTTGCTCCTGTACGACAAGCTGCGCGAAAGAATTCCCCCTGAAGCTGACGACGCCATCAAACAACTCGACGAGCACACCTTCCAAGTGCCCAGTGCAAAGCGGCAGAACATCGCCTACCATGTGTGGAAGGACGTGGGCCTTTGCACGTGTCGAGTTGGTCAGTCAGGGGGATTTTGTAAGCACCAAGCGTTGGTCCTTGAGAGATTTGGAGGAACCTTCCCAAATGCACCCCCGCTTATTGGTGGCGTTCCAAGAGGTTGGGAGTTAAAATGCTTTATTTACATGCTCATTCCATGGGTTGTAGCCAGAATCTTTCCATTTTATTTGCCGAATTAAAAAAAAAATAAACCCTGAAAACACAGAAACCTAGTTTTAAATTTACAAGAGTTACGGCAACATAAAAATGTTGCCCTAGCGAGTAGAAACTTAAAAATGTTGTAGTAATTGAATGAATTAATGATTTCTTTATTTAAGATGGAAAGAGTCTGAACATCTGAGCAGCTGAAGACGAAATTGTCTTCTGACTGGGCCCTAGGACTTGGTTACAGTACTTAGCAAAAAAAAAAGGAACAAAACAAAAAAAAAATGAACGACGTTTATCATCCTCCGTAATGCCGAATTAGAGCGCAGCTCTTGAGGAGGAGGAGAGGATGGTATGCCCCTGTGACGTCATGAGGGTGACATCACACGTGACGTCAACCTAGTGACGTCGCACATGACGTCACTAATGTGCGACGTCACTATGGAAAAAATCCCATAACGCAACGCGCAGTTACGCCGACGGCATTGTTCATACACTGCGTGAAGTAGTTCTCACGAGATTAGGTTGTCATAGAAAGAACCTGGCATATGTCTTGATAAAATAACTAGGGTTGCGCAAATATTCAAAATTTTGAATAGTAGTTTCAAATATAAATGCTATTTCATATTCGCTTCAAGAAGAACTGCACTATTCGCATTTTTCAAAGTGTTGATTGCAGCGGGTTAGCCCCGTTGAGCGCACTTCTTACCAAGCACCGGTGCACTCTGGAGAAGCAGTATTCGCGGAAGCGAGCTCCACGGGTGTGCTTCTCTGCATTACAGCGGTGCGCGGTAAGAAGTGCACTGAACGGTGTAAAGTGCTGCAATAAACACCAAGAAAAGTATGAATATCGCAATTGCCTGCTTGGAAGAAAAGCATACATTCAAAGCGGGATGGTGCACGCGTGCCGGTTGTATTTGAAAATAAATAGAAACTTTGTGAATGTGCGTATCTACATTGTAGTAAATGTTTCAAGATTAAACTGATTTTTATGCAAGAGTATATGTTAGACAGAGGTGCCCTTACAACCTGCGTTCACCATGCGCGATTCTTTCGTTTTTAACTCGAGATTAAAGAAATAATATTTATATAGCAAGATTTGTATATACACTCTATTGGGTATAGTTGGCGATCTCTATAGGATTCATTTTATGTCAAATGCGTCGTTTACTTGCCATCCCAAGACATGAGAAAGCAAAGATGGCTGCATTTCCCAGTGAGCAATATTCGCTTACATGCCGCCATAGCTAACTAGCCGCATTTACGCCGACGTCATCGTTAATCCGAACACTATGATTACTGGAAACAGGCTATCCTTCAGCGTTAAAAAAAAAAAAAAAATCAAGCGAAAAATTAGGGTGGGTTATCTTTTGGTATCTCGGGACATTACGGTGTTTAAACTGATGTGGTCATTTCTCTGTTTTTCAGATCATGAATGCAGACTCACCAGCAAAGCTCGAAGCTGCAACCAAAGAGCTCCAAGAGTGCCCCCAGAAACACTACGTGGCCCGGGTGAACAACTTCCTGGAGAAGCAAGAGGAATGGGCTCTCCTTTTCCGCGCTGGAGTTATGACCCGTGGTCATAGTAAAATAACTTCGCGGAAGCCTCCATTCGAATCCTGAAGGATGCTATCCTTGGGAGGCAGAGAGTGTACAACGCAGTGGCCCTTGTGGACATGGTCACAACTGTGTGGGAGCAGTACCTTGAGGGCGGCTGTTGAAACATGCCAACAATCGTGTAGCTGCCCACTTGCTCCTGTACGACAAGCTGCGCGAAAGAATTCCCCCTGAAGCTGACGACGCCATCAAACAACTCGACGAGCACACCTTCCAAGTGCCCAGTGCAAAGCGGCAGAACATCGCCTACCATGTGTGGAAGGACGTGGGCCTTTGCACGTGTCGAGTTGGTCAGTCAGGGGGATTTTGTAAGCACCAAGCGTTGGTCCTTGAGAGATTTGGAGGAACCTTCCCAAATGCACCCCCGCTCACACCAGAAGATCGGCTGGAGCTGAGAAGACTGGCACTAGGAGACCGATGCCCTGAGCCAGAGTACTTTGTAAACTTCAGAGACCTAGAGCAGCCATCCACCAGTCGGCCCAAAAATCAAGAAGGCCCACCAGACTGTCTACAGGCAGCCACAACAAGCGAAGCACACAGCATGGTGCACCCAGACTCTAACCTTCAGCAAGAAAATGAGGTTTGGATTTTTCAATCACTACACTTCTAGGATATACAATTGGAGTAAAACACACCAGCTGAATGATGGAACTGCTGATATATGACGCAGACAGTACTCAAGAATGCATGCCAAAATAAACTTAGATAACTTAGATGCACTTTACACGGCTTCACAGCTTTAAATCTAAGAACAGAAAAACGTAAATATATAACTTTAAATTGACTATACCAAAAATGCCTATGAACCATAGTTTCCATCAATAGCAAGCTAAGATCGGGCAAAGGCAATGCTTGAAATATGTCAATATCCTTTCCAAGGCACAAGTCATAGGAAATATTCTTTAACAAAGGACGCAAAATGGAATTAAAAGATTGTTAAAATTATTAGCAATACTCCAAGCTGAGAATTGCGGGAGGAAGTCGTTATCACTTCTAGCACCCTTCTTTCTACCATGAAGATTGTTGATAAGTGAGCAAATTGTTTTTTTCTTTTTTGCCAGAAATACACTTTTTTGCAGTGAAAGATCAAAATTTTTGCTTTTACCAACTATGACAAACAATGTTGTTTTTGAATCAACCAAGCAAAACAAAGCTTTCTGTTGTGTGTGTTTCATCCAAATGTGTATCATAGCAGATGAAAGGTATCATTACCACTGTTTTTTAACATGATACCTTCCATTTCAACCAAAATTTGCTGTTAAACTTTGCTGCAATCACAAAGCTCAACCCTTATTCGTTTGAACTCTCCTCGGTCATGGGACGTTCTTGGGACTAGTGCGTCTGACATGCAAGTGTTTGTCAGACGTGGACAAGCCAATGAACGTTCAGTTGTGCAAATATCTGTTGCATGCATGAGGCCTAAAGGGGTTAGGACACGCCAAGTAAATTATGAGATTACTATACTGCTAGCACCAATTGTATGTTCCTATATTTTTGCTAAATATGCTTGAAAATGGCACAATAGTTTTATGGATAAATCGATTTTTATGTGTTGGTGGGTCCCGGTGACTTTGTTCACCTCCTAAAGAGTGGCATCTCCTTGCACACAATCACAGACTTGGCTCCCTTGGCGTCTCGTGCTTCAGTTCCCTCGTTTACTTTCCGAGTTAAGAGCACGCGGTTTCGAGACGATAAGCCCACGACATCGCGCGCTTCACCGGAGTTTTTGACACTGATTGCAGCAGCAATGAAAGTGACTGTTATCAAGAGATCTTCGAAGCTGCTAATGTTGATTTCGACCTGCTGGCAATAAGCTGCAGCGACGACGAGGTCATCAAGGACAAACTGGCCGTTGTCCGTGAAGATCTTGCATGACGCATGCAGGGGGAAAGATCAAAGGGAAAGAGGGTGAGTGCGAGAGTGTGCGATCATACTGTGGCAAGGAGAGCTTTAGTGAGCATGGGGGCATCTAGAATGGCCGAGCATGCAACTAAAGATGATCACATGGTTTATGGGTGCCATGGCGCGTCTAAATAGACCCTTTCCAGAATTCAGTCTGGCCACTTTGATCACTATCATCATCATCTGAAAACGGTATATGTGCTACTACTACAATAGAGATCAGTGATGTGCTATACTAATGGCGGCCTTCTGTTTACTGATGAAGGAAGTTGAAGATGCTCCTGAGCAGATGATTCGAGGCCTATACGTTCTAGGTGTTAGCGCAACGTGAAGCAGGAATTGGAAGCAAGTGCTGCGTAAGCGTTCATTTCTAACTCAGTCCCAGTCAATCTATTAGTAGCACTCAATCGGCTTCAAAGCCTCTTAATGTATAGGACTCTATCAAGGCGTCTATGTGGGTTGGCGCTTTGTTCCGACTGGCTGCATTTGTTTCGCCATCGACACTAAAAGAGATTGAAAAATAATTGTAGTGAAGTGAACATCTCGTTTACCGTTGACCTTTAAGTGACGGGGCCCTATTAAATACTGCAGACCACAGGCTCATTGCCGCCATTAGTATAGTAAAAGATAAACTGCCATTTGAGTCACCAGATGGCACTGAATTCCGGAAAGGGTCTATTGGACAGTGCTGTCTGGTCGCCAGACGAAAATTATCAACATTCATAAGTTCATGATTGCAAAAACTAGAGTTCCAAAAATTACAAATCTTCATGTGTATACATGTGGCCTATGATAATTACATTTCAAGAATAATCCACCCATTCATTATTCTGTTTTAACCCCCTTAAAGGAATACTTAATCGAAAGTCAAAATATCCTTCTCACATTCAGAAATAAGTTATGGCAAACTCTGTCTGCTAATGACGATTGCACGCTTGCATTTTTAATGGATGGTTATATTTTTCCTTCCAAAAACCTGTTCGAGTAAGCGCTTGAAGATCAGCCACTTAAAAAGATACTTCAACGAAATTTGAAATATACCTGTCGTGTTCAGAAATAGGCTGAATATGATCCACAATATCTGTAAATGACAATCGCACGTTTGTATTTTGAGCCTGATGGCTGTATTTTTTGTTATAAACGGCCCACTCTGGCAAGTGCTCGGAGAGCAGCCAGCGGAGAGCATGTGACATTCGACGTATTCGTGACGTAGAGTGTCTCGGGATGAGCAAAACTGCGGTGAGGCTGGCGTCGAGAAGATGTCCGAGCCGTTCCAGCCACCGAAGTGGCCGAAGCACGCCAGCGATTGGGCCACCCACCGCAACTTAACCCCAAAGCTGCTTTTGTATAAATTTCGAGTAATGGGTTAACCTTCTATAATCTTGTAGAGGGACAATAGCCATGTCTGGGACACACAAAAAAGTGTCTCCGGGAGAGGGGAGTTCCTCCTTTCCTCCCCTCTCTCGTGGTGGCTGGAAATGAGACAGTCAGCGTCACTACCTGTCAAGGTTCCTAGATGGGCATTGCAAACGAGGAGTTACCGACATTCACGAGGTGCCATTTGCTAATCGTTTAATTCGTTTAAAAATTCCTTTTCTTGTCTTTTTCAACAAGAGATTGGTATGTCTGATGTGATACTGCTCCCTTGAACACAAATAGACCAAAAAATAAGCGCCGAAATTTTGTTGTAGTATCCCTACAAGAGCGCAATGCATTATGAGAGACGTGACATTCACTGGCCCAGCACGGGCAAAGCTGCTTGGGGGCTAACGTGGTTATGAGCTCAGCCATTTGGTGTCGTCAACGTGTTACAACCTGGCTGCTTTAGTTGCACCTCGCCACTCCCCGCAGGAGTTGAATAGGCCAAGAGAGAAGGGAAATGTGGTTCAACAGGGCTCGCGTGCACGCAGCTTGCCACCGTACTTCTACGGAGCAGTGCTGCTTTTAAGTTCAGAGTGATGTAACGACTTTCGGTTTGTTCCTAAATAATGTTATAATGTCTTTTCAAGCAAAATAAAGGTTAACGAAAAAATAGTCAGAGTGCAGGCGAGCTGGTGTAAGTTGAACATGATTGTAAACCTGAGACTGGGGTAGGAAGAGAACACAACAGAAGGTAGTAAAAGAGGAGGCAACGTCTCAAACTCAGCTGCGAAGTTTATTTCGAACACGCTTTATATACCCCATCTCCAACGTCGTCTCTACAAAGGAAAAAAAAAACATGACAAGAGGAGAATGACACTTCGGTAAACCTTCTCTTATCTCCCTTGACCTTGGCTGTGGGACACTCACACAAAGGGACACATTCTAGCATAACCACCGCTACCCGGCGAACGTAGGTGAAAACACTACTGAACACAAAGAAGGGTTTGACCTTCAAAGGTGCGTTCCCTCTAACAAATCACTCAGTCCAAAGAAACAATACTATACACTGCTACCAGCCGGAACTGGGGCCATCTCCAAAAATGAGAACGACATTGCCCTCCTACCACGAACCACAAATGGATAACACAGCGACTTTCTCGAACAAGTTTTTAGCATAACCACCGCTACCCGGCGAACTTGTTCGAGAAAGTCGCTGTGTTATCTATTTGTGGTTCGTGGTAGGAGGGCAATGTCGTTCTCATTTTTGGAGATGGCCCTAGTTCCGGCTGGTAGCAGTGTATAGTATTGTTTCTTTGGACTGAGTGATTTGTTAGAGGGAAGGCACCTTTGAAGGTCAAACCCTTTCTTTGTGTTCAGTAGTGTTTTCACCTGCGTTCGCCGGGTAGCGGTGGTTAGGCTAGAATGTGACCCTTTGTGTGAGTGTCCCACAGCCAAGGTCAAGGGAGATAAGAGAAGGTTTACCGAAGTGTCATTGTCCTCTTGTCATGTTTTTGTTTTGTTTTTTTTCTTTGTAGAGACGACGTTGGAGATGGGGTATATAAAGCGTGTTCGAAATAAACTTTGCAGCTGAGTTTGAGACGTTGCCTCCTCTTTTACTACCTTCTGTTGTGTTCTCTTCCTGCCCCAGTCTCAGGTTTACAATTATGTTCAAAATAAAGGTGTCTCCGTGGTGTGGCCAGAATGTGGTTGACATTTAGACAGCAAAATAGGCACTAGAATTTTGTTGCAATATTCTTTTAACGTATGAAAAACTGCTGCAAGGTACTAACAATCCTAAAGATTCATAAAAGTTGCTTCATATTGACAGAAACTACCTTATGTCATGACAGTTGCAACAGAACCGATTTAACATATGAACTAGTAAGCGTTTAGCTGCATGCGGGAATACCTTCATACATAAGGTTCCATCATAGATGCAACTGAACAGAGTTTTAGCACGTCATTTCAATTTTCTCCTCGGGCCTTTGCACATGCACAGTATTGCAATCAAGTATCCTTATCGGAGTGAAAAAGGAATCTGTTGGAACTCCTCTACATAAATTGCTTTTTCATTATTCCCATCTCATCGGTATGCTTCATTAATCTGCATATTTCTGATACTTCTTCTTTAGAAGCCATTAAAAAAGAATGAAAATCGTTTGTGATAACTTAGTTCTATAACTATCACAAAATGACATTCCATTTCCAGGAATATCTGAAGCTCCTTCATCAGATCTATGAAGAGATGTTAAGCCATCGCACCCTGGCTCTGGAGTGTCCTAGCTACACAGCACAGCAGCGGCACATACTGACGCACATGAAGAAGCAGTGCAACGAGGGAAAGGTAAAGGTTGCACTTGTTGCAACCAATATGGCATGTACGAGAGCCAAAAGATGTGGAGCTCGTATCAAAGTACAGCCAACAGCTATCGCTCGGCACAGGCAGGGCATCACAAGAAGGCCGAAACGAGTGCCTGCAGGCCGTCCACCCAAAGGGCCCAGTGCCACAAAGGTCAAGCAGCTGGAAGCACAGCATCCACCTAAGTATCGAGAGCGAGGGGGCACACGCAAAATCTCATGAAACAGGACACTAATGCAAGGGGTGACTAATGCCACTGGTGACATTTTCGTGGATATCCTACAGTGTGCGGATTGCTTCAACCTGTGACAGCCTTTTTATCTTTATGCTGGGACTTACTCCGCTTGAACGTTTTTTGTCATACCTCTTTATTTTTATTATTACCAAGCACGTAAAAGCCTGCACTCAAACTTTGTAAGCATGCTAGGAGTGTACAATCTGCTCATGTCCCAAGTGTTGTGTGTGGACCTCCATATTCAGTTACCAAGCACGCAACTGCCTGCACTCGAGCTTTGTAGGCGTGCTAGGAGTGTGCAATCTGATTGTGTCCTGTGTGCGGGCCTTTCTCTTTTGTTACCAAGCATGTAAATGCCTCCGCTTGAACTTTGTAAGCGTGCTAGAAGCGTGCGATCTGCTCGTGTCCCGAGTGTTGTTTGTGGGCCTCTATCTTTTTTGTTACCAAGCATGTAAATGCCTGCACTCGAGCTTTAATTGTAAGCGTGCAAGGAGTGCGCATTCTACTTGTGTCCCGTGTGTTTTGTGCAGGCCTCTATGTTCTGTTACTAAGCATGTAAATGCCTGCACTCGAATTTTGTAGGCGTGCTAGGGGTGTGCAATCTGCTCGTGTCCCGAGTGTTGTGTGACAGCCTCTATCTTGTTACCAAGCACGTAAATGACTGCACTTTCTCGTAGGTATGCTGGGAGTGTGCAATTTGCTCCAAGACCCAGAGCACAAGGACATTGTTGTAAATCTGCTGTTAAAGAAATACAGAATTTAGTAGTTGCTTTTTCTGTTATCGTCATATATTCATCAATACTTAAACAGGAAATGCAATGAAAATCCAGTTTCAGTGCAGGGGAACAGTGGTCGAGCGTGTTAATGCAGTTGTACGCCTCAAGCATGGCAGCAACGGAAGTTTTGGCTGAGTGCACCAAGTGGCAACCCTTGCCAGTAGCCACATTTACGTAAATGCAACTTAGTCACATTGAATCTAGTTGTCGCAATCAACGCAGTCATGTAAGCGGCATAATGTGCTAGGGAAGTGCATTACATTCAAGTCTAAAGACAGATGTGGATTGAGACGGCAAATTCGCATCCATTCAGATCATGTAAATAAAGGTCTCATCGCATTTCGAAACAGGGAGGACTATCGGAAGGCACTCGCCGCGGAAGCGAGTGAACTGAGAACATGGCGGCTGCCAACCTTGGCGGCAGAGAGTAGTCCTGTGTGGTCGCCCGCAGTTTTCTTTCGACAAGAAACGCTGGCTTTTTATAGCCATTATAATTGTGAGCGGAATATAGCTGAGCAGCTTGCTGAGGACAGCACTCATGATTGATTGATTGATTATTAGGTGTCTAATGGCGCAAAATGCAACATAGGCCATGCTGCGCCAAAGAAATAATTAAAAGACTCTCTAGTAAAAGGAACGAATTATTATGCAGAGGATCTATAACTGGTGCAGGTAGCCAGTATTTTTAAGAGAATCCAAAAAATGACCAAAGGAACTGAAGGTTCATCTCCCAGTAACTTGTACGACGTTCTTGATCAAAGAATTTGCAGTGCCATAGAATATGCAGTATAGTTAGCAATTCACCGCAATGCTCACAGACTGGGGTGTCCTCACCACAAAGAAGATGTCGATGGGTGACACGTGATTGTCCAATTCTCAAACGACACATTAAAACTTCATGGTGACGGTCTCTATGGTGCCAACTCTCCCATACCTCCAAACGTGGTTTGATGACATGTAGCTTATTATTTATTTCTTTGTCCCAGTCTTGCTGCCAGGCATAATAAATTGCTTTTTTGGGAACTGGTTTAAAATCTTATTGAGGCAGCTGAACGGGTGTTTCCAGAGCATCCTTAACAGAGGCTGCTAGCCTATCCGCCTTCTCATTACCTGAAATTCCCACATGGCTTGGTACCCAGCACAGCTTGATACTGTATCCCATTTGAAAAGCCAGGTTTAACTCTACCCGTACTTGTCGCACGAGCCAACAGGACTGCCAGTGCGACCACATCTCTAGGAATCGGGGTGCGACACCTGTCTCATAGGAGTGCACATGTGCGTCAGAAGAGCTTGGAGCTCTGCTCAACCTCGTCTTGTGTGCACTAAGGAGGCTGCGAGCTTAGCGTCCCTCCAGTGCGCTGCTGGACGATCGACGTGAGCCACCACTTGTATGTAGCGAGCAACGCCGGGGCTGCAGTGGCTCGGCAACTTGCTGAACCTGCGGGAGTTACGTGAGGAAAGGCGACACGACCTGCGAATGGGTGCACAAGGGCGGAGGGGTCCCGCAAAGCTTGCTTTATGAAAGAGTGAAACATAGTCTTCAAGTGCATGCCTGGCTGGGGAACTACCTGCGCAATGGGAATGGAATTCTGCTCTCCGAGTGTAATAACGTGACTTGCGCACTGAACGTGACCCTATTCACTACTATTATCAGGCGCTGTGTCTAAAGATACGTCCGACGTACCTAGGATGCAAAATCTAAAGATACGTCAGACGTACCCAGGACGCGGAGTCTGTGTCGGGTGTCCTAGCGTGGGCAGTCGGACTGCGGCCGGACGCTCCCGCTGGTGTATTTGCAGCAGTCCGAAAGCGTTCCACGCTTGCGTCTTAACGACCTTGCATAAGTGGCTGGCAGCCGCTTGGCCTGGCCGCCGTGTGATACACGGGCGTGTGCCTGTCGTGTGTAAAAACGCGTGGAGTGTCAAGAAAATCAAACATTGTGTCTAACAAACTACTGATTTCAAATTCCCCGACTTTTCCAAGTTTTTCCCTGACTATTTTGATCAAATTCCTTAAGTTTTTGAGTCGAAGGATGAAATTTCGGCAATGTCATTCAGCATAGCCGTGCCGACGAGCAACCGCCATGCCGCTTTAACTAGTCGTCTTCCCTTATTTAGCCCACTTTTTGAATGATTCCCTGACTTTCCCAGATGATCCGAAATTCCCTGGGAGTTTAAGGTTTTCCAGGTTGGCAGACACCTTTTGAAAGTTTGGCACGCGTTTGTGGGGTTTAGTGATTGGGAAGCTGCTCGAAAAACACATAACCATAAGAGAAGCTGGTACAGTACTGCTTACACGACTGTGGCCCCTTCACAGAAGGCACCCGGCAGGCGGCCGGGAGCCACCGTCCGCCCGGAGTGACCGTCGTCGGTCTTTTTAACGTCGCTACGGATCACGTGGTAACGTGGTCCGTAGTTAGCTCAGCACGGAGCAGTTCGGAGATTTCAACACTTCTCTCGGTGCCTCAAACGCGAATCTTGACCGTCGAGCTAAGAAAATTGCCCGGGCACATCCGCCGTACCGTTAGAACTCCGCGTTCTGGTTACGTCCGACATACCTTCAGACTCCGCGTTCCGGATGGGTTCGACGTATCCTTAGACACAGCGATTATCGAGGAGCTCTCGTGGTTAACGATTGCGGATATCTTAATTAAACTCGAACGACCGAGCGATGTCCGAAGCAGCACCGGTCGGTAGTGATCCGAGCCCGTACGAGAAGCACGGGACCGAATCTGGCTTACCCTGAATTAAATAAAAAAGAAAAGCCTCATTCCCTCGTACTTCACGTTATTCCTACGCGGGAGAGCACACAAAACCCTGAAAAGACAAATTCCGCACACGAAATCCAAACACTCCGATCAACGCCCACAACGCTTCCGACACGCACTGGGCGCTGCCATCTTATCGTTGACGCCAGAGATTTGGTCTGGTTACGTCATAGATTTGGCCTGGTCACGTGTCTAGTGGTCAAAATTGTACATGGCGGCGGCCAATTGGGGGTCACTTTCAGCTGCCAGTTTATCACTCTAAGGCCCTATACCTCATTGATAATACCACAGAATGAGTGGCTCCTACTTCTGTGGGGTTGCTGCCTGCGCTGGAGCCTCTCGGCCTTGGGGTCCGGTCGTGGTTGGCGATGTTTGGCAAGGTTAGGCGCAGCGATGTCCCCAGAGCACTCGCAAACAATCCCGCCCGCCAGGACGTGCGCACTCAGATCGCCTCTGTTGCAGAGTTTCCCGGCAGCGCGACGCGGAGCTCAAAGCGCATCAGTTTTGATGTTACTTGCGTCTTGTAACTTCGTGCACAGCATTGAGGACAGCGGCACAATCTCTAAGCTTGTTAAAAGCATCGAAAAGGCCTCCGCGTTTGAAGAAGCGGAAAACATGGTCATGTGGTGCAGCTTGTGCCGGAAACGCAGCATAACTTTGAGATCTGACACAGCGTGGCACCCCTTTCGCGTAGGACTTGATGCCCATCCATGTAAACATTGACGTGTCTGCTTCATTAGAAGGACGAGTGGAGACAATGCGCTTAAGTCGGATTATGAAAACACGGCTAGTGAGTACACTGGCTAAGCACTCATGTGCTTAGTAGTGATGGAAAACTATCGATAAATCGACTATCGACACTATCGATAGTTTTGGAAAAACTATCGATAGTGTCGCAAAACTATCGATAGTTTTTCGATAGTCGACTATCGATAGTCGACCATCGATAGCTTTTCGATAGTTGACTATCGATAGTTTTTCGATAGTCGACTATCGATAGTACTATCGATAGTTTTCCGATAGTAGGCTATCGATAGTACTATCGATAGTTTTTAGATAGTCGACTATCGATAGTTTTTTTTACTTTTGATAGTCAGATTTTTGGCGGCTATGGAGACTATCGATAGTACTATTGATAGTTTTGCACCACCACTAGAGCGAACACAGTTGCCACACCGCCACTCGCCTGACCTTCCTCCTCTTTTCACCCAAACTCCCGTCTTCGTCATCACTGAAAGCTGAACCAAAGTTGGGATGGTAAGTTCTTGGGCTAGTTGGTGTCCGATTTGAAAAAAAAAAAAAAGCAAGAAAAAGAAAAAAAGGGAGCGACGCAAACTGCTAGTGTCGGAAAACTATCGATAGTAAACTGTCGACAGTACTATCGATAGGTTTACGATTGTTGACTATCAATAGTTTTCCAATAGTCGATGAACGATATTTTTCCGATGGTCGACTATCGATAGTACTATCGATAGTCGAATATCGATAGTTTTTCAATAGTCGACTATCGATAGTACTATCGATAGTTTTTCGATAGTCGACTATCGATAGTACTATCGATAGTTTTTTTACTTTCGATAGTCAGATTTCTGGCGACTATCGATACTATCGATAGTACTATCGATAGTTTTGCACCATTAGTGCTTAGCCAGTGTACTCACTGGCACAAGCTGCACCACATGACCATGTTTTCGTCCGGAACGATGTTCATACGTGTAACTCTGATACATGTGTTGCTGGGCCTTTCGATGTCCCCACATGCGAGGAGTGCTCAAGTATCGCCGCTGACTGCAGCGCTATCCCGGGCCCTAGTGAGACGCTTTGGTACTATCGGATCGCGTGGTTCGGCGCGTCTGGCTGCTTTTTGCTACGCGTTTCGCTGCCATCTTCGTCGTTTCACGAGTTATTTACGTAGGAGGAATGGAGAAAAAGAAACGCAAACCTGGCACACGATACTGTTGCGTGGTTGGCTGTAGCAACAACCTCAGGGAACGGATTAGCAATTCTCTGCACTTCTACCGTTTCCCTGGCAAAGCGTACGAGACCCAACGACGGCAAGCTTGGATCACGGCAGTGCGCCGACAGAAGTAAGTACAGGGTGTCACAAAAGAAAATTTACGCGGTCTTTTTCGCCGCAAAAACGAACTAGGCATCGCCGAACGCTCATTCTTCGCCCAAAGGTAGAGCTAGAGGTCACAACCAGATGCCAAAGTTTCATCTCGATCCGTTAACTTAATCAAAAGTTATAAGTGGTTTTCTGAAAATTTCAATGGGAAAATGGAGCTCATTTTGGCCCGTTTTCGGTTTCTGGCGCCATAGAGCCCCATGTGTTTGAAAACTCCGTCGGCCGCCATTTTCCCATTGAAATTTTCAGGAAATCACTTATAACTTTTGATTAAGTTATCGGATCGGGCTGAAACTTTGGCATCTGGTTGTGACCACTAGCTCTACCTTTGGGCGGAGAATGAGCGTTCGGCGATTCCTAGTTCATTTTTGCGGTAAAAAAGACCGTGTAAATTTTCTTTTGTGACACCCTGTACTTTATTAGTAGTGCATGGATTTCGCTTAAAGGGGTGTCCAAACAGGACACTACAAAACGCACGACTCCGACAAATCGTGCAAATTGATTTGTCGAAGTCGTGCGTTTTGTTGTGTCCTGTTTGGACACCCCTTAATGCGCCGATAATGAAATGGGAGGACGGAATTACCGTTTTTTTTTTTCGGACTATTTATGTTTAAAAGTTAAAATTTCACCCGGTGCGGACTATCTAAAGGTGGACCGTTCCCTGTGGGAAGACGCGAAGGATATATTAATAGTGATTTGTGTATGATACAAGCTTGTTTGTGAGCTAATACAGCAGGCATTTCTTAAGGTGTGCTGTGTATGATAATTTGCACGTTCGGATTAGGCACTAAGTGCGGAATATGCGGCGCGTGCGGACTATCTGAGCAAAAACTTTTATTTTTGACCCCAAATTCTCTTTTGCGAACCACAGTCTGGAAAATACGGTAGTATGACGGTCAGCATAAAAAATGTGGATATGCCAAGTGTGGTAAAGCACTGTGCCAATGCCGGCATCACGAGAGTTTGCGATTTACGTGCTCGTATCGTAGCATTTATACAGTGACGCTACGCTACTCTGGTAAACACATTTCACCTAAGATATTTAAAAATGTGATGTCGACTTGGAAGCTAATAAAAGGTCGGCCTGATTTTCGGCTGGTGAGGCCAGAGCTCGGTCTCAGGTTATTTTATTTTCCAGCGAGGATGACTCCAAGTGGTTGCCGTCCCCGGCGACGAGAATTTGTAGTGCCCATTTTGTGGACAACTGTAAAAACAACGCTGAGGCACACCCCTCCTACATCCCCACCATCTTCCCGCCTGTCTACAAGAAAAAGGCGCCCAATGTAGAGAGGGCAAAGAGGTAATAGTAATGTGGTCTAGCATATAGTGCAAGATGTGACATGTTCAACCTTTCAGGATGCTGAAACGATCCAGCCGCTGCCAATCCATGCCACCTCCAGTGGGGACGCCTCCTGACCCTCACACGGTTTCTGAGCCAGAGGCGACAACAGAGGCCGAGAATTCCAACTGGGATTCCTTTGCGACACTCGTCCACACGGCAGCCCAAGCTATGCCTACGAAGTGCACGTCTACAATGGTAATTAACAACAATTTATGGGGGGTGGGAGGCACCCTGTAACTGCAAGTAATATCATTTAAAGGCCCCACTTCTAGGACTGTAAATGCAAGTTCTGCCTCAAAATAGAGTATAATGCTCTGGACCTTTGTTTCTTACTTTTCAGTGCCTACCATCGTGAGTGCAGAGTATTCATAGATTTGTTTGTGGCACAGGATGTTGAGTGCTAATTTAATTTCCGTGTTACTGTTTCTTAGGCGACGCAGACTGATGACGAGGCGCTGGATGGTGGGCCGCTTTGGCTCCTGCTGTCTGCTACAGATGGACACAACGGATCAACGCAGGTCACTCACACAGAGCAGGTGGGTGAGGTAATTTTAACAGAGGAATAATACATTTAACTTTAATATTCTCTATAGGAGGATGTCATAACTCAGTTTCTATCCTATGCAGCTGTGTTTAATGGGAATATTTTATTCTAATTTTCCTTCCAACCATTAGGTCCCAAGCACGGCCTCAAGCACGGCCTCAAGCACGGCCCCAAGCACGGCCCCCAGCACGGCCCCAAGCACGGCCCCAACCACGGCCCCAAGCACGGCCCCAAGCACAGAAAGAGATTGGCGACGGCGGTGCGGTTTCCTTGAGTTCCAGTCTCTCAGAGATTCAGAGCAGGCACTGGAGGACCTATGTGGTGTCACAATGACCGTTCTCAGCCTCCTACTGTGTCTGACACCCGCAACCAGGTACAGAAGTAGTGACATTCCGGCCGAGGACAAACTCGTTCTCTTCTTAATGAAACTTAAGTTGGGGATCAGTTACACCGCACCGGCCGCTCTCTTTTCCGTCCACAAGACCACAGCTTCTCGGATCTTTAGGACCCTACTGGACACTCTTAGTGTGACGATGGGTATTTGTGCCAGCCCGTGAAATTATCAAGGAGTCGCTACCACCAGCCTTTAAAACGCACTACCCAGATTGCACATTCATTATTGTGCAATGTACAGAAATTAGAACTGAATCTCCATCTGACCCTGAGCAACAGCACTACCTGTACTCCAGCTACAAAAGTGGTTACACCATCAAATTGCTGATTGGCATAATTCCGAACGGCATGATTTCATTTATATCTAAGATCTATGGGGGCCGACAAAGTGACTGCCACATAACTGTTAACTCTGGATTTCTGTCCCTGGTTCAGCCTGGTGATGTTGTTTTAAGTGACAAGGGCTTTCCAAGCATCCGAACTACCGTGGCTAAAAAGGGTGCTGTCCTCGTAATGCCACCATTCTCAAGTGCTGGTCAGCAGTTTTCTCAGGAGGACATGGACAATACTTACCACATCGCACAAGTTCGCATTCATGCAGAAAGGGTAATACAGAGGCTCAAAACTTCTCACATTCTGAAGCACAGAGTTCCAGTCACGCTTATCCGAAAGATGAACCAGGTCGTTTAAGTTTGCTCAGCTCTTGTCAACATGCAGGCACCCATTATAAAAAAGTAAGATGTCTCCTTCCAAGACAGAATGAGCATGTTGGTAAAGTACACATAGCCCAGGAAGGAAGGAAAATAAAGGACGGACACAGTACAACTTCCCAACTAGATACAGTATTTATTTGCACCGAAGCTTGTATAGTAACAGACAAACTTCAGTGGAAATAAACATTGTCTCTAGTTGGAAGTTGTACCGTGTCTGTCCTTTATTGTTCCCCATTCCTAAGCTACATTTCTCCTTTTCCATGCAAAAATTATGACATTTGGCTTCATTTCCTTTAAAGGGAAGCTACGGAGCTTCTTGGAAAAAATGAGTTAGAAGTAAATTCTAGTGTATTTTTACCCCGTGAACCAGAATACCCAAACAATTTGCTGCGTAAGTATTTTTAAACGCGAGAAAAACGCGAAAGACAGTCGCTGTCCGTGACGTCATCGACGGCTCTTTTGGCTGCCCAAGGCTAGGGAGGCGAGGCTTCAGTCCTATTTTGAAATTGCTCGTATGGCTCTCCGGCGCGTCGCATTGAAATACAATTTTGATATCTGTTAATCTAAAGGCCAAATGAACGCAATTCAAGCGTTTTTTCTCAGATGTAGAAGTGCCCTATCTTCCCTTTAAAGGGATACTACAACGAAATTTTGGCGCTCATTTTTTGGTCTATATGTGTTCAAAGGAGCAGCACCACATCGAACATACCAATATCTTGTTAAAAAGTCACGAAAGGGAATTTTAAAACGAATTAAACGATTAGCAAAGAGCACCTGGTGGATGTCGCTAACGCCTCGCTTGTAATGCCCATCTAGGAACCTTGACAGCTAGTGACGGAGGTTGTCTCGCCTCCGGCCACAACGAGAGAAGAGGGGCAGGAGGAACTCCCCTCTTCCCGAGAAGTCGCTATTGTCCCCCTACAAGATTACAGAAGATTAACCCGTCACTCAAAACTCGTACAAAAGCAGCCGCATCGGTGGCTGGAACGACTAGGCCATCCTCTCGACGTCAGCCTCGCCGTAGCTTTGCTCGTCTTGAGACGACCTACGTCACGATTGCGTTGGATGTCACGTGGTCTCCGCTGGGCCTTCTCCGAGCGGGCCGTTTATAACGAAAAATACAGCCACCAGGCTCAAAATACGAACCTGTGATTGTCATTTGCGGATATTATGGATCATATTCAACCTATTTTTGAACACGACGGGAATATTTCAAATTTCGTTGAAGTGTCCCTTGAAGCAAGCAGGATGCAGGAAATTTTCTCAAAACATGCGTTAACCTCTCATGGACAACCATTTAAGTCGTTTACAGTAGGCTCCACAGATCATAATTTAGGTGGAAACGTCTTGCAGTCTGTTTTTATTTGAAGTAAAAGTAGCCAGGTTGCCTCGAAGAGACCGATCTCACCAACCAGTTTGGCTACGCTGCTGCGGTGCGTAATGGGGACTTTAGTTTTTCTGCATTTGAGACAACCTCGCCTAAGCTCTGCATGTGCAGAGCACGAGATAGTATGAGCGATATCGTGCACTGCTGGTTGCCTCCTGAGAACTAAAGTTATGGCAGGATCACCCATATGCCAAACATTTGGTGAAATCAGTCTATTTGACAGAAGCTAATTGCAGTGAAAGTACCATGTGAGGGATCGTCAGACATTGTGTACTTGCTTTCACCTCAGGAACCGTAGTAAAAAAAAAGTTATCCATACATAGCATAACTAATTTCATCATTTATGTGGCAGTTTATGGACTTTTATGGCCATACAAGGTGTATTTTGTTTTACAGTGTATGATGGCACACAGCTTTCAAATGTAAGAACATTTTTTTCTTTTAGTCTCAACCAAATTTTGTAAGAAAAAAGGCTGGAGGTACACCTAAGCACTTCTTATGAGTTGTGAATGCGAAAGAATGCATGTCATTATTTCGCTTCCTAATTTAGTCTGCAAAATACTTGCGTCGACGGCGGAGCGCATGTTTAGGTGCCGTTTGGCGCGGCTTCGAAGCTGATGATGTCGGCTCGCTCCATGGGACAGTTAATGTTTTCACTTTAAAACTTCATGAAGTGTATGAATTATATGCAAAACACTTTTTTTTTAGAATCCGAGTAAAAAATAATATTCACTTGCTCAGTGGTGATCTAGTTAGTGGGGGTGTTGCCCCATTCGAGTACTGAAATTGGTTTGTAACCTTGTGCCCAAATCACTCATCTGTACCTGGTTTCGTGTTCAAGATATGTTTGGCACTTGCAACTAACCACCGCCTCCTAAAGGTAGACACACCTTGCACTGACTAAACGCTCAATACGAATTTGCTTGCAATTTAAACGAACATCGCTATGTGTAGTGCTTAGATTTTTTGTTTTATAAAGTGTAACCAGTCTGATCAAGCTCCTTTTTTTACGTCATATAATGTGCCAATGTTAAAACCACCACTATTTTTTCCTGGTGAAGGTTACGACGGCTAGTCATGCATGGATGACAAATCGAATATGAATGGTGAAGAGAAAAAAAAAAACACTCCAGTCTGGAACCCAGTGAGTTTAACGTAAATTCTGAACGCAGTGGAGGTCACTGTCACCAGAAATGTAGACTGAAAGCAGTTTTGTGTACAAAAAAACTTTATTTGTAAAAGCAATACAGTGGTCCGAAATACCTTTTCCAGAACATAAAAATTAGACTAGTACATGTAGCATGTCAATTTTCCTTTTGACATGTTTTCTGCTGTTACACTTTCATCTGTGCAATAAATGTGACATGTTCTGTTTCATAAACATTGAAAACCTCATTTGCAAATAATTGGGAAAAAATAGGTGAAGTAAAAATGTTGTAGTTTTGGGATGGTCTCTGCAAGAAATCCATCCTCTCTTTTCACCAGGATGGACTCTGAGCCTTTTGGGCTATAGACATGAAATACTGCCTTCTGCAGGTTCAGCACATACAGCTGAACCTGCACTTGGGTGTAGTACGGGTGAGGTGACTGAAGTGACAGATCACCTTCTCTGTATGCAAGGTAGGGAACATTGCACTGACTTTCGGCACGATCCAGAATGGGGCAGTCCTGGCAGGTTTCTGGGCATTTAATTTCTACCAGCACCGTCTCACTGTCTACCATCATGAGACCGTCTGGGCTGCAGCAGAGCCAGGGCTGCTGGGGCATCACAACGAGACCTGTCTGATATTGCACACAGTGAATACCTTATCGCACTATCGACCCAGGATAATGAATATCAGAAAAAACATCTACCTGGAAAATTGGCGTGCCTAGCTTCTCCCGCAGCTCTTCTCTTGCGGTGCCTTCCTTCTGGATACCTGCACGCATATTACAGAAAGAAAGGCAACAAAATGCAAAATCATGCCTGCATAGGTTACTTCAAAGGTAACATGCCGTTACAGTGTACTACCTTGCTTAACAAGATCAACCAGAACAATAGCAATGTCAGAAAAGTTACACAGAAAACTTTGCTTCTAGAGACCAGAAATTGTTATGTTCCATTCGTGCTGCCATTTTTGTCGATGCAGGCACCACCGACAGCAGCAGGGCTGGGCAGGTATTCAGGATGAGCTTTTTAAAGGTTTTTGCAGATCGCAGTGCAGGAACGACAGAAATGCATAAGCATGAAACACCAAGAACACCGATGCCAATGTTGCCGCAAAATGCAAGAACCATTGTAACCGCAGTCCCCCTTGCATCATTCGCATGCTACCAGCACGAGCTCATGTAAAGAAAAATTAGCCTTGGCGATAAAAGCATTACCTGAGGCTATATGCTCGTACCGAGAACCTCCAGATTTTGTGCACTATTAATATAACAAAAAAGGTGGGCAGAAACATAGATGAGATCGCTGGGAGCGAGGGTTTCGGACAATGGTCTATGCATTTGTTGCCACCTGGTCATGTCATGCGTGGCTGGGGCCGAGACGGGAATATATGTGCATATTACCGTACTGCACAGCTTTGTTTGAGAAGCGTTTTGGCCGGCCCATGCTTCTGGCTAAGGCTTTCATGATCGCCTCCTCTGGTGCGGATGGGGTTGGCCGTGGTGCTACTTATGCGCATGCGGCGCTCTTCATGACACCTGGCCCGGTTTTCTCGAAGCGATGGTAAACCCATTTTGGTAAACCACGGTGCCTAGGAAGGAAAAAGTACCTAGGTACTGTAATAAACGGCTGGATATAGAACAACAATAATTATTTTTGATTGGGCAATAAGATGCGCCATCTATCGGTGAAACAAGCCAGTCATTTTGTTTATCCTCTTTTTCCGCTGGTTGTTATCGATCTAGTATGGTATTTTAAGTCAAAATATAGTAGTAATGTTGTACTTGAAGACCAATTTATTTGCTTCCGATGGTACGAAGAAGTTTTAGCTACTATGCCATAGTTTGTCGACGAATATTCGAAAATCTAAAAACATTTCCTTCAATATGTTTTGCCATAAACAACGCATAACTTTCCCATGTTCCTTCCAGTCTGGCAACGCCGGTGCTGTAGTCTCGTTTTTGTTCCTTGCAACGCACATTTCTAAGATTCCTGCTGATGTCAACTGTTTGCCCTCTCTTCCATTTGCCCAACCGATCCACCGGTGACGAGAAGCTAAGCTTCTCGTCACCGTTGATTCGCTGGCCACCGGAGATATGTAGAAACCTCGAGGCTGTCGGCATACTGTCGGCGCACTGCGAAAAAAAAAAAAAAACAGTACAATGTCCCAGGTGTTCACCCGGAACGAAGACTTTATCAAAGATAACCTCCTTTCTCCGCAAAGTAATCGCTGCTCACGAGTTGGCGTGCGTAGAATAGCAAATTAAACGTGTTAGTATAAATATATACCAACACTCGTTCGCTAAATATTTTTTTACTCACCATAAAAACACTTGCAAGGCTTATGTACCGTCATATGTCTTGGATCCCGGACTGCTGAAGACTGATGCGTTCGCGGAATGCTGCCGTCGGTTAGTTTAGTAGTCCCTCTGAACTACCGCTTTGCTTGACGTGCTAATAGGTTGATGGTGCGTCATTAATATAACAGCCGGATCGAAATGAATGTTTAGCAGAACCAAGCAGAACTATTAGCCCTCATTAAGCGATGTCGCGGCCATTTTGCTTCTAGGTACTGCTCCTCCCTCGGCGCCCCTGCTCTCCAAGTCACGTGACCTAGAATTCCCCCTTCTAGGGACAATAGTTAACTTTAAACCACGGTTCACGTTCGAGAAAACGGGCCCTGGAGGTGTTAATCAGGCAGGAAGCAAACAGCCAAGCAGAGACCATCACATTCAAGCTTTCTTAATGCACTGTAAATAATGTCATTTGCAGCAAACATGCATCATGAATTTTCCAAATTGCAACTTTAATAGCAGATATTTTCAGCCAGAAATTTTGCATTTGATGGCGAATGGACCGATTGCTATACACTCCGTGCGACGCGACTGCCGCGCCGCCACGCGGCCGGTACCGAAGGTAGGCAGCGAGAACCCCAGAGAAAACGAAACCGAAACCACGCCGCGTACGTTGGTACGCATTGAAGTCGGAGTGGTGCGGTTGCGCTGGGTTCACAGCATGAAGTGCTGCCTTTGCTGCGTCATTAAGTGCTTCAATAGTTATGCGTCGTATCTCGTGGAGACAAAGTTTCACAGTTTTTCACCTCGCCGATGTTTTGTGGGACAGCGACAACGATGGAGCCGTGCCGTACGACGTGAGAAATTTGGTCTCCCGATCATGTCTGCCACTGTGTCGGTACGGCTGACATATTCTACACTGCCGCTTTGCGCTCTGCGTTTGTTTTCGTACCAGTAACGCCTACATGTGTCAGCGCCGATGGGACGAACCCACACTCGCAGGTATGCAGTGCCAATTTCGTTGGAGGAATGCCCTCCAAAGAAGTTTCGTCCCCATCGTACGTGTCGATGATATTTCCGGACAAGTATGGCACGCAATCTGTACTTCATGAAAAAGATTCGAAAGGTAAAAAAAAGTGACATATATAAATCTAAAGAAAACAACAATGAAACTCGGAATCACTGGAGAATCGACGTTTGAGTATGGAAGTTTATGTGGTGTGCTTTCTTTCTTGACCAGCTTCCTTTTGGATGTGGAAACGATGACACTCCGAGTTCTTGTAGACAACATTTTTTTCTTCTCGGCTTTAGAGCCACCTATCGCAAAGTGGTTCGAACTGGAAGTACCGTCCACTGGTCCCGTCCTACCTGTAAAGTGTGCACCTCCTACGATGAGTGGTATTATCTGACAGCCTTTGACGGTCAAAGCCAGTTCCCATTTAGTTACGCCGCCCAAACTAAATGTCCACCTGGTTTCGCTATGCCAACTCTTTTTGTTATAATAAGTGTTGTGCCAAGTGACGGTCATGCCAAAGTACCTGTGCGCCGAAAATCAGCACCTCGCACAACAGGTTATTACACAACAGCTGACCGCAAAAGCCCTTGGCGGCCAAACCATGTGTTGGCCGACAACTTTGTTTTCTCGGCTTTGGAACCACCTTTCGTAAAGTTGTTTCAATTGGAAGTACAGTCCACTAGTCCCTTCCTACCTCTAAAGTCTCCACCTCCCCCGACCAGTAGTATTCTCTTGACAGCCCTTTCATGGTCGAAACCGGTTCCCATTGAGTTACGCCGCCCAAACCAAATTTTCACCTGGTTTCCCTATGCCACCTTTTTTTTGTATAATAAGTGCTGTGTCATGTTACTGTCAAGTCCAAGCACCTGTGTGCCCAAATCTGCACTTTGCACAGCCCGCTATAACACAACATTTTGGGTCCAATATTGGATATCCCGTACAGCTTTATTTCTTTATTCGTTAGAAACATAACTGTCACACCTGCTGTCTTAAAGAAACTTGGCTCTCTTCGTGCACAAACTTAGTGAACCTCTCACTCGCCTCCAAATATCATCGTTCCAGCAGTCTTAGGTTTACAGCGACGAGCGAAATAAATTTCCCACTCAGAGCAATTAAGGTGGCGGCCGTCTCGTTTTTCGGAAAATTACTCCAACTCCTTTTTCGGCCGCAACTAGAGAAATTACCCCTAATGACGACTCAAACTCAATATATAAGAAGTGGAGAACAGCTAAATGCCCTTCTGCCCCAGCACTCATGCAACGTCACCCTCAACTTATCGGCTCAAAAAGCAAAAGTTTCGTCCGTGCGCGCTTCCGCCGCCACAGCTTGGCATGCGAAAAGGCGCCGCAGGCTGCTGAACGCGCCTCACAGTCGAACGCCAGCTCCTCCGCTAGCGGCGCTGCGCGCGTTTTTCGAAGCGCCAACTA
Source organism: Ixodes scapularis (assembly GCF_016920785.2). Classification (NCBI taxonomy): domain Eukaryota; kingdom Metazoa; phylum Arthropoda; class Arachnida; order Ixodida; family Ixodidae; genus Ixodes; species Ixodes scapularis. The sequence continues at coordinate 139,396,030 of NW_024609857.1, forward strand.
TAGTTCCCGCACGGAGTGTATATTACCCACGCATTAAGCGGAATGCAGGAATTGGTGTTTCATGCACCACACGCGCACGCCTTCCCCGTATAAAAGATTCAAAGTAAATAACCAAAATAAAGCATTGACGAACGAGCGTGCAAGATGCCATTTCTTTTAGGCTTTTGCTTTAGAAAAGTTACTACTGCTGACGCCAGCACGTGCGGGGCGTGGAACACCAATCCCTGCATTCTCTTTGATGCTTGGGTAATATAGCAATAGTTCTATTGTGCCATAAGCCAGAGGCACCAGTATATTTGAATGATCAATATATCATCCTTCGTTCCTATTGGCATAATCCATGAAACTTTAGTTGCCACAAAAGTCATTCACAGCATGGCATGCATCACAGTGAAACTCTGAAGGCTCCGTTTGCAGGCATGTAGTCGGCAGGCAAGAGGAAGAAAGCTTTGAACATATTCATGCCACATAAATACTTTGCATGCAATGGTGAGACTAAATGTTGAAGAGCAATAGAGTACAATCAGAAACACTGCAATGAATCAACTTCCAAATGGGGTTGAAGAACCCATTGTAGTAAAGATTAGATTTGGCTGTAACATGCTTGAAAGGCAGATAGTCGACAACATGCCGTGGGTTCTGAGATTGGCCTTCGGTGTCCAGGGCCATATGCTCCACGTCGCACAAAAGCAGGACATGTGCGACGTACTGCTCTTGGAGCCTGTCACTAAGTGCAGCTAAAAAGTCAAACGCTTTCAGAGAGATCCTCAGGCCCACAAAGGAAGCTGCCATGTGGTGGAACACCTGGCGAGGTTCCTTCATGGCTGCAAGGAGCCCCGCAAGCCTTGCTTTGTCCACAGCCCGGGAGACCTGGGTAACCATGGAGTTGAGGACATCTCTGCATATGGTGTCATCAACACCCCTGGCAGAAAGTTCTAGAATTTCGACAAGGGGGCCTTCCACCTCTGGGAAATGCTTTAAAATAATTGAAGGTGAAGCAGGCTGAACATCTGGACATGTGCTTCTTGGACCTAAAGCAAAAATAAAGGCTTCATATTGGCATCAAGCTGAACATCACAGAATGGTGCCCTAAAATGGGTGCTGCATTTAATTGTATCAACAAATGAAATGATATTCCACGTGAATAATGCACGGCCTAGGCAATTGTGAACCAATTGTAGAGAATTGACCTAGGCTGATCTGTTACCACATACCAAATTTACTACCTACTCCAGGGGTGGAACTCATGAAATGTACCTGGGAGCAGCCACGGGAGCAGCTGAAACAGCTGTTTTGGAGCAGGTTGGGAGCAGCTAAATCTACGTTCTGGAGCAGGCTAGGAGCAGCTCAGATCAGTTTTCATTGCACTTCAGCTTGCGTCTTAGACAAGCACGGGAGCAATTTCAATCGTACTTAGCAGAACAGATGAACATGAATGGTTAGGGACCTAGGTAGATGGGATAACAGTGTAACAGATGCGAAAACTTGAAACTTTGTGAGCCTCAATGAGAATCAAAAAGCCAGTACCCTGTTTCTCAAGATAGCGTCCTTGATATTTTCCGAGCGGCTTTCAGCTGCTCAAAATGCAAACCAGCACTGCTTATCGCACAACCCACACGTGCTCGACATAGTAATTATATGTGCGAACCCCGTGACGTGCGCAAGCAATGGACGTGCAGTTGCACGGAGGAACAGGGCAACGAATTTCGCGTTTATCCTATTGTGCAACTCGATTACGAAGCAGCAGACTACGATTAACGAAGTTATCGTATTTGAAGCGATAAGCAGGAGCAAGGTTAAAGTACACCGAGCAGATCTATCACTCGCAAACGAGCTGCTGGCCGGCAAGGTTTCGGATCGGGCCGCGTTTCAGTTCAATCAAATCACGATTTATCTTGCGAGAATGCGGTTCCAACTTCTAACGATGAAGTACTAAAAGGAATATCTTGCTCATTTGTTTTCAACTGGCTGACGTCCGAATCCCGGGCCGCAGAGCCTCAGGCAATTTGACGCTTAACGACTCGACCTCACCTCAGCCGACTTGCTTAACCGCTTATGGTTGAAGAATAACAATCCAGTCGCAGGTGGTGTGGCGCTTAGAATCCGAGTTTTTTGGCGCGCTTCCGACTCGGGATACACAGGGAGAATAAACAGAACAAAGGATTGCAAGGCCAACCAGGCTGAACGCGCTCATTGTTGCCAATCGAGTCAATAAAACCGAAACCAAGACAAAATAAAAAGTTTCTTGGCGCACGTTTTGCGATCTGGCGCATAATGGCGCGAGGTACTGGCTGTGGCGCAGTTTCTGCAACATGGCGCAGGATGGCGCAGACATATGCGTCTGGCGCAAAATGGCGCAGCCGTTCCACCCCTGTACTCATGCTCAAACCTCACTGGAGATAACTATTTCTCACGGGACGAGAGGCTGCCTCCTTAAAATTTAGATGTAATGCACCACCGAGTAAGCTACTGAGTGAAGTACGAGAAAAATAACCTGGGAACAAATCCAAGAGGGGTTTGTTCGTGCCATACACTGGTTTGTGGTTTGGTCTGCCCCACTGTTGAGGCCGGTTGGTGCATGAGAAGTCTTCGGGAGTATTAATAAAAAAAAACATACTGCAGCGCAGTGCTTGCACCGGCCCTCGACACCAGCCCGGCAGGTGCAGGTGGCAGCCGAAATAGCCCGCGGGGACGTTGAAAGCTAGAGGAGAACAACGGAAGGTCCTTGTAGCTTCATTTAGCAACCAGTCTTAGCACGGAAATGTCATCCGCAACGTGTAAACACTACGATAGCCGAACTAGAGCTCAAGCAGGGACCGTACTGTCCGCAGCACGTTTTTTGCACTCGAGGCTCACCTATTAGCTGACAAAAAGAAAAATGGACCCCTGTGACTACAAATCGCCCTCGTAACGAGTAGAAAATAAAATGTTACGCTTACGCAAAATGTAAACAAACACCGCTCACCTGCAAAGTGATGTTGTAAACGACGTTCTGTCGCACTTGGGAGACACATTTGGGCTTCACTTCGTTGGTAGAGCCGTCGACTATCTCTTCAACGGAGAACACGTGCTGCCGTAGCTTTTCACCCTTCTTTTGATTTGACCCCCGAAAAAATTCGCCTAGATTTTCTATTTTTTCAAAACCGCACCGCAACCGATACAGAATAACTGCCCACTACTCCTCTGTTTACCGATGCTGACTGACGCGACTAACGCGATCCATTTTAGTTTTTTCCTCCATAGACGGCGCCACCGTCGCACTTTCGGAGCGCCATCTAGTTGGGCGCTTCGTTTCTACTGCCCGTGGACCTGCGCCTACCGTGTTCAACGTCTTCGGTGGAACACGGGCGCCTGGATTCGTTTCCCGCCTTCTCCCTGCTGCCGAATGTAATTACGCCGGGCGCGAACATTTTCGCACCGTCAACTTCGGACACTTCAACGTGGCTTGTCTGGCAACACCGCAGCACTGTGACGCACTCGGGACTATTTAAACAGCTGTCTTCGCTACGCCACTTGGGGCACGACACCGGGTCCGGAACGATATTCGTACGTGTACCTCTGATACAGGTAGGCTTACATTCACATACATGTTTAAAAAATAATGACCTGTTCTTGATCACGGTGTCGTGCCCGACCCATTTGCGTTTTTTGTGCCATAGGCTTCGTACCTATGTCTGTTCCTTGTACATGTGCCTCCGGCTTCTCGTTAGCGGGGATATTGAATGCAATCCGGGTCCAATGACTAAGGAACAGGCGGAACAGTCGGCTTCCGTTTTCGCTATTGCCCAGCAGCTGCAAATAGGGCAAAGGAACGTAATCGAAGAATTAAAGACATTTAAAAAAGATCTGCAAAGTACAAATAAATCGGTTACCGAGCTGTCCTCTAGAGTTACAGTTATTGAAACGCAAGCGTCCGCTAGCGCTTTAACACTAAAAGATTTGCGTGGAGAGATTGTGACATCTGGGACAGTGTTATCTGGGGTGGCGGGGCGTCTTTCTGTTCTTGAGGCTCGTTGCGAAAATGCCGAAAATAGACAAAAGCGTAACAACTTGATTATTCATGGCTTACCTGATACAGATAATGAAACGTGGGCGATCACCGGACAAGTGGTCCTAAAAATGTGTTCAGAGAAGCTTGGCCTTAGTTTAGATCAAAGCTGGATTGAACGTGCCCACAAATTGGGTCGTTTTGGTCCGAACAAAAGCCTCCCAGTAATAGTAAAAATGCTGTCTACTAAGCACAAGGATTTGACTCTTAACGATGGCCGCAAGTTAAAAGGTACGGCATACTCTGTAAATGATGATTTTTCCCCAGCAGTGCGTGAAGCGCGACGAGTTTTGCTCACCTTTGCGAAAGTTCAAAGTGAAAGATTTAAGCTTCGTTATAATAAACTTTCCATTGGTAATAACGCTTTCGTTTATGATCCTGTGGGCAAAACTGTTGTGCCTGAGATTGAATAACTATGCGTAGCACCTTCACGTATCTCTGAAAATCCCATTTCTGTTTTATTTACTAACATAAGAAGCCTCATGCACAAGCGTGATGAATTACAAAGTTTTATTGATTCCACCAGTGCTGATATGATTGTTATCACGGAAACATGGCTACATGATTCTATTGATGACAGAGAACTTTTTGACTGCGTTCCATTTTTTAACATTTATCATTGCGATAGGATTGGTCGGCGTGGAGGAGGCGTCTTGATAGGAATCAGAAAGACCATCGCATCTGCTTTATTTAAAATAGCCACTAACCTCGAATTGCTTTTTATATGTATAAATACCAAAGAGTCGCACCATCTTGTCGGAGTGTGCTACCGCCCGCCGAATTGCGATGCCTCTTTCGTTGATGCGCTGCATGATGCGCTTGCCGGGCTCGTTGCCAATTATCCCAATGCATCCATCACACTTTTCGGTGACTTTAATTTTCCTACCATTGACTGGACTAATCCTCCTCTGCTACAAAGATCAGAACCGGGACGGTTTCTTGAGTTGTGCCTTGAATTTAATTTTACCCAACTCATTAAAAGTCCTACCAGAATTACCACGGATTGTAGTGCTATTTTGGACCTTCTTTTGACTACCCTCCCTGACGTGTTTTCAGATATATCATGCCTCGATGGCCTAAGCGACCATAAGCTTGTTCACCTTCATGCCATGTTCCCAGTGCCTACTAATGTCACTTCACGAAAGGTTATCAGAAATTGCGCAAAGGGTAACTATGATGCAATTAATTCAAATCTGACAGTGTTCGCTCAAGATTTTCTTTTCGATTTTTCTTCTCGTACTGTGGAACACAACTGGCTACTGTTTAAAAATACAATGCTTGACCTAGTTGAAAAATTTGTTCCCGTAATCAGTACAAAAACAAATCATTCTGCGCCCTGGTTTAACCGGGACCTGAAGCTAATACTAAATAAAAAAAAAAGCATCGCTTCAGGAAAGCCAAGCGAAGCCGCTCCGATTCTGACTAGGCGAGTTATGAGGAGTGCCATCGTTTGTACAAGGAGAAGAGTCGGAAAGCCCGTAGAAAATATTTTACTCAAGATCTGCCGTCACTTCTCTTGAATAACCCAAAAAACTTTTGGAAGGTAGTTAATCCAAAAGCTAATGCCGTACTTCACTTAACTGATAACGGAAACATTGTATCTGAGGAAGGGTGTGCTTCGCTGTTGAATAAGACTTTTGGTGCTGTGTTTACTCAGGAACCACTGGGGGCAATCCCTTCCTCTCCTTCGTATTTAAGCAATAACATGCCTAACGTAAACATTACACCGGACGGTGTTCTTAACCTTAATAACAGCTCTAAACTTTCTACATCCGCTGGTGAAGACAGCATTAGCTCGAAATTACTGAAGTGTACTAGGGACATTAGCTGTGTCTTACTCTCTGAAATATTTTTCCAGCCATTGCTAGAGGCTAGGTGGCCCAATGATTGGAAAATCGGGTGGGTCGTTCCTGTCTTCAAGGGTGGTGATAAATTATCTGCTAATGACTACAGGCCAATACCTATAACCAGTGTGTCATGTAAATTACTTGAACATATAATCTATACTAACCTCGTTACTTTTCTTGAGAACAATCATTTCTTTTCACCTCATCAACATGGTTTTAGAAAAGGACTGTCTTGTGAGACACAGCTAGCTGGTTTCTTACATCATATTCACACTAATTTAGACAGCAATCAGGTTACTGATGCTATTTTTCTCGACTTTTCTAAGGCATTTGATCGCGTTCCTCCATCAGCGTTTGCTCTTGAAATTATCTGCACTAAATATTGACCCGCATGTATTCAAATGGATTAAAGACTTTTTACATAACAGGACCCAGTACACTATCGCTAACAACCATCGTTCAAATACTGTTCCCGTCACCTCCGGTATTCCTCAGGGTAGTGTGCTGGGCCCGCTTCTTTTTTCTCATCGGCGAAAAGACAAATTCGTCTTTTCGCCGATGACTGCGTTATTCATCGTCGGATCAGTAACCCATCAGATCCTACTGCCCTTAAAGACGACTTACTAAATATCAGCTCATGGTGTACTAACTGGCTCATGCTTTTAAACTCTTCTATATGTAACCACGTTCGTTTCATTCGTCCTAATAATTCTTGTTCGTACCCCAGTCAATATCACATTCAAAATACCCCGTTGGAATTAGTCCAATCTTACCAATACCTAGGAGTTCACCTAACCTCGGATCTATCATGGAATATGCATATTAATTACATTCTTTCAAAAGCTGACCGTAGTCTCGGTTATTTAAAACGTAACCTTAATTCTGCCCCATCTTCTCTTAAACGACTAACATACGTCACGCTTGTTGGACCGATCCTAGAATACGCTTGCAGCATTTGGAACCGTCATTATCATTGCTTAGTTGCCTCACTGGAAGCACTTCAAAACCGAGCCGTTTGTTTCATTTTTTCTGATCACTCACGTCATATCAGTGTAACTAACCTTAAAACTCGTGCTGACCTTCATTCACTTGAGATACGCCGCAGGGTATCAAAGCTATGTCTTCTGCATAAAATTTACTACTCGCCATCACTTCACTCATCACTTCTCTCCCAACCGTTTTATGTTTCAGCCCGCATCGATAATTCACGTAAGATTAAACTTATTTCTTGTAAGTCATCCTTGTTTTTCTGCTCGTTTTTGCCATTCGCCATTGCTGACTGGAACAACTTCATTTCATTTAATTTATTATACCCTCAGGGCCCGAAGGCATTACAGAGGGGGAGAGCAACAAGAAGGTTAATGCAAATAACATAATACATATTTAGACACACTCAGTAATAAAGTAATTAGTTATTGTACTTTTAAAGAGCTCAGAGTCCGTGATAATGGCGATCGACCGGGGAAGGTGGTTCCACTCCTGGGATGTACGGGGAACGAAAGATGACTAAAACGTGGTTGTGATAGAGTTAGGAATAGCCACCTTATGTTGATGATCAAGACGGGAGGAAACATAGACAGGCCGAACAATTATTTTGTCGCGCAGGAAGGAATTATGGTGATACATTTTATGGAATAGGGAAAGACGAGAAATTTTACGACGTAGGGATAAAGGTGGTAATGAGAGTTGTTTTCATAGAGGTGACACTAGCGGTGCGGTGATAGTTTGTGAGGATGAAACGAGCGGATCTGTTCTGAACGGCTTCCAATGTAGATACGAGAGTGACTAGTCCGGGATCCCAGACAAAAGCTGCATATTCTAACTTGGGACGAATTAAAACTTTGTAAAGAGTTAATTTCAGTGAGACAGGGGCTAATGAACAATTTCGCTTGATGTAACCTAACATGCGGTTAGCGTTAGCTGAAATTGACTTGCCTGATAACATTGTCAACGTGATCAAGTTCTTTTTCGACAAGACTTAACTACTTTTTGGGACCCTTGTCGCATGTCTTGTTAAGTGTGGTTGATTTTGTTGTTTTTGTGCTCTATACTTTTGATTTATTCTGCTTTGTAACCCCCCCCCCCCCCCCTTACATAATGCCCCTTGAGGGCGTGTAAGGTCTTTAAATAAAAAAAATGTATTTTAAACGTATCAGTGTAAGCTTGCATCTCTTACATATGTCTGAATAAAGTCATCTGCATTGACTCGTCCATGGTAGAATGCTTCCCCATGCTTGTAGGTACCTTGATTGATTGAAGCTTCAGGTAAGGCGGCATTGTTCCGACATATACTAAAAGAATGTGCGAAGCACGGCACAGTTAGCACAAACAAGCAAGTCAAGTTTTAAAATTTTTTCCCTTAGAATTGGTAAAATAGTCACTCAGGACAGTAACGTCGAGAAAACCCTGATGCACTCGAGACAGCAACTTAGGTTGCTGTCCCGAGTGCATTAGCTTTTTTCTCTATGCAATGGCAGTTGCAAAAAAATAAAAGAAAAGGAAACAACATTTACCCCCCCCCCCCCCCCCCCCCCCCTATTTGCAGCCTGAACAAGCGGCCACAAGATCTAGAGCCGATTAAATGCTGCCAATGTTTAACAAAGCCACATGCTGGGGTTGGCAAAACACAGAGCACATAGTGAGTCCCTCGAACTGCAAAGGTTTGGCTATTCCTGTCATCGCAGAGATTGGGCACAAGCCACCACTTGAATGCATGTTTAGGCATTGAAAGGCCCAAATTGAATGCTCATGCAGTGCTCACGTTCACTGTATGAGCCGCATTTAAATGTTGTCATTGCAGCAATCGCAAGGCTTGATGACGAAATCCCGGGGATTGCATTGCGTACTACGCCAATCCGATCCCCACAACTTCCATCTTTGAGTTTTGCAAAAAAGAGACTGAAAGAAAATGTGAATTTTTATTCTTGAAATAACTCGGCGACAAAGAAGTTCCATGGTCAATGGTATTGCATGCAAGTACACCGGGTTGTTTAAAGAAAATTAAACCCAACTTTTCGGCCCACATAAACAAAGTATTGTTTGCATCTTCCCTCTTGTCCTTGTCTGTATTTTTGCACGCCGTTTATTTCCGATTACCATGAACCAATTTGCCTACATCACGACTCTAACAAATTGTGCATTGCAAAAGGCTCCAGGTACACCTAAGCACTTCTTACGAGTTGTGAATGTGAAAGCATGCAAGCCGCTTGTCTATTCCATTGTTTCGTCTGCTGCATACTTTCCGTCGCCGGTCAGCGCGCGCGCTCCCCTGAGCGTGCTGGCCTTGGACATGTGTTAAAGGCCGGCCCGCAAGCAGAGAGAAGGAACCGGACCCTCACTTAAAAATAAAATTAATTAATTAATCAAATTAAATTAAATTTAATTTAATGTAATTAATTATTTTTTTGTATTTTAATTTAGTAGTGTAATTTAAGGGTTTAAGATGATTCATTGGCATTACTTTAGGTGTGAATCTATGGGTCAAAGTGATGAAGAAGAAATATAGTCTTAGTTGATGGTCAGCGGTGTGTATGTCTCTGTTTCTCTCTGTCTGTGTTTTGTCCCTATCGTTCTAGCTGACCATTTACCTAAGTTATATTACGTTGCAAACAGCTGATTTGGGTGTTCCTCAAGGAGTTCTAGAGCTTTTCCATTGACATTTCGTCTCTTTGTACAACATTCAAAAAGTTAGGTAATTAATCTTAAACATTTATGTGCTTAGGGTTATTTAAAAACACGGCAGCTCTCGCAAGACGTTTGCTAACAACATAGAGTCGGTTCAATTCGCGTACGGTGTCCAATTTTTAAGAGGAAAAAATTAGGGTGCGTTATTTCGGACACCCCATATTTACGTAGATTTACTTATGGGTGATTCGAGAAGGAAAACGTAGCTATGTTTTCAATGATTATTCATTTTGGGAAAAATCACTGTACTCTGTTGAGCTATGGAATAATACACGGCAAGCCTATGACGATATGAAATGTATAAGTGTGTCCTGCATCGGAAGCCGACAGATTTTGAACTTCTGGTCTTTCTGTGTAAGTACTACCCGTTTGTCTCTATACTATTTTACGTCGTGTTTCTTGTAATAAAAAAGAAAGAAAGATCGAAACTCGTATTTACGCTGAAAAGTTTGTACAGCGAAAAGTCCGCGCATCGAAAATTCCGTGCACCGCAAAGACCGCACCGAATCGCCTTACACCGAACCGTCACACCAAAACACGGCAGCTCTCGCCAAAATGTCCAGATCCCATCCGAGGTGATGAGAGGGGGAAACGTATTGGGTCATTATGATTTCGTCAAAATAAATTTGTAATACTGAGAGCTAGCGTGAAGTAGACCTTTCACTGTTGCAATCAAGAGCCCCCCCCCCCCTTTTTTTTTCTTCGCACAGCGTTTTTTTTTTTTTTTTAAGACTTTTTTTACGAAAACGCATTCTGCATTTGCCTTACCTCAAGTAAGTACATCCCGGTTTGAAACACACGAGCAGACACGGTGACGAGCTCTTTCTGCTGGCTGGCACTTGCTGGTTACAGCGAGTTCTGTAACAACCTCATTTCGCCAGCTGTTTGATGAACGATTTTTACTTTCGAGAAAACATCCAAGGCAGCAATACCCGGTCCAAGGATTTCTCTTAAATAGCGGTGCGTATAATTTTTGGTTTAATTTCTATATGTTTTTTTTTTTTTTTTTACTTTTGGTCAACACAGTGCTATATTTGTTTTCTTTTTACTATTTTAGCGACCACATCGACTAGACCGACAAGCATGGAGGTCCCTGAACCTTCTACATTCGTTTCGAGAAAGAGGATGAAAGATGGTAGCGTAAAAGAATACACGTGTCAGCGGAGCGCGTTGCGCCGCACCATCAGCTTGACTTTTTCGTCAGAAGATGACATCACGACGTTTGACACGCTCCTGAAAGGTGCGAAAGCTGCATATAAGGGTGATCCGCTTAGTGCAATAATGACGAGAGCCTTACAGTCCCTGTCTGAAACACCGCATGGTCCTCACACCACTCCTGCACGAGTAAGTGACGCGCTTGCGTTGTCACGTGAGACGGCTTTGATTGTTTGTGACACGTCTGCGCTCTTCAAGATGCTTGAGACTCTGCAAGACCACAGGGAAAGTTGCCCAGAGACGCTTTTGCTGGAAAAATTGACCTCCTGCGGATTCGGCTCCCGCCTCCACTGGAGGTGTAAGGAACATTCTTTGACTGTTTGCTCTAGCTCCATAAGTGGGGACTCACGCACTGTCGCTTGTCATCTCGCACTTGCATTTATATAGAGCGGTATGCTGCCGGTGCAGTTCCGGAAGTTTTGCGAGTTTAGCTCGCTGCCCTACTCTCCGAGGGCCCTGGAAAGGGCTACAATCAAGGTCAAAGCGGCAGTGGGCCTCTTGCGGATAGAATCCTTGACTGCCGCCCAGCAAGAAGAGCGCCGAGCAAGCGAGCCCCCATGTGCCTCTCCCATGATGAGAATTGAGACAGACGCACGGCATGCCTGCTGTAAAAACTCGTACCATACAGATGTCATTGCCCTAGGCCAGGAGACACACAAGATCGTAGGAATTGTGCATGTCACCAAGAATGATGAAATCTCGTCGCAGAAGCATGAAGTCGTGGGTACGAAGAAGTTGTACGAGTATTTTGATTCAAAAGGAATCGAACTGAAAGACCACGCCCATGACAGGAACACCTCCGTCAACAAGATCATCCGAGAGAGGAATGGAAATACAACGAACACGAACGACCGCTGGCACGCAGCAAAAAAGTATAAAAAAGGGCATGATGACCATAGCCTCGGGACCAAAAAAAAATGAAGGAAAAACGTGGCATCAGCAACTCTCGGACAAATGCCAGTCCCCGCAGGGGGCACCTGTGAAAGCAGGTGTTTGGAGAGTGGCGTCTCCACGGACCCCGAGCTCCGCAGGGGGCGCCTGCACCTTAGGTGCTTGGTGAGTAGCGTCACCACGGACCCCAGCCACATTGGCGACACCACAGACCCTGAGTAAAAAGTGGCTAAGACCCACCCACGTCTGGCTGTGCGTGGCGAGCCCGTGTCCAGGGAAAAGGGCATCCTGGTGGTTGAGCTGAGCCCGGGGTAGGTTTGGACCCTTCGGGGCCCCCGGGCGAGGCAACACACCACTTTGGCCCCTGCTTCCTGTAGACGGGTGTCCTGGCTTGGCCCGACCAGGATGATTCAGTCAGTCGCCACATCTTCTACTATCCCCTCTTATCTTTCTCTTCTTTTATTCCTTTTCACCTTCTTAGGTGGCAAGGGCTAACCTTGGGTGGCGATAGACCCCTTGTCCGGATCCACACTAGGTTATAGTGCCTGGGCAGCACTGGTAGTGTAATGTTGTCAGCAAAGCCATATTTGTTATGGCACATTGCCTACCCCCGTGTTGGGCTCCGTGGTGGGTGGTGCACCCGGGGCACCGAAATTCTCTCCCATCTTTATGGGTACTAAACAAAAAACCTTTCTTGATCGGCCCCCAAAAGGGGCCGTACCGAAGTACATGCGATTAATCCTACTAGATCTGCAGAAAAATTTCCAAGATTCTTAGTGATGCACTCTGAAAGTGAGAAACCTTTGGCGAAACTGTCACCATTCCTTGTTTCCAAAACACTTGAGTCCATTGTTGGAAAGAGCTTCTCTGCCAAAAAAATGACATCCGGAGATCTGCTCGTTGAGATTAAAACCAGTGAACAAAGCACAGCACTCCTATCACTAAATTCAGTTTCTGACTATAAAGTGACAGTCACTCCCCACCGTACATTGAATACAGTAAAAGGTGTGATTTCTGAAGATGACCTCCTCGAAAGTACAGAAGATGAACTCGTAGATGGCCTCAGTGACCAAGGAGTTGTCGCTGCAAAGCGAATCTCCCTCCGTCGAGAGGGGCAAGAGATCAAAACAAAACACGTCATTTTGACTTTCGAGTTGAGCAAAGTTCCCGAGTCAATCAAGGCTGGGTACTTGAACTGTAGAGTACGGCCATATGTGCCGAACCCCAGAAGATGTTTCCATTGCCAGAGGTTCGGCCATAGTGCCCAGAGCTGCAGGGGCAAGACCACGTGCGCCAAGTGCGGTCAGAACGATCACCCGTCAGACAACTGCGCAAACCCACCACACTGCGTCAACTGCGGCGAACCACACGCTGCTTACTCTCATTCTTGTAAAAAATGGAAAGAAGAAAAGGAAGTAATTACCTTCAAAGTAAAAGAAAACATCTCGTTTCCTGAGGCCAGGAAGCGACTTTTTTTTCTACAGAAAGGATCCTTCGCTACGGTAACACGCACAGGGGGCGTGTCACCGAAAACCTCGGTGGGAACCCAGATTTGTCCCAAAGACCTGGCAGCCCCACCGACACCCCCTGCCCCCCCCCCCCCCCCCCCCAAGGTCGGCTCCACAACCACGTTTGTCGTTGGAGCCAAAAGGTTCACAGTGCCTGAATGGTGCTGCCGCGCCTCTCTTAAAGGAGGCAATGGACACCATGGCACCGAAGGAGGTATCCCCTCCAAAGGCATCAAGGGTGGTGCCTCTCGCACCACCCTCAGTCCCTAAAGAGGGTTTGTCGCAGACCACCTCCTCTAAGGAGCTGGAGCGGACACCCTCGTCGTCTGCTCGCTCTTCAGGCCGAAGCAGGGCTTTGCCCACTCCCGCCTCGACCAGCTCTCGAAAGCCTGGCCAGCTGGACGAGGCATACTCGACCGCAAGCCAGCAGTCAGTAGATGAAATGATGGATGAGAGCATGCCACCCTCTGACGACGACCTGGTCCCTTCACGTGCTGAGTCATCAGTACCTTTTCAGGTCGTAGAAAAGAAAAAGAAAAATAAACTTCCTAGAATTTTGCCCCCAAAGGGATCGTAGTCCCTTCAGAAATGAATCATAAGCAAGTGTCCACTTAGTTATCTTACGGTGTCCTAAAGGCCAGTTATAGTTTTAATTTTAATTTCCAATTTTAATCTTTACCATGTCTCTGTTTTTACAGTGGAACTGTCGTGGGCTTTTTTGTAATTATGATGATGTCACTTTTTTATTAGACGAACACCGCCCTGCTGCCTTCTGTCTGCAGGAGACGCATCTTAAAGAAACTAGGTCAAATGTACTCCGCCATTATCAAGTGTTTAGACAAGATAGGTTGCACTTCTCTGTGGCGTCTGGTGGTGTTGCTGTAGTTGCCCAGCGCACAGCCCCATCTGCCGAAGTGGCTCTCTACACCACTTTCGAGGCTGTGGCTGCCCGAATACTGCTAGACCGGGTAATTACTGTTTGTTCAGTGTACATATCACCGGGATACCAGCTGCAGTACGAAGAGCTAGAGGATCTTGTTAGTCAGCTCCCAGCTCCATACTTAATTTTAGGCGATTTGAATGCACACAACCCTATGTGGGGGAGTGGTAAACGGGATGCTAGAGGAGCACTTGTTGAACATTTTCTTTTTTCCGCGGGACTGTGCTTACTTAACACCAAAGAAGCCACACACTTTAGTTCAGCGACCAGGACTTTTACTTCCATCGACCTTTGTATCTGCTATCCTTCGCTATACTCGCTGTTTTCATGGAGGGTCATCCCAAACCCATATGGAAGTGACCATTTTCCAATTATTTTAGAGTTTAACAGTCCTCCTGCTGGTCTTCAAACGCGTACCCCTCGTTGGAAGTTTGAGAGGGCTGACAGGGCAACATTTAGCAGCTCTTCAGTTTTAGCTTGTTCATCACTTGATGATCTTTCCATCGATGATGTCACTCTGCATATCACTCGACACATATTGCAGGCCGCAATCATCGCCATTCCCATGACGTCCTCGCATCTCCCAAAAAGGCCGAAGGCGTGGTGGAATAAAGACTGCCGCCAGGCAAAAAAGGAACAGAATCGTGCATGGGGTATCTTTAGGCGTTACCCTACTCCAAGTAATCTGATTGGTTTTAAAAGAAAAAGGGCCCAGGCAAGGTTTATTCGAAGACAAGCCAAGCGGCAAAGCTTTAGAGGATATGCCTCTTCAATCAATAGCAGTGCATCTATAAAGGAAGTTTGGGACCGCGTGCATAAAATTGAGGGTTCCTACGGCGCTTTCTCTGTCCCACTCTTGTGCCGGAATGGAATATGTCCTGCAAGCCTTGACGAACAGGCTGACATTCTTGGTGAGCACTTTGAATTTGTTTCTAGTTCCGAACACTATACGCAATCATTTAGGCGGCATAAGCTACATGCAGAAAAAAAAGATTGTGCCTACGACCGGTAATTTGCAAGAGCCTTATAACTCTCTTTTCATGCTGCACGAACTGCAGATAGCTCTCGATTCATCCGGACAGACTGCCCCTGGACCGGACGGTATCCACTATCAAATGCTTCAGCGCCTTCATCCATCTACTCTAGAGCTCATCTTGTATCTTTTCAACCGAGTTTGGGTCGAGGGTCTTTTCCCATTGTCCTGGAAGGCTGCCGTCATTATCCCCCTTTTAAAGCCAGGAAAAGATCCTGCCTGCGCCTCCAGCTTCAGGCCTATAGCACTAACTAGCTGTCTTTCGAAGACATTAGAAAGGATGATCAACAGAAGGCTGATGTTTTATTTAGAGAGTAATAATCTTCTTGACAGGTACCAATGTGGCTTTCGTTCAGGACGATCCACGGTCGACCACCTAGTTCGCTTTGAGACTTGTGCGAGAGGCATTTGTAAATAAGCAGCATTGTGTCTCTATCTTTTTTGACCTGGAAAAGGCATTTGATACAACCTGGCGCCATGGCATACTGCAGGATCTGTTCAGCTTAGGTGTACAGGGCCGAATGTTAAGTGGCATTCAGAGTTATCTCCAAAACCGGACTTTTCGCGTGAAGCTTGGGACAACTTTTTCTAGAGAATTTACGCAGCAAAATGGAGTACCTCAAGGTGGTGTACTTAGCGTCACTCTTTTTATTGTGAAGATGAACTCAATTGTCCGCGCAATAGCTCCATCTGTTCAGTACTCACTGTACGTCGATGATCTGCAGATTTCTGTATCGTCTTGTAATCCATCCATATGTGAACGTCGGCTCCAGCTCACAATCAACAACTTGGTCAAATGGGCTGATGTCAACGGTTTTAAATTTTCTCCTGAGAAGACCGTCTGTGTGAGTTTCTCACGTCGCCGCGGAGTTTTGCACGAACCTTCTTTGACTATGTATGATGTTCCTATCCCAGTGAAAACTGAACACAAGTTTTTAGGTTTTATATTTGATTCCAAATTGACTTTTGTTCCGCATGTCAAGAGCCTGAAGATGAAATGTTTTAAATCGCTTAATATACTTAAGGTCCTGTCGCATGTCTCCTGGGGTGCTGACCGTCTTTGTCTCTTGCGTATCTATCGGTCGGTCGTTCGATCCCGACTTGATTACGGTTGTATTGTGTATGGTTCTGCCCGGACATCGGTTCTCAAAATGCTGGACCCTGTTCATCATCAAGGGTTGCGGCTTGCTAGCGGCTTGCTACCGGTGCTTTTCGCACATCTCCTGTTCTCAGTCTATACGCAGAAGCAAACGAGCTCTCTCTGGAGAAAAGAAGATCTGAACTGGGCTTCACATATTTTATGCGAATTAGATCGGTTCCTAACCATCCAACCTTACACTGTATGGAACGAATACGCTACGAGCGAACCTTCAGTAACAAGCCTTCAGTTGTTCCACCTCTTGCCATGAGGGTTCGCAATTCTGCAGAGTCTGTAGGACTGGACGTGTTGCCTCCAGTTGTACAGTGTTTGAGTTCGGCAGCCCCTTGGGACCTAGTTCCCATTCAGTGCGAACTGGAGCTAACGAAATTCAACAAAAAAGACACTCCTCGCGAAGTCCTGAGACAAGAATTCCTTGAACTCCAAGTACAGTATCACGACTTTATAAGTTTTTACACTGATGGTAGTAAAACTGATTCCTCTGTGGGTTGCGCAGTGGTCGGGCCTGGGATGCAGCTTGTCCGGAGAATAAATGGCAGTGCCTGTAGTTTTACGGCAGAGCTCTGGGTTACTCCTCGCCACAGATAAGATCCTCAAACAAAAGCTTCGCAAGTCAATTGTTTACACCGACTCACTTAGTGCTTTACGAGCTCTTGCCAGAGTGGGAAATGATCGCAATCCACTTGTAATAGAAATAAGGAACAGGCTAATTTCAGCCGCAAAACGGAAGAAGAAAATAATACTATGCTGGGTTCCTTCACATGTCGGAATTGCCGGAAATGAGGATGCTGACAGAGCAGCAAGTACTGCTAAGGATCGAGAAGTCGACCTGTGGAAAATACCTTACAGAGACTATAGGCATGTTCTGAAATTTTCCATAAGACGCAAGTGGCAAGAGGAATGGGACCGAGAAATAAACAATAAGTTGCGCGCAGTAAAACCACTACTTCAGGAATGGGTGAGTGCACGACACCGCGAGCGTTTTTATGAGGTGGTTTTGTGCCGACTGCGAATTGGTCATACCCGTCTTACCCATGGGCATCTTTTGCGTGGGGAGGATGCTCCGGAGTGTGAACACTGCTGCATTCCGTTAAGCATCCTACATATCTTACTTGTATGCCCTTTGTATGACCAAGAACGCCACAGACACTTTGCTAAGGTTTACCAAGAGCATACACCATTACATCTCGCCCTTTTACTCAGCGATGAGCTGTTGATTCCACACAAGTGTGTTTTTAACTTTCTTAAGGATATAAGACTCTTGGACCAGCTATAATTTTAATAGTTCATCGTATTCATTGCCACATTTTATGCGCTTGTACTTTCATGATCATTGTTTTATTAAATTACAAGCTACTATAGCTCTTTCTCCTCTTCAACCTTGATTCAGCAATAGTCCTAGTTGTTGGCGCATTATAGCCTTGGTCGCTGCTGCGCCATTAAACCCCAATCAATCAATCAATCAAAAACAAATGCCAGCCAGTACGCAACCATGTCTACTTCGCGATGGCCACCTGTGGCGGTGATGCTGACACCCTACGGGCAACACTGCTAAATGGCGTCAATCATTTTTCCGGTGACCATCGGTGTTGTGCTTCGGAATCACAATGCAAGGAGGTTGGGCACGTTCCGAGTACGCTGCTCGTTAAAGATCCCGTAGCTCTCGATCTCTTGACAAATTTTATCAAGTCGACGACAGTGTACAAGCACGCACACGATTTTGTGAGGTCGAAGGACACTTTCTACGTCGAATCCTTCAATAACACGGAACTCATGTACCTGGACAAACGCATCCACTACCAGAACGAGACATATAACCTAAGACAGAGCCTCGCTATGCTCGATTGGAACGAGCACGTTGGACGAACGAGCACGTCGGCATACCGCATGGAGGATTGCCGGCACCCGGACAGGCAGGGTGGGAAGAAAAACTACCGCAAAAAAAGTTACAGGTAAATTCCCAGATTATTTTCACCTTTTTATGAAATGATTGCTTTTTATTTCATGTTTGTTTTTTAAAGATTCGTGAAAAGCATTTGTGACCTAATCTGCCAAGCCGCGTCCAAGGACAACACGGCCTCCTCGGCAAGTGGTTCTCTCATGGAAGACGACGATGAATAAAAGGTACGATCAAAATCTAAATAAAGTTCAAGTTTAAAATAATTCTAAGACTGTTAATTCATGCTATTTCTACCATATTCAAATTTCAACACTCGTCGCAGGCAGCACGAATGGATCACTGCATGCACTCCTGGCGCCAACGAGTGCCCAATCAACGGTCCTGCGACGTCCAGTGCTCAACCACGCATCACAACCCGACCTGTTTGAAAAATAAATGCTTTCCCGTACTTGTGGTAAAAAAGGCAAATTTTCTACTCAGCGTGATCTTTTGTGGACCTATGGTCTCGTAGCCAAGATCGGTAGTTCACAGTATTTGGATGGCGAAGAACGACGGATTCATAATTTCCAGCGTAAGTACTGTTTTGACATTGAATTTCACATAAAATGGCATTTGCACAAATTGTGGCACGATGCCGAACTTGCATGATTACATTTCTTTCATAGGAAAGATAATCATACATAATCTACAAATATTGCAGTTTTAATTTTAATTGGCGTACAGTGCGAAAGACAAGTACAGGCATAAAAAACACAACATAGCAGTGCATTCCTTTCTTTCTGTGCTTGTAGACAGTACGGGGCAGTTTGCCCCGCACGACTATATTCAAGAATTGCCAAATCTCCCAAGCGCCCCTCTTTTTCTAGTTGATTTTCTAGATTTATAAATTAATTAGGAATTATAACGATTTGTCAGCCTCAAAATGCTCATTCATGATACCATCTGTGATGAAGGACCTGTGTACGTGCAATCCTGAGCGGAGTACTTCAAATCGGAAACTTCGCACAACATTCGCCACTCGAGACTCCCCACCATACCAAACGGATATAAGAATGCGCCTATTCACTTTCTACGAGATCTTAGAGAACCGCCTTACGACATGCAAAAACCCACAATGGGTTTACAAGCAGCAGTTCTGTCATACCTGGGCTTGGCGATGTTGAAAACCTTGCTCTGTTTTATTTCGAGTTGCATAGCTAAATCTACATGTACACTGACCAATCAATGTCCCCTATTCCCACTTGTGTCCCATGTAGCAAATCCCGGCTGGGCTCGGGTATAGATCTCGCAAGTGTTGAAGGACACATTTCGGCATGATTTCCCGCTTGGCGATCACGTCGAGCTGGCCGCTGTGCCTCTTTTGTTCTATGGAGGCCGGGCGACTGCCAGGCGCCTAAATTGACCAAGCAGCCCCAAACCCTATGGTAGTACACCTTCCAAACTCCTGGATTTTTTGTGGTGATGGTCGCTGTGCTTCAACCACTCTGACAGAGCCCCAGACAATTATGGAAGGGCTGCAGAGGCAATCTGGGTATTCCATTTCTCATTGGACTGCGAACAAACGGGAACAGAACAAAATGAAAACTTCGTAATACCTGCTGTCTTCTTATAAATGACATAATTTGCTATTATTGCTAGTTGCGCGCTATTTTACGTGTAGAAAATCTTGAATTTGCCGATTCAATCTCCGTCTTTCCCGCTCTCTTTGCTGATACGCAACACATTTGTTGGCTGTTTAGTTCTCAGTTACATTTGTTGACAGAAACTAAATGCAACTTTGGCCACGAAGAACTTTTTTCAAAGACTGAAGATGCATGAAAAAATCGTAAACCGATTTGCTTTTATGGAAGTTTGTTTTTTACTTTTCTTAGTTCCTTCAACGAGGCAGCCATTACCCTAGAAAACACCTGTAGTATGAACATATATATTATGCCCCAGAACTGGTCAGACTGTGTTCATTTCGATACATGACTATATTGTCAAAATGCGACTAATTTTAGATGCTTCGCCCTCTTACTCCAATATTTTTGACTTGTATTTACTTGTGATTATTATTTTTAAAAAAAACACGAAATACTGATACAATCACTCTTCAGTGTGCCGTTGTTAGAACGACCAATTCTCAACTCTCTGGGTAGAGCTCAAAGTTCAAATAAAAATACCCATCTTTTTTTCTTTCTACTGTGATGTTCAAGTTCCGTTCACTCGAGATAAATATGTGATATTGTAGCGTATGTGGCCGCATGCGGAAGTGTCTGAGTGTGTTTTAAAGCTGAAAAAAGAAAAAAAAAAACAAAAAAAACAGGAGAAAAGCGAGCCAGCCTGAACCCTCACGAGCTCATACCGAGCCTGCCTAACTAATCCCTGGTGTTTGGGATTGAAGCAGAGAACCTTGAAGGGTTACAGAGCTTTTGTCGGGGGGCCGGTAAGCCCATTAGCACTCGTGCGAGAAGGCCGTAAAAAGCGAGGAGGAAAATGGAGGAGGAAAGGGGAGGAGGAAAAAAAGAAAAGAGGGGGAATCTTCTGCCACGCTGAAGAAAATTTTGAGTGCCCGCCTTTAACAGCACTCTGACGGATGCGCAGTGCCATCGGGTGAGCATTTGTTAAAACTGATGCGCAGCAGCCAATGGGAGCCTCGTCGACATGCGCTAGCCAATAGGACCAAAGCCGAAAATCCATCAGCTTTACTCCTATCCTTTGGGATCAAGGAAACTAGCTGCCGTTGTCTAAGCCTTTCACGTGGTTTCAATGCTGGGAGCTGGCTTCACTTAGTGAAAGGATTTAAAGTGCCGTTTTCGTGCTTCAAACTGATGATGGCGGCTCGCTCCATGGGACCCCCAGTTAATGCTTTCACATTAAAAAACCTAGTCTGTGAGAATGCGATATTAGCAATGGTGATAGAATGCAGAAGTTTCAGTAGATAACGTTAGACAAATCAGAAAATTAAAAAAATTAAGAATTTCTATGCGTTGACACCCAGTTTTTTTGCATACGCTGCTACGTACCTCACCTGGTTTACGGGGAAAAAAAGTGAAGGGGCAGACCGGGGCTTGGGTTATGTCGCTTCAGTGTTGAACTTGAAGGCTTTCAGATTTGCTTTTGCTACTGGAGCCACCGTCTCCCACATTTATGCCTCCTTAGTTTCTGACACCAAATTCATGAGTGGGCCGTTCTAGGGCCCACGCACGGATTTCTAGAGCCTTGCGCGGATAACAGTTTGATTATCCGCATCCGATCCGCATCCACAAGCATCGTATCCGTATCCGAACCGCATCCGCAAAATGTGGAACCAGATCCGACTCATAATACAGGTATTCATTGTATATCATAACACCAAGCAAGAATTAAAAAAAAAATAAAAATACAAAAGCACTTTTTAATTGGTTTGCTTATCTTTGTACAAAAAATCTTCAGGTGACTATTCAAAGGGGATGTCATTTTATCATTATCAGTTTCATCGTATTTATATTAAAAGCGATCAGCCTTCCCGAGATACTGCGCGTCGAAGGAAAAATGACTTCAATTATGTGATCGTCCTAGGAGCCTGCAACACTTTACCCAGTAGTGCTCAAAAAGGATGTCAAGGTACTTCTTTGTTTTTTTTAATCATGACCACACTAATCTTTACGGAGAGAGGGACGTTTCGTCTACTTTCTTGTGACTTGTACGTTTGAGGTTTTCTTTGCCCGGAAAAAGTTTCCGCTCTTTCCCTGCCAAAGTACTACCTTTCTTGGGACAATTGATGTTTTTGACCAGTGGAAACGCACTAACTGAAGCGATCTTCAGTGAGAATCAAATATTTCTTAGGATCCCTACTGTTTCTTCGAAACGCGTTTTCTGGAAATACGTTTCATGGACATACATTTCATATACACTACGTTTTCTGGCCACATGCCCCTGCGACGTTCTGTTGACAATGCATTTCTTCACTAAGCCGCTAAAAGCTAGTGCACGATTCACTAAGGCGAGCTTAACCAAACCATACCCCTCTCCCCCTGTAATCCAGGCGAAATGCAAAAACTCAAAACTCGATTTAGTTTCATTGTTTTATAGAAAAAAAAATGCTCACGAAAGAATATTTTACTATAGCGAAGTCCGTTGCTTGCATACGCGCTAGAAACACCGCCGATCTGCATATAGCACGAACGTTTGTTCCGTGAAAGAATGTCACCATTATGTTCTCCTAGTTCGTAAAAAGAAAAGAAAGTCTACAAGAAAATAGAAAAACCGACCAGGCGCAACGAGCGAGCGAGCGAGCGAGCGGACCAAAGAAACGACCAAGAGCAATGCTGGGAAAGCGGGAAAGCCCGCGGTCGGGTTGGCAAATACTTTGGCGTCGGGCCAAGTCGGGCGCCTTGTCAATTGCAAGCTCTTGCGGAACTTTCTTGTTTGGTGCGTAGATACGTGCGTCCGTGCACGGCGGGCTATCAATGCACGGTTGGGACGCTCTGCAAACGTCTGTGTAGGAAGTTCCAGCAAAGCTTTATTTACGCTTTGGCTTTGCCTAAAATATTGCGCAACCGCGGTCGCGACGGGCGGGAAGAAGGAGCGGGTTCGCGGTGACCTTACTTTGGCGGAGACAGACTTTGACCTAACACTCCGCGATTACGTTAACAAACTCTTATTTTGTTATCTCCATCGTTTTCTTTTCGCACGGATACAAGACCACTTTGGGGTCGTTCACGGAGTAAACGCGTAAACAAAAAGAAGTGTCTTTCCCTCCTTCGTCTTACTTTGTCACGGACGTCCTCCAACTGTAAGGTCCGCAGCCGCGTCATTCGGGTAGGATGAGTGTTCGGGGATCGCAGAGTCCGCGCTGGGGTATTTGAAGGGGTGGGCGTTTGTGTTTTTTCGGAAATCGATATTGGCCCAAAAAATGTGGTGGGCGATGGCTCGGGGATGGGCGATGACTCGGGATATTACGGTATATATTTGTTTTAAGTGCTGTACTAACGAAGGGCACTTTGTGTTGTGTTCTGATATGACGTGTTGTGACGGAACTCGATGCTTGTGTTTTTACTTCTGAGACATCCCACAAATGTACAGTGCTGTAGGCATTGCAGAGCAGTTCCGAAAAACCGCTTGCTACCGGTTTACTGGTTCACGACGTACCAGATTTTCGTAAAAAGTAAGCAAACGTAAAAGAATGGATTGCAAGCATCTCGGCTGGTGCCTCTGTCGTGCAATCATGTTTGCATGCACGTGAGGGAAACTTCGGCAGGCTTGCAGTTGCACGTGCTTCGTCGCGCGAGCGGAGACAACAGCTGTTCGATCGAAACCAAAACCATGCCATCCGCTGCGTCGCCAACTGAATCCCAAAATTGTATGGAAACTGTAACCGTCGAGCATACGACAAAGAACAGTCCAGCGGTGCGTGCTTGCCAGGCCGGCAAACAAGGTACAAGCTAACTTTACACACAAAAAACAAGAACCTGAGCGCGTCGATGCCAGACATCGCGAGCCAGGGTAAAGAAGTTTTTGAAGCGCTTTGTGCAAAAACTGAACTCGAGACAAACAAGTGCGCTGTGTGGGTTCAGCGTGCAGACTTTGCCTTCTTTGCTTTAGCTCACTTCACCGACTTTCTTTCGCGGCAGAGTCCCTCTCTAAGGATATCCCACCGAGAGAAACCTAATTAATCAATACTTCGACACAGCAGTCTTTGAGTTCAAGAGGGATTTTTGTAATAACGTCTGATTTACCAAATAACACGAATGTTGACGAACAGGCGGCGGTACTTAGTTTCATATTAGAAAATGCCATATCTTAGCGACGTGGGGACGGCAACACCCGACGTCGCGCGACCACGGTGACTGGAAGGCAGGGACCAAATATAGCTTTCCCATGGCCGTTGCTTTCAGGAGCGAGTGCTTCAGCTCACAAAATAACTCCTGCAGCGCAAAAACACGTGGTTTCGTTTCACAGAATGACAATGACGGCATGGCTGATACCCGGCACACTAGCGTCGGAGCGCCCGCACACACCCGCGTCTATCGTTGAAAATATCAACAAAAAAAAAAAGACCCGAGACGATTGAGACTCACGAGACGAGACGACGAGAACGCGAAACGCGAGACGACGGGAAAACCATGCAAGACCAGGTGGACTATTGATGCTGCAGGGTACTTTGTGTCGGACGGTCGCTTGCGCCATATAACACACGCTTGCTCAATTACGGTACTCAGTTCAGCTTCGGTTTCGAAAGGCGACCGAAATTGTTTTTTTTTGGCACAGGCTTATCGCAGATAACCCATATTTTGGCAGAATGTAGCAGGATGTGACCGGATTAGCCCCTTGGCGCAGCAATCACATCACTGTTCAACAAGTGGTGCCATCTTATGCGGGATTTGTGACACTCAGATGGCCCGCGGCCACATTCATTGGACCCCATCTTGAGCCGTCCGAGTGCCCTGCCAAACTCTTGATGCAGAGCTTGCATCCACTCGTTCAATGGTTAGGCCTTATCAAAGTTGCCCATTTTAGGGAACCTTGGGAAGGCCGACTGAGGTGCCTCCTGCTCAATGCCCTGGGACCACGAGGGACAACTGCCAGCAAAATACCAGTCCTTTGAAATTCCAGCTTTTACAAATAGGCAGAGAACCAAAGTTGCCGTCGATTCCAAAGCATGTGTGGAATCACAGCTTTGACGAAGCGGGTTCCGTCAAAACTGTTAATCACAGTTTATGGTGCGGTACCTCTGCACCTAACAAACTCTATTCTTATGGCATTACAAGAAATATTTGTATCCGTCTGGGCAGGGAAAGTTATAATTCTGTCTGAGCTACTTCTACGACAGCGGAGTGCATCGCTGGGGATGCAGATTTCTTGAATTCGTGACTTCTACGTCATTCCAAGTTTTCCTACGGTTCAAGTTAACCTCATTTCATTGTTCCCTTCACTTAATACACCCTTTGTAGACCCTAAACAGGTTAGGTTGACATGGAACAATGCTGCTTGAAGCCGGAAGCAGAATATCGGACGAGTGCAGTGAGGACGGGGTTTTTGGAAAGCGGGGGAAACGAAAAGGAGAAAGTGGAACTCTGGGTTTTTAAAATGCGGGGCTAATGACAAGGGGCTGTAAGAGGAATTTTGCAGACAGGGGCAATCGTGCAAAACTCGCAAATAAGGTGGTGTCAAGTGAGAATTGCGTTCCGCCGCTCCTATGGAACGGTTAAACTTGACCTGAAACTGGCAGCATGGTAAAAAAAAGCCCGAGCATTTTATTGCAACATGTTTAAAGAATGAAAACGTCGAAAAAAAGAAAAGAAAGAAAGAAGGGAACTGATGAAAATACGTTGCAGAGTCCGGTCGTGCACAAAGTATGACCACAGAGTTCACGCGCTCATTTGTTAAATCTTGATGGCGGCGGACCGCCCTCCCTCAAATATCCCGTCTTTTGACGTTATTTAACGCTAATGGAACAACTTTTGTTCATAATTAAAAGCATTGCAAACTATTTTTATCGCGATTGCACCCCGCGCCAGTGTGTATCGCAGCAATTCCGTGGATTCCGCAATTAAAACAAAAATAAAAAAGGGGTTGCTGCCGCTAAAGGGAACAGCCAATGACGTCACACTCAAGCAAACCAATAGGAATTGGCGCGTTTTTTTTGTTTTTTTTTTTCTCCTTTTTTAAAATACGCATCCCGACCTAGTCCGGCGCCCGCGTGATCGCCCGCCCGCGTTTGGCATCGTCGGTGACGCATATTGGTCACGTGTCCTGGCGGGAGGAGAAAATGGAAGAGGAGGGGAGAGAAAATAGGGAGAGGGACACACCCAAATTATCCCGCGCCACCAGGGGAGGAATTGGCGCGGCCATCGCTCCGTCTAATGCAAATGAGCGGAGTGTCCTGTATTCCCCCTAGTAAAGTATTTGGCCAAATCAAGAGTTGTTGGTACAAACTGGTGGTGCATGACGTACGCTCGTGCAGGTATATGTGAGTATATACCCTCCGTTTCACTCTGTTTTCACCCAACGTTATTAGATTACCTCAGTTGTGGAGCTGCCACGGGAGGGGGTACCCCCCCCCCCCCCCTCACTGACTTCAATCTGCCTTCTAGGGTCTCCGTGTCAAAACACTTGTACTCTTTAATAAAGCTTTTCAGAGAGCGCCCTGAATCTGTCCAGCTACCTGCTGTAAAGTTGAGAGTTGAAAGAGCTGTATGCGTCAGTTTTCGTCCCATTTTCGTGTTTATTCTTTCCGGTTCTTTAAGTATATTTACCAACACGGCCGTTTTTAATGCTAATGGCAAAAGTCACACCATCATCATCGTCGTCATGCTCTTGGAGATTCTACAATTAAGAGAGGGAGCAACTCAAACCATAGGGAGCATTTTCAATTTAATGACGGACACCTCAGGCGCAATTTGATTGCTCATGCGTATGCGTCAGTTGGCGTACAGAAAGAAAGAAAGTGGGCCGTGAGGCTAAGCAAAGGCTGGCGATGCTCGCAAAAGATCGACGCAAACGTGGCAAAAGTGGCCCATAAACCACGTGATCCCGATCAAGCAGTTACACACTGAAATCTAGGCACACTGCTACTTTGAAGCAGCCGGGCGCAAAAATAGCAGACGATTGCGCAGTTCTTTTCAACGCGCCGATTTGCTTCGTGCAAACTTGAGCTAGGCTGAGATTACACAAGTATGTTATAAACCACGGACATGCCCACTTGCTGTGCACCTGGATGCACGAGTGGGTACGACCAATACCACCTATTGGTACGACTCTCGGCGCAGGGCAGGAAGACATTTCTTTCGACCACCGCAAGATCCTGAACTCTCTAAGGCCTGGGAAGAGGCGATACCTCGATCAGAGTTCCGTTTGACTGCCACCAGCAAGGTATGCGACCTTCACTTCAAAAGCAGCGACATAATTAAGAATTATGAACACAAAGTTGAAGGACAAACAGTGCTCATCCCCAGGGGCAGCTGGCTCCTGAAAAAAGGTGCGGTGCCGAGCGTATTTTCGTCGCCGCCGCGGTTGCTACAGTTTAAACCAGCGACTAAGAAAAAGAGGAGAAAAGTGTTCAAAACACCATATGAAAAGGCTATGGTGACGAAGAACTCCGTCCTTCTGAACCTGCGAAAAATTCAACATTCATCGGCGTCTTGGCCCAAATCAGAGGACAATCCTATTTCGAGGATTGGTCGGTGAACACGTCGCTAGACGAGCATATTGTGTTCTACAAGCTGTCAGCAAATGACAGCATAATTTCAGTCGAAAGGGCAGTGGCCCTGAAGCAAGACCTGACAGTCACAGTCAGATCGAGGGGCAAGCTGATTCCAAGTAGTTCTTATCAAGGGGAAGGAACCAGTGACCAGTGTCCCCCACTAGTGCTAGAGACCGTCACGAAAGTCAAGTCCTTTCTAGCTTACCTTGACACACTAAAGTTGTGTGAAGGCTGCAGCACCTCACGCTGCCCCAACATCATGACGTCTACAGTCGCTCTAAAAGAAGGCGAAGAGTGGCACAAAACAAACTGACAAACTGTGCAGTCCTGTCCCAATCAAGCTGCTGCCTGGAGTGCGTCAAGCTAAAAAAACAATTTGGGAGGCAAGACAAGGCGGTCGATTCTAGACCACCTAAGACTCAGAGGCCATCCCGCCAGGCAAGAAAACAACTGAGGAAGAAGATAATCAAAACCACTGCAATCCGAGAGAAACTGCAAAGAGAAATTCGGACTCTAAAACGTCAAGTCTCATCTGTCAAAACAGAAAAGATTGATGCTGCCATCGAATGCCTACCAACTACACAGCGGTTGGCCTTTCGAAGTGCGTTAACTGCCATGAAAGCCAAGTCATCGCGAGGAAGGAGGTACAACACAGAGTGGCTGATGACCTGCCTGTTGCATCGGATATCAAGCTCCAAGGCATACCACCTCAAGACACAAATGAACCTCCTCCCACTGCCGTCAACATCAAGACTACAACAAATAATCAAAGGAGCTCCATGCGAATTTGGCTTTAACAAAATTGCTCTAACAAGCATTGGTGCACAATTTGCTGAAAAAGAAGGCCACCTGTGCTACGGCACCTTAATTCTAGACGAGATGAAAGTCCGCAAGGCAGTCTCGTATAACACAAGGACGTACAAGCTTGATGGGTTCATCGATTATGGAGATGAAATGTATCAAGAGGACACTGCTGCTGACCACGCACTTGTCTTAATGTTTGTACCCCTCTTCCATGCTTGGGTCCAGCCAATAGCAAGTTTTGCAACACGAAATGCTGCACCAGGTGACGTTCTTGCAAGACTTGTCCTGCATGCTATCTTGGAGCTTAAGAAGCAAAATGCATTTGTTGTGGCTATAATTAGTAACGGCACAAGCACCAACAAGGCAATGTGGTCGGAGTTTGGTGTGACAGGGAAAATAGAGTCTCCACAGCACAAAGTTGAGCATCCGTGCGAGCCAGGCCTCCATCTCTACTTCATGTACGACATGCCTCACCTGATCAAATGCATCAGAAATCACCTCTTACGCCACCAGTATGGCGTGGTAAGAGTACTAGTAGAATTGTGCTTATTTTAGCCCTTGCTGTTGCCAACCTATTTTCGAGCATGTGTTATATTTTATTCAAATTTCGCACCCACAGATGGGTGAATACAAGGTTGACTTCAACCACTACAGGCTTCTGTTCGAGGCTGACAGCAGTGAACAGCTACGAGCAGCCCACAAGCTCACCAAGGAGCTTGTGGCGCCCGACAACTTACGGAAGATGAATGTCAGACTAGAAGTTCAGGTGGGAATTTTTAGAGACTAATCGTGGTAAATCACAGTATTGCATCAAAACTGATTTTTCAGATTTCTTTGAGGTGTGTTAGATTCATTTGACCCTCGTTGTCTATCAATAAATTTTAGCGTTGGGAGCGGAAAAAAGATGACGAAAAATGCACAAAATAAATATATTGTGCAGACAAACTGGTGATGCATAGTTAAAAAAAAACACAGGATGGACAAAAAAGGGAACAGTACTATGTCTCAACAGACAACATTGTTGCCCCGCTCCTTTTTTGTGTGTCCAGAGTTTCAGATTCTTTTAGTAACTACACAATATACACTTTTAGTTTCTACACGCCCACTTGGGGTGGAAATATCAGTGTTATGTGATAAGCCTTCACTCTTACTTAAACATTTACCATGGTATACAGGTCGTAATAGTATGTAAGTATACAAACAATATAAAAATTGGCAGCATCCTTTATATTCAAAGTCCTATAATGCTTGAAGGGCAGCATTCAAGGTGGAATCATTTAAAATTATTTAGGAGACATAAAACCGTTGTTTGGGGGAGTGAAGGAATACCCTGATTTTAATCAATTTCCCCCAGTACATTTAGCGGGAAAGCTGGGTGCATAGGTCACATGGCAACAATTGCCCGGTAAATTTAGTGTGGAAACTAAATTGGTGTATGAGTTACATAACATCAATTTTCCCGCTAGATTTAGGAGGGGAACTGAAAGTGCTTAAGTCATGTGACGTTGACTTTCCCGCCAAATTTAGCGGGGAAACCAAGTTGGTACAGGGGCCATGACATCTAGTCACGTGACATCGATTTTTTCGCAAAATTTATAGGGAAAACTAAATTGGTGTATAAGCCTCGTGGCATCAGGTCATGTGACATCTCATTTCCTGCTAAGTTTAGCAGGAAACGAGAGCTACCTGCTGTAAAGTTGAGAGTTGAAAGAGCTGTATGCGTCAGTTTTCGTCCCATTTTCGTGTTTATTCTTTCCGGTTCTTTAAGTATATTTACCAACACGGCCGTTTTTAATGCTAATGGCAAAAGTCACACCATCATCATCGTCGTCATGCTCTTGGAGATTCTACAATTAAGAGAGGGAGCAACTCAAACCATAGGAACCGTGCGCATCTAATTCAAGCCCCGACCAGGGCGCCCCTAGCGGCAAACGGGTCCATCGCATCGGGGAGCTTCTGCCAGTCGCTGCGTTGGTTGTGCCTTGTAGTGGGTTAGCGTTGTAATTTCTGAGATGGCTATTCCGCACCAAGAAAGCCGCAACAATTGCTGCGTGGTCGGCTGCAACAGTACGTCAAAGATCGCACACGGCACGAAGTACTACATCGTCCCTCCGAAGCCGCACGGCCGTACGAGGCAGAGTACTGCGCGACCAGGCTGCCGGTGCGACTTGTGCGTCCATACAGGTTAGTGGCGTTTCTTACCTTTCTGTTCGCGCTTTGTTTAAGCTGCTGACGAATAATACAATTAACTTTTTTTCTATTCTAGCGACGATGGAACAGCATCGACACCGACGGCAAACTCTAAAGTGTGCGGCAAATACTTCACCGGAATCGAGAAGCGGAGTGCGGTCGCCCACCTAAGCCTACACTTGGATGTTTCCAACAGTCTACAGGAAGATAGTAGTGGGAATCGCGGAACGGCGCGAAAAAAATCGCCCAGTTATTGTCAAGCTGATTCAGAAATAAACGTACATAATTACCACGGTCCACTCAACGCCAACTACATTTTTTTGCGGGCACGCTTAATTTTGTTAGCAGAGTACGGCGCTCCGTGACATCCACTTGTCCGTCGAAACGGACCTCCTTCACGTCGTACACGCGGCCAGGATCACGAAGGAGTATCTCTTCTTTATATTGGTACCACGGAAGAAGCTTTCTAGATTCGTAACCGCCTTAAACCCCGTCGTAATCACCCCGGGAACACTGTCCGCTGTGCTGCTCATCGCCATTGGTTCCCCCCGATGATTCTGCACCGGTTACCGAAGAGGTTTTCCGGATTCCTAATCGCCCTCTGTCCTCTGTGGTGTTCGTTGCTATTACTTCCCGATGATTCTGCGCCGACGGCACCGGCTACAGAAGGAACTTTCCGAATTCGTAACTGCCTTAAATTCCTTCGTAATCACGACGGGGACACTGTCTGTCGTGCTGTTCGTCGCCATTGCTCCCCGATGCTCCTGCGGTGGCTACCGCTAGGTCGCGGCGAACAATAGGCGACTGCCGCGACACGGCCGGCATGCTCGCTTCCTATAGGGAGCATTTTCAATTTAATGACGGACACCTCAGGCGCAATTTGATTGCTCATGCGTATGCGTCAGTTGGCGTACAGAAAGAAAGAAAGTGGGCCGTGAGGCTAAGCAAAGGCTGGCGATGCTCGCAAAAGATCGACGCAAACGTGGCAAAAGTGGCCCATAAACCACGTGATCCCGATCAAGCAGTTACACACTGAAATCTAGGCACACTGCTACTTTGAAGCAGCCGGGCGCAAAAATAGCAGACGATTGCGCAGTTCTTTTCAACGCGCCGATTTGCTTCGTGCAAACTTGAGCTAGGCTGAGATTACACAAGTATGTTATAAACCACGGACATGCCCACTTGCTGTGCACCTGGATGCACGAGTGGGTACGACCAATACCACCTATTGGTACGACTCTCGGCGCAAGGCAGGAAGACATTTCTTTCGACCACCGCAAGATCCTGAACTCTCTAAGGCCTGGGAAGAGGCGATACCTCGATCAGAGTTCCGTTTGACTGCCACCAGCAAGGTATGCGACCTTCACTTCAAAAGCAGCGACATAATTAAGAATTATGAACACAAAGTTGAAGGACAAACAGTGCTCATCCCCAGGGGCAGCTGGCTCCTGAAAAAAGGTGCGGTGCCGAGCGTATTTTCGTCGCCGCCGCGGTCGCTACAGTTTAAACCAGCGACTAAGAAAAAGAGGAGAAAAGTGTTCAAAACACCATATGAAAAGGCTATGGTGACGAAGAACTCCGTCCTTCTGAACCTGCGAAAAATTCAACATTCATCGGCGTCTTGGCCCAAATCAGAGGACAATCCTATTTCGAGGATTGGTCGGTGAACACGTCGCTAGACGAGCATATTGTGTTCTACAAGCTGTCAGCAAATGACAGCATAATTTCAGTCGAAAAGGCAGTGGCCCTGAAGCAAGACCTGACAGTCACAGTCAGATCGAGGGGCAAGCTGATTCCAAGTAGTTCTTATCAAGGGGAAGGAACCAGTGACCAGTGTCCCCCACTAGTGCTAGAGACCGTCACGAAAGTCAAGTCCTTTCTAGCTTACCTTGACACACTAAAGTTGTGTGAAGGCTGCAGCACCTCACGCTGCCCCAACATCATGACGTCTACAGTCGCTCTGAAAGAAGGCGAAGAGTGGCACAAAACAAACTGACAAACTGTGCAGTCCTGTCCCAATCAAGCTGCTGCCTGGAGTGCGTCAAGCTAAAAAAACAATTTGGGAGGCAAGACAAGGCGGTCGATTCTAGACCACCTAAGACTCAGAGGCCATCCCGCCAGGCAAGAAAACAACTGAGGAAGAAGATAATCAAAACCACTGCAATCCGAGAGAAACTGCAAAGAGAAATTCGGACTCTAAAACGTCAAGTCTCATCTGTCAAAACAGAAAAGATTGATGCTGCCATCGAATGCCTACCAACTACACAGCGGTTGGCCTTTCGAAGTGCGTTAACTGCCATGAAAGCCAAGTCATCGCGAGGAAGGAGGTACAACACAGAGTGGCTGATGACCTGCCTGTTGCATCGGATATCAAGCTCCAAGGCATACCACCTCAAGACACAAATGAACCTCCTCCCACTGCCGTCAACATCAAGACTACAACAAATAATCAAAG
Organism: Ixodes scapularis; assembly: GCF_016920785.2. Classification (NCBI taxonomy): domain Eukaryota; kingdom Metazoa; phylum Arthropoda; class Arachnida; order Ixodida; family Ixodidae; genus Ixodes; species Ixodes scapularis. Next base: position 139,428,870 of record NW_024609857.1, read on the forward strand.
GAGCTCCATGCGAATTTGGCTTTAACAAAATTGCTCTAACAAGCATTGGTGCACAATTTGCTGAAAAAGAAGGCCACCTGTGCTACGGCACCTTAATTCTAGATGAGATGAAAGTCCGCAAGGCAGTCTCGTATAACACAAGGACGTACAAGCTTGATGGGTTCATCGATTATGGAGATGAAATGTATCAAGAGGACACTGCTGCTGACCACGCACTTGTCTTAATGTTTGTACCCCTCTTCCATGCTTGGGTCCAGCCAATAGCAAGTTTTGCAACACGAAATGCTGCACCAGGTGACGTTCTTGCAAGACTTGTCCTGCATGCTATCTTGGAGCTCAAGAAGCAAAATGCATTTGTTGTGGCTATAATTAGTAACGGCACAAGCACCAACAAGGCAATGTGGTCGGAGTTTGGTGTGACAGGGAAAATAGAGTCTCCACAGCACAAAGTTGAGCATCCGTGCGAGCCAGGCCTCCATCTCTACTTCATGTACGACATGCCTCACCTGATCAAATGCATCAGAAATCACCTCTTACGCCACCAGTATGGCATGGTAAGAGTACTAGTAGAATTGTGCTTATTTTAGCCCTTGCTGTTGCCAACCTATTTTCGAGCATGTGTTATATTTTATTCAAATTTCGCACCCACAGATGGGTGAATACAAGGTTGACTTCAACCACTACAGGCTTCTGTTCGAGGCTGACAGCAGTGAACAGCTACGAGCAGCCCACAAGCTCACCAAGGAGCTTGTGGCGCCCGACAACTTACGGAAGATGAATGTCAGACTAGAAGTTCAGGTGGGAATTTTTAGAGACTAATCGTGGTAAATCACAGTATTGCATCAAAACTGATTTTTCAGATTTCTTTGAGGTGTGTTAGATTCATTTGACCCTCGTTGTCTATCAATAAATTTTAGCGTTGGGAGCAAGAAAAAGATGACGAAAAATGCACAAAATAAATATATTGTGCAGACAAACTGGTGATGCATAGTTAAAAAAAAACACAGGATGGACAAAAAAGGGAACAGTACTATGTCTCAACAGACAACATTGTTGCCCCGCTCCTTTTTTGTGTGTCCAGAGTTTCAGATTCTTTTAGTAACTACACAATATACACTTTTAGTTTCTACACGCCCACTTGGGGTGGAAATATCAGTGTTATGTGATAAGCCTTCACTCTTACTTAAACATTTACCATGGTATACAGGTCGTAATAGTATGTAAGTATACAAACAATATAAAAATTGGCAGCATCCTTTATATTCAAAGTCCTATAATGCTTGAAGGGCAGCATTCAAGGTGGAATCATTTAAAATTATTTAGGAGACATAAAACCGTTGTTTGGGGGAGTGAAGGAATACCCTGATTTTAATCAATTTCCCCCAGTACATTTAGTGGGAAAGCTGGGTGCATAGGTCACATGGCAAAAATTGCCCGGTAAATTTAGTGTGGAAACTAAATTGGTGTATGAGTTACATAACATCAATTTTCCCGCTAGATTTAGGAGGGGAACTGAAAGTGCTTAAGTCATGTGACGTTGACTTTCCCGCCAAATTTAGCGGGGAAACCAAGTTGGTACAGGGGCCATGACGTCTAGTCACGTGACATCGATTTTTTCGCAAAATTTATAGGGAAAACTAAATTGGTGTATAAGCCTCGTGGCATCAGGTCATGTGACATCTCATTTCCTGCTAAGTTTACCAGGGAAAGTGAATTGTTATATCGGTCACATTACCAGGTGTCGGGCTGACCAAACTAGTCTTAAAGCAAATGATGGAGCAGAAAAATTCGTACTTTGGAGCAGCCAAAGAACAGAAAATTTTGTATTTTCTGCAACTTAGGAGTAGAAAATCTGCATTTTGGAGCAGTAAAGATAAAAAAATCTGTATTTTGGAGCACCTTAGGGGTAACTGCGGACAATTCAATGAAACCAGGTTTGTACTACAGGTGACTTACTAGCATCAGACACTGGTGTAACGAGAAATGTATAATGGAGTGATCGCTGATACCCAGTATGGAAAACATACCGTATTTCAGGATATGGAAGAGGCAAGGTTAGAGTCAGAGGATAAAATGAGATCTAGTACAGTGGCCGAAGACACAGTGACTCGAGTAGGTTCAGCAACAAGTTGTGTTAACGAAAAATCTAAGCAAGGAAAAAAACATTGCCTTATATTCGAATAAATATGGTTCTTTTTGCTTTGTATACCTCTCTGGAAAGCAAAGAATTATGTTAACCTAGCTCTCCTGTCGTGGGGAATCTAGCTGGTATTTTTATAAATTTACAGGCATCTCCACGGGATCCAAGTGGATCTGAATTGGACTCTCCTGGCACAGAAGTTTCAGAACATCCTCCAGGGGTATGCAGTTTCTATTTAATTTCAATGAGAAGATTTAATATTAAGAATTAATGGATTATCCTATTAGAAACATGAAAGCTGTATTTGTTGTTATGAGTGTCTAAAAGTGCATTATTAAAATTTTCACAGGAGCAAGGCATCTCCTCAGATGATCTCAGTGACGAAGTTTGCTGCTCTCAACGGGGGCGAGACTCATCAGTGGTAATTATAATCATTGTTACTACACTATGAAGAAACAGCTAAGTGAAGGAGCTACTGTTTTAAAAAGCTTAATGTAAAGGTAAACTGGGTCTGCAACATGTGTTTACTGTAGGGGTACGCGAATATTCATGCAAATATTCATAATTTTCGAATAACAAATTGAGTATTGCCTTATTCGATTCATTTTTGAATCAAAAGTACTTATGTAAAGTTTTGAATATATTACAAATAATATACAAATAGGAACGGTTTTAACAAATAAAAATTTCCTTGACATGCACCCTACACATGCCAGTGATAAATTTCATTAGGTGTCGCTGTACTGTTCTCCTAGCCCTAGGCAGAATCACCATCAGCTGTAGCAATTTGTCTATACGTATGGTGTAAACGCCATTCGGCAATACCTTGCAATACTAGCGATATAGGGGGCGATGACACTAACCTGTGACAAGTCCGCGAGAAGTACTTTTTTCTGAATGTGTCGTAACAAGTGTCCTTATATTGTCATGTATGAGAGTGAGAGGTAGAACTTGCCACTGTCACATGTCATACTGAGGCACTTTGTATCATCTTGGTTAAAAGCTATGTACCACTACAATCAGTGGCTCCTTCCCTTATGTGGTTCGGCACTCTCGTTTTGTTTGAAAGCTTTTTGCAAACTGTGATATTCTGTGATCTTATAGCTTCGGTTTTTCTTGTGTTCTCTGATGCACTCTTTCTGCGCGGTTTTTCTTCACGCAGTTACTAGGTTTCTGCAGCTTGTGATGCCAAAATCCTGCATTAGCTGTAAAACCTACTCTGTTTTAGAGCGCAGCTCTTAAGCGCCCGTTTCCAGCTTGAGCGGTGTCGCCGTCGGCGTAGCATTATGGGTAAATTTCCCCCCTAAATCTAGCGGAAAAATTTTCCCGCTAAATCTAGCAGAAAAATTTTCCCGCTACATCTAGCGAAAAAATTTCCCCGCTACATCTAGCGGAAAAAATTTCCCCGCTAAATCTAGCGGAAAAATTTTCCCGCTAAATCTAGCGGAAAAATTTCCCCGCTAAATCTGGCGGAAAAATTTCCCCGCTAAATCTGGCGGAAAAATTTCCCCGCTAAATCTAGCAGAAAGATATCCCTGGGGGTCACGTGACCCCCCCCCCCCCCGAGGTCACGTGACCCCCACGGGATTTTGGGGAGGGAGTCACGTGACCTCAGGGGTGGTCACGTGACCTTTGTGGCCTTGGCTCCTCCTCAAGAGCTGCGCTCTAATTCGGCGTTACAGGGAGTTGTAAACGGCTTTCATTTTTTTTGTCTCGGCATCTACTTCATATCACTCAGTTGTAATCATTTTCACCTACACTCGTTTCTGCCAGAGATAGAACCGAGTATAGGTGAAAATTGTTTCCAGGTAACCTCAAGAACCATGTAAATAAGTCAGCTCCTTGCAGTGTCACTAGTTCTATCAAAATGTATGCATTTCAGGTGCAAACAGAATGGTCTGTTTCTCCGAAACCAAATCTTGTAAGAATTCGCGACGAGTACAGTCTTGCATTTTTTAATGATTGCAGGATGTTTTGCAGACAGTAAGCTAAATTGTTCTTTCGACGGTTTACTTCTCTTTACAAAACAGTCTACCCTCTCTTCGAAAACTATTTGTTCTTGTTTAAGAAATCACTAGATGCACACCCCTAGTTTGTTGTTCTGGCATTAAAATTGGTCATTTTTTTGTTCTCTGCCTCACCATGCTGTGCTTGCAGCAGACCAGTGTAGAGTCAAATTAAAATCAGTAAATATACTCCCAAATTCAGTCAGGTATAAACATCACTCAACTGAAAACTCCAGTTGTGGTTCCTCAGTAAGTACGGAGTATACGCTTTATTAAATGCAAGTGGTCAAAAGTGAATTAATTCATTTGTAACTGCAGTTAACTAAACGATTTTGTACTCTTATGCAATTGAAGTTTCAAAGTGATGTAGCGTGAATGTTCTGTCATTAGTGGTATAACACCTAATCAGATTCCTTGTTGCAACTTGCAGGACTACTCCACTTCAGACAACTCCATTGAAGACGACTGCTTCGATAATGGAAGGGTATCTCGTGCATATTCTATGGTAGGTCTTATTCAGCAGGGTCTCATATCAACCGAACATTGGGATACAAGGGAACTCTAATTGACATAATGAGTGAAGCAGCGATTAACAATGTGAATGGGAGGGATGGCACATTAGTGTTGCGATAGTCAAAAAGTCTTCATGAAATATTAAATAGCCAAGGAAAGTCCATGAGAGTGCAACGCCATTGCAGTTACGGCCCTTTTAGGAGCATGAACACTGATGTGTGTAGGACTGTTTTAACTGATGTAAGTATGAGTGTCATAGAGTGTTTAAAAGTTGCACCATTGCTTAATTACAGGCTTCATTGGATCAAGACGCATCAGAAGAGGTCGGGTCACATGAAGATCTGGAAGCATTGATAGACGTGCTGCGCTGCGAAGTTCTACAGAACAAACGCGTGATTAAAAAATTGAAAATGAAAACGATGAGTTTACATTGAGATGAGGAGAAACACAACGAACACAAATGGGCGCAGATCTGCGCCCATTTGTGTTCGTTGTGTTTCTCCTCACCTCAATGTAAACTCATCGTTTTCATTTTCAATTTTTTAATCACGCGTTTGTTCTGTAGAACTTCGCAGCGCAGCACGTCTATCAATGTACAACCAACTAGCCCAAACCCAAGTCCAAGCTTTATTAATCTGGAAGCAACAGAGGCCACAAGTTCTTTTGCAACGCTATTTCAAGGAATTATCGGAGAACGTGTAGTGGTTTCTAAAGGTGACATTTTGGTGATGGTGCTGGAATATGCTGCAGCCAACAACCTCCCTTTTACTGGTCTAAGTAATTTTGTTAAAATGGTTAACAGCTTTTTTGCTGACCCAATCGTGCCAGAATCACGCTACTTTCTCAGAAAGATGTTTGATGCAGGCGGTGCCACCTTTCATTACTACTGCTCCAGGTGTTTTTGTTTTTTTTTTATTGGAAAATTTGATCCAGGCTGCACTACCTTTCAATGTCCACATTGTAGCCAAGTTTTGTAAGCTGTCTGACGTTTTGGAGCTCCTTTTTTCATCACATTTGATGTTCGGTCCCAGTTGCAAAAGTTGTTAAAAGCTGCACTTGTGGAACTAAATCCTGTATGCGGGGAACCGTGGAAGACGAAACTTTTACTGAACTTATACTCGAAAAAGCTTCTTTTGAAGAAAATTCACTTGATTCTGAAAAAAGTGAGGTTAATGTAGATAAAAGAGTTGGAACTCTGATAGACGACAACCTCCAAAAAATATCCGAGAGCCATGATGACAACGACGACGTCGACAATTCCGAGGTGAAGAGCCGAAAATGTGAAATCGAAGACGATTGCGAATTTGAGATTAAGAGCCGAGAAAGCGACGACGATACCGGTGGTGATGAGTCGGATGAAAAGAGCACAAGCGGCTGTGAGGTTAAGAACCGGTACAGCAACAACGATGACGAGTCCCCAGTGTTAATTCAAGTCATCATCCACAGCCGTATGGCCAATACAACTCTCAGTAAAGATTCCTCCCAAAGAGCGCATGAATAAGCCAGTATTAGCAGCACTTTGGTTTGGATAGAACAAGCCAAAAATGGATATTTTTCAGAAAGCATTTGTTGATATAATGCAGGACCTTTCTGATCTAGGGTTTCCTTTAACCTTCAAAGGTAAAGAAGAAAACTTCAAAGCTTTTTGCATTTGTTCAGCGGTACATTCAGTTGCACGGGCCCCCATGAAAGGAATTGTCCAGTTTAATGGCTACAATGGGTGCAATTGGTGCTTGCACCCTGGCAGGGACTCCGGAACCGGGGGGGGGGGGGGAGGGGGGCCAGGACCCCCCCAAGATTTTTCAGCATGGGGCTGAGCACCCCACTCCGACTTCGAATAACCGCCAAGCTATTTTTTCATCTACTGTAATTCCTCCAGTCACCGAGGCAGTGGAAGAGGCCGGATCAACGCCAAATAACCTTCTTCCGCTTTGCCCAACAAGGTAGACTGTCGGAGTGAAGTCAATGAAAGGTTAGCTGAAAACTAGGCTAGAGTTCAGGAGACACTGAACGAGCTGCTACGAAGAGAATATTTGATTGCAGACAACAGCAGGGCCATATTGAAGGGCTATGAGAGGCTTTTGAAAAGTTTGAAATGCTGCAAATCGCCGGCCGCTGTTCGCGACTGTTCTCCATTTCTTTTTATTTTCGTCTGGGATGGGATCCCATCTTTTCTGCAAAGTTCGGAAAGTGTTTGCACGGTCATTTTTCGCGATACTTTTTGTTTTTGTAATGCTGCAGAGACTGGTGAGCTTGCTCTGGTAATTTTAACATATTGTTTGCGCACGATTTAATAATCACCTATTCAGGTAATAAATTGTGACCACGCAGTTTGTAACGGATAAACAGTAACTTCTTACGACGTAGTACGAGTGGCTAAACACCTTTTTTCTGCTTCCCAGATGCGCTTTAAACACGTGTGATCCCCCTGAGCGGCGTTTGAGACCTCTAAATAAACTGCTCCATCTTTCTTCATGCGCGCATTGTTATTTGTTTGTCGTTGCAGTTGCAATCAGTGGATTCCGCTTTGCAAACGGGTTGACCGTAATGAAATGTTTCAGCTGTTGGGGTGAAGAAACGGGGCTCGCAAAGCTCGAGGACGTCGCGGAGCCTATGCTTTTCCATTGCGTTGTCCGCTTCCGTAGACTCCGAGTCCGCTAGAGGCGCCACTGTCACGTTCGCCGCCGCTCCCATAGGTTTTCGGAGGAGTTTCCAGTATTGGCGAAGCTATATCGTATTTGAGCATAGTCTGGGGCTTTGTACCAGACTATATGCATTGTGTTTCGCTAGGCATACCTAAACAGTTTCTAGACTACTGGCTCAAAGGTTGCGAGAGGACGTGTTATGTGGACCGAGATATTGCAGCGCTGGACGCCAGGCTTTTAAGCATAAAGCCTCCGAAGAATGTCAGGAGAGCACCTAGGTCTTTAAAGGAATGAAAATTTTGGAAGGCCAAGAAGCTTGAGAATTGGACCCTCTATTACAGTGTTCCTGTGCTTAGTGAAGTGCTGCCCAGCAGATACCTCTCCCACTGGGCCCCTTTGGATGAAGCGTTGCACCGAATGCTGCAGCAAGAAATTTCTTCCGCAGATGTTGACCTCTGCGAGCTCCTCATGCTTGAGTTTCTTGTAAAAACACAACAGTTGTATAGTGAACAAGCCATGACATTTAACGTCCACCAGATGGAGCACATCGTGGACGCACTCTGCTTTTCCCTTTGAGGCAAGCAATGGTAAATTGAACTCCTGTATTAAAGCAGCGAAGGGGATCCCCCATCAAATTTGTTCAACACTAGCACTGGAGAATGTGGTGTGTGAGCTTGAAGAGCTGGTTACTACCAGTGCAGTTTCCAGCTACTGTTTATACCTCGTGTCTCATATGACACAAAAATCTGTCTGCCTTCAGATGGAAGGAGTTCGCCTGCTGGGTAAGGGGTGTCCCTATCAGGAGCTCAGTGGGGTTGTACCAAATCCGCTGGAAGTGTCGCCTCAAGCTGCTGAGTATCAGCGTATGCTGAAGGGGGTACAGTTTATACAACTGCTTCATATGTTGGGAACAAGAGGAACAACAGTTCTGTAGCTAAACTCAGGCTGACAATGCGATTAAGAACTTCGAGATCACCAATCTTAAGCCAAAAAGGGTCAAACGTGCGGCAGCCAAGTTGTGCAAAGAATTACAAGTGTCCAAGCTGGAAAAAGAAATTGGAAAGACCACGAAAGGTAATCTTGATGTATTCCTTTCTGTTAAGACACATAAAGTGAATGCACCCCTGCGGACTATCGTTACCGAGAAGTGGGCGTGGCAGAGACAGGTCAGTCGATTCCTGCAAGAGCACTTAAGTCGGTTAGAGACCTGTGATCCCTTTTTGGTGCGCAATTTGCAGAGTGTCATAGATTACCTTAGTAGTGGTGCAGTCACAGATGTGGGGGGCTTTTCCATAGATGTTGAGGACCTTTTCTATTCCATCCCTCATTGCGCTCCGTTTGTCGCGGTTCGTGAATGTATTGAAAGAAATGGCGAGATTGGCTTCCAGAACGCTAGCGGAGTGTGTACTGATGGGTCTTTAGAGCTTCTCAAGTTTTTGTCTGGAGTCAACTTTTATCCTATTTAACGGTAAACTTTACGTTCAGAAAAAAGGAATTTGTATCGGTTCGTTTGTGACGCCTGTGCTTTGTGATATTTTTTTAGCCAAGTGCGATAGGGCCATTTCTGAAAAACTGAATGACGAGCGAGTTTGTAAAGTGTTTCGTTACGTGGATGATTTTTTGGTTTTGTTTATTAGGTTGGAGGGCATATGTGAGGCAGATGTCGTGAGGTCTGTTTTAGAAGTTTTCACACATCATTCGGAGGGGCTCACTTTCACTCACGAACTTCAGGATGGGGCTTACCTACAATTTTTGGATTTGAGATTAAAATTCATTGCTAAACACATTTGCTGGTCTTATCACCCACGCTCAAAGAAGGGTCTTCTTCCATATGATTCATCGCACTCTAAGCTGGTCAAGAGAAGCATTGCCTCGTCTTGCCTACAAGCTGCACTCGAGAAGTCATGTCATCATGTCGTTAAAGATAGTTTCTCCCGGCAGGTTCAGAGACTGACCGTGGCAGGTTTCCAAACTTCGGTTTTATTGAGCGTTGCAGAGTGTTTGTTAAGGAAACTCAAGGGGGAACCCCGTCCCTGGAGGGAAAGGCCAAGAGACTGCTCGTAATACCGTATCTCCACAAAATTTCACACAACTTGAAAGAAGTTGCCTTGAGGTACGATGTGCCATTGGTGTTTTCCGCTCCGTGTAAGCTGGCGCAATTATGCGCGAGAGTTGCCGATAAGGACAAAGGCCCCGCTTGCTCGGTGAAGCATGAGAATAAATATGTTGTTTGCAAGGTGGGAGTTGTTTACACGATTCCACTAACGTGTGGGAAAGCCTACGTCTGTCAGACGGGAAGATGTGTTAATCACAGACTGCGGGAGCATGACTCGTCGTTGCGATCTGTGGTGGGAGCTGTAGGGGGGCATTTGCCATTGCATTGTCATGGTTGTGGGAGCGAACCTATCTCCAGTAAGACTAGTACCATTGGCAATGGAAGGGAAAGAGTGAATAGAGAAATTTTAGAGGCGCATGCAATCATCAAAGCCGGCGCGAACTGCGTAAGCCAAACGTCACTGGGCCTGAGTAGCAAAGAGATGGTTTTTTTGGACACGTGGTGAATGTATCATGTGACGTGGGCGGAGTTGTTGTTTTCTTTGTTTTGTTTCCATGTGATTAAATTTCAGTTGAGAGTCAGCGCTTGTCCTGTTTGCACTTCCTTTAGTCCCCGTTTACTTCGCACTGTATGCCTTTTTGTTAGAGTTAGTACAGCAGAGACAATTCGTGAGAATTGTCTATGATCACTACGCTGATTGGAGAGTTTTTTTATGATTACGCGAGTCTTTTGGATACTCTTGACCTTTTGCCTCTTTCGGATAGAAGACTAGTTCATGACATGGCGTTCCAACATAAGTTGCCCAACACTGTCATCGATTCCCCAGTTATTAAGTAAAACATTAATTCATGTTCCCCAGCAACAAAATAGATCTACAACTTTTTCCTATGGATGCAGCTTATGTATGACAAGATTTTTAACACTGACATAGACTTTTTTTGTACTTTTGCAAATTTCAAGAACAGTGTTATAGTAATGCTCATTGTGTAGCATGTACAAACGTAGGTCCTACTTGTCTTTCACTTCGTGCAAGTTTAAACCTGCTAAGGATTTAAAGCTGTTTGGGACAGATTGAAGATCTGATAATTATTATTATAATGTTTCTCCCACCTGTAAAGATTTCTCGCCAACATGTGCTAAATGTGATAACATTATGCCCTGCAGAATGCATTCGCAACAATGGACAACGAGGTCGCCCTGGTGTTGCCCAGCCGCAGGGCGCTGCTCCAGACGATAAGGAGGGCCCGAAATGCCATGCGTCCTGCTGAACCGACCTGTGCAGAGGATGTAGACATTGTGAGCCCCTACAACCAGACTCTGGATGGCCAGGATTTCCTGCTGTACCAAGGGTCGGCGCAGGGGGCACACTTCCTCATCTTCAGCACAGCAAACAACATGAAGCTCCTGTGCGACAGCACAACTGCGCTCGGTGATGGAACATTCTTCGTAACACCGAAGATATACACACAACTGTACACCCTCCACGGGTGGTGTGGCCTCGCGGCCAGCGTGCAGAAAATGCTGCCTCTAGTGTAAACCCTCCCCACAAGCAGGACTGAGGAGTCCTACGTGCACGTGTTTGAGGTTGGTTCCTGTTAACGTTTCTGCCCTAATAATACAAGCTGGAAGTCTTAGAGAAACTAAATTGTAGACATGCTTATGAACACAATTTTATGATACAATAGCCAGTGTTTGGTATGCTACGTCTATAAACTTCTTTTTAAGATGGCTTCTTAAACTGTGAGATATGTAACACCAATGCTAATCGGAGTACATTAAATAGCTTAGGTCATGGTGGCTGATGTTGGCATGGCAAGGCCACATACCAAGTGCGTTTCCAGTCTTGTTGATGTACACTACACGACACAGCATGAGCTAGCAATCCCCAAGATTTTTTTAATGTTTTCTCTTATAACCGAACAGCTGCAAACTCTAGTGTGGTGAAAAGTTCTCATTTGGAGTTCCAACACCAGAAGCAAAATTTGATGCGTATCAACTATGCACAAGCAAAACGCAAAGAGCAGATGTCATAACAGTGTCACACAGTGTGCATACAGTGGTCAGCAAACTTATTCCGAACACGTGAACAGTGGCTTATCTTGTGAAAGAGCTTTCCTGGTGGATCCAAAAAAAATGGCTCCATGACGTGGTAGGCAAAGGAACAGCCCAAGTAGACGAGGCCGCTTGCTCAAGGCTTACAGGGGCGAGGTTGCAGCGGCGTCTGAAGAACAGGGCATCGGCAAACACTGAACACGGCAGGCAGTATTGACAGGATTGTGCTAAGAGTAGACGTCCCACCGAAAAAGTTGCTGCGCTGTTGCCGGTCCAGCTGCAAAGCCGGCCTTGAGCAAGCAGACTCCCCCGCATGGGTTGTTTCATTGCCCACCACGTCATGGAGCCATTTATTTTTTGTTCGGCTGGCGCTTTCACGAGACAAGACACAGTTTGTGTGTTCCGAGTAAGTTTGCTGGTCGAAGGTCAGTATAATATGTCTTGTTTTATGCTCTACACCCTCATGACGAAGGGTGATGCGACGAGCAGCAACAACTCCTTGGTCTGAAAGGCCTTCGACGAGTTCTTCCTCAGATGAGTCCACTAGGCGGTCCTCCGAGATAACTCCTTGAATTGTTTTAAGTCTGCGGTGTGGAGTAACATTTACTTTGTATTCAGACACAGCCTTGAGAGAAAGGAGGGCATCACTTTGTTTTTTGGTGTTGATCTCAACAAGAAAATCACCGGATGGCATCTTTTTAGCAGAGTAATCTTTCTCAACGATTCCTTCCAGTACCTTGGCAACCAAGAAAAGGGACAGTTTGGCAAGTGTTTTTTCTTCTTCAGAGTGTAAGAAAAGAAATTTTTGAAATTTTTTCGAGTACTTTGGATGTTTCGGGAGTGACTCGAGCTTCGTTGCAACCTCTTTTCAGAGGCCAATCAAGAAAGGTTTTGTTGTGCGGACTCATGTGAGATGGGAGGAAAGTACAGTGCCCGGGTGCACCACCCACCACGGAGCCCAACAAGGGGGTAGGTAATGTGCCATAGCAAGATGGGCTTGGCTGACATAATTACTCTACCAGGGCTGCCTGGGAACTATACCCTAGTGTGGTTGCAGAGACAGGACCTGTTTCCACTCAAGGTTGGCCCTTACCGCCTAAGAGGGTGAAAAAGAAAGGAAGAGAGTGTATAAGAAAAGAGAAAGAGGTGGGAGGAAAAGTGAAAGAAGGAAGAAGAGGGTAGAAGAGGTGACTGACAGGATCATCCTGGTCGGACCAAGCCAGGACATTAGTCTACAAGAAGCAGGGGCCGAAGTGGTGTATTGCCTTGCCCAGGGGGCCCCGAAGGGTCCAAACGTACCCCGGGGTCAGCTCAACCACAAGGACCCCCCTTTCCCCGGACTTGGGTGTGCCACGCACAGCCAGACGTGGGTGGGTGAACCCACATGGTTTGGGGTTCGTGGTGACGCTACTCACCAAGCACCTAGCACCTAAGGTGCAGGCGCCCCCTGCGGGGCTCGGGGTACGTGGAGAAGCCACTCTCCAAACACCTGCTTTCACAGGTGCCCTCTGCGGGGTGCTTTCGTCATATAAGAATGTCGCTCAAATCCTTCCCGTAACTCGTATCACAGCAATGGAGCTGCATGATCTTCTAAAGAAAGTAACCATGGGCCTTAAAAGTGCCGGTCTGCATGTTCTTGCAGTCATAACAGACAACAATGCGATTAACCGGAAAATGATGTCTCTATTTAGTGAGCAAAATGAGCCCGGTATTGCTTTCCCGCATCCTGCCAACCCGCAGCAGCCACTGTTTCATGTTGTGGACACCAGTTCACTTGCTCAAGTATATACGCAACAATAGACCCTTTGCAAAAATCCAAAAAGCCCGCGCGACGAATAATGGGAGTCCTCGGTACGCCCCTCCTCCCGCTACCACATGACTTACACAAGCAGGCGCAGGTTACCACGGCAACAACAGCCAAGTCAGGTGAGCGACGAACCACCGGCTGCCCCTTTCTCATCCCTATCCTTTGTACTGGCTCTGTCATCCGCTGCACCAACGCATTGTCGAACCTGGTCGAAACCTGCCACGGTTGCGGTGCAAGATAGTTGGATTCGGCGACACTTCAGTACGTGAAGGTAAGTTACGACGAATAACGTATCAGTGGTGGGAATGCTGTGCCAATTGCGCCTAGCTGCGCCAATTCATAAATGCTGCTACATCCTGCTACAATTGGGTGTTTTTTGCTGAAATTGTGCCATCCCTGCTCCAAAGGAACATTTCCACGACCGAAAATCGCAAACAGCTCCTTGTCACCTCAGAACGAACAACAGGCGGCGCAAGTTACTGGCCAATACTAAGGGAGTACTATAGATAGTCAAAATGACAATTGATAGCCAACAGGATTCAATCCTAATCCTGTCTTCCTTGTTCGGGTGAGTGGGCCCGTTCGCCTCGGTGCTTCTGCGATGGCGCTTTCAACAGGTGTATGTTGCCGAGTTAAATAGTATAAAGAACCTGAGAGCGTGTCATTATGGATGCATGGTTGTGGCAGGTTTAATCCTTGTAGCAAACCTAAACTGAACACATTAACACGCACGTTTCAAACTGTGTTTGAACACTTTCGCTTGTGATTGGCAAATCGACTCGCAATTGACGCTTTTCGTGATACGCGTGGAGTGGGCTGCTTCTGTGATTCTCGAACAGTTAGTAATAATAATAATAATGTGCAAATGAAAATATTATTATTAAAGCGAAAATCTCCATAAGCGGGGAAGAAAGCATCATCACGTGCGCTTGTGCTATACGGAGCACGGCATGAACTGGTCATCGCTTGTTTTTCTCTTTTCTTTTTCAAATTTGTCGTCATAACTACTACCTAGTGTGGTGAAATCTCATTCGGGTTACCTACCAATAATGTAAAGCATGGTGCTGGTTAATTCTGTAACGACTATTTTTGCTGGCTGGACGTTTTGCGAAGTTGGAAAGCGCAAGTTTCTGGGAAATTTTGCGGGTAAAAAAATTGGCAACCAGATGGTATGTATGCTTTTTATTCGTTTCTATGGTATGTGTTATTTGCATGACTAATATTTTGCGATGGCTTAATTAATCCCTCGCTAAAATTAAGGAGTTTACAGTACCACATCTGATCTCAATATTTTTTTTAGCCCGCAAGTTTGTTTGGAAACCTAATTTGCAAAATGTTGAGTCTGGCCATTATGTGAAACGGTACAGTGTCGTCTTTGCACTAGCTGTGTCGCAAATGTATTGGGAGCCCCGGCGTGTATACGAGTTTAAGCGTATGTCTCAAATTTTAAGGAGAGCAGACTTCTTAAATATTTTGCTGTCTCAAATTTTAAGAAGAGCAGGCTTCTTAAATATTTTGCTCGCTCAATGACTTGTGAAAACTTTGCCGTTCTGTCAGTCAGCCAATAGCCAGGCTGAAAATATCTAACTTTTTCAAGAATCTTGCATTTAGTGACTTATCTTTTAAAAGCCACGCACATTTGAATACTGTCATGGTAAATTCTGTTGATATCGTCAAGGAAATATTAACGTCGAGCACATTCTGTGCAGGGCGTCATAACCAGTTTAACGTGGACATACTGCAACAGACAGAGGACAATGGAGACCGCATTGTGCTCTAGTGCAGACCAGGGGAGAGAAGAGGATGGTTACTGCATTGTGTGTGATCAGATAATCAACTGTTCTCAGCACGGCGTAACCGCGGTGAAACGCCACTCGCAAAGTAAGGAACACATAAATATGTCTAACGCCCGAATTTAGGGACGTTCCTTTCCTTACCGGGGCACCTTTCCTCTCGTAAGTGGGCGCACTTGCGAATCATAAACAAGCCTAACCTTAGACTGGCTCCTTTAGGTAAGTTTTCCTTACTCCTTTCTTTAAAGATCAGAGGAAGCGACGTAGCTACCTTAGATCCTTCCTTTCCTTTCCTTGCCTCTTCGACTGGCATGGCGACGTTTTTTCGAGAGTTGGACGATTTCGACGATTTTGGGAGTGTTGTGGAGTACTGGTGTAGGGCCGCTGAACTGTATAAAGGCCGGTTCACACATGCAGCGGAGCGCTAAGTTAGCGCTATGTGAGCGCTCCAAGGAGCGCTCATGTGGCGCTTCCTAGCGCGTGATGTAGCGCTCGGTTAGCGCTTCAGTAGCGCTCTGTTAGCGCTTCAGAAGCGCTTTGTTAGCACTCTGTTAGCGCTACAGAAGCGCTCTGTTAACGCTCTGCACGCTCCTTGTGCCGTGCTTGCTGCTGCGGAACAGCGCGTGCACGGCGATTCCTTTGTTGTTGTTTTTCCTTTGGCATTGAAAGAAGAGGAAGTAAAAGAGCCGCTCTCCAAGCAAAGGGTCGGGCAGGCGGCCCAGAGTCATGGACTTTGAGCGACTAATTGATTGGGTACGACCTCATCGCTTTCTATTCGATATGCGTGACCCTGGTTTCAAAGACATGCAGGTCAAAATAATCGCCTTCGAAAGAGCTCTGTGTCTCGGTCCCTCAGCCTAGGAACAAGGTTCACTAGGTATACCTGTCGGTATCTCGGTGGCGAAAGATGTCGCGCACCCAGAAGGCTCTTCTGGGCGTTAAGCCGTCCACACACACACATGCGCTAATCGCGTATGTGAGAGCATGCATTGGTCGCATTTCTATTTCAGCATCCCACATGTCCACCATGGTGCTGCTGATTCACACCCAAGCACAGGAACCGGAGCCGCAGTGCACGCGCTAATCCGCAGCACCGCAGTACAAGAAGCGCTACTAAAGCGCTAACACGGCGCTACTGAAGCGCTAACAAGGTGCTACTGGAGCGCTAACAAGGCGCTACTGGACAGTGTTGTACGGAACGGCGTTCCAAGGAACGGCGTTCCTGGAACGCGTTTCTTTTAGGAGGAACGAAGGAACGCCGCCGTTCCATTTTGCATCTGTGGAACTGGAACGGGAACTCGTTCCACTTTTACTGGAACGGAAAGAGGAACGGCGTTCCTTTTTTTTTGTCCAGTGGGGTAATTTTTATTAGAGCGCAGCTCTTAGGGGCCCGTTCCCGGCTTGAGCGGCGTCGGCGTCGCCGTCGCCGTCGCTGTCGGCGTCCGCGTAACCAAGGTCATCCCAAGGTCACGTGGCCCCCAAGGTCATCCCAAGGTCACGTGACCCCCAAGGTCACCCCAAGGTCACGTGACACCCAAAGTCACATGACCCCCCTGAAGTCACATGACCCGCCGAGGTCACGTGACCCCCCCGAAGTCACGTGACACCCCCCAGGTCACGTGACCACCCCAGGGTCACGTGACCCCCGCCGAGGTCACGTGACCTCCCCGATGACGTCATCGATGACGTCACCATCCGCATCGTCATCGTCATCCTCACTGATGACGTCATCAGTGCCGACTGATGACGTCATCAGTGATGATGACGATGACGATGCGGATGCCGGTGACGTCACTGATGACGTCATCAGTGATGATGACGATGACGATGCGGATGCCGGTGACGTCATCAGTGATGTCACTGATGACGTCATCAGTGATGATGACGATGACGATGCGGATGCCGGTGAGGTCATCAGTGACGTCACTGATGACGTCATCAGTGATCATGACAATGACGATGCGGGTGCCGGTGACGTCATCAGTGACGATGACGTCATCAGGGAGGTCACGTGACCTCGGCGGGGTCACGTGAACTGGGGTGTCACGTGACTTCGGGGGGCATCCGCATCGTCATCGTCATCATCACAGATGACGTCATCAGTGACGTCACTGATGACGTCACCGATATCCGCATCGTCATCGTCATCATCGCTGATGACGTCATCGGAGTCCGCATCGTCATCGTCACTGATGACGTCATCAGTGACGTCACTGATGACATCGTCGGCATGGTCACGTGACTCCCCAAGGTCACGTGACCCCCCCAGGTCACTTCACCCCCCAGTACCCTTCCCTCCTCCTCCTCAAGAGCTGCGCTCTAATTCGGTGTTACAGGGAGTTGTAAACGGCTTTCACTTTTTTTATAGAAGGAAATTATAAATGTACAAAAACAATATCTCTATGAAGAGCAGGACCTCGTTAAACTTTTTGTTACTTAGGGTTTATTTTGTGTGGCCCTCGCTTGGCAACAGTCGGGTGCAGGAGAGCTAGCGAACACCGATTCTTTTTTCAGTGCCCGAGGCTGCGGTACAAAAAGCAACATAGAAGGGGAGGCATTTCAAACTCAGCTACTTCCTTTGCTTCCACAAAACCTGATACACTCAGAAATTTAAGGCCGACTACAGACATCACTCAATTTCAACAAAGAGACCTACAGCCACGACAAAAGAACAGGTCCTTGTAGGCTCTATCGGTTAGGTCATCGCCAGCATGCAACTTGGCAGTACACTGCGATAGGTGCGGTTGCAAACCCGTTCTTGCTAAAATGAGTATCTTAGGACGACACAGTCAAGAGATGACTAGAGAACTTTTAGAGGCATTTTATATTTCGAAGCAAAAAGATATGTGCGTTAGTTCGCCTTCCATGTTGGCATTATTGAGCAAATTTGACACGTCCGGGAGAAGGGGGGGGGGGGGCGGTGATTTGATGTGTATTTATGATCCGTGATCCTTGTCAATTTGTGTTTTCTTACAATTAATCTGTTGAGAGTCAGTGCTCGGTTTGTACACTTCGTCTTCTTGTCCTCCGTTGGTTTGGTGCTGTTTTACTTTTCGTTAATCAAGCCCCCTTGTATCCCGAACATCTGTCACTTTAGAGATACACGAAAAATTAACCTTTAGTATCCCCCTTCGAATCCGACCTTCACGAAGCAGGACTAGTAGTTTTCAATACTGACCTTCCAAAAGCCTTAACCTCTCCTTCACTTGCTCGCCTTGCGGACAGGAACATCGCGAAGCAACTGTTGTTTCGTTCGAACAATGGACTTCCTTAGATTGAGACGTGTGAGGATGTTGTATAACGCTCGTGCAATCTGGGGTAACACTATAGTCAGTTACAGGTTAAGAAGGTAGCGGCAAATGCCCCTCAAAGGGAATCAGATATCCCTCCGCCACCTCCGCATCCAATAGCGTCCCACCGTTTCCTTGACGTCGCGGCCAACGCGCGAGGAGGGTCTTGCCTTTCTGTACATATTTGCTTTATTTTTCGACTTTGACTTAGCATTGTGGAAGCCACGAGAGGGAGATTAGAGTTCTCCCCCACCGACGGAAACAAATACGACTTTCAGGGATTAGCTTCCCCCCCGATGGATACAAAGGCTGCTTTCAGGGGCTCGGTTCCCCTTTCCGATGAATACAAAGGTCGCTTTCTTAAAAAGTGGGATCGGAGACAAGTGGGAATCCATTGAAGCGGAACAAGGAGCGTTTCCAGTGAACTCTTCTTTCGACTGCGGAGAGATTTGAAACGGGCGCATCACACTTGTGGGAGGAGCTTCTCCTACCTTCTTGACTTGTAACCGACTATAGATTTGGCTCGTCTGAATTGCTCACGAGAAACGCGAAACATACCAACAAATGAAACTCTGTTTCAGCTAGTTTTCTTCCCCTGGTGCCCTTCCGTCAGGGAGTTCAAATTCGTATGTTGCCATTTAATGTGATAAATAAAAAAAAAAAAAATCTTTGCTCGATTTAACCAAATATGGTAATTAGCACAATACAAAAGTAACGTATATGTAACGATACGTTCCATTTTTTTACTGTAACGGGAACGAGTTCCTTTTTCACGTATGGAACTTGTAACGGGAACGCGTTCCAAAAAGCTGAAGGAACGAGGAACGACATTTCGTTCCTTTTTTTGAGGAACGTGTACAACACTGCTACTGGAGCGCTAACAAGGCGCTACTGGAGCGCTAACAAAGCGCTACAGAAGTGCTAATCGCGCGCTGTGTTACAACTAAGTCACGCGCCAGGAAGCGCCACATGAGCGCTCCTTGGAGCGCTCACGTAGCTCTAACTTAGCGCTCCGCTGTATGTGTGAACAGGCCTTAATGGGGACGCCTACCCTACCCCAGCAATCCTGCGGCCTCCGCCGAGGGATCGGCGAAACCCCATGGAAATGTATAACGACCGGGAGTTCTTGGCGCGATTTCGATTCGCCAAGACAACGGTGCGCGAGTTGCTGTGCACACTGTCGCTTCAGCCGAGCTGGGACGATCGTGGGAAACCGCTGACACCTCTGCTGCAGTTGCTAGTGGCACTCCGCTTTTACGGGGCAGGAGCGTTCGACAGTCACCGGCGATCTGGTGAACGTCTCCCAGCCGACGGTGTGTCACGTCGTTGGCAGAGTGACTGATCTCATTGCGCGGGAACTTTTCCCCAAACTTGTGAAGTTTCCGGGTGAGGCGGGGTCGGCTGGATGTAACGCAGCCATGCACGACTTTTATAAGATCGCGAAGTTCCCAGGAGTAACCGGGTGCATCGACTGCACCCACGTCCGGATAAAGAGCCTCGGCGGGGACGACGCAGAACTGTACCGCAACCGGAAGGGCTACTTTTTGTTCAACGTGCAGGTAAGAGCGACTTAAGAGAACACATTATGTGCGCTCACGTCCATTCATCATTTATTCAATGTGCTCGTTACAACCGCGGCACTCCAATTTCATCTCATGTATCGCTCTTTCGAATTCGGTTTAACGAGGGTATGTTATTACAGCAAAAACGTTTGATGCACTGCTGCTCCAGCTTCATTACAGAGGGAGATAGGTTGCTACCAAGGCTTGAGACTCAAAGCCCCACCACTCCCT
This sequence comes from Ixodes scapularis, assembly GCF_016920785.2. NCBI lineage: Eukaryota > Metazoa > Arthropoda > Arachnida > Ixodida > Ixodidae > Ixodes > Ixodes scapularis. The sequence continues at coordinate 139,448,965 of NW_024609857.1, forward strand.
AAATCCTGAACCCCAGTATTGGTACATTTTGGAGTCCCAATCCAACAGGTAGCTTCTGTATAGCCAATGAGTGGGCTCTCCTCTATATCCATAGAAAGACCAAAGGCTGTAAACTCAGCTTAGTATTCCTTGCATTTACTTATTGCTTTAACATTCATAACCATGGTGGTTGTGCATTTTCAGGCCATCACAGGGCCCCAGCTACAATTCTTTGACATTGTGGCAAGCTGGCCTGGCTCTGTCCACGACAATAGAATATTCGACAACTGCCGTGCTCGTGTGCTGTACGAGAGAGCGGTTATGCCTGGAGTGCTCTTGGGCGACATGGGTTACGCCTGCACGCCTTTTTTGATGACTCCGCTGGCAGATCCGGGAACAACCGATGGGCCTGGTGACAAGTAAGATTTTTTTTCTGGCATTCTCCCCAGCTGCAAACTTGGCATCAGGATAGAGCAGCAAAGTCAAAAAGTCAAATTGGACGTTTAGTGTTTATACAGTGTAAGGTTGGTCTGCCAGGATGAGGCGACACTGGTTTACACTGTAGATGAGCAATTTTGCCAGTGCAGTACGACTGCTAACCTGGGGTCTTTAACGTGCTCACGCAGTAGTGATACACGACCGCACGCCGTGTATCACTGTAACACCGTGTAACACCCGGGTTGTGGCCACCTTGGCCACAACCCGGGACTCCAGCGACAATACGAGATCAGCGAACAGCGAACATGGAGCGGCTCCAGACGAAAAGGTTGGTGACGCGAGCCGAAATTGAACATCTAAGCGAGGAGATCCAAGCGGCGGTGTCAATTGAGGATTTCAGGCCTCATCACGAAGAACGCCTCGCAGAAATAACGGACGAGCTGGATGTCCTGGCAAGGGAACTCAAGGAGCAAGATGCGCTCATCGAGGTCCACGTAAAGAGCGAGAACCTCGCCGAAGAATACAAGGCCGTCAGGGAGACACAAAGTGTGATCACCCGAATGCGGACACGTCTTCGACGCCTAGAGACAAGGACATCGTCATCTATCGAGAGCAGGGTCACCGAGACCACAGAACGATCGACCACTCAAACCCAGAGCCGAGCTGGACAGCTTAAACTTCCAAAGCTCGAACTCCAACGGTTTGATGGAGAGAAGTTGAATTGGCTTCCCTTCTGGGAGCAGTTCCGACAGGCGATCCACGACAACATCGAGCTCTCCGGCGTGGAGAAGTTTCTATACCTGCGGACTGTGCTGACGGGCAAGGCGGCGGCGGCGGTAAGCGGCATTCAAGCAACGGAGAGCAGCTACGCTTATGCCGTGGAGCTTCTAAAAGAAAGATTTGGCAAGAAAGACGTCCTTGTTCAAGAACACCTCACGCAGCTGCTGAACCTACCAAAAGTGAAGGCGCTGAGTGACGTCGGAGCCCTCCGTCGTTTACATGATCACGTTCATTGCAACATCGCTTCGCTGAGGACTCTGGGCATCGACTCTGACAGCTACGGGGCAATGTTGTGTGCTGCGTTGTTCTGCGTCCTGCCCGCTGACTGGGCCGTGGACTTCTACAAGAGTCAGAGTACTAGTAATGAAACACCGGAAAGCTCAAATCTTGAGGCTGTCCTGCGATCAATGCGTGTAGAGCTGGATAGCAGAGAGAAGGTACACGACGGCAGTACACGGGACCAACCGCAACCTCTGAAAATACACAGCGACAGAGATCGATCAAGCGACAATCTCCGAGGAAAGGGGTCTGCTGCTTCCCTCGCAGTTGGTGCCAAACCCTCAAACGACGGGTGCCCTCTTTGTTCCTCCGAATTACATGAAGCGCCGCAATGTAACTCTGCGATTCCGATCGAAGAAAAGAAGAGACGGCTAAGGAGCGAAGGGAGGTGTTACAGATGCGCGAAGCGAGGACACACCTCAAAAGAATGTCGAAATCGGTTCCTTCGCTGCGACAAATGTGGCCGACGCCATATCACTCCACTTTGTGGTACGTCACCTCCGTCTTATCAAGGAGCGACCGACACTACCGAGCTCCACTCCCTGGCGTCTTTGAATGCCATCAACAAGAACGCCGTAATGCTACAAACGGCTCAAGTATGGGTAGACGGACGAGACCGGAAGCGTCTTGCTCGCTGTCTGTTTGACGGAGGCAGCCAACGTTCGTTCGTCACCGAGCAGCTCTCACGAGAGCTGAGGTTGGAAGTGATCGGCGAGGAGGAGGTGACCATCTATTCGTTTGGCAGAACAGCCGGTGGAACTACGAGAAAACGTCGGCTAGTGCGACTTTGGTTGCGAAGCCAATACAGCCGCAAAGAACACTGCTTGGAAGCCCTTGAAATAGAAAACATCTGTTCTGACCAGTTGGTGCTTCCCGGCAACGTGGTTGACCTTACTGGCGTGGGAGAGCTAGAATTAGCCGATGTAACCCTTTCACCCTTCCTTAATTCCAAGCGGAGCATTGAAATCCTAGTGGGGGCAGATCACTATTGGAATATGGTGAGCGGGGAAGTCCGCAAGATACACGGATCCTTGGTCGCGCTGAAGACGGACTTTGGCTGGACACTGCAGGGCCCAGTTCCTCAGGTTTCTTCTGTGCTGTCCTGCACTACTGTGGCCGTCTTGAACACCGGCGTCGCAAAACCGACCTTGAGCCTCTCAAACGAACTTCGAGCCTTCTGGGAGTTGGAGAGCCTCGGAATCTCCGTGAACGACTCTCCGCGCGGAAAAGAGGAAGAACAAGTAAGAGAAGATTTCACTTCCTCCCTAGCTCTGGTCATGGGCCGTTATGAGGCAAACCTCCCGTGGAAGCCCCTAAATCGACCCCTAGAGAACAACGAAGCCGTTGCGCTACAGCGTCTAGACAAGTTGGTTCGGCGTTTAAAAGGCAACACCGAAAGACTGACGCAGTACGACTCAGCGATCCGTAGCTACCTGAAAGAAGGTTTTGCTGAAAAAGTGCCAGCAGGCGAGGTGGATAACACTTGGAAACGAGTTTACTACTTGCCTCATCGTGCTGTTTTTAGACCTGACAGTTCTACGACTAAGATACGCATCGTGTTTGATGCGTCTGCAAAGGCACCGGGCTGTCTGTCCCTCAACGATGCATTGTCTACGGGCCCAAGCCTCAATCCGGACATGTTACAGCTGATCATCAACTTCCGACGTCCTGCGATTGCCTTCACCGCAGATATTGAGAAGGCCTTCTTACAGATTCTGATCAAGCAGGAGGATCGTGATGCCCTTCGCTTTTTGTGGTACGCACGTTCCCCTACAGAAGACTTCACAAGTTCGGAGATTGAAGCATGGCGCATGACGCGCGTCCCATTTGGTGCAACGAGCAGCCCTTTCATGCTGGCAGCGACTATCAAGCACCACCTGGCCAACGTCTCAGACGACTTGTCTGAGACTGCAAAAGTACTGGACGAATGCCTTTACGTGGACGACTTGATTGCTGGCACTGAAACGCTTGAAGAAGCTACAAACTTCTACAAGGAAGCCCAGCAAATATTGAGCGCAGCAGGAATGAAGCTCAGGAAGTGGAGTTCCAACAGCGAGACATTGCAACAACGATTTGACGAAGATGGGGTTGGAAGCCTCTCCTGTGATACTCCCACACCGAGGTCAGGTGTGACGCGTGTTTTGGGACTTAAGTGGAATAGAGAGAGGGACGAGCTTAAATACTCTTTAGAAAGCACGTTGGAGCTTCTGACAATCAACCGTGACACAAAACGCTTTGTACTGCAAGCATCAGCGAGAATTTTCGACCCCCTCGGCCTCCTCAGCCCAGTGACGATAACAGCCAAGATGTTATTTCAAGAACTTTGGGCACTTGGGCTGGACTGGGACACTCCGCTACCTGCAAGCGTAAGTCTGAGATGGAGCAACTGGATAAAAGCTCTGCATCATCTCGAGGACATTTCGATCCCTCGTCGCTATGCTGCATACGGCGGTCGAACTGAGCTGCATGTCTTCACGGACGCTAGCCCCCAGGCATATGGGACAGTCGCGTATTTGCGTAGTGACTGTGATAACCAGACGACAGTGACCCTCGTTATGGCCAAGACGCGCGTTGCGCCAGTAAAGACCTTGACTCTACCGAGACTGGAACTGATGGGAGCGTTGCTGGGCGCTCGACTTTGTGCCTACTTTAAGGGAGTTTTTAAGTCGGATCTCTCAGAAGTGACGCTGTGGACAGACTCAATGATTGCTCTACACTGGGTAAAGGGCCTGGCTGCTCAATGGAAACCATTCGTGGCAAACCGAGTTATGGAGATTCAACAAAGGACAGATCCCAGTAACTGTAGACACTGCCCTGGAGCTGAGAACCCGGCGGATTTACTAACCAGGGGCGTCCCTCCGGACTGTCTACAGAAGTGTGACCTATGGTGGAAAGGACCAAAGTGGCTGGCAGAGTCACCCACATGTTGGCCTACTATGCCCATTGGTAGCCAAGATACCGCAGCCAATGAAGAAAGAAGAACTTCAGAACTAACTGTGAGCCACACTGCTACGAGCTCCTGTACGCCTGTGGTAAACATCGGAAAGTTTGGAGAATTGAATCGCCTACAACGGGTCACTGCTTGGGTGCTACGTTTTGTCAATAATTGTAGACACACGAAAGAGAATTTCCAGGGTCCACTCAAACCTGAAGAGATAAGGGAGGCACGTCTTAGGCTGCTCCTTCAAGTTCAAAGGGAAGCCTTTGAGGATGAACTAAACCAACTAGAACGAGGCGAACAGTGCAGTGGCTCGTCAGACCTGCGCACTTTGAATGTATTTATAGATGACAGAGGGCTGCTACGACTGAGAGGACGCCTACAACATTCAGACCTCGGTTATGAGACGGCACATCCTGTCGTTTTGCCTTCGACTCACCACTTTGTGGAACTACTGATTTTTAGCACACATCGACGGCTGCTACATGCAGGGTGCATGGACACTCTAACTCAGCTGCGTGAGACGTTCTGGATTATACGAGCTCGACAAGTAGTTAAGAAGGCCTTGAGCCGTTGTCTTGTCTGCAGAAGGATGAGCAGCAAGAGTGCGACTGAACCAGTCGCGCCGCTTCCACGAGACCGAGTGTTGGAGGCGGACCCTTTTGCAGTCACGGGGCTCGACTTCGCCGGACCTGTCCTCACCAAGGACGAAGGCAAGATAAAGAAATCATACATTCTGCTACTGACCTGCGCAGTCACTAGAGCAATACATCTGGAGGTGGTGAGCGACTTGTCTACAGCTAGTTTCCTTTTGGCATTTCGTCGCTTTGTGGCCCGTCGCGGACTATGCCACACGATCTACTCTGATAATGCACAGACTTTCCACCGAGCGTCTGCTGAATTCAGAAAGATATGGAAAACAATGAGAGAACAGGAGTCACTCAACTACCTGTCCAGTCAAGGCATCAACTGGAAATTCATCGCTCCACGAGCGGCTTGGTGGGGCGGGTTTTGGGAGCGAATGGTTCGATCAGTTAAGACCCCTCTGAAAAAGGTTCTGGGGTGCAGTTACGTAACTTATGAAGAGCTGAGCACCATATTGACGGAGATAGAGGCTGTAATTAATTCTCGACCTTTGACCTCCATCTCCTCTGACCCGAACGAACCAGAACCATTGACACCCGCACATTTCCTTGTCGGTAAACGACTGACTTCTTTGCCAACTCGTGGAGGAGAGCCAATGTTGTCATCAGCCAACGATCTAACTCGCCGTTGGAAGTACCGTGAGATGCTATCGACCACCCTATGGAAGCGCTGGCGCCAGGAATATCTCTGTACCTTAAGGTCATTTCATCACAGCACACCGGCAGCCTCGAGTAATTTACGGGTGAATGACTTGGTGCTACTGCATGACGACTTCCATCCGCGACAAACCTGGAAAACTGGCCGCGTCGTGCAAGTGTTCCCGGGACGAGACGGCCACGTCCGATCCTGCGTGGTCCGTTTGTCAGGAGGAACAACGATTAGACGTCCCATTCAACTGTTACATCAACTGGAAGCTCATAACGAATGAGCAATGCTCATTCGGCGGGGAGGATATTAAATATTGAGGACATTTCTCGCTAAATGTGGATACGCGCCCGACTACACATCTCACAGGAAAAGAAGACCAAGGAGCATGTGCTAAGAAGAAGATGAAGTGAGGCCACCGGCGCGAGCAGAGCTAGTTGGAACCGTTGATCGATGCAACATCAACCTTCAAGAGCCCTCCATATGTCTAGACTGTAAATATGTTGTATAAATCTCTTTTGTAAACCGGAGTGATCTAAATTATCGAATATCGAATAATGAAGGGCCAAGGTGGCCCTTCATTTATTTACAGTATATATTGACAGATACCGTCCGGACCGGGAACCAGCCAGCTGAAGGTGTAGCCGTCGAAACCTTTCTCGAGCCACCTGCCCGAGTGATATCTCGTGGCTTTTTTCATTCTTTTTCTTTCACCCGCGCACTGGTGCGCGTCTTTGCGTGTGGCTCGCTTTCTGTGAGCCACATCGCCATCGCGGACACCTAGTTGCTACAAGTCTTCCCCCCCTAGTGGGGGGAAGACTTGTAGCAGCCTATTTGTGAAAATACAGTGGTTATGAACCAATCATGTCAAATGTTGATGCATTGCATAGCAAACCGGTGGTGACGTTGACTTGATGCACTGTTCAGTGTGCAGATCAGGTCAAGTGTCATTCTTATATGTCCCCCTCAACCACATACAGGCAGGCTAGAACCCCTGGAAACAATGTTCAATACAAAGTACTGTGGGACACAGTGTAAATATTGAAGAATGGTTTATCTCACCTTGATACAATGCCTTAAAAGACGGTCACAATTATGGTTTGTACGAGCCAAATAGAGTTGAAATAAGAGTGGGAGTACAGAGATTACAATCAGCGGCTACACATCGACAAGCAAGAATAATAAGGCAAGTGAGTGCTACACACACTGGCACAAGAGACAAAGGACAAAAGAAGATAGACATATGACGCCCAAGGTATCTGCCTCCTTTTGTCCCGTCTCAGATACATATCATTGACGAGTTTTAAATGTATAGAAGTAACATCATCATGTGCACGCACCTTCAAGTAAACTCCTTCAGTTGGCAAAAATGTTTCTTCGAGCACTTCATAAATGGGACCTCAGAATAAATATTAGTTTGACCTCAAGTTGAAGAACTTTCTTGTGTCTAACAAGGATTTTGCTATTCAGGTACAACAAGGCCCATATCAAGACTCGCAACAGCATAGAGAGGGCCTTTGGGGTCTGGAAGCGCCGCTTTCCGTGCCTTGACATGAGGCTCCAACACAAGCCGACACGATCTGCCGCCATCATCACGGCGTGTGCGGCACTCCACAACCTGGGACGGAAAATGTCGGACCCTTGTCCGCCAGCTGTGCCCCTGCCTCCCCTGCCAAGGCCCCGGCGCAAGGGGCCCTTGCCACCGTTGCCCCGGCCGACACAGGAACCAGTGAGAGAAACACAATAATTGCTAGCCACTTCACTTAACCCATTCGCTACCAAAGCCGGCGAATCGCCAGGTGTGCTGTCGGGGCCATATTGTCACAGCCGGCGATTTGCCGGTCTGCATGAATTTCTGTTTTAAAGAGCTATTCATAGATGGCGGGCTATGTAGACTTGGGGGTAGTGCAGTTAGATACATTTCCAACAGATGGCGAGGGTCGTTCCGTGCGCTGTGTTTGTTTGAGCTTGCTCTTTTGTGTGTCTTTCCCGTTCGATCGCTGCCTGCTTGGAGAAGATGGCAGTGTCCAGTGTGTGGTGCGGCCTTTCTGACGATGAAATTATAGATATCCTTTCCGACAGTAAGGATAACGGGATGTCTGTTCAGGATAGTGAGTTTTTGGAGCCTTCTGTAGACGGCGGGAGCGATTCCGACAGCACTTGTCGCAATTCCGACAGCGAGTCCGAATCACGACAAGAATGCACTGGGTGTGCGACGCCTAAGCGACCGAGGATGGAGTGCTTAGAGATCTTTTATCCGAGGAAGAATCTGTGAGGGCCTATTGATTTAAAGACTTCAACGAACCACTTAAGCATGTAAATAAAAATCTTTACTTCACCGAGTTTTAATGTAAAATTATACAATCAAAACAGTTGCGCCTAGTGTGGCCGTTTTAGGGGGGAAATGTGCGGTACAGACGGCCCAGCAGCGTGCGACGCAAGCGGGAGCGAATGGGTTAATTTGACCGGTGTATTCGTGGCCATGTGCCTCATAGCTGCCATCAGGAAGTGTAAGCAATCAGGGAAAGAAGGCACCTTCAAAACCTGTCATCTCATGACCAAGGTTTTCATTCTGGTTGAAGTAACGGGTAGACTGAGCATAGATACACTATTTTTTTTAGCGACCAATTAACAATATCTTCCACGGCAGATATCGTTAATTACGTAGCTCTCACAGATGCCTTGTGGAATTTGGAAGTTTAAGCAAGTATAAAATAAATAAAAGGTATAGAAAGAGTGCGCCTCTTCCCATTTATTTTTTCTTCTCAGCAGTCTCGAGCATCAAAAGCTGATTCTCGCTCCTCAGTTTCCTCATTCGGAGCTTGTGCTCCCGCACTTTCATCTCCAATTCTTTTTTTAAATATGCGAGACGGAAAGAGTGCTCCTCCTCCTTCCTCTCCTGGTCGCGTCTTAAATATCCGAGACGGACATCTTGCTCGGCGCCCATTGTGCGCTCCAGCACACCAAAGCGCCCTCCGCCACGGGCAGGCACCTCTTGGGGCACAGCTGAGGAGCTGGCACAGTCGTCCCTGGCCGATGCAGAGGAGGCCGCTGCTGCGGGACGCACGGCTTCGCGGCGCACTGCAGCTGCGGGGCGCACCACAGCTGCGGGGGGTACCACAGCTGCGGGAGGGTCAAGGGCTTCGTCCTCTTCATGATCCATTGGGTAATCTGCATACAAGAAAAATGGAAAACATTAGCAAACTCAGTTAGTGAAAAAGCAAACACATAACATGGTTATTAGCACCGAGCAAATGGGCTTGGAGTAATTTTCGTTTTTTTTTTTTGGTGCGCACCATAGGCATTCACGCCCAGATATGCGGCCAGTGAACAATGTGACATTTCTCGCAGTTGTGCTTGACTGTCGCTTTCTTGAAACCAGATTGTATGGGGTGTTGTGCCCATATTATTACAAAATAACTTTGTGTCAAAACGTGAAGTTGAATTACAAGAATGCAAGCGAGCGCTGACTTCATTTTAGGCACCGCAGGTCAGTACAGAAGACATGAGAAGCGCGCTAGCTTTGAGCTTCTCAATGGCGTCTTTGAGTTTTACATTACGAACTAAAGCATCAGCAACAACGAAAAAACATAAATCGCAAAAAAGTTAATTTTGTCAATGGACATACAAAACACATATTTTAACTTGCTGACCAGCAATACTAATGTAAATGAGCAAGCTCGGCGTTAGTACATGCTGGTTGTCACAGCACCATGTTGACTTGTCTGCAAATAAAATCCCGAGGTTTGCATGTTGAAATGCTGAGTACCGGCTTGGCCAATAAGCATGCGTCAGAAGAAACTTTACGCGAGGTTACGGCTTGCGCGGAAGCGTCAAGATCTGCCCATTAATGCTAGTTCAGAGGCCAAAAAGTTAAGCGCACAGGACAATAAACTTATCGTCCACACTTTGCGCATTATCTCGCATAAGCCTCGTTTACATGAAAGCGACTTCAGCGCATCGACTTCACTCGCTCTTCGAACGAAACCGACGCGGCAACGTTTACATGAATGCGCACCAAGTCCTACACGAAGGTGGCACCACACCATGTCAAAGCTCGAAGTTATGCAGTTCTGGCACCAGCCACACCACGTTTTCCGGTGCATCGCACGTGGAGACCTTTTGACGCGTCCAGTGAACGTAAAGATAGTGCCCGCTGTCTTCGGTGCTGTGGAAGAAGTTACGAGACAGAAGAAACATCAAAACCCAAGCGTTTAGGGCTCCAGGTTGGGACGCCGGGTCACTCTGGACCAGAGGCGACGTGTGTGTACACGCTTTGAGGAAGACCTCGCCGATCGCGACCGGACCAACCGGACCCCGAGTCCGAAAGGCTTCTGCGCAGCCAGGAGGGAACACCACCGAGGTAGGAGCTGCTCGTTCCCTGCTACCATGCAGTGCTCTACAGTGCTCGAAGCTCTCGGTGTCTTTCGTGCTTGCGCCGAAGCTTTTGGGACCCCTTAGGACGCGCAAGTCGCACTTCGCAAGGCTTGAACGGGGGTCGCCCTCACCGAGCAGCTCCGCTATATTCCGCTTACTTACGATGGCAATAAAAGCTTGTGTTTGTTCTCGGGAAAAAAAAGTGTGGGCGACCATATGGGACCGCTCTCCACGTCGCCGACGAGGTTGGCCACCGCCAACCTCACTCTGTCCTGCAGCGAGCGCTTTCCCATAATCCTCCCCGTTCCAAAGTGTGATGCGACTTCTGTTTACATGGGCTGAATGAACGCGCACTCGCCATCTCAATCCACCTCTGTCTAGCGACTTGAATGCTATGCGCTTTCTTTGCACATTATGCTGTTTACATGACCACATTGAATGCGACAACTGGATTCGATGCGACTAAATAGCATTCATGTAAATGCGGCCATTGACTTTGTTGATGCGTCGATCAAAACCAAAGCCTTGAAAAGAATACATCAATATAGCCACATGGTATCTAATGCCCTTTAGGCCACCCTTACTGGGGATTCCAAGACGGATCTTCCGTCATCAAGTCGCTCAAGTGATCTGCATGCCTGCCAACTCTCTCAAAGTGCCCGGGACCCTTCCGAATTTCGGTCCTATCTTCCAATTGTACAGAAGCAACCTCAAGTCTCCTGTACAATGGCCACAATGAAAGCTTTCTTTTTTTCTAGCCACTTTGTTGACACAGCAATCATCGGCGTGTAAATCCAAAATACTCGAAAGTAGGTGCAGGTTACTCGCAGATCATCGAGTGACAGTTTAGGTAGCGCAGCAGCTTAGGATTCGGGCAAATTTCCGAATGCCAAGGATCGACCGAAGGGCATATTTGAAATCCCAGCTTCTCCTCCAGGTCATATGCTCCACCAAAATGTCACGAATGACAACTGATGAGGTGGCGAATTAACTGGAGAAACTAAACACTTAGCGGGGCAAACTTGTGCCCAAAACAAAATAGAAGCAGCTTAGCATCGCAGGCGTCGAGGTAGGCGGAACAGCAGGATTAAGTGCTGGGCTCCTGAAACAATCGGCGGAGAAGGTTAGTGTAGAACATCCTAACCTTGAATAAGTGACAGGGTTCTCGAATTTCCAGCCAGAACGCAACATTTACAGGAACAACAAAAAGGTGTATCCGCAGCCAGGCATTGAACCTCAGCTCTTTGCGTGGGAGCCAAGCACGATAACCGTTTGGCCACGGGCGCACTGTCTACTTGGCAAGTTGCGCGCGCGGCATTATCACGTCGCAACACAGGAAGAACAACAACGGAATCGAGGTTTTCGAATGCAAGCGAGATCGATTAAATTATGGAGCACGGCCGAAGTTTCCTATTGTTGAACTTCCGAAACGCTTCAAAGCTTTTTTTTTAAAATTATGGCGGACAAATGTTTGCAGAAATTTCGGAAGTTGTACACTACTCAGTTTCCAAGCTTTATCATGTCGCGAAAAGGTGACAAGTTGGGATCCTGTACAATTAGTGTCTGTGATGTGAAGATATCGCACGGTGCCACGACGGACATCAAAGTTCATATTGACTCTCAAAAACATGCCTTCGTGCTGCAGAAAGGCAAGGAACCATCGGCAGCTTTTTCAAACGCCTCTGAAGAAAACATGGCGCAGGCCTATCAAATGCCTGTTCACGGGTTATCTTGTTGAACACAATCTATCAATAAGCGTGGCGGTAGCTGCTGGAACGAGCGCTCAGTCGCGGAGGCGCAACGAGAAAGTGTGTGTGTTGCGACGGCCTTCGCTGGGGGCTTTAAACTCAAAAAAATTACACCATCTTCCCGAGGGGAACCATGGGGTGATGCAGAGCATCGCGGATCGTTATTAACGGTGTTAATAACGTTGTTAACTTGTATGTTATTAAATTAGTTTGTGGGGTGGTGCTGACGCTTGCTTGCGCCAACCCACTAACTGACGGGACTGTTGCTTCCATCACACTTCATCGGAAGAACAGAGTGAAGTGGAGTCAACAGCGGTGAACTGAACGCGCGCAGTCAGTCAGTCAGTCTTGAGAGCAAGGAAATCAAAGGAGGAATCCGTGCAGCGCGCTACCGCTGCTTATATTTACACTTGAAGGAGAGGAGACTAGAGGAGGAGAGTTGCGCATGCGCATGCGGTGTGAGTAGAAGCGAACGCACGCGAAGTGCACACAGCTGGTAGAGAGAGAGAGCGGAGAGAGTAACGCACAGCTGTTGGAGAGAGGGAAGGAGGAGAGTTGCGCATGCGTAGTGTGAGTGCGGACAACGACGCCGCGGGACATAGACCCGAGCAAGAGATGCTCCGCATCTAAAAGAATGCCTTCCTGAAGCCACAAGACCATCTGGAATCGCGGGCCCTCGCAAGGAGAAACACCGGCATACGTGTGCGTGCCTGTGCGTGTGTGGGTCTGTCGGTGTTGGGTTTCAGCAAGAACGTCGACTCCTTACATCAGCCACTGCAGCGCGGCAAGAACGTCGAGGGATTACATCATCTGCCCCTCGCTGAAAGAACACCGGGAAATTGCATCAGCCGCACCCGCACTTCGGACACCTTGTGAACACTCGAACACCGGGGAAGGCTTCTCTCTCTCAGAGGGCCTTCTCGCCCTCTGAGGGCTATATAATTCGGGCTCAGAGCCCGAAGTCGCCCACTGCAGACTGCCGATTAACCAGTCGACCATGCGACTTGTATATTCACTGTATATAAAAGTTCTCCTTCAGTACTCCCACTCCAGGCCTGTTTCCTCGGGGCCATGCTAGCAGCGAGCCACAGCCCCGACTCTTGGTTCCGCGCCTGAGGTCCTCACCCTCCCGAACGCAACAATACCGAGGGTTCCCGAAATTCCCTGCCGTCCTGGCGCTGTACGGTTTGTAACTGGTCTATTGGCAAGTATCGCAAGCATGGCGAGTGGCTCTGTTGGCTACAGAACTTGAGAAGCAAGATAGGAAATGTATTTGAGTCGCCTAAACCTGTGCTTACTCAGGTCTTTCACTTTCGAAGTTGCCTCAGCGACATTTCACTATGCCCGTTTTGCTGCCAACAAGCTATCTGTTGACATGCCGAGAATCTGCTGAAGGCTATCGTCCCTCAGCAGGACAACCCAAAACAAGCCCTCTGTCCAGCTTCTACCCATACCAGGTATGCGATCCAATGAGAGATCATCAGCCTGGGGCACCACCATGGGCTCCAGGATCTGGGCCACCGTGAAGAGTGTCTGGCTGGCATGCCTGCCGTCACTGTCTGCACTGTTCTCCAGCCGCCTGGCCATGTGCGGGGCTGCAGCTCCCACGAGCACCGACAGCTGGCTCATTCCAGTTCCTGGTGGTCCGCCTCCTAAGTGGGTGTAACACACAAGTCACTTTGTAGGAGAGTTTCCTACATTTTAGTAAAAGAAAATGAAGAGAAAGAGCACAATATACAGTCAAATGAAGTTGGGGCAGGAAAGAAATGCTCTCAAAGTTCAGAATAAAACAACTGGCCCTAGTGCATGCACTGCGCAATACACATTGATCACGAAACTATGGGCCTGTTACGGTTATTTTTCATACCTAGAGCCATAACAAATCAACTAGGTACAGAAACGCACCTCCTCACGTAGTGATGTTGGGTGCACAGAGACATGACTGAAACGCAGGATTGGCGCCTCTGGGGTTTTAAGGGTAGTCTAGCGCAGAAGTGCACCACCCAATGCTAATTAATTTTTTTCAATAATGACAAAAACATCTGTTTAAAAGTATTGTAACTCCGAAACCAGAACCACTAACCTTTCCAGACTCGTCGTGGCTGCCAACATGCCAGTGTCACTCGCAACACTAAGTTGGGAGCTTCTAAACCACTTTGTAAATAAATAAACTTCTAAACCACTGTGTTCAAAGTTTCCTGCGACAAAATCGCGCCAGGTGCGGAGTGCAGATAAAAAATCCCCAATCCGCACTCGGAGTGCGGATTAGAATCAACCACTACCCGCACTCGGAGTGCGAATAGGAACAGCCGATCACAGTACAGTGCCAATCAGTCACTATAGATTCGGCAGCGAACACGTACAAATTTATGCCGTAAATCCTGAAGGGAAGGAAACACGGACGCAGGACAAGAGAACTGAGCTCCGAACACAGCTTCTTGCTCCAGAGTTCACACTGTCAATGTAACTAGCTCGCCTGTATTGCTGCTTTAACGTAGAATCGAAGGGTAACTCACCTGTCGCAATGCGGTTTTGGTTTTCCACAGCCCTCTCTTTTTTCCACTTCGTCTTCAGGTTGCCCCAGCACTTTTTGAGCTGAGCCTCGTCCCGCTTGTAGAATCCGTGGGTGCTGTTAAACTCCACGGTAAGGGCAGCCCACGCCGCCACCTTCACCTTGGCCGTCGCCTTGTTTGTCCCCTTACTTTCTATCAGTTTATATTTCACAACTAGCCCCGCGAGCAGGGCTTTCTCGTTGTCCGAAAAAAACTTCTTTGGCTTGTTCATCGCGTGGCAGATAAACAAAAGGAACTTTAGAAAAAATAAGACACTGAAAAGTGAAAAATCGAGAAACCAGTGCGATCGCAAGGGACCGACAAAGTGCACTGAAAAGTGAAAAAAATGAAAAATCGAGGATACTGAGGGACGAATGCGAGCGCGGGGAACCGACAAAGTGCACTAAAAAGTGAAAAATCGAGAATAACGTGGATTGGAAAGTGAAAAATCGAGATTACCGAGGAACCACTGTGAGCGCGAGGAACCAAAGCGAGCAAGGGAACCAAAGCGAGCGCGAGAGACCGCTCGTCGTATGTTGCCAGACGAGAATAACGAGAACGCGATGTGGAGTCAAAACAAGCCAAACATACGTTTCGTTAAATTACACTCGCGTTCTCAGCTGCATACAATTACAAAACACTTTTCACGGTAATTATTTTATAATCTACTTGTTCTGCGAACTCATTTCTGAGTTCCGACATAAAAATTTACTATAATCTTGACACTGGACACGCTCGGACTTTCCTTACACGACGAAGGTTTTCTTCGTCTGCTCCTCTTGAAAGGAAAGGGCGAGGCGCGTTTCTGATGCGAAATGGCACCTTTCTTTAAGTGAGCCCGTTTCCTTTTCTTACGTAAGGTAAGGAACGAGGAAAGTAAAGTGGTGTTCCTGAATTCGGGGGTAAGAGTCACCGAGGTTCTGATGGAGTGCTGAAGCGGCCAGCAGCAGTTCAAGCGGTCCTGGATTTTTCCACCTCCAACAGAGTCATGTCCCATGCAAATCGTATGACCACCAGTGAGGCACTTTTTGTCTTGGCCGTGACACTAAAAGAATTCTTTATTCTTGGGCAGACACAGCAACCCATCTCTACCGTGCAATGTTCCCGGACTTCAAGGTGGCAAAGGACTTCTCTTGCAGTAGGAAGAAAGCCTCCTATGTCGTGTCAGATGGCCTAGGGCCCTACTTTGAGAGCCTTGCACTGAAGGAACTCAATCAGGCCGGCGTTTTCTACAGCATTGCAGTGGGTGAAACTCCGCTGCCGGAGGAGCAGCGGTGCCAGCAGCTCGATGTTCTTGTTTGTTACTTTTCAGAGGTTCAAAAGCAGGTTGTTGTAGAGCACCTGCACTCATTTATATGGGTAGTGCGACTGCAGAAATACTTGTGAGGTGTGTGAACAAGGCCACTGAAAATATTCCTCGAGCAGGCTTTTTTTTATTCTTCCGTGACGGCCCGAATGTTATGACGTCTTTAAAAAAGAAACTGGTTCGTGAGCATGGTTCGCTGGTGGATGTTGGTGAGTGTACGTTGCACAAGGTACACAATGCTTTTTCGCATGCTTTGGACTCCTTTGGCACTGAGGTTGAAACTGTGGTAGTTGACACTTACCATTTTTTTAAGAACTCTGCAGTACAAAGTGCTAATCTGAAAGAATATCCGAAGCTTTCCGGATTGCCTGAAGCGGTATTTCTGCACCATGTTAGTTGCCGCTGGTTATCGCTTATGCCAGCTCTGGACCACCTGCTTGAGCAGTTTTTGGCTTTGAAGAGCGTGCTAAGTGCAGAGTCGCCAATGCGCATTGGGGGCAGTGTAAAAGCACGGTTGAGGAGCAACTTGAATGAAAAAAACGTTCCATGCAAAGGCATTGTTCGTGAAAAATGCAGCTGAGCTCTTCACTGGGTTTCTTAAACTTTTCCAAAAGACTGAGCCTTTGGTTCATGTTCTTTACAATGAGTTGGTACTGATTCTGAAGAAAATCTTGGCAAGATTTTTGAGATTGGAAGCCTTCCAGGGCTTATCAGGGGTAAAACTGGCTGGGCTTGATGTTGAGTGTTCACAAAACAGGAAACCAAACGTGGAACTCGGTGCTGACACGGAAGCAGCAGTAATGTCGAGGACTCCTACTGAGAAGACAGCGTTCAGAATTGGGGCAAGGTTGTTCTACATCACATGCTCCAAATATCTGATAACAAGGCTTCCCCTCACGAACATGACTCTCCAGCACCTTAGGTGCTTGCACCGTGACGTACATGCTGCTGGTTCTACAAGGGAATCTTTCAGATACCTTGCAAAATGTGCAACACAGGTGATTCAGCCAAGTCAGGTGTCGTGTCTCTTGGATGAAGCAACAATATTGAGCTTGGAACCGCCAGCAGCATGTTCCGAAGTGGCACTGGATAAGTACTGGCATTGTGTTTTCGAAATAAAAAACAGCGAAAATAAAACAAAGAACTCACTAGTGTCAAAGCTCGTCAAGGCTCTGCTCTCCCTTTCGCATGGAAATGCGGATGTCGAGCATGGCTTTAGCCGGAACAACAAAGTTTTGCCATGACCAGGTCTAGCCTTTCTCTACAGAGTATAAACAGTATTCAACACACTCTATGGCACTTGCTGAAAGGTACAACAGTGACCCTTGCCAGTTTTCTGTTCGTCCAGATGTGATCCGAGCCATGAAGGGCGCCTCAAAACGCTATGCTGAACGCATTGCAGCCGAACAAGTGGCATTGAAGCGATTGCGTACTGACAAACTGTCTTCATCAAAGCCTGGCGCAACTGAAGCTCAAGCACAAAAAGAAGTGGCTGATGCGGAACGCATGTTAAGAAATGCAGAGCTTTTGATTGATTGTGGTATGAAATTAAAGATCTTTAGTGACATCCAGAGTGGCCAAGCAGTAATGACTCAGACTAAGGAGAAAATGGCTGCCAGCATGAGGCAGGTGGAAATGGTGAAAAATACAGACAGGAAAGAAATGTTAGTGGAGATTTCCATTTCTATCTAAGCATGTTCTAGCTTAACACACAGTAAGAGTATTGTTTTTTGATCGGTACATGCTAGTCAATATTTTGTTTTATGTTTTACATTGTGTGGAAAACAGCAGGAAACAATATATGTTCTTTTCCTCACTGGTTGCACTGCTGTATTCACATGGTACTAAACAAGAGATCTGTGCATTTATGACTTGGTATTGCTGGGTGGTGTTTCCGTTTTTATTTTAACAAGCCTCTATAACCTAGGGCATGCAGTACAGCTATTTTTTTTTTATTGGTACATGCTAGTCAATATTTTTGTTCTGTACTTTGTATTGTGCGAGACACCAGAAAGAAATGTAATATATGTTCTGTTCCCAATTGGTTGGGCTACTGTTTTCACATCATACTATGAAAGATCTGTATACATTTCAGACACATTAATTTATATTCTGCTGTCATGCTGGGCGGTGCTAGTTTTTACCGGGGGCATCCAATACAAGTATTGGTTTTAGTGGTACATGCTAATCAATTTTTGTTTTGTCATTTATTGTGGGTTATTTGAATTGTTTCTATTGTTGATTCTAGTCAAGAGATCTGTGTACATGACAAAATAAATAAATTTGTGATGTTGTTTACCTGTCTTGCTGGGCGGCAGACCCCTGCTACAAAAGTTGTTACAGCTGCTCCAAAACATGTTTCTGTCTGCTACACGAGCTGCTCCAAAAGTCTTGTGGGCATTGCCACCACTGCGTATTTAAACAAGTTCACCTGTTGCGATGCCTTTACGCTGCCACAGATACGGTACGCCGCCAACGACGTACCACTCGGCGGATGGGCGGGATGGCGGCAATAAGCTGCAACGGTTGCCAACGGTAGCTGCCGGGACGCGCGCGCAGTCGCAGAGGCGCAACGAGAAAGCACGTGATTTGTACCGAGGGTTCCCAAAAGTCCCCGCCGTCGTGGCGCAGTACGTTTTGCAAAGGGTCTATTTATTGGCTCAATCGGAAGGATGACGACAAGACATTTTTTTGCCCTCCTTTTGAAAGCCGTGAAAGTGATGAGGACCAGAAAGCTTTGTTTACTTTTTTGAGGAAGCTGTACAAGAGTGAACAAAGCAAGCTTACAAAGGTTGCCTTTGGGCTGACCTACAAAGCACTTTATCCAAGCCACCTAGAGCGTCAAAACGTGAAATTGGTGCTAAAAGTTTTAACAGCTTTGTATCGTCAGCTTTGTCACTTCAAGTGCAGAAATTGCAAATGGCTGCACTGCAGGAGAAAGCCACCTTCATTGACTTGACTGTCAGGTGGTGGAGCATTGTGAATGTTAAGACACCAGAAAAGGGGCACAGACTGCGTGATGCTTGGCAGCAGCCTATGAAAGAGATGTCTTGTTTGCAAGTGCGGTACCTTGACAAGCTGGCTTGACAGGTGGAGCCAGAGAGGAACCCAAGGTGGTGGCTTGACAAAGGAAACCCACTTTGCCCTCCGACTAAGCACATATTCATTGATTCAGTTGTCACGGTATTGCATTGATGAGCTGGGCTTTCAATATGTCCTTTTGAAAAAAGTTTCAAACAGATTGCCTAGAGGCCAGGTTCAGGAAGTACCGCCAAATGTGTGGATCTCATTACATGGTGTCGGTCACTGAAGTATTCAAGGTGGACACAAAAATTCGCTTGCAGAACAAATTTATGCTGGAGGATATGCCGTTGTCATTGCAACCAAAAGAACAGAAGCTTGATGCCGAGATGCTAATAGCAAAGTATGGCATCAAGCTCACCCAAAGTGAACTGAGGGCATCACAAATTGATGTTCCTGCATTGTCATACATTGCCGACTATTGTGCACATGCTGCAATTAAATGTCAGCCATGTGAGGATTGTCAGTCACAGCTCATAATCACTGACCGAGAACTGCAGCAAAGTGAGCACGTAGTCATTGACAGCATTGGCAGAGGAGGCTTAAAGTTTCCGCAGCCTTTCGTTGTAGATGTTGTTCTTGGGACAAAAACAGTCTTGAGCACCTTGTAAGTAAGGATTATGAGCAGCGGTTTCATGCAGAAACCAACCAGAGGATGGTCCTCTTGAGCATCATGCGTTTCTACTAAGTGGCAGGGAGGAGTTGGACATTTGTGCAAGCGGCCACCATTCAGATACAGTACTAAAGAACATTTTAAAACCGGCTGTCAACACGCTACTGAAAAACTATGTTGCTCGCACGAATGACACTATATCATAAAAGAAAAAGGCTGCACAATTTGATTATGGCTGTGAATATTACTGTACCAAATGCTGAAAGTTTCTTTGTTGCGATACATTATTGATACATTGTTATAAATGATCAAGTGGCTTGGGTTTCTTTTTTTTTTTTTAAAGCTGGTTTGTTTAGGTTTTTTTTGTTGCACAATGTGGTTATGTCTGTCATAATGGCCGTATTAAGAGGTAAAAGTTTGAGTCTTCCTTGTGATACACTGTACTTGTATTGTAAAAAATATTTTGCAATTTAGCCGGGCCTTGTGTACCTTTCTTTTTAATGCCATCGGAAGCAGTCACGACCGCCATAATAGAGCGCAGCAGCAGTATTCCATCTCCATGTAACTTGGCATTCATTTGTAAATTTCATATGCTATGCATCTATCGCGGCAATGCAGAAATAGGCATTTTACTTGGTTTTACGCCTCTAGTAAGCGCCGCGCGGGAAGCTTCTGCGTCTCGGCAGCTCTCGTCGACGGGCCAAGTGCATGACGTCACGGAGGCAGTGAGGAGGCTTAAAATTATCTAGGTGGTGTTGGTTTCTGGCCCGTTCTTTGCCATCTGACAAATTGTGGCGAAAGTACCCCCTTCGTTGTCCGCCTTTTTTGTGGCAAAGGTAAGCCTCCAGACCTATCAAGCTTTGTTGCGCCTTTTTTTAAGACAAATGGAGGCGCTCACAGCAAATGGCCTCTTTTACAAAGGGTCATGCATCAGTGTTCGCTTGACGGCAGTAACATGCGATACCCCCGCCAGTTTTTGTCCAAAAAACTTGTGAGACGTGTACCCAAAGGGGACTGCACCTCGAGGGAAGAATGACCTTCTCAGAGCTTGATGCCCCTAAACAAACAGAAAGAACATTCAGAGACAGAGAAGATCCACTACATCATGTTGGCCATTCTCCATTCAAAGATCTTGAACTCGACATGATCGCGCTCTTTCCGCTGGACTACATGCATCTTGTCTGCCTTAGCGTGATGCGCCGTCTTTTACAGGCATGGCTGTGTGGCAGAGGATGTCTCAGCACTGCTCAAAAACAAAAGCTGACTGAAAGACTTGAGTTGTGTCGAAAATCCTTTCCACCATACTTCCAAAGAAAGTCGAGAGGTGTTGATGTAGTGGAGCGATGGAAGTCGACAAAATTTCTATCGTTTCTGCTTTGTGTTGGCCCTATTGTACTGAAGGGACTTCTTCCAGACACCAAATACAAGCACTTTTTAGTGCTGCACGTGGCAGTAAGGATCCTTGCCTCACCTGCATTTTATTTAGGGTACCATACTTTTGCCAAGGACCTTTTTTCTTTGTTCAAGAGTATGGAACACCAGCTCTGTACGGAGAAAGACAGCTCACATACAACGTGCACTCACTAAGTTGTCTGGCTGACGGCTGCCTTTCAGTGCATTCGCGTTTCAGTTTCCTGGGGAAACTAAAGCCACTGCTTCGAACGAAGAGTGCACCCCTCTTTTAAGTAAACCGCAGGCTCTCGAAGCACACTGGAGGAACCTGCTTTCCCACACCAAAACGTGTCCTGCATGTAGTGAGAAAGGGCAACTGCTACCTCATCAACAGAAAACCGGTAGAGATCATGGAAGAAATTTTGGACCAATCAAAAGAACTGATATTTATCCCGCACGACACGCACGACCAGCAAGCCGATTGCACGAAGACGTCGCCGAGCCGTCGTCCTTTCTTGTGGCTGAAGACATTGCTCGCTCAAACGTCAAGCACGAAGTGCGTACTTCGAGTTGAATATGCACGCGTACGGTTTCTTTACGAGGTGCGAATGTGGCATATGCGTGGTGCTGCCCGACTTCAAGCCGGGAGTGCATGTATTGAAGGGAAATCGGCAGCAAACTTCCGACATACAGTCTACCCGCTGCATTACTACGCATGATTGAGCTCCTTCAGTACATCAGTGGAAAGACGTCCGCCTCACTTGCAGAGGGCACGAGTTCGATCCCTGGTGTGGGTGTACCTTTTTTTTTTTTGTCAAGCATCTTGCTATGTTTACATTTCTTTTTTTACAAATATCACTGAAAAAAAATAAATGTTGTAAACGATACGTCGCTGAACTAAATGGTATGGGATTCCACTTTTGACACCTGTGAACTCAATGTAGTCACTTTCCACAAAATGCAAGGAGCATATGAATCGGGTAGCGTCCGCTTTCTGAGCTTCGCGTAACTGTTCTACAGGAATTGCAGCCAGCCATTGATCCCGACCCGTTGATCTTTTGGAAACTTGTGCACTCTGCCGCACAATGCCGCTTTCAGATGCAGGACATGTGAGGCAACTCTTCACGCAGCGTCTTGGGAGTACCGTATTTATTCGAATATAAGGCGAGGTTTTTTTCCGAAATCCTTAGTCTCAAAGTCGTACCCCGCCTTATATTCGAAGCTCAGTACAGCAATACGGCAATTTTGGTGTAACAGTTTCGGTTTCCGCCTTTCAACCATTTCCAAGCTTCCAAAAGAGCCCGACAATACTGTTACAAATCTAACGCAGAGATTTAAGAATAAAACATACAAAATGTTACACAAACGCAAGTTACAGATAGTAACTACCGAGTTTAGGCAGCTGCGATGCAGGAGACGCGATGGCTGCAGACGCCTTCAACCATATCAACGAGCTGAGCCAGCAGTAGCCGCTTCCAAGCCAGTAGTAGCCGCAAAGTTTGTAAACAAGTTGGGACGCCATTTTGCATTTTTTTGTTGGAGTGGCCGAGTCTCTGCGGCAGGATTTTTTCAGTGCTCGCTTATTTACGCTACCAGCGCAATGGCGAGTCACCGTTGCCACTATGATGCAGCCTTCAAGAGGAAGGTTGTATCAGAGGCGGAGGTTTCTGGAAACTGCGCGGCGGGTCGGAAGTTTGGTGTTCCGGAGAACAACGTGCGTCGTTGGCGCAAACAGAAGACTGCGCTGTTCGCCTGCGCAGCGACGAGAAAGGCTTTCCGTGGCCCGCGAAAGGGAGCGTTCCCCGAAGTGGAAGAAGTGCTGACGCAGTTCATCAAAGAGAGGAGAGGCCGCGGTTTGGCCGTTACTTCCGACATCGTGCAGATGAAGGCGCGCGAAATCGCGAGAGAGCGTGGCATCCCCGCTCTCAAGTTCAAAGCTAGCCGGGGCTGGGTGCAGAAATATATGAAGAGGGCCGGATTTTCCTTGCGAAGGCGGACCTCCGTGATGCAGAAGTTGCCCGAGGACTACGAAGAGAAACTAATCTCTTTTCAGAGATATGTTATCGGCCTGCGACGCGACCACGACTTTCTACTCGGGCAGATGGGCAACGCCGACGAAACCCCGATTTTTTTTGACATGCCGTCGCCCCAGACCATTCACCAAAAAGGTGATCGCCAAGTGAGCCTGCGCACTACAGGCAACGAGAAGGCTAGGATCACCGTTATGTTAGCCTGCACCGCCGATGGGCGGAAGTTGCCCCCCTTCATCATCCTGAAGAGAAAGACCTTTCCGAAGAACGAGGTCTTCCCGCAGAACGTCCACATTCGTTGCCAGGAGAAGGGGTGGATGACGGAAGAGCTTTTTCTGAACTGGATTAAGTCGGTGTGGTGCCGAAGACCAGGGGCACTGCTCGCCCGGAGGTCAATGCTGGTCCTCGACGCGTTCCGCGGACATCTCACGGAGGGTGTGAAGAAGAAGCTGGTGGACGAACGCACGGAGCTGGTCGTCATCCCGGGGGGCATGACAAGCCAACTACAGCCGCTTGACGTTTGTCTTAACAAGCCCTTTAAGGCACACGTCAGACGGCTGTACAATGAATGGATGGCGTCTGACACTGTGGCCCTCACGCCGTCGGGACGTCTAAAGCGGGCGTCCCCGTCTATGCTCGCCCAGTGGGTGGTCGACGCATGGGCAGCGATCCCCGAAGCTATGGTTGCAGCATCGTTCCGCAAGTGCTGCATTTCCAATGCCCTTGACGGCACCGAAGACGCTGACCTCTTTGAGTGCGAAAGTGATAAGGATGATTCGGATGCTACCACTTCTGAAGACAACAGCTTCTAAGTTTGTCTTTCGTCTCGCTCCGAATAGGTAAATATCTTTGTGTGCAGATAGTTCAAATACTTGTGTCTGCTTCGCTGAAAGGTAAGGAATTTAATTGCCTTCTTTCGTTTCTTTCGCCTTATATTAGTGTGCAAACTTTTTTCTTTTTCTTTGGTCCTTCAACTGCCCCCTCGCCTTATAATCGTGACCGCCTTATATTCGAATAAATACGGTATTCCTTCGCATGCCTCGGAGACAGAGCCTCCGAGGCTCGCCTTCGCATGCCTCAGAGGCTCTGCAGATGCAGCCGCTCGTGCCACTCCGCAACCATCCGGTTGCCGGATGTGGTAAGCAGACTATGTTGCAAAGACGAGTGTAGTTGCTTTGCCTGGTGCTCTTGTAATGATTGTTACGCTTTGTTCACTCATCAGCAGAACCCAGGGCACGTGGCTGGCCCAGCAAGCTTGCTGACCCCAAGACCCAAGGATCGGATCGGCCCAGTGCAAGAAAATGTGGCAGCAACGATAAAAGTTACAGTTGTTCCACTGGCTATGGTAAGTTCTTGTCCACCTCTTGTCTATGTGATAGTTGTCGTGCTGTACAGTGTTACGGAAGTGACTAGTATCTTTATAGTTTGCTAGGAAGATAATTTATACATCATAGCCCAACTACACCATTCTCCATGTGTGTCACATGGAGACAGACAGACACGCTGACAATAAGGAGGGCGGCCAGCCACGTTAACAAGCGAGGCTGTTAAGCAACGTGCAGTATCGGCAGACCGTCTTGGCCTAAATTATCTAGCCAGTTCAGATAGTGTCTAATCCCTGTTTGATAAAGAAGGGCGTTAGAGGCAGGCACACCTCTTTTAGTTTCACAGTAGAAAAATATTGCATTTGGTCCTTGGCAAAATTCTGTGCTGCACAAAGTCTGTGCTGCACAAAGAGCTGAGAGACCTTTCTCCCACTACACATGCTGTCTGATTGGTTTCTGGCCTGTAAACAAATTTTGGTGCTGATATTTTGGTGCCTCTGAAACACTGCTTTGTTTCGCATGACTTTTAGAGACGGGCATGAGGGGACAAAATGAAAACTGCTTCATGCATGACAGAAAAAAATAAAAGTTGTGTAAGCTAGCTTCCTAACTTTGTATTGTTGTGAATCCTGACAGAGGTTTTGCAGTCTGGACATGCCAAACTAAAATCTTCAGAAGCACAGCCCTGTCCACGAGTAAGTGTTGCCCTTTTTAAGCAACATAATCTTAGAAATGCAGATAACCTCCTGACATTGCACTTTTCAGGTGGCAACAAGAGACCAAAGCACGCAGTGGGAAGTCTTGGAATTACAAGATCATGACTATTCCGCCAAAGGGTTTTTAAAACCTTCCGTTGTACTGGCTATGTTGCATTCAAGCATCTTGTTTTATACAGGTGTTTCTAAAGATGTGTTTCAAAGCCTTGCAGAAGCAGTTGCCACCATGACAACAACTCGTTCACAGTTGCCTTTACAGGATCAGCTGTTATTGACACTGATGAGATTGCGCTTGGGGCTACAGTACGGGGACTTGGCTATTCGGTTTGGCATTTCTGTAACTGCAATTTCTACCATTTTTCACAAGATGCTTAAGATATTGAAGAAGATAATGGAGTACATTGTTTTCTGGCTGCCACGTGAAAGCATAAAAAACAGTATGCCGACATCTTTCGTTGAAAGTGGTTACAGCGACACAACATGCATTTTCGATTGCACCGAAATCATCCTTCAAAGGCCAAGAAAGCTCATGGCTCGGGCACAAACTTTCAGTGCTTACAAAGCAAATAACACTGTGAAGTTTCTGGTAGCGATTGCCCCGAATGGGTTCATCATGTTTGTCTCCCATGCGTATGGTGGAAGAGCCTCCGACAAGTATATTGTCTGACACTGTGGGGTGGAAGACCATCTTCAGCGTGGAGATGCAATCATGGCAGACCCTGGATGCCCATTTGGAGCTTCAGGGGATCAAGCTTAACATGCCGGCCTTCACGAGAGGTAAGATCATTTGGTGGAATAAGCTAGAAGAGGGAAAGCTTTGGCATACAATACTTCTGTTAGCCATCCTGGCCATATTTATTTCTTGGTTCTTTGCTTCGCAAGCTTTCTCATCTAAATTTTTCCAACTGTTTTCTTATATTTCCTTTCCTTTTTCTGGCGTATGTCTTGTGGTTAATGGTAGTGTGGCACATTGTGTTGACTACATTTGATAAAGAGAGAATCTCAACAGTTGCACCAGTACCGTAGCCAGGATTTTTTTTCGGGGGGAGCCCGCCCTTGTAAAGCGGGCCTGGGTGAGGGAAGGGGAAGAGGTGCCAGCAAAACTGAAATTTCGGGGGGGGAAGGGGGGGGGGGGGGCCTCCTTTGGCTACGGCCCTGAGTTGCACACTTTTGTTTCGAGATGACCCACATATTAAAAGTGAGTCTGCAGTCTACCTTACAATTTTGAACATGCTAATCCTTGCTGAAGGTTTTGTGAGCTAATGAAAAAATAGGTATGTAACTGAAGGTGAGCAAACGTAAATGTGGCGTGATACCACATTTTAAGTTTGCTCACCTTCAGTTACATGCCTATTTTGGTTCATACCTCTTTTTTCCTCAGAAGGACACTCAAGTCCCCAATAAACATTTACTTAATATAAGCTACAAACTTATCTAGGAAATGCTGACCATGCCTTAACCAGTACTAGTGCTTGTGTGCTCACAAATGGCTCAGACAGACTTGGTAATAATTGTTTGGCAATGTGGCATGGCAGCGAGAGAAACTGATTTCCCATGACTTACAAGCGTGCCGTTGTCCGACTTACGGTATGATTGGTTGAAGCTAATTATGCTCTCTCGTTTTCTTCCTTATTGTGCATTGTTTATTAAATGTTGTGTCCTTGCATTGAGTAATGAAGGAAAATGTATACTTTAGGTTACATGTGTGCAAACTTTTGGGTTTAGGGCATTCAATACCTCTTGATTTTTATATTTTTAGGGAAACCCCAGCTATCCGAATGTGAAGTGACGGAAACACGACGAATAGCATCATTGCGCATTCATGTTGAGAGGGCAATTAACCACATAAAGACATACCGGATTTTCAAGTCTGCATTATGCATAACGTCGAGACGAACCATAAGCGATATGGTTGTTGTCTGTGCTGGGTTGTGCAACCTCAAAGCACCACTAATTGCAAAGCAAGGAACCGGAATAAGTGCCAGTGTTGTGTAAAAAAATTGTTTATTACGCAAGCATCAAAGGCCATGCAGTGAACATAATTACACATGCTGTGCGTGGGCACCTTATCTGTAATAAAGATTCGAGACAAACCCCAACTAAAAAGCATTTGGGAATGCATGTGCAAAGTTTTACTTGTTTCGGATTTTTGCTTCCAGTGCACAACTGCTGCCAATGCCAGTATGCACATCATGTGCAACTATGCTCCCTGCATGCTCTGTGATGTTTCGGGAATTTCGCAAGAGATCTATTGTCTTTGCTGTAGGCTTTGTACATGTACAGACCCTGCCAGTTTTTACCAGAACACTCACAGCATTTCTTAATTTCAGGAAATAAATGATCATGGGAAATCTAGGGCACATTTACCCAAACTGAAGCTGTGCATGAACTTGATTTAAAGGGAGACAAATATCTTGGTGCTAGCATAACACTAAGCTCGGGTACAAAGAAAAAAGGAATTGCAAGAAGGCTCAATCAGTGTTCCGGTTAAAGCTGCCAAGCTTTGTACATCGCTGGTTTTTCTAGTTTTACTTTCACAATTTAAATATTACTGTCAAAATTACTCTTGTAAGAGTAGGGGGCACCAACTTGGGGGTAAAATTTTTTTCCCCTCAATTTGCTGCTTGAGTGAAACTTGAAAAAGCATGGATGTTGTTTGCACTCACAGTGGTGTGCTCTGTGCAGGTTTAATGTTGCTGCGAGAAAACAAACAATTTTGTTTGGGTTATGCACTTCTTGACTGTGGTATCCATGTGCAATACAGAATATCAATTTTCTGCTCTTCATGTTTATGCAATGGACGTAGTATCTCTGCCTCTGGTGTTCACTCCTGTCACGTGAAATTTGTTTATTTCTTCTGGTTAACTGAATTTTCAGTAGAATTAGCCGGTGCAGCCCCTTTTGATATTTCCTTTTCCATGGTGGTATTTCCTATTGCTAAAGATGTGGTTCAGTTAGTAAACTCGGCATTGCAAAAATGTTTATCAATGCTCATGCCAAGTGTTGCAACATCTTGTTCTTTTCCTTGAATCATAATGTGTGTTTATAGCTATCAAAGAAGATGGGAATTAATAAACTTCAGAAACCTTGTCACTGAAGAAAGTTTAAAACATACAGCCGTTCTAGTCATGTCCCCAAAATAGCTTTAGGGCCAGTGGCCCCTTCCTAAGATTTTACAGTGCATGCAAGTGTTGTCAAGGGCGAAAAAATGGGGCCACCAACCTCGAAACTTCCCTACTTGGAGTGCTCCGCATTTCAAATGTTTCCTGGGGTAAATAAAGTGATTTTAAAATGACTGCAGATTTCACGCTTCATTTGTTTGGAACATTGAACACCGAATACTAGGGGTGCACCAACATAGGAACATATGAAATTGAGCAAATTAATACAAATCGAATAGCAAGCTTTGGTATTATTATTAATAATCCTGAGAAACTGCCCACTCAAAAAGTGAGACAATTGTGACAAACGGAGAAGGGTACTTCTTAAAGGGGCACAGAGTTTCCGAATATGTAACTATTTGACTTTTCAAAACGAGTTACAATAAAATTGTTCTGAATCTGCACTTATTGCATAACTTTCATTGCTTCAGACATTGTGTTATGCGAGAAAAAAGTCTGCATGTTTGTCTGTTGCCCTGAGATGAATAGGTGGTTTTGTAGTATAGAATCTAACTTTTATTAACTTTTTGAACAATATAACATGAAAAACAATCTTCTTTAAGCACTGAAGTGGTTTTTGAAACCACTTCAGTGCTTCTTTAAGTTATCGACAAGTCCTTAGCATATTTTACCAATATTACAAAACCAAGTGTGGGGACTCTTGGGATGGGTGGATGCTCCATACCTAACTTACTAAGCACACAATAAATTTGAATCACAAAATGCTTCTTTTGTTACACAATTTTAATAATGAAATGCTCTTTTGTCTCCACCACCACTAAATATGCACTTTAGCTGCCACACCATGCCTTATCTTAAGCACAAATTCTTTTTGCTTCAAATAGAAATACAACTTTAAAGCACACTTGCCATGTAGCCAGGTATGGCAATGCAGTCATGGCCAAGCTTGTGAGCCTGTAATGCAAGAGGAGTTTGTTAAAGAGACTCGGCGAGTCGTCTCCCTTTGTGAGACTGGTTAGTGCAGAAGAAACACGGCTTTCTGCTACACCCGATGGCATCGTTAATGATGGCATGGAGACACATAAAGAAAAAAAAAAGAAAGTCGACTTTAAACATTACATAAGAGCGAGTTGCCTATACTCCAAGCAGATGCTGAGTTTGCCACTTCTGTACATCTCCTCAAGACGTGGCAGCATTGAAGAAAAATAAAAACGACTCAGGCGTGGCATGTTTTCAGCAATGTAGGATTCGTCAAATGGGATCTTCAGCAGCACTGGTCGGGCCAAGCCAGGACACCTGTCTACGAGAAGCGGGGGTCGAAGTGGTGCATTGCCTCACCCGGGGGGCCCAGAAGGGTCCAAACCTACACCCAGACTGTTCTCATCTTCGCCAGAGTGGCAGACCCCTCACTCATGTGCTTAAATGCACAAGTGAGTACGAACAGCCACCTACAAAAACAGCAGCAGCTCGACCAGCTGTGTCAACGACTAGCATCACAGTGCGGGAGTGACCAGGGACCATCCAATGGGATCTTAGTGAAAATGGGCCAATACTTTCAGAGAATCGTTGTGCCAGCCACGCTAAAGGACGCTGTTATGAACCTCTGTCGTGACTCAACTGGACTCATGGACATCGAGCGAACAACGGAGCAAATCAAGAAAACTTCTGGTGGCCTCGGAGACGAATCCGATGCCCTCACGGGCAATAAAGTTATGCAGCAGTCATCAAAGGTGTGATTTGAAGACAAATCAATTTTAAACCGGGACGTGTTAGCTAGCTCCACTCCTTTTGTCCAGTTTCAGCCTACGCGGTGATCTCGCACAGGACGTGTAACGTATATCCACAACGCATGCTTGTCAAACCTGCGAGTATCAAGCTCGACTTCAACCCCCTTCATGGTCCGTCGAAAAATGCAGGTTAGCAATTCGCAGGACTAAACTGAACTTTGCCCAGAGCACCTGCCTCAGGAACAAGAGATTGTCTCATCATCAGAATGATTCGATGTACGCCCCGTAATGGATGCAAAATGCCTTATGTAATCAAACTTAATCTATGCTAAATAAACATGAATTCATTTTCTTCGCTAATCAATGTCGCATTACTAATTAACGAAACGTCGGCACCTGGCCACTGCTGACACTCGTATAGTAGCCTAACTTTCCAAACCCTTGATGGTTCCAGTGAGGCTTCTTACAAGCTCAAGCCTGAGATTATAATTCATTTTCCCTTAGCGGCGCAAAGAGAAGTGAGGGGTGACATCACGAACAGTGGCCTGCTTGGAATCCTAGCTTGCCCTGACCCATGACTGCCATGGCCCCTCAGCGATGCAGACCACTGACAGGATTTGGCCAACAGATTTTAGTAGACGACATTGGAACAAATGGCGTTGGCTCTTGCCATGGCTTTGGATGCAGTACTCATGCGCGCACCCATTCAGTGATGCTTTATTGTCACGGTGACTGTGACCATAGCAGTCCAGCTTTATTGTGTGGAAGGACACAATGGTGAAGCTAGATCAGGTGCATGCTCAGGTTCTATTGCAATGCATTTGGGCAGAATATGCACAAAGAATTCAAAGTGAGGTCTTAATGCTAAGGGCTGAATTTCTCCAGCACCTTACACTAAAAGTATATTTTTTCGTCCCTTAACATGGAGCTAACCTACCAATGTGCCCTTCTAAATTTTGAGATGAAAGATTGCCTAATCTAATTACATTTCTTTTGACTTACACCAGTCCACTTTATCATTCAGGACATTGTCAAATAAACCTTGTTGGTTTGATCTTTTCTACTCTGTTGGCTGCCCCTGTGCCATTTATGACACTCCTGCATCGTGAAGCCACTGCACTGGATGGCAAGAGCTTTGGGGAAGTCCTAATATGGCTCTGCTAGGTCTATGGAACAGATTTTGCAGTCAGTCAAGTTGAGGCAGCCACAAGGAGCCAAGCAACTTCACCTGTCTGGCATTCATACAGGAAGGAGTTGGTGAGAGCCAGCATAGGTCACACATGCTTCACTAAAGCAAGGACAATACTGCGAGTGAAGAATGATGTGAACGTGGCAACGCCGCTCAGCTTGATCCTGCGGTCAAACGCAGTTTCCACACCAGCGATGAGGGCAGGTGTGGAAAAGGAAAGGCGTGCGAGTTATACATCAAGAAGTTGAGGGCTGCAGGACATGAGGCCTTAATCGAGGAGGTTGGCCTGCTCCTCCTGAAAAAGTTCCCACTTGTAGGATGTTCGCCAGACGGAATTCTCATTTAGTTGCCACTGCTGCAAGGGCAGGAAGGTACTGCTGGAGGTCAAGTGCCCTTGCAAACTGGAAAATGCCTTAACCAACTTTAGTAAGAGACAGGAGAAAATTGTATATGTCACACAGGTGAATCTACAGATGGCAGTGTCCAGAGCTCACAGTTCTTTGTCTATGTTGACGAGACTATGTTTTGTTTGCATTGCCTTGTCTTTGATGCCATGATGTTTGAGGAATTTAAGGCAACAATTCACAAGGATCTACGAGAGACATATTTTCAATGAGCTACTCCAATGTATTAAGGTGCGACATGTGTTTAAGGATAGGCGGCATGCACGTCCCTAGGTAGGGTGGTGGGCAAAGCTAACGAAGTCGCAGGAGCACGCGGCCTCAAGACTACTCCCATCCGTCATGCCGGCAGCGAAACAGACCACCTCCATTGGGCAGTAGCTGGTTACAAGATTAGCAGCTATCATCGCATCACTGGCCGTCCTTGCTAGTTTTGATAGCACTGTTCTTCTGTGCACTGGTGCTTATTTGCCTCGGGCGACATACACGGATGCCCCGGAGCCCTCCCAGTTCAGGCCCAT
This sequence comes from Ixodes scapularis, assembly GCF_016920785.2. Taxonomy (NCBI): domain Eukaryota; kingdom Metazoa; phylum Arthropoda; class Arachnida; order Ixodida; family Ixodidae; genus Ixodes; species Ixodes scapularis. The sequence continues at coordinate 139,480,769 of NW_024609857.1, forward strand.
CTTGGATGGTTCTTGGATCCTGGCCAAGCGAGCGGTGGCGGCGCTGCCGCAAAACGTTTGACAACGGGCCTTCCAGCCTGTGAATGGCTGCGCCGAAAACATTTGGCTCCTGTCGGTCGATGCTTGCCACGTCACATGGCAAGCACCGACCTGACCAAGGCCTTTCACCAGGTGTCCGTGGAGGCCATCCTGACGGGAGCAAGGCGGGCTGGGTTCTCCAGCAAGTTCGTGAGGCATATTAAGGACCTGTACACCAACTCCAGGATCATCCTCCAGTTCCAGGGGGAGACACTTGGTGTGCAGCCTACGACGGATGTTAGGCAGGGAGATACCCTCTCGCCTGTCCTGTTCAACTTCGTGCTGGACGAATACTTCACGAACGTCGACCCAAACATTGGGTTCGTCGCTGGAGACCTACGCCTCGATGCCACGGCCTTCGCGGACGACCTGGTCGTCTTTGCGTCGACACCGCAAGTGCTGCAGTTACGCCTCAACCAAGTCCAGGACTTCTTCATGCCCCGTGGCCTGCGGGTGAACATCAAGAAGAGCTTCACGCTCTCCATGCAGCCATCGGGGCGTGAGAAGAAGCTCAAGATCTCCACGGACAACATCTTCACTGTGGCGGGTAGCCCCCTCCCGACATCAGAAGTCACCACACTGTGGCGCTATCTGGGGGTCACCTTCTCGCCACAAGGGACCAAAAACATCGGCTCCGCACCCAGCTGCAGGAGCTGCTAATGCGAGTGAGCAAGGCCCCACTTCAGCCCCAGCAGAGGCTGGTGATACTGCGATTCCACCTCCTACCGCGCCTCTACCATCGGCTGGTACTGGGGCCCTGGACTAATGACCTACTGAGAAAGATGGATGCCTCCATCAGGGGCTCTGTGCGGCGCTGGTTAAACCTGCCTCACGACACACCCCTAGGCCTCTTCCATGCCCCAGCGGCTGAGGGGGGTTCTCAAGATCACGTCGCTGTGAGCCTCCATACCATCCATGCTGCTCCAGCACCTGGGGAACCTGTCCCCCAGCCGCCACCCAAGCTGCGAGGCAGCAATCCAGACTCCGCTGCTCACAGGCCTGCAGAGGAGAGCCACTGCTGCCACCAATTATCAAGGCAGATATCTTACAACCAAGATGGAGGTCCATCGGATGTGGGCCATGCTGCTCCACCGGAGCTGTGACGGGAAGGCACTAAGGGAGTCAAGGAAGGTCCCGGCAGCTCACCGGTGCTTGACAAATGGCACCCACTTTCTACCCGGCCGGGAATTCATCTATCTCGTGAATTATAAGATCAATGCCCACCCCACCCTGAAGCGTACAGGCTGAGGCCGAGACCGGGACATCAACTGCCACGCTGGGTGCCAGGCACCGGAATCTCTCGGCCACGTGCTCCAGGCCTGTTATCGTGGCCACCGTGGGCGGATCGAACGACACGACAACGTTGCAGGCTATGCCTGCGGTCGGTTGGCACAGCTGCAGTGGCAGGTCCAGTGGGAGCCGCACTACGCCGTCTCTGGGACCGTGATGAAGCCGGACCTCGTCGCATACAAAGATGCAGACTGCGTGGTCTTGGACGCCCAGATCGTGGGGACCACCCTGGGACTGGGGTTCCACCATGCCCAGAAGAAGGCCAAGTACAGCGTCCCAGACCTCCTTGACCAGATCCGGGGAGACCGAGTGGGGAGCGTGGCCATGTCAACCATCACACTCAACTTCCAAAGGTGTGGGCGGCTGAGAGTGCCCATGACCTCAAGGAACTTGGCTTCACCGACAACGACCTCAAGATCATGTCTGTCCGCTGCCTCCAAGGCGGCATGGCGTGCTTTCGTCGGCACCGCAACATGACCACTGTGGTGCAAGCCACGGGCGAAGACGTCGAAACCCGTTGCACTAGTTCAGGCCCGCCACCAGCCTAGGTTGGTGGCAAACTCTGGTGCCTCTGCCTTATCAGAGAGCAAGACCAGCAGTGCAGCACCCCAGAGCTGCATCTACTCTTGGGTCTACCAAGGACTTAGGCTGTATCACTCGGGTGTTGTTGTGTTGAATAAATGGTTAAATAGCTAAATGGCCAAATTGGCTATTTGGCCCATTTGACCAAATGGCCAATTGGCCAAATGGCCAGCGGCTCCGTGAAAGCTTCCTGCAGGCGGGTCTAACGGACAAGGCACTGATCGATTCCATGTGCTTGCGGCCAGCAGGAATGCTTGAGACTAACACCATCCTCCATCATTTTAAGGCGACCCCAAAAAAGGCTCAGGAGGAGGGATGTGGACAGCGAGCCCCACCTCCACCCCGAAACAGGGCCCAACGTCGCCGTCAGCTATACGAGGAGCACCAAAGACTTCATCGGCTGGGGCCCAAGGTGCTCGTGGACAAGATATGCATGCAAGGCGCTGATCCTACCACAACGCTAAAGGAGCTCCACAGGGTTTATGACCCGCTGATGTCCACTCCCTCACACCAGGTGGACAGCATCACATCCAAGAGCTAAGTGTCGCACGACAAAGATTTGCGGAATCCAGCTTTGTGAATTGGAACAACCTTCCCTACTTTCCGGTCCTCAGGTAAGACGCCATAATGAAGTGATTGTTGAAGCAAAGATGACAAGATGATCGAGAAGTACACTTTGGTATTTCTTAGAAATTTTGCGTTTATCTCGTCGACACCTGATGCCGACGACAGCTTGAGGTTTTCAATAATTTTAACAATACCGGGTGGATCAAACAGAATTGGTAACATGGGCAAAAAATCAGAAGATGGTAGTATGGGATGGTCGGCATTTAAGAGATCACTAAAGACACTGATGAAACATTCGTTGAAAGTCATAGCGCAATCTTCACCGGAAATGACCTCTCCGCCTGAATTTTTAAGTTGTATTAAATGTTTGTCGGCAGGGTTGACTAAGTTCCAAAACTGCCTTGGATTGTTAGTGAGCATTGAAGGTAATTTTATGCTGAAGTTATTTTTAGTTTCATCGACGGCCAATTTGTATACTTCAGCTGTTGAATGGCCGAGGTTGGTCTCTCCCTCAACCCAGCCAAGACGATCCTCTTCGGGTGGAGGGCGTCCGCGGACGCAGTCATCTACAACATCCCTCCAGTCATGGTCGCGGGCACCCCAGTTCCCTCTGTGCCGCCCAACACGCCCATCAGATACCTGGGCATTGACTTTTACGTAAACAAGCGTCCCATCATGCACTCACCTACCACCGATGACGACTTTGACATCATCCAGTCCGCCTCCCTGAAGCCATTCCAGAAACTTCGGTGCATCAACACTCTGATCACACCGAAGTTTCTGTACACCGCATCATCAATTCTTGGGTCGGCGGGGGAGTCTGCAGGGATTGACAAAAGACTAAGGACTCGCATAAAGTCCATCCTACACCTCCCCCAATCATTTCCCAACACTCATGTGTGTTTGCCATGAAGAACGGCGGACTGGGAGTGATGAACATCGAGCGAGTAGGTTCAGAGGTGCAACTCAAGGCGCTCGCCAGGCTCATGCACCTGGGCAACCTCGCAGTCGACAGCCTTTTTAACTCTAACATCGGCGCCTTCTTTTGCCAACCTTCATCACAGCTCCAGGTGCCGGCTGACCTCACTGATGCGGAAAAGCTCTCAGCAGTGCTGCGTCACTCCCGCACCATCTGGTGGAGTGAACACTGCGCTGTCTACGCCAAAAGGAACCTCTTCTCCCATCACGGTCAGCCACTAAGCAACACCTGGCTGCAACCTGACACCCATTATCTCAAGAATGGCGACCGCATTAAGGCCCTACGACTCAGGACAAACATCCTTCCCACCAACGCCTTGCTGCAGCGTCACAACACCGACGCTTCAGCAAGGCTGTGCCACAGGTGCCGTTGCGCCCTTGAAACTCTATTTCACATCCTCCAGGAGTGTCCATCAATCAAACTTTCTCGGGTAGAGCAGCACAACTTCTTGTGGAAGCAGGTGTGCCGCCTCACCAGGAAGTATCACCCTGGAGCCATCATCGAGACGGAGTGGGTGTATCACACACAAAAGGGCGACTTGGCAGAAATCTCATTTCTTTATTACTGCTCTTTTTTTTCTTCTTTTTATTAAGGTTTCTTGCCGCTGGGGAGACGTTGAGAAGCGTATCCTACAACTTCTTTACAGCAAGGTCAACATGCTGCGAGATAATAGCCGAGGTATGCAGCGCCCTCTGGGAGGTGCTTGGGCCTGTCTATGTGGCATGCCCAAAACAGCCCGAACAGTGGAAAAAGGTAACTTTTTTATATCACCACTGCTCACCTCCTCTCTTCTTTGTGCGCGGGTAATATAAATAGCGATCATGCAAAGCTCTAGAAAAATGTTCACCTGGTGTAACTTTGCCCAATTGCAGTGTAATTTTCGTTGTTCTGTGGTGGGAACAATGCTGGTGTGACACAAATCAGTGGCCGTGTGTGTTAGTGCACCGCAGCTCAGAGCACGTGGAGCGAAACCTTGTGTTGTATAATACAGGAATCCTGTAATCAATCACCACCCCTACCCATTTCGATCAGATTGGATGAGCATCATACCGGCGTCTGGTCGTGTATGACTACTGTGTTATGCTCGTTAAAGACCCCAGCATGAGCTTCTGAAGTGGGTAAAAGCACGGGAGGCAGCTGAAATGAAGAGCTGACTTGGTGCCAACAGCTGCTTTGGTCACGCTTGGGAGGGTCCTTGGAGGGGGATTAAAGCAGCTGTTGGCACCAAGTCGGCTCTCCTTTTCGTCCGATAGCGTCTCTTGGTTTTGGTCATTGTTGGGGGCGTGTACCTCTGTAGCGTCGTGTCGACTCCAGAAGCCTCCTACCTCCATGTATGAAACAAACATGCTTCTAAGGTGCTTGAGGCGTGTCCACAGATTATCCGCTCATCGCCTCTGCAGCGAATAACGTATGTTTTGCATGATGTATGAGCAGTGCAACTGCGGCTTTATGGTTCCTACTTGTGATGGCGTAATAATGCGGAGAGCAAGTTCACCTGCCTGCTTCTTGCACAGGGGCTGCGTTGATGTCAGAACGCCGAGCTCTTATTGGCTGGTTGAAAATTGAAAAAAAAAATAGGGAGTAGACCTTGAGGCATCTACATTCAGGTCTCCTACTATCCTTTCAAAATTCAGTCGAAGCCAATTAGAGCTCGGTTTCGTTCTGACATCACCACAACTTCTGCACAAGAAGCAGACAACTTGCTCTCTGCATAGGGTTATCAAATGTGAACGACAAGCTGTACAGTTTTGAGTGCTGCAACACTCAAATATTTTCTGCCAATGAAAAATTTATGAGGTACATAGACTATTTCTCATGTCTCGTGCTGACCAATTCTTCTGTGCATCCTAGCAGGCTGAAGCTTTCAAGGAGAATAAGAAGTAATGTTGAATCTTTATTTTTTCCTTTTTCAATAGATCGCCACTGAATTCGAAGAAAGGTGGAACGTTCCAAACTGTGTGGGAGCCATAGACGGTAAGCACATCACTATCGAGTGCCCTTCACTCTCTGGCAGCCTGCATCGGAACTACAAGGGATCTCTCAGCAAGTCCTTGTTGGCAATTAGTGATGCTAAGTACCAGCAAGTTTTGATTTTTTATTACTAAATGTTAAGTTAATGTACAAGGCAAAAGATATGCATATACAGAATAAAGGCGACAAATCCCCTACTTTAAGGCAAATTATCAGGGAAAGTAGATATAAAAAAATATCAGGTTGAAAAAAGAAACACAACTGCTCAAAACCGAAACCGGACTAGGGAGGAAGAAGAAATATAGAGGAGGACAGAGTTGGCAGAAGTCACGTGCCTGTGCAACTTGTTTTCTTCAGTCACCATATTTGCGGCTTTTTAGAAGCCACAAAAAATGGGTATCATAAACCATAGAAAACAGCACATGACCATAAAAAAGAAAGTGGGTGCGACTCGAACCGGTCAGTTCTTGATTAGCGGTTTTCGGGCGGAAAGAAACCGAATTTTGAGCCGCAAATTGTGTTCTGGGTTGTTGGGCTCTTGTATGTCATGTACAAATAAAAACCTTGGCAAGCATAAATACCCCGTCAGTGTCCCTTTAAGGGGCAACTCCGCTCAATTCCAAGAATTTTGGGATATTGAGTTATTTCACATTAAACAGCCCTAATAAAGGGCACTACGTTATTTCCTTTGTGAAAAATGAGATATATATTGTACAATCTTATTTTATACATGAGCAGAAATCAAAACCGAAACTTTGGCTTCGTCAGAACGTTGGCCTCGGGCCGCCAAAGACGTGGTACGAAATGTCACATGATCCTCTACGCAATGACGGGCGGCCCCCGGTGGGGCGGGCGTACGCCAGGCGAAAGCGTTATCTGCACCACACTCCACCAATTTTTGGTGTCTACTACATAGAACGAAGGGGTCACAACTTTGGCATCAGTCTTTGCACGTGATGTGAACAAGCTCCCAGACATAATATCACAAACAGTGAGAGTGAGATGACGACGACAGTTGTGACTAGGGTGACCACTTTCCTGCCGGCGGAATCCGGGACACCCTGACGGGGGAGGGGGGGGGGGGGGAAAGGGGGAGAGTAAGAAAAGGACGGTATATTCACGACCCAAGAAATAAGTATCAAGGGAAATTCACCAACGCGCACACCCCGAAATCCTGTGCTGTCTGAAAGCGTATTATGCACCTGAAAATTGTATGCGGCAATTAAACTAAGATAAGTTTCACTCACAGTGATATACTTTTATTTATTTGTAATCGTATCTAAGTTGAAAACATAAAGATCGACGGCACCAGACAGCAATGCATCAAAAGGAAATAAAAAACAGTAACTATTTTTCGGCTTATTGTTTACTGTCGATACTTACTCTTATATTAATATGCTCCTACACAAAAATAAAACCTTGTTTTTTTTGTTTGTTTTTTACCGTTGTGAGTTGCAGGTTTTTTGCCTTCTGTGGCCGTCTTCACTAAAAACAAAGAAGAGCTTTTCACAACAACCTTTTCTCATGATACAGTACGATTTCCAACTAATTACAATATTTTATTTTTCAGCTTTTGGCGAGCAATTTTCGCTTGCAATATTTTGCCATCAAGGGGAGAGGCACAACGGCGCATGTGCGTCAGGTCTCTTGCAAGAACGAAGGTTGCTTCCCGCAGTGCTTGGCAAGAAAATGACATACCATCGAGATTCACACATTTATCAGCGACCTCCGCGGTTCCCCGTTGCCCGTTGTTCGGAAGCGCCACAATTTGCGCAGTGAATGTTACGACAATGTGAAATGCGGGACATTTTGAAGATTTGAGAATTTCTTGCGGGACGCGGGACACGAGCCCTCAATGCGGGACAGTCCCGCGAGTCGCGGGACGGGTGGTCACCCTAGTTGTGACGCAGAAAACGGAGGAGACGGCCGGACGGCTCCCAAGAAGCACACTGCGTAGGCATGTTACGATAATCACGTGAACGCCGCTGAGCACTGAGAGGACATGTTGCAGGCGTAACATGTTATGCTCGCCGAAAGTGTTAAAGGGGTAGTGCAACAATTTTAATGTTGAAAGAATGGGCACCTTGTATTTTTTATAATGTTTATGAAAGCTCAAGTAACCAAAAACGTGTCTACTTGCCCCGAAAATCTGCTATTCCGCTGCGTAAATGCAAAGAAAATACTAATTATTTGCTGCTCTGCAGTCGCGTGTCGCGCTTACGGGAACTACGATGACATTGTCTCTGGGTATATGTGAAAGTCAACCAAACCTGTCCCCCCCTGCTGCCACACTCGCTGTCAGCCGAGTGGCGAACAGTCTTTTGTGTCGATCGCTCGCCGCAAACCTTCAACGATGCTAATCCTTTACAAGTCGATAGTCGCGGAGGAAGCAGCTGGCGTCTCTAAAGCGAGTACCGATGCACATAGAGTGAAAGCCCAAGCTGCGGAGCCCAGAAAATCATGGGTTGAATCCCCAACTCTGCCCGGTTTGATCTATATTAGCATTGTACTTGCATGCGGCCAAATATCATTGCTGTGTGGTGCTGAATAAAGGGATAGTGAACCGAAATTAGGATTTCAGAAAACAATGCAGGAGCTGTAGGCGGCACGCTGCAATCCCTACAAAACTACTCGTAAGGTGATATCTTGAATGGACAGCCGTATTTTCGTAAAAAGAGATTGAGATTGAACGAGGCCGACGAGGTGAGTGATGTGAAGATATCTCGTTTCCTCCTCTCTTTGCTTTGCCCCCTCAAGGCGGCGAGGCGGAGAACACGCGAGGCCGTTCCCTCTCCTTCTCGGATAATCAAAACGTAAACATTTCTGTCAAATGCGCTTCTTTTTTTTTTTTTCTTTTTTTTTTGGGGGGGGGGGGGGGAGGGGGGAGGGGGGGAATACGGCCATCCGTTTTAGATATTGCTGTACAAGTGATATTTTGGTGTTTGTAGCATCCCGTTACACGCTTTTGCCACCGTGTTTTCTGGAATCCAGATTTCGGTCCAGCATCCCTTGAACGAACACAGGTTAGCGGTTTGTATTGCACTGGTTAAATTTATAATCTACAGCCCAGATGCCCGCTGCAGCTGACTAACTTTCAGCTGTCTATACATACACACAGCACAATTATTATTATGAGGTCTAGCTCTTGCATTTTAGTTGGTTACTGCTAATGTTAAAAAAAATCCCATTCTTATCCCAGGTTCCTCTACGTTGAAGTTGGCCATCACGGAAGTGAAAGCGATGGGGGCATCTTTGCCCGCAGCAAGATCCAGCAGCTCATCGTCTCTGGGGAGCAGGGACTGCCTTTTCCAACAGCTGTTGGAGAGGAAGGGGAGCTACCCTACTACCTGGTGGGGGACGAGGCCTTTCCGCTAAAACCTTACCTGATGAGGCCATACCCAAGAAAAAGTATGTAATGCCTGGCTTTTTTCATGTCGTATTTTTAGCATATCGTTCAAGAATAAAATAATGAACACCATGCCGCCACCTTTTATTGTAGTTGAATACAATTGTTTGAGAAAAGACATTTATCACTAATATACCGTATCTACTCGAGTAATAGCCGCACTATTTATGGACAGGGCTTTTGCATCTACTTTCCCACAGAACACATATACAGCCAATCATTGCACTGAGCATAAATAACATAGCGAATAGCCAGCTCGAGAACACTATTCTCCATGCCAATGCAATCTTCGCAGATGGTATCTTCGCATGAAGACATTATCCCTGTGCTGTAAACAGCTGGTGCTTCGTCTCGGGCGATTCTGGTTTTCGCGCATCCGCAGTGCGCACACCTGGTGGGGGCAAACGCGGGCTTGTTCATAAACAGTGTGCTGATAGATAGACTATACATGGCTTGCACTCGTGTCACATCAGTGGGCATCGTGAAAAACCTTGCCATTGTGCATGTACCCGTGCAGGTTATGCTTTCGCACCACCAATTTTTTTCTCGCGGCCAGAACAAGTAGGAATGACTATTGCTGCAGTGCGAGGACATCACGTGCAAGCAATATAAAAATATTGTTTTGGCTTGATTGCAGAAAGCAGTCCAGCCTATAAAGCCTATAACTCTGTTTTTGTTCTCGTCAGTGTTATGCACAATTTCTTTTATTATATTTCCACAAATGTAGTAATTTGGCCACACAAGCAAGCCACCCACCAAATATTATCTCATTATCGGGAATTTAAATGACATTTTAATTGCATGACCTTTATTCATTATGACAATGTTACAACATGCACTCTTTGTCAGGAGTGATCTTTAGCAGCTTCGTAGTTTGGTTATTAGGAAAGATTAAAAAACTTATAGAAAGTTTTCATTTGCACTTTTATCCTCCTTTGTATCATGCTCATGCAACTTCACATTACCACATTTGAGGTGCCCTTTCTTGAAGACTTCACAGCTCCTTTGCTAAGATATTGGCTCTAACATTACAGGCCTCACTGCAAGAGCTGAAGACACTCAACCTTCTGCCTCAGAGCCGTCCAATGAAGAACCACAAGACGATGGAGTGGATGACCAGCTTCCAGATGATGAAGGTGACGCAAGTGACCAAGGAAAGAAAAGGGAGTTGAGGCGGCGACGGAAGATTTTTAATTACCGCTTGAGCCGTGGCAGGAGAGTCGTAGAGAACACGTTTGGAATTCTCGCCCAAAGGTGGCGAATATTGAGAAGACCCTTCAGGGCAAGCGAGGTGAATACTGACAAGATTGTTGCAGCCTGCGTTGTCCTTCACAATTTTTTGCTAAAGGAGTCTGAAGCATCGGCTGCCGCCTACTGCCCTCCTGGCACAGCCGACCAGGAGGACTGGGAAGGTCGAACAACTGAGGGCACGTGGAGAAGGGACGCAGCCAGCAAGAACGCTGGACTGCGAGGCATCCCCAGAAGAGGCTACAATTCAGCCAAGTATGTTTAATTTTACTCGGTATGTTACTATAGTTGTGTTTATTTGTATCAGGCTAGTAGAGGCCATGAAGCAGTTTTCAGTGGCTAAGAAAATGATGCCAGTCATTGGAAATGGGCCACATCAGTATCAGCGATGTGATTGCTGCACCATTTGTGCCAAACTGCGCTGCTTACCCTGCTACATTTTGCCGAAACTGGGGGAATCTGCGGCAACGTTGCACCTAAACTTTATTTCACCTTAATATTACTGAAAGTCAAATAACTCGGGCCTCACCGCTCAATCGAACCGATACAATATGCTATGCGAGTTTTCAAAATGTTTTCTTTGTCGACTCAAATGACATACTATTCCATTGCATTTCTTACGAAAGACTGACAGTACTCGGAAGTTTCGCACGAATTACCATGTTCATCGTCCGTACTGCTGGAGGGTCGATTAGTCTCTTTGAGTGCGCTTTTCACCAGGCACTGGTGTACTGCAGAGAAGCGAAAAGCGTGTAGTACTCATGAACGATAATAATCCCTGGAGAATGGATTATTATAGTTTATTTTGTCCACCTCGCCTGCACCTTTGCATTAATAGCATTGATAAAGTTGGCATCGCGATTTTGCGTCTTGCTTCGCCGCAGTACACACTCCTCCAGAGCCAGAGCCGTATATGGGGAGAGCCTGGCCATTGGGTGTGGCGACGAAGGTACCGGAGAGGAGAAAAGTGAAGGGAAAAGAGGAGAGTGCCGAAGGAGTGAGAGAGAAAGAAGGGAGCAAAGAGGAGACGACCACCATTTTGACGCAACACTTGTAGGCGAAGAGCATTGTTGAGGCTACGCGTCGTCCCACTCAGCTGGGAAGCAGCCGGGAGTTCTTGCACATGCGCTCACGCCTTGCGCCGCCGGCTGATTGGCTCGCGCGGGAAGGGCCGCCATTTGGCCAAAATGGCGTCAGCGTTACGACTTGTTTCAGCCTATTTAAAACATCTCCAATCATTTCCTTGATTTGATATTTGAGGTTGTTTTATTTGCAGGGAGGCATACGAGATGCGGGACAAGCTTGCCCACCATTTTGTGACTGGAGGTGCTGCCCCCTGGCAAGACAAGATGGTCATGGGGCCTTGTGACAACTGACTTAGAACAAGAAGTCTCTCTTTCACACTTTATTAGTTTGGCACTCAGTAGTCTGGACCGTAGAAGTGCTCCCACTGAGCTTTGTAAATCAGATCCTCAATATCATGCATTATCTCAATTTGTTTTGTCTCGTGAAGGGTTCTTATTCTCCCGGCAAGGGACGCACAGAAGTGATGAACTGGATCTTCGGGGCCACCTGCCTTCCTCGCACGCCTCTCCCGTATCTCCTCCAAGAGATTTACGCAGGTGCCAACAGGGTCCTGCATGTTGGATCCGCTTGAATGTGGCCTGATGGAACGAAATAGTGTAAGACAGTTTTATAATAACTAGAGATTGTTCACCTTGCTTTGTTGATCAGTTGCTGCTGGTCTCCTGGCTCCTCTTGTTGCCTGCATTTGTTTGAGTGAAGAGGACAGAACAGCAGCTTGTTTTATTTCCCATATGTATATATCCCCTGTGTTAATGTTGTGTAATGGCTTGTGACTTTAGTTTTAACTTCCTACGCAAATTATGAAATTCAAGATTAGGCCAAACCTTTGGCAGGCAGAACAAACTTAGATTAGAAAAGTGAGGCTTACACTGGGCCGTCTTGCTCCGCAAGGTTTGGCAGAATGCTGTCAGCAGGCCTGCCAAAGAGTAAATGCAATGAAGCTTTGATGCAAGGTCGTGCGGCTTTAATAAAATGATCCTAATGTCAACTCACGACTCCATCTCGCTGTCATCGTGCCGAGTATTCCTTGAAGAAAAAAGGTATTCGGCCATCAAACTATATCAACTGTAGCTTTCAGCAGAGCACTGAAACACTTGGGACCCACCTTCCACACCCCAGATGTCCGCCGCTGCAAGTGGCACCGCTGGTGCTGGCACTACTGCTGGTGGCACTACTGCTGGTGGCACCACTGCTGGTGGCACCACTGCTGGTGGCACCACTGCTGGTGGCACCACTGCTGGTGGCACCACTGCTGTTTTGAGCACCACAATAATAAATCGTTGAATGACAACAAACACATGTGAAACATGACTACTTTGTTCATCTTTCTGGTTATTTTTGTTGTGGTATGAATATTCAAGAAAAACTTTTTCAACAAAGGGACAATGCAAGATGTCTCGCTTCGTTAAAAGTGTTTCTTGAATTTCCTTTTAATTTTATCTATTTAAAACATTTGTGTGACTAACCTTTCCTCTTCATCAAACTGCAGGTTTGTGTGAAGTCTGAAATTGCATGGGGAGTAATAATATAGAACTTCAGTTATAAAATTAACATTGATTTCATAAGAGGCATGGCTACATACATTGGATTGGGGGAGACTGGTTCCATGAACTCCATCATCTGCATAAAGTGAGGCCATGTTATTTTGCCCACCTGGGCTGCTCCCGCTCCACTTTTCATAGAGCATGTTATCTTGTTCTTGTGTTTTTGGTATGTGTCTTTAGCGTTTTTAAACTTGTTGACGAGGTCCACACCTGCAGAAATGAAACGGTCATTCATTAATTGCTAACAGCAAACCGTGACTGGCTGTAAAAAAAATGATTGAATAATGGGTGAGGCCATGTTCTATTTATTTTTGCAGGCTGAAAGCGTTAACCTGGGTTGGCAGCGCGAGTATTGCCTGAAGTAAGCAAATGTCCGGTCCAACACGTTCTCATAAGAAAATATATCTGGGCGAAGGCCCTCGAACAGCTGAATACTGACATATTAGCGTCGCACTAGAATGAGGGATGTTCAGAATTCACAATTCAAGAACATGTGTTTACTTATTTGAGACTTCTAATGGAACGTGAGCGGTTTTCGGGGCACGACCAGGACCAACTTGCTTATAATCCGCGTCACAAGAAAGTACCGCCAGAGCTGGCTCACGAGCGGAGTGGCCAGTCGTGTCTCAAGCGCTCGCGCGCCCCAGGCTTCAGCAGGCTTTCTTCACTCGGCCGAGACGCCGATTCAAGCACGCCGTCCCAGTTGCTATAATCAGCGTCTCAAGAAAGCACCGCCAAAGCTAGCGCACGAGCCGAGTGGCACGTGAAGCCGAGTCGCAAACGCTTGGCAAGCTTTCTTCAAACAGCCATGCTGATTCTAGCAAGCAGGCCCAGAAGCCCAGATCGCGTTCGGCGTATACAAGCGTTTGTTCCATTATGAATCCATACCAACTCGCCCAGTTATCCTGTTTACTAAGTATACAAGCGAGTACGATCGGGTCGTTCAGTTGAATCATATATTCGGAAAAAGTTGTCCTTCACTTTGACGCGTGTAGCTTACGTGAAATTAAAATGGTACGTACCAGGTATCCCTCCCAGGCTCTCGCCGAGCATCGTCCACACTTCATCTTTATACTTGATATCCTTAAATCGTGGATGCTCTTGTCGTACAAGACGGGGTATTGTTTGATTACATCCAGAAGAACATCAGTCCTCACATTCGTCGACTTTTTTTTTGCGTTAGGCTTAGCCGATTTGGCGACGGTACTCGCGACGGGAGCCATGTTGGAACGAGATCCCGAGATGCTGACGTGACGTCAGCCTCAGTGTCGCGTTGTGATTGGTTGCCGCTTTGCGGTTCGGGAAAGCGGTTGGGAAAAATCGGTCCCGAAGCGGTTGGCAAAAACGCGCCCCAACCGCTCGATCTCAGCCGCTTTGCGGTTGAGAACGCACGGATCCGCTTCGCGAACGCGGATCCGCTTCCAGTGTGAAAGCGCCATTAGACTAGCAGCAGGGGAGAACTTTTTTCTTGTCTTTTTTTTTCCCTTTTTTTTTCATTTTTTATTTTCTTTACATTTCTGAATCGCCCTTAAATTTGGTGAAGAGCGCCCTCGGGGATTTCTTGCATAGTTCACGCTTCGTTTTTAAGTTAATTTTTCTGCTGCACCACAGCGCGAGTTTCTGCCCCTGTTTGGCAACCCTGTTGGGATTTTCCCACGAACAAGTTCCGCCTGCCACCGCTTGGTGCTGGCGTGGCGCTGACCGTGAGAAACTGAAGTCAAAGTCAGCTTCACTTCGGTCACGCCTGGTTCGCATGCCGAATTCCTGGTGGTCGCACCTTTGGCTGAGTCTGCACGGCTCCGAGACCACTGCGTGCTCCCGGGCACCGCCGGATACCCCCCGCTACTCTTGGAAGGTTCTCAAGTCCACAGCGCACAGTTTCAGCACATCTCCAAGACTTCATCACCCCTCAACGGTCGCTCGTTTTTTGGCTGCTGGAGTTAGTGCTAGGCACTAGTGGACCGCTGGTTCCTAGACCGAACATTTTTTATTTAAGCCTCCGTGCATCGAACCACGCACAAAAGTCTCTGGTTCCACTACCATCCTTTTTTTTTGTAACAGCTCTGCCGGCTTCCAGTTCGAATTTTGCACGTGAACTGGGAGTGCACACGACTTTGTTTAGTTGCGCCGGCCGTCGACAGAGGGCGGTACGTTCCACCTGTGGATTTCACCACCTCTGCTAGACCAGCTGCAGGGAAGAACTTTTTTTCTTGTCTTGTTTTTCCTTTTTTTTTTAATTTTTTTTTCTTAACGTTTTTGAATTGCCTTGGAATTCGGTAAAAAAAAAAACAGAAACGAAACCGATATCACCAGGAAACAGTAACCATACTAAAACATTATCTTTTTCAAAAAAAAAAAGAACAAAAAAAAAACACCAAAAGTTTAAAAACAAACAGTTCCCAACGTTTTGGGATCGACTTTCTTTTTGTTTCTGAGCTTTTGGTTTGAGTTTTCTTTTTTTGGATTGTTTCTCCAAACCAGGCAGATTTCTGTCAAAGATGCTTACTTTCAAGTTATATTTTTCATTTTAAGTCCCTGCTCCAGACAGCAAGGACGGAGTGCGCACTGGAGAGACGCGCGGAGTAATCGATTAACCGCATTAAGTTTTGGTCGTGGATCTAAGCGAGAACAGTGGACAGAAAAGGGCTTGCACAACCTCATCGAGCCAAAAGAAATTTTACATGTTCGTGCAGTTTACTATGGGCTAAGAAATGAAAGTTCAGCTGTGGACTACAATACAGCTGTTACGACTAACTTCAAGTAGAATGTGTTGCTCCAGCAGTGCAGCTTAGTAGTAAACCCTGGATTATTGTGGCTTGGTGCCACACCTGACAGGCTGGTTTATGATCTAGAGCAGCTCTCGTACGGAGTCCTGGAAATCAAATGTCTGTATTTACTCAAGGACACTGAACCAGATTATGCCAGGATACAGAACTTCTACATAACATTCAAAGAAAACGATGAGCCACATCTTAACCGGGATGACTACAATGCTCACGTGCTCGGCCAAATGGCTCTGAATGGATGTCGCTGGGGAAACTTCGTTGTCTGCTCAGAGAAGTGAATAGTCATTGAGTGCATTTGCTTTAACATTTAGGACTGGGTAGTTGGGGCTAAATGATGAAAAGTTACAGGGTCTCTTATGTTATCCCCAAGACGACTTGAAGGTGAAAGCCCAAGTGCCGAGGCATTAAAGACAGACACACGATTTACTTAATTCACTTTGATTCCTCTTAATTCACTTTGTCATCATTCTTAATTTCATTGGCTCTAATTTGCCTGAGTGGTCACGTAAATGTGATAGCAAACCTCCGAAGACAGCGCGCAACCTTGACGACATACTTTTGGCATACTTTAGGACCTTTCGTGTCGCCAGCACTTTCTCAAGCTCGACTGAACGATGAGACATATCAGTCTTTCGCCTTAATAAAGATGTTTCTGGCTCGGTGAACTGTTATGTTTCAATCATGTTTGTCACCCCTTCCCTCAGCACGGTAGCATTTACGGTTCATCACGCCAGCAGACATTTCTGCCTTTTCAACAAAATGCTCCCTCTCACAAACAAGTATGAAACAAAGAGACCACACAAGCACTATATTTACGACTGATGCAGTAATTTTCAATGAAGAAAGCCTTATCTGCCATCACAGAATCATTCTCTCGAAAAAGCTGCTTCTGGTGTCAGTTTCTCTGTCTGATATCTATCCTGTGTAAAGCTTGGACACAAAGGCCAGAAGCCCATTTTGCAGTAGACCGACAAGCCCTTTAAAGGTGTTCGCTGACTTGTACATTCAGTGTGTACTCGACTGAAGCAACGGAGAGGTCGGCACTTCACACTGTACCTCCGTTGCATCCAAAATTACCCTCGTTGATGCATACCTTTTAACAAAATCACCTGACATCATTGCATCTGCTGTTTCCCTTGGTGCCCACAGGGGAAATGGGCTCAACCTTGCATGCAGGAAATTCAACCAGGACATGCAAACGGGGCTCACCCACAGAAGCCGAAACCACTATGGAGGTCCCAATGGTAGTGTATAATTGGGGTTTTCCCCCTAATGCACATTGTTCACGTATTGTGGAACAGGCCTATTTATTGTAACTAAGTGTGCAGTTTTCAGTTGCCCGTGAGAAGGTTCCCAGTTTGTTCAAGTAATCCTCCATCCTTCACTGTATAATTGGGGTTTTCCCCCTAATGCACATTGTTCACGTATTGTGGAACAGGCCTATTTATTGTAACTAAGTGTGCAGTTTTCAGTTGCCCGTGAGAAGGTTCCCAGTTTGTTCAAGTAATCCTCCATCCTTCACTGGGTTTTGCCAGATGCCCTGCGTTGGGTTCGCTCGCAGTCCCCCAAAAAATTGTTTTTATCGCGCAAGGTATTTCGAAAATGCAATGTGCACTTTGTATTGTTCATCTCATATACTGTTCACACTCTCTTCAAAGTGAGCTTCAAATTCTGGTTTTCTTATCAGAGCAGGTTGGCCACCGACAAATTAAACGAAGAGACCCTCAGTCATCCTTGTGTGAGCAGCGGTAAAACACATGGCGGCACAGGTACCAAATCCCTACAACAGTGACAGGGCTAGAGACCAGCCAGTGTTGTCACTGCCTCCGGACGCAGTGTTTGAGGCGATGGTGCGAGGCACTGATGACGACGACCACGCCTGCTGGAACAAGGTACCAGGTAACGGGGAGCTTTTGGATTGGGACAAATTTGCACCAACATGTTGAGGATGGTTACTGCGAACCGTAACATGTCTACTTGTATTTGACTCGGATCATTTTGACGACATACCTGGCAGTGAAAAATAAAGGTACTCAAACCACCTTCTTTTATTGTTCGGCAATATCTACACTATTGTACATATCTTTGAAGTTTCAAAATTGAAAATGCAAGTAGTGGGTCGCGAAAAAGTACTGTGAATTGAAACCAAAAATTTGTGGTTAATTGGTATCGAGAAAGCATAATGCGTGGCACCTTTTCAGTACGAACACAATTCTAGTTCTGAAACTTTTTATCAAGGTACTATTTCTGTTGAGCATTGATCTGCGATTGTAGCTCATTTTTCTCAAAATTCCTTCATGGAAATCTAGTGCTTTCGACGAACTGCACTAATAATTTTTTTTTTTGCTGCTGTATACATCATGGAAAAGCATGAAAGGTGACAACAACATAAAGTCTCCTCCCATTCACGAAAAATATCTAGAATGTCTAGCACAACAACAATCAACCACATCCTAACACCCGGGCGACGAAAAGCCGGAGTGACGCTAATAAATCCCTTTGCGTTCTACTACTTCAAAGCCTCCACTGTTGTCACTGGTAACATTGTAAACACTGCTTATTTGAAGAGCAGTTTAAGGGGGGACACAACCTCAATTAAAATTTTCGCAAAAAAAAATTATTTTTAAAATTGCAATTTTGGCTTGTACGGCTAATAATGAATACCCTCACAAAGTTTCATCAATGTGCGTTGACAAACAACAGCAAAAACAATCATTGACTCGTCTCTAACGCATGCGAGGAGTGCCGTGCTTGGCTGAACGTGACGAGAACCATGATAAGCATCAGTTTTGAAACATGACCACTCCACGGCTACTAGGCCTAGCGTCGTGCCGGGTAGTCTTGTTCGAAGCGTCATCGTAGGCTTTCAATTTTTGCTTTTTTTATTTATTTTTTTACCCTTTGTGCTGGACTATTTTTGGTTTACAGTAGGGTCTGATCTCCCTTGTTCTATGGGCCCTGGCCCCGAGCAGAGGCGGCGATTTCAGGACATCTGTGTCCCCGCTCGCATCTTGGGAGCTCCAATTCTGAAAGACGCAACGGATTCTTGGAAAGCCACAAGGGCCACTGACACTTAACACCTTTATTCCTCACGTTTGACAACGGAGATCAGTGCGGCTGTAATTGTTTCTATACCGATATGTGACTTTCTCGGGCCTCTTCAGATGTCAACCGCCGAGATCGCGGAGCTGCAGTGAACGGTGGCGGGCATCGCTACTTTGGTAGCAGCGCTCACCACCCGCCTCCCTCCCTTGGCCACAGAGGGTGTCGAACTTTAAAACAATGAATGGAGTGACATGCCAGACCTGGAACCTTTGGGGCCCACGGAGAAGTCCCACTCCTGGCTGGGGAGACCGACAGAGGGCCGACCCCGGGAGGTAGATTCTGCCGTCCTGGACTTCCTCGAGAAGTACTGAGACTCCAAGGGGGCGCGCTGAGCGGTGCCGGGCAGCTCTGATGAGCTTTTTGAGACCAAGGCTCCTCTTTGCCACGGTGCCGGAATCGAATCTGGAGATAAAGGCCCTGACAAAGGAGAGGAGCCGCCGCCCAAAGGGTGGCTCGGGACGGCCCGCAAATGTCACGGCGCGGGGCCAGGCGCCCAGAGAGGGCCCAGACACTGTGGCTATGGCTATGGGGCCACTAGTAGGCCTCTTGGAGATCGGCCTCTTGGAGAAGGACGGGAGGACGGTGGCGGACCACTTGGGGGCAGCTACTGCCCATCTGGGGCGGCTCTTTGCGTCGCTCTCCTAAGAGCGCCGGGAGGGGGTGATCGTACAAGTTGCCCCAGACCTCCACCAGATGGTGACCCATGACGGCGGGGATGAAGGATCCCCTTTGCTGTTCGGAGAGGGCTTCCTGGGGCAGCTCTAAACGAAAAACGAGGCCATCAAGGTCCTCCGGGAAGCCCGCCATCCGCTCCCTCTCGCTGCAGAGCCAGCGGCAAAGAGGCCCCGCAGCTCGGCTGCCCCGGGGACCAGTGCCCAGAGCCGGAGTGGAGGCCAGCAGCACTTTCATATGGAGCCCCCTTCCCCAAGCTACACGAGGGGGGCCTACCTTCACCAAGGACACTGAGGAAAGTGTAAACCCGCACCTCTTAGCACTACCGCCCGCGGGCCGAATGGCATATTGCCGCGAAGCATGGAGGTTGCTCACCCACGATGCATGGGTCCTTTAGACAATGCAGGGGTACAAGCAGGAGTTTACAGAGGTACCAACAATTCAAGGGTTGCACAGCGTGCCGACCCGAGGGCAGTCAAATAAGGTCCAGGAGGCAGTGTCCCAGCTGGTCAAAAAAGGAGCAGTCTCTCGGGTACCGCCCTCCAAAGTGAAGTTCTTCTCCCCCTTCTTTGTAGTACCAAAGAAGGACAACAAGGTGCGCTCACTCCTAGATCTCAGACAACTAAACAAGTCGGTGGAATGCAACCACTTCAAGATGTAGGGGTGGCACTCGGTGAGGGATCTTACCCAGCAGGGCGACTCCATGATACGTATCAACCTGAAGGACGCATGCCTGTCGGTCCCAATCTGCCACGAGGGCTACCCGTGGGTCGGCTTTCGGGAGGGGGGCAGGACCTTTTGTTGGAACATGCTACCATTTGGCCTAGGATCGGCACCGAGAGTTTTCCCAAAACTACTGAAACCAGTCGCGGCCTATCTTCGGTCCAAGGGACGCATCGTCATGTTCTCGGACGACATCTTTGTCATGGACCAATCCCCCTCCCTACTGGCAAAACGGGGACATCTAATTGTGAACCGCCTACAAAACCTGGGTTTTGCCGTAAACTTGGAGAAGTCAGTACTGACACCCAGCCCAGGACTTGTCGTTTCTGGGACTATCAATAGTCTCAAGACGATTGACGCTCGAGCTCTCTGGAGAGAAACTCGCCAACCTGTTGGACCAAGAAGAGTGGTTGTTTGGGCGAGTTGGTTTGACATCTTATACAATCGTGTGCGCAACAAAGACGAGGACAAAAGCAGAGAAGGGGACACAACAAGGCGCAACTTTCAACTGAATTTTATTGAAAACATGTTCCGGTATATATATAGTGTCATTGTGACGATGGTTGAGACTATATATATATACCGGAACACGTTTTCAATAAAATTCAGTTGAAAGTTGCGCCTTGTTGTGTCCCCTTCTCTGCTTTTGTCCTCGTCTTTGTTGCGCACACGATTGTATAAGATGTCAAACCAACTCGCCCAAACAACCACTCTTCTTGAATTCATTTCTAGTACATCGGGCCCTTTTATGTGTTTCAATCGTGATCCGTGTGCCAGTCACCTTCATCGCCACAGCCATGTGCAGAGCGCGATCTCTGTCGTTTTGCATACGGACAAAAGTTCTACCTGACGACGTACGTACGCTATTTGGCGGTCTTCTACCTTCCTTGGGACATGGGACCAGGGTGTGCAAAATTCTAAAAGCCGGATGGCTTCGGCAAGCCCGCATCTTGAGGCAGTACCTGGCCATGCAACTTCAAAGCAGGGCGGATCCTTTGACAGCGAGACGTCAGCTTCGTGAGTACCTCACACTTGCGGATCAAACCACAGAGTTCATCTGGCAGTTGCAACTGCGTCAGCTTCGTGAGCGCCTGCCGAAAAAGCCTCCTGCACAGTGGACTGCGCTTCACATGCCCGAGGGACTCCATCTACCAGAAGACGTCCAGCAAGTTCTACGTCTTGGACCCAAGTTTGCTGTCGAGCCAAAAAAGTCGCCACCCGAGCTGCTGTCTCTGGTTCGAGAGGTGTCGAGGCGCGTCCCTGAACAGGACTCTGCCCGCTGCGTATCTGAGGGTGTTGACGTCGTCCGTTCCTGCAAGCCGGCTGCTACCAAGGTACCCGTAAAGCGGGCGCTGACATACCTGAAGGACAATTCCCTTTGCGTCTTACCTGCTGATAAGGAGGGAGGCTTTGCGGTTCTTTCACATGGTATGTACAATGAGAAAGCCCTGGAAGCTGTTGAGAAGGTGTTTAATTGCCATAGAAGTGTGTCGCTGCCAAAACTAAAGTCAGAAGCCAAAAATCTGTGCAAGGAACTTGAACTCAGTAGTGTTGTAAGGAGCATTGAAAAGAGTACGCGCGAGTGTTTAGATGTTTTCTTCAGTGCCAAAACCCACAAACTAGAAATGCCCTTACGCGTAATAATTTCCGAAAGAGGCACGTGGCAAAAATCAATCGCAGTATATCTTCAAGAGAAACTTAACATGCTACACGTTGACGACCCTTTTCTCGTCAGAAGCTCAGAAGAAGTGCTAGACTTCGTAAGAACTCAAAAAGGAAACGCTCTGAGGGCGTTTTCGGTCGATGTGAAAGACCTTTATTACTCCCTCCCACATTCCGGCTTGCTGTTGTGTGTGGAGGAGTGCATCGACAAGTTTGGAGTAACAGCCTTTCAAAATGAGCTAGGGATATCAAGCAGCGGTTTTTGAGAATTACTTAGTTTCTATCTTCGAACAACTTTTATTCAGTGGGGAGGCAAGCCTTACTTGCAAAAACAGGGCATATGCATCGGCTCGTGTATCGCGCCTGTTCTAAGCGATATATATTTAGCACAACTTGACAGTACTCTTAACAGCCGGCTTCAGGGATCAAAGGTAAAAAAAGTTTTTAGGTACGTAGGTGACTTTTTAGTTTTCATCGCATCTGACACAAACGCTTTTGAAGCAGAGGCTGTCAAAACCCTGACCACTTTTAAGGAATGTTTTGGCCCACTCGAGGTCACGCATGAGATACCTGTGAACAACACTATTCGCTTCCTTGACATCAGATTTTTATTTCTCAACGACCACATCTGTTGGTGCTATGAGCCACGTGCGAATAAGCCGTTACTTCCCTTTCATTCAGCCCACTCGAAGCTAGTCAAAAGGAGTATTGTTAACCTGTGTTTCACCAATGTACTAAAAAAGTCCTGTGAGCATTTGATCCCCCAGGGTTTTAATCAGCAAGTTTTGCGCTTACTCGCAGCTGGGTATCCAAAACACCTTCTTGTTGCGGTCGCGGAAGGCCTTCTAAGAAAGCGCTGTCTCGTAGAAAACAATGAGAGCCAGCCGGTAAGACAAAAAGGAAAAGTTGTTGTGATTCCGTATGTACACCGAGTGTCGCACAATCTAAAGAAAATAGCAATGCGATCCAATGTAAAGGTAGTGTTTTCTGCGCCCAATAAGCTCATGGAACTGTGCAAACTATCAAAGCCTGGCGTGCGTGCCAAACACGGTTGTGAAAAGAAGCACAGAACGAAATTTGTCGACTGTACAGATGGCGTGGTTTACCGCATTCCGTTGTCCTGTGGCAGCCACTACGTCGGGCAGACGGGGCGCTGCCTAAATGATCGGCTTCGCGAGCACAATAACAACGTGCAAAAAAAGAACGGTGGCTTTCTTGACTTGCATTGCAGGACATGCGGTTGTACCCCACTGTTGGATGAATGTGTAAAAATTGGGAAATGCAAGTCAGCGGTAACACGCGAAATCATAGAAGCCGAGCACATTGATTATTTAGGAGACATGTGTGTTGCTATGCCGTCGATCGCATTATCGGAGAAGGAATTGTTTTTCCTGAGAACGAGATAGTATTGTTTCCCAGTTATGCTCTGTCATGGTGTTTTTCTTCCTATACTTTTGTCTTTTTTTTGTTGTCATTGTGACGATGGTTGAGACTATATATATACCGGAACACGTTTTCAATAAAATTTAGCTGAAAGTTGCGCCTTGTTGTGTCCCCTTCTCTGCTTTTGTCCTCGTCTTTGTTGCGCACACGATTGTATAAGCTGTTGGACCACCTACAGCAGAGTTTATGGAGCATGGGCTCTTGCAGTGTTACAGTGCAGTGTTATACGGAGCATGGGCTCTTGACTTTAGCAGTTGATTCTACCACTGGAGCACGCGCTGCAATGGGGCCTGTTGAGGCTTCTATCTCGCGCATATGTAGCATTCTCCTTGCTCGAAGTAGCTGCACGAGAAGGCATAGTCCAGCTTTTCCCTACAGCACACGTAACGATCGAATCTCGGGGCCAATACCTAAGGCAAATAGACTATCTTGTCGACAAATGTTTCATTGACAACTTTATTGACAAACGTTCAGTCAATACACGTTTCACCAAACTTGTTTCGTCAACAGCATACTTTTCCAATGTTTCGTGGACAAAATATTTTTCCACAAAGTTCACTGGCCTCACAAATGCTCGCTGAAAGTATACTGGAACCGGCCAGAAACAGACAGCTAGGACAAAGAAGCAAATTCGCAAGTCCTAAAGGCTGGCGTACGATGCCACTTCATGTAAAATGGGTATGGTTGCACAGCGGGTACACTGACGCAATACGTCCAACTTAGAGTAAAAACAAAGAGTCTATAAGCTTGCTGTAAAAATAAAAGCGTCGAAACGAATGCGGGCTCGTTTTAATAAAACCTTTTGTCAATGAAATATTGCTGTTTCCACGAAACATCCTTTATGAAACGTTGCTGCATGAACTGATTGCCACCGCATACACACAATGTACAGCATATGAGAATTGGAAAGTGGCTCTAAGGTGCAATAGGCTCGAGATGGCAGACGTGGCCAGGCTAGAACACTGCTGCCGTGACTAGATAGGCCCTGGCTTTCGAGGATGAAGATGGAGGGGTGGATTACAAAAAAAATGAGACATTTACAATTCTCTGTAACGCCGAATTAAAACGCAGCTCTTCAGGAGTAGGAGGGGAGGGTTTGCCCCTACTCCCCCTCCAGTGCTCCTTTCCTGCTCCCCTTCCATTTAACAGGCAATTTTCACTACATTTCACACAAAATTGAGCAAAACTTTTTCCCAGCTAAATTTAACAAGGAAATATGCCTGCTAAATTTAGCGAAAAACTTACCAACATTTTTCCCGCTAAATTTAGTGGGAAACTTGGCAAAAATTTCCCTGCCAAATTGAGCGGGAAAATAGAATTTGTGTTGAAATCACATGACAACTATTTCCCTGCTAAATTTAGCAGAGAAATTTTTCAACTAAGCTTAGCGGAAAGGGTTTTTAGCTCAATTTCACATGACGTGACGTCACGTGATGCCACAAAGGCAAATATTTCCCCGCTAAATTTGGCAGGAAATTTTTCCCCTAAATTAGCGGGGAAAGGTTTCCACTAAGTTCTGTGGAAAAAATTTCTCCCAAATTTAGCGGAAAAATTTTTCTGGGTTGAGCGCCATGAGATTAAAATTTAGCGGAAAAGTTTCCCCGCTAAATTTAGCGGAAAAATTCTCCGCCAGATTTAGCAGGAAAATTTTACCCTTGTGACGTCAGATCTGATGTCATTATGGGAACATGCCATAATGCAACGCACGTTTATGCTGACGGCGCCGCCACTTAACCCGTAAACGGGCCCCTAAGAGCTGTGCCCTAAAAGGATGTTTTTGAATGGTGTTGAAAAGTCTAGCAAAATTTAATGAGGTATACAACCAGAATAAGTGGGGGCAGGTAGACAGGACAATGCTGATTCCCTCCCACATAGTTCCTGCCAAATTTCTCCACCCGGTCCCCCGTGGGTGTGGTTTAAGTAATACCGACTGCGCAGGCTGCACACGAAAATTGGTGACTTTCTCGCCCAAACAAAGAGGAGTGACGGGTTCTTTAATTATATTTTTTAATGTTTGTCCTATTCCCCAAAGGTTATCCTAGTGATTACTTCCCCTGCCCGGTGGTAGTTGTCCACTTGCCAAAGAAACGCGGAAAATACATTCTCAGGTTTGCGGCTCAAACCGGTTCGAACCATTATTTTTTGCTCCTTGGAACTGAACTGGAGCTGAACCAAAAGCCGTGAAACTGAACCGGAACCGAATCTTATGGACAAGATGAAGCAAATCAGCTGTTAAAGGAAGTGAGCCACTACAAAGTGACCTATGATGCCAAGGTGCTTGCCATCACAGACGAGAACAAGGAACTTCAAATACTGTTTGTTCAAACGCCTCAGCAAACTTTCCATTCCTCGGGGTGGTGGGTGTGGATGGTGGGTATATATTTTTAATTAATCCTGACGTTAGTTTAGGAAAGCTAATGATTTCAGATGAGGAAAAACAAAATGGTGTAGTCAAAAGGCATTCATGAAATTTATGTATATTTGGTGGCACGAAGTACCTCACATTGCAAATAGTAAACCTATTATTTTACTATCCACCCATCCACTTGATCGTACCAGTCGTGCTGGTGGTGGACTCATCAGGCCTAGTTCAACATTCGGACAGTTAAAGGTTCAACGGTTTGAGACACTTTGAGAAGCTTTATCGGTTTTCATACGATTCAAGTCACCCAAGGTAGCACGCAGCGTCCAGAGACAAGAGGCCATGAATACACTGAACAAGGAGTAAGTCTATTTGATCGGAATGCAATGGGCATGGGGTTAGTAAATACATCCGTTTCATGTATGCCATTTCAGGAAAGATCTGGCAATGTTGTAGTTAGATGGTCATGAACTGAAAAGTTCATACCGAAGCATCCTGCACATAACTATTTAGAATCCTACATTTTTGAATAGATCCAGGTAGTAAATATGCTCGTGTTTGAATGGGTCCAAATCATAAGCAAATTACGTTTTAGTGAATGACATTAGGCGAATTTACGTTTTAGCAAATGAACCGCCAATGGCAGGGCAACCTACGCCCTAAACAGACCCCTCGCTTCGCTTCACAGTCCTTGTGGAAAATCTAACCAGCAGTTTTTATTTCTTCTAATTCGATAGTAACCTCAAACCTATTGCAGAAGCCTCTAAACATGTAAAATGTGCTAATGTTCTTAAATTCAGTAGAACAAGATTGAATTAAATGGCATCAGGCAATTCAATGAAACTGGTTCAATGAAATGGGCATTCAATGAAATGTCCAGTTCCTACGTGTTGCACGTGCTCACCTGTACTGCAAGTAAATAACTAACATGACATGATGACAGATGCATGTGGAACGTGTTACCATTCTAGAATTTTAACGCGAAAGCGTTAAGGAGCTTGGGTTGCAGACAAAGGGTGTCGGTGCCATGACGCAAAAATCTAGATCGGTCGATAGGGTATGACGTCGCAGCCACAACCTCGCGCAACAATTTCAAACAATTCACAACACTCACGTAAGCGTAATGTCACACTTGGAATGACAGTGATTAAAACCTGACATGTATTGTAAATTAAAGGTTGCTACATGTCTCAAGTGATTTCACTTTATAAAGTAATACATTTGCCTTAAAGAAAAATTTGAAGAATTTTAGGTGGGATTCAAACTCACAACCCTTCGGTTGTGAGCGAGACACGCTACTGACTAGGCCACGCGAGGCACTAGGCTTTTTGCAAAAAATCTCGCAGTTCAAAGGCCAAGGGGTCATGGGTGTGTCACAAATGTGTCCTCTCGGAGGGTGAGACACAGGCCCCCGCAATAAGGATCGCGCCGACTACTGCCTTAGAAACCATTCGGAGGGTCGCCGTGGCACACTAACCGTTGCCTGGCTCTCTCATTGAAGACCAGGTAGCTTTTTATGACTATGTGTCTTGATGAACGAGTGGTTGGGGTACACCAACAATGACACTGATTGCTCCACAGCATCTCTATGGCAAAATTACATTTTATTCCTTACAAATATAGGCCCACTGTTCTAGCTATACATTTTTCCAGTTGTTTCAGCTTTCGTGTACTAAGAGCAGCCTCCTAATCTTTTTACCAAGTAAATATAGCTTCAACAGAATATGTCCAAGCAAAGCATTTCCAGATTACAGTTTAAAGTGACAGAATATCATATGACGTCAAAATCACCGCATGACACTTGTCAAATATGCCGGTTGTCTCATCTATATAAAAGTGCTGCCAGTCCATGAAGAATGCCTAACATAATCACTCAATATCGTAATCTCTATTAAGAGTGAGCATCCACATCTTTGACATTGTTTTGTGCTGTTTTGAAGGTAACTCTCAAGGAGACTCCCCAACTGCAAGGAAACATCCTTGAGAGACTTGTGAAGAATGTGCCTCATCAGTCTGCAGCTAAAATGCACTCGGAAGCGGCAGTGGAAACAGGTATGCACATGCGCATAACTGATTTCCAGCATAGTAGCCCATTGTGTGATAATAGTTTGTGATA
Organism: Ixodes scapularis; assembly: GCF_016920785.2. Taxonomy (NCBI): domain Eukaryota; kingdom Metazoa; phylum Arthropoda; class Arachnida; order Ixodida; family Ixodidae; genus Ixodes; species Ixodes scapularis. The sequence goes on from NW_024609857.1 coordinate 139,508,389, forward strand.
CAACTTGATTTCAGTTGCACTACACAAATTTTCAGACAGTCAAAATGAATCATCAGCCCTTTGAATAGGTCATTCTGGATGCCCTTTGTTGCTTAGGCATGTAAGCCCCCAAATTTACCTTTGAACCATGCTTAGCTGGAAGTTTGGTGGTTTAGTGTGTTAATATGGCACAGCTTGCTGGTACTGAAAGGTCTCGTGTTATGAATCTGACGCTAATTTCTGTCAGTTTTGGCACATATGGCTGTTATTTCGGTGTACACAGATGTCAATCGCTTCTGTGGGAGATGCAGTAGTTGTTGGTCTTAAATGACTCTGCCGCAGCGAAGCCACGAGGTACTGTATTTGAATGGCAGGTTACTTTCTTGCTGTCAAAAGGTCGACATAGCTGATTTTGACATGCTTAATTTGAATATGGTTCTGATGCTAAAACATTGTGCTCATAAGAGCAGGCTTTGAGCAGCAAAAAGCAGTACTAACTGGGAGTACCTTAAAGGGATGCTCAACCGAAATCTGGATTCCACGAAACACGTGGCAAAAGCGTGCAGCGGGATGCTAAAAACATCAAAACATCACTCATACAGCGATATCATGAACGGATGAACATATTTTTCAAAGAAAGGAGGCGCATTTGACAGAAATGTCTACGTCATGTTTCTCCGAGAAGGGGAGGGAACGGCCTCGCGTCTTCTCCGCCTCGCGGCCTTGAGGGAGCAAAGCGAAGAGAGGAAGAAACTAGGTATCTTCACGTCACGCGCCTCGTCGGCCTGGTTCAATCTCGACCTCATTTTCCAAAAATACGGCTGTCCATTCGAGATATCGCCTTACGAGTAGTGTTGTAAAGATTGTAGCGTCCCGCATACACCTCCTGGATTATTTTTTCTGAAATCCAAATTTCGGTTCACCATCGCTTTAACACTATTAGGAATGGAACTGAATCAAGTTGTAGATCTGTTTAAGGTGTGTCTCTGTCTGTGTGTGTCGGTTCGGTCGTCTGCTTGTTTGAATTCTCGCATGACACAGACAGGACCAGTGCTCATACTATTAACAATGTGGTCAGCTGCCATTCTAATCATCTCAGGCTTATGTTACAAGATGGAAAGCCATGGTTTATTTATCTCTATGCATCTCACAAACGTTGCTTGGAAGTGTGGCATGTTGTCTAAACTTTGTTGCACGTGTAACTTAATCCAATAACAGGTTTGGTTGTTGCAAAGCATTGGATTAGTGGTAAGACTTCTGATTAACAAACTAGGCACTTCCCAAATTGTTTCTTATGGTCACCTTTTAGGGCATCACTCATGTCATGGGCACCAAACTAAGCTGGCTTCTTAAAAACACTGAAATTCCCCAAATTGCTTTCACGGGTTTTCTGAGATCTCAAATTAACAGGACCATAACTGTGAAACAGTGAAAACTGGTGGGCTCATCTTACCTAGTCATTGGGGATCCTTGCTGTCTGGTTATGGCTGATTCACCCGACGTACTGATCCGCGGTCGGATTGATCACCTGACGACATGTCTGCGGTTCGTCTGTTTCCCAAGCACATCCATACGAGGGAGACGACAAGCAGACGCCAGCAAGGACGGAGTGAACCTGTTCGACACCTTATAGTGCCGCGAAACTCCAACATCGCACCATGACACCGTTGTCCAAGTGAGAAATCTATGTTTGCTACAGCGATAAAGAATCATACACTGCTGTTACGCACGCATAGACACAGAACTCCGTAATAGGCTTCACGCTAAGTGCCACTAGCTTTACTAACCCAAAGCATGACAGTGACACAGGCATGGTCCTGCTTGAGAAGGCTTCAGCATAGAAGTGACGAAAATATGGGCTCGCGGAGGGGTGTTTGGAGATGCCTTCACGCACTCCGTGCTTGTGCACAGCACTTTAAGTACACCACAGCCACAAGAAAGGTCTTGCTCGGTGAAAGGCTGACTGGACGTGTGAATTATTGCAGCTTGCAAGACGAATTATCGCGGCAAGAGTAGAGGAGGCGTCAACACGGCACCATGTTCCAATTGAAGGATGCTCATTTGGGAAAACATTGCTGTCATGGGCTAGTCGTAGCAGTTACTGCCCTGCATGAGCTGTCAGAAATTTACCGATTCTGTGTGAACTCTGACTTGACTTCTGTCAAATGGGAGAGTAGATACCTCAAAGGTTATGTTAGTGCAACCGCCGGGTGGCTACCACCCTTTATGCACCATCACTGCGGATTCTAAGGTGTGTCTTCGGCGCAGTAGTGGCGATGGCACTGAAAGCAGAGCAGGTCATGGCAGGCCACTCGCTTGGCGGGTATGTTGTCCCTTCTTTGCTTTCAGCTGCATCCAGCTTCGTAAATCTCCTCATATTCAATGATCTGGTTCAAAGAAAAGCAGGAAAAGGCCGATGACTGGATATGCAGTGGCTGGAAACGGTGCGACCTTGATCTAAACACACTAGCGGCACCAATTGCCCAGTCGCATTGTTTCCAGCCACCACATCTGCAGTCATCAGCCTCTTGATGCTTCCCTTTCAACAGATTATGTAACGTGAGGAGATCCACAAAGCTAATGCAGCTGGAAACAAAGGGGGAACAACTCACCCACTGAGCAACAGACCTGCTGCGGTTTGCTCCACTTTTGGTGTTGTCACCACCGCTGCACCGAAGGCTTGTCTTGGAACCGCCAGTGAGGGCACGTAAAGGGCAGTAGCCACCCTGTGGTTGCACTAACGTAATCTTCGAGTTATCCTCTCCCGTTCAACAAAGTCTGAGTCCTAGCTCACAGAATCAGTGGATGTGCTCAGCATAGCATAAAGCATTAAATTGTTTCTTATTAGTATGCACATTGCTTCTGGTTTGTGCAATATTTTGAAGTGGGTCATGTTTTATTGCCAACATTACTGTGTTGTTGAGCAGCTACGGAAGCTACCTGGAACCTGGACGCTTTCCCAAAGCCTGGTTCCAGGGGCCTATACATTCTGGGTTCTTTGGACGAGCTGAGGGAACTCTCTGGTGGCCGCAACATTGGGCTACTGCTGGAGGAGGTACTTTGGCACCTACCGGAGAGTAAGTAGCAAAGACATTGAGGACATCGAGAGGGCAACAATGCATCAGGTGAAATACAGCCTCTGGATGCACCACAGAGTGGGAATGATAACTGTGTCTGTTGCATACAGCGTGTACACACGAGTTAAAACACTCACAACTAAGATCGGTCCACATGACCCAAGACCCCTGTTAAAGGGGGGTGCAACAATTTTAAGATTAAAAGCATATGCATATCGTCATTTTTACATGGTTTATCGTGTCCCAAAGGATAGAGAAAACATCTCCTTCATTAAAAAATGTTGCAATTCCGCAGCATAATAGCAAAGCAAGAGTCAAGCTTTTTCACCCACCTGCAGCCGCGAGTGGCACCCAAAGGAACTACGGCGAGAAGCCGTGACCTTGCTCGGCTCTAAACTGCAGCATAACGCTGCAGTTTAGTCCGCTAATGTCAGCAGAGAGAGGGAGAGGAAGCATCCTTCGAGAGAGACACGAGAACCTACACGGCACCTCGAATTCTGACACTAGGAGTGCGACCAGGTGTGACCCAGAACACTGGGAGTGAGTTGAGGAGTGCCAGAAATGCCGATATTTATCTTTTTTTTTTTTTTACACAACAACTAGGACATGCAGGCGAAATTGGTTTTCTGTTCTTTACTTCAGAAGTGTCAGAGGGCAACTTCCACAAATGCTTTTTTGACCGAAGTTCAGAAATCGTTATCTCTCCCCTCTTTAAGAAAGATCTTAAGGCAAACAAATGTTTGAACGGCTGCAATGCGTCAAGGCAGTGACTTAGGAGGCAATGCAAAGAAGTGCTACAAGGGGAAGCACTCCCAGAATGAGGACTTGGCTGTGAGAGGGTGCAGGTTATTTATCATGGAGGGATGGCCATACATTGGTGCAAGTCCAGATGGACTGGTAGAGTGCAAGTGTTGCGTCAGTCGAGTGCTTGAGGTAAAATGCCCAGAGACAACGAAAAAGTTTTTGTAAGAAAACAGAGAAGGGCACGGACAACGCTCGTTTAAAACTGAAGCATAATAGCACACACTTCTGCCAAGTGCAGGTGCAGATGGGATTGACAGGAGTGAAGCATGGAGACCTGTTCGTCTACATCAGTGACAAAGACAGTGTATGCATCTCTGTAGACTCAAAGAATTCTTCAAGGATGTAGTTGAGAGGTCAACATATCTTTTTAAAAATTTGTGCTGCCACAAATGGTTTGCGTGGAGTAAGGGGAGTTTTCTCTCTTTAACTCAATCCTTAGAAATAATACACAAAAGAGTCATGCAATGATTTTTTTCATTTGTTGAATACTTATCAGGATTTGTGACCTAAAAACACAATGTGGAGCTTTTTTTCTTTTATTTTCAAAAAATGCTAATATTTGAGGGGAAAGCCAAGAAAGTTTTTGCTGCTATTCTAAGACTGACATTGGCACTCTAACATAGCATCCCATGAAGGATTGCAAAATCTAGCAGATGCAATCGAAACTCACCCAAACACTAATGACATATTCATTCTGAAGAAACCAACTATGCGGATGATGATAATGATTAGGAGGTTATTGGCGCAGCAGCAATGAGGGCTATAATGTGCCAAGCTTAACATATTTGGAGCATACTGTAACAAAAATTACTTCGAGGCTAAAAATTTACAGATGATATAAATATCCAATTGTATTAAAAAGTCTAAAACACGGTTGAGAGGAACGGCTATCGCCAAGCCAAAATGAGGGATGAAATGGGAGGTGATCTCTAAAGCGTCTGGGAAAACATGATTGACGGAGTGGTTGATGAGACAAACAATGCCATAAAATGTGTACGATGTTCACCACGAAGCAGATACTGATGTGTCAAACGGGAGTAACCTATCCTTAGACGGCACAAGAGTACCTCCACACGACATTCCCCGTTATAAGAGCTCTCCCATATGCCCAAAACAGGCTTGATAATGTGGAGTTTGTTGTTGCTCTCTGTATCCCATTCCAGCTGCCATTTGCAAAAAAGTAGATTTCCTCAGAAGTGGTTTCAAATCTTGGTAGGGATGGATGTTATTGATGGATGCTATTGATGAGCCTTGAGCAGACACGGTTAATTTATCCACGTCTTCACTGCCCAAAATCCCAACGTGACTCGGCACCCAGCAAAACTTTATGTACCGACCGCATCAAAGGGCGCTGTTGATCCTAACATGTAGATGTTGTGCAAGGAGATTCTCCGTGGGCCATCAGGAGTCTCATTCCAACCTCCGAGCAGAGCAGTCGACTTTCCCCCGACTCCGAGAACTCCGCAAGAACGAGAATGTGATCCAAGCATGAACATCGAGCCGGCGCTCGGCGCGGCCGGGCGACCACCCGGCTTGGCGCGAGGCACGCCCTGGTCTCCCTGAGGTACTGCCTCCGTTTTTCGAGGGACATTTGATGCTTATCAGCACACAAACTCCTCACAGGAGATATGCAAAATGCACCTGTAGCAAGTTGGTGTATTGGGTCAAGCATGTTAAGGGCAGATGGCTGCGCCGACCCATATACTACTACTGCACCATAGTCAAGGCGGGATTGAACTAAGGAGTTATACAGTCATAGGAGACGGCCTATCAGAGCCCCACAACATATGCGACAGCACCATTAGGATGCATGATGACGTCAAGCATTTCCGTTTCAAATCATTCAGAAATGAGGCACAAAGGTAAGCTTCTTGTCAAAAGATCACTCCCAAAAATCTGTGTTCTTGCTGGACCAATTTTGGAATGCAGTTAAAATGCAAGGAAGGATTAAGAGACAACAACGGCACAAGGAGAAAGGATTGCAGACTGCTTTTTCAAGAGAAAATTTGAAGTCATTTTCATCTGCCCACCTACACAACCTATTGATTGTAAGTTGCAACTGCCGTTCAACACTGGAGAGGTTACAGGAAGGCACAGATATCTGCACATCATTCACCTATAAAGAGTAGGATACTGATGATGGCATAACCTTTGCTAGACTGTTAATTTTAACAGCAAAGAGGTGCAGTGTCCAGTGTGCAGCCTAATCGGACTTGAAAAGTTCTTTCGCTCAGAAAGCTCTGTATGCACTGAAGCATGTGGCCCCGCACACCACAGTTGTACAAGTCACGAAGAATTCTGTACCTTCACGCCTGTTATACCGTTTGGTGGTGTAAGTAGAGAAAAATTTTATTTTTATTCATTTTAGCTCTCACTTAAAAATTGTCCAAATTGTCCTTTAAACCTTGCAAGCCAGTCTAAGTACACTAGCTGTTGAAGCAAACTTCCAGACAAGAATGTCCCCGGCATGGGCTAGCGTGCACCCAAAGCTCTCTCAGCCAAAAAGATAACGGGCGTTGACCACGGGGTCCCCTGAAAAATGCCAGTAGTCCAAAATAGCATTTGATGGTCTTTGATTTCTTCAAATATAAACAATCTATTTTTACTTATATAATGCAATTAATTGAAAAACAAATTTATGAAAGCTTTTTTTTTTTCAGACGATTAACAATCCATTTGACTTGTGCAGTAGTTTTGTTTTAAAGAGCTTCCTTCCACCAAACCTTATGAGCCCAATTGAAAAGCAGCACTTCTGCTACTTGCAACGAGTCTCCATCGGCTCCCGCAACACGCGAGTTCCCGCATGTATATTGCATCGTGAAATGTGAATCTGCTGCATCCGCGATCTGCAGTATCCGTTTCCGTGACGTGAGAGTTTGTAGCGGATTCCCGCGTTTTTGTCTGTGACTTGTGCATTCGATATCGATTCCCGTAACACTTGAGGGGGTCCCGTATGTATACTGCTTCGTCAAATGCGATTCCGCTGCATCCGCCATCTGCGGTATTCGTTCCCGTGACATGTAAGTTCGTAGCTCATTCCCGCGTTTTTGTCCACGATCTGCGTGCACAATGTCTGTTCCCGTGACAGGCAAGTCTGTAGTGGGTTCACGCCTGCTTACTGCTCCATAAAACTTGGTTCTACTGCATCCGCGATTTTCGTTCCCGTGAGAGGAGAGTTCTTGGCGGGTTTCCGCCGGTCCTTCGCATGGCAGAACGCAAATTTGTTGTGCCCGCAAAGTGTGGTATCCTTTCCCGTGACACAGGAGTTCGTAGCCGATTCCCGTGCGTGTATCGCATCGTGAAACGCGAATTCATAACTTTTATTATAAGGTTTTCCTGTGGCCCCAAAAATAGCCCACCCCATGTCTTTTCACCATTTATCTTTTCATTTTGGGTAAGCGTTCTTTCGGAACTTTAAGGTATATTGTAATCATGTTGAAAGATCGGCTAGTTGGTAGTTGTTATATATAATGAAATAAAACAGCGCAAAAAGATATAAAAGGAAGAGACACACTGGATAGAACTGACCGCTCTGTTCTATCCAGTGTCTCTCTTCCTTTTATATCTTCTTGGACTGTTTTCTTTCAATATGTATAACCAAAATATATTCACAACATTTCCTTAAAATTTCACAGGCCTTAAGTCTCACCCCACCCTAAGTGGCTTTGAGGATCGAGCTGCAGAAGTAACCTCACACACTGCATGGTCATTGAACAGTATAAAAGTAAATACTGTATTAAACTCACTCAAATGAAGAATCTGTTTAACGGAAAAGTTAATTTTAGAAGAGACCATGATGACATGCAATCTTCAGTGATATGGGTTATGAATGAAACCTCCAAAGTGTCGAATAATGATCCATCGACAGAGTTTCTTGCAGATAATGAAATGTCTATGCACCTCTAATAACTGCAGTTTTGTGTTCAATTCTGAATAACAAAATTGCACATAATAGTCACCATTTGATTTTTTTACTTGCAATGTATATCCAACAAAGTGAAGCAACTTCAGCCTGTTTTTTGGTATCACATGATTGTGCATGATATTGTCCGTCACTAATAAGGAGTATTCACTGGGCGCCATATTTGTGGGTGCTGTCTAGAGCGCATGCTCAGAACGAGCCCACATTAATAGGCTGCTAAGACCGGCAATCTTGAGGGTGCGGAACGCACGTTACAAAAGAACTGTGGAAGCTCGCAATCAGCACACGCTCAGCAGTCGCGCACACAGCTATGGCCGCCAGTGAATACTTCCTATAGTATGTATAAACTGAACGCCTTTTTTTCTCAGCTGCGGGCAAGGCGAAGTATGCAAACTTGAGCGAGGCGACGGTTCAAGACGTCACGAAGAGATCGCTGTGGTCATTTGTCGACCGTGATGGTGGGCGGAGCAAGAGCCGGAATAAAGAAATGGAAAAGGTTAACAAAGATGGTCCCAGAAAATTCTCAGCTTTTTGTTTTAACAAGAAAAACCAGCTCCAAATGAGTTTGTGCATCCCCACATTTGATCTCTAACTGATACAGCTTCCAAAAAGTGTGCAGGCAAAATGTCAGGCACAGGCATGCTTTGCAGTGCATTCGCGAGTTCATTGCAAGATGAGCTCGCAGGCGCACTGCCAACGTAACCTAACTGCAAGTCAGTTGCCAATGTGTGGCCTCAGCTGTAGGGCCAGCACCCAATCGAAAAAGTACGGCCTATGCCTAGTAGCAAGGGATCGGCTATAGCACCTGACCTGAGATGTACGGCTGATGCCCAGCTGCTAAGCTTTGGCCTGCCTCTGATCACGGGGCACCAGCCGATGCCCTGTTGCTCAACTTCGGCAAAGCTGCGAATTCATGGACGATACAAAAGTGATTGGCATTGTACATGTGCGGTCGCCATACACTAAGCATGTGCTTTCTTAAAAGCTTGTTTCAACAGGGCACATCTACTATTCTGTCAGGTGCCACATTTTGGAGAAAAGAAAGTTGAGTGGTGGCACTAGGTGGTGCTTTCTCCAAAACAATGCCTTCTTTTTGGCAGCTGGCACATCTGCCGCAACCAGCCTCTGCTGCATTGTGCTCGGACAGTGCAGCAGAGGCTGGTTGCGCTCTTCCTCCACGGGGCGCGGTGTCATCAGTGCCCAGAAGCGCTCCGATACAAAAAACGAAACTTAAAATTCCATCGAAGTTGTGCAGTTTTTCAGAAAGCTGTAAAATATCTCGCATGCCTTCTATCGCACTCAAATTTTTTTACTTTTGTGTTTTTCGATGATGCTCACAAAGTTTCTGAATAAAAGCGTACCCTTAAACTCAGTGTTAAAAAATTAATTACATGAAAATAATTAACAACTCAATTATCCCGAAATTAGTTAATTTTCCTAAGTAGGCCCCTGGCCTAGGACCAATACGAAACACACCTTTTTTGGTGATGTGCAGTTTTCGCAATTTCGAATTTTTCCGCCTTCCTTAAAGAAGCTGTGCAACAATTTCAGGGCTTTGCTTAAATTATTGTGGAAGTTGATGCCTGACACTTCTGAAGTGAACTACAGAAAACAGATTTTGCCTGAATACCCCAGTTTTTATTTAAAAGAATGAAAAAGATCCAGGTTTTTACCGCCTCTCAACTCGTACGTCGTCTTCCGGGGCACGTGCACAGTGATGTTGATGGGGTAGGCGCGGAGTTCCGGAAAAGTTCTCTTTTTAGAGCCACCAGTGAGCAGCGAGAACTCATCCGCTCGCGACCGCGTGACCACGTGCTGGCGGGCGCAGCGCGAACAATATGGTGAAAGGAGGAAAGTCTCATCCGGGTCCGGCCATACCCGTCCGGCTCTGTCCCCCTCCCCCTCAAGCTTCTGGCGGCTGTTCGCAGTAGCAGACAGAGCTGACGATTTTGTGGACCTAGGATAGATGGTGTCACTAAGACTACGTATAATAAAAGTTTTGTCGATGATATTAGGTTTTTGACGCATTTATGTATATGTTGGATTGACAAGATTTATAGAAAAGTTACCTTTTATCGAGCAGGTATTCACACAACTTGCTATCTTTGTACAAGATTCCCCATTGACGTCACGCCGTGTGTATCTCATGGCAGCCGCTCGCGGCTGCAGGTCGGGGAATATTCTAAGTTTTGCCTCGCTATTACGCGGCGGAATTGCAACATTTCGATGAAAGGAGGCATGTTTTTTGTCATTTGTGACAAGGTGAACAATATCAAAAGCAGAAGATACCAATTCTTTCAACGTTAAAATCGTTGCACAGCTCCTTTAAACATCTTGTATATATATGCTAAGAACTTTTATTCTAGCTTTACATTACAGGCATGAGTTCTATTATTGTGAGGACGGTTTTGCAATAACAAATCTTACGACTTTGTTTCCTTCTTAAGAGACGTACAAAGAAAGCCAACAAAGCTGGGGCCGTTTTAACGTGTCCAGCTCGTGCTTTCTCCAGCATGAGCTTACTTCGTGCTTTCTCGAGCGTTATTTTCCAAAGACTTTTGCATTCGTGAGTACTAAGGCTGTCGCCGCTGCTTGCACGCGATGTAATTAGGATGCGTTTTGTCCCGTGTGCTTAATACGATGTTCCGAAATCGGTCCGCGTCTTCTTCGGGCCTGCCGCCGCCGCAGCGGTGCTGTGTTCCCTCGTAGTTCCTGTCTTGTCTTCGTGCACAGTGCTGTGTTTTGTGAAAAGGCCTCTCCTTGAGTCGTTCAACACATTCAACATGTGGGCACCCCCGTGGCGGCAAGGAAGGAGGGGGTAGCATCAACTCTCTTCTCCCGGCACCCCATCACGTGATGTTTTTCTCCGCGCCACAATGAGTCACCCTCGCCGCCTCGGCACCTAGTCGTGCACATGCGCCGCGATCTCCTTAATGGCGGGTGCGGCTTCGGGATACGATCGCCTGACATTCCAGATCACCGGACGACCCAAGCGCCTGGAATAACACCAAACACGAAGAAGCGAGTTCCACGGCTGCCCTTTTCAAGCTCAAGAGCGATGACCTCATCCGAGTTCCCTGCTTCACCTGTGGATAATCAAGACTGCTTGAATGGAAACATCGATTGTGCCAGTGAGAACTTGCTGCAAGCAACATGTGTGTGCAGTGAAATCGTGTTAGCTCATGTGAATCGTAAGTTACGAGCAACACATAGCTTAACTGAATAGGGATACTACCGCTAGCTCCCAATTTAAAAAAAAACTTCGAACTATGAGATTTTCAGGGCAGGGTTGCGCTACTAATAGGAAAGTGTGTTGCGCGCAATTTCATCGAGACAGCTTGTGGAAACTTGCATTATTGGCCTAATAAAATCTGAGGTTACCTAAAAAAAAAAACTGCACGTGTACATTTGGTACCTTTATATTTCCATTTGTTAATTTCACCATCGCTGAGCAAGTCTTTTCTATAAGGTTTTCCGTGTACCCTCTTTTTAGTAGAACTTGTAAACTTCTCCTGTATTACTTCTAATCATTTAGAAATTATTACATGCCGGTGTGCGTGACCATGCACCATGTTACGCGTTATTGAGTTCTGTTAGCGTGATTACGTTTCCTTTTATATTTTCATACAATTGGAACATTGTACGACTATGACGACATTCCATATACCTCCTCTATATAATGCCCCCTGTGGGCCTTTAGAGGTAAATAAATAAATAAATAAATGTGTGGAGAACACAGATGCTGGCAAGCCTGGAGGTATGTGTTGAATACTGTCCCTTGACAGCTTAAGCTTACATACTTTGTGGAGCTCCCTTTCACTGTGATCACTTTGTTTTACTCGACACAGAGACCTTGGAAAAAAACAACCAAGGCATCCAATCACTCCAATGTGATGCAGACCTTACCCACACTGTGTAAGTTTTCTACTGTAAAAAAAAAAAATGTAAAAGGTAGTAGCAGCTTCTACTTTAGAAGGGCACTAAAACGGTGTTGAACTTGGTAATTAGGCAGCCTAATACCTACAATCCACGAATTAACTTTTCTCAGTTAGCACACTTAAAAGAAAGTTTTTTTATCCATTTGTTAAAGTAGGCTACAGCAGTTAAATTATAATGGGGAAAAAAATCCCGCCCTGCTGTTTTCAGTGAAGAGTTCAGACCACTAAAGGTCACCATTTTGAAGCTTTGCAAAAAGAGGTGGAAGCTTTGCATTTGAAAAAGCAACGGAGTGCGACACATGTTGGTTAGGACCACATGACGTGTAGCCACTGGAAGTTCTCGACTGGGCAAGAAACCTTACCTTAGAGGGAAGCTACGGAGCTTCTTGAAAAAAATGAGTTAGAAGTGAATTCTAGTGTATTTCTACCCTGTGAACCCGAATACCCAAACCATTTGCTCAAGTATTGTCAAGCGCGAGAAAATGCGAAAGACAGTCGCTGTGCGCGACGTCATCGACGGATCTTTTGGCTGCCCAAGGCTAGGGAGGCGGGGCTTCAGCCCTATTTTGAAATTGCTCGTATGGCTCTCCGGCGCGTCACATTAAAATATAATTGCGCTATCTGTTATTCTAAAGGCCAAATGAATGCAATTCAAGCGTTTTTTCTCAAATTCAGAAGTGCCCCATCTTCCCTTTAACCGGGTGACTGGGGCTATCGAAGCTGAAGGATATGTATCCTCACCTTCTCTTCTTGTCATCTTTTGTTTCCTCAGTCTCGGGTTGCTTCAAAATGAGGAATATTTATTGCTTTATAGCCGTCGGAAATCGAAGAAGGCCGCTGCACTTGAGGATCCGGATAAAATTTACCAAAGCACAGGATCACAGGAGAGGGCCAGCACAACTCGCCAAAAGCACTCTTCGACGGAATGGCAGTCAATACTGAGCCAGCTGATCACGGATAGCAATCAGGGCATACATTTCAGGGGATCATGGCATGTAGCCAGATAAAAACATGCTATACTGCACATCAGTGCAGTATACATGCTTCTAGCTGCTCTGCCATTGAACCTGGTGGCCCATAGCTTTGACTTTTAGTCTGTTGCAAGATGAGATGGAGTATAAATGGTGTTGACAAACCGCCTTCTATCAAAGAGAACTTCGGCAGAGGGTAACAGTGACGGTGTGTGGCAGTTACCAACTCTTCTTTGGTCTCTCTGCAATGAGGTGGGCGATGTGGGGGCTGACTCGCAGAGCGGCAGGGTGACTGGCCTAGCCGAGAGTGGAAAGCACGCCTTAAGCACTATTCGGGGGTCTTGATGAAGCTTGTGAGCGGCTGTAGTTTGTGGCTCTCACACTGACTGTTTGCGGTGTTATGCAAGGTTCACGCTTGTCGTGATTCATGACTTGTGGCTCTCACGAGCATTATGGCCACCTCGTACGATGGCCGCCTTGAGCCCCACAACCACGTAGACACCAGCCGCTCTCTGCCATGATTTTCCAAGGCGGACACGGATTTCTATTGCGGCACTGTGCTTCCTAAAATATAACCTGGATTTTTAAAACCAGCGGCTAGCATTTTCAAGAAACTTTGTTTAATTTGCAATGGGCATCGCACAGAAAATGTGCCTGACCGCACATACCGTAATATCCCGAGTCATCGCCCACCCCCCTACCACCTGAAATTCATTAAAAAAGTGGGGTGGGCCATGTCTCGGTGGGTGAGCACCAACACTTGAAAAAAAGCGGAAAAAACCGCATATTTTTCTCTGCGTATCTAGCGCTGATGCACAAGAGATACATCAAACTCAAAACTCGATTTAGTTTCATTGTTTTATAGAAAAAAATGCTCACGAAAGAATATTTTACTATAGCGAAGTCCGTTGCTTGCATACGCGCTAGAAACACCGCCGATCTGCATATAGCGCGAACGTTTGTTCCGTGAAAGAATGTCACCACTATGTTCTCCTAGTTAGTAAAAAAAAAAAAGAAAGAAAAGTCTACAAGAAAATAGAAAAACCGACCAGGCGCAACGAGCGAGCGGACCAAAGAAGCGACCAAGGGCAATGCTGGGAAAGCGGGAAAGCCGGCGGTCGCGTTGGCATATACTTTGGCGTCGGGCCAAGTCGGGCGCCTTGTCAATTTCAAGCTCTTGCGCAACTTTCTTGTGTGGTGCGTACATACGTGCGTCCGTGCACGGCGGGCTATCAATGCACGGTTGGGACGCTCTGCAAACGTCTGTGTAGGGCGTTCCAGCAAAGCTTTATTTACGCGTTGGCTTTGCCTAAAATATTGCACAACCGGGGTCGCGACGCGCGGGAAGAAGGAGCGGGTTCGCGGTGACCTTACTTCGGCGGAGACAGACTGACTTAACACTCCGGGGTTACATTAACAAACTCTTATTTTGTTATCTCCATCGTTTTCTTTTCGCACGGATACACGTCCACTTTGGGGTCGCTCACGGAGGTAAACAAAAAGAAGTGTCTTTCCCTCCTCTGTTTTACTTTGTCACGGACGTCCTCGAACTGTAAGGTCCGCGGCCGCGTCATTCGGGTAGGATGAGTGTTCGCGGATCACAGAGTCCGCGCTGGGGTATTTGAAGGGGTGGGCGATGACTCGGTGTTTTTTCGGAAATCGATATTGGCCCAAAAAATGGGGTGGGCGATGGCTCGGGGATGGGCGATGACTCGGGATATTACGGTATATTCTCCAGTTTTGGCAACACCTCACCTGGCAGAAGTTTGGGTAAGGTTTGATGGGTGATTGAAAATTGCTGGTGGCCATATTCAGGCAATGGGGATAAGGTGGTGAAGCTATATGCCGAAAATATCAGATCAGACATGCACTAACAGCTTACCCCCTTTGTGCAGTGAACACGAGCATTACTTCAAGGCTACACTTAATACTTTTGAAAATATAATGACTGCAAGAGCTTTTCTAGACAGCGACTACAAACCCCAAATTTGAATGTCAGTTCAGGCAAATTTTTAGGAAAAGTAATTTTGCATTATAAGTGATTTCCTTTCTAACCACCGCTTACCACTTGTCATGAGTCATAGTTGAAACCTATCATAAAAGACAAAATTGTCATAAGTATTTTTTTATCAATTACTTGTATTGGTGGAAACACTGCCTATTTTTATGATTCAAGCATCTTCATTATTACATTTGATTGAGAACTTGCTAGAAAGTCTACCGGAAGTAAAGGTAAAAAAACGTAGGCACCCCATCACGTGATGTTTTTCTCCGCGCCATGATGAGTCACCCCCGCCGCCTCGGCGCCTAGTCGTGAGCCGAGGTGGGGGGTGCGGCTTCGGGATACGATCGCCTGACATTCCAGATCACCCGACGACCCAAGCGCCTGGAATAATACCAAACACGAAGAAGCGAGTTCCACGGCTGCCCTTTTCAAGCTCAAGAGCGAGGACCTCATCCGAGTTCCCTGCTTCACCTGTGGTTAATCAAGACCGCTTGAATGGAAACATGGATTGTGCCAGTGAGAACTTGCTGCAAGCAACATGTGTGTGCAGTGAAATCGTGTTAGCTCATGTGAATCGTAAGTTACGAGCAACACATAGCTTAACTGAATAGGGATACTACAGCTAGCTCCCAATTTAAAAAAAACTACGAACTATGAGATTTTCAGGGCAGGGTCGCGCTACTAATAGGAAAGTGTGTTGTGCGCAATTTCATTGAGACAGCTCGTGGAAACTTGCATTATTGGCCTAATAAAATCTGAGGTTACCTCAAAAAAAAAAAAAAGTTCCACGTGTATGTTTGGTACCTTTATATTTCCATTTGTAGATTTCACCATCGCTGAGTAAGTCTTTTCTATAAGGTTTTCCAAGTACCCTCTTTTTAGTAGCACTTGTAAACTTCTCCTGTATTACTTTTTATTCATTTAGAAATTATTACATGCCAGTGTGCGTGACCATGCACCACGTTACGCGTTATTGAGTTCTGTTAACGTGATTATGTTTCCTTTTATATTTTCATACAATTGCAACATTGTAGGACTATGACGACATTCCATGTAACCCCTCTATGTTATGTCACTTTTAGAAAATATTTCTCAATATTAGACCAACTTTCTTGTTTGGAGATTTTCATATATGAGGCTTTCGTGCTTCTGCAGCATTGCATCTCTGTTTTCTTATATTTGCAGGAGACTTATGATACAACATGGCAATATGAAATTCTTCAGGATCTGTACGAGGGCACAGATCACCTTCTTTTGCAATATCTCAAGCTGCAAGTGGCAATTGCAGGCAACAATAAATAGGCCTGCACCAGAAAAAACAATCTGTGTGTTATTAATACTTTTGCATGTCGTTAGGAGGTATACGTAAAAAAACGAAGAGTTACTAATCGGTTAATCGGTACATGATAGCAACAGCGTCTAGTACCTGTAAATATTTCAGGAAATGCTGGTTACCGAAATGCATTATTGATAGAGACATGTGAAAAGATCTGCAACATCAAGCAGAACTTTAAAGAAAATGGCCAAACAGAGAAAAATACACAAAATTCTATAGCGATTGCGCCCTACAACCACGGCATCACTCAGAGATTGAAGAATATTGCTGTATGGCAAGGCGTCCATGTGGTTTGTTCTGCGCCGAATAAGGCATATTCTATGTGTCGCAGGGTAAACCAGGAGGAAGAATTCAAAGGAGGAGTTTGTGAGATTGCTCACAGGACAAAGTATGCATCATCCGAAAAAGGAGTCATATATAACATCCCATTATCATGCGGTGGATGCTACATAGGCCAAACCGGTCTTTGCATCAAAGACTGGACAAGGGAACATGCTGCTTTGTTAAGGAACATATCAGCAGGGGGACATCCACCAGTCCATTGTCGAGAATGCTGGTGCACTGCAAGTTTGAAAAACATCAAGGTTCTAGGCAAAAATTAAAAAAAACTTGCACGTCAAATCCTTAAGGCATTGGCCATTGATGAAAAAGGAGATGAATGTGTTGGCACACCTTCCCTGATGCTGCACAAGCAAGAAAAACTTTCTGCAGGGGTCCTGAAGGACATGAAGCAGCTTCACTTTTGCGAATAGGTATAGGGTTGAAAATAAGGAAGAAGAGGGCTTCAGTCTAGGTTGTGAATACTGAGAGTAGTGACGGAAGAAGGCGGCTTTAATGTGGTTGATAGTCCAGCGGTTGTAAATTTTCTGTGTTTATTAGTGTTCAGCTGGCACCACCCAAGAATGTTTCAGGATATTTAAGTTACTCTCCTTCAGATGAGTCCCTTCTAAAAAGAGGGCAATGGGGCTGTGTTCTAGTCGATGAGCAACATCATCATAGTTTGCAAGAATGCATCAACAGTTCCATTGGAGAAGTGAAGGAAGTATTATAAGATGCAGATGCAGGTATAAGGACCACAAGCAAGTAATCTGGGTACATGCCCATTCTATGTTTTTTGGGGTACTAAACTCGAAGAAAGGTTCCAGGAAGCTTTAGGAACATCCTACAGGCACAATTTGGTAATCATTCAATTAAATGAAGTTTTTGTTTCTCCCTGAATAAAGCATTTATGTATTCATGGTTCTGCCACAACACGATACTCGCATTGGTTGAGTATCCATACTAACCCTGTCGAACACCCTGTGTAAGCATGTGTTCTCAAACCAAGTTCCTAGAAACCCAAGTGTTCCCCACAGTGCCCTCAGGGTTTCCCCGAGCTACCAAATTTCTTATGCCGTCTCTGCCAACATGTAAAGCATTTTCCCTGCTTGAACACTATCTCATGTTGTCTGAGTCGAGGAGAAAAGCTCACCAGAGAAAAGCTCACCGGAGATAAGCTCACCGGAGATAAGCTCGCCGGAGATAAGCTCGCCGGAGATAAGCTCGCCGGAGATAAGCTCGCCGGAGATAAGCTCGCCGGAGATAAGCTCGCCGGAGATAAGCTCGCCGAAGATAAGCTCACCGATTGTTTTTCTTCTTTTTATATGGAGGCTGTTGGATCATGCATATATCAATTTATTATCATTAAAATTCGTCAGCTTTATAAAAAAGAAAATGTCCTTTTTTGTATTACTTGTTAAGCTTACTGAATAATATTGCTTCCAAATTAATAATTGCGGGCGAGTGTTTTCTGTGGCTTACTCTGTAGGCAACGAAAGCCCAACTCAAAAGTTTATGAACTTGAAGAACAGGAAAAAGTTCGAAAATTTAATAATGTCTGCATAAAGCCTAAAAAGCAAAACTGTCAATGGCGAACATCCGAAATTGCATGCGCAACAACGCGGTACCTGAATTCCTCTTTGAAGCTTTTGTTAACCTTTGAAAACAGGATAGAACGGTCAGTAGAATATTGAGGTTTCTTTCTTCCACGGATATGCACGTTTTGTAGCCGTTCGTGCTGGTGTTTCCAGACGTTCCCTTCGTGTGATAGTGCCCTTCTACGGCGAGTTACCCATGACCTTCAGAGCTGCACACTGGCACCATTGTTACTCGTGACTTATGTAAGAAGTACTCTTCTGTAAGGTAGCGAATAGGGCGAGTTGGTAAATGTCATACATGATGAAAACCGCTCAAACAATGACGACGAAGTGAAGACAACAAACACAACAGGACGAATCTGTTCTCGCAACTAAAGTTTTGTTAGTGAAATTAACAGAAAAAAAACAGCGTTAGCCGACACTGATTACATCAACAAACACCTACTAATCTATTAGGCACTACACAATATTTGGAACTGAAACGGTTCACACACCGCTATTCATATTAGCTTGCAAAGAACAAATCTCTTTATTTGACAGAGCTACTGATGGCACACAGCCAGTTGTCAATAAATTGTTGCCTTTTTTACTGGTGTACGATGTTCTGATTTTGTACCTGCGGCTTCAATAATATAGAAAATGGGTGATTACTAAATTCTGATGAATTAGTAAATATGCCCAATGAACTTGAAGAGTATTACGAAAAAGTGGACATAGTTTCAATGAAGTGACGAATGCGAATTATGTTAAATGGCAAGGTTTGACGCAGAATCCGCTGAGTTAAAAAAAAATCGGTGAGCTTTTCTCCACATCTGCCGGTTTTGCGGTGAGCTTTTCTCGGTGAGCTTATCTCCGGTGAGCTTTTCTCCGGTGAGCTTATCTACGGTGAGCTTATCTCCGATGAGCTTTTCTCCGCCGCCCGTCTGAGCCACCCCCTGATACATAACCATGAGCCTGTCACTCCCTGGTATGTTAATTATTGTATAGAAGGCTCGTAGGCTTCTGCACTGCTCTGTCACATCAACGCCAAGACAAAAAAACAAGTTCCTTGGCTGTCAATCAAAAACAATTTAGGCTGCTCGAAATCGAAAAGTTTGAAAACCCATGTGTTAAAGCAAAACAACCTGCGCTATAACAAAACACCCGCTTCATTGGGGTGATCATGCTGGATCTTACAGGTTTGCTACAGTCACAGATTGTTAGCGAACGCATCACAATGGAAGCAAAAGCCTTCAGCATGACATTACGTCCAAATTTCGAAGGCTCAAACTTGCTATTTGCTTCCAGCTCAGCTTCAGATGTTCCAGTTCTATGATGGCACATTTGACAAGTTCCACCCACTTATATGCTTGGTACGTCACTTTGTCTCAGTGCATATTGTAACACTTGGGAGCATTTAAGTAACCGAGTGGGCACCTTCGTTGGTTAACTCTGTAGAAAATACTAGCAGTTGTGGAACTAATCATTGTTCCTGGTAGAAATATTCCTTAAGCCGAAGCTGTCTGTGATATGATGTAATGTAGAAGTTCAACAATATACCCTCAGGGCCATGAAGTTTAATGTGACACATTGCGCCATCTAGCTAAAATATTTGCAACACTGGGAAGGCCCTTTCGCCAGCCGCTGTTCACACATCAATTTGAAGGTGCTGATTCATGCATTTTTGTTCGTTTATTCTTAACATTGCTATCGGATGTTGCAGAAGACCAAACGTCGAAGCTGTAGGTATTGTTGCATACGGGATTGTCGCAACCCCGAAAGTTTAGCAGGCGTGAAGCACCGCAGGTTCCCGTTGAGGCCGTGGAAAATGCAATGCAGTCGAAGATGAATAAATGCCGTAAAACGTGTAAAATAAGCATTCCGTTTACACTGCCTGACTTGAGATGGATCTCTAAATGCGCTATTTGACTTGACCCTGGAGTCAGATCAGTCCTTTGACACTCTCACTGCTCTCTGCTCCGTGGACAAATCTTGATCGTACAATGTTTTGTGGACGTTTGATTGTAGTTACCAAAAATCGCAGTGAGTCTTTTCTCCATTCGCTGGTTGCAAAGCGGACTGTCGTTTGCGCCTTTAGCTTGATCACGTGACTGTCCAAGATGGTTGCTCTATTTCAACCCGTGTCTATGCGGTTCCAACTTCGTCCCTGCTGCGAGAAAAGTCTATAGCCGGTGACAACTCAAAAAGGTAGGGCGAGGGAAAGGAAGGTGGGAGGAGGAAAAGGAACGCAACACTGGCGAGGAGAGGAGGAAATCCCTTCCCCTCGCTAGCATGGAGTCCACTTGCTCCTGTCCCAGCTTCCTTTCCCTCGCCCTACCTTCTTAACCTGCAACAAGAAATAAAAAAAAAGGACTTACCCCACGAGAAAAGATTATCCACACGGCATTTATTTGTATTCTATGTAAAAGTGAACAGCATATTGTCACGAATGAAGGTGATGAGAGGATGAACAGAACCGAAAATAAAGGTTTAATTGGCAAACTTTTGCCAAACAACATAAAGAACGATTGTCGAGGCAGCAGAAAAGTGGGCGGCGATTGGGTGGTATAGGCCCTGTCCATGTTTACCAACAAACGCTGGTGCCACGTGACCCCTGCATCCTGTGCGTCCCAGGAGACTTCCGGCTGCACACTTCCGGTCGTGCTTTTTCTTGGGCATCTCAATCGGTGGCGCGTCTCGGCGAGTGCATTTGTCTTTATTTCACTGTGTACTCGTCGGTTGGAATGTCAAGTGACTATTTTAAGAAGCTGGACGATGTCGCACAATTGCGGTATCGCGAGAAGCTTGTTGTGGAAGGCAAGAGCTCCCGGATCCGCTGGACAACGATCTCCGACGCTTCGTGTTCTTGGGGTCCACCCGGTTGTGGCCTTCAGTGATAGCAGTGATAGTTGTGGCCCTCAGTGATAGTAGAAGGTACCTGCTATTACACTAAAGAAGAATTTAAAAGTTTTAAGATGTCTGAAGGGTACAACTTTTTTATAAATGGGAAAGTTGAGGACGTCCGCGCTCTTCAAGCCAAAAAGACAGAGAAGGTGGTCCTTTTTACGGCCACTGTCGAAACAAGTCAGACGGTCTCCAAGCAGTACACGCCGTGAACCCTGGTGCATGCGGACGGCAAAGTGGCTAACGCTCACCGCACCTGTATGGCTGGATAAGTAGCGCACTGCTACAGCTTTCTGTAAATGCGACATTCTGATCGCCTGCGGCTAATCACGACGGTCTGATCACCCTAGCTAGTTCGAGTGCTTGTACCGCACCCAGCCTGGCAGAACGCGAGTACCTAATTTTCGCGCATTTCTCAATTTAAAAATTGTCTCCAAAATATGTATCACATGAGTAATTATTCAATGGTCATGAATAGATAGCATAACGCTCCCGGTCGCGAAATTTTGTGCTCTCGAAATCGATTGAAAAACACAGAGTCAAGCTGGTGAATGACATCCATAGTTAACCCAATAAAATAACAACAAAAATCAAGATAAAAAAAAATCACAAAAATTTGAGTTTGCAAAAAAAAAAAAAGTAGTTCACAATGTATTGCTTTTACATTGGGGTATGTGGGGGATGTTACACAGATTGTCTGAACTGTATTTCTAGCCTTGGCGAATTCTGCAGTCACGTTGCGGCACTCCTTTTCAATGTCGAGGCAGGCGTCAACTATGGCCTCAACAATCCTACGCCAACAGAAACACCGTGTGAATGGAGGCGTGCGTCTGGGAAGTCTAGTAATTGCTTTATTTTTTCTCTGTTGCAAATCGCAGCATCTGCACGGGTCTTTCTAGGTTTTTTACTTTGTGGAATGCCATGTGTGAGATATAAAAGGGTGTGAAAATGCTGTTTAATAAGGTGATTGAATATGCTACATGCACGCTGCTCCTGTGGAGGCCATTCAATTCTTCAAACCCCACAAGCACAAGGAAATACCTACACCCTCATCTGATTCCCCAGCACCCCTACCTACATGCACAGATGAGCAATTGAAGGGATTCTTGCGGACCATCAAGGTACGCTTAAGTTATGTTTCAGTATTGATATGCTCAAGAGGATACAAAAATATGTGCGGCTGGAAGCTTACATCCCCTCGAGCTTGCATACAGGTGTCTCTTATTGTGACAAAAAAAAAAAGCCTTTCTCCTTCTAGCTTTATGCAATGTGCCACTAGCATTAAGGTGCCACTTTAAGTGTGTGGGCTCAACAGGACTGTCCCTAGTAGGGAAGAAATACCATAGTACTAGTGATGAGACAAATTTTTATCCGAACCGGCGCCGATTACAGTGTTTTGGAAAGATTTGAAGTGATTGAAATAGATTTAGAAAGTTGCCAGTAGTTGAGCATTAAATCTTTATGAACCAATTCAAATTTTAATATGCATATTTCTCAATGAAACTAACTCGTTCGCTTCCTTTCTGCTATTTTGGATGACGCTCGCTTTCGTAAATGTGTATGACGTGAGCAGTTTTGAACTATGGCGGTAATGTTGTTCTCGATCCGATTTTAAATCCCATGACCAAAAATGGTGTGCATGTATGCATATTGCCTGACAGATGCATGCCTCAACATTGCTTCTCCTCTTGTTTAGTGAGAAGAGAATCAGCCATTACCTCAATTTTAAGGCATGTGTTTTGGGTAGCTTGTACAATATCCTACCAATCGCAAGAGAAAAACAGGTGGATGGACAAATCTGAAGGAAGAAAGTGGTAAACCATCCTGTCTTCTCATAGCCAATAAGCTCGTAATAGCCGCGTCCCACTAGAGCGACAAAGAGCAACAAATGACAGCGACACGCGACACCGACAGACAGCATGTTTGTCGCAGTCCGCCATCCAACCTGCTGGACAAGACGCAAAACACGGGGACAAAGAAACTTGTTGCTTAGTAGGACTGGAGTTGTCAACAAAACACTTCAAAATACACAAACAAAGAGAGTCAGGCGACGCAGTTTTTGTGTTCCGCTCCTTGGGTGGAAAATGTGCTGACATACACAGTGAAAGTAGAGACAATTACTTTCTTTCTTAGTTAAAGCTTCAACTTAGCTTTCATTTGCCATTGGCGACTTTCCGCAACCCATCGTGACTATCGAGTTTAAACTTTTTCCCGAACCTGAGTTTCCGAATCGTTCCTTGTTTGGGTTATTCGAGGTGAGTGCCACAGAATTCACGTCAATGTAGATGATGTTTGTAGCCAAATGATAGAGGACAGGCATTTTCGGGGGGACATATGGCAACCCAACTATCACGGAGCGTGATAACAACTCTTTCGCCTCCTGGAATGCTGTGTCCTAGCTCGTAGTGAGCAGTCTTACTTTGGTCAGTCCTCGAAAGTCGGCGTATCCCTCTTGATGCAGGGATGTAGACTTTGGCATCTTGAAGCACCACCTCGCACATCAGATTTTCGCGAGCAGAACCAGCCACAGCAGCTTCTCTTTTGGAACACGACAACCACGAGCACTACGAGCTGTCGAGGGATGGGAACGAGTAGGAAGCCTAGGTGGCCACAAGGCCTTTTCCCGAAGCCGAGCAGCCGAACGAACCACGGGAAGAGGGTTGGGAAGAGAGGCAGCGGAAGGTACAAGCGGGTGAGGAGGATAAGTTTGTCTCCGAGAGGTGTTCCTCGGTGGGACTGCTCACGGTGCTTCAAGTGGGATGACAAACAAGAACTTGTACGACGTCGATCGATTGTCGACGTTTGTCGGGGGTATTTGATGTTACAAAGGGACAGCATCAGCGACGCAAAACTTTGTGGTGTCGCAGGACAAAGATCGGTATTTGTCGCTCTAGTGGGATGAGGATATAACTAAGACTGGCTCGCGTTCGCGTCAAATAAATAAACTAATTTTGCAATAAAAACCGCGCTGCGCCACAATTCGTGTAGGTTCTCTTTCGAAAAGTATGCACGTGGTCAACCCAGTCTCGAAGAAACTACTAAGGCGTAATGCTCCAACAGTAAGCAGGCGCCGAAATCATTTGAGGGTTTTTCTGAATTTATGTCTGCAGCTAAGGTATAAACAAAGGCATGTAGGTCTTTTGAATGTTGGTAATTTTAAGGGTGGGAGATATGGAGTATGAAAGTGCCTGGGGCCAATGTATTTATGGTGAGCTTCCATGACAAACAATCAAGTTACGCTTTGTGTTGGTGTCCTTGGGTGAGGCCACGGGCGGTGGCGTAGCCAGGGGAGAGGCTTATAAGACTTCAGCCCCCTCCCCCACCCCAATTTGGCCGACCCTATAATATACACATGCATTATGACCCTCCCTGCCCCTCTGCACCCCAAATTGGAAACATGCCACCTAAGTCCCCCGAAAAAGAGTTTCTGGCTACGCCATTGGCCATGGGGCTACATACCTCAACATTGTTGCCTAAGACATGTCCATTTTACACCTTTTAATGAAAAAGCATGAACTGGTCCCATGGAGCGAACCACCGTTTATCAGCTTTTGCAACCGCATCAAACGGCACCTAAACTCCCCTGACCCCATGGAGCGAAGCCTGTCGTCTGTAGCAGCGATCTGATGGATAGGCTCTCATTGGCTGGCTTTCAAGGAACGAAGCTCCCATTGGCTTTTGCCTGGCATAGTTCCAAGGAACGCCACCAGAGAAGCCCTCTCCATGGCAGCGCAGTGACCCGGCCGTCGGTGAGAGGGAGCGACTGGCCGCCGAGCCCGCAGAGCCCGCACGGGCAGACACCGGAGAGGCTGCGCAGCCGAGCTTAGCGCAGCGCGGCCACTTCACAAGCGCGCACTCGGCCGTTGGCCGCAACTTCGGCACTACCAAACGTGGCCGTCCACACCAGTATGCCGCAGACGAACTAAGGGAGCGGAAGAATGACATTCATGCTTTCGCATTCACAACTCGTAAGTGCTTAGGTGTCCTCGGAATTTTTTATCCTTAGCTCAAAGATGTGTAAACGAAATTAATCCTAAGTTTTCATTGTTTTTAGAGCTTGGTTCTAGACACGCTTCTTTTAAAAGTCATGACGGACAGTGACGACACCGACACGGCCTCCGAAGGAGAAGGCGAAAAGGAGAACGATGAAGACAAGGAAATGTTGACCCAGCAACCGGTGTGCAGGCTCGAAAAAATGTCGTACATGTACCATGGCCTGAACGAGACGGAAGCTAAGAAAGTTCAGTTACCAGCAGAAGAATGTAGGTCCACTGAGGAAACCACACGAGAGCAGTCGGCGTCACCTCAATGGTTGGAGCAACGTGAAGGCAGAGTTTCTGCTTCTGTCCTTCAAAAAATTATGTCCTGTTTAACTGGAATTGAGGGAGCGCTTTCAAACATCATGGGCTACTCAACAGTACCAGACACTCCTAGTATTTGGTGGGGTCATAACTCTGAGCCTAAGGCACAAGCAGCTTTCGTTGCAAAAGAGTCGCCGAAGCATGAGGGATTTCAGGTAAATATGTCCGGCATTGTTGTCTCACCAGAAAAACTGTTCTTAGCAGCTTCTCCTGATGGGATTGTGTCTTGCTTATGTTGTGGTAGCGCCATTCTCGAGGTGAAATGTCCATGGACAATAAGACATGCCATGATCAGAGCACGTGCGCCAGTGGCAGCTGCAGCCCGTTTCAGAAGCTGCGACCGCTGCTAAAGCTGCCGAGCCGAGCAAAAATGTACCATACCTTGATGAGGATATGCACTTGTGCAGGAGCCATGCCTACTATGCACAAGTGCAAAGGCAAATGGCTCTGGCACAGCTGCCTGAGGCAGCTGTGCCGGAGCCATTTGCAAGCCAAGAAACTGAACCATGCAGACTTTTCTGCTTTGTGGTAGTTAGGCATGTTCAAATAATGGATTTTGGGTTAGAAGCAAATTCAAAGTGTATAGTGGTTTTGGCCGAATATTTTTTAATTGAATATTGAATAGTTGCTGCGCCATTCTCTACGCCTTTCACTGATTTTACACCATGCTTAAACGAAAATTCAGCTGAACTCGCACAAGTTCTTCCCAAGCTTCTAATTGCCCACTTATAAGCTCTGTTAAATTTAATCTAACTATATCTACACACTGTGGTCTCAGGAAGTCCAATATCTACATTGAGATGGCAAGTAAATGAGACTTGACAAAATTAAACCTATAAAGTAGCCCAGCCATACCAAACTGAGGGGATTTATAAATATTCTTGCTATATGCATATACTTTCTTCGATTCTGAATTTAAAAAATAAAAAAGCACAAATAATTAACACAGATTGCTAGAACATTGTTACCCAACATATATCGTTGCATAACAGACAGTTAAATTTTGAAGATTTTGCTGCAATGTAAATATCAACAATCACATTATTTCATTTTTTTTAATACACCAGATGTGTGCATGCATTATACCACTTTGAAGGTATGATTTTTGCTGCGGCGAACCGAGTTGCAAGAATATGGTGTTAGCTCTGCAGGTATTGCTTCTCTGCAATGCAACGGTGCTTGAGGAGAAGCGCACTCAAGGGGTCTAACCCACCATGATCAACACTTGGAAAAGTAAGAACATCGCAGTTAATTTTGAAGCGAATATCAAATAGCCTATTATCTGAAACTACTATTTGAAAAGTCGAATATTCGCACAACCCTACTCTTCCCATATAGTGCCTAAAGGAAAAAAATTTACTTTTTTTTATTTTTAGTAGCATCTCCAACAGCGCTTTGTTTCCTTTTCAAGAACAGCTCCTTTTGGCACAAACATGGCACAAATTGTGCAGAAATACAGCCTTTGTAGCAGCATGTAGCAGGTTATTCATTTTGGCGCAGATTAGCGCAAATGGCGTGGCAGTTCCACCACTGCCCTGTGAATAGCGCATTGAAGATGATCTGGTTATGTAAACATGGTTAAAACTGCGCACAAATAGAAAGGAACAGAGGAGAGAGAAGGAAAAACTGCAATTTTAACCACGTTCGATACCAACTCGCCCAACTGACCACCTTACTATGGTTTTGTGAAGTTGGTTATTTGCAGCACTAACAATATTCCACATTTTTCCTCCATACCTGATTTCCAAAAGTGTAAAGAGATTAATGATGTGATATTCATTTACACACTTTGTATTTCCTCGTTTGTCTATAGGGCAGTGCGAATATATGTATGACTGTAAGAACCCTGGAAATGTTGAAGGAGTGCTGGCACATCTGTTAATTTGTGCCTTCATTGTTCCGCATTTCTCTGTATACAACATTCGGACAACTTTTATAATAATTCTTAGACAGATCAGCCTAGGTATAGAAATGTGTGTACCATTTTGTGTATCATTTTCTGACTTTATTAACTACTTTCTTTTGCTGGCCCACCTAAGGGTGCATGATCGACCACTGGTGATGGGAATAGATAATGAAAGCATGTCACCCAACTTAGAAGTGTCTAATAAAAGTATGTTTCAATAAATCTGCCCATTCTGTTTCATTGCGTGCAGGCTTCGCTTGGCCAATCCGGCGCCACGCGCAAGAGTGCGAGGCGCCGAGAACCAAAAGCGTCCAGCAAGCGCAGAAAAAAAAACAAAAAAAAAACGAGAACGTGAAAATAAATACGTTTGAGGTACATCTGGGCATTTCCTATGAGTTGTGAATGCGAAAGCATGCAAGCCGCTCGTCCGCTCCCTTTGTCGTCTGCTGCGTACTAGCGCGCGCACACTTCGGGATTTCGGAGGCCATGTCTGATGGTAAGATGTATGGACTCAGGATTCCGACACGGTGGATGTGGTTGTTTGAAAAGGATCGGAATAATAACGTTATGGTAACCACGAAAAATATATACACAAAGTCAAGTCTGGGGCGTTTTGCTCACTCGCCGCCGCACTTCTGGTGTTGTCGGAACCTCGGATGCCCTAGGCGTTTTCCGGATGACGAGGGCTCAATGTTCGGTGCCGGCGGTGGCTCCCCGGCAAGCCTGGTTGGTGCCTCCATGGGCCTCAGATGTCCGTCCGGGACATTACTTGGCCGTGTTCGTTCCTTCTGTGTCCAACCCCGAAACCGCACTGCACGAGCTTGCCTGAGCCGTCACATCTGTGATGTTTTCTTCCTTTTCTTCTATGTCCCGTTCACATCATCACACCATGGCGCAGCAGCCAATGGGAGCCCTGTCAACGCACGCCAGCGAATGGAATTAAAGGCGAATCGCTCCTATTGGGATTGCGGCGGAAACTAAGAGCCTCTTTGGCGTTTCAAAGTGATGACGTCAGCTCGCTCCATGAGACAGTTAATGTTTTCGCATTAAAAGGGAGAGGGAGGCAGGAGAGGAGGGAGCAATTCCCCAGGTGCGCGCATCACAGTTTCTCTATCCTGGGAAAAGTGGCGCCATTCATTGTTGCGGAAATGCTCGAGCGCGTGCTGCACGCCACTTCTGGGAAGAACATGGCACTTGAAATCTAGCTCTGTGCTGCGCTGTGCCGCCATGATGGGGGGGGGGGGGTGACGAGAAGCGATGTGCAGCTTAATGTCAGCCTGGCCAGCGTGCGAAACGCTTACATCACACGTGCACGTGCTACAGAATCCAAACTTCTCTCACCTTTTGGGCGGCACGAAGCACGGAAATTTCGACGTGTAGGACTTAAGGAACGCCTGAAAGTACCTCTTTTGAGGTTTGGAGTTCGGCATTGCGCCGCGAAGCCACAGTGACCAGGAGAATGCTACAGTTACACGTGCAACAAACACAGACGCCGCACTTCTCGCCTCGAAACTGACCGAAGCAACGAGGCCCAACAACGTCTGAGCACGCCGAACCAATGTGCACCCGTGCACCGCCGAACACACGAACAAAGGCTTTGAGCTTTGGATTGGTTTTCGATCCGTGGCCACCGGATAGACTGATAGTAAAAACTACGACGCTGCTGTGGACGGTACCTATCGTCCTCTTGTGGCGGTGCAAGATATCGCCAACAACGGAGTTACAAAAACAACAAAAAAATAAATAAAAATAAAATAAAAAAAATTTTAAAAATATGCTTTTCCTAAGATTTGAAGCAAGATTCGTAAAATCGTAAAATTACTCCCAATTCGTACATTTTACGAAAAATTCGGAAGAGTTGGCAGGTATGCACAAGCCTCGTGCATCAACGCACCTTGCGTCACTTTTGAAACATGAAGGGGCTTTAGAGCGTCGCCACCGTCAGCGCCATCTATGAAGAGCGTTTAGTGAATCAGTCTAGACCCAAACCTACATTTGCCTTTCTGCCGCAACACCTCCGTGTCGCTAGTTTCACCTTACCACGGTGGAAGCTGTGGCTACAGACTCCTGGCTCACATGTTAGATGGATTTCTTGCGCGCGTTTGATTTCATGCATGGTGGTCCAATCATGGTTCAGTTAGGCCATTCATCAACATCTGGCGAGCTTTTGAACTAAAGCATTGAGATATTCAGATGGCTTGCGTCGGTTCCGAGCGTGGTCCCAAGGTGAGTCAAGTAAGCTCGAGGCCTCGCACCACACAACCCGGTTTGGTTAGGGACAGTATCCTTCCTATGAAATAAGAGTGAAACATCTAGTTTTCAATTAAATGTTTGTTTTCTTTTTGCATGCTGCCTTTCCAAAATCCCACAGGCTTAGTTATCTTCCAGACCGCCAAACTTATTTTTGTTAAAGCACGTATCTTTAAACTCATCAAAGCTGTACTTTATCTTTCCATGCAAAATATTCCGACAGCACTAGGATGACAAGTAATGAGGAGACTGACCCGTGCCAAAGTGGGACTGGCAGAATAGAAAAAATATCAACAAAAGTACAAATCTGCAAGGGAACGGGAGAACTTTGAAGGACAGCTCCGACCCAACAAAAAAGGTAACTCCTATGCCTACTATAAAGCGTGCGACATGCATTTAATTGCTGGAAAGACGCTACTGGAACGGCATATGAAATCTGGAAACAAAGAAATCAAGAAAAATCTGCACCATCAGCCAACGCTAATGAGCATGACATCAGGGATGACACTCGGCTCACAGGTGAAAGAAGCAGAGGCCAGAATGACTGTTTCTTGCGGAGCACAACCTGCCATTCACCATCATGGACCACCTGCCAAAACTCGTGCAACGAGTTTCACCTGACTCTCAAATCGCGAAGCAGGTCGCTTGTAGCAGGACGAAAACGACAGCAATCACCAAGGTAGCCACCGGTGAAGAGAGCAAGTCCCAGCTATGGGATCTCCTCTGATGGAACAAGTTTTCAATCATGATTGATGAACCGACAGATATCAGCTCCTGCAAACATCTCTGTGTCGTGACCAGGGTTTCTGAGGGCGACAGGATTCTGGATGCATTCTTTCACCGCGTCCCTGTAGAAGACGCTTCGGCGGGCGGGCTCTACAAGGCCCTCATAGGCATGTTTGAGAGAGCAGGAGTGCCCTACAGAGACAACATGGTCGGCTTTGCATTGGACGGTGCAAGTGTTATGATGGGTACAAATTATTCGCTAATGATGCTGTTCAAGAAAAACACCCCCAACTTGTTCATCCTGAAGCGCCTATGTCACTCTTTTTACCTCCATGCATCCTACGCTTGTGTCAAGCTTCCTCGTGTAGTAGAGGATCTCCTCAGAGACGAGTACAACTACTTCAAGGCAAGCCCAAAGAGGAGGGACATGTTCAAGAAGTTCCACAGCCTCCTCAATCTGAAGCCACACAAGCCGCTTGATCCAAGTTAGACGAGGTGGCTGTCCTTGCTCGCAGCAGTGGAACGTTTACTCAAGCAGTACGATGCTCTTGCAGCTTACTTTTCCACTGCTGCTTCTACGGACAGGCTCCTGGCTTTCGGAGATCATCCTAACAAGATTTCAGGATCCACTTAACGAAGGACGCGGGAATCAACTCGCAGAAAATGTAAAAAAAAGTTGATGTTTAGAAAGTCTAACATTTCGCACCTGTAGGGATACCGCAAATCACCCCCTCGTTTAGACATGACAGCTTGTCAAGTCTACCCACTTGAGCTATCGGTGAAGGGCGCCCCAACGGCTATTCCCTTTCTCACCCGGGGCAGGGGGCCTCCAGGCACACAAATGTGTCCGGCGAGCCTCTGGTGTCCTTGGAGGCATCTGCCTAAGGGCACCGGGAGCAGCTCGCGTGAACGCGCTGGCGTGGACCCAGTATCGGGGGATTCTCCGTGGAACGGCTTCCCCAGTCGCACAAATGGGTCCGGCACACGTTTGGTGTCCTTGGAAGCTTCTGCCCACACTCGGTGACGAGGGAACGTCTTCCGGGGAGGCACGTATCAACGGTTCTCGCCGAAACCGAGAACCAGTAGATATTTCTTGGAATATAAACAGGTCAGGGCTTAGACACTCAACCGCAGGACCCGACCTTAATGGCCCCCTCGGCAACAGCAATGGCCTCTGGTGCGATTGGTCGAGAGGGTGTGGGGTTGAAACCCAATGGGATTCGAATTAAACCCTCATTGGACAGGGCGGGTTCTGGCGCACTGTCTTAAGCCCCGGCCGAGCGTGTGAGCGTGGAGTTTGAATGAGCCCATGTGCAGAGCAAGTCGTCATCCCGCGGTCCCGAGGGCCCCATGTATTCTCTCTTGCAGGATAGAGACCTTGCCGTGGGCGGCAAGGAACTTGGCGCCGAGGCGCTATTGTTGGCGTTGGGCCGCCACGAGCGGCAGTGACAGCCCCTGTACCATTTTTGCTCTCCATTGTAAATATATTTATCATAAAACATCCATCGAGTCCTCCGGTTCTCGACTGCAAAGAACGGCAGACACCCACAGCGCCGCACAGCATTCCACAATCACCCGATCCTGATCGAAACCCGAGGGAAACGACGAGGACCAGGAAAACAACCATCGTTCCGGAAAGGACGAATCTATACTGGCGCAGCCAACAGGATCGTGGATGTCGACAGCCGTGTGGACAACATTGTGTGCCAGAGGGACGACGACGACGGTGCTGGTACGGAGCGTGGGAGGGTTCGGCGACAAGCGCTCAAGACGACCTGGACAACAGCTGCCAGCTGATCCAGCGGTATACCGGCTCCGCGGGACTCATCAACGGGTTACCCTCAAGAAGCCAGCCTCAAGAAGACTTCGTCAATGCCCGAAGCCTGCAGCGGCAGAAATCGGGACTTAGGGGAACGGACTCCGTGTGCGGTTATCGACGTCGGGGACTCGCGAGTTCGGTGGCGTCAACAACCTTCGTGAACTCCACTCGACCACCGGGCCCGACTGACACCCGCGCGTTCAGCCGCATGGCGAAGCATAACTGGCGGAGTGGGGCAGGCACTAGTAAAACTGGCGACAAGGAATTGGAGGTGGAGGTGAGTTCGTTGGACGCCCAGATGGCTTGAGAAAAAACAAAGCAGCTCGAGCTGGACATCCGACTCGCGGAGCTGAGTGCGGAAGAGTGGAGAGGGAGAGAGCTGGCAGGCAATCGCGGTCAGGAGGGCAGAAATGGGGAAACACTCAGGCATTTTTGAGAATGCTCCACGGAGCCATCCCGAAATTTCCAACTGACGAAAAGGTGCCAGTATGGTTCGACACAGTAGAGCGTCTGTTTGTGAGATACGAGGTGCCAGACGTGGTTCAGGCACACCTAGTGTACCCACTCGTGGTGGCTCGGCACAGTTACATTTGTTCACGGATGGAGAGGGACCAGTTTTCGTTCTAACGTATCAGACAGACCGTGATAAAAGAGCTGCGACTCTCGCCCGACAAGTACTGCAGGCGGTTTGTCTTATCCTCAAAAAGAAAGAATGAAAGCTGGCAACAATTTGCCACGCGGCTACCGAGCTACCTAACGTACTACGTGGAAGCACGAGGCATGGAGTCCTTGAACAACTAAAGGCACTTTTAGTGGCGGACCAACTGAAAGCGTCCGTTGGAGCAGAGGATCTCAAGTACATAACCCTCAAGAAAGGAAGGGAGTGGTTTGATCGAACGGAAATAACAGACCTCCTCGCCTTGTACGAGCAGGCCGAGTGCCGTGGTGCCGTTCCCGCTTTTTCTGGAGCGAAAAGTGACCGGAAAGGAGAGGTTTCATAAAAATTGGAAGGAAAAAAAGTTTTTAGGGGCTCGACGCCTTTAACAAATAAGTTTGGTAGCAAGACATGCTACAGGTGTGACAGCCCGTCACACCTAGCCACAGCATGTTTGCGGGCGAGAAATGGGAGGCCGCCCGCGGCTCCCGGCAACTCCAAAGTGCAATGCGTGGCGTTTGGCCCGGAGGACCGAGAGACGCCGATGGCAAGAATCGAGGAGTCAAGGGAACATCTTAATGCAGACGTGCTCTCTAGGCTGTTCAACAGCCTGGGGGTGGAGTGATTGCAGGGTGGCAGTGGAGCGCTTAATCACTCTCTATACAGGATTGGTGTCAGCCGTGGGCAGGTCGGGAGGCGATCACTGCCGTGGTCATTTTGTGCAAGCGAACGTTCCAGAGTTGTTCAATGTTCAACATACGTTTTCAGTTTTTCCTTGAATGTTGATTTGCCATGCTTTGTCAATGCTTTTTTGTTTTTTTGGTATATTTTGGTTGTAAAAGCTTTTGCGGCACCAATGGTGTCGTTGTTGCGAGCGATCCAGGTCAGCAAGAGGGCAGTTGAGAAACGGAGTATAGTAAGAGGTTTTGTCCTTTTTTTCTCAATTTTATTTAGCAATTTGTGCTAGAGGTGCCAGGCTTGATTATTCTAAGCCAGGTGTTTTGTTGTTTTGTTTCTCGCTTGAGGTTAAGCAGTGTGTTTGTATGTTAGTGCTGTGGCTATTCCTTCCTGTCTTGGTAACTGCTGGCAAGTCCAAAAGTCCTATAGCAGTTTTCGGGGGGGGGGGGGGGGGGGGGGGGGGCATGTAGGGATGCCGCAAATTGTCCCCTCGTTTAGACATGACAGCTCGTCAAGTCTACCCGACTTCAGCTAACCATGAAGGGCGCCCCAAGGGCTATTCCCTTTCTCACCCAGGGCAGGGGGCCTCCGGGCACACAAAAGTGTCCGGCACGCCTTTGGTGTCCTTGGATGCTTCTGCCCAAGGGCACCGGGCACAGCTCATGTAAACGCGCCGGCGTGGACCTAGTATCGTGGGGTTCTCCGTGAAACGGCTTCCCCAGCCGCACAAATGGGTCCGGCGTGCCTTTGGTGTCCTAGGAGGCTTCTGCCCACGCTCGGTGAAAGAATGTTTTCCAGCGAGGCACGTATCTGCGGTTCTCGCCAAAACCGAGAACCAGTAGATATTCCTTGGAATATAAACAGGTCAGGGCTTAGACACTCCACTGCAGGACCCGACCTTAATGGCCCCCTCGGCAACAGCAATGGTCTCTGGTGCGATTGGTTGAGAGGGTGTCGGGGCCCATGCCCAATGGGATTCAAATTAAACCCTCATTGGACAGGGCGGGTTCTGGCGCACTGTCTTAAGCCCTGACTGAGCGTGTGAGCGTGGAGTTTGAACGAGCCCGTCTGCACAGCAAGTCGTCATCCTCTTGCGGTCCCGAGGTCCCCGCGTATTCTATCTCGCGGGACAGAGCCTTGCCATGCGCGGCAAAGAACTTGGCGCCGAGGCGCTATAATTGGCGTTGGGCTGCCGCAAGCGGCAGCAGCAGCGTGACAGCCCCTGTACCATTTTCGCGCTCCATTGTAAATATATTTATCATAAAACGTCCATCAAGTCCTCCGGTTTCTGACTGCAAAAGAACGGCAGACACCCATAGCGCCGCACAGCATTCCACGATCAGCCGGTCCTGATCAAGCCCGAGGGAAACGACACGGATTGGGAAAACAAGCATCGTTCCAGGAAGGACGAGTCTTTACTTCATCTATGGGTCTTCCTCTACGCCATCTCAAAGCTTTTTTGTTGAAAACTATCCAGAAGTGCGCTAAATTATCACTTATATGAGGTCA
This sequence comes from Ixodes scapularis, assembly GCF_016920785.2. Taxonomy (NCBI): domain Eukaryota; kingdom Metazoa; phylum Arthropoda; class Arachnida; order Ixodida; family Ixodidae; genus Ixodes; species Ixodes scapularis. The sequence goes on from NW_024609857.1 coordinate 139,543,124, forward strand.
GGTAGTGAAATATTGCTTGAAATCTGAAAAATCCATGTTTTTCAAACCTTTGTTTTTCCGAGACGGCGCTACTGGTCGCGGTCATCTTGGTATCTATGGAAAGCGCATTTCATCATCTTACCATTTCCCACATCTACCGTCTCTTCGAATGCGAAGTAAGCCATAAAACACAAAAATTAGGAAGCCTCCCCATCTGATTGGCCTTGTCCGCGCGAGCGGGTGGGGCACGCTCAGTCATTGGCCGGCGAAGTGATTGCCCCTAGCAACAGCGCCGGCGGCGCCAGTGTCTGAGAGAGCGTATGCTCTTCTGCCGCTTTTCACCTGCTCGCAGAAAGTGCTTTTCTTTGTTTCGGATTATGCTGTTTTCTTGCACCCGCTTTGACTTTTTCGCGCAATCATGGATCGACGATCTTTTAAAAAGAAGTATGGGACGACACATCGCTTCGGCAAGCGCAAGCGGAAATCCCCAATGGCCAAGAAAAGTAAAAAAAACTTCTCCCTGCGCCGAATTTCAAATTGGCGCGTCTTGTTGAAGCGCAGTTTGCTGCGGATGGCTAGCACTTTGTGTCCTGTTACTGGCGTCGAAGACATGGCCTCTACAAGCACCGATCGCACCGTTCAGGTGCATTTACAACCGAACTTAGTTTCGAGTGCACTGCTGCAGTCCACGAGTCATTGAGTTCAGTGTCGGTAACTGAGCAAAAAATGAATCTAACCGGCGAAGGCCAGAAACCCACGGGTGCAGAGCCATCCTACAAGTATTTGGTGGTTCAGGTCACAGCACTGAACGTGCTCCTCAGCGAGACAGCATGCCCGAAGTGCTTGCAGCCGGGAGTCACCGTCATGCAAGGAACAAGGCTTGGTTTGGCGGTGAAGATGCTTCTAACTTATTCTACGTGTGGCGTTGTCGCTAACCAGTGGTCATCACCGCCACAAGAAGGCGCCCGGGCCTTCGAGGTGAACTTAAAGTCAATGCAGGCCATAAAGAGTGTTGGCAGGGGTGCAACTGCACTGACAGGTTTTTGGTCAGTTATGAAAGAGTCACATGGGGGATGTAACACAAAACATTCCAGGGGTACCTCAAGTCCAAGTTCAGCCCTGCCGCAGATATAGCTGCAGCAGGTGTAATCACTGACGCCATAGATGCTGTGTGCAAAGTGTACAACGAAATGGAACCAACCTTCACAGAGAATGTGACTGTGGTATATGACGGCACATGAATGACGCGCAGTCACACGTCCCACATTGGTGTGGGTACCGTGATTGAATATTACACAGGGTTAGTGGTGGACTCTATGGTTCTTTCAAACCTTTGTATGGGTGCGCAGCAAGCCGAAAGCCAGGTGCTAAGGCCTACAGCCAGCGGATGCAGTCGCACAAGTGTCAGAGGAACAGTGAAGTGAAGCCGGGCAGCATGGAAGCTAAGGTGGCCCTGTTGTCTTTGGACGTTCCCTAGACAAGAATAATTTGCGCTACACAAACATTGTATGCGACGGTTACAGCCATACTTTTCTGGCCCTCAGCAAGGATGCAACCTATGTTTTCATTCCGTTTGAAAAGGAAGACTGAATCAACCACACTCAGAAGAGGATGGGATCTGCTCTGCGTGCCCTCATCACCAAGGGCAAGAAGGACAGCCCCTCGACGGAAGAGGTGCTCCGACGCAGGACCTGATCAAAGGCTCACCAGCTACTATGGCATGACTTTACGAAGCCACCCTGACGTCGACGAGATGCAGCGAGCGGTGATGGTAATGTTCTATCACATAACTTTGACAGATGGAGAACCTCATCACCATCTTTGTCTGCCTGGACCCACGAGCTGGTGTAGACATCGAGCAGCAGAAGCCCAAGGCGAGCCTCAGCAAGCTCACAAGTACAAGCTGGCGAACCATGTTGCCACTGCCCTCCTGCCAGTGTACCAGCGCCTCACCGAGCCTCAGCTCCTTGACCGGTACAAGGGAAAGAAGACGCAGAATGCAGCAGAGAGTCTTCACTCAGTAACCTGGTCAGTCCTTAAAAGATGTACACACCTTCCTGGTTGCAGCAGAGACCGCCGCAGAGACCGCCATCAAATAGGGGTCCGCGAAGCCCTGCCTCATCAGTCAAGCCCGGCAATAAAAGTTGTCTTTTTTTTCAGATCGAGAAATGTTTCAGTTTTAGGGCGAGTTTTCTCGTGTGTGCGTAAATATGAGAGGTCTACTTCACTCTAGCCCTTAGATATATCCATTTAATAAATAATTATTACATTTAACCTATACCATTCCCCTCCCCTTACGCGAACGGGGTCCTCCATCATCACCACCGATCCACAAGGGGTCCGTGAAACACCGATGGTTGAGAACCACTAAAGCAGACGACGCTACTATTGTTAAAAGGGCACCACCTACAAAGCCAAACTTAGAAAGGTGCCTACATTATGTTATACAAGGTTGCCGTGCCACTGACATTGCCAGCAGTGTCAGCACCAGAAACATGCTAACATTTTCTAACGGGAAAACCTCTTCTTCAGTGCCCGCACACCAAAATCATGTACGGAGATCACAGGCCTCCACGCAGTTCGGTTTCTTTTTTTTTTTTAGCGCACTCTTCAAAAGCCCTTGGAAACACTGAACTGCTAGTGTCCAAAGTGAGGTTGAAATGCCACTGGTCCAGGAGTCCTGCCTGGAGCGTGTCAAGAGTATTCCAAGTCACGGTACCTGACTCCCCGGGGAGTTGACGGCAGAGGCAAGGTCGCAAAGGAGGTTGAACGTGGCCAATTCCAGCGGGTCCAGAGTCACAGCTTGGGCACTCAGACTGCAAGAAAAGCTTGTGTCAATGCCATGGTAGAGAAGCACTACGGAGACACTGGCAATGTCATGTTAACTCCCATACGATATCCAGGTAAGACAACAATTTAGTTACACAAAACCGGGTACAAGCCATAGAAGAAAAAAAAAACAGCATAGCAAGCACATCAATGGTTGCCTTTCTGAGAGCCAAAATGAACTCTGGTCTAGGTTTGTTTACCCATTGATATTCATACAATTTTTGACGGACAGTTAGTGGTCATAGTGCAATAAAAGAGCTAGGAAACAGTCTAACTTGATCAAGGAAAACCATCTAAGCCTTCTTCCCAGGCAAGACTATCACTTTACAGCAGTGATGAATTGAAATTAGGAAATCTTCAGGCATATGCAGCGTCAAAACATGCCAAAGGCGTGATCCAGCATGAAAACACAATCACCAGTTTCTTCATCTCTCACTGAGTTAGCAGACTGCATCCAAGGCTACTTGCATTTTGTTTCGCACAGAAAGGAAAAGAAACACCTATCAGTATGCATCAGCAGTGTCGCACAGTGGAAGTGCTATGTAGTTTATTTCAAAATTTAGCACAAAAGTTTGTTCAAAGATGAAACGTTTTTCTGGCTAGAATAAAACTAAGGATTCATCCTTTGTACATAGATTCTCTTAAATATGTTCTAAGGGCTTGGTACAAAATGGCAGCTATATAGTAGTGTGCACCTTTTGGTACCTTGGTCTGCATGCCATTTTGGTGTCACAATTGCTCGCAAAAAAATGAATCACTCATAAGAGCTGCACGCACGAACTGGGACTTTTTTCCACTATGCTAATGAGCCAAAATGTCTCGTCGAGATGCCTTCACTTCTTGCAACAAAAAAAAAAATCACCAAGTCAGAATTGTGCACAATGCGGACTTAAGGTTCTGCTGGAGCTACACATGCAATCATTTCTCGCTACATTTAGCAGACACCAACCCCATTATCAAGAATGTCTCTTACTGTGATGCAATTGCTCCAAGTCATTTTGGGGCACCTGTTAGAGCAGCCAAAGGTCCATTGTGGAGCAGCATAAGGAACTTTTGGAGCATAAGTGCACACTGTTTACAATCATACCAGTTTGAATATTATGCTAAAATTTGTGCATTGGCCTGAGCAACTAAAATATGATGTCTACTTTTCCTTCCCACTTCTTTGCAACCCTCTGTTGGCATCAAGTGCACAGCAGGTTTGAATCCCTCAAATACAGAACTGGCAGTATACCACAAAATCTCGTATGGACGCCCGCACCCGAAAAATCGCCCATCCCGTTTTTTTTTTGTTTTTTTTTTTGCCGAATATTTATAACATAAAAATTCCGAAACCTCGACCACCTCCGTCGGACGTTGCACGATTATCAATCATGCGATGTCCGACGGGGATAACATCAACTGCGCAATTCGCGGTACCGGTATGTGTGGCAATAAACTGCAGTAAGATGCTGACTCACGAAGGACTGTATGAGCTGCTGTAACTAGATTTTAACAAACCAAGTAGTGCCCAGACTGATGTTTCATTTAAGTTCTAAAGCTTGTAATGAAACTGCAATTCTTAATTTAGATAAAAACAAAGTTTCTTATTGTTTGCTAATGAACATTGATAACTGGCTTCATGTCAAATTTCATTAGAAAAATCACCATGTTAATAAATATGTCTTAAAAATACTTCATTTATTTTATTTATTTATTTGAATACCTACAATGCCTAAAAGGGCATTACAGTAGGGGGACAGACAAAAAACAGTATACATGATCGAAAAAATTATAACAAATATAAAACGTCGTTATACACGAAAAAAAACAAAAAAAAACACACACACAACAAATTTAGATTTTAGAGACACTTGAATATGACATTTAAATATAACGACTGGACTTTCTCAAGAAACAGCTCTGACATTGAAATTTCTACAACCTTCATTAGGTAATTTATTCCAGACATGAATTGACCACGGGAGAAAAAAAAACACTTAAAAACATGAGTTCTACATTTATATGGACGAATTTTCTTTGAATTATCTGTTCTGGGAGACATGTAAGCTTGAGCTTCAGTCCACTGTTGCAGTTATTTAAGTCTTAATTTACTCCATCGACTGTGCCATTAAACAGAAGGAACCTATATAAAGGTAAAAATAAGGGAATGGACAAAAAATAATATTAGAGCTACAGTCGAACCCGTTTATAACGAACTCCATCGGACACGCATTTTAGTTCGATATATCAAGTAGTTCGTTATAGCAAATATCGCTATTTCGTGAGGACGGCAAAAGCGAGAGAGATGAAAGGAAACCGCGCGGAATAGCGGCGATGGCTGCCGAGCGTAGCGAGCGTCACGCCGGCGCTCAGAGCCGTGTTATCGCGAGGCAGCTTTCATGATGGAACATATGTATTCATATTTCTATCAATAAATTTCAATATTGAAACATATCATCTAAGAAAGCCCGAAAATTTCTAGGTAACAGACAATAAATGAACACGATAATTCCGTAAAATTGAGAAGGAAAAAAAAGTCGTGGCACTTACGACAGAGAGAAGTCTTTATTACCTGTTCTTTTGATATTACCGACAGAAGCTGGTAATTTTTGCCTGCGTCTTCGCTTTTACTGCGTCCTTCAAAATTTCGTCCTCGACGCGAGATAGCTGGTTTACCAGACTTAGTCCACTTCCCTGAAGCTGGGAACAGTAGCGACGGAGCACTTCCGTCGCTGCAAGCGCCTCGTGAAGCGTCGGGCAAGATGCCTCTGGGTCCTCTGCCTCGTCGTCGTCGTCGTTTGCTGAAGCCGCCACGACCTCGGCGACAATTTCGTTGTCTGAAGGACTGCTGGTCACTGCGACATCATCATCCACTCCGAGAAAATCTTCCAGCTCCACGCCATCCGGGACCGCGTCGGGAAGACGGCCGAGGTCTCTCCACATCTCGTTTAAGTCGTCATCCGTAACCTCGATTGCCTCTTCAGTACTTGCTCTGTCGTTATCCAGGTACAGTCCCGCGTGGCGAAAACAATTCTTAATTGTGTTAGGCGCGATGTCGCTCCAAGCACGGCTAAGCATTTCAATAGCACCCAACAAATCAATCTTCAGTTCTTTTCCCGCACGCAGCTTGGTGAGCAGCTGCTCCACTACACGCTTCCTGTAACCTTGCTTGAAGGCACGGATGATGCCTTGATCTAGCGGCTGCAGCATCGATGTCGCATTAGGGGGCAGGAAACGAAGCTGAATGTTTTTTAGCGTGGCACCACAGTGATGCGCGGAGCAATTGTCAAGCAAGAGGCAAATCTTGCGGCCACTCTCGGACAACTTCTCATCCCAGTCGCGCAGCCAGTCCTCAAACAACACCCTTGTCATCCAGGCCTTTCCATTTGAAGTGTATTTCACTGGAAGAGACCGACACCCCCGTAGGCACATAGGGGCCTTGCTCTTGCCGATGATCAGTGGCGTAAGCTTGGAGCTCCCGTCCATATTCGTGGTGAGGAGCACCGTAATTCTAGCTTTGTTCAGCTTGCCGCCATGGTACTTCTCGCCTTGTCGTGCCAAGGTCCGACTGGGTAGGAGCTGCCAAAACAGTGCGGTTTCGTCGGTATTATAAATATCGCAGGGCCTGTACTGCTCCGTAATTGCTGGACAGTTTTCGGCGATCCACTTCTTGACGCTTTCATTGTCGACTGCTCGACTCTCGCCGGCGACAACTTTGCCGACGATGTCGTAACGTTCCTTGAACCGTTGAAGCCATCCGGATCCGCCACTAAAATCTTGAACGTCGAGCAAAAAGGCAAAGTCTTTTGCTTTCTGCTGTAACATGGGGCCCGAAACTGGAAGGTTTCGAGCGCGAATATCCAAAAACCACGCGTACAGCGCCTTTTCCACTCTGTCAAAGGCAGGCGCCCGAATGCGCTTTCCGTCGGCGTTCGGTCGATCTCGGGGCTTTTGCAGGATCGCTGGCTTGTTTTTCAGAATCGTACTCAGCGTGCTTCTGGCGATCTTGAAGGATGCGGCGACTTCTGACTTCTTCTCGCCGCGTTCAACGCGCCGGATTATTTCCACCTTGGTAGAGAACGGTAACGATGAACGCACCTTGGTCGCCATCTCTTGCGGGAACAGGAAGGACACAAAGAACAACGAGCCTCCTCGGCAAAACGCTAGGAACAAAAGAGCCATGTCCGGCCTGGTACGGCTGCAGGATGATGTCATCAGAACGTCATTGCACGCTTGCTCTATCATTGGCCAGCGCGCTTCCGCGGGGGCCGGTTGCGGTGTTGTGACTCATCTTCTCAAGGGTCGTGTTTTTCTTGGTTTTCTCTTGTCCTCTGTCGCTCCGTGCATGGCAGGGAAGCCAGCGCGCTTCCGCGGGGGTCGGTTGCGGGCGTTCGCAGTCGGTTTTGTGACTCATCTTCTCAAGGGCCATCGTGTTTTTCTTGGTTTTCTCTTGTCCTCTGTCACTCTGTGCATTGCAGGGAAGCCCGCGCGTCTCCACGGGGGCGGTAGCGGGCGCTCGCAGTTCGATATAACCGATGTGTGGTTCGTTATAGAAAGTATATTTCTCATGAATATTGATCTTAAAATTTCGTGTGTTCGATATAGACCATAATTCGTTCTAACCGGGTTCGTTATAAACGGGTTCAACTGTATTCATATCAATCTTCTCGTTATTGGAAAGGAATCAAACTATAGAGGGTGCTCTGATTCGTTTGTTACCCCCCCCCCCCCACCTTGGTGTTTACCCAACACAAGGCCTGTGCACACGCCTACAGGCCTTGTGGGCATATTCATGTAATCTTTTTCAATAGAGCGTGGGGCACAGTGTAATGAAAAATACTTAACAATAAACGAAGTGTTGTTAAGTGCCGGATCTCTCCCGAAAGCAGTCGTCAGTGCGAGCTTGACCCACTTCTGCTTTTGTGCAGGGCTGGGCACCGTACATGCTGCATTGTTCATGCAGGCCGGAGTGGTAACAAAAGAGCCCCTCCCCCCCCCCCCTCACCGGAGAACACGAGCTCCAGCTGAACGCTGACACCGCATTCGGTTAAGTCAGCTGAATGCTGAGTCATTGTATTTGTTCTCCCCATCAGCGTAGTTAGTTCTAAAGTTAACTGCTTGGGGTGCCATGGTCTGATCTCTTCCCCAATACCTAAGTGCCATAGCTAAATCTCGAATTTGAAAAATATATTGTCAGAATGTAGACTAGCAGCAGTTTTATTCTAAAATGTTTACTGCAATGCAGGGTTGTCACTTCAGTGCCCACCAACTCCTTTTTCTTTCTTTTTAACATATCGGTGTGTAATGTCCTGCTCTAAAGAACTGCTTTCCCCTTCATATGCAAAAGCATAGCAGCGAAGTAAGGCACGCAAAATTGTAATCCCTTCTATGCGTTTCTCCCTTCACTGCAATACACCCGTGCGCAGGGAGAAGCCCACCCAACGAAGCTAACTAACCAACCAGAACAGACCACAAACATGAGAAATCTTGTAAAACTTCCCATTACTACCAGAGTTGGGTAAACAGATCTAACCTGAGAAGATATTCAAAAGTTCTGAAAGTTCACACGAGCCTACAATAACGATCTGGCCGTGCAGCGGGGCCTGAGCGATTATATTTTGAGCATCAGTTAAGTGGAATTAAGTTTCAGTGCAATGTTGGCACTACTTCCTCACATTTTGCCGAAATGTAGGACGTAGCAGGGTAAACATGTTGGCACAATCCGGTGCAAATGGCGCAGCAATCGCATCACTGCACTTATGTTGTGCAGAGCAGCGTGACACTCTGACATCCCATGATGTCAGAACGTGATGCGATACTGACGTCAACTTACATGGTCACGTGACACTGTGACAACATGCATCACGTAGCACTGCAACATCAAGTTACTGGACATACAACGCTCTGACGCCATGTTACGTGGTCACATCCCAGTGTGACATAAAGTAAACCAACCATGTAACGCACCTACATTTATTACCTGATCACGTATCCTACAGTGAGGACGTGATCACGTAACTCGGCGATTACGCGAGCACGTGATATCACGTGGTCTCTCTCGTGATTGGTGGAACTAATATTTTGTGGCAGCACACCATTTTGACGAGTGCCCTTAGGAAGTCGGACACTGCTAGTAGTGTCGTGTGTGTGAAGAGAGAGCCGCGTTGCTGCATGAATACTCGGGTTTTCTTAGCGTTACTTTTGACAGCCAGGTCCACCATCGGTCGCTCGTTGTGCCCCTAGTCTGTGCCTGGGAACACATTCTCTAGCCACAGCTGCACTTTGGCCGCAGACGACAGCCGACGAAGACCACGAATACACGGAGATTAATGGCGTCGGCTAACCGAAACAGGCCCCTTGTGGCATTGAAAATTTCTGAAAATCCCTTATGTGGGTGGAAAGAGAGAGGAGGAGGCGAGATTGTGCAGAGACATCAGAACAGCGAGCTCCAACTGGAATAATTAGTGGGTAGACATAAAGCCAGCTGCCTTTGTCTCCACTCACCCGTCGAACGCCGGCATTCGGCTGATGTCGTTCTCACCAACCCAAACACAGGCTCCAAGAAACAAAGTATTCACAAAATCACAAAAAGGAGGTTACAGGATTGGTGGCAGGATCTAGGGAAGTGTGAAATTGCACACAGAATTGGTGGGTTATAGTCTATGAAGTCTAATGGGGGACAAAAGTTTGAGGCAACATTTTAAAGGGTGCAGTGGTGGAACGGACAAATGGTGGTTTGGAGCAGCTCTCGTAGCAGAAAACAATGGGTTCTGGAGCAGAGATTCCCACTTTTCGAGCAGACAATATTGAGCTTCCATGTCGAAAACTTTTATACAATCTCTTTAAAAGTTAGCCTGTGGAAAAAACTTCAGTTGTTGAAGTGTTGGGAGATATTTAAGGTATCAGACCTACAGGGGACCTGACCACTACAGATGTTTATTAATTTATTGAACAATTGTACGCCGGTAATTTTCCAGATGTCTCAATTTACCTATTAGGAGTACCGATGGCATCCTCGGTTTGTGTTTGACATAAAAATGTGTTTTTGGCTACTTTGTAGGGTTTGTGTTAAACACACTTCTGTGCTGAATGTATCTCACGCTGCCCTCGCTCATGTTCAACCTGCTACTCTTCTTAGAGCAGCTAAGCGGAGCACATGCTACTCTTTAACTGATCACAACGAGTAGCATTACCTATTCATGTGATCGATGTGAGCACCGTTCGCACAAAAACCGATAACTCTTCGTTAGACGTGAAAATAATGAATTCTTGGCTTTGAAGAAAATTCCAAGTGAATTCCATAAAATCCCAAGAGATAGCCCTAATAAAATCGAGAGAAAATTGGGTGAAAATAAAGAGTGGGCTAACTTTCCGTGTGCAATTAAGAAAAGTTGAAAAAAATTCTACTTTTAGATCATGTGTCTCTGTCAAACTTGTTATCGTGGCGAGAAGCAACGAAGCAAAGATGACTGTGCTTCCCAATCAGCAATGTTTGCTTATAACCCGCCATAGCTAAGTAGACGCATTTATGCCAAGGTCATCATTGATCCAAACACTGTGATTATAGGAGTGGGCTATATTTCAATGTTTAAAAGAAAATAGCAAATCAGCCCAAAAATAAGGGTGGGCTATTTTTCAGGGGTAACCCACCCCTAACCAAAGCCAAAACCACCACCTCTTGTTAGCGGTTTTGGTTGAATATCTTTGAATCAAATATTAAATGGTTGCTGCACCCTTCTCGATGCCTTTCACTACTGTTACAGCATGCTTAAACAAAAATTCAGCTGAATTCACAAAGGTTGTTCCCAAGCTTCTAATTGCCCACTTATGAGCTCTGTTAAATTTAATTTAGCTATACTTGTAGACTGCACCCTCAGACAGTCCAATGCCTACCTTAGGATGGCAAGTAAATGACAAATTCGACATAAAATTAAACTATAAGGGAGCCCCACCATACCTAATTGAGCGGATTTATAAACCTTCTTGCTATATGAAAATATTTTCAATTCTGAATTAAAACAAAACAAACACAAGTAATGAACACAGGTTGTTAAAACATTGCTGCCTTACACCCTTCCATAAAAGCCACAGTAAAATTTTGAAGATTTTACTGCAATGTAAATATCACCAATCCGTTTTCTTTCTTTTTTTTTATTACACTAGGCGCGCGCGTGCGTTATACCTCTTTGAAGGTCTGTGCACGGCTGCGCTGCGGCGAAGTCAGTCACAAGATTGCGGTGTCAGCTCCGCGGATATTGCTTCTCCATGGTGCATCGACACTTGAGGAGAAGCGCACTCAAGGGGGCTAACCTGCCGCGATCAATACTTTGAAAAGTATGAATATTGCAGTTTATACTGAAGTGAATATCAAATAGCATAGAATTAGAATATACGCACAGCCCTACTGTTCGCACATAGTACTTAGGCATCCGAAAAAATAACTGCACTTTCTTCATTTACGGTGGCATCGCCAAGACTGCCACATGCCACACTTTCAGTTTCCTTTTTGAGAACAGCTCCCTTTTGGTGCAGACATGAAGCAAATTGTGCACAAATACAACCTTTGGAACAGCATGTAGCAGGGTTTTCGTTCTGGAAGAGTTAGGCGCAAATGGCACAGCGGTTCCACCACTGAGGGCGGGAAAAGTAAGTTATTTAGGCTAAGCGGTGCAAACTACCACCTGATATAAAATAAATGGTACAGCCATTAGGATCCATTCATCCCTCTATGTACCCACCGCCAGTGAAGGACGGCAATATCATTACCCCACTAAAGCTACTACTGCAGTGGTTATAGCATACACTAAAATCACTATTGTAGTCATCTTGGCGTTTGCCACGAACACTTCCCTAGCTTTTTCTGCGTGCCTCAAATTCACTATCCTCACACCAAATCTACTGTATAAACCGGAATATGGGTAAATTATTTTTTGCAAATGCACAAGAAGTTGACCCTACAGTCCATTGCAACTCAAGAAGGTAGGGCGAGGGAAAGGCAGGCCGGGGAGGGGGAAGCAGATGGAACGCTAGAGAAGAGAGGGGGAAACCTCCTCCTCTCCTTTAACAATTTGTGTGCTCCCTCCTCCCCGGCCTTCCTTTCCCTCGCCCTACCTTCTCGAGTTGCAACGGACTATATAGTCTTATATGCCGGTCATTGGCGAAAAAGAAAAAAAAAGTCTGGCAACTATATGTGCCTGATATTTCTTAAAGTTAGAGGAACGACGTCCACGGTGTAAATTGAAAAATCGCGTTTACTTAGCAGGATATGTACAACGCTCACCGCTGCCTCGATCGTCTCGATGTTCTCTGTCCTCGCGCTTCTTTTTCGTACTTCTTCGTCTTCAGTCCTTCAGTCCTTCAGTCAGACATTCCTCCTCTTCGTTTACAATATTTAACACACTCCGGGGCCCGAGGTGGGAATTTCAAGGGGGTACAAACGCTGTACAGGCCTGATGATTTCACTCCCTTTTGGCAGCTTTACCTTACATGCCCGCACTACACCATCTTTGCCTTGAATGCGTCCCGTAATGACCCCAGTCTTCCAGAACAGTTTTTGTACACTATCATCATGAATTATTACTACATCACCTATTTTTAAATTATGAGTACGCTGCACTTTTCGGGAGTGAAAACTGCGGAGCACAAGTAGGTATTCATGCTGCCATCGTTTCCACATGTGCTCCATCGCACGCTGTCGGTGAATCCAAAGATTAAGGATTTCTAGCTGAGCCTTTGACTCATCTGAAGCATCTGTTGGAGATAGAATACGACAACCTAACAAAAAATGAGACGGAGTCAATACGTCTGGCTCATAGGAACTGGAGTAAATGAAAGTGATCGGTCGTGAATTCACAACCGCTTCGGTTTCAGACAGTAAGGTGCCCAGCTGTTGCAGATCGAAAGACCCCTTTCCCAATAATTTGCGAAGGCACGTCTTCACAATTCCAATGAGCCTTTCCCAGAAACCGCCCCACCCCGTGGCGCTCTTTCTGCGATAAATCTCCACGTTACATGATGACTAGCATAGTAGTTTTTCACTTCATCTTCTCTCAGCAACTGGTGCATTGCAGCTAGTTCTCTTGACGCTCTTTAAAAAGTTGCAGCGTTATCCGGGTACACGACTCGCGGGGTGCCACGCCTGGCACAGAATCTTCTAAAAGCCATAAGAAAAGAGTCTGCCGTAAGGTCTACAAGCTCAAGATGAATGGCTCTAACCACAGCACAAGTGAATAGCACAAAGTATGCTTTCACTACGCTACAGCTTTTCACGAAAATAGGTCCGGCAAAGTCTACTCCCGTAACTTCGAAGGGACGAGAGCTTAGGACTCAGTCACTTGGGAGGGGAGCCATCGGCGCACTTGCCGCTTTAAGACGGAACCGGGCACAAAGTAGATGCTTTCCGGTAACCCGTTTAACAGCCTGTCGTGCACGGGTGACCCAAAACCTAGCACGCAGTTCAGTTAAGGTGTCACCGACCCCTCCGTGGAGCACCGCTTTGTGAGCATGTAGAACAATCAGTCTTGTCACAGAGTGTTCACCTGGAAGTAGTATGGGGCTTTTCTCGTTGTAGGACAACTCCGCGTTTTGAAGGCGGCTCCTAATTCGGACGAGTCCTTCGTCGTCAATAAAGGGATGGAGGTCTCGTATTGGCGAAGTATTTTCCAGGTTTTCTCCTTTCATTAGTTGTAGCATTTCATTTGCAAATGCTTCTCGCTGCACTTGACGTAACCATACATTCTCAGCTGCTCGAAGTTCCTGGGCTGTAAGTGTACCTTCACGACGCGTCGTCGGTGAACGGCAGTTGTTTGCAAAACGCTTTATCCAAGCTGTCACCCTTGTCATCTTGGTCCAAGTGCTGTACTTGTCAGGGCTAAATATCGGCTCATTTGCCACGCTGACGAGAACTGGAACATCACGTTTCAATTCCAATATCGTATCATCATCCACGTCTGTAGACTCGACGGCAGCAGTTATCCCAGGCCAGCATTCCTGTGCTCTTGATAGCCATTCAGGTCCTCTCCACCAGAGGTTGTTCGTTAAAAGTTCCTTTGCAGAAAGTCCTCGAGTCAAGAGATCCGCTGGATTCTCATTTCCAGGGCAATGGCTCCAGTGAGACGGATCCGTTGCTGTCTGTATTTCTGTCACTCTGTTAGAAACAAACTGTTTCCACTTGGCTGCAGGACTTCTGATCCAACATAGAGTGACAGTTGAGTCGGTCCACAAGTGGTAAATCATGTTCCAATGCTTGTTTGCCAGCGTCTCTTTCAGGAACTTCATTAAACGAGCGGCCAGAACTGCCGCAACTAGTTCCAAGCAAGGAAGGGTGATACGTTTGATAGGAGCTACCCGATACTTTGAGAGCAAGTGTTGGACGCTCACATTTCCAGTTGTATCCTCGATCCTGAGGTAGGCCACTGCACCATAGGCACTCGAACTGGCGTCTGCAAACACGTAAAGTTGGTGGCGTGCAGAGTTATCTAAAAAGTTCTTCAACCCACATCTGGGAATCGAAAATGTCTGTAACGCCCTGAATTCTTCACACCATTCGTCCCATTCTTTCTGTAATGCTCCAGGCATGTCTTCCTCCCAGTCGGTGCCGTGTTCCCAAATCCTCTGGAAAAGGATTTTAATCCTGATGAGAAACGGAGACAACCACCCCAAAGGGTCAAACAGTCGCGCTGTCGTCTGAAGAGCAAAACGCTTAGTGTTGTCTTTGTCTCCGAGGAACTGCAGCACTGTTTCGACATTAAGGTGAAGCTCGTCGGTGTCGGTATTCCATAAAAGACCGAGGACCTTTCTAGCTGCCGAAGCCGAAGACGGTGCAACTTCCTTTCCAATATGTCGTCGAAGCGCCTCGCCGTTTGTGGTCCATTTCTGAAGCGTCATGCCAGCTTCCTCAAGGATGACTTTAGCTTCTCTGTAGACACGAAATGCCTCGTTTGAAGTCGAAACTCCCGTGGCTAGATCGTCCACATAAAAGTTCTCGCAGAGTAGCCTAGTTGTGTTTTGAAAAGCTACTTCCATACGCTTGAAATGATGCTGTAATGTGGCAGTCAGTAGAAATGGACTTGCCGTCGTTCCAAAAGGTATGCGAGTCATTCGATACTCTTCCACTTTAGGCAGGGGATGGCCTGTCTTTGGCATCTGCTCAAACCACAGGAATCATAGTGCGTCTCTGTCGGTTCCTATAATAGATATCTGAAGAAAAGCCTGTTGAATATCTGCCGTGAGACCTATCTTGTGCAGCCTGAAGTTCACTAGCGTCTTCGCCATGTCATTGGTCAAATTCGGCCCTTTCTCCAGATGATGATTCAGTGAAGCTACCCCAAGTGCATGGGATGAGGCGTCAAAGACGACTCGCAGTCTTGTCGTTGTTGATGATTCTCGTACCACAGGCTTATGAGGCATGTAGTAACACTTGTCAAGTATGCTTCGGCCGCAAGTTATCTTCTCTGCATGTTCATCCACTTCGTATTGCCGGACCGCTGCGTCATGCTGTTGGATCATCTCTGTATCTGTGATGAGCCGTCGAACCAAGCTGTGTAGCCGCTTGACTGCAACCGTATGGTTGTCTGACAGGTCCACGTTAAGGTTCTTCCAGGGAAGAGCTACTTCATACCTTCCGTATTTAAAAGCAATATCCTTGCTGAATTGTTGGAGAACTTCGCTGTCGTGGCTGAAGTTCGTTGAAGCGTCAAGTATTCCAATGCTTTCGAGCTCCCAGAATTGCTGGAGCGTGTCGGAAACTTCCGATTCGACGCCGTTTGTTTGGAGAACACAGATGTGTGTTCCAGCTTCTGTGAAAACACCGCCGCCAGATGTCACGGGTCCTTGGAAGGTCCAACCGAGCTTCGTGTTTATAGCCGCCAGGCACTTGTCCTCGCCATGCAAACAGACTTCGTTCAGGAGGAATTTCCATAGGACCGAAGCGCTCAAGTTTCGCCGCCGACTACAGCGCCATTCCAGCCCCTGGCGGGACGCCGGAGTCCGAGTGGCTCGTTGTTTTTCGCCTCGCTTCTCCGTCGTAGGCGGTCGGATATAACATTCATTGCGATAGAGACGATATAAAAGCCCGGCTAGCACGAATATTTCGTTGTTGATCGCAGCAACAATCTCCAATGTTGTTGTAGTCGATCCTTAAAATTCTACCGCTTCCCTGAAAAGCCGTGCGAGACTCGAACGGCGCCAAGCCTGGACCACGTCGGTGCTCCGACAAAAGTAAGTTTCTCGTTCGTTGGAAGATCAGTTTTGCTAAATACGCGGGAAAAACTAAATAGAATTGGTGTCAGAATAGAAACAGAATCACTACCGAACGCGGGAAAGTCAGTTGGCAGTGCCTGCGTGACGGAATATCTGATTTTCGTGCGCGTCTGTCGCTTCCCTCGAGGTGTTTGACGGGGCTTCGGTCGCGATGTTGGATCCCTTTGGCACGAATATTTCAACTACAATCACTGGCAGGGTGAGAACGGCAGGGAGAAGCTTCAGTTCCTCCAGCACTAGCTTCGAACCGTCGACAGGGTTTCTATCTCGCGACCGTCGAGCGTTCACGTGCAGCCACATCGCAACGAAGGGCAACGAAGACGTGCTGGAGCTCGGCTGTTCACAAGAGACGCCCTGCCTGCCGTTCTGACTTTGTCAGCACACGTCTAGCTAGGGGAGGGGCCTTTGGGGGTTGCGATTGCAGCTGTCTTCTGCCGTGTGTGTTTCTTAATCGCTGTTCCCGTTTTTTTTTAGCTGTTTATAGCCATCATGTACGACGCTATAATATACACATGCATCCCCCCCCCTCCCAAACAACACACACAAGGAATGCACTTCCAAACAGCATCAACCAGCCAGCCCCCCCCCCCCCCCCCCCTTCCTTTTTAAAATAAAAAGAAAGCCTGATTATGTTTTTACTTGCTAGGGACAATAACAGTTTCTATTATTTCGTGTCGATTTTCTGCTGATCACACCAGAGATCTTATATTATTGACTTATTTTTCAGTGGGGGCGCTTCAGTTTTGATTCCGCCAACGTCAGCGAGGATCTGCAGCGTGCACTTCGTGAACACCTGCAAGGACAACGCTGAGGCTCATCCTGCAACAAGTCACTAGACGAGATGCCAGCTGAGGTGTTTAATAAAGACTAATTGCAGGAAACCTACCAACCCTGTAATTTCTCGTGAAAGATTCTTAGTTAATTTAAATTAATTTTCACTCCCTCGCTCGAAGATACAGGTGACCTTTCCTCATCTATGTTGCATTCTCTATGTGTGCCCGGTTCTTAGCCAGTTAAAAGTATTGTTAGTTCATTGGCAACTTCTGTAGTCTCTTTCGTCTTCGAGTTGCACGTTTTGGTTTAGTCTGTACCCCAAGACCTATAGCTTGGCTAAAGATGGATAAGCTTAGGTGACGACTGCTTTCTCACGAACTGGGAGACATCTTTCGTGAGATCTGGAATATCTTCAACAGCTGATCTGCCGTGCAAGATCTCTGAAATAGTCGGGGTTCTCAGCCCTACAATTTCTTGGACAGTCCTTGCTTCTCGAGATGTGTACATCATCTGCAAGTGTCCTGCCAGCCATACTTCGAGTCTGCGCCAATGTCACCGTGTTAAGAGCACGAGAAGAATTTTTATATTGTCACAAGGTTGTGTGTTTACCTACTCGTGGTCGTGACAAAACTCAATAAAAATCGTTTTCACTGTCAACAAAACATTTTTGAAAGCGATGCATTATGCTGCTGTACCATATTTTCCAGACTATAGTCCACAGGGGCAAATTTGGGGTAAAAAATAGATTTTGCTTACATTGTACACATACAGTGCATCGTCTGCACCTGGTGCTTACCTAGTTGTCACGAATATCCTCTCATAGACAGCACACCTTGAGAAATGTCTGCTTTCTTAGCGCAAAAAGAAGCTGGTATTATACATAAACTATCATTAACATACCCTTTCATTCACAAAATCCGTCTCGTCATAATCAACAATATTGAAAAACAAAAATCCCGCATAGTCCGCACAGCCTAAAATTTTCATTTTTAAAAGCATAGCCCGGAAAATACGGTACAATCCTGGAAACGCTTCAAAACATGCCAACATGCCACGAAAGAAACTTTATTCAGTGAAGCAGCAATGAAACACTGACAGGCATGGATTATTTTTCCAGAAAATAAAAATTGTTGTACTAATGACAACCTATCATGTGTCACTGGTGTTTTCTTTGCTACACAACATTTTCCTCCTAAAATGTCCCACACAGTAAAGTATGAATCAAGCCCCCAGCCAATATTTGAAAATCTTGCATGTGGACTGGACAACTTGAACCTGAAAGAGAAATGAAGTTTTTTTTTATAAATCCATCCAACTGAACATTGTCATGAAAATTCGATTAAAATTATGTGCAGTCATATGCATAGCAGACATTTATGCTGGAGATTTAGTCTAGGCTAGCCTCTTTTCGTTTTCAACTGTTTTGCCCCTCTTTCTGACAGAATCTCGCGGCACATTATTGTTCAAACTCGCAGAAAAAGTACCATTAATCAGCAGGAGCAGGTCCCCAGTAACTGCAACCTACTGCCTCAGTGAAGTGGGACAAAAAAACCTGGTAATAAATCTACGAGGCCTTTGTTCAGGTCGTGCCCTGGCGTTTTAGTTCCCTACTGCTGAGGCAGGCTGATGAGGACGCGTGTTCAACAATACTAATAAAATTACGAGCGTCGGCAAAATGCTCGTACCGGTCCGCGACTCCAGCCCAGCGAGGACCTGCAGTCTCAACTGTACGCGGGGGACTTATCTCTTCCCGGAATTATCACCCTATGCCCGCACGATCCCCGACACGTTAATATTTCTTCGACGTGGGCGAGCCCGAAAAGCTATCCCACTCGTAGCCTCTAGTGCGAGAACGTAGTCTGCCGGTGGTTCAGCGACCGAAAAATAGTATCCCGACGTCGTCTAACAGAACTCACGAGAACAGTGGTTCATTGTGATCAGTAATCTTTAAGGCACAATGTTATTACAGCGCAAAATTTAAACAAGTGCCGCTCACCTGTAAAGTTATCTCGTAGACGCCGCACGGCCGGCACGGCCGTACTTGCGAGGCGGACCCGACTCGTTGGCGGGGAAATCAACCGCTTTCTCGGTGGAAGATGCGTGTTATTGAAGCTTTTCTATCGTTTTTTGACTCACCATGAGAAATATTTCTCGCACGCTTTCTATCCTTCTCTAAATCTTCACCGTACGCTCGAAATACCTGCGACGCCAATGCAACGCTACGAGCACGACCGGCGCGACACGACCATGTGTTGTACTGCGGTGGCGCTACCATCGCAATTTCGAAGCGCCCCCTGGTTGGGCGAATCGATTCTATATCTGGTCTGCTCCCACAAGTAAGCTGATACCAGCTTCTCCTTTGAGTCCAGGGAATAACAGAAAGTCAGCAATATACCATCCTTCCTTGGTCAGCCTATGGACAAAAGAGTGTGTAGCGGGAGCTTCAATTAATTCCTCGCAGATAAATGGAACTTCAATTGCTTCGATTTCGTGTTGAAAATGGCTGAACTGGCTCATCACGGCGACTTGTACTAAGTTGTATTTCCTTCGTGGTGCTCCGTTAGATCCTCCAAAAGCTTTGATCGACAAGTCAACTGTTTTTTCCGTGCGTAATCCCAATTTTCTCGACACGTCTTCTCTTATGGAAGTTCTCCGACTCCCGTTGTCGAAGACTCCTCTGATGTAGCACGACTGGCTTTCGTTCAACAACCAGGCTCTAAATGTCTGTAAGAGCACCTGTTTATCCACTAAGGTCGCGGATGCATCCTTGGTTGCCGCATGCGTGATGGCGCTCTCTTTTTCGCGTGATCCTTTCTTTGCTTTGCTTTGTACATCGGATCGCAAACAACAGTAGCGTGCCTGCCCCTGCATTCTGAGCAGCGTACGTTACGGCGGCAGTCTCTCGCCCGATGTCCAATAGCAGTACACTTAAAGCATCTACTTGCCTTTGCTAGCCGACTTTTCTTCTCCTGCAGACTGATTTCAGAAGAACAGTTCTCGGTGTTGTGCGTTGGCGAAAGGCAAAAAAAAAAGTCACTTTGCTGTTTAGCCGCGTCACTATGAAGTACCGCCGCTGAAGGTAGATGGCTGCTGTATGAGCTTCGTGTGTCGTCAGGCAGCCTTCGTTTTGTGAGTGCGACGAGCCCAGTTTTCTCGCGGGCTTCCACTTCTATACGCAGATAGCATAAGAGTTGTTCAAGCTCTGCTTCTGACGACCGATTTTCTCTTGTGTTCTCTTGGAAACTCTGTCATTTATAATAGTCAACAACGATGTTACTTGGGATTGCTTTGGTAAGAACCTCTAATAACATTGCTGCGTACACAGCTCCGGCAGACCCAGCGCTTTTAGGCCTCGCACGTTAATCTGTACGCTGTCCAGGAGTTCCCTTAGTTCAGTCACGTCACCAGATGACTTGACTGGCTTCAGCGTTCTTAGGTTGGCAAGGTACGTTTGCTGGATAATTTTTACGCTTCCAAATCGGTTTTTCAATATTTCGATTGCGACGCAGTAGGATGCCTCGCTCACCTGGATTCCTGCAATGGCTTTCGCTGCGGGCCCACTCAGCAGTCTTCAGGTAGTGGCACCGATCAATGTTGGTCAAATGGTTTTCGTGAACAGTATGGCAAAACATATCCCAAAAGGGCTGCCATTGGGATACGGTTCCGTCAAAACGAGGAAGCTCTAGTTTGGGAAGTCTTGCACCTACCCGCCCTGGACCTCCGTGATCGCCGTGATCATTTTGTTGTGCACTCGGAGCAAGTGGGAAGTCTTCGTTTTGTTGATCGATTCCTCGGGCCGGTGGGCCTGGAGCTTGGAGCGATTCAATGTGATGGCGGAGCAGCGCCAAGCTTGCAGCTGCGTTGTCCTCGTATTCGCTTACTGAAGCGAATACGAGTTCTCGTTGAGCTGCTGCAGGTCGTCATTGCAAGTCTTCAGTCTATCGTGCAAAACCCGCAGAGCAGAAAGGCTGAGCTGGTTGGAGTCGATGAGTTGTCTTGCCTCGGTTCGTAGACATGTATGCAGAGGCCGCTGAGTGGTTCGTTTGCTTTTCACGCGTTCCATGTCGTTAATATTGACGATCTTTCCTCTCGGTTGGGTCAGTAAGGTAGCAGAGTCCCGGGTTTCGGCACCAATATTTCTTAAAGTTAGAGGAACGATGTCCACGGTGTAAATTGGAAAATCGCATTTACTTAGCAGGATATGTACAACGCTCACCACTGCCTCGATCGTCTCGATGTTCTCTGTCCTCGCGCTTCTTTTTCGTACTTCTTCGTCTTCAGTCCTTTGTCGCGCACACATTCCTCCTCTTCGTTTACAATATTTAACACCTGATGCTACCATTTTATTTTTCCTGGTGCCGCTTCCCATTTCTCGTGTCGCAATCGCCATTGCTGCTCTCTGAGCAAAAATGAGCAGAAGGAGATGGCAGTATACAATAGCTTTCAAGCAAAAAGCAATCACATATGCAGAAATGCACAGCAATCTGACTCCCACTGGCTGCTTGGAACGATTGCCACTTCCGAGCTGCATAGAAGTTGCTCCCAGACGAAATGGTGTGCAAGTCGTTTCGCAAGTGCAGCATCTGCAACATGATTGACGGCAACCAAAATGGTGTACTGTAGGACAACAAGAGCGATAAGCAATCATCATCGGACTAAGGGTCTAAAGAATCGGAGTAATGCTCGAGCGCGTTTTATTGCGCGGAAATGCAGAGCAGCAGAAAGAAATCGCCAGGCTGTATCCGCCAATTTTTTTTTCTAGGTAAGACTGCATTTTCTCGTAAAAAACTTTTTTCAATCTTCCTATTTTGGAAGAATGGTTACAAACCAACAAGCTGCGTTAACCAACCTCGAAGACAGGAGCCGTAAAAACAACATGATCATATTCGGAGTTCCCAAGCCTGAAAACGAAACAAATGATGACGTTCAATCAAAAGTACTTGAGGAACTCTTTCGTGGTCGTCTCAGTGTGACAGTACAGATGGCTGAACAAATAAATTGATTTGGAAAGAAGAGCGAGCAACGATCACGTCAGATTATAATGAAGTTCCGTGATTATAACAAAAAAAATTGAGGTTTTTAAAAACTGTCACAAGTGAAAAGGTTCCAGCATCTCCCTTCAAATTGACTTCTGCCAGGAAACATTACGTAAACGAAAACAGCTTTGGGATAGTGCGGAGACGGAGAGAGCTACTGGGCGTCGGGTTAAACTTTTTGAAGATAAGCTCCAGATTGGCAGTGATTTGTATTTCTGGGATAACGAGGCCGGCTGCCGAAATAAAATAGCCAAAGATAGACCCGCGCCAGTTGTAAACAAGTGACATAAGGGCACAGGAGCATCGAAGCAGCTAAGAATAATGAACGTGAACGCCAGAAGTTTGATTAACAAGGTCGAAGCACTAGAGTATATTTTGACGCTTCACTGTCCACATCCAGTTAATGTGACCGAAACATGGTTAAACTCACAGATACAGGATGGTGAAGTAGTTCCCCCTGCATACAAAATTATATATGCAAGGACAGACCAATGCGAGGGGAAGGTGTTGCGATTATTATGAAGAAGTCAATTACTTGTCATAATATGAATGAAACAAACCACACACAGAAAGTACTTGGTGCAAAATTGACTTTTGTGGCACGAAATATGTAATTGGAGCAGTTTATAGGCCGCCTGATTCCCCCTTGTCAATTATGGAATCAGTTCATGACTATGTTGCTACTAATGTCGCCAATAAATCAAATTTTATTATTGCTGGTAATTTTAATCTGCCTAATATTGACTGGGATACTCTTGGGGCTGGTGCCACCAAGGCTAAACATGCTCAATTACTGCTTGACATGGTGTTTAATTTCAATATGGCGCAAGTTGTAAAAGAGTACACAAGAAGGGGGAACGCAGGCAGTTCGGTATTAGGCCTGACTTTTGTAAGTAACAAGTTGTGTAATTTTTTTGTGGATATTCACGATGGGATTTCAGACCACAATTTGTTTTACTGAATTGTAATACCACTCCTTCATTTGATGCCATTAAACGGCAGGATGCATGCGTGTATGATTTTTATAGTGCAAATGACGTAGGAATACCGGATTACTTGGAAATGTCTGTCTGGTCTCGATGGTACGGGTGATGTAAACACAATGTGGAATTACTTTAAAAAGACCGTAAGTCATTGCTTGCAGATGTATGTCCCCCAGAAAATAAAGCACTAAATAAACAAAAATCCATGGATAACACGTGACATTATTAATTTAAAATGCAAAATAAAGCGGCGACGCAAGACAAAACCTTTCAGCAAAGATGACGTTGCCAGCCTCTCAAATGAATTAAAACAAAAAATTGAGGAATCTCGGGAAAAATATTTCGGCGTCACCTTGCCGGAGTTTATGAAAACAGCACCACAGAAATTTCGGAAATATCTTGCGCCATCAAAACAGAACATAGATTCTGTTGTAGACACCGGCGTTGTCATTTCGGATCATATGCAATGGCCCAGAGGTACAATGAATATTTCAGTTCCGTGTTTATTGATTCCTGCAATTGTTCTCTGGACCTGGAGGACGACGAAGGCATACTTGCGTCTATGCCAGACATTGATATTTCAGAGGCCGGTGTCCTTTCACTCTTGTTAAATATTAACACAAAGAAAACCGCTGAACCAGACAAGATTCCTAATGAATTTCTTAAACGATATGCGGAATGGGTCGCCAAATACTTAACTATATTCAAAGCGTCACTCAGTCAACACAGCGTCCCTTCGAATTGGCTTTGTGCAAAGGTTGTTCCAGTCCACGAATCCGATGACAAACAAAATGTAGCCAATTATCGTCTCATTTCGTTGACATGCACGAGCTGCAAACTTTTTGAACACATAATTTCTCAAAGTCTTCATGCTTTTTTCGAAACAAATAACATTTTTCACAGAAACCAGCATTGACTCTGGCGCGGTCTGTCAACAGTAACACAAGTACCAGGTGCATTTGGTGACTTTTACTGCTCTTCGAATGAGAGAGGCCAAATCGACGCGGTTTGTTTGCATTTATCGAAGGCTTTCGACCGAGTTTCACATAATGGATACAAAAACTATTAAAATACAGTGTTAATAAGCCGGAAATTGCATGGATCCAGGCTTACTTGTCTAACAGAATACAGTTTGTGGCTATCAGCGGAGCAATGTCAACCACTTGGGGGTCGTCCCACAGAGATTGGTGCTGGGTCCAGTCTTGTTTTTATGTTACATACCGTAAAATCCCGAGAGATGCCCCACCCCCGAAAGATAGCCCACCCCAATTTTTGGATTGATTTGCTATATTCTTTTAAACACCGAAAGATAGCCCACTACTAGTAATAGTAGTGTTGTGTATACCGTAAAAACCCAAATATAATACGAGTTTTTTTTTTTTCAAATTTTGCTATGTAAAATTTGCGGCTCGTATTGTACGCGGGTCCTAACAATTCAGCTTCGATGAGGCGCGATCTAACGCTGTTTGACGTAGTTTCGGTTTTGAAGCAATAAGGCGCTCAAAACAGCTATCATCATCATTAAAATCACAATGTTCGAGGCGCCACCATCCGTCAACAGTGAGGCTCGGCAATGGCGTTGGCGCGAAGACGATAGTCGACCGCCTCAAAAAGAAAAGTCTTTTTGGTTGCGGAAGGCATTGCCAACAGGGCAACCGGACGACAATTCGCCGTAAATGAGGGCAGCATCCGCGGATGGAGACGACAAAAGCAAGCTCTGTTTGCGTGCAACGGAACGAGAAAAAGCTTTAGGAGCCCGAAGAATGGCGTGTTCGCCGACGTCGAGGCAAGTCTCAGCGACTTTGTAAAAGAGCAACGTGAATGGCACTTCGCCCCAACTTTGTAAAAGAGCAACGTGAACGGCACCTCGCCGTAAACACCGAGCTGCTGCATGAGAACTTTGGCGAGCCGACATTGGGTTACTCGCTTTATGCGCCGTGCCAAGATTTCACTGCGTCGGCGCTCGCTCGTCGCTCGTTCTTTCAAGTGCGGGATTTCAAATGCGCTCGACGGCACTGAAGACTATACTGCCTTTGGGAGGAGGCGTCGGACAAGGAGTCTGACGGACGTGATGACAGTGATTAAGGTTCAGTTATGACGCAAATAAGGAATATTGTCGTACTCCTAATTTTGTTTTGTATTATACGCGGATAAATTTTTTTTTTTCGCAGTTCTCAAATTATGTTTTGTATTATTCGCGGGTTTTTACGGTACTCTACTACTGGTCCGTCGTTCGTTTCCGCTGTATTCTCGTTCCAACAAGCTTGGAAGGGACACAACCTAAAAATAGCAATTTTTTTAAACTTTTCTGATTGTACACCGAAATTTAGCCCACTTCAAATTTTCACCCGATTTACTCTTCATGTTAGGTGGGCTATCTCTCGGGATTTTACGGTAAACAATATTGTGAATGAACTCAGCCCTAACATTACAGCTAGGATGTTTGCAGACGACCTCTTAAGGCCCGTTCACACTCTTGCAACCGAGTACGACCGAGAAAGACCAGACCGGTTTTTAAGCCTCTTGCCTCTTAGGACCGGATGCACTGCAGCGGAGCTGGTCCTAAGAGGTTGCAAGAGGCTTAAAAACCGTTCTGGTCTCTCTCGGTCGTACTCGGTTGCAAGAGTGTGAACGGACCTTTACTCTATGCTAAAGTATGCGACCCCATGAATCAAGAAAACTTAAACTCGTCTGTCAACTCTGTTAAAAATGGTGTGAAAATGGGGTATGAAAATTAATCCAGATAAAACTGTATCCGCCAGAATCACTAGCAAAAAAGTGAACATCCTCTTCTACACATATTGAGTTGGAAACGATCCCAAAGCTCTAGTTGATCACTTTAAGTATTTAGGAGTTACGATATCAGCCGACCTCACATGGAATCGCCACATTGACAATGTGTACAGTACGGCTCCAAAAAAGTTGGGATTTTTGAAGCGAAACCTAGGCAAAACCACTAGTCAGGTGATATTGACTGCATACACAACATTTATACGGCCCACCGTAGAATAGGCCTGCGTGGTGTGGGATCCGTACCAACGGAAATAAGATCGACCAAAGGGTGGCTGGTCGACATTTTTAAATCAACTGATGTTTTTATATGCTATAGTCTAGTCTCTGGTATAAACGAATCTAAACTTAGTTATGACCTGAAAAAATATTTGGAGACAGAAAAAATCGTAAGGCATGAAGACATGGACAGTTGCATTAATGTGCACTGATGGAGAGAGCATGTTTGAAAGTGAATACCTAAAACGATAACTTTACGAGAATTATAATACTTTTTAGACGCAAACTATGGGTGCAGCTTGCTTGTAATCATGGCCGTCGGCTGGATTTTGTCTTGGGGGGGGGGGCAAACTGACAGCCCTTTTTGGTTGTGTGCGCTCAAGGGGAAGGGGGGTTTGACAGTAAAATACGAAAAGAGCTAAATACAGCTTGCAAGATACACATATTTTTTATGAAACAATTATTTAAAAAAGTACAATGCATCAGTAATTGCAAAGTAAAAAAAAAAACAATTTTATAAATATGTACAGGCACAGTAAAAAACAATTTGGTCTAAATCCCGGCAAAACAACAAAACAGCCCACTCAGTTCATAATTCTCTCAGAGATGAAAAAGCACAAAGATTTTATAAACAAGTATTTGCATCATAAATGTACCGTACTCAATAAAATAGCAAGACAGTGCACGCAAGTCACACGCACTGTCTTGCATGTCACTTGCAAGTCGCAGCAATGAACAATACCTTTTTATTTCCATATTGAACAATATTTGATGTTTACACAAGTTTTTAAAAGCTACCCCAAGTTGGCCTCTGCTAAAATATACAAGTCTAATTTTCTGCACAAAATTGTCTTCGCTCGTAATATTAATTCAAAGCATTTCCCGGGTTGTGGGTTCATGGAAGACATCTGAAAGCTGCGTTAGATGTGTTGGAAAGCTAGCACGGCGGGGCTACCGCAGGAGGGTTATTTGCCATTGTGACTTTCCGTATTTCCTCAACGCGGGTTCCCTTAGCTTGCCATGCTCGCTCTGTCTCATTTTAGAACTGGAGTGCTGGTTCTTATCTTTCTATTGGTTGTTATATATCTGATCAAGCTCAGCGTTGCATGAATACTCCCACAATTAAAGACGAGTTTGGCATACCTGTGAGAGTCGATTTGAGGGCAAAGCCAATGTCCAGCTGGCTCTTTAAGCCAGAGAATGATCAGGAGTGATGGAGACAGTAGGTGCATCGATAGATTACGGGTCATGACAGGGCTCTGAGGTCACGTGCTTCTTTGTTGCACAAGATAGATTGTCATTATCACTGTCAGCTTTCCGTATAAAATATCTTCTAATGTCCATTTTCACTGCTGACCCCATATCAGCCCACGGTTATATAAAAAAGTGGGATTGGGTGCGGAATGTGGTCCTTTCAAGCAACTGGGCCAAGAAGAGAGAGCCAGCAACAGCAAAGTGGGCAACCCTGTCAAAGATATTCGTGTCACACGTGTGAACATGGTGGTGTCAACGAGGACAGTTCGACACTCTTCTCCCGCCTGAGTTATGGCCCGGGGGAGTATCGTTGTTGACATGGTACGAACAGAGTTTCGCAGAACTCCATTGTCCAAAAGAGGACGCCTGGCCCCGATTTTGACCCCTCTCTTCTCCTTTCCCATGACCGCAACATGCTACGAGCAAAGGAGAAGAAAAACCCAAAGGCACATATACAAAACAAAGCACTGGCGTGAGCAGTGGCATAGACAGGAGGTTCGTTTGGGAAGTCGAACCCACCCACCCACCCCCCCCCCCCCCCCCAAAATGCCGAAGCTACCCCCCCCCCCCCCCCCCCCTCTTCCCCCCGGGGCCCGCTCACTCCGTGCACTCCTTATGCAGACGGAGCGAAAGGGGAGTGCGGACTATCTCCAACTCATAGCTACGCCGATTTTTTCTGTTGGGCTTTTTGGAAGAAACCCGCTCTGTGTAGAAGATGCTCTGTTTCTGGGGCATTTTACTGACTTTCATCCGAATGCCTGTGATCCCTCTCAACACAGGACTGCGGTGTTCTCGGAAGTAAATGTTCCTCCCTATTTTTTTTTTCTTTTGTTTTGTTTTTTGCCAGCTGGGCGCAACTGATCGCAACTGACCGAGGGGAGATTTTATTCTTTTTTGTGTTTATTGCTGAAGGATCCAAGGAAGCAAAAGTGTGTGGATTTTATTTTTAGGATAGCTTTCGGTTTCTCCGTTTGCTAGAAAAGCTATTTCGCAACGTCATTCGATCCCCCGTACCCGAGAGAGCTGGGGAAAGGAGGGGGGGTAGGCACGCTGGCTGCGGGGGGTCAAGTGGCCCTTTTGCACCACCCTGCCGACGCCCATGCTTGTAATATAAAGTAATATTATTTATTTAGATTTTATTTATTTTTCTAAAAATTGCCAAACATGCCTGCTCGAACTACAAATGGCAAGATTTGAAGGTCTGTATCTAATGAAATAATTTAATCATTATTATATAATTTGCAGATACTATTTATTCTACTTATGCATGGCTAACATTTAAAAAAATTAATGAGGTAAATGAATGGTACGATAGTCAGGATATATTTCGGCAAACATGGGAAAAAAATCAAACAACGAAACATTAAGATGCAAACAAAACAAAAAACACAACCTTTGATTCTTTTTTTAAATTTGGGTACCCTGTTATACTCTATTTAAGCATTCATTTCTACTAAAGACATGTTGCAATATTTTATTGAGAAAGAAGAAACAACTTCCCAAAGAACGGTCCTTTTTCAAAGCCTACACTTAGCAGTGCCCTATACAAGAAGTGACTCTGAGTTCCAGTTTCATGAAACTAACACAGATCTTCTATTTATTTTTATTCAGATGAGGCCATTGATAACTATAGAAATCGTTCACACACTAAAATTGAGGAGAAACTACGGTCTACAAAGAGCTATCATATTACGAACTAGTGATCCGAGAGAAGCTCAAAGCCATCGTTCACTGGGAACTTTGATTAATTTTTTTTCCTAGGGCCGCTATGTGCCCCTCTCTCTTACCCTCTATCTCCATCTCTCTCTCTTATATATATCCCTGACTTATATCTAGAATAAAAACATTGTCAAGCATTCCCTTTCTGCGTGATAGTGTTCTGTGGCTAGCAACAATCATGTCCTCGCGAAGATCACGATTATGGCGCAATAGTTGATGGAAGTAGCAAGCGACACTCGTCGCTAGTTCTGGCAAAACGGCCGATACAATCTTTTTTCGTATTTCCCCACTCGCTGTTAAGGATAAGGGGGTTCGCTTCAACCAGCACAATATGAGCACCGATGCCTGTTTACTGAGCAGTCGTGCCTGTCGCCATCTCACTCGCTGGCTTTACGGGCGATAATATCAGGCACAAAGAAGCACACCGACAGAGAGCAGAACTCCCAAATACTCGTGCTCCACCTAAATACAACAGAGCATAAACACTGTCGCCATGTTAACCTAGGGAAGGTTAACATGGCGGCAGTGTTTACGTTTTAGGTAAGGAAAAGCATGGCGTGCGGTATGAGCCGGATCCTTACACAAGGTGCAAGGTGAGCCCTTAGAACATGTCTGCTGCCCTAGAGTACTTCACGAAAGACGAGCTACAATGTTCGCGTCAAGGTCCCAAGCAGAAGGACGTGATCTCTCTCATGCTCGACGGGGAGAAAACGTTCCTCCCAAACCGCTTCCTGACACGCTCGGTCCGAGAGGCCTTTCGTGTATACAAAGACAACCATCCTGATTCCGGCCTTGGGCTAACGAAATTTTATTCCTTCCGCCCTAGATGGGTCAAATGTATTCCACACCAGGAAGTGTGCATTTGTGTGCGCTGCACCAATTATTACCTTTGTATTGTCGCTGTAGAGAACGTTACAGGCTCAACATTCAAGACTGATGAACCGAACTCCGTGCGGCCCACTAACAAGTCTGTGTCTTGAAGGAGATTGCGATCACTGCCAAAAAGGCCAGTCTCTTACACTCAAGGAACTTCATATCCCAGAGGATAAAGAGATTGTGCTTCCAACATGAAAGTCCTATGACCTTGTAAAAGAAAAAAAAAACATTGGATTTTGAGATTTTCCTGAAAGCCGGTCAAAAAACGGTTGAAAGTTGGATATTTCACAACCATATCCGATAAACGCAAGATAAAGCGATCTAAGAAGAAAAGCAGCTGCATGCAACGCGGGAGCATTGTCTTTTATTTTGACTATGCTGAAAACTGGACCATCGTGCTTCCTGACAAAGTTAAAGCATACCACTGAAGAAAAAAAGTTACGATATTTACCTGTGTAGTGACGATGAGAAAATCTACAAACAGCGTTGCTATCATCAGTGAGGACCTGTGTGACGACGTCACTCTCACGTGCTTGACTCTAGAAAAAAAGTGAGAGTGGGTTGAAGACAACGTTGCGGTATACTTGCACGTGACGTATGTAAGTGACGGAGCCGCCAGCCATTTCAAGAATCGCTACCAGCTTCACCAGTCTACACAGAATGATTGCCCACATGCCCAGTGGTTATTTTCTGCATCTGGACATGGGAAAATGCATGCGACGGAGTGGGCGGACTCATGAAGCACCGGGCCACGCTGAACAACCTGAGAGAGCGTTCAATAAACACAATTCAGACGGCCAGGAGAATGATGAGCATTCTATTTGGGAAACTGGGTGCATCTTGTGTATCTGGACGAAAATGAGCTTGTTCGGTATCGTCAACAAAAAGAAGAGTGGCTGACAGTGCACGCCTTTCCGGGCATTCATTCTTGGCACGCGTGGCGGCTGTGCAAGTCATCAACAGAATGTGACATATATGTAGCACGAACAGTTGGATCTAAATAGAAGAAACTTTATTAAATGGGTACATTGAGGAAAGCCTTAGTGTAAAGTGCCAAATTTGATGCCCCAAGGACTGCTAATTTTGAATGCAGGGTTATCTCGTATTTATCACAGTTTTCTGCGCAGGGTATTTAACCTACTATTTTACTTCATGATAGCTTATAATCCTTATCTGATCACCATATGAGAATCACGAAATGTTATCCTCGCGCAGGATAAAATATCTCGGCTTGCCACGATCCAATCGTACACAGAGAGTATCGAAGCTCTTACAGTCCGGTGTGGTGGCACACCTCACCTGAAATGGTTTGTCCCCGGAAATACATAACTAACCTAAACAATTTTAGTATTCTATCTTTATTGTTGTGTGTGGAAGTAAAGTTGTTTCTTTTATTTTAAGTATACGTTATACCGGAAAGTAAAACTTCACACTGCATCATCTTTTCTCGAATCACTAGTCTCTAATATGTAAAATCACTAGTCGCTGTATGTAAAATTCTGTATATAGTTTCTCTTCACTTTTAGTGTGTGACCGATTGCTCAAGTTGTCAGTGACCTCATCTGAATAAAAACATATGAAAGATGTGTGTTAGTTTCCTGAAACTGGAACTCAGAGTCACTTCTCGTATAGGGCACTGCTAAGCGTAGGCTTTGAAAAAGGACCCTACTTTGGGGACTTGTGTCTTCTTTCTCAATAAAATAATGAAACATGATTATAATAGAAATGAATGCCAAAATCGAGCATGGCAGGTTACCCAAAATTAAAAAAAATCGAAGGTGGTGTTTTTTTGTTGTTTTTTTTCCGTCGGAAGTTTTTGTTGTTTGATTTTTTTCCGATGTTTGCCTGAATATATCCTGACTATCGTATCACTGAGATGCCTTATTTATTTTTTAAATAATAGCCACATATCAGTAAAATACTACCTACAAATTATATGATAATTATTAAATTATTTCCTGAGATACAGTTGTCCAAATCTTGCCATTTGTCGTTCGAGCAGGCATGTTTGGCAATTTTTAGAAAAATAAATAAAATCTAAATAAATATTATTACTTCATATTACAAACAAGATGTACCCATAGTTTGTTTTTAAAAAGTATTAGAATTCTTCTAACATTATCCTTTTAGTTATTCACTTTCAAACGTGCCCCCTCCATCAGTATATGTTAATGTAACTGTCCACCTCTTCATGCCTTACGATTTTGCCTGTCCCCAAATTTTTTTTCTGGTCCAAACTAAGTGTGGATTCGTTTATACCAGACACTAGACAATGGCATATGAAAACATCAGTTGATTTAAAAATGTCGACCAGCCACCCTTTGGGCGATCTTATCTGAAATCACCCTAGGTACACTGATAGCTTGTGTAGCGTGATGTGAAGTGATATGAACCAGTGCGGTTTTGCAAATTGATATAAAATGTATAAGGTGTAAAGAAATTTATATAATATTGCACGATATGAAAACTGAAGTTCCACTCCTGTAAAGCACCCAGAAGGGCGTACAGTATTTACAAATTAAAAAAAAACAAAAAAACTGAGTTATTTCTTTCATGTGTTCTTTACGTGTGTGACAACCTCGCTCCCTTGCGTGTGCGTGCCATTTCGGAGACGTGTGATTAAGGGGCAAGAATTTCAAGACATCACTTCCAATCAGCGCGGATTTGTGTGTATATTTGGAGATGTATGTGTAAATGTGCGATAGATATTAGAACCGTTATTTTACAGTACCTGCTACAGCTTTGCGGCAACAGTGTACGAATTGTGAGACACCCTCAATGACTATGTTAAGCGAGTTCATTTGTGTAAGCGTATGCATGCTCCATGTGCTTGACAGCAACTTGCTGACGCGTTTATAAGCACACGTTAATTTAAATTTGCTTTATGTTAACTACTACTTTCTTAACGTTGCAGTTGTCCATAAATGATAATGTTCTTTTATTGATCTCGCGACGTTTCTGCGATCTATTTCGAGCCAAAATGAAAACATTTTAGCTACCCTGAGAATGTGACATAGGAAGGCTGGGGTGCTGGGCTGCAGCTGCTTATGAGTTTAGCACAATGATACGGTTTCCAGGTCAACCGAGGCACACCTACAACAACTGTGGCCTCTGTTCATTGATTCATTCTACAGGGTCTGTCCCAAAACTTCCCGGAATGATTTTTTGTAGTCTGCAATGCCGCCTGGCGGGGCAGGGCTTCGGGCGGAGAAATTAGTGGGGAATCTGAGCTTCGAAACGAGACCAGTCTCAGTTGCCTGCGGACAGTTGTAGAGGCAGGTCATGCTCCGCGCAGAGATACCTGCTGCACCCTCGTCGAGAAAAAAATGGACCAGTTTTGGAGCAACATTATGCAATCAATTTTTGTGTGAAACTGAATAAAAATGGGGCGGAGACGCTCGAAATGCTTTGCAAAGCATACGGTGACAACGCGATGAAACAAAGCCAAACTTTTATGTGGCACAAGAAGTTCCGGGAAGGTCAGGAGCCCATCAATGACGACGACCGCTTGGGACGCCCGTCGACATCACAGACAGACAACTCGGTGCAAAAAGTGTGTCATGTTTTGGACAAAGATTGGCAATTAAGTGTTCGGATGATTGCAGAGGAGTGTGGAATACCCAAAAGAATTGTTTGTCGCATTTTAACGGGGGATCTTCAAATGAGGAAAGTCTGCGCAAAAATGGTGCCAAAGGTCCTGACGAGTGAAGTGCCAGGAATTGCATGAACACTACAAAACGGACCCAAAATGTTTGGACAGAGTGATCAGAGGGGACAAGACGTGTATTTTTGAGTACAATCCCGAATCAAAGCGTCAGAGCAGCGAGTGGCACACCATGGAGTCTCCTCGCCCAAAAAAAGCAAGGATGAGCAAATCGCGAATCAAGGCAATGCTCATTGTGTTTTTTGACAGAAAAGGTGTGGTTCACAGTGAATTCGTGCCACAGGGACAAACAATCAACAAGGAGTTTTACTGTGAAGTGCTCAAAACGGTTGTGCAACAGGGTTCGACGAGTCCGAAAAGAAAGAAGAAATTCGCGACAATTAGATCTTGCACCATGACAACGCGTCAAGCCACACCCCACTCATTGTCTCCGAGTTGCTGGCCAAACTGGCCAGCAACTGGTGTCTGGGGCAACGCTGCCTCAGACACCGTACAGCCCCAATCTGGCACCACTGGACTTCTTTTTGTTGCCAGGAATCAAAAGAACCCTGAAAGGAACTCAGCATGGGACGCTGGAGACGGTAAAAGCAGCAGAGACGACCTCACTGAAAGAGGTTCCTGATGACAGCTTCCGGGGCACCTTCAATGAATGGGTGAAGCGTTGGCAACGGTGCATCGAAGCAGGAGGAGAATACTTTGAAGAGTTCTGAAAAGATTGTAAACTAATATTGAATAAATGATTTATAAATAAAACATTTCCAGGAACTTTTGGGACAGACCCTGTAGAAGTATGTGCCGTCCCATAGCTGCCAGAGCAAGGTCTGAGCAGTACCCTACGAGCCCTTGCTTCCCCAGCTTGTCCTGGACAGATTGCCGCAGCAACAGCTGGTGAGTTTTCATTTTCGACTGCCGTTTATTTTCTGACAGAGTGCAGACAGTTACACACCAATACTTACATCCGAGCTTATTGTCTCACTGTTAGCCACTTAACAAGACTAAATAGTAATCTTTTTTTATTTTTCAGACAGACTGTTTACACTTGGTATCAGGTAGTATCATCAGAATGCCAGTCTTTCTGGAGTACTGATGAATAACAAAGAGCTACTAAGACAACTGTATTGAATGCAGAAAAAAAAAAGCATGACAGGAGTATCAGTTGCAACATAAAGAGAACAATTTAAAATTTTGACTAAAGTGCCTTGTCGTCACAGATGAACTTGAGTGTCTCGAAAAGTCCAGTATGAAGGGGACTGCATGGAGTAAAGGTACCCTCGAGAACATGTTCAAGATTCATCTTTCTTGCGGTTCCCATATGGTTTCATTGTGGTACTGGGGAATTGAGGTATCTTTTGCCTGTAGAACGCAGACTTCATTGGCCTCTCCAGCACTTCAAGTTTGTGTCGGACATAATGCACAAGATCATGGATTCTTAGCATACAAGGTGAGTCAAACTTGCAGCATATAACACACTCGTGCATCCTTATCTTGAGTATGCACCTACAGACAGATAACTCCAGACCCGTCTCATCAAGGAACTCGACGTTTAATCCCTTGCAGTTTGTACAATTCATTCCCTCCTCAGGTGTTACATATCAGTCAGATCATTAGAAGGTGTAAGGGCTTTATAAGTATTTTATGATATATAAAAGTGACTGCACCTGTCAGCAAAGCTACCTGCACATTTGTGGATTGTTAAGAAAGCATTTTGATGGCGTATGGTGTGTGTCCGTGTCATTTATCTCCTTTTTTAATTCTGTGATCTATACTGTTCTGTACTCAGCATGTGTTCTACCTGTAGTGCATACACCTGGCATAGCCTTTTACTTGGCTGGCAGTTCTGTGAAACAAATAAAATTGACTTTGATTTTGTTCTCTTTAACGTCATCTGTGCTTGTGTATTTTTATGGAGATGTTTATCTCGCATTCACTTGTTTTGCATTGTTCTCTGATAGCGAGTTCGTTTCACACGCACTGGCACCGTTCGAGTTCTCTCCCAGAATGCATCGCACTCTCAGACTGTTGCACGGAAAACTGGACTCAAACGAACTCGCCAAATGCACCGAGTGCAAAAGACTGATTCTGCCGCCATCTATGTTGTAGAAAAGGTACCGACTTTAAACCGAAACTAGCGCCTTTCTGATCGGAGTAATGCGTGGGAATGCGAGAATGCAGTCGCTACCAACGTTTATCTAGGAACGTTGGTCGCTGCAACCTGTAGTTTATAGTTGCGATGACTTCAAGCAGCTCGGCTGCCGCAGAGATAGTTACAGACGGCGTAAATTTCCGCAACCAGCTGTCTACAAAGCAGCTGGTTGAGATCTTTCAATCCTTATAACCGTTTACACTGAAGAAACCTGATGATGCTGTCCGAGCACAAGCATGATCCGTTTGAACATGGTATTATGCGTGAACCGCTGAAAGGGTGCGGCTTAAAACTAGCCTGTTGGAATATCCAGCAAAACTGGAACTTTCTATTTGGATCGTCATTATAGGTGGATCAGATATTAGCCTTGGTGAGGGCGTCGAGAACAAGAACATTCTCGAACAAAATACGACGGGGCAAGTTAGCTGACGTAGGTAAATGTTAAACATGATGATGTTGCCCAATCCTCGGGTAAAGTTACCATCTTTAGCTTTCTCTGATGCTTATTGAGCAGTCAGAGGTTTCTGCTGGGGGAGCTTTGTCGACAAATGTTAAATTTTTTCCCCGCACACGGATGGTGATAGATATCTCGGGGGCCGCTGTTACGTTTGTTCTGAGCATTCCTTTACACACTGGTATATTTCAGCGTTTGTACGGCAACAGAGCGATTTAAAACCTGCAAATAAATCACGGGTTGTCAATTGCTTTCTTCGGGAAACAGCAGACGCTCACAATTCAAGCTCGCGTTTGATTTCGTGGCCCGCGGGACGCGATTTCTATCAGAAAATCTACTTTTTTTCCGTTCGGTTCCGGGACATATCGTAGCAGACGAACCCTCGTCGTCTGCTCCCGCTCCTCGCCGGCCCCGCCGGAGCGAGGCATGACGGGATTGCATTTTGGCGCACTCCCGATTTTCTCGGTGCAGCGAGTGCATGCACGCGTGGGGTGTCAGCGCTGAAACGAACTCGGAGAGTGCAACCACTCGTGGAGTGCCGGCCGAAACGAACCCGTTCCACGCTGCGAGTGGGCACGCGTGGGCACGAGTGCCGTGAAACGAACTCGCTATGAATGACATTTGATTTTTTTTTTACCTCATTCCTTATCTACTGAAATAACTTGCAATTGCTTGACTCTTAGATTTGATGTAGACTCCCTTATATACATCTACAAATGGTAATATGTATGAATATTAACATATTGAATAGAGAACTTTCAGGTCATCATTAAAATTGTATAAAAGTAAAATTCATGAGCACTCCATTAGGTGCTGAAACCGAGCGCTGGTTCCCAAGTCTGCGCCAAGTTTCTAGCCCTAGGATGCTGGCAAAGGAGTTTAAAAGCAGCGTAAATCGTAAATAAAGAGTTTTTGTTTTTTATATATATAAGAACAAATAGCATAAAAGATAAACACTGATAAAATTAGAGTATGAAAACTAAATGAAAACAAAGTTTTCATTTCTAGAAAACAGGTTGAGATAAAATAACGAAAAGAGTATTTATTACGTTCGAAAGAGTAGCAGCACCGCATAGCCCCATAGCCCGTACCAAAAAGCCCGCCGGGCCCGCAGTGTCGCAAATTTTTACAGCATGCATACAGTACACACGCACAGAAATATGTAGCCATTTTTTATCATTAATAGTACTGTAGTCAGCTTAAAAATGCTAGCTTAGCGTCAACCACATCAATGCTTCCTCGATTAGAAAGAAAAAAAGTATCTCGCATTCTAGGCCGCCTAATGTTTTTAGCGCCCGTAGGCCAAACCCTCCCGAAAGCTCGCCAAGGACATATATTAAAAAAAAAAGTAGTGAATCATTTGAAATCTAATGAATATAACTGCAATTTGGCGGTTTGATATGATGATTAAAAACGACTTGCAATTCCTGTGAAGCCGAAGGGTGGACGGAGACTCACGGGACACGGACCGATCATGCGACTCGGTAGGGACGATTATCCAAAACACTTTCGAGATTCACGGTTGGACGAACAGATCTAGAGCAGCTTCAAGACGGTCAGATGCGAATGTGGACTCTAAATGAGGTCAATGCTACACTTATAAGACTAGAAAAGTTCACACGATCGGCACCCCGCCCGCTCCAGCTGACCGAGACATTGAGACGCTTGGGAAATTCCAGAGGGTGTTTCCGTCGTAAACTGGAAGTTAGAGGTGGGGTAAGGAAGGTTTTTTGGAGGAGGAGGGAAGAGAATGCGCCACTTTTCCCGGATACAGGAACTTTAGGCGGGCTGAGACGACAGCACCACCACGCTCACGCGAACAGAGGGGGCCAGCTTTCCGAAGCGCGGCTAAAGGCGCATTCACACTGAGCAAAAAACACGCGTTGGTCCACGTCGACGCCAACGTCGTAAAAGACTAAGCAGTCACACAGGGCCACTTGACGGCGGTGTCTTCTCGGGAGACCTCGCGTTTGTCGAGAGAAGAAACTATTGGGGGGAAGTGAATGAAAATATATGTGCAGGCTCGGAAAGTGGTCGGACGAACTCGTTTCGCAGGCTACTCGGCAAATTAACATATTAAAAGTTGTATTACGAGTCGCTTTGACAGCCGCATAGGGAAATACGATAGGAACAATCGGGCCGATTGTTGCTTCGCTGTGACGTCAAGAATCGGGCGATCAGGTCTTCAAGCGAAAGGCCCGTCGGCCCGTTCCGGCACCGCTAATGCCGTTCGGCACGCGTGGTCGCAACCAAAACCTCCCAAACCTGCGAGAGTGGATTTTCATAGCACAAAGTTTCGTTTGTTTCAGCAACCAAATTTAATGCTGAGTCTAGTAACAAATGTGACGGCGTGCAGAAAGCAGGCTGCCAATGTTTTTGTTTGGAAACAGCTCGTGCGAAGAGTAGATATCCTTCTACATACACTTTGTTGCCTGTCGCCTTTTTACACCAGGCTTTGCGATGTGCGTACGGTTATGTAGCATGCTGAGTTCCAAATTTTATTCTAGTGTGAGTGGCCGTCGGGAGGAGAGGACAGCCGAGCGAGGCGCGAGCGGGGCCAGCCGGCGAGGAAAGAGGAAGAGCGTGCTGCACGAGACTGGGACCGGGCAGGAACGATAGAGCCGTTCTGGCTGGTCTTGCCCATGGCGATCCCCGGGAGCATTCCACCAGCGAAGTTCGGGTCAGGACTGGCGGAAGCGGCGAGCCCTGGCCATACCGGCCTGGGCTATGACGATCCCGTAGTGGTTCCGCAGCGAGACTGACTGTGATAGCCCGGAACAGCTAGCCTATGCAGCACTGGAGTGGGAAGGACGATCCGCAGGCCTGCTGGACACGGGCTCCGACTGAGTTCTGAACGATGGGCGACAACTAGGGTCAGCGGGTCCGGACTGCCGGCTCTCGAAGACGGGCAACCGGGATGTACAATAAATCTATTCGCTGCCTTCTCGTTGTATTGTGTCACTTCCTGGGAGACGAGCGATGCACAGACCGATTGGGCGGCCACAAGTAGTGAAGACAACTCAAACTGGTGTCCAGATGACAACTCTAGAATATTCTCTAAACACTTGGACCCATCAAGGCTCCCGATGGTCTTAAAAAACCGCATGAAAAAACCAGGGACGCACGCAGGTGCACACGGGGACTGCTGAAACCGGGGCCGCCGCCGCTCGCAACGGCCCGGCGGGCAGATAGGCCGCCCCATTAACAGAGGCGCCTCCGCTTGCGGCGCTGAATGCCACGACCAACTCTATTACTTCCGACCACTCCACCCGCGAAGGCCACAGCGCGCGCCTTGGCGACGTTCTATTACGCGCATCTGCCGAGAGATGGCAATCCGTCTCAGCTGCACTGGCTGTACTTGGTGCGCCTCGGAGCATTGCTCGGAGCCTCGGGAAGCGTTCGTTCTTGCTTATTTTCGAGCTTGTTACACGTGGTTTGTCTCGTTCTTGCTTTTGGGCTAAGTTATTTTCTACGCTTGCGGCAGTTGAAATCGCGTGTCGGTGGTCAGATATTGAAGAATGTAATACCCCTGTCAGATGGGCACGTTAAATGGCATTTAAGGAAAATGACATTTTAGATCGGCCAATTTGCGTGTTTAATACGCCACGCTGCGCGTGCACCCGCCCCATGCAGAGCCAGCATCAACAGCCGATTTGCCAAGCGGTGAATCACATTCGATCAAAATGACATTTACTTTCCCGACTGACAGGGGTATTAGACGGGCTCACAGGAGAAGAGTCAGAATGGTCTAACTGCTTGCTGGGCATCTCAGATAAGATTGAAGAACCATGTCCGGTGACCATTTTTAATTTCGGTGAAAAAACTATATTTTGCTGGCTTTATGCCCAGAAGAATAAAACCAATCCTTGTTTTAGGAAAAAAAAAGTGTCTTTGCGAAAAACATTTGTAAGCGCCCCCTCAGTCACGTCCCGTTTTGCGTATCGCGCGATGTTGACATTTCGGGCGGTTTCCCCCAAAGAACTGTTCTGGCTACGGGCCTAGAAACAATCACTGACAAATTAGGCATAGGAAGAATTGACAAAAAGTATTAATCACCGAGTATTAGGGTAGTTATTTAGAGAAAAACAAAATCGCAAACACGGCAGGCACATTGCGCAATAACGCTCTGGATTATAGAATATTTTTCTCCATATCTATAAAAGCTGAGGTCTTCAAACTTTGCCAGTGTGTTGCCCTGTATGTAGTTAATTTTTGCATGAAATATTGTTGTCCTGGTTAGCGGGAGAAATTTACAAGAATTGCTCACACAGAAGCATTTAACTAAAAATGCATTATTTTGAAAATCATTTAAAAAAAAGACCATCATTAATATTATTTAAACTGTCTGAAATTAAAGTGTATAGTATGTACTAACAGAGTGTACAAAAAACATGATGCAATATTTGTGTGGCTTTTGAGTTGTAAAGCGAGAAACATGGCCAAATTGACGCTAACGCGGTTGCTATAAATGGGGCGTGCCCATACCCACTCTTCACCATTTCATTAGTATTAAAAAAAGCGTAAAAATGCTACGGGGTGGTCAGGAAAAGACAAATTGACAGCACAGAGGTGGACGGTAGTTTTGAAGGGAAAATTCGTAATACATTTTCGTAGAACCGACCCAAAAATTCCCATGGGCCCGAGCGATCGAGGTGCGCCACCAACATGCTTCGCTGTGCCTGTTTCAACAGCCGGTGTATAGCGTCTCCATCTACGCGACGTAAAGGAAGCAACCGGAGCGACTTTGCAAACAGATCAGCCTACAACCTTAACAGTAACATGATATAGGAAGCAGGACGCGCCAGAACATGAACCTGTGAGGCGCCAATTGATCCGCTGCCGTGGAAGGCCGCACAACGCGTAGAAAATAAAGATCCATAAAAAAAGAGAAAAGAGAAAAAATTGCGATTGAATGAGATTGTCTGTAACTTAATTTATTAGACAATGGTTTGGAGAATCGTGGAATCCAATTTAGGTATGCTCACTGGACCTGCACAAATGATGGTGCAGAAGGAACAAGTACCAACTACATAAGCTGCAGAGCCACAAATACACGTCAGCGAGGTGTGTTTTTTCCGCAATTTGACATGGCACCAGTGCCAGTGATTAAATCTAGGGTCGTGTCAAGCTCCAGAAAACGTTGTACAGCCTCCGACGGCCCACCAAGTCATGATCAAGTCGGCGTCAGAGATGGTTGCCCCACTGAACACTAAACTGCCGAACGTGAAACTAATCGAAACCAAAGGACTGGGACGTTGTGCGTGGAATTCAGCCCTGTCACTTTTTCGCAAAGACAATTTTTTTTCCGAAAACAAGGATTGGTTTTATTCTTCTGGCCATAAAGCAAGCAAAATAATTTTTTTTTTCATCAAAATTAAAAATGGCCACTGGATATGGTTGTTCGATCTTACCTGAAAACGCACTGCCGCGTACCGTTCTGCAAGTGAGAACAAGGCAAGGAAGTGGGAGTCAGCTTTTATGAATTTCCCACCAAAAGGATCCGGGACGAGTGGATAAAGGCCGTCAGTAGCAAAGGTAAATATTATTCAGTTTGAGTAGTTCACTAAACAACACCTATTTTCCAATCAAGTTAACATAAAAGCACGCTTAGAACTAACCTTGCTTCACAAAATTTATGCTGAAAATTCATCAACCCCTCAGTACCATAAACCCTCGAGTTCTTAGGAAATTTCAAGTGAACTCCAATAGATCTGTGGCTATATTTTTTGCCCAGGCTGAACGAAAATGTACATTAAATCGCATGTTGCCTCTTTTAGGGGTCTCTGATGGAAAGACTCTCAGTTCAGGAAATTTTTATCAAAAGAATGAGGCGGAAGTCAGTTGTTCATCGACAATTTGCGGCCGCGCGGAGAGCTCAGCCTTCGTTCTGCTCCCGAACTCTGGATGGATGGATGGATAGATGGATCTGGCTAAACCCTGTGAATCGGGCGGTGGCTTGCGCCACCTAGCCAACATTATAAATCTAATTATATGTTTTGAATTCCAAGATTAAATCTCACCCCTGCCTCGATTTTAGCCACCAGTCTGATAACCTCCGCTTGGTTATTTCTACCCGTGTAAAGTCTATTTTTCCGTCACTGTCTTTAAAACCCAATGCTTTGATTAAATCCGCCCGGTCACTGTTAACTGTTGGGTGAAGCCCTTTACAGAAAAGTATTAAGTGTTCAGCCGTTTCCTCCTGCTCCCCACACACACTACATAAAGTGTCCATCTCCTGGTACTTAACCCGGTACGTCTTAGTCTGCAATACTCCCGTCCTGGCCTCAAACAACAAAGAGCTTCCCCTAGAATTATCGTAGATATTTTCTTTGCAAATTTCCTGTTTGAACATTCTGTACGTCTCCAGTGCTGGTTTTGTCTGCATACCCGTTTCCCACAGACCCTTCTCTGTTTCTTTTATCCTTTTCTTAACCCGTAATTCCTGGTTGGCGCCCCCACTGCCGCCCAAGTATTTGCTTGATAATTTTCTAGTTCGCTTTCTCCATTTGGTATCTACATTCCTCATGTACAAATAACTGAAAACTTTCCTAGCCCACTGCTCTTCCTCCATTTCCCTCAAACGCTCCTCAAATTCTATCTTGCTGCTAGCTTCCCTGCCCTCGAATGACGTCCATCCCATGTCGCCTTGTACCCCCTGATTCGGCGTATTTCCATGAGCTCCCAAAGCAAGCCTACCTACGCCCCGCTGTTTAATTTCTAACTTTGATTGAATATCTGGTCTCATGCACAGGACCGCATTGCCGAAGGTCAGGCCGGGAACCATGACCCCTTTCCAAATCCCCCTCACCACTTCATACCTACTGTAATTCCACAGAGCCCTATGTTTCATGACGGCTGCATTCCTGCTACCTTTCATCGCTACATGTTTTTCATGCTCCGTTAGATACTGAACACCATTATTTATTCATACCCCAAGATACCTGTACTTATCCACTACCTCCAACATGACCTCTTGTATCCTATGCTCGCCACCATCTTTATCATTAAAAATCATCACTGCCGATTTTTCTTGACTAAATTTAAGACCTAGTTTATCTCCCTCTGTACCAGCTATCCATTAATTTCTGCAAATCTTTGTTGCTGGCCATTAGCACTATATCATCTGCATACATCAGCCCCGGTAGTGATTGTTTAATCCATTCACCTTGCTTGATGAAAGAAAGGTTGAAGCCAAATCCGCTCCGCTCTAGTTTGTTCTCCAATCCCTGTAAGTATAACATGAACAACAAAGGCGACAAAGGGCAGCTGTAGAGCAGAACTCTACAGCTGAGCTGTGGCGCCATCTAGTAGAGTGGCGCGAAACTAGGCGTGCCGCATCCGGGGACAGCGCTCCCCGTAGGCGCGCTCCGGGTGAAGTGGTCGGAAGTAATAGAGTTGGTCGTGCTGAATGCAGTACTATCGTGGCGCCGCCTGGCCATTGCCGGCTGCCTATACAAAA
Organism: Ixodes scapularis; assembly: GCF_016920785.2. Lineage (NCBI taxonomy): Eukaryota > Metazoa > Arthropoda > Arachnida > Ixodida > Ixodidae > Ixodes > Ixodes scapularis. The sequence continues at coordinate 139,586,545 of NW_024609857.1, forward strand.
ATAAGCAAAAAAATTCACCCCACGACGCACGTCTTTCCGCTGTGTGATTGCGCCTTAAGGCGGGAAACACATGTACGACGAAACCGTCCGATCCGACGTGCGGACTGCCGGAATGACCTTGGGGGGCGAGGGGGTTCCGTAGCATCGGATAAGGCAGAAAGTAAGGTTCCAGCAGGTACAGCAACAGGCCCCGACAACATACCCATGGAACTCATAAAGACACTAGGAAAAACAAGCAAATTGAAGTTACGGCAGGTGATTAATCAAGCAATTATGAAAGGAGAAGTACCCAATGATTGGAAACTAAGTAGAATGAGACTAATATATAAAGGCAAAGGAAACAAAGACAGCATTAAGTCATATCGCCCGATAACGGTAACCTCAGTTCTTTACAGATTAGCTATGCAGATTGTAAAGCAGAAAATGCAGGAATGGGCAGAAGATACGCAAGTACTGGGTGAGCTTCAAAATGGATTCCGAAGAGATAGAAGACTGGAAGATAACTTATTCGTCACCACTCAATGTATAGAAATAGCAATCAAGAACCAAACTCCGCTGTGGTTAGCTTTTTTGGACATCAAGGGAGCATACGATAATGTGAGCCAGGAAATACTTTGGGGTCGGCTGAAAGAGTATAATTTGGATGCAAATTTGGTTAGGTTTCTGCAGCAGGTGTACACAGACAATAAGGTAGTTATAACATGGGAAGCAGAAATTACACAACCCGCAGCAATAAAAAGAGGGCTCCGGCAGGGTTGTCCACTGTCGCCTCTGCTCTTCATGATATATCTCAGGGAAATGGAAAAGAAATTAGAGCAGAGCAACTTAGGTTTTGATGTGAGTTATATGGAAGGAGGGAGAAAGGTAAGACAGGTAATACCAGGACTGATGTATGCGGACGACATATTACTTATGGCAGACAACCAGGATATGTTACAGGAACTAGCCGGCATATGTGGAGAGGAAGGGGACATCTTGGGCATGAGCTTTAGTAGCGACAAATCTGGAGTAATGGTGCTTAATGATGAAAAGAGGGGACCCCTGCGGATACAAGACATTTTAATAGACCATGTAGAAAAATACAAATATCTGGGAGTCTGGTTCAATGAGGGAAAGAAATATCTAGAAGAACATGAGGAGAATATAATTAGAAAAGGGAAAAGAAATTCATCTATTATGAAGCTCAAGGCACTATGGAACTATAACAGATATGAAGTGGTCAGGGGTATATGGAAAGGAGTGATGGTACCTGGACTGTCTTTTGGCAATGGGGTGCTCTGCATGAAATCAGAGGTTCAATCAGGATTAGAAATTCGGCAAAGAAGCGTAGGCAGATTGGCACTGGGAGCACATGGAAACACACCAATTGAGGGAGTGCAGGGGGACATGGGCTGGTCGTCTTTTGAGAGCAGGGAAGCAATCAGTAAGTTGAAATTTGAACAAAGGTTGACTGAAATGGATGATACGAGATGGGCACGTAAGGTGTACAAGTATTTATACATGAAGAGCATAAACACAAAATGGACAAACCGAACCCGAAAGCTTACATTTAAATACCTACTCACTAATGATGGGGTTGAGCAGACTACTTCAGTGAAAAAGGGAGTGAAAGAGGCAGAGAGGAAAATGTGGGAGGGAAGAATGCAGGAAAAATCGACTCTAACGGTTTACAGGTCACAAAAACAGGACATACGAAAGGAAAATGTGTTTGACAACTCGCTGGGAAGTTCTTTACTTTTCGAGGCGAGAACGGGAGTTTTGAGGACGAGGACGTATAGGGCTAAATTTCAGGAGATAGACACATTATGCGCTGCATGCCGTGATGAGAGTGAGACACTTGAGCACCTAGTTGTAAGGTGCACGAGGCTTCGTCCTGCCCTTCCTGAGGGTGTAACGGGTTTGGCCGGGGCCCTGGGCTTTGCTGGCGACGATGGAAGGACGGAGGAGAAGAGGATCACAATAACAAAGAGGCGGTTAGAAGATTGGTGGAAATTATCTAGGGAAAATTGAATGATGCACAACTAACTAGCACAGCTGGGGACAGGCGGGACAGAGGAAAATTGGGACTCCCTCCCGCGTGGCTCAGGCCCAAAGTCTCAACCCTGTCCCCCAGTGGGTTGGGTGCAGGGGTAACGCCGACAAGGTTTGACCAGAGGAAAATTGGCGACTCCCTCGCCGGGGGGAAGAGGCGGGGGGTGATGTTTTTAGTTTTTTTGCCCGATCCCCCAAAGGTCAGCCTGGCGATATCCCGCACTACCTGGTGATAGTTAGGAGGAGGGGGGGAGAGAAAATTGGCTTAGAAGGGCGGGGGAATCAAATGTTTGTCTTTATTAGACGTAGGCTAGGTGGCGCAAGCTACCGCCCGATACAAAGGGTATAGCCAGTAGCATCCATCCATCCATCCATCCGGAGAGCGTTGAAAACCCTCACCTCCGACCGTCGTATTGCGCGGTCGGACGTCGGATCGGACGGTTTGGTCGTACGTGTGTTTCGCGCTTTAAGCGCGAAACACATGTACAACGAAACCGTCCGATCCGACGTGCGGACTGCCGGAATGACCTTGGGGGGCGAGGGGGTTCCGTAGCATCGGAGAGCGTTGAAAACCCTCGCCTGCGACCGTCGTATTGCGCGGTCGGACGTCGGATCGGACGGTTTGGTCGTACGTGTGTTTCGCGCTTTAATGCGGAGCTTGTCGACTGAGCTCATTTAGCACCGTTGATCAGAACCAAACAACTGGGGAGCGGTGCTGAAGTGAATTTCGCGCCGCTTTTTAATTAAAAAAAAAAACATTTACTGCGGGATGGCACGAACGAATCAATGTCACATTTCTAAAATGTTTGCGGGCTGGTGTTTACCGAGCCTTCAAGGAATCCCGGTGCACAAGACCACAGCAAAGCGCCGAACACTGCTTGGTGCCACAGCCGTGACAGTGCGAACAGGAGGGCTATGTTGCGCTTTTTGCACTCCCAGGAGACTAGGGAGAGGGAAGTGATGTCAACGACAAGGCAAATGCAGATTGGATGTTGACAGAAGAAAACGAAATCAACACCCAATCTGCGTTTGCTGTGTCGTTGACGTCACTTCCCTCTCCCTAGTCTCCTGGGAGTGCAAAAAGCGCAACATAGCCCCCCTGGGGTGCTATGTTGCACCTTTTGCACTCCCAGGAGACTTGGAAGAGGGAAGTCACGTCAACGACACAGCAAATGCAGATTGGATGTTGACAGAAGAAAACGAAATCAACACCCGATCTGCGTTTGCTGTGTCGTTGAAGTCACCTCCCTCTCCCTAGTCTCCTGGGAGTGCAAAAAGCGCAACATAGCCCCCCTGGTACTTTCCGCATACCTTTGTGGCAGGACGAAGCCCGTCGTGCTTTGAGGCCGGTCTCCCGGCGACTGCAGACGCTGTCACGCGCAAGGCACTCGCACACGACGCTTTGCAGAACTAGTGACGTTCGTTGCGCACCTTGGAAACATCCGAAACATTCGGCTCTAGTCCTTCGAGCAACAAAGCCACGCCGGACTCCGGCATTCCATGCCGTCCATGCCGCCATGCTGGTGAATCGTGATAGATAGATGTTGGACGATGTTGGCAGCTGGATAAATGTTACTGGCTATACGCCTTGCAACTGGCGGTAGCTTGCGTCACCTAGTGTAAGTCTAAAAAGACAAACATATGCTGGCATGGTCTCCGACATCCCGAAGCGCGCGACCGCTTCTCCGGCCGTCCCATTCGTGCGGAGAGGGCGTAATCGAAAAAAAGTGAAGGAAGCGGCGTGTCTCCGCGGGGACGCGCTCCCAACCCAGTCATCAACAGCATTGTGCGAGGCAGAAGAGTTCAAGAAAAAGTCTTGTTACGTCGAGTTACAAATTTTTGTGTATTGTAGTAGACCGGTGAACAGATGCTCTGGGGACGTAGATAGAAAAGGTGTGATGCTTATTTAATTATTTTATTTGAGATATTCATCTGGACGTGCTGCGGCTAGCGATACAAGCGCGCCTTTTGATATATTTGATTGCAATCTCTAGCATGTATGAAAAAAACATACATAAAAAAAGAAATAATCTCCGTTTTACCTTCAGTCCGAGCGCAACGGACGCTAGCAGCCATCCCAACCAAACCAGCGTTGAGAGTAGGAGTGTCGCGAACTTTTGTCGAACCAGATTTGTTGGTCGACCTTTCGGGGTTCGACTGGGTCGAACCGGTTCGACGAACCTTCGACCTTTTCACCAGATTCGACCGGTTCGACTTTGTGGACAGTGTGGCCAGACCTTAATACAAGCATGTCTAGGTTTGGAGAATTTCTTTTTTATGCAAAGGGTTATTTTATTGTGTGAACAGCTGCAATTAAAAGAAACTACTTCTATTCACTGAAGAAGTTAATAACTTAAATTTTAGTACTGTATTGACTGAAATAGCCGATCAGCGCTGCACTTAATTCATCTCTTAGCCATTGCCATCCAATCCGAAGCCAACTGGCCAGCCTGTCGCGCATGCGCACACGAGTCGAACCTCAATACGAGGTTCGACGAACTTTCCACTAAAAGTTCGAAAAAGTCGAACCTGGCCGAACTCGAACCGCGGCCGGTTCGCGACACCCCTAGTTGAGAGTGATGTGACCTTGCCCTGCCCAATCGGCTGGGGTAGCTCGTGGCGTCCACTGCGCTCGGACTGAAGGTGGAACGGAGAATAAAAACAATAATGTTGCAATATTTTTTTTTTTTTTTTTTTTTTTATTCTTGCACGTTGTTTGGCGTAGATTTTTGGCCGAGATGTTTCGGTGGCGCCCTCTTATGGCTTCCCTCCGTGACGTCACGACTGGGATTTGCCTCGCCGTGACGTCCACCAGTTGTTACCCTTGCTACTTACCACTGATCTCTATGACAACTGCTGGATCGCGCTTCCCCGTTTCGAGCCCATTGCGCGATTTAGGCCACCCAACGTTGAGGCCACCGGTCGGCCGTCTTACGAGATCCGCTGAAGCCAACCTTGGCTGAAGCGTTGTCAAGGTGGCGGTCACGTGACCTTCGCCTCTGTTTTCACGTGACCTACACACGGTAACCATGGTAACTGTCTAGGCTTGACAGCGCTAGAGCATATCTCGTAAGATGGCCGACGGTGGCCTCATTTGCGGTGCGGGAAAGCGCGATCCAGCAATTGTCATAGAGATCAGTGCTACTTACCATCAGGTGCGACGACGAGTTCGATGGTGCATTTAAAAAGCACAGCGGAAGCTAGGAGCCATTGCAATCCGAAACTAACACCGCCAAAGTTGACATTCTGACAATGTTCATGTGCCCGTGGTTTGGCCAATCGTGGAAAGCTTACCGCAACGACACATTTTTGGTCGCGCACATCGCTAATATAGTGAAGTCCGTGTTGTCCTTCTTTTAATATTTTTAATATTTATTACGCGGTTTTTGCGGGTCGAATTGCGGTTCTTGCTTCTACTAGAAGTACCTTTGATAGTGTATTCGCACGAGAGATGTATCTCCGCGGCGAAAACTTGAAAAACCGGCTACGTCACAAACCTGCGAGGAGGAAAAGCCGCGTCGGAGAGGACGACACTCGGAGATAACCGGGCTAGCATTCGCAGGACGGAGTCGGCGAAGAGCAAAATTTTCCCGCCCTCTGTACTCACGCAGTCCGGGGTGAGGATCGGTGGCAATCAGTTCGTCGAACGACGTTTCATGGACAAATCGTTTCGTCGACACTGCGATGTTTCATCGACAGATCGTTTCGTGGAAACAAGCACCCGCTCGTTTCATCGACAGATGTTGCGACGTTTCGTCGACAGCTCGCGAACCAGTGCGCAGCCATCTTGCCTCACCCCGAAAATTGTTTCGTCCAGTTTTTTAATTTTTTTTTTCTTTTTTTTTTTTTATTTTGCGGGGGGGGGGGGGCACTGATCGCACTGATTTCGGAACTTACGATTTGTATGGTTTCGCTCGCGTCTTTGCCCGAACCTTTGGGGAAGCGTTGTCAAAGCCGGGAAGTTTTGTTCTCGACCACTCTCCTTTCTCAAATTAGATTCTTAAAACATTCAACATGATGCGCTGCCCTTGAGGGCTACGCTTTCGGCAGCATACGTGATCGAGGTGTCTGCACGTCATCGAATGCAACCCTTCGCGGACTGGCCTCCGGCACTCCGACTATTTTGAAACAAGTGGCAGGATCGTTTCGAGAGCAAGTGTATCTTTCCGCGCGTCGCGTCTTTTGATAGAATCCTCAAGAGTCACCTGAACCTACCATAGACAGTCCACACGTCAAAACACTGAAGGTCTTAAAAAAAATTGAATAAAAAAACGAGGCCTGTTTGCGGTGCACACAGCCTTTCTACCGTTGAAAATGGCATAAAATCGGTTTTTAAGCGAATTGGCATCTGAGCTTAGCCGCAAGCAATAAACTTTGAAAGAAACTGAGCATTTGGCTACGCGTAGTTTACTTTACGGTGATAAAACACGGTTGTTTTCTCCTCAAAACACCGGGTATTTAACGTAGTGTACTTACCACACCGCATACGAGTTTTAGACTTTAGCATATTTAGCTTCTGGATATTAAATAACACTATAGTTCTGCATATGTTATGTCTGTAATACAATTTTGCATGCACATAAACCAATATGTGACCAAAGAACACGAGATTTGGAAGCCGCTCCTTTATGCAAAGAGCTGGGCCACGAACTTACCCCAAGTATCTGTCTGCTGGCATCGATAAAAGAAAAATTTAATGTTGCGTGTGAGGACCAGTCGGCTGCTGCCGACAGATCTCGTCTAGTGGTATCTACCGCCTCCGAGGCCTTGGGTGTGGCGGCCGCTCGAGAGAAGCTATATAATACATTAAGTTGCACATTTGATATCAACTATGGTTTACTTCGTGTAATAAGACTAAAATTGATGTAATGTTTTATTTATATGTTACCAATTCTCGTGTTTTTCCGTTTTTGCATTGCAATGTAGTTTTTTTTAAGGTTTACTCGCGGGCAGCGTGCTCGCGGTAGTGCGAGTGTTACTGGTTTTCGTGTTTTTGTTATTTATTTTTATTTGACATTGACAGCTCCCTTATTATGTAATGTCCTTTTTAAACGGCCCTTAAAAATAAATGACGATGAAACGAGTGCGAGTAAACAGTTTTCTCGCGTATAAGCCGCAGTAGCCAGTAAAACACCGCATCACTTTTCCTTTTGACTAATTGAGGGTAATGAACATGTTTAATTTCAAGTGAAATATTAGGGTTGTAATGTTGCAATAAAAAGCTGGAAGTTGTATTTTTGTTTAAAAATAACCAATATAAAGAAAAAAAAATCAGTGTTTACGCCCATTTCCGCAACCCACCATTAGAACGAAGTTTTGTTTTGCGCCTACGCATATTTTTCTCCACCGCTTTTTTTTTTTTTTCTTCCAGTAACTTTCGGTTCCATAAACGGGCATCGGAACTTGCAAATATCTGAATAGGCCGCGCGCGAAGTCCTGCGCGCTCTTACTTATTCCGTGTGGCACGGATGAGAGCGAAAGGATAGCGCAGTTGCTCACCTTGGAGAGCAACTGCGCTTGGCATCGTCTTTGTCATCTCTTACAAGCGCTTGTACCTTAGGTTTCCGGCATTCCTTTCGGAACAGCGAAAAAAAAGTTTGTCGACGAAACGTTTTACGGTGGTGCTGTCGACGAAACGATTGTCGACGAAATGTCACAGTGTCGACGAAACGTGTGTCCATGAAACGTGTGTCCACGAAAAGTTGTCCACGAAACGTAATTCCACGAAACGAGTTTCGACGAAATAATAGGGACCCGGTGAGGATATCCCCAATATCCCCAGAGGTGCAGTTCGCCGCTTCCCGGTTTACGAGAGCAGCGGAAACATGGACACTTCCAAGCGCAAGTTGCTCGCGTTGGCCCTCTTCATCGACGAAAGTTTTCAGTGCGACGAAGCGGCCGCAAAACAACCGGAACTGTGGGCCAGGGAGTGAGTTCTGAATAAGCAAACGGCCACGCAGAGCAGTTTGGTGACCCGAACTGCGCCTGACCGACCCGAGGGCGTACCGGGAGCTATTGCGCATGGACGAGACAACGTTCAAGGAGGTCCTACCGCGTCGGGCCCCTTATCGAGAAACAAGACACCAACGTGAGGCAAAGCGTGAAGCCCCACACGCGACTCGAGCTCACCTTGAGGTTTTTAGCCACAGGTAAGTCCAGTTTCTCCCACTGCATGGTTTCAGCTTGTAATAGAGTCAGAAGTGCCGGGCACGATCGAGAATACGAAACTGCGTTTTTCGGCCCGCATAAATAAACTCGCATCGCGGAAAGCTGTAAGTCTACCAGTATTTAACGCCAGCGGTGGTGTCTAAATGCGAACGATCGAGAACATGATATTACCTTGATCAGACCTTATAAGAGAAAAACGAAATTTCCCCATGATAATATTAAAATAACCTAAAATACAATACTTCACGCACCCCATCTCACAAGTTGAGTGTACCACCGGTTAAGCTAAGGTGGTGAGAAATATAATAGGGGACAGCTGATGACGCTTTTTTGACGCTCCTACAAGTTATGGAGCAAATTGCGGTTCAGACGAGGGCTAAAACGCAAAATTTAGACCCCTACCTACTTTGTGGGAGTCGTATATCTAACAGGAGTTCGGACCAAGTGTTCCCTTTTATATTTAGTGTTACCTTTTACATTTATTAAGATAGTAAAAGCGCGTTTGCGGAGATAAGTGCCTGCTCTGCACGAGTTCTTTCCCTCTTCGAACTTGCACTAATATTGGTGTGCATCTTATTTCCAGGAGAAAGCCAGAAGAGCTTGGCTTATCAGTTCCGGCTGGCACCAGCCTCTGTGCACGAGGCACTGTGGGTACTGTGGGAAACGTGCCTCGCCATCTGCAGCACGCTGGATCACCTGGTGCGCACACCTGCCACAGAAGCAGAATGGATGGAGAAAGTTGAGGATTTCAAGATGCTGTGGCAATTCCACAACTGTGTCGCCGCCATCGATGGCAAACACGTTGAAATCGTGAAGCCGGCAAAATCTGGTAGTTTATATACTACAACTACAAGAAAACGTTTAGTGTCGTCCTCTTTGCGCTCACAGATGCCAGGTACAACTTCATGTACGTTGACGCTAGCTCCTATGGCTCTGCGAGCGACGGTGGTGTCTGGTCAAGGACGCCCTTGAGTAAGCAGATCGCTAGCGGCGGTGCAAACTTGCCCAAAGCAGTTGGCCTGCCCAACTCGCAGCTTCGGCTCCAACTGTAAAGGCGCGTTCCCACCGGCGATGCGATCTAGTCGCGCGATAACTTTCATCGCAAAAGCGACCATCGCGGGCAAAAAGCGACGCGATTTGAGCAGTCGCTACTCGACCCTACTTTTTTGCGATGCGATCTAGTCGTGGAGCGGCTGAGCCAATCAACGGCGTTCGGAGCGAGAGTTTTTGAGAAACGGCTCGCCAACGAAGGCTTTGGACTCGCTCATCGCGCACGCCGGTGTGACCGTCTAGCTTTTTTTGCGATGCGATCTAGTCGCATCGCGCGACTGCTTACATCGCAAGTTTCTTATATATTCTTATATATCTTAAATAGTTCTTATATTGTTCTTATACGTTCTTATATATCTTGTATGATTCATATGTGTTTATTGGACCCAGAAAGCTCTTACAAATGACTTTTTCACTAATGGCGAATTCAAACTGGGCGTTCTGGAGCGCGCCGGGATCAGTTGACCAGATCCGGAATGGAGCACGATCCGAACGGGGTCGCGCCGCCTACGGATCCCCTGTTGAACATGACCACTGCTCCGGGGTCGGCGGATGCCTTCCCGTCATTCAACTGCCCGGGAATCCCCTTTCCGCGGCCGCCGCGGTCGTTTCGAAGACGTTTTCGCAATCGCGCCGCTAAAGGCCGGTTAATTCAAACACTTGCGTTTGAGTACGTTTGTCTGCGTTGCGTCGAGAAGCGAAAGCGACTCACCGGCACATCTGTGCCTCGTATGAAGCGTGAAATCCAATTCAAGGAATCATCTTGGCTCGAGATATAAGCAGCTGGGATGTTTTGGTTTCTCGCAGCCGCAACGCAGTCAAACGCAGTCAAACGCAACTGCCTGAACCAGGCTTAACACGTGTTCGACGCACGAACGGCAGGAATGGCTCTGGAGCTTCTAGCAAAGATTGCCGGAATGCCCGTAGCGCGGCCAAAACCTTCTCTTCTCTTTCCTGGAAAACGAACCGGCTGTCGAGCCGAGGGGTAAGCAAGCGGCCATTAAGAATTCTGAGGCGAGATGGGCCAGATCAGGCTAGATCGAGATGCCCCGCGAGAAAGGAAGTCACGTGTGTGCGCGAGGGCTGGCCCGGCTGGCTTCCGGTTGAATCCGCCGAAATGCTCGGAGCGACTTTTCTCGTGGCGAATTCCACGGTCGTTTTGGAGCGCGCCGGGGTCGACTTTTCTGGAGCGAGCCTATTTCACTGGGCGATCGGGATCGAGACGGACGTGTTCCACTGGTCGTTTTGGATTAGCTCCCGCTCCAGGGGGGCTAAGCTCGCCTCCGGCGGGAATTTTTCCGATGCCACGTCACGAGGGAGGGGAGGAGCTTCTTTTGACTCCGCCCCGGCGAGTTTCCCACTCCCCCTCTTACATTTCCGACCCCCCCGGCGGCGGCGAGTTCCCCAGCGTAGCTCCGATTTTTCCTTACGCTCCGCAGTGAGGGGTTTTTATTTTATTTAAATCGGGGGATTGGTGGCCGGCTGGGCTAGCGCACGCCAGCTCGGAGCACGTCGAGCGAAAGGTCCGTGCAGAACCCAGGATGCTGGGTTCAATCCCCACCCCTGCCCGTTTCGATGTTGATGAGCATCGTACCGGCGTGCAGTCGTGTAACACTACTGCGGGATGGACGTTAAAGACCCCAGGCTAGCGGTTGTACGGCACTGCATGGCTAAATTTCTCATCTACAGCTGGGAGAATCTTCCCCGTTGAGGCAGACCAAGTTTTAGGTAGTATCAACATACATACAAACCATACATACAACAAACCTACATACATACATACATACAAACCTGTGCATGGAAGCCATAGAACAAAAGGCTCTCCAGTCCTTTGCTGAAAGCCCCAAGGTTTTTCTAAGATATGTGGACGACTGCTTCTGCGTCATGAAGAATTCTCAAGTAGACAACTTTTTGACACACCTCAATTCGATCGAGCCTAACATCCAATTCACCGTGGAACGGGAAAAAAACAACACCTTACCGTTTCTCGATGTGCTTGTACAAAGGCAGAAAGACCATCTCGAGTTCTCAGTTTACCGCAAACCAACGCACACCGGAAGGTACTTACAATTTGACTCCAACCACCCAACGAGCCATAAAGTATCGGTGGTAAACACACTCCTATCAAGGGCAAAGAACCTTTGCTCAACTGATTCTGACCGACAAAAAGAAGAAAAAACCATCATTTGCGACCTCAAGAAGAACGGATACACGGGCAGCTTCATACACCGCATTGCCCGTCGTCAAAACCGCAGCCGACAACACCACCAGTCGCAGGTTGATACGAAACGCCGGCCAACCACGCGCATCAGCGTCCCATACATCAAGGGAACAAGTGAAGCGCTGGCACGGGTGCTAGCAAAGGAGGGCATTCAGATGGCCCACAAGCCAATTTCAACCCTTGGACGCTTTATGCCACGACCAAACGATCGGCCCCCTAAAGAGAAAGCGCAAGGTGTGGTGTACGAGATTCCCTGCGCGGAGTGCCCGTCCTCGTACATCGGGGAAACAAAGAACTATCATGAACGGATTCGTCAACACAAGGCTGATGTGCGCAACTTCGATCAAGAGCGCAGCGCGGTTGCTGAACACTGTGAAAAAAATGACCACCGCATTGACTTTCTAAACACACGTATCCTGGACATTGAAACTAATCCTCGCCGGAGGCTCTTCCTCGAATCTTGGCACATTCAGACCACGCCAACAAACATTAATAGGTCTCTTGGTGCACTGCCATCTGTATATGTGAGCGGACTCCACCACTTGTGTTCGAAAAACGATCAAAAAGGAAGAAGATGGGATCATGCACATTCGCCTCCGTCATAGAGGAAAAGGAAGATTGCGGCTCCTTTCCTCCATAGTCGCCCCTGAAGAAGAAGCCGAACCGGCTTCGAAACGTTGGGCCCCTGATTTAGGGATTGGTTGGTCGTCGTATTTTAATAATACAGCCCAATTTTTTTATAAATTGTAAATGACAAATAAGAATAGGTAACAGGAGGGATGCTAATTATACAAACATTGCTTGGATGTGGGCTAGTTGACTAGACATTGTGATGGTTTGCTGCGCCACGTAGATGCAAGAAAAACGCTCTTGATAAAGATATAAACTAAAGCAGAGTTAGACGAAAAACAACATACAGGAATGGAGCAGACTAACAACTGTGTAATTTCTTTCTCATCTTTCTCCCACCACACAGCCACAATATATATATATATATATTTTTTTTTTCAGAATAGAGTGCACGTGGAGCGAAACGCGCTGCAGAACCCAGGATCGTGGATTCACCCCCACCCCTGCCCTTTTCGATGTTGATGAGCATCGTACCGGCATGCGGTCGTGTATCACTACTACGTGGTGCACGTTAAAGACCCTAGGCTAGCAGTCACACCGCACTGGCTAAATTGCTTATCTACAGTAGGCGACAATGTCGCAATGTTCTGGCATGTTCTCCTGCTGAAGAAACAACTAACGGCCAATTCGTTTGTCAAAATACGGTGTGGAAGAAGAAAGATGAGAAAGAAATTACACAGTTGTTAGTCTGCGCCATTCATGTATATTGCTTTTCTTCTATCATCTGTTTATCTTGCATCTACGCAGCACAGCAACCCAGCAAAATAATTGTAAAAGCCTGTAGGTAATGGTAAATTGCGTTCCTGGTCGCAGATTGCCGTAAAAACACATTTGTTTCTAGGATTCACTTTGTAGAATTTGGAAGTAGGATTAACGACGGGGGCGACGGTTCATTTACGGCTCCATCGCCTCAAACCCGGTTCGCCACGCAGGTCATCGCACAGCATCCTTACCACGTCTTTCGAGAGGCGATAGTGTTGTTGAAAATGAACGTCGTCCATGTCAAACACATTGGCGTGGTTTAAATACCTATGGCGACGGCAAAACACGAACGAAAACGCTGCCATTTTGGACGCTTCTCCCTGATCTCGCGCCCAACTCGCCCAAACTCGCCTAGGTCGGAGCCGGCAAGCTTTTCCCATCCGCGGCGGCTTTTGCCCCGTCACAATGACGTCACCGCATCTCGTCGCGAGTTCCGAATATGCAACTCTCCGACCGCCTCAAACCAACACCTCCTAGAGAAGAAGGCCAGAGCGCTCTGATAGCATCCTCGATCATCCGCACCGGTGCGCACCGGGGCACTGAGGTGCGCCCCTTCATCTTCGATCAAGTGCACCGGTGCGCACCGGACGTCCTCGATCAACGAAGCGCACCCTCCCGGTGCGGCTTTTCGTTGCCCCAACGGGCACCAAGAAAATCGGCGGTGCGCCGGGGGGGGGGCAGTCCCATCAGGCATTGCGGCCAGGAGCGGGAATCGAGAAGATGGCGGGAGTAGCAGACGCGCAGACTATCGAGAGGGCGACCTTGCAAAAACGAACACGCCTCGCAGCTGCACTAGATGATTTCCTCGGGTCTTCTGACGGCGAGACGACGAGCTTCTCACCATCGCCGTGATTACTGGCGATTGCTGCGGTGGCAAGGAGCGCCCGAAAAGCACGAACTTCGTGGAAAGCGGCGCGAAGCGTTTCGATGACAGCAGGGTACGGCTATTATCTGGTGTTTCGTCTCCTTGAACCAATAATGATGGCCAACATATACATGTGGAATTGTCACCCGCTTCGTGACCCCATCGACAATCACGTCCACGATGTTTATTTCTGTGAGACCGTCAAATCCGCGAGTAAAAGAATAGAAGCAATTGACAGCAGACGGGCACCGTGCGCTGACCTACGCAAGAAAAAACGAACAAAACGCGAAGTGACGCAAGGTGAAGCTCGCCGCGGTGCACCGGCGCGGCGCAGTTTGTCCTCGATGTTGCACCGACATCGCGCTGCACGACCGAGGAGCGCTGTGCACTGTGTTGGTTTCAGGGCGATTCCGGTGCGAGTTGATCGAAGATGCTATGAGAGGTTAGGTCACAATGGCGGAGGAAGGAAGTCCATGGCGCAACTACGTGAGAATACGCTATCGACGTGAAAACAATGTCCCTCGACAAGCGGTGCAAGCGGCGCGGTGGTGTTCGTTCATGCGCGCTTATCCGACATTAATATACGTTTTAAAGGCGCAGTCTTGTACAATTTATTATATATATAATATAAACGTATTATATAACGCGCTACCAAGGTTGAGAGTACCAAAATTATATTTATGAGTATTCCCGTAACCGCGGGACTACGTGCAGTTCCGCAGCACCCCACACTTTTCGAAAGGACCGGCTGCGATGCTGCTGATGCCACATGGCTCCGATTCTGGTAAATTTACGTTGTGTGTGAGCTGCTGACTGTCTGAAAAGGAACGCTGAAACATCTCAGAAGGGAAGCAATCCGAAAAGAAATCCAGTCGTTGTCGCAGGGAGCGCACACCAGCAAGAGATGGGTCGACAACGCTAAGCCTTTCGTCGCCGCTGCTCTCGTGTGTGGTACTTTTGAGACTTGTTTCCCGAAGTATTCCTGTCATCACCGTAGTCTCGGGTAGTTTTTTTTTTTTTTTTTTTTTTTTTTTTTTTTGTGTGTTTGCTTGATACTACGGCATTTACGTGCATTCGTGAAACAAGTCCTGCTACGGTTTGAGTGACGTGTGACAACTAGCCAACGAAGGCTCTGGTCGACTAATCGATAGACCTCTCTCTCGACAAAGAGAGGCTTCTTGGAGTTCGTGTTCAAATGTGTTCGTAACGGATATTGTGGGGCGTATGGATAGGATCGACAGGTGAGAAACAACTTATTTACGGGCTTTCTTGTTCATGTAGGACGCAAGTAAGATGCTGCAATCGTTTTTTTTTTTAATCGCATGATAAATTGCAATTTTGTTCCTTGTCATTATTCGTATGCAGTTGTGTCGACATTTGTAAATATGCGCGCTAATCTAGTTTTCACTGGAAGATGAAAATCAAGTTTGTGTGATTATTGAAAGTGAGTTGTTTGTGGTTCTGTGTTTATTTATACTAAAGTTATTTTATTGCCTTTTCCGCGTTTATACTAGAATCTTAACTGTATTAAGGTGATAGTATTATTATATACAAAATAAGTTATGTTTTGTTCTAAGGCAGCTCGAGCCCATAGGGAGAAGTAAATTAATTAGTAGACTAAGTAGTAAGTTTAGTACCCCTGCCACAGGGAAACGTTAATATATTTTCGTTCAGTGATATAGGATTTAATCAGCTCGCGGTCTTGAGTGATTATACGAGCGCCGCAAGCGGATTTGTCGACCCTATAATGTCATTCGATCGAAATTACATTAATTTTGCCATGTGGCCGGGGTATGATGCAAGAATTGAGTGACTGGTCGCGATAACGTCGCTTACATGATCGTGAGAAACGCTTGTCTTGCCTTGTCCGCGTTGACTATGTCTACCTGTTTTTTAAATGTTCTGTTTTGCTGTTTGAAAATCACTGCGTGTCTCGCCATTTTGTCAAAGTATTTCTGTATAAGATATGCATTCCTACAACAATAATTGCATGACTCAATGTTTTCGACTTAAAACAATCACATTTTTCGATAGACGTCTTGTACGCATACCTTGTGCCATTTCGTACCGATTATTTAGCGGTGTAATATTTTGCTCGTGTAATAAAATGTTTTCTAGACCCGTTGCTATCTGCAGCTTTCATTTTAGCTAATATGACACGCGTATGGGACTAAAAACACGTTACGACGGTCGATCTACGCGCGTTGCATTCGCTTCGACGCGCGCCCCCGATGGCCTTCCTTTGCGACGTCACGAGAAGAGCACTACGACCTTGTCTTCTAGGAGGTGTTGCTCAAACCCTCCGTTTAACGTCACGATCTAGGGAGTGTCGGCGCGTGTTGTCATGCACGGCGCCGACCAATCGCGGCGGTCGGCGAGTTTGGCGGAGAACTCGCCTCGATCTCGCCGCGCCGAGCTTAGCCCCCCAGATCTCGATTTGGATCCAAGAAACGTCGCTCCGACGATTTCGGCGGATTCAACCGGAAGCCAGCCGGGCCAGCCCTCGACGCACACACGTGACTTCCTTTCTCGCGGGCCATCTCGCCGGATCTCGCCCATCCCGCTTCAGAAGATTTCGTAATGGCCGCTCGGAAGGTGCCACCTGTACCGCCCACCTTACTGCTGCTGCTGCTTGACGACAGTTCGTCGTCAAGTTGCTCGAGCAGCTCCTCCAGCAGCGGCGGCTCGAGTAGCAGCGACGACGAGGATCGCTTGTATGTCGAGCATGAGTTCGACTGTCTTTTCGCACCCCCGCAAAAGAGGCCGAAAATCGAGACCTACCTGTACACTGTTCACAAATATTCGGATGAAGAGATAAGTGGGCTACGCTGATACACATCGCTTATCGACAGGTGTCTTTGACGTCATGATTAAATTACAGCACTGTTTACGTTCAGTTTCGCAGGAACTTCAGACTCATGCGGCCGATCGCTTACGAGCTGATTGACAACTTCGGAGCCTCGCCTATGTTCCCACCTGCGACCCACGGAGGATCACCAGCGAAGACGCCCGAAGAGCATGTGCTGTCGTTTCTCTGGTATGATTACTTTATGTCATCGTTAAATAAATCGACAGTAAAGCAGAGATTGTTAGTCCGAATGCTCAGTCTGGTTTTGTTGGTTCCCGTGTTTAGACGTTCGTGACCCAAGTTGAATTTAAACGCTGAGCTGTTCGAAGAATACTGTTGTGTTCTGCTTTTATGTTGGAAACACTGTACATACCATAACGTGATCTGGCAACCTATGACTCGAATAAAAAACGCTTTTTCGTTCAACGTTCGAATGGACTAGTCGACCCTTTCTTCGTGTCCTCAGGACACTACATAATGGCGACGAGGGAAGACCGTTGAAGAACCCTGCCGGGCCTGCTACTGCCTGCTGCCGGTGAGCGGACGCCATGCTCAGTTACAGTCCGTCACCACCCCCGTTCCTCGCTACGCCGGGACCAGCGTGCGTGCCATGGCGGCAGTGGAAGTTAGCTTTCCTGAACTACTTGAAAGCCGTTGGCGGCGACGACTTCGCGCCAAAACGCAGGAGGGCCATTTTGCTCAATGCGCTGGGCCTGGAAGGACAGCGGATCTACAATAGTGTAGCACCGACTACTCCGGCATCGGTCATCAAAGAAAAAGGAAAGGAAGGAGTCACCGAAGGGCATGACGACAAGAACGTATTCGACGAAGCCCTGGACGTGTTGGACAACCACTTCTCGACTGCGACGAACGAACTGATGGAAAGACATCGTTTCCGTCAGCGCCGTCAACTGCCGGGAGAAGCCTTCGAAGCCTACGCCGCCGCACTTCGTGAGTTGTCGTCGGACTGCAACTTTGGAGAGGCAGCTGACAAGGCTATACGCGATCAGCTCTTGGAGGGAACAGCGTCGCAGCAGATACGCGAGCGTCTGCTCTTCGAGGGAACGAGTCTGACACTAAATCGCGCGGTCGACCTCGGCAGGCACATCGAACAGACTCAGCGAGAGCTGAAGGAGTTTGCTGGAGACCCCGTCGTCCAGCGAGTTGTCGACAAGCCGACGAGTGGGAGCACCGGAAAGGCGTCGACTGCGTCGTGCTACCGTTGCGGCTCGACTGCGCACCGCGCGAATGCGAAGGAATGCCCGGCCAAAGACAAGACATGTCGCAACTGCAACAAGCGGGGGCACTTTGCTGCGGTGTGCAAGACGAAGCGGAGGCAAGAAGGTCGGCAGGAAAATCACGCCGCGAAAGAATCGTCGGCGGCCACGAACTCTGTCACGATTTTGAACCTGGACCCTGACAACATGCGAGAGAAAGGGATCTACGTCGACATCGACGTTGACAGCGTGACATTACGGTTTCTGGTCGACACCGGCTCGTCTGTTTCACTTCTGAGTGAAGATATCTTCCACAAGCACTTCGCTGGCCGCTCGCTGACTGACGCGACGGTGACGCTGCTGGATTATTCCAAAAAGCGCATCCCAGTGAAAGGCTGTTTTTTAACTGACGTGGCCTACAAACACACACGCACGTGTGTTCTGTTTCATGTTGTACAGCGTGGCAAGTCACTTCTTGGACTGGATGCCATTCAGAACCTGCAACTGAACATCCACGGCGACACGCTCAGTTGTCTACAAACTGTCGCGCACTCAGCGGAATTGCTGCCAGTGAATTTACGCGGTGAATTCTCACATCTTTTTTCAGGCGAGCTTGGCCTGGCCAAGGGCTTCGTTCATCAAGTCAAGGTGCGTGCATCGGTGAAGCCAGTCGCTGCGAAGCTACGCAGATTGCCCATTACGTTGCGCGAACAGGTGTCTGAAGAGTTGCAACGGTTGGAACGTCTCGACATCATCGAGCGGGTGGATGCAGCGGAATGGACCTCACCCATTGTCGTGGTTCGGAAGAAGGACGGCACAATCCGGTTGTGCGTCGACTTGAGGGAACCGAACAAAGCCATCATCGTGGATGGGTTCCCACTTCCCCATACTGAGGAGCTGCTGCACCAGATGGTGGGTGCTACCAGGCTTTCAAAGCTCGACTTGGCATCTGCGTACCACCAGATCGAACTGACGCCCGACAGCCGCGAGTTAACAACTTTCGTCACCCACGATGGTCTGTTTAGGTTCAAGCGTGTCTGTTTCGGACTTGCATCAGCGCCGGCTGCCTTCCAAAAGATGATGTCGCTCATCCTGAAAGGATGCAGTGGGGTTCTCTGTTACATTGACGATGTCATTGTGTGGGGGAGGACGACCAGCGAGCACCAAGAAAACCTGAGACGTGTCCTGAGGCGCATTTCCGAGGCTGGACTCCAACTGAATGACAAGGGCGTGTTCGACGTAGACCACCTTTCTTTCCTCGGACACGTGGTGGGCAAGGAGGGCCTCGCTCCTCTGCATTCGAAGGTGGAGGCCATCGTTCAAGCACCAGTACCGAAGGACGTCTCGGCGTTGCGGTCATTTCTGGGACTCGCAGGCTACTACTCCCGTTTTGTCCCACACTATTCTGATGTGGTCGAGCCTCTCAGGAAACTTCTGCGTCAGAGCCAGGCATTCACTTGGGATGACGCATCGCAGAGAAGCTTTGAGAAGATCAAAGAGGTTCTGTCGTCGGGTCCCGTCATCAAGATGTTCGACCCTAACCTTCCAGTAGTTGTGACTACCGATGCATCAGACACTGGCCTTGGAGCTGTCCTTCAGCAACAAGCTGGGCAAGAGCTACACACTGTGGCCTTTGCATCCAGGTCACTGACTTCTACCGAGCGGAGGTACTCTGCTGGGGAAAAGGAGGCGTTGGCGTGTTTGTTTGCTTGTGAACATTGGCACATCTACCTCTGGGGCCGAAGGTTCCTACTTAGAACGGATCACCAGGCGCTTGTGACTCTGTTATCGTCCAGAGGTTCCGGCAGGAGGCCACTACGAATTGCAAGGTGGTCAGCGAGACTTCTTTACTACAATTGACCTTTTTCAGAGTTCGTTGAAGCGACCGTGGCGCACCCTCGCGGAGATAATTCAAAACGTTTGCGGGCTCAGTCCGTCCTCCCGTCAACCCGTCCGCTTCCTCGACGCGATCGTCTTGGGGCGTTCGTTGTGAAAAGTTTTTCTCGCTGTTTTCCGGCTGTCGTTCTCTACAAATGGCTGATGACGATCCCGGAGGATCGAGTAAAGCAACCGTCTTCGACACTGCCGACTTTATCCGTCTGTACGCTTTTCAAGACGGATGGAGTGCCGATGCTGCATCGGTACCGGTCGTCAACACAGCGTGCGTCGATCGGTCCTTCGCGAAGGACTGCAGACAACTCCGGAAGGGATGGGCCTTCAAAGAAGCGTACGCCAAGAAGGTCATGATGAACAACTTTGATCCCTACCGGACCGTTCACCTTGTAAGGAGCACGTGTGCACCGCACCGTCTATGAAACCGGGACATTACAGGCAACTGATATCGCTTTCCAAGAGCGCCGATATCGCTCAAGCATCTTGCGACTGCGTTGCCCAGGGTTAGTTTATTTCTCCGGTAAAACCCGTGGCGATGTAATAATGTGTCTTAAGGATTGCAAGATGTGTCAATATTTGTAAGGCATGAGCCCCATAGTCGCTATCCTTTCGGCGCATTTGTATTGAGATCCGTATGTGCCAGTCCTTTGGTCATATTTTATGCGTGACGCGATAAGTTATCTAAAAAAAAAAAAAGATTTGTCGTCTTCGTCTTTTTCGTGGTACTTCAGCATGCAACTAAAAAGGGCCAGGCTATGTCATCGATCTACTTATAGAACTAGATGACGTGTTGATATAAAATTCTGTAGTAGGACATTTTTTTATTCAATATTTTAATGAGTTTCAAGCGTAAATATAAATTTTGCAGGTTGAGCGGAACATGCCAGTACATAGCTGACCTGCTCTTACACTATGCGAAAGTGTAAAGGTTTGTTTTTCGTGACAACGGCTTGGCGTCCCGCCTCTTTGCTGCCCTGCTATACCGTGCAAGCAAACTCGGTGCGGAGACAGGTGTCGGGAATGGCTAGCCTGCACGGAGTATAACGGGTATCTCCTGAGTTCAAACAAATATGATTGAACTAACCTCCAATGATGTGGACACTGCAAACACGCGAGTTCGCATATGACTGCCAAGGCGTCCCGTCAGAGTTCTGGCGTCGCAGCGCTTGAATCCATTTTTCTTTCTTCTTGAGGTGCGCGATAGCTTTCGGGAATCTAAAGAAGCTCACGTTCGGCGTGGTTTTTTTTATGTTTGTACATCCAACAGCCGAGCAGCGGTGAGGCATCGCGACAGTGCCGGACAGACGCGCCTAGCGATGCGAGCGAAGCCAGGCGGCGTACGACGAGAGCCCGCAAAGATGGCGCCTTTCCCTTTCCTACTCTCTCCTCAAGTTCGGGCATGCGCACAAAATTCTCTGAAAAAGGTCAATTTTGACATCGTCTATCAGAGAGGCAGCGACAATGCTGTCGCAGATGCGCTGTCCCGACTACCTTTGGTGGCAGCAGCAGAGCCAGAGATGGAGGAAGAAGTTGTGTCTTTAGTGTCATCTTGCATCACCAAGGATCAAGTGCAAGTCGCAACGGCCAAGGATTCTACCCTACAGCTAGTGACCAAGTACCTTGAGAAGGGATGGCCGGCAAAGAGGATGCTCACTCAGGAGCTGATGCCTTTCTTCCAGCTTAGGGAAGAATTGTCTATGGTGGATGGCATAGTCTTCAGGGAAGACAAAGTTGTTGTGCCGGATTCGCTGACCTCGGACTTGGTTTCTTTTGCACACGAGGCACACCCTGGCATCGTGAAAACCAAACAAAGACTTCGAGACAAGTTCTGGTGGCCCCGGATGGACAGGCAGGTGGAGTGTGCTGTGCGAAGTTGTCACGTGTGCCAATCAGCCGACAAGTCAGCCAAACCGGTCGTGGCACCACTACGTCCAGTTACTCTCCCGGAAAAGCCCTGGCAGAAGCTGGCTATGGACATCGTGGGCCCGCTGAACCTGACCACCGCAGGTCCTAAGTTTGTCGTCACCCTTGTGGACTACCATTCCAAGTGGCCGGAAGTTTGTTTTGCAAATACAGTTACGTCACAAGCGGTGATAGATTTCTTGCGAGGCGTGTTCAGTCGGGAGGGCTATCCGGAAGAACTCGTTACAGACAACGGGCCACAGTTCAAGTCAAAGCTTTTTGAAGACTTCCTGAACCAAAGAGGAATCAAGCACTGTGTATCGTCGGTATACTACCCACAGGCCAATGGGTTGGTCGAACGATTCAACAGGAGTCTGAAGGACTTTATTCAAGTTGCAGCTTTGGAAGGACGACCGCTTAAAGAAGCCGTCGTGGACTACTTGGGCGTATATCGGTCTACCCCACACTCAACCACAGGAGTGTCTCCTGCTCAGCTCCTCCACGGTCGTCAACCAAGGACCCGACTTGACATCATGGGCCTTCCGTCAAAGAACTTCTTCCAGGAGCCAGCCACGGCAATGGAACAGTTACGAGCTCGTGTCCAAAGCAAGCAGCGCTCGACGAAGGAGTATACAGATGCAAAAAGAAGTGCCAAAACTCCAAAATTCAAAGAGGGAGATTTCGTACGGGTTCGTAAACCCACAAATGGCGGTAAGGGTGAGCTATCATATTCCCGACCACTGAAAATACAAAAACAGGTGGGTCCAGGCACTTTCCGCTTGGAAGACGGACGCAGCTGGAATGCCTCCAAGCTGGTGGCTGTGCCTGAGGAGTGCGTCACGGAAAGAAGTAAACGGTTGCTACACTTGCTACCCGTTCCTGGAGATCAAGAGCAGTCAGCCAGGAGAACCGTCTCGGACAACCAAGGCGAATACTCCGTTGGGGAGAATCGCGAAGTTTTGGCAACACCATGTCAAGTTTCTGGAGGCGCAGACTTGGTTGACGAACATCGCCTAGCAGCTTCGGAGACGCCAATACAAATTACGATTGGACCAGATTCCATTGAAGAACAACGTCGGGAAGTTTTGACATCGCCGGTACAAGTGTCACAAGATGAATGCCCTGTTGTTGGACTTCGACTGGAAGATTCTGCGGCGCCTACACAGGCTCGAGGAACGACGTGGTCGGACGGACCTTGCAGAGGACCGTCGACAAGAGAACGACGGCGTCCCTCCCGTCTGCAGGACTTTCATATAAATTAGCCATTTTTTGCTTAGTTGTTTCGTTTTTCAGGGGGGGATGATGTTGTGTTCTGCTTTTATGTTGGAAACACTGTACATACCATAACGTGATCTGGCAACCTATGACTCGAATAAAAAACGCTTTTTCGTTCAACGTTCGAATGGACTAGTCGACCCTTTCTTCGTGTCCTCAGGACACTACAAATACCATCAGGTGTATTAGTGCCAGTCATTTCACTTGGAATTTGCATAAAATTAGCGATCGCGCGACTAAAACATTTTACCAAGTGCACAAACATGCAGCTGCTGAACAACTTTCAGGAAGGTGAATTAGTTGCATTTTATTTTTCTTACCAGAGTGAGGCGTTTCCGTTGAGATACTTTATATGGTTCTAAATGGGGTATCCCGATTTCCTGTTTTGTTTTCAGAAGCAATAGAGTAATATATTGTCAGAGAAAGAGAGAGAGAAGTGTTGAAAAGAAGGGAAGCCTAGAACATATATATATATATATTGATATATATTTGAGGGTGATCTATTGAAGAACAACAGCGATGGCTGCTACAAATATGCCTGAAGAAACCCCCAGCTCGTGCAACACAACTGCGTGGGCTCCTTTTCGTCTTTCGCGACAGTGTCCGTCGTCGTCTTCGTAACGTTTCCCCCTGGTGGTGGTAGGGCCGGGCGTCCGGCACTGGCGTGTTGGTTAGGTTGAGCCACTGATCTCTACTATAGGGGTCTGGATGGCGCTTAGCTCCTCTCCGAGCCTGGTGCAGGTGAAGCCACTGAAGTCGGGCGTGCGCTGGGCTTCCTAGTGCATTCAGTCGATATCTTGGACCATGCATTTTTGAGTCTTTGATTGGGTTTTAATACTCCCGTTCTGGATTAAATCCCGAAAATGGGGCATTTGAACTTGGAACAACTTTATCAACTAGAATCTCAAAATGTTTACATTGAATGGCTTCCAATCATACTTCTCGGGTCCGCATGCGCTCTTACTGCGCAACAAGCAGGCTTTCTTGAAGGAACAAGCTAAAATCCAGCGCCCTCGGCGCTTTTCGAACCAGCACTCGGAAGGGTTACAAAGCCTGCCAAGCGCTCACTTCCGGGACGAGCCGCTCACTTCCGGTGGCTTCAAACCTGTTTGCTCAATGCGCCATCCAGCCCCTTCTAGTGGAGATCAGTGGGTTGAGCACAAGTACGGTTTCATACGATCCACGTGAACGATGTCCTGGCACCTCGAGCGATGGTCACGGGGCTGGGTCACGGGCACTACCCCGCACCTCCACCACTTGTGAGGGTGAATATGATATTTATATTTCAGGGTGATCTATTGAAGAACAACAGCGATGGCTGCTACAAATATGCCTGAAGAAACTCCCAGCTCGTGCAACACAACTGCGCGGGCTCCTTTTCGTCTTTCGCGACAGTGTCCGTCGTCGTCGTTTGCGTAATATATATATTTATTGTCAGAATTTGCTTGGGACAGCGCAAGAAAGCAATTGGAGGGAGAATGATGTGAACATATGTGAAGATATATTCATAAAAGCAGGCCTCTCTATGGCTTTCACACTTCAATAACCCAGTTTCCAGTGGTCTGTCACTTACATACTCCACGCTTCAGTTGGCCATCGCAAAATGTTTTTCTTTAGAATCCAGGGTGCGAAAATGCTGTCCCTCCGTGATTGTGCATAAACCGTGGGTAGACGTTCAGCTAGCTTGACGGGAGCTTCCTGGGCTCTGGAGCATAGCCAGCTGCCTGTGAGCTCGCCTTGGTGCATAGCTGAGGACGTAACATCCTTTCCGAGAAAAAGGCTTCCTCTAGCCCGCCCCGTGCTCGTCTACTTCAACTGCCTTCAATATCCGTCATATGGAGATGGTGGGCCATTTTGAAAGCTTGGCAGACATATCGTGTCTTTCGCCTTAAGGCTGGACGAAACGTTTACGGGCACTGGAGCATAGCCAACCTCCGGTGAGCTTGCCTTGGGGCACAGACGATTTGAACAGGTCATTTTTTGAGAGAAACGACTCTGCTGCCCTCATCTACTTTCTTTTCGCCTTCTTGTTTACGAATGGCCCGTCTCAGTCTTTTTTTAATTTAATTTAATTTTTTTTTTTTTTGACAGCGAAGCTGTACTGGGTCGTTTCCCCAGCAGTTGGGCGATCCGGTGTGGTCCCTCGCTGTTCTCAGGTGCACAGCTCATCCCTCTTTCCTCCGGTGCTGGCCGGAAGAAAGAGAGAGAGCTTTGCACACGGGCACGTTAGAAATACATGTTTGCAAGTATGTCCTCAGGGCATCACCATCTTGCTCAATTGAGGTTCCCATGGCCATAATCAGATTACGACGCCTTGCTGATTATGGTCGGTTGCACCTCAGGTAAGCAAGATGGCAGCGCCCTGAGTCCGTACTTGCAAAACTTGTATAGGCTCTGCTTGCAGGGCCACATTATAGCATTTTTTTCCTTTTGCTGTTAACTCTGCATTAGCAGGAAAGGGTCACATGCGCGGATTCGCTTCAAAGTTACGAGAACAAGCGGTCTTGCCGAACGGACAGTTTTCGGCGGAACGCACTTTGCGCATGGCTAGGCTGTGAATATTTCAGACTTTCTGTCATCAGTCAAATTTATGCAATGCCTGCCTCATGCTGTGCAGTCATGATAAATGTCTGTGTACTCTGTTCTGTTTATACAGGTACGCAGCCAACAGATCCTGCATTCGGGATGTCGCTGGCCGCTTCAACGTCGCAGAGAGCTCCCTACATCGAATGATGACGCGGGTAGTGGACTTCATCCTGAGCATTGGTGTGGAAGTAGTGAAGTTCCCCGGTGACCTTCTACCAATGGCAGAAGACTTCCAGAAGGTCAGAGTTGTAATTTTTTTTTTTTGTGCTACTTGTAGTTGTTCACTTTTCGAGGATACAAACTGTCCTACTTTGAACAGCCCACGTAACTCACACCCCTTGCGTTGGTTTATTGCCACGTGACCCTACTCTCCTCTCTCGGCTTCTGATTGGTCGAACGCACCGCAACACTTCAAAGAGTTGAGCGAGTCTCCACTCGCTTGCGTTGCGCTACCGAGTGTTGTGGGAAGGCGCGTTGTATCGCAACCGAGCGCTCCTGGCCTCAAGGACGCCGCAACGCACTCAAACGCTAATTTGTGTATGGGCCTTAAATGTCGTGATGAAGACTTTTTTGTTTGAAATAAATGATAAAAAACACATTATTAGTTATGTGTTCAAAGTGTAGATATCGGGAATCAGTAACTTTGCAAATGGTGTACACTGTTATATTTGCCGCCGTAAGGGCCCAGACGTTTTGTTATTCAGGTGTTTGACAAGACTGGCTTTTATTGCCAACCATGGCCCACCCAAAGTGTATGTAAACCTACTGAAATAGTTTCTGGTTGCCATTCGGTTTTGTTGGTATCCCTGTTGGCATGTGCCGATGGTGGTGCCTGTATGACAGACAAAACATGTGTTTAAGCTGTTATTATGGTTATGCAAAGTTTAAATAGCTTGCTTTGTAATTTTTGAGGCTACTGGCTGATAACAATGCAACAGTTCTGTTATGTCCCACTGTACCAAAAACTGGCAGAAGTGCACCTGTGTTGTTAACAATATTGATTTGAAAAAGTTTCATTGTATAAATCATAGTAAACTTGCCATTTACTGCAGGTCTCTGGAGTTCCAGGCAGCGTAGGGTGCATCGACGGTTCCTATATCGCCACTCGCCCCTGCTAAGAAGATCCGGTCCACCTACGTCAACTGGCCCCACTTCCTATCTTTTACACTGCAGGCGGTTTGCGACCGTCGTAAGAGATTTGTAGACGTGTTCACCGGCCACCCTAGCAAAGTACACGATGGGAGGGTGTTCCGCACGTCAAGCATCGCTGCAAAGCTCCCTCAGATATGCAGTGTCGACAAGTACCACATACTTGGCGACGCTGCGTATCCTATCAGGGAGTGTTTGCTGACGCCACATAGAAACTACAGGAAGCAAACCAGGAAGGAGCGCATTTTCATTGCAAAGTTTTCAGGAACACGAGTTCTGATTGAAAATATGTTTGCTGACTTGAAGAATCGCTTTAGGCATTTGAAGCAGCTAGAGTTCTGGGGTGTTGACTGTTCAACGAAGTTTATTATTGCATGTTCTGTTCTCCACAATCTTTGTATTGATGGTGGCGACCAGGGTTGTAAAGTACCTAGGTACAAGTAACTGGAAATCGGTATTTAGGTACTTTTGTTGTACCTGAGGTACAAACCTAGGCACTTTAATTTCTCGGTATCTGTATTTGTATCTTAGGTACATTTTCCAGTAACTTGTAACTAAGTGAAGCTACTTTTTACAGGTACTTTTCTATTCAAATAGTAGAAACTATAAATCTTGAAGTATTAACACACTACCATGTGCCGTGATTAACGTTGAGTTGGGTACGGCATTGGAGGAACTGATTTGATCGAACGACGTTTTAGTGAACGAAGCCCCGCCAATGATGTTTCATCGAACGACAAACTTTAGTTAATGTAGGTGTTCATTTGAGCGAACGGTGAATTAGCGATGCCGTTCTAGCGAAACGCATTTATGTAATCGTTTCAGAACTCCGTTAAGGGAAACTAGCGACCTGCTTCCTTCATCTCAAACTGAAATCGACTTCATTGCGTGTTTGAAGTTCCTTGACAGCTTTACAAGGGAGGAGGTCACTTATACTATGTGCGCAGTTTCTGTTGCCTGTATCTTGTCCTGGTGGTGGCATTGCTCTGCCATAAATACAATATAAAGTATAATTGCAAATAAATTATAATTACAATAGTAAAGCAATGTACCGTTGCGTATATAATACAGTTTCCACTGAACTTCAGTGGAAACTGTATTATATACAGTTTCCACTGAAGTTCTGTGGAAACTGTATATACCATTTTGCAGTTATCAAAACTGAGAAAGTTTTGAAAGAAAGGAAAAACGCATTTTTCTTCTGACCAACGAAAGAAAAAATAAAACTAGGAAGCTTAATGCCTTTCGCTCGTCGTCGCGAAGGTTAGGTGCATATGCACTCGACTCATGCGTTTCTTCATGTGGCCGACGTCTTCTGGGCCCGTCGGCGTCAGCACCGGCTCTGAGGGCAAGAACGTCAATAAGCGAGTTTCGGCGGTTTCGGTGTGACATGGTAAACAGTGGAAGCTGTGGCCTCGGTGAACCAACTGGAGTTTGGGGACAAGGCACGTGAGGACTCAACACCGATGTGGACATCGCATTGACACCAATCAAGCACATTTATCGAACTCCTTTTAGAGCGCAGCTCTTAGGCGCCCGTTTCCGGCTTGAGCGGCGTCGCCGTCGCCGTTGGCGTAACCGCGCGGTGCATTATGGGTAAATTTCCCCGCTAAATCTAGCGGAAAAATTTCCCCGCTAAATTTAGCGGAAAAAATTTCCCCGCTAGATCTAGCGGAAAAATTTCCCCGCTAAATATAGCGGAACAATTCTCCCGCTAAATCTAGCGGAAAAACTTCCCCACTAAATTTAGTGGAAAAATTTCCCCTCTAAATCTAGTGGAAAAATTTCCCCGCTAAATCTAGCGGAAAAATTTCCCCGCTAAATCTAGCGGAAAAATTTCCCCGCTAAATTTAGCGGGGAAATTTTGGTCACGTGACCCCTCCCCCTAGGTCACGTGACACCCCCAGGTCACGTGACCCCCTCCCGAGATCACGTGACCTCGGAGGGGGGTCACGTGACCCTTTACCCTGTCACGTGACCCCCACCCCGACCTCACGTGACCCCCCCCCCCCCCCAGAACACGTGGCCCTTAGTACCCTTCCCTCCTCCTCCTCAAAAGCTGCGCTACAATTCGGCGTTACAAGGAGTTGTAAACGGCTTTCACTTTTTGAGTGTATCCATAGTATAAAAAGCTTTCCTTCCGATATATTTTGACAAATTTACGGAAAATAAATAAATGCAGTATCTTTAAAGTAACTGTACCTGTACCTAGGTACATCTTTAAGCAAGTACCTAGGTGCGTACCTAAGTACCTTTTTGTATGAGTAACTGTAACTGTATCTTAGGTACATTTTTTAAGTAACTTTTACAAACCTGGTGGCGACGACACTGTGGAGGAGGACGAAGACGACAGCGCACCACTATAGTCCGCAGAGTGCCCGACGAAGACGAAGATTGTCCCAATGAAGCTGGCTTGCGAAAGCGTGGCGAGCAGAAGCGAAGGGCGGTGCTTGTGCAGATGGGCATCCAGTAATTTTTATTTCCTTTCCTTTATTGGCTGCAGCTAACCATTTCAGTTTCTTTGGAGAAAAGGATGAGGGTTACGTATACCCCGCCTCAACATAACTTGGTAACCGGTAGATGCTATGACCCCTGCAAACGCATTGGAGTAAGGCACTTGTCTATACACACCGTCAAAGTGTGGTCCTCAATGCTGAACTGAAATCCGTTTTGCTTTGTGCTCAATTGACTCATGAAGATTGTCCGTAGCATTTACCGTTTACCAAGTTACGCTGAAACATAAGTGTTGCTCAAAAAGTTCTGTCAAGAGTTTTTCATACATATTGCTTGATATCAAAGGAAAATCGATCTGTTGTTCTATAATTGTTTACATCATTATGCGTTTTTTTTTTAATACTTTTAAAGTCTTTTCCTGCCCAGCCTTGCATGGAGAGCTGTAACTTTGTAAGTGATGTTGCCTAATGTATATTTCAGAGGCACATTAAACTATGAAATTGTATGATGGGTGATTTTTATTCACTGAGGTCCATTCGTCTGCCATGTTGAAATCTGTTGTTCTCAACTGTTGGTGATGTTGAGTGCCTGGGAAAGAAGGCGCATCTTTTCCGCATGCCTTTCCTGTCGCTCTTTGTGCCTTTCCGCATTTGCCCTCTTTCTTTCTTCCCGCCTCTCTTCCTTTTTCTCCTCTCTTTCTGCACGTCTTCTGGCCTTCGCTTCCTCCATTTGCACCAGCCTCTCGAAAAATTGCTGCATGTGCAGCACTCTCGGGGCACTAGTTCTTGATCCCCTGTCCTTTGCTGGTGCTGTGTACTTGCTGCTGGCTGCTGCGGCTCCAGCCACAGCTCCTGGTGAGCTGTTCCTGGCTGCTGCTGTTGCAGCTGTCCGGCAAGGGCTGCTGGACAATGCTGAAGTGGATGGGCGACGAGCCCTCCTTGCTGCCTTTTTCGTTTTTGAACAGTTTTAAAACGAGTAGTGCATTGGTCAGATGTCTTTACTGAGCCAAGTTTTTCTAATAGAACTGCTGAAATTTTTATGAATACTTGTTTTTTAGTTTTAAATTTCTTGAGTCCAATCTGAGGCAGGTACTTTTCATAGCAATCGAGTAGGAGCTTCGTCTCTCCGTCGCTCCACTCACAAGCTCAAAAAGAGAAACACGTTAGAAATGTAAAGAGGGAGTAAAAGTTTCCACACTTGGGTTCTAGATTTTATTTTGTTTACCTTTCAAGAAAGGGAAATACATCATTTCTCGGCATGATCGACCAGATTTTAAAAGCACGTTGCCTATCTCCCAAACTTCTTTCGTATTCACTCTGCAATTTTTTGGGTAGAACTGCAAGCTCGTGCGATGGGGCGATGGGGCGAAATTTCTTGAGGGGTAATCGTGCGATGGGGTGACATCGGGACTACTGGGATGATACTCCAACTCCTCATCCTCATTACAAAGGTTTCCGAGGATTTCGACTGTGTTGGTAGCAGTGGGCAGATTCAAATTGTCATGCAACAACACAATGAGCTTGAATAGCAGTTCTCTGACAGTCCCAGAAAACTGTAAGCATACATTTTCTAGCCGATCGTTGACTTCTGAACTTTTTCTTGATCATAGGCAGGCATCCGCCAATAAATACCTCTTAGAATAAGCTTTATGAACACCAAGATTGATGTCTGATGAGGAGGTGAATACAGCAGTGCATTTGTAACTAATAGTTACTTAAAGAACTTTTAGGGGAATACAAAATTTGTTTACACATTTGTTTAAAAGCTTATCGATTGTGCGGAATAATTATGTATTTTCCTTTTTTTAAGCTACTTAAAATTATTCTACAGCCAGAGT
The DNA here is from genome assembly GCF_016920785.2 of Ixodes scapularis. Classification (NCBI taxonomy): domain Eukaryota; kingdom Metazoa; phylum Arthropoda; class Arachnida; order Ixodida; family Ixodidae; genus Ixodes; species Ixodes scapularis. The sequence continues at coordinate 139,617,433 of NW_024609857.1, forward strand.
GCTGACAATTTTTTACTACCCCTTGCATATAATATCTGTATAAAAGTAGGCTCTTCTAATAGACATGTGTTGAGTAGTTCCGGGCAAGTATTGTGGTGTAGAGGAGCTGGCGAGCATTACACATCAATGTAACATGCAATACCCACCATGCTTGTGAAAGTATAATAGTGTCATGATTCATTCTAGTGTGATGTAGCTAGGTTATGGCCGAGACTACAAAAAAAGGTTGTTTCAAATTTATGTATAGCACTTCTGAGCGCCAGTGCAGCAGGTAATTGCATGCACTCCAAATCCAGACTGTCACAAACGCTTTGCTATTACAGCTAAGCAGATGACATCTACATCACAGGAGCATTTAAGCGGATTTAGGAGCAGTTATTATACTTGAAAGAAAATTTGTACCAGAAGCACTTTTCTGAAAATAAACTTCCGAGGAAAACACGGTATGAAACATACTGGTCATCTAGATTTCTACCATATTCGCGGCCGAACATTTTCGACTTTATTTTGTCTTGATATCCCTTACCACCAGCACCTTTGCCTTTTCCTCCGCTCCCACCTTTGGTCTGAAGGTTCTGCATGGCCTCATGTGCGACTGATTGGGATACTGCAAAAAGACTATCATTTCAACTACAACAACAAACAATAATATAAACAAATTTTAAGCTACTATACTGCTGCCACTATTAGCATCTTCCCCGCCTGCCGAAAGGCGGGACGTTGTAGGAGCGTAGAAAACGACACCGGGTAACAGCCCAAAGGAGCGTCAATGACTGGTGGGTAAACCAGCAATAGTGTCAGGGCTAGAGTGCCTCAATGTCCTTCTGTTTAGGGTGATGCCATCGTTTGTAGTACCCGATGCCGACAGCACGTGCTCACAGGGGAAATACAAAGAAATCGCATGAAACAAAATGTCGTAGCACAGTCAGCGCCACGAGCGCGTGCAGGGACAGGCTCTTTCACGCACTTGAGAACAAAAAATAAAAATAAACGTTCGAAACAAAATGGCCAGATGTCATCACCCCAAGCAAAGCGCACATGAAGGCACCCTAGTCAGGGCTACAGCTTTCCGATAAATATCTCCTCACCGCTCCCACTGGTCTCTCCGTGGCCCGCGCTCCCGCTAGCGATGGTTTCTTCTGTAAGATCCAACAACCACGGCAGTTGCGATGGGTCTACAACAAAGATAGGCTTGAGAATGGCTCCAAAAAGTCTTCGTTCCGTGACAGAACAAGCCACATGGAACGAAGCAGAATAATAAAATCGGTGCTTGCTTACTACTTGGCTCGACAGGCGGTTCGTTTTCCAGGAAGGAAAAGAGAAGGTTTTGGCCGCGCTGCGGGCATTCCGACAATCTTTGCTATGAGCTCCTGCGCCATCTTTGCCGCTCGTGCGTCGAGCACGTGTTGGCGCTGCGATTGCGAAAACGTCTTCGAATCGACCGCGGCGGCCGCGGAAAGGGGATTCCCAGGCAGTTAAATGACGGGAAGGAACCCGCCGCGATCCCGGAGCTGTGGTCATGTTCCACTTGGGATCCGTAGGCGCCGCGACCCAGTTCGGATCGTGTGCTCCATTCCGGATCTGGTCAAATGATCCCGGCGCGCTCCAAAACGCCAAGTGGAATTCGCCATCGGATCCAGGTCGAGATCTGGAGCGGAAGCTAATCCAAAACGACCGGTGGAACACGTCCGTCTCGATCCCGATCGCCCAGTGAAATAGGCTCGCTCCAGAAAAGTCGATCCCGGCGCGCTCCAAAACGACCAGTGGAATTCGCCATAAGGTACTTCACACTAGCCTTTAGTTATTTCAATTTATTAGATAATTATTATAATTAGCCTATGCCTGGCCCTTTCCCTCACCACAAATGGGGGCCTCCGTCATCTCTGCCGATCCACAAGGGGTCCGCGAAACATCGATGGTTGAGAATCACTGGTGTAGACAAAGTAGACGTGATACAGCATAATATGCTACCAATATAAAACATACTAAATTAATAAAGTAGGAAAAGGTTGACGTTTCTACACTTATGTCGTATTATATTTCTAGACAAATCCTAAAATAACTGATGCAAAATAAACAAAAAAACAAAACAGTACTGGCAGCAACAACAACCAGCTGAAGAAAATACAGAAGGAATTAAACATAATGCACATAATTTACAACTAAAGCAGGACAAAAAGCCCAAAATTTGTTTTATGACTCTTTTTAAATTTTATCCGACAGTACTACACCTTGTTTTATCGTGGATCAGAGCGCAGTCCAAGGCTGTAGCAAACACACACCGCGGCACACATACTATAGCGAACGTCACCTAGCATTCACTGGGCTTGATTGGTTTATAGATGATTGAACAGAGAGTGAAGAATGATGAACGCCATCGCGTTGCCCTTTTGGGGCTGTTTGATTGGTAGCATCGGCTCGTAACGTAGGCTGCGTTCGGGCGTATACACCCGCTGAGACAGAAAGAGTGACGCAGGGTCACTCTTTCTGACCCTGCGTCAGAAAGAGTGAAAGTCCCGGAGGAGAGACTTTGCCGTTGTTGGGTGTATGCATTGCGCGAACTTGGTTCGCGCTTCCTTCTGTTTTAAACTCCTAAACTTAATTAGAGCCACGCGCTTGGATGGCGGCAATCCCCCGGTCGGACACCATTGATCAGTTATAGGGTGCACGAATTACGACAGAAATCGTCGAATACTGTCCGGGGACCTATGTAGCTTGCACAGAATCCGGCAAGGCGAGTGCGGCTGCAATGTCTTTAGGCTCCATCGCTTTCCACATGACCCCGATCTCCGGCGACAGTGGGTTGCGTCCGTAAACTGAAAAGACTTTTCCCCAAGGCCATCCTCTCGGCTGTGCTCGGAACATTTTGTGAATGCAGTGTGCACCGCACTTAATACCGTCGATGAACTTGGGGTGCGCTCGCAAGGTGCTTCCAAGTTTCTCCTAATAATTGCTGTTCCAGCTTGTAACTGTTTGTAACTGAATTTGTCTTAATATTGATATTTTTAAGTTGTGACACTGACTCGGTTTTATCATCTACAACACTTAGTTGAAGGCTCATTTCCGCCGCCGAGTGTGTCTGGAAATTGTCGAAAAGTTAGTTCTATAGGTTTTCCTGAATCGCGATTTCCTGCGGGATACCAGAGAGCCCTGAACATCTGTTGACCGTCACAACGCGACTAGATTCTTATTTTCGAAATTAGTACAAAATGTAGCTGGAAAGAAACCTTCAATTTCTGTCGCTGAAAGTTGAAACATGCTCATGCATCAATTTCGAATCGTTGAACCATTGATCGACGCGCTCCAGCAATAGGCCCATCTTGACTCTGCTGTTTTCCGTTTACTCCGGCGTGAAGGTGTTTATAAACGCTTTATTTTAAGATCCCTTGTTGACGAGTGTCTTTTGTCGAGAACTGAAAATAGCAGAGTCAAGACGGGCTTATTTCCGGAGCGAGTCGGTGAATGATTCAACGATTCGAAATTGATGCATGATCATGTTTCAACTTTCAGCAACAGAATGTTAAATTCAAAATTAAGATAAATTCAGGTACAAAAAGTTACAAGCTGAAACAAAAAGTACCACGAGAAAACTTGCACGCACCTTGCGAGCGTACCCCTTGTTCATCGGCGGTACAGCGTTCAGTGCGCGCTCCATTCACAAAATGTTCCGAGCACAGTCGAGAGGATGACGTCGTGGAAAAGTCTTTTCGGTTTACGGACGAAACCCACTGCCGCCGGAAATCGGGGTCATATGGAAAGCGATGGAGCCTAAAGACAATGAAGCCGCCCACGCCTTGCCGGATTCCGTGCAAGCTACAAAAGGCCGCGGACAGTATTCGACGCTTTCTGTCGTTATTCGTGCACCCTATAACCGAGCAATAGTGTCCCGATGACTTAGAACTTTCGCCATCGAAGCCCGTGGCTCGAATTAACCTTGAGAGCTTAAAACAGAGAAGAAAGCGCGAACGAAGTTTGGGCAATGCATACACCCAACACCGGCGAAGCCTCCCATCCGGGACTTTCACTCTTTCTACCGCACTAGCGAGGGGAAAAGCGCAGGTATCCCTTTCCCCTCTTCTCTCTCGCTCTCAAAATGGCGTTACCCACGATAAAACGGTATATAGAACAGAAAAAAGAAACAGTAGTGTGCAGGCAAACACGAGTATACAATTTTTCAGGTGCAGTCTTGGTTACTTCTGGTTGCGCATGCCCGACCACACCTAGAGAGACTTTAATCACGGCCGTTGGAACCAAACATCCACTTCTAATACAACCAGGTCCTCAGACGCTCGACGCCGCACATCTTTTATGCAGGGAGTTAGAAGTTGTACGTATTCAGCCCGCGCAATAGAACAGGAAAAAAAGATAAAACTTTATTGGGTCGATGATTGCGGAAAAGCACGTGACAGTGAGGAAGTGTGTTTTATTGACGGTTTCCAGGCTTCTTTTCTTTTCAACATTTCTCTCTCTCACTCTCTATTGACGGTACTATTGACGGTATTCGAGTGACGTCACTAGGGGGAGCCGGAAGGACCGCCCCGGGGTCCCGGTGCAGCGCTCAAGAGAATGTGGCTGCGGGCTACGAGAAAGGGGGGGGGGGGGGGTTGCGGCGGGCGACGAGCAGTGGTAGGGGGGGGGGGGGGGGGGGCGTGTCGCGGCGAGGCCACCACCCAGGGTGCAGCTGACCCTAGTGACCCCACTGCGGTATCCATATCCTGTCACCTAACCCAAGCACTCGCAAGCAACACGCAATGCAGATATCACGTTAGTGCCCGTAGTTAGAAAACCTTCCGGAATGCCAAACATTGTGGAACATTGGAAGTCTGAAGAAGATCACATTTGCTGGCGTCATAAATAAAACTTTCCTAAATGAGAAAAAAAAAACGTGACAATGCTCACTTTATTTGTATTGTTCACTGGTCACCATAACACGTGCAGTTCAGTAATTTAGAACATTGTTTTAATAGGGCCAATGGCATGCCTCATATAGGCGTATGGTTGTTGATGCGTATGAAAATGAAACTAATTAGTATAACATAACTAATAACACCACAATTAACAGCTTTAGCCTATTACGTGATGGCGTGCACTGTACTCTACGAGTATAAAGCGATATTTTTGTGATCAAAATATTTCTGTCAGCTTTTTGATCAGGTTACGTAAACAAAAACAAAACAATAATTATGTAATACGGGCGGAGGCATCGAAAGTTGACACAAAGGTTACGTTTCTCCTCAAAATCGCTGCGCAAGCTATATTTTGTACAACGTGAGCCTTGCGTACGTACTTTCTGCGTTTTTTTAGGCAAAATATTCTAAGTGAGTTAAAAGTTGTACGTATTCAGCCAGCGCAATAGAACAACACTCTCTCGTGTCCCTCTCTATTAGCGACGCTTACCCCATACACCATGTGCGGAAGACCAGACACGGGTTATGCATGTAAAAGAGGCTTAAGTGCACCCGAGTAATTAGACTAGTCCTCCTTGGGAGGACTGCACTGGTTCTGAGCTATTTGTGATGTGTTCCTACCAACTGTTTGTTTAAATATCATCACCGATTTGCTTCCGGGATATATTAACGTGGACCTAGTGAGTTTTCTGTCGTTTCCTCAAGATTCTCTCCGAGCTGTTGGGCTGACCTGAAGCAGCAGCTTCCCCGGCTTCGTGATTTACGGTCTCATCGGAAGATCTTCCGTTATTGCGGGGCGCCCACCTCCGAAGACAGCTCAACCCCAGTCGGTGTTAGTGGTTGCGACGTGGGTGTTGCCGTCTGGCGGCGTTTCCGCTTTCTATTTTTTTCTGCCTGACCTGTCATTGTGTTCGACCTCGAAGGCATAATGGTAGCCTTGGCCGTCATCAATGTGGATGATGACGGTACAACAACAGCGAGCGGTTTTGACGGAGGTTGGTTCGGGGAGTGTGGCTGTCGCAATGGTGACTGTTCTGCGGCAGAGCGTGTCCTTGCCGCCACTGAAGATATAAACTGGGCCCCCAGTGGTAATGACGGTGATTTGGGAGTTGTTGAAGAAGCGGAATGGTCCACTTGGGTCGGCGTAGAAGGCAGCAGCCGAGACTTGTCTACGATTTGTTGCGCCTTTGTTTCCTCAGTTGGGGCATCGGCGAATAGCTTCTTTGGCAGGGGGAATGATTCATCAGTCACAGCCTGTTTGGTGTGATCGTGGTGAGCGGCAGATCCGTGGCGAGGGTGTGTTTGGGGTCCCGCAGACACTCGGGAAAAGGGCAAATACGAGAGCCTAGAGGTGATATTCAAGCTTGACCAATAGGAAACGGCACTGGATGTTCCACTGAGCTTCTTTTTGTGATGCATCATAGTGACCGGGAGGGCAACGAACCTGCGAATAATTATTAAACGCATTACAAGCGCCGAAGTATGCATAAAATACGTATTTTTCTTTGTTATTGTGTTAAAACACCAGACATATAACATCCATATCCTCTTCCAGAACAACCTAGCAAACTTCCAAAACTATAGTCCGTTGCAACTCGAGAAGGTAGGGCGAGGGTAAGACGGGCCGGAAAGGAGGAAGCAGACAAAACGCTAAAGAGAGAAGGAGGTTTCTCCCTCTCTTCTCCAGCGTTCCGTATGCTTTCTCCTCCCCGGCCCGTATTCTTGAATTGTCGTCACTCCCAGTATGGGCGACAACATTCTTCTGCCGTCGCCACACCAATAGAAGGCATTTACGATATAAGCGTGATAGTTACACATTCTCGTTTTGCCTCCCCTCTATTTTTTAACTATTTGCAGGTTGAAACATTTTATTATTTTTTCGTCGCCCATACCGGATACGCCTATTAGGTGGCTGGGGACGAGAGTACACGAAAAAAGTCTATAGACGGTATAGCATATATGCTATACTAATGGCGGCCTCCTGTCTACTGATGAAAGAAGTTGAAGATGCTACTAAGCAGATGATTCGAGGTCTCTATATTCTAGTTAGAAATAGGAGAGCGTGTTGGTTAAACGCAAAAGGAGACAAGGGAAACAAAAAACACGCGTTTTTGTGTGTCCCTCGTCTCCTTTTGCGTTCGCATGCCAAGATATATACTCTAGACGTTACCGCGACGTGAAGCAGGAATTGGCTGCAAGAGCTGCGTAAGCGTTCACTTGTAACTCGGGCCCAGTCAACCTATTAGTAGCACACACACAGCTTTAAAGCCCCTTGATCAATAGAATTGTATCAAGGCGTCTATGTAGGTTGGTTGGAGCTTCGTTCTGAGTGGTTGCATCTTTTTCGCCATTGACACTGAGAGAGATTGAAAACGAACTATATAGTGAAGCGCACATTCTTGTTGACCATTGATTTGCGAAAGTGACGGAACGCTCGCAAGAAAAGGAGGTTTCCCCTTCTTGTCTCCAGCGTTCCGTCTGCTTTCTCCTCCCCGGCCCGTCTTACCCTCGCCCTACCTTCTTGAGTTGCAACGTCATACATTCCTACATAGTAGCGTGAGGCTACGTCTCAGTAGAAAAGGTCACGGGACTACGCTTTCCACGCAAACCGTGCCTCGGCGTTTTTACGCATGGCATGCGTTGACGTCATATCCGGGGAGTATTGTGCTCGTCTTGCAGCTGAGCGCATACCTTCCGTAACATGCATTTTCCACCACCGAATCGGTTTTAACAAAGAACGTGTTATATGGATGGCACTTAACCATTTTCCTCACAAACCAGGAACGGAGGTGGATAGGTCGACTTCTAGCCGAAAGCTGATGCAGCGCATGCAGCCTCACTGATTGGAGTCAAAAGCTAGCCTAACATCTTCCTCGAGTGCATTCGTGTTACTCCCGGGATATATTAACGTGGACCTAGTGAGTTTTCTGTCGTTTCCTCAAGATTCTCTCCGAGCTGTTGGGCTGACCCGAAGGTCAGTCCAACCCGAAGGTCAGCCCAAAAACCTCGATACATCACGTATCGAGGTTTTTGCGCTGCTCTGCTTCGTCAAACGAGCGAGCTCCGGACTTCTCCGGAGAAAGAGCGCAGGAGAGAGACAAAAGAAAGCAGAGAAAACACAAGGTGCGCCAAAGGGACACCGCGCAGTCACTCGGCGATGGTGACGGTGACGCTACTCGTCGGGTGCATACTGCATAGTGACCATCATTGGTGGCGAGGTGCCTACTAAATTGTGCGCACGCTTGTAGTCGAGACAATTACACGTTTAGCAAACTCCCGTACACGGAACTGCGGGGATGTATTTTACGCGTCACTAGTTGTGTGCAGTGCATGCAAGGCAACACCAGGCGAAGAGAGAAGGGGCGAGCACTAGGAAGGCGGGACGAGAAAGGAGGGCGATGTAGTGTGAGGGGAGGATGGGAGAGCACTGGGAACGTTAGAGAGCAGGTTTCTCTCCTCCCCCCCTCCCCCCCCCCCCCCCACACACACACACACTTCCAAGTGCTTGCCCCTTGCCTCCTGGCCTCGCGTTGCTTTCGCCTGTACTGCACACAACTAGTGACACGGAGTATAGTGATAGTATTTTTCGTAGTATTCTTTATGATGGGATGAGTGGTCGACACCCCGAACATCCTAAACAAAGGGTGTGCATCGAGCGGCCGGCACTCAGGTGGGTGCACACCACTTTATCACCGCCTCTTTATTCCACTAATTAAAAATAAACTTACGCACGCTACCGTTTGCGTCATCCAGTCGTCACATACATATCCAGTTTCTCCACACTTACACATCGCACATACTGTGGTACAACTAGTTTTGACACGATAGTATGGCAAAGAAGCAATTTTTTTTCGAGCAAAAACCACTAGGAAGTGCTACAATCATGGTGTGATGACGTTACGTGCAAGGCCATGTATTAGGTGTGTTAGAGCATAGCCTCCACTATACTGACAAAGCTTGGCAGATCGCCACGAGAAGCGGCCGCCGAAATGGAAAAGGTGGAGCGACAGACAGCGGATGAGACGAGAGCCCCGCTGCGGCGAGGCGCCGAAACACACTTCTCCCGAGCGAACAAGTGTGTTTCGGGTTTTCGCCGCTGCAAAAGGTGGCGCTGGCGTCCCGGTTCCCCCTATCGGTTCCCCAGGGAATTGCTCTTTGAAGCTATTTGCGAGCAGATCCTCGCGCTCCAAATCTGCGACCAGGCACTCTAATGGTGAATTCGCATGGTCGCCTCTCTCCTCTGACCTCGATTCAGCAGAGCGCCCCCTCCTCACCGCCAGAGCTACTCTGGATCCTTTTCAGCCGATCACAACTGCTGGCTTCAGAGCGCTCCGAAATTCTCAGACCAGTCACGGAATTAATATTTCTTGACATTGGTAATGCATTAAAAACAACACGATCTTACAGCGTGCGGTGGACGATTGAGCAAAATTTACGCTCGCAACGTGACGAAATAACTGTTGTGACGTAAATTGTTTTACGCATCGGCATGCAAAAAAAAAAGAAGAAAACAGCAGTATGCGAATTGATTTTCGCAGAACGGAACGAAAGCCAACGCTTGGAAAGAGTTGTCAACTCATCGCGTTTTCGTCAGTGAACGCGCTGCGATAACGGTCATGTACGACAGAACAGGCAAATATAAAATGGTTAATAAACCGCATTTTTCTCCCGGCAAAATATCGCGCAAGCATTGCCATGTGACACAAATCACGGTGCATTATATTCGGCTCTCCCTTTATTTTACAACACAAACCTTTGACCGCACTTTTACCAAACCTGAAAATTTCTTGAAGCGATCACAAAACCCGGTAAAACAGCGGCGAGCTCTGCGAGCTGTTTCTTCGTCGGTTAGGCTTAGCGGATTCACCGCCGTGAGATGAACGATCTCGTGAAAGCACTGGGGATACTTCACACGTCGACTTTTCCTGTTACGGTCGCAAAGGAATGTCGTCCCGTCTGTCACAATCCTCGCACCGTCGAATTCACAAGCACTTTGTAGAACCACATATCAATCGCCGTCATGCCGTACCCGCACACCACCACAAACCGCTGCCGGCCATCGTCAACAAAACCACGTGCTCCCCGTCCAGCTACCACGTGACGCCTGCGCCGCTCCGCACTCCGACGGCTACAGGCGGAGTGCCAGAGAGCGCTCTGAGAGGGAGAGGCGCCCTCGGAATGAACCACCCGATCAGGCCACAGCACTCTCTTTCAACCACGCGATCTCGCGCGCTCTGGAAAGAGCGCTCGAGAGCGCGCGGAAAGAACCACGCGAATTCGCCATATGACTCCGTCGTCGAACTGCCAGGCTTTATGAGTATAGAGGAGGCTATGGTTAGAGTCGCTGTCGCAGGGCGTGTCGTTCAAATGCCCGTCCTCCAGCTCGCTCTCCACGCCTTCCACCGTGCTTTGGTTGCGCGCGCGCACTCGAGTTGCTCGAGGCACCGAAGCGTTGTTAAAGGTGGAAAGCCTAGCGCCTAGCCCCTCTCACCTCTGTCAGTAACTATCGATAGGTTTCAAAGGTACCTAAATTATTTTCTGGGAAGAGAGCGCCACCATCTCAAGGACATCTTTCAATAAAGTTCGTGTTCTGGTCGCTCCACTGTGATGAACCGACCCAAATTCGCAATAAGAAGTTATTCTCTGAAAACAATTTCCCGTGCACGGGAATTTTTGCACCTGCTATTGATCATTGTATCAAAGCACCGATTTTTCTTTATCGATCTCTAACAACACAACTTCAAAATTAGCTTTTATATGCACATCATTTATATGGCCAGCTCTTGGTGTACGCGCCTGGAATGTAGTCTGGATGTTGACGTAACGTTGATGATGTTGTATACTGGTGTTCACAACCATTGGTGTCTGGCCGCTGTGCAGGAACGGCGAGGAGTCGTAAAGAGAAAACTCTCGGGTCGTCGTTTTTTGCGTAAACTCTCACGTCACGTGACAGCGCGACCTCAGGGGACACGACGAAGCTACAACGTGACGTAGCATCGTTACGTGACGTTACGTGACACCATGACGTCACATGAAACTATGACGTCAAGTGACAGCATCACATCACTTCACGCTGTGACACTGTTATCCACGGCTTGCGTTAATCAGCGCTAGCAAATACCGCATGTAACCAGGGGCAAAACTTTTATTGCTCTCAAAAGAGGTTAATTTCACCAGCAGTGGTAGATAAATGAAGAGGGAACCGTTGGCCGATTGTGCAAGATCGCCAGAGCTTCAGCCTTGAGGCAAATATATGCGCTGTACAACCCGGAGATTCTTGGTTTAACTACTCTCCAATATTGGTGAGCAGTCTGCTACCTTGTGGATATGTAATCCCTATGTGCTGCATGTTAGAAACCATGGTTTAGCAGTCGTATTGCACTGATTAATCCGCCACCCTACAGCAGAGAGGAAAACAGCCTGATTTAATGGCTGATTTAATATCCAGGGATTCTTGGTTTAATTCCACCACTTGCTAGTTTCGAAATTGGCGAGCAGTTTGCTACCTTGTGGGTATATAGAATTCCTAATGCGTGAAGCACGTTAGAAACTATAGTTTAACAGTCGTATTGCACTGATTTCTCTACCACCTTACATCAGAGGCAAGCAGCGTCGTTTAAGGGGGGACACTACCCAGGAAGAAAAAAAAATTCTGCAAAAAAAGTAAACTTTGAAGAATGTCATACTTTCATTCACCAACATCTCTAGAGAGTATTCCCAGAAAGTGTCATTAGTTTACACTGCATAGTAATTTTTTTATAAATTATTTTCGGTTCACCGATGCTAAAGAAAAGGCAGAGGTTAGAGCACTTTGAACGCATTTTTATCCGTTCCGCTTTCTGGCATAAATTTCACTTTAGGAAAACTATCGTTTGTTAATGGGACAAGGCGAAAGGCTCACTCATTGTTTTCCCTGACTGGAATTTTATGGGCAATACAACTGTGAAATTGTTTTTTTTTGTCTTTGTGGATCTCTTTTATAAAAGATGCTAAGCTTTTGTCGACGTCATAAAAGGCAAAAAAATTAATTTACTTTTCACTGTGATGTTACCATAAAATAAATTACTTTCTGGAAATTTTGTTTTCACGGTTGCACTCTCCAGGCATTTTGCTGCAGATATGAAGTAGAAAAATGTTGGGTATTACTGTAGTTTCCCGATGATAGTTTTCCTAAACAAAGTCCGTGTGTTCCTGATAAAAACGACTAAAATTTACTTTACAATTTATGTACACAGGTGAAACTTTGCAGTGCGTTGTGCCTTGTAACTGCCAGTATATACTGTAAGTTTCATTCCATATTAAGCTATATGTTAAAAAGTTGACCCTCTTGGGTAGTGTCCCCCCTAATGGCTGACTGAATTCACGTTATATACATATGGGCGCACCAATTTTATGGTATTCAAAGCTCCAGAAAACCTCTTAATGAAGTTGAGTCAATTACTAAAAGTCTGCACTCTGAAAAGTCTGGAGTGTCTGAAGACGGATGTTTGGTTAACGTTCTAGGAGGGCACCCCGAAACGCTTAAGTTGGCAGTATATAAATATTAAAGCTTGAGGCGTTTGAAGCAACTTATGTGCAGATTATTACACGAAGAGCACGGCTGTCCATTATGTCCAAAGAAAGGAGAAAAATTAAATGGTCGGAACTTCGCGTACGACAAAACAAACGAGGTCCTGAAAAATCGAGGTAAAGACTCGGGATCGGCCAAGCTATCATGCACTGAAATCATGCACTGAAGCTGATAAAATCTTATTTTTTTACACATCTTATATATTCCTATGTAACGGTCACTTAAATGGTTTTCAAGAAGTCCTCTGAAGTACCGGGAATTCAGTTCGCTCTCTCGGCTCTGCGCGTGCCTATCGGCGTGCGCTGACTTGGAAACATTCGCACAATTTTTGTACTTTCATAAAATACCATTTAAAATTCATCCTTGACATCCATAACCTACGTAACACGCGTTAGTTTTTCTCTCCACGTAGTGGCAGTCGCATAAAAAACAGAGAATAACGGGCATCATTCACTCCCTGAACGTTCAGCCAGAACAAGCTGCTATGTGATCTGGCGCCAATTACATGCCTCCAGATGCTCGATGAGTGCACACAGCTCACGATCGTTTCGTTGAAGTGCTGCCTTGTTGTTTACTGTCACCGCACCGACAAAAACATCGTCGTCGCTGTCGTTGATGCGCTCAGACGCCAACTCGACGGGTGCCCTCGACAAACAATCGGCGTCGCTATGCTTGCGGCTGGACTTGTAACACTCACGTCGAATTCTTGAAGCCGAAGACTCCACCGCGCGAGACGTTTTGAGGGGTCCTTCAGGTTTGGAAGCCAACAAAGCGAGTGGTGGTGTGTGACCACTCAAAACAGGCTTCCGTACAGCTACGGGCGGAACTTGCCTATCACCCAGACGACGGCAAGGCACTCCTTTTATGTCGTTGAGTAATATATCTCTGCATTGGAGAGCGCCCGACTGACGTAGGCAAATACTCTTTCTGTGCCGTCCTGCAGTTGGACGAGCACCGCGCCAAGTCCTATATGTTACCTGCGTCCGTGTGAATTTATGTGCGTGCAAAATGGTCGAAGTGGACGAGAATCAGAGACGTCTGGAGTCTATGTTTAGGCTCGTCGAAGGCCCGCTTTCTTTCTTCTGTCCACTCGAACTTTACGGCATCCTTCGTAAGGTATGTCAGCGGCGCGGAAGTTTGGCGAATTCCCGAACGAAGCCTCTTAGTAGGGTGGTTCCCGTTTCGACCCATTCCCAATACAACCTTCCCGTTTGTACCTTCCCGTTTCGACCCGGCTCATAACGACCTTCTCGTTTCATCCTACGGGTTCAAATATGAAGGGCGTTTCGGGAACGGGTTGAAACGGGACAGGTTCAAACGGGAAGGTCGTTTCGGGAATGGGTCGAACGGGACGGGTTCAACCGGGAAGGTCGTTTCGGGAATAGGTCGAAACGGGACGGGTTCAAACGGGAATGGGTTGATTCGGGCTACACCCGATGGTTTGAAGCACGGCCCGAAGTCGCTTCAAGTGTTCGCCAACCACGTCGTTTTCTAGGTAGACGCGACAGCTTTGCCACTTAAGACCAGCCAGCGCGGTGTCCATAACGCGCTGAAATAATGCCGGCGCTGTGCGTATAGTCCGAAAGGCATTACTTTAAATTCGTACAGTCCGTCCGGCGTAACGAAGGTTGTCTTCTCGCGATCTCGTTCGTCGACTTCGAGCATCCTGTGGCCGCTGTTCAAATCCTTACACGATAAGTGTTGGTCGTTGCGCAGCCGATCTAGGGTGTCATCGATTCGGGGAAGTGGGTAGACATCTTTGTTCGTCACGGCATTTAGTCGGCGGTAGCTCACGCAGAACCTCAGTCTTCCGTCCTCCTTCCTTACAAGGGCAACTGGGACGCCCATGGACTAGTTGAAGGTTGAATACCATCGTCGTTCAGCATTTTGTGGAACTGTTCTTGTATTCCCTCTCTCTCTCTCTTAAAGAGACCCGGCCTGCTGACTGGTGAATATGTAGTGCGTCATCGTTAGTAACGATGCGGTGCTTTGCTACCGTCGTTTGTCGCACCCTTGAAGACGTCGCGAAGCACTCGCTGAGAAGTTCAACTGGCCGTCACCATTCTGAACCGGGAAACTTGGGGTCAATATCCAGACGCGAAGGCGGCATGCTGTTGGACTGTGACGGCGAAGGTTCCTCGGAGGTTGCGGTAATGGCGACTGACACTTGAAGTTGCTCAACGCAGCCCACGTCAGAACCTTCCGTTAGGTGCCGCGACTTCTGTCGAAAGCTCGTCACGAGAACAGTTGCACATCTTTCTTGGGAATCCGCAATGCCTCGTGCGATGCCAAGTCTTCTTCCCAAGAGCAGTAGAACTCTGCCTTCAAGAAGAACATCCCGCAGCCGGCTGCATCGCTCACGACTGGCACAAGAACACTCGACCGCGGCAGCAGGTTCAGGTGGTCCGCAATGACTCGGACGGCGGCTAGCGTCGTTTTGGATCCCTCCGGAGCTAGGACGGGCTTTCGCAGCGTCAACCTGTTCGCTCCAAGGTCAATCACGACACCGAATTCACGCAGGAAGTCCATGCCAAGGATGACGTCTCTCGCACAGTTCTAATGGACGAGGAACTTGACTGGACAGGGCTCCTCGATTTCGACGCGATCAGCGCATCTTCCAACAGGCGTGATGAGGTGTCCCCCGGAGGTTCGTAGTTGAGGCCCTTCCCATGGCGTCGTCACTCTCTGTAGGCGTCGAAAGAGTGTCCCACTCAATACGGAGAAGTCCGCGACAGTATCCATGAGTGCCAACGCGTCGTGGCCGTCGATAACAACGTTGACGCTGTTGGACATCGTTGCATGGCGTCGGTTGAGTGGGAGGTCTCCGGCGTTCTGCAGGCTGTTTACGTCGTCGGTCTACGCCAACTCCACTTCCAGGGGTTGCCGCGCTTATTTTTCCCAGCGGCAAACAAGAGACAGGCTTTCTCGGCGGGACCTATGAACAGCTGATGCAGGATGTCAGGGTTAAGGCGAGCGGGAACCACGTCGAAAAGCGTGAGCAGAAAACGGCGGACGATGAAGGTACCCCTCGATTTCTCGAGGACGCTCGCCGTAACATGGCTGGGGGTCATTCGGGTGGGACCCGCGCAGGCCGAGTTGCCGATAGGGGCATCGCCGGCAGATGTGATCGGCTTCTCCACAGTGAAAACAGATCAGGCGGTGGTCAGCCGTTCTCCAGACGTCCGACTTCCTGGGTGCATGTCGCTAAGGGCGTGCGTACTGAGGGCGTTCGTCTTGGCGTCAGGATTATTGCAGCGATGGAGGATTACGTCGGGGGGGGGGGGGGGGGGGCGCTTCGTAGTGTTGAGCGACGGGAGGCTGCGGACGACGAGCCACGACGTGTATGTCAGGGCCGGTGCTTCTTGTGCATGCAGCGTCGACTGAGACTTCTGGCTGAAGCGCCCATTGGAGCTCTTCGCGGACAGTGGCGACGATGGAGAGAGATGCTGGACGACCAGCTGCAGGCAGAAGTTTTCAGAACTCCTCCTGAACGACTTCCCGGAGGATGTCGCGAAGGCTGTCACCTCCAACGATGAGCTCAGCGTGCGGCAGTGCGAGGGTTGAGGCTTCGCCGTGTCGGTGGCAAAGGCCTTCTCGGGTTGCCAGTGCTCGCTTAATGTTACCTGTCTGGATGACAAATCCATCAACTGTCGCCGGGAGGTTTACGGACGAGGCCACTGAAGATGTCGTTCCTTTACGCCGCGCATGAGGATTTGCAGCTTCTTTCCTTCTGTGGCCTGAGGGTCGGCGCGCGAACTCAGGCGCAAGATGTCTTCCACAAAGCTGGTGACGGTATTATCCGGGCCTTGGGTTCTCCACCAAAACAAATCTTCGGTTCTCTCTCGTTGACGTTGACCTGAAAAGGTCCGTCGCAGACCCTCTGTGAGCAGTTCTCAGGAGGTTATCGTTGTCTCGGGGTTTTCGTACCAGTGTCGCGCCGTTCCCTCAAGGGAAAAATAGATGTTCTGCAGGCACTGGTCTGGCGTCCATCCACCTCGACGACCCAGTTGTTCATACTGTTGGCTCCAATCGTCAACGTCTTCGCAAATATTGCCGCGGAATGAAGCAGCTGCCCTAGGGGCAACGGGCAGGTAGACGTTGGGGGCTACGACAGGAGTCTGAGACGATTGGTTGCTCATCGTCGGCTTCGTCGACCGGTGGGTTTCCTTTGGCAGTAGACGAAATCCCGGGGCAAACCTCGAACACGGCCAATTCCTCGGGCCTCGGTTGTTTCCACCGACGGTCTTCTTGAGCCGGGGACTGGGCTTGCGCAGCGAGTCCTTGGAGGGGTAGGCTTCATTGGCTGCGTTACCCCGCACCTTCATCAGAACGTAACGGCGGACAGACGATGAGGCGGGAAAAAACGGAATGAACTAAAGATTTAATCGGGGCGAACTTGTGCCAGAAACGAAAAAGAACACACGCCGAGAAAGCAGCAGCAAGCGTCGACGGGAGCAGCAGCAAGCGACGGTGCGTCGGTGTAACAGCTGGCTATCGCGAAAGAGAGTCAGTCACTGAATTGGCAATATGGTGCACGGCTCTTCATCTACTATGTTCGTCATTTCGCATATTCGACCTAGAATGTTTTGGAAAGGACTAGGGTGAGAGTGACTAGACATAATTCTAGCCTCCTTACTTTTTACGCTTGGGGTAAGAGTATACGCGAATCTTCTAGATGAACGGAGAAGCGATATTCTTGATGATACACTCGGCAATATTAATGCACTTTTGTCTGCAGGACTTAAAAATAATGAGTGCATTGGTTCGTTAATATACCCATGAGGGTCCTGTCTGCTTGCTTCATTAGGACTACTACCCGCAAGGCTAACCAGGTAGTCAATAAACGTGCGTATTTGCGAGTGATGTGCCAAATAGCTTTTCCCCACAGTGATCAATTTCTGTTAACAGTGCATCTTGTTTGGATGAATTTATTACACTATTAAGGTTTTTCTATAGTTTATTGGTGCATTTTTTTAAAACATTACCAGACACATTTATATGCTGTTCTTCTTTAGGTTCTTGAATGAACGCGTTTTATTTATTCCTGTACTTCCTAAACTTTGCCAGGTTCTCAAATATTTTAGATTTTACAAATTTGTGGTGCAAACTATTCTTAATATCAATCTTTTTTAATAAGTCGCAAGATAGCCAATGTTTTTTTTTTTTTTTTTTTTGCTTTCTTGCTGGGTTTGATAAAACCTGTATGGAAAGTGCTCAACATAAATTTTGTTGAATATTTCCAAAAACGTTTCGTATGCTGCGTCGGGTGAACGGTTAGCTTAAAACATATCCTAGTCTGTGGTTTCGATCGATTTCCTGCAAGACTGAGGTTTCTGTAGTGTAATGGTGCGTGTACGAAATCCTTCCCAATTTTGTTGGAGGGTTGGTGGGTGTGTGTCAGTAAGCATAGAGATGGGTAAATGGTCACTCATAACGCAACTCATTACACCTGAAGAAGAGATGGCTTCCTGATAGCAGTTTGTAAGAACGTAATCAAGAAAAGTGGAGTTTTTGTTTGTTATCCTTGTTGCTTCTCTTGTGACACATCTAAAACCGTGTCATTCAACCACAGAATATGGCCCCTCGCGCATAGCTGACGTTTGAACAGATCAATACTAAAGCGCCACCCAAAAAGAGGGTATAATTATTGTCACTAACATAACTGAGTAAGCTGTCAAGCACAGGAGGAAGAACGTTTACATGCCCCTATGGAGGTCTGTATATTACATTGAACACGCAGTTGCCACACTGCGGTGACAAAAAAGGACTCGTTTAGTTGTGCAAATTCAGGAATAATAGTGCAGTCAAGTGAATGATGCACAAGCATTGAAACGCCCAGTTCCTCTCCTTACATTTCGTCGTATACGAAAATGCTCGTAATTAGACAACAAATATCCCTGTCTCTTCCTCGTCGACGCCTGACTAGAACTTAAAAGGACCGGAAGCATGCGTCGCGGTGCCAGCCAATCAGCTCGTGAATTGACAGGGTGCTCTCTCCTTCCCTCCCGATTTTCATTTACAACGCCTGCACACACACACACACACACATAGACACACACACACACACGCATGTACACGCACACACAGACAGACACATCACATACACACTATTCCCTATCTATTAGCTATCTTCACCCTCAACAACACGGCTTTCGCAAACATCTTTCCTGTGATACTCAGTTATTTGAATTCGTAACAGATCTCCACGATAACTTTAACGACTCTTATACTACTGACGCAATTTTCATTGATTTCGCTAAAGCCTTTGATACTGTCCCTCATCAGCGCTTACTTCCAAAAACTTTCTCAATTAAACATAAATGATCAAATCGTCAGTTGGATCTCATCATTTCTCACCAATCGTAAGCAGTATGTATGTATAGATGACACGTCCTCGCCCGCCATTACAGTTAAATCCGGAGTTCCACAGGGCAGCGTCTTAGGTCCACTTTTGTTTCTCATCTATATAAACGACTTACCTTCACTAATCTCGTCATCAGTGAGGCTTTTTGCTGATGACTGTGTAATGTACCGCCGAATTTCTCATCCTAGCGATTCGGAGCTCCTTCAACGCGACATCGACATCTTGGGTGAATGGTGCTTAACATGGCAAATGAACATACATGTTACTAAAACCAAGCTCGTGTCTTTTAATTCCTCAAAACACCACAATCCCTCGTACTCAATTTTTTGCGATCCTATTTTATCCACTCAATCATACAAGTACTTAGGTATCACTTTTACCGATGATCTAACCTGGAATGCCCATATCGAAAACATCGTTAATACATCATTAAGAACTCTGGGATTTCTGAGAAGGCATTTATACCTTGCTCAACAGGACGTAAAACTTACTGCATATAATACCCTCGTTAGATCGAAACTTGAATTTGCTAGAACCATATGGGCTCCTCATCAACTTTACCTTATTATTAGGCTAGAATCAGTCCAGTATAAGGCCGTCCGCTTCATTCATCGAAACTACAGTACAGAAATCAGTGTCTCCCAACTAAAGGTTCTTTCTAATTTAACTTCTCTTGAATCACGTCGGACAGTCGCTCGCCTTACTCTTTTTCATAGGTTTTATTACAACATGCCATCATTCATGCTCACTCACTGTAAGCCTGCCTCGTACATTTCTTTGCGTCATGATCATTCCTTAAAAATTGCACCTATATTCGGTCGCACTAATAGATACAAATACTCTCCTCTTGCTCTGTCCATTAAAAATTGGAATTCTCTCCCAAACGACATAGTCACTGAACAGAACGAAATAATATTCCGCGAAAAATCTTCGGCTTTGGTACCATGATATGTTTTCAGCGCCATGTCTGCTTGTGTTTACTATAAATTGCGCACTGTGTCCCCAGTTCTGCTGTGCCCGGTTTGTGTAAACTTTGTTCCGAATCCTGTATAGTTCGTTCTTTGTTTTTGCTTGTTGTTAATTTTTAGCCTTAGTTAGTTCTTTGATTGCCATTGCATCTTGCATTTCTTTGTATTTTTCTATCCCCCCCCCCCCCCCCCCCCCTCATGTAATACGTTCGAACGAACGTCTTTGAGGCGAATAAAACTTGAACTTGAACTGAACACAAACACACATATTCATCTTTCACATA
This sequence comes from Ixodes scapularis, assembly GCF_016920785.2. Classification (NCBI taxonomy): domain Eukaryota; kingdom Metazoa; phylum Arthropoda; class Arachnida; order Ixodida; family Ixodidae; genus Ixodes; species Ixodes scapularis. The sequence continues at coordinate 139,637,526 of NW_024609857.1, forward strand.
AAAATAAAAGAGATGGCGCGGAGCGGCGGTACACGCAAGTGCCTCGGAGTGCTCGCGAAAAGGGAATTCTGCTCGAAAGCCGCCATCGCAGGCAGACACGTCGTCCGTTGTCTTTTTCCATGTCCTCACTTAAACTAACGTGGTAGGACCTCGGGGTCCCCCACAGCCAGAAGTTGGTCGAGGATTGGCTTGCCCATAGCTTTGGCGGCCGGCCTGCTGGCTCAATTTAGCCGCCGAAGTGGGCCCTTGCGGAAGGCGGTAATATCGCAGCCTATTTACATTTTGCCTCGTTTCATAAAAAGCGCGAGTCTGCGCGACTCGTGCTTTTGTGCACCGAACGCCGACGAGACGCCAACGAAAAGCGCCATCTGTGGTTTGGTGGCCTTTCCCTCTTTTCTTCTTCTCTTCCCTTCCCTTCCCGCTGAAACCCGCGTCAATTCGTCGAGAATACACCCTATGTGGGTGGGCCTTTAGCCGATAGCTTTGCTGTATGGCAGCACACGAGCCCGACACACATGCCGTAACTATAAGTCACTGTACGTTGCTAGAGTTTCTCATTCGATAGCGTCCGCCGTCACTGTTCAATTTTGGCTGTGATCGGCCATTTTGGCACGAAATCACATGGGGGGAAGGGGCTTCAGGGCTTCCAAGCCCTGCCTACTAAGCGGACGCGTCGCTATTTAGCACCAAAGTTAGGACGCGCCCGGATATGGACGCGCTACCTGAAGTTACCGGTGAGACATGATTGTATATAAAGAAAATATTGATTGTACCGAAAAACCTTGTAAAGTTTTATGAAAACATGAAGCTCCGTGTTATTCTGTACTAACCTCCAATAAATATTCCCAGAGAAAAAGCTTAAAGGAGCGGTGCAACGATATTCAGTTGGAATGTTTTTCACTATACACGAGCTTACCGGCACTAGTGGGACTCAAGGATACTCGCACGCAAAGCCACTGGCCAAGAAACTCCTTTGTTGCGGTGAAATTCCAAGGACAAAAGCAATTATTTTCGTTCAATCTCTCCTTTGCAAAATTTGATGACGTAACGTGGGGATCGCAGAACACCCAAGTGACGATATTTGAATGCGGTTCATAGATTGGACCCGAGCCCTGCGTGGGCACTCGACTTGGGCTCGTGATAATTGCTAGCTCGAGAAGCATTCGGATCCCGTGTCCAATCGCTGCAACGACGACAACAGCCGAGCTATAACAATGTCTGGAACTCAGCGCGTGTCCTACGCTTTGCCAACCCCAGCGCGTGGCTATGATCAACATTGGCGGCATATAATCGGCTCCAGATCACGTGGCCGCTTGTTCTGGCTGCGAGTTGAGGGGGTGAACACTGCTCGTTTTTCTTTAATTTTTTTCTGGGACTTCTATTGCGTGGAGTGAAAAACGAACGCGTGTTTCATAGGTCATTAACGTTAGGGATCCGTTTTAAGCGGTGTTTGCGCAAAGTACAAAAATTGTTGCATCGCTCCTTTAAAGAGCGCAGCTCTTGGGCGCCCGTTTCCAGCTTGAGCAGCGTCGGCGTAACCGCGTGTTGCATTATGGGACGTTCCCATTAAGACGTCGCGTGTGACGTCACTCTGGTGACGTCACACTGCGCTTAAATTCAGCGGGAACATTTCCCCACTAAATATGGCAAAAACATTTTCCTGCAAAATTTAGCAGAAAATTCTTTCACGCTAGCGGAAAAAATTCCGTGCTATATTTGGGGAAAAATTTCCCCGCTAATTTTAGTGGAAAAAAATTACCCACCAAATTTAGCGAAAATTTCCCGCTAAATGGGAGGGGAGCAGAAGAGAAGGAAGGGAGGGGGAGGAGGGGTATACCCTTCGCTCCGTATCCTCCCCTGCTCTTTTTCAAGAGCTGCGCTCTAATGCGGAATCACAGAAAATTGTAAACGTCTTTCATTTTATTCCGTTTGTTTTTGCTCAAAAACAAGCTTTTTAAACGTTCGTGGTGACCACAGGTAGAAAAGAAAAAAAGATTCCGCCGCCATTTTGGCGCCTCGAGCTTGGGAGTTTCGATACTCGGGGAACATTGAATGACTGTCGCCGTAACCAGCGTCCCGCTAACCTGAAAATCACGTTGTTCAGGCTGCTTCGGCAGACTTACTCGAAGGTGTTGTATGCCTTAAAGATTTCAGGAAGTCCCATGTACTTCGTCTCCGGCAGCGAGGACACGCACACGCCGCTCACGAATGTGATGCAACCCAGGAGCAGGTTCGGAGGCCTCGCTCCGTGCGTCGTAGCCTGGGGGAGGAAAACAGGGCAGCGGGATCAATGGCTCACGTGACATTACCTGCTTTCCACGTTTATTTTAGAGCGCAGCACAAAGGCGCTCGTTCCCGTGCTTCGCGGCGTTGTCGTCGCCGTCGGCGTAAGCGCGCGTTGCTTTATGGGTCGTCCCAGCTAGACCTATACACCAATTCAATTCCCCGCTAAAATTAGCGAAGAAACCAAATTGGTGTGTGGGTCTGGGACATCCCATAATGCGACTCTGCGATTTCAGTTTCCCCGCTGAATTTAGCGGTAAAACTGACGTCCCATGACTTCAACACCAATTCAGCTTACCCGCTAAATTTAGTGGGAGATGAAATTGGTGTTGAAATCACGTGACGTAAATTTTGCCGCTAAATCTAGCGGACAAACTGATTTTGTTAGTAGGTGAGATGACGCGGTCATGTGACGTTATTTTCCCCGCTAACTTTAGCGGGGGAACTGAATTGGTGTTGCGGTCACATGGCGTCAATTTTCCAGCTAAATTTAGCTGGGAAACTGGCAGGAGGGGAGGGTATGAAGAAGGAGGAGGGGAGGGTACAGAGGACCCTCTCCTCCTCCTCTGTACCCGCCTCTCCTCCCCTCTCTTCTCCGCCTTATATAAAACTATTATATTAAATAATATTATATTATTATATCAGGCATAGGTACAATTATATCAGGCGTAGGTACAATAACCGAACCTATCTCCGGCTTTATACACAAATTAATAAGCAATATTCCTACAACTCTCGATTCGCATGCCAAAGACACCACTCAGTTTCTAGGAGAAATCTCGGATATGTGCGTACCGAAGGGAGCATACCTGGTCACTCTCGATGTTTCTTCTCTATACACAAATATTCCCCACGACAACGGAATAGCTGCTCTAGTTGACATGTACGAACTTCATAAGAAACCAGATACATCGGATTGTCACGTCATTGTTTAACGAGGCTTGTCTTAGAACTCTATGCATTTGAATTTAATGAATAATTTAGGCAGGTCAGCGGAACCGCTATGGGCCCTAAAATGGCCCCCAGTTATGCCAACATATCTGTGGCAAAGCTAGAGTCCAAATTTCTTTCTGACTTTCTACAAGGGATACAGAGGCCAACTTTCTACAAGAGATACATAGACGATATCTTTCTTATTTGGACACACAGCGAGAAGGAACTGCTCGATTTCGTAGACGGTTACAATTATGTACACCCGAACATTCACTTCACTTACGCCTACTTTCAAACGGAAATCAACTTCTTAGATGTAACTGTAAAAATTCAAAAATGGTAAACTCTCCACAAATCTCTACAGTAAACCGACAGATCGACAACATTAGAGAGTTTTAGTAGACCGTTTTCGGTTTCCCGCTCCGCTCTGTGGAAAGCGGAGTCGCCATCGCGCATGCGCGACCCGCTCTGGGATTTGAGCGTGGAGCGCCAGCTCCGCTATCGTCGCCATTTTGAGAAGTACGTTCCACTCTCAGTAAAGGTTGATGGTGCTTTTCTGGAAAGGTGGGTGCTCTTTATTTGAAATCATGCGTGGGAGCGCGCTCGACCCTTATGAACCTCGCTGCACTAAGAAGCTGCGTAGACTTTGTTTGAAAAGGCGTCCCCCAGAAAACGTTTCACGGTAGTCAAGAACCTCTGGCTGCTTCGAGAAATCGCTGGCCGCAATCCTTTCACGGCCCCTGAACGGTGGGAACAGGTGCTGCCTTGTCTAAGCCAGCAGGCTCGATTTTTCTATGCGAGATGACGACGACGACGTTGAGAGGATGACACACTGGGCGACGGCGGTGTCTCAATCTGAGCCCTGGGCCTCGGTTCCTAGGAGGCGGCAGCTTCTACTTCGGCTGGACTACCTCCTTGGAGCATGATTCTTTGACCCCAGTGGACCCCAGTGAGCAATAGCGCCATTATGTTCCTGGTGCTCCTTCATGCACTGATCGAACGGCGTGCAAGATCCTCATGGCTCGCTGCTCACCCACCCAACCCGCCTCCACGAAGTCTGGACTTCTGCGAATCGGACTGCCCCCCTCCCCAATACCAACAACCCATGTCGTCGTCATCTAGCACGTATATACTCATCACATTACCATGTTCCCTAGACGTGGCACCGCGGGCCTCGGTGGTACGGGCTGCTGCTTTCCGCGGTGCCGCGGCTCTTCAGAGCCAAAAATTAAAGGTTAAAGACCAAAGACCAAAGCAGTCGGCAAACGGACAGATATTTTGTTTGGTTACTTCAGGCAGCAAGACAGAGAAAATTCGCGAAAGCGAGTGCTCCATTTATTATTTTTTTTTCCCAATGAAATGAGTCTTTTCTTCTTCGTATGCTTCAGTTTGTGATATGGTGCCTTGGTGTTTATGTACACTGCCCGACACTGTTAGCCGGAGCATTCAATATCCTGTTTTCATTTTTCACCTTAAATTCGAGGGGCTGACATTTGCCTATTGGTGTGGAATAAAGCGCTCGCTTGGGGCACTAATCTGAGCGACAAATTTTCAGCTTTTTCAATAGCTGTCAAAGAAATAAACTGCAAATAAAAGCGATTTTTTTCGTGTTCGTATTAACAGTGGAGCGCAGTGTATGTGTCTGCCTTGGGGGGTGACATGAAACCATTTTGCTTGACTATACACTTCTTTTTATTGCTTTTGTATGTTTATGAAAGTGTGTTTTTCAGCTTAAGCTCCTGCCCAGTTTCTGCCTCACTTGTGCTACGGTCTTTTCTTGCAATAGAAGGCCACGCAACATAGTCTACTCTTACAATACTGAATTCAACAGTAACACTGTAATTTGGTTAGATGCAATATTCACACGCACATCTGAGAAGTAAAATGGGAGTCGTTAGTAAACTTTTTTTATTAAAATATTTCTAGATGCCTTTCAGCCCAGTTGGACAGGTATTTCGCTCAGTACAAAAGCTTGAACATGATTTACTACGATAATTTTATGCATTCTAATATGAAACAAACAAAAAAATGCCCATGGTCTTTGTAGGTTTCGTCCAGCGTCAAATTATGCCGTTTGCGCACATCACTGCCTGGTGCTTCACGACGAGCACCCTCTTGTGGTCTTCTAATTTTTTTGATGGACGGCATATGGGCATGCTGTGCGGTCAACAAAACGCCAACAGTTGTTCAGCGGTGTTCCCTTGTCCTTGACGGCCTAATAAAAAAGACAAAGAAAAACACTCTTACAACACGGCAGTATTTAAACACTACCAAAACATGCGATATGGGACTTGTTACTCCTCTAAGATAAAGCGTATTTCCATTGTAGGGTTGTAAAAAACTGGGTATCGTAAATTAATATATATATGGGTGGTTTCATCTCAAATCGTGCAGGCAAAAAGGGTCGAATTTTTAATTTCGATGACAAAAATATATGTTATGGCACCGTTTCTAAAACCGCAGTCGACACAAACCGCAAGTTCGTCGGATTTTTGGTTCTCGACTTATGAATTTTTAAAGAGGCCGCGGCGAAAAGCAGTGTTTTTCACACCCGTCGTGGGTCGGATGTTTCGCTTGATCTCCCGCCATGGATTTTCAGTCCACATTATATTATCTTGTTTCAAGCACTCTGTGGACACATTTAAAAGGCTCCAATACCATGAAATAATTTTAGGCCTTTTGCTTTTTTTCTGTAAAAATGTCAAAACGCCTCCTCGGTCAATTGTTGACGAACTTTGACAATTAATTACTGGCGATCTACTTGGGTTACACCGATATTTTTTATTTCCACGGAGAGCCCAAAATACGGTCTTTATATTTATTAGAAAATGCCTTGGCTGTATAAAATATCCTTTGCGGTACGTTTACGTTAATAGTATGCAAAAACCAAAAAGAACCATTTTTGAAATTGATTTTCTCAAAAAACCCATTTTTTATTTTTTTTATTTTTTGTTAAAATGTAGATATGATAGTTGTCTACTCGAAAATCAAGCCTAGAAAGTGTATATTTTGTTTGCATGTTTTATATTTAGGCATTAATATCGGAAAAAGACGTCTTTGTTTTGCAAGACCTAAGTCAGACATAGCGACCCATGTGTCTCTATGAATCGTGAAAAAGTTTTCTTGAATTTTCTTCTGCATTTTGTAATCAATTATAAACGGATTTTGTGGTATTGAATATTTATGTATGTTATGATAAGAGCGGGAACCATGAGATACATATCTAACCAAATCAGCAGGCCTAGTAGACTTTCAATAACCAAAAGGCACAGACGTTGTATTGTTTCGATTTATAAACCTTTCAAAGTAAAGTAGCACGACTAGCTATCAGCTGTCATATTACTAAGACAAAGAAAGTCACCACATCGTCGATATATTATATACCATTCTTTACGAAACCAAACACTGGGGCTTGTTCACCGCACATCGCACAGGTCACCAGGGAATGTCCTTTCAGTTCCGAAATACACAAAAGTGGTGACACAGAAACGGTCCGAAACACACAGAGAGTGTGTCACAGAGAGGAGTAGGAAATAAAAATAAAGAAATAGGAATTAAATTGCCCAACTCCGATCTTAACGAAAATTGCGTTAAAAAAAATAATAAAGTATTTAGGTTCGAGCGGTGGCAAGGCGATAGGTCCACGCCTGGTGGAGAGTCAGACAAAATCGACGGCACGTAAAGGTAAAACAAAAAAAACAACAAAAATCAATAATTTAATAAAGACGGGAAAACTCAGCCGCACATGGCAAGAACAAAAACCAACTCCCCCGGGCATTCCCTAAACGGGACGCAACCAAATGCGTGCGAACACGCTCTCTACATCACCGCCAGGCCGCTACGCCATGACGAAATAAACCCAACAACTGAACAGTGCTAACAAACAGTTAGTAAGAAAACATTGAAAAAAAAAAAAAAAAAACGTTCAGAAAAAACCGCACCCGAGAAACAAAGTTCAGCGGGGCGAAGAAACACACACGAGTCGGTCCCACGACATTGAAGTCTGGCAGGATGACGGCGTCCAGATGATGCTTGAATCTGTTCCTCCCTCTATTACGCACATCCACGACGGCTCTGCGGAACAGTGGCTCTACGAAAGAAAGTGAAGAATAGATTCGAGCAGGCGATGCGCGAGAAGGTAACCGAGACTATGCTTCAAGCTTCATATCGGGAGAGGAGCTTTCGAGGTAGTTTCTGCAGTTACTCAAACTTTCTCTTTCCCCTTCCCTTTTTCAAAAGAACACGTCAGCCGGCGCTAACGTTTCATCTCGGGAGAAGCCCACTCCTCACAAACGGTTATAGTTGACAAGGAGGCTGACTTCGACCCAACTAGTCTCCGGGCAGAATACAAACACAAATATATTTACCAACACGCTCGTTTTGATGTCAGTCTCCGGGCTCTGCTGTTTCCAAAAGAGATAACCCTTTATAAGGACAGAACGAGCGGGTTGGTGGGGATAATTAAAATTAAACACTCCCTTCTCGTTTTCTTCCTCAAGTTTAATAGATAACCCTTCGGTGCTATCGGATCTCCCCGGAGAGAGAGAGAGAGCACGGCCGTTTCAAGGTAAGGATAGGGCGCTCGAAGCTAGGGCAAACAGGCGGTATCGTTTCACGCATGCACGGATGGCTGGTTTCAAATTTCCCCACATCCCTAACAAAACCGGCCCATCTTCGTGTGTGCGCTTGCGGGATTTCTGTCCCGCGCCGCCGGTTTTAGCGCGCACGTGGCGTTGTTTTGGCTGGCAGAACAGTTGTTGACCGTCGATATTGTAAGGCCGTGGTGTCCTCATCCTTTCAGGCAACGATTCCTTTACTTTCCCTTGTGCAATACTCTGACTGACTCCTCCTGGGTGGCTGTCACTGTTCGCCGCGTCAACGACACAATCGTACCATTTCACTCCTCGTGACACCAGGGTGCGCTGCTCGCTTTACTGTCACGGGCCGTCCTATCTAGCACAAGAAGCGCGAAAGGTCGTGGTCATCTGCTGGCTCCGAAAGGGCGGGACGTTCATGCAGGCCAATGAGGGCCCCGAATCAATAAGACGTCTGCCGACTCCTACACGTTAAAAATTTACGACACCTGCTGGTCTGTTAAGAAGTGTTGCTTTCTCTTCTTGGAACTCCTCTGATGTAGCTTGCCGCCTATAATAAAATTTAAATAGTCAATAAATATATCAGGGTGGAAATACTGTATTTCATTTTTATGTGGAAACGTTGAAAAAAAAAAACTATTTCCAAGCTTGTGAAGACGCGCAATTCGCAAGTCCATTTTGAGCCGTAAAAGCACGTTTTTGTACGATATTGATGCTTAAATGTAGATCATACAAACAAAATATACACTTTCTAGGCTTGATTTTCGTGTAGACAACTATCATATCTACATTTGAACAAAAAATAAAAAAAATAAAAAAATGAGTTTTTTGAGAAAATCAATTTCAAAAATTGTACTTTTTGGTTTTTGCATAATATTAACGTAAACGTACCGCAAAGGATATTTCATACAGTCAAGGCATTTTATAATAAATATAAATAGCTTGTTTTGGACTCTCCGTGGACATAAAAAATATCGGTGTAACCAGTCTTGTACACATTACTAAAAAAAAGTAATCGATTACAATTACTATTACCCTCGGCTAAAAAGTATTCGATTAGATTACTTGATTACTCGACGGCCAAAGTAATTGGCCATTACTTAAAGAAGTAATCGTTACTTTTCCGATTACTTTATTTTGTGAAGACACATCTTTAGCGCTCATAACAATGAACTACTTCCAGCCTATATTTAATATTTGCACATGTATTGAAGAAGAAAAACTGGCTTCCTCTTCGTGGTCGTTGCACCTTCACAATGCGGACACAAGCATAGAATTCGTTTGAAGACGTTTAATGATTTGGGCGTTCGCCAGTGTGTGCGTGTGTGTGTGTGTGGGGGGGGGGGGGGGAGGGCGCGGAGGGGGTTCTAGATCTTGTTAAGCTTGAGCAAGGGTTGTCGCTCAAAGTTTGCGTCGCTCATTTTATTATTCACATGTGGATAAGCTCGCATGTTATACAAAAGAGCAGCAGTTCCAGGATTTGAAACGGATCATGTGTAGTATCCATTAGCGGAAGAGATCGCCCCGACCACTTCTCAACTCGAAACATTGCTTGTCACAAAGACCACGTAGGGGAAATGGGGTAATATTTCAACTGCCCTTGTTATATTTTGCATCCGCTTTAGGCATTCTTCGGTTCTGGTTCTCCTGCGGGCTGCGAGTAGGTACCCTAAGCAGGATTTTTTTATTTCTGTGTGTGTGTGCGTGAGGGGGCTAGTTTGAACGAAGGACTCACAAAGCTACATTCTGCTTCCTCAAACTTCGCCCTGAATGGCCTTTGTCACGCAATGTGGCATCCCTGGGGCTCCCCACTCCCAGTCCCAGCTCGAAAAAAAAAGAAAAAAAAAAGGAAACAGACATTCTACAGAAAATGTACATAGAAAGAGATTGACCTCAGCAAAAATCATTATTGTTTCCGTTCGCAAAAAAAGAAAGCAAATTTTGTTTTTGTCATTTCATAAAAAAAAAGGCGTGTGCCGGTGGGGGGGGGGGGGGGGGGGGGGGGGTCCCGTGGACAAATTGTAACGGTTAGAAGTAATTTTATTACTCCAAAAAGTAATCAGATTACTCTTGTGATTACTGCCTAATAAAAGTAATCAACTGATTACAAAATTACTCCAAAAAGTAATCGATTACAAGTAATTTGATTACTGGTAATGCGTACGGTACAAGTCTGGGTGTAACCCAAGTAGATCGCCAGTAATTAATTGTCAAAGTTCGTCAACAATTGACCGAGGAGGCGTTTTTGACATTTTTACAGAAAAAAAAACAAAAGGCCTAAAATTATGTCATGGTATTGGAGCCTTTTAAATGTGTCCACAGAGTGCTTGAAACAAGATAATATAATGTGGACTGAAAATCCATGGCGGGAGATAAAGCGAAACATCCGACCCACGACGGGTGTGAAAAACACTGCTTTTCGCCGCGGCCTCTTTAAAAATTCATAAGTCGAGAACAGAAAATCCGACGAACTTGCGATTTATGTCGACTGCGGTTTTAGAAACAGCGCCATAACATATATTTTTTTCATCGAAATTAAAAATTCGACCCTTTTTGCCTGCACGATTTGAGATGAAACCACCCATATATATATATATATATATATATATCTAAGGTTTGAGGCCGTCAAACTGTGCATGCGAGGCCCGCTACGCCGGAATTCAAAACGAAACTTCTGAAAACTGTTCTAATCTACCACTATTGCTTAGAAGTCCAGGGTTGTGTTTGCTAAATTTTGCACTGTTTATGCCTGTCTGGTTTTTACCAGACAAAAAATTGACGTGGAATATTCTTTCGACCGTTATTGGTAACTCTTTTCAAAACACCACCGCGTAACATATTCGGCCGCCATATTTTGGGCATCGCTTTTAGTGCGAGACTTGTGACTAGAACCCATTTCATATTCAGTATTGACGCAGCATTCGTGTCTAATACATTTAGACTCGCATCCGCGACAAACAATGACGTAGCTCTCTTGCTCCCTAGACACTTGGCCAAAATAAGGCGGCCTCGAAGACTAGCGGCACCATGGGTTGCACTTTTAAAAAGGCTGCATTCAAGTTTCTATTGTTTTCCGAATCTACCAAGGAAATTCAATGCAAACATTTCTTGAGGAAAGTTAAACAATTCAAAAGTTGAGAGCGAGTGTGAATAAATAAAGCTGAGAGGAATGGTTTCTTTGGTGCAGCTTGCGAGCGCTATGCTCGTGGTCAGCTTTCAGTGGCAATTTCGACAGGAGGGCGCATGCACAGATATAATCGGCGTTCAAGCACGCGCACCCGTACATCTGACTGCATAGCCATAGGACGTCCACAAAACGCGACGACTTTACCGACGCCGTGCTGGTTGCAAAGTGATACTCGCTCACTTCGTTTGATTATGCTGTTTTGTGTTACTGAACTCAAATCGAATGGTTTACTTTTTACGCGCGGGGCGTACGCTTTACTTTTTGATTTGACCTCTTTCAAGCTGAGGTCACGGTCAAAAACATCGACGCGTATTGAGTAAGTGCAGCCATCTTGAGATCTAAGCGATCACGCTAAGGACGCTGAGGGCAGTCCGCTCTACAACTTGCGAAGCGGAGCGCACGCTCACTCCGCTAACTATACGCTCCAACTCAGAGCGGGCCACGCATACGCGGTGGGGACGATGCTTCTCGCAGAGCGTAAAGTAGAGCAAAGAGGGCTCATAAAAGTGGCCTACTAATACTCATAGATTACGAACGCGCTCGTCGTGACTTGTCCTGACACTGCCTATGTACACCTTTGGCGTATAGAAAAAAGTAACTTTTCACCAGACAGAGCAGCTGTGCTAGAAACAATGGAAACGCGAAATTTACACAAACCATGCAGGGTCTCACCTGTCAGCACAGCTCTAGTTTCGCCAGGGTCAACCACCTATGTTTGTTCATGTCAGCGAGGAGGTGGCCGAACCTCTCGCTGATGTGACCCACGATGAGGTTCACAGAACTGAAGAACACCGACAAGTTCCGTCCAAACGCTCATCCAAGTACGAACAGACGGTTGGGATAGGCCAGTCGAGGAAGAACCATGCAAAGCGTCTAGCCAGATTGGCAGTACCCTGCGCCGATCTGTCGGGTGCTGGTATTTGGAGGCCCGCATGCAGAACAGCCAGGTCCTTCTTTAACCAGGATAGCTAGGTTCGACATTGTACATGTACCTTTTTTTAGTACACGGAAGTGACGTCATCACGTCTGATTGGTTGGAAACAAAAGTGACGTAATTTCCCTAGAAAAATGTGGGCGGAGTCGGCAAAACTGGGCGGAGTCGGCTACCGGACGTGACAACAAAATGACGTTTCGTTTTGTACCGAGTACGTTTCAAAAGGTACTTGCTCGGAACTAGGTGTCATTGGCAGCATGTTTTCGGCGGCGAGGCGTCGCCGTCTCGTCACTTCGACTTCTTCTTTAATAGAGCTTTTTTTTTCGCCAGAAAGGCTGTATCGGGAACACCGCGATGCATTCGAGCTCCCGGAGGAGATCTTTCGGAAGCAATACCGCCTGCCCAAGATCGTGGTGCGGTGGTTGTGCGACGAACTTCGCGAGGAACCGGAGGTGAGGAGAGTGCGTACCACGTCATGACTGTGGAGCTTCAGGTGTTGTGTGCACTGCGCTTCTACGGCACGGGGAGCTTCCAAGACATGGTGGCGAGCGACGAACACGTAGCGCGGGACCAAAAGACAGTCAGCGTTGCGGTCCGCGCCGTGTCCGTCGCTATCGTGCGTCGTCTCGGGGTCCAGCGTGGCTGGATCCACTTCCCCGAGACGCCGAGCGAGAGGTTCGACGCGGAGAAGGGCTTCAGGCTGCTCGGCAGGATACCCGGCGTCATCGGTTGCGTGGACGGGACCATGGTCTCCATCGTCGGCCCGTCCAAGAACGACCCCACCGTCACGAAGGCGGCGTACTGGTGCCGCAAGTACTTCTACCTGCTTCTACGCCCTCAACGTGATGGTGGTAAGTACACTCATGTTGCGTTGTCAAAACGCGCCCCAAATCTGTAGAAAAAGAAAAAAAAACGTATTGCCGATACGGTTTAAGTATGCCGTTTTATGACTGCGGGCTGTGGAGTCTCACGACTGCGCGAGCGTGTGCTCTACGTAGCATGTGAGCCGTGAGACTCTTCTCCCAAAAATAATACTTGTCTGTTAAAACGTGCAAGCTTCCGTAAAAAAAAAACACATTATTTTTGTTTCAAGGTAGTTAGTTGTACCTTGCATCCAGGAAGGTGTGTTGACATGCATGTGTCAGACAAATAAACTTAAAAGGTTCTGAAATTGCGACTGCTTTGTGAACCATAAGTACAATCTACTACTTGTGGGTTCAGGTAATTACATGTCAATATCTCTCTCACTTTCAGGTGTGTGACGCCGACTGCCGGATAATGTGCATCGACCCACGGTATCCCGGGTCGGTGCACGACTCCTTCGTGTGGCAATTTTCCTGGCTCCGAAACCAACTCGAGCAAGGGCAGGTGCCACGCGACGGCCGGTTCCTGCTTGGTGAGCACACTAAATTCATTCCTTACGCACACGGTGGCTCCCACTGCTTGAAAGCCACAGTACCACACGTACTGTGATTGTTGTGAGGCACACAGACACAGTTGCTGGAACTCCTTGAAGTGAGACAACACCCAAAGTTTGGCCATTAATCTGTTTATGTCCACATAACTCTCACACTCTGCAGGCTACGAAAGCCACACTACACCAATCTCACGACAGTGATAGACTATGCAAGGCATGCGACCGCAGTGCGAGTCGCTGTCCGGTTCGGCCCCCTCACTGTTACTGTCTGCCTGTACCCTTTTGCTGGTTGGTTTTTGCATGAAGTTGGAGCTCTTTCACTGATACCTGGGGGCTCGCCTGGTCGCTTTGACGGTCGTCAGTTTGTACGGAATGGGATCAATTCCTCCTTGGCCACTTGGGGCTCGCCAAATCTGTCCTCGGGTCGTCTCTGTCCCACACACTGGATTCTTTTCCCTGACCCTTCTTCTTCGCTCTGCCTATATAGCTCCTCCTATTAGACCCTCCGTGTCCCAACAGGACCTGACTCCTTTCCAATCTAACCACCCCCTCTCTTTTCCCCATCTCCAACTCCACCGAGGATTAGGAAAGAGGTTCGTCGAACTGGCGCCTTATCCCCTTGCTTGCCAAAGACAAGCGTGTTCTGCTCTGCCCGTGCCTAAGGTCACGGCCACACTCCCAAAAGCAACAGAGCTTTTATCTGTCGGTTGCAAGGGCCTAATAATGCACTTGCATACAACACAGCACCCCTAAGGAATCGTGCACACATCCCATACAACCCACCAGGAAAACACATAGTTACATGAAATAACAGGGAGTTTGCAGGCAAGCTGGTGCTAATTAATCATAATGTAAACTGATACTGTAGTGCAGAAATATTAACACACTTTTAAGTCATACTTAAGTTACATTATAATTGACATAGTTGCACACAGCTGTTTTCTTGCCTTTTATTTTAAAAAGTAAAGAATGTAATATGTTCCATCCTCTACATGTGCAGGTGACAGCGGCTACCCCTTGGAGCCTTGGCTCGTCACCCCTGTCCCCGGGAACCACGCGACCTCCACCGCTTGCGGCCGGTTTAATAAGGCGCATTCCTCGATCAGGTCTGTTGTGGAGCGCTGCATCGGGCTGTTGAAAAACAGATTCCGGTGTCTGCAAAGGCACCGGGCTCTGTATTACCACCCTTCAACAGCCACCGCCATTATCTCGGCATGTGCAGTGCTCCACAACATCTGCCTTGCATCGAGCGAGCCAGAACCGGAGTCAGACTCCGACCCTGAAGAGTCAGAGTTGGAGTCTGAGCCGAGCTCGGACGGTTCTCAGCCGAGCTCGGAGAGGTCAGCGTCGGCTCCCGAGAGGCTGGCTCCTGCCGGCCCTCCGGTCGGCCTTCCGGTCGGCCTCTCGGACAGGGGGAAGGCTATGAGGCAGCGCCTTGTCGCCCGGTTCGGAACCCGCCGCAGACGTGCCCGTGCGGAGCGCCACACGCAAGGGGTCCGCCGCCACGACGGTAGTCCCGACCACCAGGGACACCGTCGGGAAGCCCCTCAGCGCCCTCGCTGCGGTGGTGCCCAGCACGGACGCAGCCAGCGACAGGGAACCTCTCGCCACCACGACTGAGGTCCTGACCACCAAGGACCCCGTCACACCCTTGTCCTCAGTGAAGCCCTCCCCGTGGAAGCCGTAAAGTGCACACTTCGCTTCCTGCTCCACAGTCATGGCCGTCCACAAGCTACATACTCTCTTCAGCTCCTACACCTTGTGAAGTTCGTCGCACAGCCAGCGTGCTGCCTCCGGATACGTGTCGAGTGCATCGCGGTGAAATCGATACAGCCTTTTTTTATTTTTATGAGCAGAAGGCACGCGACGCAGTCGACAGTGACAGAAAAGGTTCGGAGGTTTAGTTGCCAGACCAACAGGTCATCTGGATTGCCCCTGCAAAGAACTCAGAAGTAATTTAGACTACCTCTAGAAAGAAATGCTTGCTTTTGCAGAGATTGCTTTCTTAGTTGCTGATTGAACCAGGGATATTGTTGTCATGGACATTGTTTCATTTTACAAATGCTTCAAAGCGTCTTGCCTTCTGCTCCATTTTATTATCTCTTTTATGGTACTTCATCAAAGTTAGGTGATTGTGTTATCTCAAGACAGTGCACATGTAGTTTGTTTTGAAAATTGCTTTATTTCTTAAAGAAAAACCTGTGACTTCATGAATAAAAGTGTGATAACATGGAATGTAATATTTCATTCTTGGAAGTAAAACTGAGCATCGACTGGAACCATGTAAGCAATTGGGCAATCTTAAGTATATAGCACATATATCTTGTTGAACACTCTGGTCTTATTTGAGCACAATAGTTAAATTTCGAAAGGAAAAAAAATATATATATATTCTCTGACTAGCACACCACCATATAAACACTGGACCACTTTGAAAGAATTATCACAGATGTTGCGCCAAACATTCTTATTTGAGCACAGCAATAGCAAGTTCTCGAAAGATAAAAAAATTGTTTCTGACTAAAGCAGCCGTCACTCGCGCGCTCCCCGTTGGTTCCGCCGACCCCTCCGCTGCCCCCGGCACACCCGGCTCCTCGTGGTTCGACATTTTGGTTAGAAGAAGGCGCGTAGCGCACATCCCGCATAATATTGGAACAACTTTCTCTCCAATTAATTCTTAAATGTATTGCAAAAGGGTACAAAAAAGCGGTTTGTTTTAACAACGCCCAAAAGGTTTTGATTGTTTTTCAATACTTTTACCTGTACTAGAACAGATGCGACGGCCAGCGACGCACAGGATTGGTTGCCGTTCCTTCGCTAAACGCAGGAACTGCTCCCCGCGTCGCAGTAAATCCTACCCCGTATCCCGCGCGTAGGGACGCCTCAGGGAATGCGTAGCTACTTCCGCTCGTCGGTGGTTGGCTCCGAACGTCGCTGAAACGGGTGACGGGTGTCAAGTTTGCGATGACGTAGCGGCGTCAAAGTGGGCAGAGCCGCCACGTGAGTGTTGCTAGGATACGCTCCTCCTTTGCATTACGTCACTTCCATGTACCTTTTCTCAAATGTCCAACCTAGCGATCCTGGATAGCTTCCTAAAGGGTTTCTTTTCTACGTTGGAAATATCCAGCAAACCGCGTTCGGAAAGGAAGCTTCGGCGCTTGATGGCACGAGGGATAGGAATCATAGATTCGATGTCTCGCCAGGTTAATCTCGTTAGTAGAAGTCTCCTTCCTTGAGAACAGCGGGGATTCATCGTGCAGATGCCTTGCTAGCCTTGAGCAACACTGTACTCGTACTACGCAAAAGGATGCACTCGCAATGCGCAGACTTTGTCCTGTTCTCTTATTTTTCTACTTCGAATAAGTAATTCGAGTGGAGCACAAGCTACAAGAGCGACTACCGGCCTTTCAGCGTCCTTGATAAGCACGCGCGCTCGTGCAGTGCAAGTACCGTTTAGAGCAACATGCTCATGCTTATACCTTCGGCTTCACTCGCACACAAGGTGGAACGATTATATTTATATTTTATAGCTTAGTATTTCTTCAGGTGTGTGCCTACTCTTTTGTGTTCATTATTGTCGCCTTCGTTTTACTACCTCTACAATCACGCTCCCTTTTACTTTCTTGGTGTTAACGCTTAGGTTTTTTTGTCTTACTAGTATTATAAACGTCCACTTGTGGGGCTACGCAAGCAAATTTTCTAGGGTGCCTGCATGTCTGTCTGTCTGAGGGTGAAGACATCCATTGTTGCCCTGAATGCCCAGCGCGTGACGCTCTCGCGCACTCGGTGCGTGACTTGAGCGGTAAAATGGCGTCTATGCATTAGCCAAAGCTACGCGCTCGAGCTGAGTGACACCGGATTGCGCGCACTTCAAAATAATAAAAAAAACGATTGGGCGGTAAAATGGCTGAGATGTCACCACTCAAGCAAAAGCGCGCGTGTGTATGAAGGCACTCTAAAATTTTCCGAACCCGCTCAAAACGCTCTTACGCTGAAGAAAAACGCTCTACTAAAACGCGTTTCTGGACCTCCGCTTTCCATTCCGGCGAAGCGGGCCGCGCATGCGCAGTCTGGCACCCTGAGAGCGGAGCGGAAGATGAAAGCGGTCTACTAAAACTCTCTATTATCTTCATTACCAGAGCGACCACCCTCGCCATTGTAAAAACAGCGTCCCCTACAGCCAAGCCCACCGTTTCAAACGAATTTGCACGAAAGAGGAAGATTTTGATGCGAGCGCCCAGAACCTAAAGACCGTGCTGGGAAAACAAAAATATCCATTACGTGTAATTGACGACGCAATTCAAAAAGCTAAACAATTGAACCGCGACGACTTTATTGCGAACCGCACCCCCAAACCCGACCTACAACGCACGAATCTATGTCTAACTTACAGCACGAACTTTCCTAATGTAAACAACATACTGAGACGATACTATAATATTCTAGAACAACGCAAAATTCTTAAACGTGCGTTTCTGTCCGCCCCCGGTGTGGTCTATAGACGATCATAACCTAAGAGACTCACTTGCAAACTCTCGACTAAATTCGTCATTGTCAAATGACGAATGCAAGCCGTGCACGAAACCGGGATGTCTGGTCTGCAAACAAATGCAACGTACATAGCGGCGCTAACAGCACACAATCGCAATTCTTTTCGAGGGAACCTGACGTGTGACTTTTCAGATGTGGTTTATTTACATGAGTGCAGTATCTGCAAAATGCAATATATAGGGCAAACGAAAACAGCATTCAGGAAACGTTTCAATAATCACAAATCTCATTCAAATTCGTTCTCAAGCCTACCTCTTTCAAAACACCTTATCCTCCCACATCATTCGTTCGACAACCTTTCGGTAACTATTTTTGAAACCGTATTCAAGTCAGACCGCAAACGGGAGCAACGCAAATTGTATCTCATATACCGATTCAACTCGATCGATAAAGCAATAAATGAAAACCCAGGAAAACGTGCAACGATTAAAATGTTGTCTAAGAATTAGCACAAAACATCAATACTCACCCTGACCAAGGGGCACTGTATTCGCAGTTGGAATTGGGCCATTATTTTGTGTGTGTGCGTGTGTACGAAACAATGTGCCTCCCACACGCGCTTCTGTACCCGCCGCTTCGTTTTCCCCATTTTCCCCAGTCATATGCGAAATCCGTTAATATTATATTTTTCATTGCTATGCGATGCGAATCTGTGCCTTCCGCACCATGCTGTCCTGCTGCACACACCGTAGCTCGGTCTTGATCCTAGACATCTGTATTTATTTTAATTTTTTTTATTTTTTCGATTTGTATATTCAATTCACTGTCCGGTACGAAGACGACTTTACGACTATCCGGTGGCAATCCCCCCCCCCTCTTGCCCCGCGATCTGCTCCTTGCTCCCCTCTCTTCCGCGGCGTGCGGCGCCTGAGGGGAGGCGGGGTGACCGTCGCGGAGACCGGACGTCCACATAGGCTTAGCCTTACGTGCAATTAGTACCGAAGATGTTTCAGAGCCTGCGCCGTCCGTTTGCGACCTATGGTACCCACCGCAGTGTCGGAGATCTCATATACGCCTCCTTAACTTAGAAAACCGCCGCCCTATCGTACAAACGCGCCCAAAACAAACCTTTTGCTTTTCTTTTTTTCCTGGGCGTTTTATTTTGTTGCAATATGGTAATACATACAATAAACTCGTACCATAGCAATTCCGAAAGTATGGATCTTTGACTTATTAAATATATATATATATATACACAGAGAGAGAGAGAGAGAGAGAGAAACGGCAGCGCAGGATGTCGAAAAGTATAAACGGCAAAAAAACGTACTTGAGACGGTGGTTTGCAGCTTTATAACATATTATTTGTAAAGACAGTCGACGTTTCGGCCTAAACAAGGTCTGTCTCAGGCCGAAACGTCGACTGACGTTACAAATAATATGTTATAAAACTCCAAAAACCGTCTCAAGTACGTTTTGTTATTTTTTTTTTTCTTGCCGTTTATAGCTTGAATGCACCTCCGAACAGAACCTACAACCGCCATTCCTCACCGCGGCAAAAGATGGACTCATCCCCTACACTTCTCTTTCCCTACAAGCCCCTTCGAACTTTCGCGTTAACAACGCCCTCCCCCTACTGCGCCATATGGGCTGGATCCGTGCTGAAGAAGAGAGTCGACCAACGTCAGGCCCCTTCCTTATTCTTATTTTTTTTTGTTCTTTATTTTATTTGCCATATGACAATTTATTTTTCTAAGTTCTTGCGTTTGAAGGAGCTGTGTAACAATTTTAACGCTGAAAAAATTGGCCTCTTCTATTTTTCACATTGTTCATCTTGTCATAAAGGACAGAAAACACACCTCCTTCCTTCGAAATGTTGCGATTCCGCTGCGTAATCGAGAGGCAAAAATTAGAACATTTCCCGACCTGCAGCCGCGAGCGGCTGCCATGAGGAACACACGGCGTGACGTCAATGGGGGTCTTGCAGAAAGATAGCAAGTTGTGCGAATACCTGCTCGATAAAAGGTAACTTTTCTATAAACCTTGTCGTTCCAACATAAATATAAATGCGTCGAAAACCTGGTATCATCGACAAAACTTTTATTTTACAGAGTTTTAGTGGCGTCATCTACCCTAGGTCCACAAAACCGTCAGCTCTATCTGCTACTGCGAACAGCCACCAGAAGCCAGAGGGGGAGGGGGACAGAGCCGGACGGGTATGGCCGGACTCGGATGAGTGAGACTTTCCTCCTTTCGGCATATTGTTGGCGCTGCGCCCGCCAGCACGTGGTCACGCGGTCGCCAGCAAATGAGTTCTCGCTGCTCACTGTGCTAGGAGCTATAGTCATCGCGAAGCGTGAGCCGGAAAAGACGACGATGAAGATAAGGGAGGGGCTCGAGACAGATGATTGAATGGCTGATTCTAAACGGACGCTGGTTGAGTCCTGAGTTTCTTAGGCCCTGACAACACATGGTGTCAGAAGTGGGCCAAGGCGATATCGCCGGAGTAGCAGCTACGCAAGCAATGGCCACGTCCAGCTTCTTTTGTCAACCCCCCGAGCCGTACACCTTTGCGAACCGAGAAGAATCGACCTCGTGGAAACGCCGCTTCGAACGATTTCGAGTCGTCAGTGGTCTCGCTGCGAAGCCAGGAACAGAACAGGTGAATGCTCTCATCTACTTCATGGGAAATAAAGCGGATGATATCCTGCTGTCTCTCAGTTTACCTGAACAGCAAATGACAGACTACAGCGTCGTGCTCCAAGCCTTTGAGAACTACTTTGTTGTGAGACGAAACGTTGTTTATGAGCGAGCCACTTTCCATCGAACATGTCAAAGAGAAGGAGAGTATGTCAAAGAGTTCAAACAGATCTGCACAAGCTTGCCAGGTTCTGCAACTTCGGCACACTCCACGACGAAATGATTCGAGAGAGGATAGTGGTGGGGCTTAAAGATCACAAGCTTTCTGAAAGACTGCAGCTGGATCCAGACCTGACGCTTGAAAAAACAACAAACATGACGCGACAGTCTGAGGTTGTGAAGGACCAACAGACCAGACTTAACACGTCCAGTGGAACCAACGTGGATCGCCTTTACGTATCAAAGAAGGCTCCTTCAAGAAAAGGCAATCGTGGAGGAAGAGTGGGCGAGAAGACGGTACCCAACTCTACTCCGTTTCAAGCACCGACTGGACACTGCTCACGCTGTGGCAAGAGTCAGCATTCGAAAGAACAGTGTCCGGCACGAAAGGCGATTTGCAACAGATGTCGCATAATTGGACATTACGCCCGCCAATGCCGAAACTCCGCAGCGCTAAACCAAGTTTCCAGTACAGAGACTGCATTCCTTGGAGTCATCGAATGCGAAAACGGTGGACGGCGACAGTGCAAGTTGGCGAGGTGCCAATCGTCTTCAAGGTCGACACTGGCGCCGACGTGACAGTCATTCCGACAGAGACGTACAAAGCGCCTTTTCAGCGACGTCCCTGCAGAGGCCCACGAAGATCCTAAAGGGTCCCGGTCGTTATGAACTAGACGTGCTGGGAATGATCACGAAGGACATGACCTACAGAACCAAGTCAACAAAAGCGGACCTGTACGTTGTTAACGACTTGGATGAAGCTCTTCTTTCGAGAGATGCCAGTGAGAAGCTGGGAATCGTCCAAAAGGTCTGCGATGTTGCGACTTTACGTGCTGGAGACGTGAAGCCGAAAAGTGAGTTTCCCAAACTTTTTTCTGGGCTGGGACACGTGAAAGAAGCTTACAAAATTGAGCTAGGAGATGACGCAGTTCCCTTTGCACTGATGACGCCTTGGAGAGTATAGCCATTCCCTTGCTAGGCAAGACAAAGGAGAAGCTTCAGGAAATGGTCAAGACGCAAGTAATAGAACCCGCGGAAGAGCCGACAGAGTGGTGCTCTGGGATGGTTATAGTCGCATCGCAAAATCCAATGGAGACGTGCGCATCTGCGTAGATTTGATCGAGATAAACAAGTACGTGAGAAGAGAAGTGCATCCTTTGCCAATTGGAGAACACGTGTTGGGACAACTCGCTGGAGCGAAATATTTCTCTAAGATTGATGCCAATTCCGGATTTTGGCAGTTTGAACTAGCCGAAGAGTCTCAACATATGACGACCTTCATAACACCTTTTGGAAGGTTCAGGTTCCGGAGATTGCCCTTCGGCATCACATCAGCACCGGAGTTTTTCCAAAAAAAGATGACACAGTTTCCCGAAGGTCTGCAAGGGGTCCTGTGCAACATGGACGACATCCTTATCTACGGAAGCACTCCAGAAGAGCATCACGAGAGGCTTCGTAATGCTCTCCAACGACTCCAGGACAGGGGAATGACCCTAAACGGAGAGAAATGTGAATTTTCGTTAAGCAAGTTAAGTTCCTTGGAAACATCATCGACCAGGAGAGTATCCGACCAGACCCAAACAGGATCAGAGCAATTGTGGATATGAAAGTGCCGTCAAATGTGTCTGAACTAAGAAGTTTCCTCGGAATGGTAAACTACCTTACCAAGTTTGTTCGAGGCATGTCAGAGATTGCCTACCCGCTAAACTGCCTACTAAGCACAAAAAACGAGTGGATCTGGACAAGCGAACAACAAAGAAGTTTCGACCAGTTGAAGAACGCATTGACAAGAAGTCCAGTGTTGGCACATTACGACCCAGGGAAGCACACGATCATTTCGACTGCTGCTTCATCGTATGGGCTAGGAGTGGTACTGCGCCAACAACAAGAAGATGGAACGTACCGACTAGTCGCCTATGCCTCAAGGACTTTGACTGAAACCGAAAAGAGGTATTCGCAAGTGGAGAAAGAAGGCCTGGGGGTCGTGTGGGCATGTGAAAGGTTCCAAGATTTTATAACCGGACTTCACGTCTTGATTGAAACAGATCACAAGCCCCTTGTGCCAATTTTCTGGCACAACTTCGGATGCTGCGATTCTCATACGACATGAGACACATTCCTGGAAAAGCCTTGATTACTGCCGATCTTCTCTCTCGGAAGCCTCTACAGGAGACAGGTCAAGGGGACTTTCAGGAGCAAATTGCACTGTATGTCAGTGGACTTACAGCATGCTTGCCGGCAACCGACCATAGGTTGAAAGAAATCCGAGAGAAGCAAGTTGCAGATGTCACGTGCAGGACACTGGTCGGGTACAGTGAAGAAGGCTGGCCGACACGGAATGGGCTTCAGACTGACTGCAGGGATTACTGGCCTCATAGGTCAGAAATAGCTTTGCAAGACGGTCTCCTCATGAGAGGATCCCGCATTATTATTCCTCAGTCAATGCGCAGTGACATCCTACAAAGATTTCACGAAGGACACCAAGGCATTACCAAGTGTAGGGCGCGTGCCCGACAGTCCGTATGGTGGCCTGGACTTTCCCGTCAAGTGGAAGATGATGTACGCACATGCACACAGTGCATTCAAGAAACACACAACCGACACGAACCACTGATTCCATCAAAGTTTCCAGATCGACCATGGCAAAAAGTCGCAATGGACCTGTTTTACTTGGAGGGAAAAGACTACCTCCTCGTCACCGACTACTTTTCAAGGTTTCCAGAGATTGAACTTCTCAACAGTCTGACGGCGACTACAATAATAACTCGCTTGAAGTCTTTCTTTGCAAGACACGGAACACCTGAAGTAGTCTTTAGTGATAACGGACCACAATTCCGAAAAATAGAAGGGTCGGAGTTCCAGGAGTTCGCCGAAAGTTGGGGTTTTGAACACAGAACATCCAGTCCACGCTACGCCCAAAGTAATGGCTTCGTGGAAGTTGCTGTTGACAATATCAAACGTAGTTTGAAGAAAACTGGGGACAGCTACGTCGCGTTACAAGCCTGCCGCTCGACACCGTTGGGTAACGGCTACAGTCCAGCAGAGTTGTTAATGGAACGGAGATTGCGTACTTCTCTACCAACGGCTGACTCCCTTCTTCAGCCAAGTCAGGTAGATAAAGAAGCCCTCAATCTTTGGGAAGAACGTAGGATCATGAATCAGAAGCGTAACTATGACCAACGACACGGTGTCCGCCGGCTTCAACCTTTGATGCCTGGGGATAGTGTTGATAACCGATCGACGCGAAACTGGAATAGTGCAGTCGTCGGTGGACACTCCAAGGTCCTACTGCGTCAACACACAGGATGGGAACCTCAGTCGGAACCGATTTCATCTCGTCCCGATTCCGACAGTGCCCAAATCACCTGACCTTCCACCGCAAGATACGATTGCGGAAAGAACACTAGAGCCGACCTATGGGACCCCACATTCCGATCATGTTGTGACCCGAAGTGGCCGAGTAGTCAAACCCATAGTACGCTTTAGTCCTTAGCTAAAAGGGGGAGATGTGCAAGGAGCTATAGTCATCGCGGGGCGTGAGCCGGAAAAGACGACGATGAAGATAAGGGAGGGGCTCGAGACAGATGATTAAATGGCTGATTCTAAACGGACGCTGGTTGAGTCCTGAGTTCCTTAGGCCCTGACAACACACTCACTGATGGCTCTAGAGAGCTAGAGAGAGAGCTTCACCGGAACCCCGCGCGACCCCCATTGATGTCACAGCGCACGTGACATAGGAATATGGTGAAGGAGTTGAGACGTGCCAAAAACCTCGATCTTTGTCCATTTTTAAAATAAAAACTAGCTCCTTTGAGTTTGACTTCTATTCTGTCATCTTTAAGTGTACTCTCCGCGTAACTAGCGTTCTTGTAAACTAATACAACTTTGTTTTCGGCACTTTACTCTGTTTCCTTGTGTGACTTTTTTCGCCATTAATTTAGATTCTTTTTTTTTATCATCCCACAGCTGCTTTGTCTGCGCACCTACTTATGCCTATATATATATATATATATTATGCATGCAGGAGTACGAGGTCTACATTTGTAGATTTAGACATTTCTTCCTCAAATTCTTTAGCACAGTAAATCGTAAAATCAAAATACATCAAGAGCTGCGCTCTAATTTCACACTATAAAGATTTGTAAGCATCTTTAAATTTTTTTACATAAGTTTTTAGCATGAATTATAGGCTTCCACCCAAGATGGACCGATGTTCGCGCCTTCTAAGCGACTACGTGTGCTGCTGAAAAAAAAAAAAATCCACGGTGTCCGGGCATGAATATTCAAAAGTCCGCGCCATCGCCTGTCCTCCATTCCTTGATCACGTGCCCTGAGCGCAGATTGGACACGAGAGCAGACGTCAGCGTTCGGCGAGGACTCGGATTCAATCACGCGCTTGTTGCCCAAGAAATGGCGACCATCAGTGTTGCTCGATGGACTTTTGAAAATGGTCTATTCTAAGATTTCTCCAAGACTGGCGGAGCGCTAAAAAGGTAACCAGGAGCTAGCCGTGGGTAGAGTGAACAAATGGTAACAGTTACCAACAGATGCCTGTAGACCTTTTTTAAAAGGAGCGCTCCAGCCGCCGCCATTTTGCGACTCTCGTGACCCCTACCAGCCAGAAATGCCTGCCACTCTTCTGGGGATTTGGAAACCCGGTCGGCGCAACTCTATCCTTGCGTTTTGCATACGGAGTTCGCTGGCCTTTCTTTTTGGAAGCTTTTACTTTATTTCCTCTATTTAGTTTGGTTACCCTTTTTGTGTATCTTCGACTGTGAGAGCGAAGGAATACAGGGGCTCGTAGACTGCTTGGCCTTCGCAGAAAACAGACTACAAAAGCGAACGTCAAGCGGCCCGCGACGCGGGCCGGTCGACGTTCATCGAGAGTTATTTACACCGAAATAGTCTCCGAAAAGCCTTTTGCGGTCTTCGAGGACCATATCACTATCGAGTGCGGGGACGGG
Source organism: Ixodes scapularis (assembly GCF_016920785.2). NCBI lineage: Eukaryota > Metazoa > Arthropoda > Arachnida > Ixodida > Ixodidae > Ixodes > Ixodes scapularis. Next base: position 139,663,186 of record NW_024609857.1, read on the forward strand.
GAAGAAACCGACGCGTCCGCGCCTTTGCTTCGGTGCTCTGAAAAAAAAAAAGCGCACTTTCCTCAAAGCGTGTCCTAAGACAAGTCTCGATACCGTCTAATCGTCATGAAGTGACTAACGTCGACATTCTAGATTGAATATGCTGTGTTATTTGAGATTTGGCTAATATAAACTGTGTTTGGAAAACGCGGCACTGTGGGCTACGTACAAATTTTTTGCTCACTCGATGAAACTTGTTGCATTTCATGTTGTGCGCGGGAAATGCCCTTGCCATTTGACTCTCGTCTTTGGTCAAATATGTTCGACAGTTAAGACCTTGTAGATTGACAAGGCTGAATGTATGGCGGCGTAAAAAAATTGCATAAAATGAAACAAGCATTCGAGTTGCCCTCGCTCTGTCGCGCACGGACTCACCAGGAACAGCTCTTTATTGTTGTTCCGAAAGGCAGTCGAATGCTTTCCCAAAGGTTCCGAGGAATTCTCTTGGCCATACAACACAGAAAATACTATAAAACGCAGCCATGTAGCCGCCTCAAGTGCCCTGAATTGCGCCTACGCAGGCTGCCACGGCCCACTGATGAGAAACCCCACAGCCCAGCGAAGTCGGGCAACTCTAAACAAGAAATTAGATGAAGCCACCACAGCAAGTAAAATGGGGCGCGTGTGTGCGTTTTTTTTCCTCGAAATTTGGCAAATTGCTGCCTTCTATGTGGTTCGGAGGACGAAGTGGAGAATTTGTATTTAAAACTGAGATCAATAGGAAGTGTTCCAAATATTGATTATTGATATACTTCCCAGTGGTGTACTCGCGTCTGTGGCGTTAGACTTCCGCCGCCCGCCGCAGGGGATCGACCAGACAACTCGTTCCGTGAACCTAGGAAGGGTTCATTACCATGGCGTCGCTAAACAACAACTTTGGACAACAACCAGGACGGCCAATGCCTATGGCAAGGCCAGACAGTTCCATTTGAAGGCAGCATCGGCACCCGCTCCCCGTAAGTTGGGAACTCGCCGCTGGGAGGCGGGCCGAGCGCCCGACGCATCTTAGTACGTATATACGGGTATCCGCACCCAAACTGCATCCGTACTTGGCCACAGTGAGTGATCGCCTTTCCTCTCCCACTGTTTCATTGTTTGACGTAATAAAAGACACAATATTATTAGTCTCTCCTACATTAAGTTTTATGGTTAGAAAATACGCTACTTGAAATGGGTGTTACGAAGAAAAAATATATCTCAACATTTCATTTTTTAGCGCATCTCCTGGGCAGAGTGTCACGGACTCGTAGGACGATCTCATAACTGCGATAATATTTTCAGCGACACGAACTGTTTCTTCAAGGATGATAGATTATAATATAAATTTGAAAAATTACTTTCGCAGAGTTCTGGCAAAAACAATTCTGTGTACAAAAAAAAAAGGGGGCTCGTACTGTTTTATTTAAACGTTTTTTTTTTCATTCGCGTTTGATTTCATGATATAACATGAATGTCTGGATTGTGAGTCGGATGCGGTATCGAAATTTGCCGGTGCGGTTTGGATGCGGATGCAAAGTATAGTGATGAGAATCGGATGCGGATACTATAATTTAAGAACATTGCGGATGCAGTTCGGGTGCGGATAGCAAGTCTGCAACAAACTCCATCTGGCCAAAGTCCGGGTATTCTTACTCTAATGTGAAAAATCAAGTGCTGAAGTTAGGCTTTACTGCTTGTAGTTTGGCTGTAATCAGGCATCTTTGTGCCTGATGACAGCCAATCGTCAAACAATTGACAGAGGTAGGCTTTACTTTTGGTTGTTTGGATACTATGTTGCAAAATCGAGCCTAAATTGCCGAACAAGTGCCATATTTAGCGTTCAATGCTGGGTTTTCGGTTTATACGTGGCACCTTTAGCTCAAGTCTGGCACTTCGGCAATTTTGTGGCGGGGCAGAGAAAAGAAATAGAAATGCCTAAAAAAGTACTTTAGCACGAACTAACCCCTAGGAGCTGAACTATATTCGACCCAGACTGCCAAACTTCTGCGAGGTTAGGCGCTCGTGCTATGTCGATGGCTTGCACTCACCCACTCGTGATTGTAGTCTGCAGCGATTTTGCCGAACCTGCCTGCGGTCGCCCCGAAGCAGAATCCGATGGACCTGACCACCGTCGGGTACATCTCCGTGGTGTACACGGAGGTGACCAGGTAGGCCGAGCCGATGAGGAGCCAGACGGTCGCCGTCACTGCCGAGTTCAGCAGGCCTTGATCTGGAACGGAGGGGGCTGCAATGGTAACCTTACACTTGCGGGACGTGACAGGGTCCATGAAGACAGCTTAAGTCCTCCCGATCATCCTCAATCAGCTTACTACACAAGATAGAAAACTTCACAGGCTGTCGGTAAGCAACCTGCAGGAAAATGTATTCTATAACCAAAGCCCCGAGATTTGAAGTGACAGTTTCGTGCGTTTTTGAATTTTGTTTCTTCTTTTAGAGAGATGGGCGGATCTGAGGGTCCCGCCATGGCCCCAGAACTTTCCTCAGGCCCTTCCAAACGCTCATTTTTCTAGCAAAAGCAGCGTGTAGCAAAGTTTCTGCAGAGTTCCTCGAGGCAGTGCTGGTACCGGGTCGTTCTGCTAATATCAGCATCATGGACGACGACGACGAAGATGATGACAGGATAATATACCGGGTGACCACGAATCTACGTTTCCAGGCCTGGACCTGAATGCCTTGGGGGGGGGGAAGCCGTCTACTATGTGTGGGCCTCCTCCTGAACTTCGCAGCTTGAAACGAAATGAGCTGAGTGGCTCCACCTCAACCGTTTCCGTACTTCCGAAACTCGGGCAGCGGTTTTCCTGACGATCAGAAGAACACGTCGTCATCGTCTCGAATATTTTATCGTAGCATAATCACTATCATCAAGACGCGGCACCGTGGGAATCCATGGTACTGGTTATTGCCTTTCTGCGATGCTGCGGCTGTCCAAAGACAGTATACAAATTATTAACGTGAAATGTTATTTGTCTCGCCAGGGTGGGGTCACCAGATTTATTAAAACTTCCTCCTCCTCCTCCTCGCCTCCGGGAAAAGAAAAAAAAAACGACCGGGAATTTTGAGGTTTATTGGCTGCTGGAAAGGTCACATGATCAGCGCTGATTGGTTGACTTTGGTGGGCAGCGGAGGTTCTGGAAAACCACCAGGCTTTACAACCTGACTAGTGCCAGACCAGTGCCTTCATTCTAGGGTCTGCCATCGAGTTTATATGCCATGTGTTAAGTAAGCTAATGAAGAGCGCGTAAGCGTGGGCGCCTGACTCGGTCACGTTCCGGAGCGCCACCAGAACGTTTCAGGTGGAACAAAATTGCCCAGCAGTTCGCTAATCATTTTTATTATTACTAATAAGAATATCTCGAACGTTAAATGTGTGCACGCGGTATGGGGCTCGCAGTTTCTTTAACACTGCGGAGTCGGAGGCGCGCCAGCGCGTGTATATATACATATATATATATATATATAAGTCAGAGATCCGTACTTGCGGAGTTGCTATGCTAGGAGTTTATTGTTAGGAGTTAGTTTATTGCTAGGAGTTTATTCTGACTCCTAGCATAGCAACTCCGCAAGTACGGATCTCTGACTTATTACATTTTCCCGGTCCATTGTTCTCAAGCTACTCTGCCTCCCCTATATATATATATATATATATATATATATATATATATATATATATATATATATATATGTGTGTGTATATATAAATTGTAAGGAAACGATGTTACAAACTGATGGGGGTTTATTATTTACTGTGTGGTAGCTAGGTTGAGAGTAAGGCCGTTGGGAATCCAGCTAGTCGCGCGCTCTGCCCGTACGAACCTCTTCCTCCTCGTCTTCCCTCAGCCTCAGTGTTTTTCCCCAACGCACCGTAGATCTTCTCTTCGTCACAATGCCCTCTTGGTAGAGATAGCCATCTTGGCGAAGCTGGTATTAGGTGTGGTCAGTAGGGGGCAGTAGAGTTTAAGGCGGTTGACATGGGCCGTTTCGCGAGAACGTCGGCGGCGATCGGCAGGTGGGGAGAGAGGCTCAATTTCGTAGTTTACAGGTGAGGTCTGACGAAGCACGCGATATGGGCCTGTGTAATTTGATAACAGTTTCTCGGAGAGACCGGGTTGGCGTTGTGGAATCCACAAAAGGACGAGATCGCCGGGTGTGAAAGAAGTTGGGTGGGATGTATCATCGTGACGGCTTTTTTGCTGTCCTTGCAGGTCTGTCGTGCGTGCTCTTGCTAGCTGGGGGCATTGTTCAGCATGATTTCTGATTTCGGTGACTGGAAGGCATTAAGAAGGATCGGGTGAATAGGGTAACAAGCGATCTAATGTTGAAGAGACCTGCCTCGCGTAAAGAAGGAAAAATGGTGAAAATTGAGTAGTGCTTTGAACGGCGGTATTGTAGGCGAAGGTTACGAACGGAAGAACCTTGTCCCAATTACGATGATCGGGGGAAATGTATATGGCGAGCATATCGGCAAGTGTTCGGTTGAAGCGTTCGGTCATGCCGTTGGTCTGCGGATGATATGGTGATGTTGTTCGATGGATGACACTGCAAGCTCGCAAGACCTCTTGGATGAGTTTAGAGAGAAACACAGTTCCGCGGTCGCTGAGGAGTTCTTTCGGGGCACCATGACGGAGAACAACCTGGTTCAAGAGAAAGTTGGCCACATTTTCCGCTGTGGCGGTACGCAAAGCAGCAGTTTCAACATAACGCGTTAGGTGATCAATGGCGACGATGATCCAGCGATTTTCAGAGGAGGAGTGAGGAAGTGGGCCAAAAAGATCTATTCCGAAATGGTCGAATGGTCGTTCTGGGCACGGAATGGGTTGAAGCAGGCCTTGAGATGAATATAAAGGCCGCTTACGGCGTTGGCATGCGAGGCATGATTTCAAAAACTTTTGGACGCTTTTATAAAGCCCTGGCCAGTAGTACCGTGAGCGTACCCGCTTGTAGGTCTTGAGTAGACCTCCGTGACCACATGTTGGGTCGTTGTGGAGGCATTCTAAAACCTCACGTCGCAAGTGACGAGGAATGGTAAGAAGCCAATGGCAGCCTTCGGGCGAATTGTTGCGCCGGTAGAGAAGGCCATTTCGAATGCGAAAATGCTTGGACTGTCTTTGTAGTGAGCGGTTTGGGGAAGATGTAGGGTCTTTGACAACAGCCGAAATTTTAGATATCCAAGGATCTCTTGCTTGTTCTTGCTCCATGTCGTCAATGTTTAACGCCGATAAGGTGATAGGGTCTTCATCAGTGTCAGGTAGGTCTGGTGGTTCAGAGTGCAGAAGACATCTAGAGAGACCATCGGCGTCGCTATGTTTGCGGCCGGATTTGTACAAAACAACGAAGTCGTACTCTTGCAGCCGCAGCATCCATCGACCAAGGCGTCCCGTGAGATCTTTCAAAGATGACAGCCAGCAAAGCGCGTGGTGGTCGGTCACAACGTTGAATTTTCGGCCATAAAGATATGGACGGAACTTGGCAACTGCCCAGACGACTGCCAAGCATTCTTTTTCAGTTGCGGTGTAATTTCGTTCTGGTTTTGTGAGAGCCCTGCTTGCATAAGCAACAACGTAGTCGCCAAACCCAGTCTTGGTTTGTGCGAGCACAGCCCCAACTCCAAAGCCGCTAGCATCAGTGCGAAGTTCTGTTGGGGCAGTAGGATCAAAATGCCGAAGTATCGGGGCAGATGTTAAAATATCTTTAAGCTGGTTGAAAGCAGCCTCGCAGTGCGATGTCCAAGAAAATGGGTGTGAGGATTTCTTTAGAAGATCCTGCAGGGGTGCCGCTATGGATGCGAATCCGCGTACAAAACGTCGAAAATAGGAGCAAAGTCCAAGAAAACTTCAAATTTCTTTTTGGGTGGTTGGCCTGGGCATGTCAGAAACGGCCTGAAGTTTGCTAGGGTCGGGTTGAACGCCTTCTTTGGACACGAGATGGCCAAGCACTTTAATTTGCCGCGCTGCAAATCGACATTTCTTTGCGTTGAGCTGAAGGCCGGCGTTGCTGAGACAGGACAATATGGCGGTTAATGGACACATGTGCTGCTGAATTGGGTTTGAAAATATTACCACGTCGTCTAAATAGCACAGGCATATTTTCCACTTGAGGCCGCGCAACACTGCATCCATCATACGTTCGAATGTTGCCGGCGCGTTGCATAAGCCGAAGGGCATGACGGTGAACTGGTACAGGCCATCGGGTGTTACGAAAGCTGTTTTTTCTTGGTCGTTGGAGGCCATAGGAATTTGCCAATAGCCTGAACGGAGGTCTAGACATGAAAAGTACTCCGCTCCCTGCAAGCAGTCGAGGGCATCGTCGATTCTTGGCATTGGGTATACATCTTTTCGGGTGATCTTGTTTAATCTCCGGTAGTCAACACAAAATCTGATGGTGCCATCCTTTTTCTTGACAAGGACGACTGGTGACGCCCATGGACTCGTAGAGGGCGTGACGACACCTTTGTCAATCATGTCGCTGACCTGGTTATCGATGACGCTTCGTTCAGACGCTGAAACTCGGTATGGGAGTTGACGCAGGGGATTCTCGTTGCCCGTATCGATGTGGTGAACTACCGACGTGGAACGTCCCAAGGTGGATTGCGGGCGATCAAATATGGAGCTAAACGTGCGTAGAACGGCAAGGAGTGAGGCCTTTAGGGACGAATCAAGGTGGTTATCTATAGTCGCTAACAAGAATTGGTCCTCGTCCTCTTGCTGCGGGGCTAATGGACAACAATATTCAGAAAAAGAATTATTGAAATCAAAAACTTCGATAGCTTCGTATGGCTCAGCGAAAGCAACGACTGTATTTGCAGGAAGCATTATTGAAAGAGAAGACATATTTAGAGCCATAAGGAATGCGGTGCCATTGTGAAGGCGAAGCAGAGAAAAAGGGACAAGGATACCTGTCTTACGAAAAAAAAACTGCGGAAGGGGAGACCATTAGAGGAGACGCCGAGACTCTGGATGACTGAATCGGTATAGGAACAGACGAAAATGGAGGAATTTGTACGTCATCAAGGAGGGATAATTTGATCGTGTGCACAGCAATGTTGTCGTCGGGAAGGTGGATTTGAGCGAAATCTACTTCTGCACGTTCACAGTCGATAACAGCGTTTGTTGCTTTTAAAAAGTCCCACCCAAGAATGACGTCGTGAGAGTAGGAAGACAACACCAGTAATTGGACACAGTAACACACTTCTTGAATGACAACACGTGCTGTACAGACACCGGTCGGGACAACATTTTGTGCTCCAACAGCTTTAAAGGGGCGACCAGAAAACGGGGTTGTGACTTTCTTCAACTTACGACAAAGGTCAGCCCGAAGAACTGACACTGCGGCACCGGTGTCAATTAATGCTTGAGTGCGCAAACCGTCAATGACTATATCTATCATATTTCGGGTAACTGGACGAGGACTTAAAGATGTGAAAGGATTTGCAGCTCTCGCCTCTGGAACTGCTCCTAGCAGTTTCCCTCTGCAATGGGCGATGTAGTGCGTGGTCGCAGGGGAGAGAGCGAACGCCGCCTGGGAGATGGAGATCTGCCTTGCCTTTGCCGTGGTTGTGGTCCGGTGTAATCTTGGTATGAATACTGATCACTGCGGCGACCAGAACCGAAAGCTGGTCGATACTGCGCTTGCAGTGGGGCAGCGTAACTCTCAGAGTTTCCACGGCTACAAAAACGGGCGATATGCCCAACATAGCCACATGAAAAACAAATGGGACGATTTTCTGGCGTTCTCCATTGGTCAGCCCTGCGTGCTTGCCAGCGAGGAGGAGAAAATGGCGGCTGTGGTTGGAAGACTCGAGCAGGTACCGGGCTTGTTAGCATCTCGGCATACGTTGGCACCTGAGGCACCAGCGGCGGTGACGCGGCCGGCGGCATAACGGCGCAAGGAATCGCGGCTTTGACCTGATCCTCAATTAGCGCTCTGATCGAAGGCGAGATAAAGGACTCCGGAGGGGTCGAAGGCTTTCCTAATTGGCGAGCCACTTCGTCACGTACGATCTCTTGAATGACGCATCGGAGTTCGGCCCATTTGTCGACGGAGCCTTCGATTGCAGTTGTCAGGCTGGCCAGCTCTGCGGAAGGTTCCAGTTTGCGTTTGGCTGGCAAACGCTGAAGGCGCAGCTCAGAGAAGTTCTGGCAGATGCAGATGACTTCAGAGACAGTCGTTGGCGCTTTGACGACAAGGATCTAAAAAGCATCTTCGGCAGTGCCTTTCATGATGTTCTTCAGCTTTTCATTTTCGGTCATGCGGGTGTCAACGCGCTTGCACAACTTCAGGACATCTTCGATGTAGCTAACGAAGCTTTCATTGTGCAGTTGGGTCCGTGATGCCAATGTCCTTTTCGCGACGAGCTTCCGCTGGGCAGGCTTCCCAAATACTTCCTGGATCTTTGCTTTGAACTGGGGCCAGGTCACCAGCTCTGACTCATGGTTAGTATACCATAGTTTTACAACGTCGGTCAAATAAAAAATTACGTTATTGAGCTTCACGGTGTCATCCCATTTGTTGTGGAGGCTCACCCTTTCAACTTACTCAAACCAGTCCTCAATGTCATCGTCACCGATTCCGCTGAAGAGCTTTGGCTCCCGCTGACGGAGGGCTCCCGCGCATAGGATAGTGGTTGCACTTGCAACAGTAGGTGCCTGGTCAGGAGTGGTGTCCTGCGCTGCCTCGTCCGAGGCTCCTTGGCGTGATACCGGTTGGCGTCGCATCGATTTCAGTGGTGTAGGATGCAGGAACACTTACGAGTGAAGTCCGGATAGTTGGGGAAACCCGCACCTTCTCCAATTGTAAGGAAACGATGTTACAAACTGATGGGGGTTTATTATTTAAAGTGTGGTAGCTAGGTTGAGAGAAAGGCCGTTGGGAATCCAGCTAGTCGCGCGCTCTGCCCGAACGAACCTCTTCCTCCTCGTCTTCCCTCAGCCTCAGTGTTTTTCCCCAACGCACCGTAGATCTTCTCTTCGTCACACTATATATATATATATATATCACGGTGTCGAACCGGAACCGAACCGAACCGAAAACCGGAACCGAACCGGTATTTTTTCCGGAACTGAACCCGAACCGTTATATTGTTATCGCGATGAACCCGAACCGGAACTGAACCGGAAAAAAAAAAAACGGTTAACGGCTCATGTCAAAACGGTTCGGCCACGCGCTGTTGACAATGAATGTGCTATCAATGCCATTTGTTTTTTAAGTGCCGTCAACTGACACACACCTCGCTTACATATTTTTCTTCTCCACTCAGTCTTAGGAATATAAACGCTGCATCCATGAATCTTGACATAGGAACCAGTATTGCGCTGGTCGCGGCTTGCACGGAAGAAAAAGAATTGGAAGGCTGTGCAAAAAAAAAAAAATCGCGTCACGGGATTTTATTTTTTTACAATCTCGTAAATCCTAAATGCTGCTGTGTGCTCATTTCATAACACGTTTCTAGAACGCGCGAGTTCTTGAAGCTTGCTTCCATCGGAATGAGAAAAGAAAAGGCTGTGGAGTTTGATAATAATGCATCCGGTTTCGTATAGGCACTTAGAAGCTAACATATTTGTGAGACAGCGAACTCTTCTATTTTAATATTTATACTATTACGTCCTTCTGGCGTTGCGTTCGGTGAAGTGTTTTTCATATTCCGTATCTTGTTTAATGAAAACTTCTTTAAGGGTCTAATTTGAGTTACCGAAGGCTAGTTCAAATAAATAAAGCTGTATTTTCTCCCCACTGTTCCTTCAATTGCTTACACGCCGAGGTGGCGAGATAGTTAGCGAGTTGTACTTGTAAGTGGGTTTGTAAGGAGGTCGCGGATTATACAGCTACTGCGTCGGACCCAATTAGATGAAGTTCGAATGCGTAAACGTCGGTGAGGTAACCTTTGAGTGCACATAAAGAAACCATTCCTGGTAGAAATCCTTGAGCCTTACACTACGATGTATCCCGTTTCGTATGTGCTGATTTCAGATGTTTTATTTGTAATTTATTTTGATGTTGCAATTTGTCATTTATAATTTCCGAGCCGGTTCGCGAACCGGTTCAGCGCCCCGAACCGGTTCGCGAACCGGTTCGCGGACCGAATTAATCGAACCGGAACTGAACCGGAACAAAATTAATTTACCTGAACCTGAACCGTAACCGAACCCGTATTTTTTTCAGTTCGACACACTGATATATATATATATATATATATATATACACACATATATGGGTGTTTTTTTTATTCTTACAGATTTGTTTAAAGAAAATTGCGAAAGCTACACTAATGCGGTTTTTGCTGGCGGGTTATACGGTCAGACGGACATTATGGGGGTGGCTAATCTTTGCGATAAGTCGTCTAATTAATTCATATTTGTTAACTTTTTAATTAATGAAAATAGACATGATTTCAATTAGGAACTTGTAGAGCATCATTGAAAGCCACTAAATCAACTATTTTTAGAAGGATAAAACGCCGGGGCAGCATTTTACGGCGTTCTGTAAAAACGCTCCATTTGGACGCGTTTCTAAATTTCGGTTTGTTATCGGAGCGCATCACCGCGCCCGCGGTCCTGCTCCCCAGTGGCTGAGACGCGCAACACACGTGCGCCCTAATTTCCTCCATTCTACGAGGGAGGCGAGGAGGTGGCTTCGCGCCGCGACCACCGGGAGGCAGGACCGCGGGAGTAAAGATGCGCTCCGGTAAGAAACCGAAATCTAGAAACGCGTCTAAATGAAGCGCTTTTACAGAACGCCGTAAAATGCTGCCCCGGCAGCGTATTAGCAAACCATATCCCGTACAGTGCCTGGCCACGCCCCCTTCGGCGCGACGCAAAAGCGGCCATTTCATTGGTTTTCAAAATGTCACGTGACATGACGTCACTTCCGCGCCTTTTGAACGCATTTGAGCGCGTTTTCGTCTCGCCAAGATGGCGTCCGCCGCTACGCTGGTGGGTGAGACGCGCGTTACGCTGCGCCACTGTAAACACTTCGTTTCGCGCACGTGCCTAGATGACTCGAATGCTTTCAACTTAGCGATGTGAACTCGTTTTTCGGTAAGATGAACGCCCAGGACTGCACGCCCAGATGATGCCACCGCATACGCGCCACTGCCGAAGTCGCCCCTACGAGTACGACCACTACAATCGTCGAAGTTTACCCGCTGCACCGTAGCACCAATTGCTAGCAGGAGGACGGCTCGACGCGGACGCAATGCTTTTTATACGTGAATATGTTCTCGTTACGGGAATTCGCGCCTAATCGAGACACGGCCGCGCTGTGCGCCTGATGTCTACGCGCGTTCCAGTGCGAATTCGGAAAGCGATGGAGGTGTCGTTCTATCACCATCAAAGTACTCGGGCCCCTCAAAATGACTCACACCTTCAGTAAATGTACCGCAATAGGTTGGAGTTGCGCATCTCACGACATAATGCTACAGCGTACGCTGTAGCATTATGTCGGCATGCAGTCCTGGGCGTTCATCTTACCGAAAAACGAGTTCACATTGCTAAGTTGAAAACATTCGATTCATCTAGGTACGCGCGTGAAACGAAGTGTTTCCAGCGGCGCAGCGTAACGCGCGTCTCACCCACCAGCGTAGCGGCGGACGCCATCTTGGCGAGACGAAAACGCGCTCAAATGCGTTCAAACGGCGCGGAAGTGACGTCATGTCACGTGACATTTTGAAAACCAATGAAATGGCCGCTTTTGCGTCGCGCCGAAGGGGGCGTGGCCAGGCACTGTACGGGATATGGTTTGCTAATACGCGCCCCGGCATTGTATCCTTCAAAAAATAGTTGATTTAGTAGTTTTCGATGATGCTCTACAAGTTTCTAATTGGAACTATATGTATATTTTCACTAATTAAAAAGTTAATTAACAAATTTTAATTAATTAGCCGACATATCGCACAGATTAGCCACCCCCATAATGTCCGTCTGGCCGTATAAACCACTTGCACAAACCGTATTAGTGTAGCTTTCACAGTTATTTTTTAAACAAATCTGTAAAAAAAAACAAAAAAAAACAGCCTGTATATATATATATATATATATATATATATATATATATATTGTTGCGGCCGTCTCAGTTCATGGGCTAAACGAGCAACCCAGGATTCAGTCCCCCGTTCTCCACACGACCTCGTCTTCTTCTTCTCCTTTTCTTCCTTTTCCTTGTCCGTTACACTCGCCCCTCCCCGTTTGGAAGTCCGTCCCGGACGATGCTAAGATAGTCACCACGTGTGACATAAAGTTTCAGATGGCTTGAATGGGCTGTCAAAGTGCGGCGTCGCCCACGCTGAGGCAGGCTGTCAAGGTGTTCGAGACGGTAAGGGTCCAAGTTGCCTGCTAATCTTGAAAGGTCCACAGTACCTGGGCAAAAGCTTTTCCGAGTGCTGTGGACATCTTAGGTTCCTTCGAAGAAGCACCACATCACCTGGTGAAAACGACGGCAATGAGGTTTCTCTGTTGGGACGTTCGGCTAACTTTGATTGCTTATTTAGAATAGCCAGCCGAGCCAGTTTTCTGGCTTCACTTAGTCGCTCAGCGAAGTTCTCTTCATACTCTCGCGCCCGACGGGTCCATGCAGCGCCCATCGATGATTCCTGCGGAAGCGTCGGGAGTCTTCCGTAAACAAGCTCAAATGGAGATTTGGCGGTCACTTCCTGTTGTGAAGTGTTCAAAGCGAACGCCGCTGTACCAATGAATGTGTCCCAGTTCTTGTGAGATTTATTGACGAACGCAGCTAATATATCTCCAATGCTGCGGTTGGTGCGCTCTACTAGGCCATTCGTTTGAGGATGGTAGGGTGAAGAGGCCGCATGTTCAATTCCGTAATCTCGCAAAGCACAACTGAAAGTACGGGACATAAATGACGTTATCCTGTCAGATATTATCCGGCGGGGTGTGCCATGCCTCAATACAAGGTGTTTGTTGACGAAGGCGACGAGATGCACAGCTGTAGTGTCGGGGACCGCCTCCACTTCGACCCACTTCGTCAGGTAGTCTGTTGCGACAATGACGTACTTGTTTCCATCATCAGATTTTGGAAAGGGCCCCAGGTGATCGATTCCAACTACCTCAAACGGGCTGCCTGGAGGTGGTATTTGCTGTAGTTCGGTCTTCGTCGGGTGCGGTGGTGTTTTCCGCAGTTGGCATGTTGCGCAAGACGCGACGTACTGTCGGACATCCGTCCTGAGGTGCGGCCACCAAAATCTCTTGGCGACTTTGTCGAGCGTCCGGTGTTGCGCGAGGTGACCCGCAGTTGGAGCATCGTGGCACATCTCAAGAACGTTCCGACGCATTTTGGGGGGAACTATGGGGAGCCACGCTCCTGAGGGATGTGCTCGATGACACAGCAGACCGTCCCGAAGCTGGTAGTACGCTCGTAGACGCCGTAAGCGACGTTCTGAAAGTCGCGGTCTCCCGTTCACTTCGTCAGAAAGCAACTGGATTATGTTGAACGTGTCACATTCTTCTGCTTGCGCTGACTGCAAATCTAGGAGTGCGAGTACTGGAGCAACTCTGGCGTCTTCGATGGGGTGCCGTGAGAGGAAGTCGGCGTCTTGGTGCTGTTTCCCACTTCTATAAACGATCGAGAAGTCCAACTCTTGCAGTTTTATTGCCCACCGAGTCAATTTCGGAGTTAGATCGTTTTTTGACTGAAGCCAGCGGAGAGCAGAGTTATCTGTCACGACTGTAAAATGCTTTCCGTAGATGTATGGACGGACGATCACCTGGGGCCCTTTTCAAAATCTGATGATGGAAACAAGTACGTCATTGTCGCAACAGACTACCTGACGAAGTGGGTCGAAGTGGAGGCGGTCCCCGACACTTCAGCTGTGCATCTCGTCGCCTTCGTCAGGTTTAAAACTGGAAGCATCAAACTCCCCTTCTCGCAGGAATCAAGGCGGCGAGGTATAGCAAACTCCATCCCAGGACGAGATTGTAGCAGTGATTCAACTAGGATATCTCTTGACTTCATTGAACCTGGAATTAATGCTGTAGCCCAAACTGCAGATAACTTAGGTACAACAATGTCCGATGCTGCGACCATACGGAAGACCTTCTGTGGTTTTCGATTGACCATCGGTGCCATTAGTGTAAACACAAATGTTGTAGCAGTTGCGACGGTAGAACACACTTGTGCTGCAGCGGTCTTCGTCAGGTTTTTCAAGCTGGACCACGCTAGGATACATCCATCGAATAAGCTCTCAGAATTCCAGGAAATTGCTTCTTTGCTTCCCCCGCTATCTCCTTGGGGCAACTCTGTCGCAGAACAACTGGACTGATCGCCAGTGCTGAAAGTTGGTACGGCTGACAAACAATGTTCACCTCCTCGAAACGATAGGGAGAGTTGGACATTTGAACACCAGTCACGGCCGAGTATCATTGACCATTGTAACTTGCGCACAATTACAAAGGGGAGGTTGACTGTTGTTCCTAAAGTTTCTACAGTCAACAAGATCCGTCCTTCTTGTTCGATTGTAGAACCGTCGGCTGATATAAGACAGACGGTACCAGGAAGTGTTTTGGGCGTGGTACACTTTGCTGATTGCAGTAATGCATAATCGATTAGACTTACTGCAGCTCCGGTGTCCACGATAGCATTCACATGTTGTCCCAACTCATGAAGATGAACTGAAAGACATGGCGTTGGCGAGGTGCGCAGTGACGTTGTCACCAGAGGAACATGATGCACTACATGAGACTCAACCTTGCCAGGCTCACTGTCACTTGAAACGTTTGGCGTTGGTATAGGTTGCATTTTGCACGGGGCCAAGTGATTTGGGCAGGATCGAGCTAAGTGCCCAATGTCACCACACGTGAAGCAACGACGTTTACTTGAACGTACCGGAGAAGATCGGTAAGCCACCCGCGAAAGCTTGATTCCAGATGTCGACACCATGTCCATTGCTTTGTTGGCTGCTTGAACTTCGAGTGCGCGAGCCAGTGCTGCACGAGTCGTGGTTGGGTGGGCGAGTCGCACAAGAAGCTGGATGTCGGTGTCTTCGATTGCGTCGATGAAAGCAGTGGTTGCTATCTGCTCCAAGTCGACTTCCGTACATCCGACGAGCGCTCTTCTCGCCATCCTCTGGATTACGTCAGCTAGCTCCTGGAGTGTGTCCGTGCCTTGGCGGTGGTGCTTTAAAGCAGTCAGGTGAAATTGCTGGAGATGTTCATCACCAAAGCGGGACTTTAGAGCTTCAATGAGTAGTTGATATGAGGAACGACTTGTGGCAGACATGCTCTCCAAACATTCAGCAGCGTTCCCCCTTAACTGGGCCACCATTGCACGAGCTCAGGGGGGCTATGTTGCGCTTTTTGCACTCCCAGGAGACTATAGGAGAGGGAAGTGACGTCAACGACACAGCAAACGCAGATTGGGTGTTGATTTCGTTTTCTTCTGTCAACATCCAATCTGCATTTGCTGTGTCGTTGACGTCACTTCCCTCTTCCAAGTCTCCTGGGAGTGCAAAAAGCGCAACATAGCACCCCTGGACGTTGAGTCGAACCCGTAAAAGTCTGCAACCGTTTCGAATTGGATGATGAAGGCTCGCCATGACGACTGCCCATCGAATGTCGGCAGCTTGAGTGGCGGTCCGTGGTGCACAGGCAGTCGAATTCGAGATTCCACGGACGAAAGGCCGTCATTGAGGCGTTGCCCTACATCGGCAACCTGACGATCGACAGCAGATTCCAGCAGAGACAGACGGATTGCGAGGCAATCCTCGAGGGTTCCAAGCTGGTTCACAATGTCCGTAGCACTCCTTTCGACGAGCAGATTAGCTAACCGCTCCGTGATTTGCATCGCCGCGGAAGTTGAGATGACGCCACTTGCCTCCGATTGGGTTGCCATTTCGCAATCCCACCGCTGCCACCAAATGTTGCGGGCGTCTCAGTTCATGGGCTAAACGGGCAACCCAGAATTCAGTCCCCCGTTCTCCACACGACCTCGTCTTCTTCTTCTCCTTTTCTTCCTTTTCCTTGTCCGTTACAATATATATATATATATATATATATATATATATATACGTGATTGAAATTCCGCTCAGCTGGCGCACTGGCTCTGGCAGTGCTTTCGTTCATCAAGTCTTTGCTCAGACGCGAATTCTAGCAAGCCGGCCTGATCACCACTAAACAGTAAGAAAAAGCGTGACGAAAAATTTCACTGCGGCGAAAGGGCCGAAGCCATGCCCTGAACCGAAATGTTTATACCACAAAACACGCGGCAAAAGCATGCAACGGGATGCTACAAACACCAAAACACCACTCATACAGCGATATCTCGAATGGATGACCGTATTTTTGAAGGAAAGGAAGCGCATTTGACAGAAATGTTCACTTCATGTTTCTCCAAAAAGGAGAGGGAACGGCCTCGCCTCTTCTCCGCCTCGCCGCCTTGAGGGGGCGAATCGAAGAGAGGAGGAAACATAGGTATCTTCACGTCACGCGCCTCGTCGGCCTGGTTCAATCTCGACCTTTCTTTCCAAAAATACTGCCGTCCATTCGAGATATCGCCTTACGAGTAGTGTTGTAGGGATTGTAGCGTCACGCCGACATCTCCTGCATCGTTTTTTCTTAAATCCAAATTTCGGTTCACTATCCCTTTAAAGCCTCTTCGATAGTCGAGTCATGGCGAGTTAAACAAAGAAAGTTATCACCTAAGAAGCAATGTAATTTGAAGTCCCAAGCAAATGGCGAAACCAAAGCACTCAAATTCCTCTTCCCTCCTATTCAGTAAAGCGATCTGCGAGAAACGTATGAGCATGACGTTAGGCCTGTGCGGTATGAGAAAAAAAAAATTTTATTGTTTGGGTTAGAAATTTTATTGAGGCTTCTTATTGACTTGACGCTATTTCGTCTCCAAAATGATCGGACGCGCAGTTCTTCTGGAAACAATCGAACGTGCATTTTTTATACATCTTTCCCAGTTTTCAAAGAAAAAACAAACACACTCGAGTTTTTCACTTGCAGCGTCCCTTAAAAACGAATGTGTTCTGGTGAGACGCAACGACTGTATTTCGGGCAAACAAGCGCCTTTTTATTCATGAAGCCGGCCGAGCAAGGTTGACAATGATGATTTTTCGGCCATCTACCAAGTTCCACCGCGCACGAAAACAACCTCGACCCATATATATATATATATATATATATATATATATATATATATATATATATATTTTTTTTTTTTTTTATCTCAGTCGAATTGAATGGCCGGAGGAGAGATTTTCGCGCCAAGAATCTCGGAAGCCATGGGTCCCCCAACCGAATCGAGTTTGTCCATAAACGTAAGTAACGCGTTGATGAGGAAACGAAACTATTAAATACAAAATCCGTTCAATATTTACCTGGACTTTTATTTCCACAGAAGAAACAACAGAAAAATGGAACAAACACAAAGCTATGACAGTTTTTCACTTTTCGAAGTGCGCGTCCTGCAGCACCTCTGCCAAAATTTTGGCAGGACCATGATTCTTCTGGCGTAAAACTGAACTGGGCTCAGTGACTGCAGTCGAAGGAAAGCGGTCATCTGACAGCAGTTTTCGTTGGTCGCGTCAATGTCGACACCCTCAGGACAGCCTTGTTCATGACATTGATTTCTGCCCAAACTGTGCTTGCAATTTAAACATTTCAGCTGGTTTAACTTCCTCCTTTTACGGAAATTTTACCAATGCCCTCTGCTATGATAGCTACAGATCTTCTGCGCATGTGTCAGATACATCATATCCAGTACGGAATTTTCAAGAAGTATTGCGTGTGCTACACTTGTTCAGCGATATAGTTTATGAACACATGTCCTGGTCAACCTTGAACGATCCTTGCATATTGGCGACGTGCGCGATCGAAAGTGTCGTTGTGATCGGCCCACCACAATTGGCCGAATGCTGACTATGACGTCAGCAAAGGATGTCTCATCGACGGAAATAAGAGGAATGTAAGAACTCCAATTTTGACGGTGTTGGCAGTGTTGCTTGGAGAGCGCTATGATTTCAGGCTTTCCACGCCCATTACAAACACCATCGAACTTGTTGTTCACAAGCTAATGACGTCACGAAAGGTAACCCAACGAGGGCGCCACCAAAACATCTCACCGCTAATAGGAGCTTGTATGAATGCTAGTGGCATAGTAATATATTTTTTTTAGGGGCGAAGCTCTTTAGGGGCTAGCCATGTCCGTATGTCCGTCTGCCGTCGGTTGCACGTGCTCCTGCTCGTGAGCTCACGCGCTCACGTGCTCACGAGCACGTGAGCACGTGCTCCCGTGCTCGTGTAGGGCCAAAAAACAACAACAACCGCATCTCCACGTGGTGATTGGTGTTGATTGGGGCGAAGCTCTGGTGGTGCTTGTCTGCGTAGACGGCGAGCCGCAGCATGCCGAGCCTTTCGTTCCTTTCCATCCATGTCAGAAAGAGGATGCGTGGTATGGAACGTGGTTATATACGCATTTGAGCATTTGACCGCAGCGTGACATGGATGAAAATGAACGAAAGGCTCGGCATGCTGCGGCTCAGCGTCTACGCAGACAAGCACCACCAGCGCTTCGCCCCAATCTACATTATTCACCACGTGGAGATGCGTTTTTCTTATTAGGATGCCTACTTTAAGTCAGTTGTCTTACGTTGATCAAGGACACTGTCACTTTGTCACATAGAAAGCTGTGGAAGTCGCAAGGCACCATCAAAACTGCAACGCGATTCTCACCATAGATGATGGCCTTCAAGAAGCATAATCCTCCAACGACGAGCAGAATAGTGGAAAGCATTTTTCTTCTCCCAAAACACTCCATGCCGAAGTAGGCAATCAGTGGCATTGACAATGCCAAGCCGACAAAAAGGACATCTTCAGGAGCTCCCGTTAAAAGGTCCATACTTGTGCCGTAGAGCCCCAATGAGCACGCAAACCTAAACCGAGAAATAGTAGGGATGTGCAACCCTCAGTTTCAACCTACAGCCACACAGTCGAAGAAGCAAAAGAGAAAAGTACGAGCTCTCTCTGGCGAACGAGAGATTTAGGCTCATCTCTCGAGACCTTATTGATCGCTATAAATACTACTACTACTACTAATACTAATAATAGTAATAACAATAATAATAATAATAATAATAATATCTTTATTATCTTTAAAAAATGCATGTGTAAGCGTGCTGGCCCACGAAAGCAAAGATGCTTGTATGTGGGACCAGGCAGCCAACAAAATACCGTGACACATTGAACACTGGAGAAACAAAACAAACAAACAGCAATAATGTAGGAATTTGGGCAACGAATACGCACTAAGTAATTATATAATTACTATTGCGCGAGCGTGAGGCACCATTCTCTTACATTTCGTTTAACCGCACGAAAGGATGATAAGTTCAGCAGACTCTGGCAAACTGTTGAACATCGAAGGGACATAGTGTCGTTTTAACTTTTTTCTATAATTTATTTGTATCTTAGATACCTTGCACCTATCTGTACGCCGCAAGTTTTTTTTTTTTTCCTCTTGTTTAAACGTTTTGCTATAATAATTACTTGTTATAGTCACATATTTATAAAACTGATTGAATGACAATACTCCTAACGCGCGCATTTTTTCTTCAATGTCTGGTTTATCGAACACTGACCCGTAAGAAATTTTGTTTACACCATATTTTATGATTCTATCAATTCCTTGTTTTTTGTACTCTGAACAATTCCCACATATCGTAATTCCATACCGTATAACTGATTCTCCTAGAGATTTGGAAATAGTTCTCCGCAAGTTTACAGAACATGCACTTTTTAGCTTGTAAGGATACGCCGATACAACCCGGACTCGCTTAATAATATATTCGGTTTGTTGGTTCCAAAGGAGATGTTGGTAAAATATTAACCCCAAATATTTAACCGAGGAGTCATAAGGTAATGGTCTACACGTGCAAATGTGTTGAGCATGATCATGCATGTGACGATAAATGTTTGGTGCTTGAGTAATTTGTTTATGGGGATTACGAAAACAGACTAATTTAGTCTTATTGACGTTCATTGAAATGAGATTACTTGAGAACCAGTTAACTAATAAATCTATATCGCTTTGAAGCAGCGGAACCGCCTGGTTATAGTTGTCACGCGGTTGCAATAGAACAGTATCATCCGCATACTGAAACACTCTAGATTGTAGTTGTAATAACCCTAGATCATTCACATATATATTAAACAATAACGGACCTAGTTTGCTACCCTGTGGCACGCCGCAATCGACATTTGAATTGACTATTCTAAACGTTAGATCAGGTGTTGTTACCTTTTCCCAAATACCTAATGTATTTCACCAGTTTTGGTCAAAAGTATCGAGTAACGGGTAACGTAATTTGATAGCCGATACCGCAAAAAAGTAACGAAAATTCTTTACTTGTTAGTCATTCAGAATACTAACAAGTACGTTACTGCGTTAGCAAAAAATGTAACGCGTTACCAGTAACGTCGTTACTAGTAAGACGTTACCTCCAACACTGAGTGCAGCTCACATAAAGGGTGATCATCCACATCCGCAATTCATACAAATGTTAACATGAACACACACTACCCCCCTCACTTTCTCGGTAAACTGTGCTTCCGCCTTTTCTACCTGTCGTTTTGAAGGTACGGATTTTCTCAATGATCATCTAAGCTATAAGTAATGTTACCAGAATGCAGCATTTTTTCTCAGTAATGCCATTAGTCGCAAGGTATTTTTAACAGTACGAGGTATGAATCTCCTAGTACAAAGTAAAGTTCACGCAGTAATATTTTGCGCCAGCCGAAAAAAACAACACGCTCAGCTCTGCGCTCCGGTTCCTATAGCAGTCATGTCCTCGCTTCCCTGCAAAGCACGTCATAGAGTGGTGCGAGAGACACCAGTTTTTCTCTCATAATATTTGTTTTTGTATTGCGTTGTTCGCGTGTGGCGGCATTGGTGGCCGTGAACTAACCTCTGTAATGGTGGTATGTGCATTCACCAAGCAGCAGAAAGAGATGTTTCACGGGCAGAGAAATCGCTTATTGACCAGCATGAATGCAGTCAAAGCTACGATTCGGGACAGCTGTTGTGTACGGTTAGCTACACCGTGGTGCGTTTGAAAACAAGGAAATGGTGGGGATAATTTGCGTAAATAAGAAACTATCTCGTACCCGGTTACACATCGTCGGTGGAAGAATAAAAAAAACCTAGTATATTGGCCGGTTGTTGTGCCGAGAGTCTCTGGCGAATGCACAGAGCTACATCGATGACGTGGAGCATTCGGTCTTTCGAAGTCATCACTTTCTGGCCGATGGTCAGTGCATTATTTTTACGGTTAGCCTTTTACGTTAAGATCTCATGAATTTGGCATCGACGAAAGGACTATGAAATGCACATTCGAAATTAAAGTGCGCTTTGAGCTGGATCGAAGAATTCGGGGTTCAATTTAGTCTAAATCAATATCACGAAAGCGCTTTTTCTCCAAGAAAGGGGCTGAACAGCCTGAGGTTGTTCAAAGCATGTGTTTTTTAGCAGTGAAGTGCAGATTTGAGATAGGATAAATACGAAACTCAAAAAGAAAAAGCTAGAAGGATGGCAGGAAGGTTTTGTTGCCTCGGCTACAAGCCGACTATCGACTAAAAACTATCCGGCTATAACTGAAAGCATATCTGTTGCCACTTAAGAAGGTAGGGCGAGGGTAAGACGGGTCGGGGAGGAGGAAGCAGACGGAACGCTAGAGAAGAGAAGGGGAAGCCTCCTTTTCTCTTTAGCGTTCCGTCTGCTTCCTCCTCCCCGGCCATCCTTACCCTCGCCCTACCTTTTGGAGTTTGCAACGGACTATAGCACGGCATCGGTCGTTTTGTCTGATTTTCTTTAATGCCAATATTCGAAACTGTAAATATACATGCGTGCTTCATTTCCGTCATATTTGAAGCATGTTCAGCCCTTCCACGAGAGTCCAATCACTCTCAGGGAAGGGACAACAGGGCATTTTAGAGGAAAGTTACATTGATCCCTATACGATAGGCGCTACTTTTCAGACCAGCGTTCCGACATGACTTTCCGCGGGTTAATTGATAATCGTTGAAGCGGTCTTACAAAACGCTTTAACGTAAAGCAGAATATCAACCTGCGACCGTCCACGTAATCTCGCCTCGTTGTTACACCACATGTAGACATCGACGACGATTCCAGACTTCGTTCACAACGCACAACGCTGTCGTGACGGTGTTGGTCAATCACGGAAGTTCAAAACCACGTTTATCGCCTGGTGACACTCGCTAAAAATAATGCCCAAACGTAGCGCAGAACACGAGCAGGCACCCGGTACGAAAACTTGCTTGACTTGAACGCAAAGTTGCGGAGACGGCCATTTTAGCCCAGTAAACGTAGTACTCCTGGCACTGCTCTGCAGAGCAGTGCCAGGAGTACTAAAATCAGCGAGGTACCTCGCTGTTTCTAACGGCTTTGATTGCTCGTTTGGACAAATTAGCGGTAAAAGTGTCAATGCAACAGAGATGACCGGCGTCTTTGAACTGGGAGACTAAATTACGTGCAGCCTTCGTTGCCACTCACGCTCAATAAGCAAATAAAAAAAAAACTTTGTTCGACGTGCTTGGAAAACGAAACCGGCAGAAGATGAGGCGGGAAGGAGGAACTTTCCTCCTGTCTGCCTGCAGAAGGAGAAAAACAACTTCCCCATTTTTGAATCCGCTTGGGGATGCGTCAGTACAAAGGAAGAAAATGCGCCGTTGCTACCTTTTTCTCCTTTTTTTTTTTTTTCTTGGGGTGTGTGGGAACGATTGCGAAACGTGCTTCTGGTTAACGCGCCTAAATATCGCAATCGTTCCTTACTCAAATTGCGTCTCAAAAAAGAAATATTAATAATTATTTTTGTTATTATTAAAACAGCTGATAAGCCATCTTTCTCTAACAGAAAAATTCTCGCAGAGCGCCCAATATCGCAACTCCAGGAAAGCGGATGGCACCTAGCGGAGAAACAATGAACTGGTCGGAACAAGTCTTTTTGGGATTTCTGCTCGTCTCTTGCGGCTTTCGTGATTGCATGTTATCGGCGGTTGGCACGATGGCCACCGAAGCGCGATGGCCACCGAAAAAAAAAAATCATCTCTTTTCTTTCAATTTTTATTGATATTTATTCGCTATACTTTTGTGTTTATTCATTAAAAAAATGTTGCATCATTTTGTAACCTTCAAAGTTACAGCGCTACAAAGTGCAACCAGTAAGCCAGTTTAGCCTGTTTTCCTTTTTAAAATAACGTTTCAGGAGCTTTAGCCGAACTATTTCCACAAAAGCGGGATGAAAACTTGTAATCGCTACTTCAACATTTTTTTAGAGAAAGTATTAGGAATGCAAGAACAGTGACGCAAATTATTTGCAAATATCTATATCTATATTTGCGATGAAGTATGGAAGCTTGAGCCACCAAACTTGTTAGACTGCTCTTCATGTCAGCGTTGTACAGTGGTAATCACACTTGTCTATAACGCGCGAGCGTGCGGCTTTCTCCGGGGAGCGCTAGACTGGTGGCATTCGCGGAAACTAAGCTAGTCACGTGGCGCAACATGGAACGGCCCGCTCGAGGGGTGTCCTGCCCACTCTATCAGCTTGATAAGCGATAAAAGTAAAGTGCTTTATGATACATTTTTGTTTTTTTATGACGACGTCGTTGATACGCCTTCATGCTTTAGTTTGTTTATTGTTCAAGTAATGATGTTTGTAAAAAGCGTGCGAACAGCCTTCCGCGTTCGCCGCCAGCTGATGGGTTGGGCAGGACACCCCTTGAGCGGGCCCTTCCATGTTGCGCCACGTGACTAGCTTAGTTTCCGTGAATGCCACCAGTCTAGCGCTCCCCAGAGAAAGCCGCACGCTCGCGCGTTATTGACAAGTGTGATTAGCACTGTACGTCCGGCTGACCAAGGAAAACCTCGGACTTCACTGACAGAATGGACCTTTTTCCAGTAAGCGTCTGCGCACGCGCACACCCTTTTCCCTTGACCTTGACCGCCCTTCCGCCATTCCTGGGGGGCACTGTTTTCTTGCGACAGTAATCTGTTCCTATGGGGGAAAGCGAGTCCGGTTGCCCTCCATTTGTAGTTGGCGGCGAAACCCTCATGAGGCACTCCTTACTGGAAAAAGGTCCATTTCAGTAAGACGTCCGTTAAGAATAAAGATATAGGAGAAAAAGAAACGATAATGCGTTATTATCTTTTCTCTGAAGCAACGCACAGAGCAAGTATAAACAGGTAGCAATCAGTTTATAAGAAAGAAAAAGTGCAACAGGAGAAAACTCGCGATAATTGTGTGTACTCTGCGGTCCATACTGTCTCTAGTTCCCGTAAAGCCCTTCTCTAGGTTCACAAGGTAGGGGCCACCATTGTAAAGCTTCTGGGGTTTGCTTTCTGTTTGAGCCTCCGCCTTTCTGATTTAGTGCTGATTACATAGGTGCCGCTAATATCGCGAACGCCACTTTTAGGGCTCCTGGCATTTCGATTTGGACTCCGGTGTTGGCTCCTGGGGACGATAGTATATTGACAAAAGTGTTGCATAGCACCGGTGCTGCCAGTGATTCAAAGCGATAGGATGTTTTTTTGCAAACTGCGTGCACGTGGAAACAGGGTTACAACCGAAGCCTTTCAAACCTCGTGACTCTAAACTTGGTTTCATGGGTGGTTGTGTGGGCCTTTAGCCTTAGCGGTCTTGCTTTTTGCGATCTGTCACGTCGAACTATGCAAGGCGGGAAAACAGCTTCCGCACCGGTATAACGCCGTCCTTTAAATACATCGACCACGTGATTATCAACTGTTTTGGCATAAATATCGTTTTTTTTATAAAGAGTTTGCTTCCACGTATTTAAACTAGGAAAGTAAGGGAGCCGGAGTTGACCTTATTCCCCAAGGGCCTTCGAATTTTCCTCCAGGAACGCTGCGGCCGCGAGACAGCGTCAGACTGTTCATGCATTCCCTATTTGCCACGTTCGGACTTGACCGATTTTCCCGCACTCGTTGGAATTATTGAAGTGCTTGTGAGTGCTTAGAGGTGTTTCGCAGTCTGATTTGAAGAAGGGCAAAAAAAAAAAAAAACGGACTTTTCAAGACACCCTTTTTCCAACGCGGGCAATTAGTGCACTCGGTAGTTTTACTAATTTTTTCTTCGACATTTGCAACACTCTTCTTACTTTTTTACTACTTTCTGTAAAAAAAGATTGAAGTAGGGTGTTTTCAGATAAGTTCGGCTGACCATGTATAATGACCATTTTTAATTTTTACAAAAAAAAATTGTAGACTCGATGTCTATCGGAACAAAACCGAAATCTGTTTTACGAAAAAAAGGCTCGAAATACGCCTAAGCACTTCTTATGAGTTGTGAATGCGAAAGCATGCACACCGCTCTAGCTCCCGCTCCCTTCTTTTTTTGCTTTTTTGCTTGCGTCGACGGTTAGCGCGCGCGCTGGATTGGGCGCGGAGCGATGGAGCCGCTGCCTCGCGGACACGCAGCTCCATGGAGTGGCTGTCGTTGAAACTGACCCGCAGCGGCCAATGGGAGCCTCGTCGACGCGCGCCAGCCAATGGAATTGAAGCCGAAATCCATCAGCTTTACTCCGCTCCTTTGGGATCGGGGAAACTAGGTGCCGTTTGGCTAGGCTTCTCGCGTGGTTTCATAGCTGGGAGCTGGCTTCACCTGAAGAATGGATTTAAGGTGCCGCTTGGTGCGGTTTCAGAGCTGATGACGTCGGCTCGCTCCATGGGACCCAGTTAATGCTTTCGCATTAAAAAACTTTGTCTTCGCAGAAAAGAAAAAAATAGAAGTACAATCTCAGTGCGAAGCGCTTACCGCGAATTGCGCGGAGTTGGCATTTGGGACACCTCTCCCCAAAATACGCTGTTGTGGCTACGGGTCTTGAAATAATTACTAACAACCTACGTATAAAGAGGATTGACTGAAATCATTTATAATTAAGTATCGACGATGCTCATTTCCAGACGAAAATTGCAAACATGACACATTCCGCAAAAATACTTACATTTTAATTGTTTTTCCTCCGCATATATAAATACAGAACTTTCAAACTTTGCCAGCTTGTTGTCCTATGTCTTGTTAATGCTGGCGCTAAATATTGTTGTCGTGAGTTGCGGAACAAATTTATGAGAAATGCTCAAGTGGGGCCATTTTAATAATAGGAGTTATTTGCAAAGTCAATTAAAAAAGGGCATCTTCGATTTTTTAAACTCTTCCAGATTAAGGCCAATGATAGGTACTAACAGAATCTGCAAAGACATCTTGCATTATTTTTGTGTATTTGAAGTTATAAATCTAGAAATATGTCCCCATTGAGGCTACGCAGTACTGTGAATGAGGCGTGTAGATAGCCATAGATGACAAATTCATTATTTTTACAAAGTGTAAAAATGCTCGAGGGTGGTCAGAAAGAAACAAATTGACGGCACGAAGGCGGAAGGTGGTTTTCAAGTGAGAATGCTTAGTGCGTTTTTGTATACTGGTCGCAGAAAATGCGCGCGGTCCGGAGCGATCGAGAGGCACTCTTATGTCACATGCTTCGCACGGCCTGTTTTAATAGCCGGCGTGCAGAGTCTCTTTGTACTCCACGTATAGGAAGGCGGCTCCGCTTAACACATGTCTATCTCAGCCTTTTGCCTAACGGTAACATGATATGGCGTGGCGGAACCAGCGCGTCTCCTCACATCATTGGAGCCGACGCCGCGGTGGGCCGTGAAACAGGAAGAGGAGACAAACACTGGAAGAAAGCGTACCGGTTGTTTGAAAGTAATAGCAGTGATAGGTGACCCCAGAGGTGATGTTCACTTTCACTTATCTTTTTCGTGGACCATCCGGCGGAAGCTTCGTGAGCACCGTTCGTGAGTACTGCATACACATAGCGGGCTCGCCGCGTTTAGATGGCTGAATTCTACAGCTTAAAGCGAGTGTTCTACCTTGACTATCTAACAGGAACACGAAAAAATCGAAGATCAAAGAAACGTTTGCAGTGTGAAGGATTTGGACATCGCTTTGTTAAAGAAGCATATGCCAGAAGCAGCTCACTCCATCCAAGATGCAGACGATTTGTGTTAGAACTGCTTCAGCCGCTTCAAGCAACTCGCCATATAATCTCCAGAAACATCTGAGCCTGACGAAAGTTTTGTTCCTCAGGAAGCAGCTGTCGAGGGTCTCAACAGATTTATTCAGTCAACAGAAATATCACCTCTGAAAGCACGGACTGAGTTGAAATCGCATTGTCGGAAGCCTTACGCAAAGCGGAAGAAGGGGGAGTTCAGGAGCGTTCTCGTTAAAAAAATTTCATCAAGCCTTACTGCAGCATGGAGTCATGGATGAGCCTGGAACCTCGGTACAAAGCTGCAACATCTGTCCGGAGCTGTTCAGCAACCTGAGATACGCGTTCGATTCTTCTGATTTGTTCCAAGAACGATGCCATCTCTTGACCTTACTTCAGAGGAATCTCTCCCAGCAACAGATCCAAAAGATGATTTCTTCAGAAACTCGCCACCTGACCCAAAAAGCAAGGAAGAACCAAGAGACACTCGGAGCGTGGTCAATGCCTGACCCCTACTCAAGAATGAGGCTGAGCCAAGGGGACGTTCAGCCGGCACTGAATTACTACACTAAAGATGAAGTCAACTGCTCACAACAAAGCCCGAACAAGAAGAACGGTATTGGCACCATTTCAAAGGGACAAAAAGAATACGTGTCAAAACGGTTAATGACAAGGTCTGTTTGTGAAACTTTCTGGTTGTTTTGGCTCACCCTGACACGGCCATTGGGCTCACAAAGTTCTACTCATTTAGGTCAAAGTGGGTGGAGTATACAGCTTTGCACAAAGTTTGCGTGCGCATGTACTGCGCTAACATCAAGCTAAGTGTTTGTGCCTTAGAAAAAGCCACTGGAATGATAAGGAGTGCTGAAGATATTCGTTAACTGACGATATGCGACATTCCATCTACGAAGTGTTTCCTCGGCCAGTGCAGCTCATGCCCAACAGCTGAAACTCTTACTGCGCCTGGCCTTGTAGTTCCAGATAATCATGAAGTGTTGTACGCAGCCTGGCAGAAAAGAGAGCTGATAAAAAAAAAGTGAGTCCTATTACGTTTGGGGAACTCATTCAAGAGTGCTTGAGAATATGGGTGCAGCATGAATATATTCGACGCGAGGAGGGCAGAACGATAAGTGATGCAAAACAATTCCCAGAGAAAGGTAATGCCCTGCTTCATTTTGATTTCGCAGACAACTGAACAGCTGTACTGCCTGAGGGAGTTCACTGGCAAAAGACGCATTTTCGATTTCCAGATGCGTAGTGACAACTAGAAAAGGAACGCGTAGCTACGCCCTCATCAGTGATGACACCAGCCACGATTCCGCCCATGCATGTTACGCCGTTGCAAAAACACACGAGTGGGTTGCGGACGTTGCTCCGCTGCACGAGCATCTGACGTACGTCAGTGATGATGGGGCAAGTCATTTTAAAAACCGGAATCAACTCCATAAGCTCACGAAAACCAAGTACTTGTTGGACAAATGGCTATTTTCAGCTACTGGACATGTGAAGAACGCCTGCGATAGGATTGGAGGCCACGTCAAACACCATGCAACTCTTTTTAATCTCCGAGGGTCTGCCACATCACCTATAAAGTTTGCGTCAGATACGGTGGACGTCCTCAAGACAAAATTGCCGAATGTTGTACTAATTCACCTGCCAAAGTCTGACTTGCAGGTGCTCAGAAAAATGAAAACGAGAGACTGGGATTTTTTCCGGACTGTGGCCTGGAATTGAATCCTGGCACTTCTGGCAGTCCACACGCGTCAACCAACTGCGAAACAAATTGCTGGTGTCAAGAACGGGAGCGTATACAAAGAAGCCACTTCGAAAAGAAAGACTCGCTTCCCCCAGCGTCTCTGAGCAGTGTAGTGTAAAGCAGCTACAACAAATCTCCTAGAAATCAAATGAAAAAGAATTATAAAAACACGTTTACACAACGGGTACCCTTCAGTATTTATTTAATCTTCGCGTTTTACGACCTGTGGGTGCATGTTCAAAGTTAAGGACAGTAAACGCAGTCCAACTCCGTGGTGTGAAACGGTTCCGAGCTTTTATCGTCCGTCTAAAGGTGACTGCGCACGGAGGGGAGAAACCTGACCCTCGGGCCCGGCCAGCGCGCCCAGCTGTTTACACCAACGCACGCCGGAGAGACATGTTGAGCGCGCTAGGGTGCCTCGACTTTTTTTTGTTTAGGATGATGCCATTCTTTGTGGAACACGATAACTACAGCACGCGCTCAAAATTAAAATACAAAGAAATCGCCGAACTAAGATGGCGTCAATGTCATGAGCTCGCGCAGGGAAGGGAGGCGCTCTTTCATTCGTTACAGAACAAAACAAAACATACACAAAAGCGTGAAGAACAAACAAGGTCAGTTGTCATCCCGCAAAGAAAAGCGCATACGATAGTGCTTTGCTTAGAGTTCCTGTATATAGCTACCTACGCGGGAGCATATCGAGGAACTCTAGCCGCGCCATATCATGTTACCGCCAGGCTAAAGGCTGAGGTAAACATACGTTAAGCGGAGCCGCTCCGGTCGCTTCTTTTACGTGGCGTACACACAGACCCTACAGGCAGGCTATTGAAAGCAGGCCCTGCGAAGCATGAGACATGAGAGAGCCACTCATGGCTGTGGACCGCTCGCAATTTCTTCGACTCATACAAAAAGCACTAAGAATTTTGAATTCAAAACCACCGTCCGCCTTTGTGCCGCCAATTTGTTTCTTTCTGACCACCCTCGAGCATTTTTACATTTTGTAAAATAATGACTTTGTCATCTCCAGTACTGACAGGTCCCATTCGTGGTGGAACGGTAGCCTCACGCTGTGGTCATATTTCTAGCTTTATAATTTAAAATACACAAAAATAATGCAACATGTTGCAGATTCTGTTAGTATCTATAATTGACCTTAGTATTGAAGAGGTTAAAAAAATCAAAGATGGTCTTTTTTAAAAATTTAGTTTCAAAATAACTCGTAATCATTAATATAGCCCCATTTGAATGTTTTTTGTAAATTAATTTTACTTGCCGAGACAACCATTAGCGCGAATACTAAGATAGAGAACAATACGCTGGCAAAGTTTGAAAGTTCGTATATTTATAGATGCAGAGAAAAACAAATCATTTGTAAGTGTTTTTGCAAAATGTGCAAAGTTTGCTATTCATTTCTATAAATTAACAACGTTGATACTTCATGATAAATATTTTGAATCAATCCTCCTTGTACGTAGTTTGTCAGAAAACATTTCTAGACCAGTAGCCACAACATTTCTGTTTGGGATAGATAACCCAAATGCCAACTTCGCGCAATTCGCAGAAAGCGCTTCGCACTGAGAGCTGTTGTGAAAGGCCTCCGGACCTGGCCTTCGCCTGTCGCCAACGGCAGCAAAGCCTATTGTCACGATGGGCCCCGGCGCGCGCCAACGGCACTATACTTCGTCTCACCCTAGCATGGACTAACCGCGAAGGCTGTGCTAGCGCGAGCGGCCAGCCTCGACTGCCTTGACTAGAGCACTTGATGCACCAGGGCTCGTGCAGCCGCCGCGGCTTCATCCAAAGCGACTAGCTCGCGTTTTTAGCACGCGCAGCTAACAATAGTCCATACTAAGGTGAGACGAAGTGTAGACAGTCACGTTCGGATTCCCGAGACCGACCCTTGAGTCATCGGGCCGGTGGTGGCTTTCGAGGAGGGCTCCAAACACAAAAAGAACGTCTCCCGGAGGCCACGAGACCGTCTGGGACCGCCAGCATTCAGAGGGAGAAGCACCGGCGTGCGTGTGCGTGCCTGTGTGTGTGTGTGGGTCCGTCGGTGTTGGGTTTCGGCAAGAGCGTCGACTCCTTGCATCAGCCACCGAAGCGGGGCAAGAACGTGAAGGGATTGCATCATCTGCCCTTGGTGAAAGAACACCCGGAAATTGCACCAGCCGCCCCGACCTTTGAACACCACGTGAACACTCGAATGCCGGGGAAGGCTCCTCTCTCGCTCCGCGGGCCTTCTCGCTCTCGGAGGGTTATATAACTTGGGCTCAGGGAGCCCGAGGGCGCCGACTGCCGACTGCTGACTGTCGACTGCCGACTGCTGACTGCCGATAGCCAATCAACCAGTCGACCATGCTACTTGTATATTCAATGTACATAAAAGTTCTACTTCAGTAGCCCTACTCTAGGCCTGTTTCCTCGGGGCCATGCTAGCAGCGAGCCACAGCCCCGACTCTTGGTTCCGCACCTGAGGTCGTCACCGCCCCAGACGCAACAGAGCGTGCTTCTAATTTTTTTCCCTCAAAAACAACCATTTTTTTTCAAAAAAATAAATAAATTCGGTTTTGTCTTGGGAAGCATGAGGTTTACAAAATATAATTTTTCGTAAAAATTAAAAATGGTCACCGGACATGTTCGGCCGAACTTATCTGAAAACACCAAGTAGTAGTAATTACAAGTGGAAAAAAAAATTAAATGAAGCTTGAAAGTATGATCTCAATTTTTTTTTCTGTTTGTAATTTTAAAGAGCAAAACAGGTTTATGTGTTAAATGAAAACAAATGATGTGAAACGCAGGTATTGTTTTCATTATTAGAATGAACTTGAGCCTGATACCCAAAATACAAAACAAAGATATATCTAGTAATATAATGCACGGAATCAAAATATCGTTTGTGGCCTTGTGCAAACATGCCAGCGGGGTAGGTACAATTTGCAGCGCTGTAACTTTGAAGAAAAAAAATGGTGGACCATGATTTTTATCAATAAACATAAGGGTATCATAGAGATACCCTTATCGTGGTAGTTATTTATAAACTAAAAAAAAAGCAAGACTTTTCTTCTTATTGCGCCCTGAATTTTATTAACTTTGTACTTTAGGACAAAGTTGGAGGGCCATAAAAGTGTGAATTTTAGTGCTAAAGCAATTATTCGTATATCATTCGACAGAACGTTTTAATACAAATATATGATGTAAAGTTTAATGTTGTAGCTCATGGGTGGCCAGAGTGACATGGGATTAGAGTCACAGACACATTACAAAAGTTCAGGAAGCCGCAAGAAAAAAAAGTGGAAGCCGTTTACAACTGCCTGTAACGCCGAATTGGAGCGCAGCCCTTGAGGAGGAGGACGGAAGGGTACTCAGGGCGCCGTGTTCTCGAGGGGGGGGTCACGTGACCTAGGGGGAGGGGTCACGTGACTCCCCAGGTTACATGACCCCCCCCCGGTCACGTGACCAAAATTTCCCCGCTAGATTTAGTGGGGAAATTTATTCCGCTAGATTGAGCGGGGAAATTTTTCCGCTAGATTTAGCGGGGAAATTTTTTCCGCTAGATTTAGCGGGAAAAAGTTTCCGCTAGATCTAGCGGGGAAATTTTTCCACTAGATTTAGCGGGGAAATTTTACCGCTAGATTTAGCGGAGAAATTGTTCCGCTAGATTTAGCGGGGAAATTTATTCCGCTAGATTTAGCGGGAAAATTTTTCCGCTAGGTCTAGCCGGGAAACTTTTTCCGCTAAATTTAGCGGGGAAATTTTTCCGCTAGATTTACCGGGGAAATTTTCCCGCTAGATTTAGCGGGGAAAATTTTCCGCTAGATTTAGCTGGGAAATTTACCCATAATGCACCGCGCGGTTACGCCGACGCCGACGGCGACGGCGACGCCGCTCAAGCCGGAAACGGGCGCCTAAGAGCTGCGCTCTAAACAAAAAAAGGGGGGGGGGGGGCAACTTTCCACAGGAAACGATATGGAAGGAACAGTCCTTTCCAAGGGGGACAACTATCATTGTCGACTACAACAAATAATACCAGGCAGCAGAGCGTTTCTTCAAACGCTAAGCAAAAATAAATGCATGGTTTGCTAGCCGGCCACGGCGCCTGAAGCCCGTTATGCGTATACGGTCAAAATTATTTCTAGAAGAATAAAAAAACATGGTCATTGGACACATCTTTATGTAAAAAAGATGTCAAGCTGTATGTACAGAGAGCAACACTGTTAGCGCGAAGAAGCAATCACCGATTTTTCCAGTTTTTCTTTTTGAAACCAAGGGATCTCATCCAAGTTATTATTGCTACGGAAAGAGCTCATTTAGTACTATAACGTAAGCGATAAACTTTCGTGCTCGCTCATACTATTTTCAAGTACAACGCGAAAATGCGGCAATGTCGTGTTCGCGCTAACAGTATCGCGATGTGTACGTAGTGTAATACAAGGCTGTCAAGGCTGTGAGCTTTTTTCTTAAATTTTAGAACTCTTTTCGTCTTGCGGACACAGGAGGGGAAGGGGGACACGCTTACCAGGAGCCGTGAGCCGCGCTTGGACCCGCCAGGAGCCGCTGTTTGGTCACCCCTGTTGTTGCTATTCAATGTCTTTAGATAACGGTTCAGAACTCTTGTGACAAGACGCTAAAGGAGTGAAGTTTGCGCATTTTCGACGCAGGATATATAACTACCACAGTGCTGAAAATATCTACACCAATAGTTTTTATGATTTGTCGTAAGCACAAAATATTCGAGTAATCATATATTTGTGTTTCGCGCAGGAGGTGTAACCAAACATGACAACAACGAAAACTTTAAAAATCGAGTATGCCGTTCTGGTGAACTCAATACGTTTGAAAGCGCAGCTCTTAAGCGCCCGTTTCCGGCTTGAGTGGCGTTGCCGTCGGCGTCGGCGTCGGCGTAATCGCGCGGTGCATTATAGGAATTGTTCCATAATGCACCGCGCGGGACCCTTGTGACGTCACTCGTGACGTCACGTGTGACGACACGAGGGACCCGCGCGGTGCATTATGGGACATTTCCCATGATGCAACGCGCGGGGACGAGGAGGAGTGGAGGAGGTGAAAGCGGAGGAGGATGAGGGGAGGAGAAAGGAGGAGGGGAAGGGGGAGGAGGGGGAAGAGAAGGGAAGAGGGAAGGAGGGATGAGGGGAGGAGAGGAGGGAGGAGGAAGATAGGAGGGCTGGAGCTTGAAGGATGAGAGAGGAGGAGGATGGGAGAAAGAGGAGGGGAGGAGGAGGACGAGGAAGAGGGGAAGGAGGAGAGGAGGGGTATCAGGGAGGATGAGGAGGCGGGAGGAGTGCTATACCCTCCCCTCAGTACCATTCCCTCCTCCTATTCAAGAGCTGCGCACTAATTGGGCCTTACAAGGTGCTGTAAACGTCTAATTTTTTGTCTTTAAATAATATTTTGCCTACAAAATATTTTTTTGATTCCGTTTCCTACAGACTTTAAATAGTAACGTGTAAAAAAAATACTACGAACTTCCGTAACGACACGAGAATATAAAGGGGCGAAAACAAGGCCAAGTGGAAGGCTACACAGGAAAAGCGCTTACTCTAAACTGACGTTTTAATTCGGAGCAGGACAAGGACGAAAATATCCAAAATCCAAATCCAAATGTTAAAAGCGAAAAACATTTCGTTCCTGTACATAATCTTATTTTGAACAGAGCCAAATTTTCTTATTCATTTTTTTACATCCCGGTTAATATTATTGTTGCCTGCGATTGCGTACGATGCGTGACTTAACACTGTAACTCACGAAGAAATGCGAGATATAAACAAACATTAAATTATTATACACCGCACAAATAGTAATGCGTTTAAGATTACATCGCGCGCTCATAATGAGCTTGGAGTAGAGATAATAAATAATTATACGGAACCAAGTGATCTAAGAACGCCCCAAGCTCTAAAATAATAAGCACGGTTGCCTCTTTACAAAAACACCGCATGAAAAGTACTTGCCAAGAAAAGCTGAGGGCGAAAGTATAATAGCGGAGTTGTCTTGACGTCAGAATCTTCATGATGTCCATCAGCGGAAACCGATAAAAGTGTCCCTCCGACTGCAAAAAAAAAAAAAAAAAAAAAAAAAAAAAAAATATATATATATATATATATATATATATATATGTAAACATATATATATATAATAGTACGAAGTCCGGGGCTTGGCTGCCGAGAGTTTGTATAGAATAAAGAGCCAGTTCAAAAACTTATCTCCTTTACTTAGACGTTTCGACCCGTGACGGGTCTTCATCAGTATGACCGCGATTAAGCAAAGCCTTTCCTGAAGACTTGGAAAAGCATTTAAAACGATCGATTTCCTGATGCGAAAGACCACGCACCGTTGTTACATTATGCCCCTTCAACGTTTAGAAATATCTGATATTGCGCAAACAGAGCAAGATCGAAATAAACTAGAAGTTCCACGTGGATGCGCCTGCACACACATACACACAAAACACAATCCTGTACTCAGGAAACTTTTACGTCTTCGTGGTTATCTGAAAGTACGCTCGTCCTTGTATTACAGCATATAAACTATAGCTTCAAACTCACTTGCGATGGTCCGCAACAATCGCTTTCTCAACGTATCGCGCTACGATTTACTAGAGAGGTGTGGCTAGGTGGTGCAAGGTTGAAGTAAAAGCATAAACGAATAAACTTAGCTCGTTCAGAAAAGAAAATAAAAATTGTTACGAGCAATCTACTACAGCATTCGCAGACAATATGTCCTGCCGTGCTCGCATAAATTCATATTTACCTCTACAACAGTAGTAAAAAAAAAAAAAAAAATCCG